>NC_092537.1:8137500-9430000 GCF_037038585.1 Patagioenas fasciata | reverse complement strand
GCTGGACTTTCTCCTAGATTTTTAGCTGTGCTGGTATGAGACTCTGCATTATCTGTTTAGGAAGAACAGCATTGCAAATAAGTAGTGCTACCTCTAGAAAATGGAGATCATCTGTTGAGATGGAGAACCACAGGCTGCAAGCCTGTTCCAGGACTGCAGTCTGTGCTTGGGGAAAGCTCCCACTCCAATACAATTGCTTTTTTTCCAATAGCGATGATCAGGGTAATGTGTGAGCAGGTTCAGCCAAAGTTTTGTGGCAATCCTTGTCTGTGCACATGTGGCTGTCCAGAGCTGCAGAAAGCTCTGCCCACCCATGGTCCTTTCCTTTCCTAGTAGCTATAACATTTTATAGAACCACAGAGTGATTTGGGTTGGAGGGACCTTCCCAGCTCCCCCAGTGCCACCCCTGCCATGAGCAGGGACATCTTCACCAGCTCAGGTTGCTCAGAGCCCCGTCCAGCCTGGCCTGGGATGTCTCCAGGGATGGGGCATCTACAAGGCAGTGAAATGTATTATCAACCAGCCACAACAAGTTTATTTTACATGGTTCCTGAGAACAAAGGTTCAGGGAGCAGGGAAGATGAGTTCTGCCATAGTGGCAATGCTAGAAATGAACAGACTGATTTGGTACCATGCAGCAGCATCCTCTGAGATGGGATGTGCCAGTGGAATTGCCACAGGCTGAGGACGTACCAGTCACTTGCTTCCCACACAGAAGTGGGGAGCTGGTGCTTAAAACTGCTGGGTTTGGAGATTAAAACACCAGCAGTGAGAGGCAGGAGGCCAGCAGATCACTTGGTCCTTGTCTACAGTGGTGAAACCAACCACCCTTGTGGGGAGCTGCACCTCTGCCTCTCCCCATCCGCCTTGAAGCTCTCTACTTGATTGTGTGTCAGGGCCCAGCAAAGGCTGCTCATGCAGGAAGAAGAGTAGTGACAGTTACATTTTAGCCCCATGGTCCTCTCCATATAGAACAGATTACTCTTTACAGTCATCAGGAGCCCGAATCAGACCCGTTGCTCCCCAAACATAGCTCCCAAAATGCCAGAGAGATGCCAAAGCTGTGATGGAAGACGGCACAAAAGGCAGCAGCTGCAAAAAGTCTCTTAATTTGCAATCAGGGTCGACAGTTCTTGCAGGACTCATGCTTTGGGAGGGGTGGTTGTGCCCAGACCTAACATGAGGACCTGTCACCTTCTTTGTGGGGTGTGTAGGAGGTCACTCTGCTGCAGCTTCTCTGTGGTCCAAAGGTTTTCCCCCTTGGTGCTGGCATCCTGGGCTCCCTTTTAGCAGCTTCAGGAGATAGATGGCATTCCAGCCACCCACAGAAACCATGTCAGCTAGAGACAGCCAGAAGGCTGAGGAGTTTAAGTCATGTGCCTGTCTGCCATTACATCCTACACTTGGTGCTGCAGAGCAGAAAAGAGCTTGTCATATGTTATGTCTGTGCAAGATGCTTTGTCCCCTCATGGTCTTCCCCCAAGGCTGCTCTTTCTTGCTTGTTTGACTGTACTGGACCTCCAATCATTTAGGAAATGCTTTAAAAAGAGAGAACATTGCTGGTCTTGCATGCAAAATTCAGCAAACGTAGCAAGGCATTCAAGCCCCTCTTAGAAGTTGCTGCCTGAAGGCATGCTAGGGGTTAAAGGGAACAGATCCTGCTGCCCTCAGTCTATAGCCTTGCCCTACAAACTCAGTAAACGCATCAAAACATGATATAACTACACTGGGGAGCTGCCAGCCCTGCTTATTTGTCAGACTCTGTGGGCACCAGGATGGTGAGCAGTGCAGGTCTGCACTGCCATGGGCAGCAGCAACTGCAGGCACCCAGACTGTCAGGGAAGTTGGACCTGAATTCCTATGAGGACAGGCTGACAGAGTTGGGGTGCTCAGCTGGAGAAGAGAAGGCTCCAGGGAGACCTTATTGTGTCCTTTCCATACTTAAAAGGGGTTGATAGGAAAGATGGGGACAGACTTCTTAGGAGGACCTGTTGCCATAGGACCTTGAATGATGGTTTTAAACTAAAGGAGGGAGATTCAGGCTGGACATGAGGAAGAAATTGTTGGCCCTGAGGGTGGTGAGAGCCTGGCCCAGGTTGGCCAGAGAGGTGGTGGATGAACCATCCCTGGAGACATCCCAGGCCAGGCTGGACGGGGCTCTGAGCAACCTGAGCTGGTGAAGATGTCCCTGCTCATGGCAGGGGTGGCACTGGATGAGCTTTGAAGGTCCCTTCCAACCCAAACCATTCTGTGATTCTATGAATTTGAGTTTCTTTATAGCAGGGTGACAGCCAAGGCAAGCCCTGGTCTGACGCTCACTGTGTCACTCCTTTCTGTTTTCCTTCTAACCATGCCTAGATCCAGCAGCACATTTCCTGGAAGATACTCTAGCAATTAAATTACCATTGATCCCTCTGAGCTGGAAGCAGGCTCTGCTATTAGCCTAGGCTGTTAGCAGGGCCATGGTGAGCTCAGCGTGGTGGAGATGAAAATACGCTCAGGGAACAGAAACGCTCTGTGGCTGCCCCAGCCCTTGTGGGCTGCTGGCCAGGCTCCTTCAGGCAGATTTATGGCAAAGTACAATGACGATAATGAGAGCTATCCTTTCTGATGGAGAGCTAATCCACAGCAAGCAGGGCTCTAGACTTGCTGATTCACTCTCTAATGGATAATCAGGGATGCTCTGCCCATGTTCCAGTGTCTAGACGAAGCAGTGTGAGCAGGGAAAGGTGCTGCTGTGAAGGGCCAGGCCGTTTGGTGGGACCATGTGGATGTGTTGGCACTTCCACTGGAAACTCTCCTCCTTCAAGCATCCGATTGCGAGATGACACAGAAATGATAGAGTGAGCCCCTGTAAAACCTGGGTGGTGCAGGAGGGAGAGGAAACTTGTTGTAATGGTGACCTTAGAATCACAGAATCATTTTAGTTGGAAGAGACCCTCAAGATTGAGTTCAACCATTAACGCAACCCTGGCACTACCCCATGTCCCTGAGAACCTCAACTCCATATTTGTCCAACCCCTCCAGGGATGGTGACTCCACCACTGCCCTGGGCAGCCTGTTCCAATGCCCCACAGCCCTTTTTGGGGAAAAAAAAATTCTGAATATCCCCTCTGAACCTTCCTTGGTGCAACCTTGAAAGCAGGTAACAGTGCTTGTGGTGTTTTGCCAGTCTGCACAATGCTGTGATTGAAAGTGCCGTTCACTTGGCAAGTGGGAGCAAGCAGAGGTTGTGTCGCTCCCCAAGGAATGGTGGTTATTGTTTACTTTGACTGTTATGGGAAAGGCTTGCAGAACCCACTGTACTATGCTCTATTCTGCACAGGAGCAAAAAAAAACCCCAAGAAACCCACAAAAAATTGGGAGCCCTGCCTGGGAGGGACAGTCCCATGGTGAACTTCTGTCCCCAGTCCCACCTCCTGCAGGGAGAAGAAACCTTCCTTCAAAGTTATATCACAGGAGGGATGTGCTGAGGAGAAGTTTCAGTTCTTCAAATAGCTGGCTTTTGGACAATTTCCAAATGAATTCTGGTGATGAATAAGCACTTTTGCCTTGGAAAACTCTTCCTCCCCCTCCCTGTAGCAGCACAGTCCTCCAAGACTGATGGCTGCATTGCCTGAATTCCAGGCGAGCCATCTCGTCCTCCTTCCCCATCCCTTTGGAGCACCATTGCCTGGGGCTGACGCAGCTTTTCTTGGGGACAAAGGTCTCCTGGGGGCTCTGGGTGCCTCATCCATAGCAGAAGGACCCTCTGCAAGCTCCCAGCCAAAATCACAGAATTATAGAATACTAGACTGGAAGGGACCACAAGGATCGTCTGGTCCAACCTTTCTCAACAGAAGTCCAGTCTAGACAGGCTGGCCCAACACCCTGAATCTTGAAAGACTTCGGTGTTGGGGAATCCAGAAGTCACTGCATGTTTTCATTTCTCTTGCTGGGGTTGTAGCTCTGGTAACAAGCTGGGGTCATGCCCAGTGCAGCTTCTTTTATCATTTCACTGAGGTCACCTCAGATGGGGTTGTGTCACCCGCTCCTTTCCTTTGTGGTGAACCAGGGGTTTCCCACAGATGTCGGTGAGGGTGTGGGTACCCCAATGGCATTGAGTCCAATATCTGCTGCCCAGGGCTTTCTCCTGACCCTGCAGAATGACTGAATATCTCCCCCATGTGCAACCTCTGACCATCAAGGCGGCATCTCAAAGGAGACTCTCTGCCTCCTGTTTGCAGCATCCTGCTCTGCTGTTGTCCAGGCACGTCACCAAGGCATGACATCCATGTACGTGCAGAAACTTTGCAAGGGCTGGTTGGTTTGTAAGGTTGTTGGTATTTCCTGGGCCTTTCAGCCTCTTGCTCTCTGTCTTTTCTCTCTTCTTTCACTTTTGCCTCTTGTTTTTAATATTTTTTTTGTGTCAGAAATGATTCCCAGCGGAGGAATGCTTGCAAGGGCATAACCCAGGCTTTAGAAAAAGCAGTCATTAAATATCTACGTGCAGCTTCCCCTAAAATATGTAATAAGCATTGCATTAAGAGGTGGGGTAAAACAGAATGTCCATAGAGCAATATAGCTCTGAGCACACAGAGGCTAAAAACGGGCAGGACAACACTCCCAGGCAGTCAGTCCCTGCCGCAAGTCCCAGCAGATAATTGTTTTTTGCGGCATGCCTCGAGCACTAATGTTACGGGATATTTTGGAGCGAGAACTGGGAACTGATCCCAGCACGCCGTGGCCCTCATGAGGGCTCCTGGCAAGCGCTCGCTCTGCTTGAACGCAGAATATTTGCAAGCCTCACGGAGCTGCCTTCGCGCCGGGAGGATGCGGGACATGCACGGGCTGCATGCGTGGATCTGTCCCCTGGGGCTGGATGAGGCCCCAGCCCACCAGATTCATTCACTGTAGGGCCAGGGAGCCAAACGCTGGAGGTTTTTCCTCTCTGAAATGCAATCTCTGTATGAAACGTGGTTTGTGCAATGGGGGGATTGGTTTTCCTGCCAAATGGCAGGGATTGATCTGGGCAGTGGGCAGAGGAGGACAAGGGGAAGATGTCACAGACTTCTCCAGTGTCCCCTCTGTCCTTGCCCTGGCTCAGGTCGTGCTTTACTGAAGAGATTCCTGCACCAAATACTCTGGACTCTCCCTTTGTATTAATTTGCAAGGAAAATGTGCGTCTAAATCTCAAAATCAGGCTCCTTCGTGCCAAAATCCCTTCTGGAAATAGGTCTGGGGTTCTTCTGCCACTGGTGACGTGACTTTTCTTCCCTTCCTTTGGTATCTGTGAGTGGCTCTGCAGAGAGTGAAAGTGGAGGCATCTTTGCTCTGAAACAGGTAAAAATGACTTGTCTTTGGAAGGGGTTGAAGCTGGGGATGAATGTCCCACTTGGATATATATTTTTTTAATATTTTAAAAATCTGATCTGAAACAAGGAACCCAATTTTGGCCAACAGTTGGATCCAAACACAGACTCCGTTTCAGGAGCTTGTCCCCGAGAGCATCCCCAGTTTTACTCAGTGGAAAATTCATTTGCAACACGTTTGATGAATGGGGCTCTGTTCTGACACAAACATTTCAGCAACCGTCAAAGCCCCGCTGGGTTATATAGGATTTCATGACGCTACGTAAACACCCAGGAGGGCGAGTGGGGAGGCTGGTGGGTGGTGCTGTGTCTGCGCAGCTTTTGCTGTTTTTCCTGTTACCCTTTTAGACTTCCTGAGGTGCTGGTTGTTGCAAGGGCAGTTTGGGCTGCAGAGCTGGTGATTGAGTATTTTGGTGAGGAACAGGACGAGTGAGCCCAGGGGCTGCACACACCCGGTGTGGGCGGCTGTCCTGCTGCCCCCACCCCAGCCCGCTCCCCAGCAGCTCTTCCAATGCTTGGGGGGGTCCTCAAGTTTATTTCTTACTTTGGGTTTTGACCTTGTTACCTCCAAAGTTTTGCTTTCAGATCCCAACCAATGTGGATAATTTTTTTTTTCCAGGCTCTTTTTTATTTTTCCCCTAAAGTTTTCTCATGTTAAGGGGAACAGAATCTGGGATCTGAATTTTTTTACTTTTCCAAACAATTAGTTTCATATTGACTTAAGCACAAATATGCTCTCTGCAATCCAATGTAAAGACCTGCGGAGCCAACAGCTCCTTCAAAGTGCTTTGCAGTGGTGAAATGAAGGACTAGACCCTGGTCCTGCCCTGATACTTGTGACCAGCTACTCAAGCACATGATCCCGAAGCTCCTGAGCACCAGCCCGGTGTTGGAACAGGTCATCAGGGCTCCTTGTGTAATTGCACTCATGAGGAGCGAAGCTCCGTTCCTTGTGGGTGATGGGTTCTGCATCACGCCGGGGCTGCTGGGGGCCGTGCCAGCCGTGTTTGCTGACTGCAGGTTGGTGGTTCTGTGCTCAGCCGCCCTCCGCAGCGTTCGCCGCTGGCCCCGGCAGCGCTGAGCATGCTGGTCACATTACTCCGACCTTCTCCTGTTACAGGGCTTTTTTTCACTGGTAGCTATAAAAAGCTTGTAGTGAAATTAAAACCACAACGTAGCTCCTGATTTTGCTGTAGGGATGTTTCTTTTCCTTTATAAATGGAGTGGAGGACGACAAGGGAGGTGTGTGGAGTCTGTGTGTGCATCAAAGGGAACGAGGGCTGTTGGGGCTGTGTCCATCTATCCATGTTTGACTCCTACCATCTCCCCAGGGAACCATGTCTCCTTCCTTAGCAAAGTGCTGAAAGTTAGATGAGACAAATCTGGACTACTGAGTCATTTAACATCCAACTTCAAGTGTCACATAAGCAGAGAGCCTCAGAGGCAACCCTGGGTGGATGTTCTCCAGTCATGCTTCCCTGGACACGAGGCGTTGCTGGTCCAGATTCAATTGCATCTGCAGGATGCATCCGGGTTTGCAGCCCAGAAGACAAATCATATATTGGGCTGCATCACCAGCAGCATGACCAGCAGGTGCAGGGAGGGGATTGTCCTCTCTGCCCCGCTCTGTGAGACCCCCTTCAGTGCTGGTCCAGCTCTGGGTTCTCAGCATAGGACACACATGGATCTGCTGGACAGGGGCCAGAGGAGCCACAGGAATGATCCGAGGCTGGAACAGCTCTGCTGGGAGGACAGGCTGAGAGAGTTGGGGGGTTCAGCTGGAGAAGAGAAGCTTTGGGGAGACATTATTGCGGCCTTTTAGTGCTTAAAAGGGGCTAATAAGAAAGACGGGGACAGACTTTTCAGCAGGGCCTGTTGCAGTAGGACAAGGGGTGATGGTTTTAAACTAGAGGAGGGAGATTCAGGCTGGACATGAGGAAGAAATTGTTGGCCCTGAGGGTGGTGAGAGCCTGGCCCAGGTTGGCCAGAGAGGTGGCGGATGAACCATCCCTGAGACATCCCAGGCCAGGCTGGACGGGGCTCTGAGCAACCTGAGCTGGTGAAGATGTCCCTGCTCATGGCAGGAGGTTGGACTAGATGATGTTCAGAAGTCCCTTCTAACCCAAATCATTCTGTGATTCTATATTTATGTGTAGAAGGGGCTCCTGCCTGTGTGGGTTGGTTTGTCACAACTTCTGTGTGGTTTCTGATGCCTCTCACTTTCCCTTCCCTTCTGCTGATGTTTGTCCATCGCAGAGATATGTACAGATGCATGTGTTGATGTGTTCTGGTCCTCTGAGAAGGTGATGCAGAGACTGTGAGAGTCCCCAGACAACTCAAGATGGCCTTGGTGAGCTGGAGTGAGGACAACAGGGACACTATTAATAATGCAGAACATGTAGGGAAGAGGGAGAATGTGAGTGAGATCCATTGGTGGAAATAGCAGTGAAGAATATAGGAATACGCGTCATGTCTTCCAAAGAACGGTGGGATGCCTCACCGAGTCCCATGATTTCCCATGTGTTTAAATTAGCAGTGTCTCTTGGAAATTAGACAACAATGTGAAGTTGAATTGTTGAAAAGTTTACTAGGATTTTTTTTTAATCCTTTGGAAAAATGTCCATTTCTTGACATCTCTCTGTACCTGTAAACACTGTGTCCAGAATGTTTCTGAGTTTCAGAGCAGACTGTCAGAGAGGGAGATGGACACCCACTGGTCAGACTGGCTGTGGGACAGGGGCTGTGCCCAGGCCTTCCCAGCTCCGTGTCCTCTGAGCTGAGATTTGCCATGCCCACCTTTGTGAGATGTCCTCATTGTCCTTAACCATTGCTGGGAGGAAGGGCGAGAAGACCTGAAAAGGGTGAGAGATGCCCCAGATTTCACAAAAAAAAAAAAAAAAACCACACCAAACCCTGGAACAAAACCAAGTCTGGGAACTTCATTTTGTTCCCACAGATGACTTTTTTTTTTTTTAATTAAATATCAATGCTTATCAATTGCAACTTAAATTTTGGCAAGGGTCTCTCTTTTCAGTAGTCTGAAGGTAAGGATGTTGTTGTCTCCAGTGCTGTGGGATTTCCAGCAGGCAGGTTATGCTTCTGAGGCCATTCTTGGTGCTGGAGAAATCCAACCTTCTCTGAACTGTGCTTTTTCTTTCCATGCCATCACTTCCAGGCTCTGTTTTTGCTTAGGACCTGGGTGATTTGACAAAGAGGTGTGTAGATGGGCAGAGAGGAGTTTGGAGGACAGAGACATAACCTCAGAAGTTGAGACCCTTCTTATTTGTCTTTTCACTTGTGCCATCCAAGGGCTGGTTGTCCCGCTATGCTCCACTAAATGTTTTCATCTGGTTTCTCTTTCTTTTTTCCTATAAAAAGTATTGAGAGCATCATGTGGAAATATCCCAGCATGGTGTGGGGGGTCTGGAGAAGTCCCCAGATGCTTTAGGGGAGCTCCAAGTCACAGATGTTTTGAGAACCATCACTGAACCACTTCCCTGGCATGGAGCTAGGGGGAGGCACCGTCTTTCAGATGTGATAAAACCCAGGTCCTTGTGACCCTTAAAAATTCTAAGATGCTTTTTGCAAGGACAGAGATGTTAAGCCCATTTTTACGATCAAGTGCTTGTACACCTTCCTAGTAGTTTTGATCACAGCTATTGGTGTCCTGTAGCATTAGAACATCTGCTAGTTCTTCCCCAGAGAATTCTGGTTTTCTTTAGGACTGATTGTCAGGGGACAGATACTATATTCAGATTATTTCAAGCAATTCAGGAACCTTTGGGTGCATTAATTGTGTAAACGACAGTGGTGGGGGATTTTCCCGGACAGGAGCAAGTGATGCACTGAGGAGTTCTCGCCTGTATCATCCATAGGTGCTGCTCTAGTTCCTGCTCTGGCTTCCTTATGTCAAGTGAAACTGTTGGTCTGACAGTAAAGAGGTTTGAAAAAAGTCAGTTTTAGGGGGAACTCCCACAGTGATGAGGGATGGAGATGCTGTACCCATGTACTCCATGCCCAGTGCTGTCTGTAGGCAACTCCTTCCAATCCTGTTGTGGCCCTCTGAGCAGATAAGGGCAAGCAGATGCCTAAAAACATGCTGCGAAACCAGGATTCCCCTCTAGAAATGAAAAACTTTTGCTTTTGCCTCAGTGCAGTTTCATTTTCATCTCTGCAGGAAAACAAGTTATTAAAACCATTAGCACAAAGCATTTAGAAGATGTCACCATGAGCTACAGAAGAACCAACACTTAATACATTAGTCCTATCATCCCTCTGTTGTAATGAAAGCATCTCCCAAACCGTGTTGCAACATTTGAACCCCAGCCAGTCTCACCACGTCGCTCATGTAGAAAGTGAGTTTAGATGCGTGGGACTTTCTTTGTAAGCACGGAGATGTGAGGAAGCCTGGGTATTAGATATTAGGAACAATTTCTTCCCCAAAGGGCTGTCAGGCATTGGAACAGGCTGCCTAGGGCAGTGGTGGAGTCACCATCCCTGGAGGGTTGAACAGTCACAGAGATGAGGTTCTCAGGGACATGTGGTAGTGCCAGGGTCCGGTTAACAGTTGGATTCGATGATCCTGAGGGTGTCTTCCAACCAAAATAATTCTAGGATTCTAAGTCACTCAAGTGTGCGGATGGTGGGAAATGGACCACAAGCTCCTGTGGGGGCTGTAGGGGTGCGGGATGCAGCGGCTGGAGCATCGATGCTGGGGGGGAGCAGCTGTAAGCGAGTGTGATGGGAGAGGGATCGCAGCAGCCTTGGCTGAGCAGGGAGGGCAGCCCTGAGGACCAGAACTCAGTCTGCAGTCACCTTGGGACTCCCCCACCCTGGTATATTTTTGTTGTTTCCTCTTTTCCCCAATAAAACTCATTTTCCTCCAGAAACCTGGAATTCAGCATGCATGTGTTTTTAATCACATGCACGTGAAGAAGAAAACCAGAGATGTAATGTGCTACAGCCTCGTTCATGGGCCTTTTTTTTTTTTCTCTGTAGGGCCACTGGTCCACACCTAAGGCTTCTTGGCTTTGATTTTTCTCTTTCATGAATCAGGTCTCAGGGGAGGAAACTGTTGGGTAATATAACCATTTGTTTTGGCAGTTGCCTGCGGGTGCTGGCCCTCCAGCCTTCCTGAATGTGTGCTCAGATGTGAACTGCTCAGCCCAAGGGCTCGGCAAGGCCTTGATCTTTAACCTTCATAAAAAGTCTGTCTAAATAATAAGTGGAGGAACCAGCTCGCTGGTGTTCACTGTGCTCTGCTAGCTCTGAAATGCAGAGGCCAGCACTGAGCCATCTCCTCCAAGGGAGACCTTGTCTCCAAAGTTGAGGTTCCTCACACCTTGAGATCTCCTTCTGTCTCAGGCCCTTTGCCCCCAGCCTGCCTGCATTGCTTTGCAATGGCTCCAAAGCCATGCTGAGCGTTTCTTGGTAGCAAACACAGAAAAGGCTGTAATTTCTAATGAGCCCCAGTTCATGAGGAAGAAATTGTTGCCCTGAGGGTGGTGAGAGCCTGGCCCAGGTTGCCCAGAGAGGTGGTGGCTGAACCATCCCTGGAGACATCCCAGGCCAGGCTGGACGGGGCTCTGAGCAACCTGAGCTGGTGAAGATGTCCCTGCTCATGGCAGGAGGGCACTGGGGGAGCTGGGAAGGTCCCTTCAAACCAAACCATTCTGTGATTCATAACAAAGTTGGGTCCTGGCTGTATGAGTAGGAGATGGGATCAAATCCCGTCATAAACACTTGTCATTATTACTCTAAGCCCTCTGTGAACCTACCTTCACACCTGTCTCTTGTTAGTAAATGACACCAAGGGCTGGAAGCCATTGGTCTAAAATTGATCCCTAAACCAGATGGCATGTGGAAAATTCAGGTGGCAATCAAATGGAAAAGATAGCAACTAAATGTTCAAGAAATATGGGTATGACTTGGTACAGCTGGGTCATACAGCACCGTGCTGCATAGAACTGACTGGGCTTCCAGCTGGAAACCCTGGGTAATGCATGGCTTACAACCATCTATTTAGACACAACAGGGACCCTGCCTATAACGGGATTCTTTCCCCAACCCCTGTCATTGTGCAAGGCTGCCCTGTCGCTTTGGGATGCCCGAGTGCAATGAGCTGTAGGAGGAAAGTATTTAATTTATCCAGCCCTGTGAGGACAGAAATCCCCTCCAGAGAAATCCCCTGTGTCCTGGTGTCCTATACCCTGCACACTGCAAGAATAAGACATCTAAACTTTAATAAAGGTGTTCAGAGATCCCATCCCTGAACTTCTCACAGCTCTTTGTGGGGTGGATGCAGCATCTGCACAGGAACAGTTCTGGCTCCTGTGTTTCTTAACACAATAAAATGCTGCTTTCCTTTATCTGTCTTTAAGTGTATATAGTACAATTCTGACAACACATTATCTTAAAATTGTGGTTATATGCACTATTTGTTCCATCATTGGTTTTGACCTTTTATTTTTTTAATACGCAAAGCAAAGGGAGGCAAAATTGCTATGAGCTACCTGTTTAATTTCTATGGAAGAAATACAAGTTGTTATAAAAATGACGTAATCATTCATTTTTAGTTCAAGTATTTTATGGCCTACTACATTTTCAAAGATTTTATTTAATGTGGTGGTGTGGTTTTTTGCGTTTTTTTTTGTTTGTTTTCCTTCCATACACATTTTAGAATCCTTATCTTAAATCCAAAAAGTCTTTCCAGGACTACTTTAGTATTTTAGCAAATATTAAAGGAGAAGAATAGCACAATCTTACAGCATATTTAATTGTTTCGGGAAATTTTCCATTTTGGCAGTGTTAACTTGATGGTTGGACTCGATGATCTTAAAGGTCTTTTCCAATCTAAATGATTCTATGACTTGTCTCCCGTGCTCCCACCCTGCAGCACCAGGGATGGGGTGACAGTGACAAGTGGCACTTGTTAGGAGAAGCAGAGCCCTGTCAGTAGGAGCTGGGAGTCTCCCTGAGATGCTGCATGACTAAACCTTTTACAACGCTGCACCTTGAGACAGTGTTTTAGGGCTGATGAACTAAAGGTGAATTATTTTGACGTGTTCCTCCCAGGGAGGGTTCCGGGAGGGACCAGCTGTGGCTGTGCGTAGGCCGGTCCTCGCTGGAGTGACAAGGTTGGTGTCACTGGTTGTCACACAGGGAGGTCCCCGGGGAGTGCCAGGTTTATGCTGGGGCTCTGTCTCTGATTGCCCCAATAAATCACTTTGCAGGTCTGATACCAACAGATAAGATGGGAATTATTCCCCCTGACAAACAGCCCTGCCTGGGAGGTTTCTATTGGTGTTGTGGTGCAGATTTGTCCTGCTTTTGTATGGAGGTGAAAAATCAGCTAGTTAAATGTGAATATTATTCCATTAGAAAATGTTTTAATCCAAAATTATTTGATGAGTGGCTGAAGAGATGTAAAGTTTAAGCCAGAAGAACGCTCAGGATTTCTTTCTTCTGTTCTCTCTGATTTTTTTGTGCTTATTCATCTGTGGAGATTTTTTAAAGGTGTTTTCACTCCGGAAAGCCCTGGTGCAGTTAGCTGAAAAGCCCCCGTGTTGACTCTGATGGTGCAAAGGCAACTCTGCCGATTCTTATTAGAGCTGTTTCCCCCCCGTCAGACAAAGACTGATGCCCACAGGCAGCCTTGGAGCTAAAACCGATTTTGATAGAAACCACTGGTGTAAAATGCACAGTCCAGCAAGCTGCTTCCGAATCTGCAGCAGATTTTTGGATAGGGTTCTCTCTTATCTCTTGACTTCTACAACTACCTGAAAGGAGGTTGTAGCATGGAGGGCGTGTTGGCCTTTTCTCCTGAGTAGCAAGTGAAAGGATGAGAGGAAATGGCCTCAAGTTGTGCCAGAGAAGGTTTAGATCGGATATTAGGAAAAAATTCTTCCCTGAAGGGCTGTGGGGCATTGGAACAGGCTGCCCAGGGCAGTGCTGGAGTCACCATCCCTGGAGGGTCGGACAGACGGAGATGAGGTTCTCAGGGACATGGGGCAGTGCCAGGGTTGGGTTAATGGTTGAACTCTGCAACCTTGAGAGGCTTTTCCAAACAAGCGATTCTATGATTCGTCTCTGCCCGTTTGTGTTTTGGTCAGCTAGAAAGGGCTTGCACAAAAATCTGCTTGCAGGCAGTACAACACCCACGGGCAGCTTCAAATAGCAGCGATTTAGATACTATTATAATTGCAGGCAGCCTGCTGCAATTGCAGCCTTGTGATGGACGGCAAAGTGGAGCGTAAGTGAATTAGGAAAAGCAAGAAGCTGCTGGCCACACCGTGGGTGATGCAGCCCAAGGTAGGGTTGGGCTGCAGGCTCCCTCACACTTTGCTGCTGTGTTCTCCTTGCGTTCCCTGCGTTGTTTCGCTGGCACAGGCAGCATCCCCAGCCTGCTTTCGGGATGCCGTCCACCATCCATCACTGGCCGGGGTGCCTTGGCGGGAACGTGGGGCTGGGACAAGGGACGCCTCTTCTCCGGGGCTGTGAGGCACTGCAGGAATGCGCTAATTGCTGCTGGGACAAAAGCTGATCTGTGGGTGCTGTGCACCCTGTGCTGATCCCTCCCTGGCCCCACCGAACGCTCCCAGCGGTTTCTACCGTGTGCTCTGCGCACACTCCCAGCATATTTGTAAAGCACTTAGATTTATCTTTTCTCGTGCTGTTCTACTTAAAAGGCATATTTGGGGAATGCCAAGAGTTCGCCTGGAAAAAGCATTTCCTCCTCCTTTTTAAATACAGAGAGCTGTTCACTCAAATCTGCTGTGAGTAATGCTACCTGCAATTTCAAGCAGTTTTCTTAAGAAAAATTACCCCACGCTCCCCAGCTATTTACTACCGTCATGTTTACCAGGCTCCCTGGTGTCTGATGATTCAGCAGCACTCTTTGCTCTTTGAGATGTATTTTCTTTTTAACCTGCAGTTTTTGCTGAGGCAGCATTATTTGCCTCATCTCCATGCCAGCACATTTGGGCGGGTTGCTTTGTCTCTCCTCCCTGCTCTGTGTCCCAGTGGAGATCAGACACAGCGGGTACAGCTATGGGTACCCTGAGGAGCAGCACCAGCATCCCACAGCCACGTGCCGTGATTTCCCTGGGACCGTGGAACACTTCAGCAACCTGTCTTAACTCCTCAACACCACTGCTCAGGGCAGCAGGGAGTGATTTAGTGGCTTTTCCCAGGGAAAAGGAGCAAAATCGTGTGTGGGTTGAGGCCACAACAGTTTAAGTTACACAGGAAAGACTGTGCCAAGAATGCTGGATTGTGGCTCCCTTTGCAAACAGGTTTAAAAAGTAGAAGGCATTTGTTGCAGAAAGCCACATGAGTTGAGAGAAGGGAGCAGAGCTGGTGAGGGGCTGGAGCACAAGTGTGATGGGAGCGGCTGAGGGACCTGGGGGGTTCAGCTGGAGAACAGGAGCTGAGGGGAGACCTTCTGATCTCTGAACTGCCTGAAAGGAGCTTGGAGCCAGGGGGGGTCGGGCTCTGCTCCCCAGGAACAAGCACCAGGAGAAGAGAAAATGGCCTCAGGTTGTGCAGGAGAGGTTGAGGTTGGATGTTGGGAACAATTTCTTCCCCAAAGGGCTGTGGGGCATTGGAACAGGCTGCCCAGGGCAGTGCTGGAGTCACCATCCCTGGAGGGATCGGACAGACGTGAAGATGAGGTTCTCAGGGACATGGATTATGGTTGGACTCGATGATCTTGAGGGTCTTTTCCAACCAAAATGATTCTGTGATTCCACATGGAGATAAAGCAAGTGTGTGCAGGAACCGGAGAGCCAGCCCATGGGTATGTGGGCTGGCAGCTCGGCCAGGTGCACCCCTGTCTGGATGGGGACAGCAAAGGGACAGCTGTGTTGTGCACATGGGGGGTCTCTGGGTTCCTGGTTGGGCTTAGACAAGAAGATAAACCTTCTGGATGTGGATGAGCCTGCTTTGTGCCAGCCCCACCATTCTAGGGCTGTCAGAGGCCCCTGGGTGCTGCTCCAGTTAAACCTCTGCACAGAGGTGGATTTGAACTCGAGATCCTTCCCCCTTCTCCCACTGGCACCCCCTTTGCCAGGACACATGTCCTCATGGTGAGGAGGTGGCAAGGGCAGGGTGATGGGCTCTTTTGTTTCTACGTGCAAAAATCCATCGAGCCAAGGCAGGTGCCAGGTAGCCGCAGGGCGGGGAGGGCTGTCCTGGCAATGTCTGTGTGTTGCTCCTGAAGAGCAACATTGAGCAGGAGGCTCAGCTGGGGTGAAACTCCTCTCTGCACAAGAAGTAAAAGTGACATTGTCTCTGGCTTGCTCCCAAGCCCTTATGGTCTGTTTTGTATGTGCGCTGGCACTTTATGAGCCCTCAAAATAAGCTATCTCCAGTCCCGAGATTAGGTTTTATTGCAGGTGGCGCTCATAGCAACGTCTCTGGCTGTGTTTGCCTAACAATGTCCATCATGTTTTTATTTGATTATAATCTTGCCGAAGTGTGGCCATTAGCTTTGACGTTTTTTATGCTGTGTGTCAGCTCCCTTTTCTCTTTTTGGAAGCTTTCCAGGGAAGGGTTTAGCTGTTGGGAAGAGCAGAGCTGGGGCACTGCCCCTTGTAAATCCGACCACATCACCTTTCAGCAAGCACCAGAGCACACGGTCCTGACTGTGTCTGGGTGAAGTTCTGGGCCAATATTTCTATATTAGTAGACTGTGTTTTAAAAATGCCTTGAACATTGCAATCCTCCCCTGGTTAAAAGCCATGCCCGAGTTTGCAGTGCCGCTCCCCTCAGCATTGCTTTGGAGGATTCTGGCATTGCTTTTATCCTGCTTTTGCTGCAAAATGTGATTTTGCAGAGGCAGTTCAGGGTTGGACCCTGCCTTGTACTTCATCCTTGTCTCCATTTTCATGTTGGTGGGTCACCAAGTTAACCTATGTGAGCAATGTGTCCCTTTAAGTTGGCATTGTGCTGCTGCATTTGGGCTGCACCCAAATCAACCCACCCTTGGAGAGTGGCTCTCGGTTTTCCTTTTCCTGGGATTAATGCAGGAATGTCTGTCAGCAGCTGGAATAAGCTGCAGAAAACAAAACCCATGCCGAGTTCCTGCAAAAGATAAAGAGAAGACTGAGAAGGAAGATCTCCTGTGGCTAGGGAAGGGCAGAACGGACATGTCGGTAGGATGGATGGATGGGTTGTACGGCAGGGGTGTTCCTGGAAGGCACCAGCCTGGCCTGGCTTCACTCCACCTGCCCATCACAAATGCAGCCTGATGTCATTTTTTTTATGTTTTAAAGTGTCTGGATCTTGTTATTAGGGAGCTTTACAAATGGCCAAGGCCAACGGACAGACACACAGGTCACTACTGAGCCATCAAGCCTGAGGGAGAGCACGTAGCGAGTTGGCTGGTGAGAGGGTCCCAATGCCTCGTCTCTGCTGAGCCCTGTGCTGTCAGTGCCCGGTTGGTTCGGTGATGCTCAGCGCAGGGTTCTGGGGTCTGCCATGGAATCTCAGGATTTCTTCTCATGTCCAGCCTGAATCTCCCTCCTTTAGTTTAAACCATCACCCCTTGCCCTATCGCAACAGGCCCTGCTCAAAAGTCCATCCCCATTTCTTTATCAACCTCTTTTAAGTCTAGAAAGACCACAATAAGGTCTCCCTTGTTTATTGCTTTTTCTGGGAAGCTGGTGTTCTTGTTGCAGATGCGACCCATGTTGCAGTCAGAGGCTGCCAGGGTTAAAGTCAATTGAAACGGAGCTTGTTTTGGAGGCAGTGAAAAATGGTAGCTCTCCTGGAGTGCCAAATATTGATAGCTGATGAAGGAAAAGAGCGTTTCTGTTATAAAATGGCCTGTAATGCATGGCTCAGTGTGGCATGTCAGGCCTGTTATGGGGAGGAAAAAACCATCTTGCCCTGCAGAAATGGGTCCCAAGGGCCTGTGATGCTTCTGGGCCCACCCGAGCCCTGAAGGAGATACCGAGATACCCTCTGGCACCCTCAAAAGATTTTCCTTTCTATATTGTCTGTGGGGTGTTCCCAACAAAGCGGCATTTGCTCCTGAAAACGCTTCGAAGGCAGAGAGAGTGCTAAGAACTGGGTGCTGTAGAGCAAATAAAACTTATGGCGGCATTTTCAGTCATTGCAATTAATCATTCTGCAGTCCTGATCCGTTCAGAGGTGGTTTTCTTCATCATTTGTGTCCTTTGGATCCCAACGTGCAGCAAATCCCCCTCACTGACTCTGTTCTTTCTGCACTCCCTTGGAATATGTTGCTGCATTTAGCAAAGTATTCAAATGACCTTGTGTTTAGATATATCTTATATATATATATATATATCTCATCACGTTGCCTCCAGCACGGTCAAGTCACGTAAAAGGCCTATTGCACGTTTTGTTGGTAGTGAGAAATAGAGGTTTTGCCCGTCAAACCTAGCAGAAGTTAGTTATTGAATCCAGAGTAGCCTTTCTGTGCCAACATTCAGGATTGGAGTAAGGTTGGAAAAACATGATCTCAGTTTCTGTCTTCGTTGGTTATCTGTTGGCATAACTTTTTAATATCAGCAAATAAAAGATGGGTATTTTGGGGGACAAATAGGATGAGAGTATCTCAGTTATTAAAGCCACTGGATAATTTTTCTCAGTATAACTTTCCATATGAAAAAGCAAGTTAATTGAATTTAAGCCATGTAGCAGAAATGTGCTGATTCCAACAACATTTTCCAGCAGCAAAAAAGAAGAAGTTGAAATATTTTGTTTGGACAGTATCAAAACTCCAGTAGAAGCAGAATGTTTCTGTTCCATCACTTAAATTAATTTCATGTAATATAGGCCATAATCTTAATATTATATTGTCTTTATAGATTGTATGATTCCACGCATGTGTAGTGCATAGTCTAAGAAGCACATAGGAATGAAAGAAATAATGAAAAGAGTCGCTGGAGTGAAACACTGTAATGGCCCTAAATTGACTGCTGGGAGGAAATGTTGTTTCTTGGCAAACCCAAGAATTCTAGCTTTTTATGCAGAATCAGAATCAATGTCTCCCTTAATGTCAGGATTTCCCAAGTAATGGAAATAGCAGTTCCCAGCCAGCTCTGCTCAGGATGTGGTCTGTGTTAATTATTCATTGGAGGCAGATATAATTGGAGATAACTCAGAGGAAACCTGGGGTAACACCACGGTATTAAAGTCATGTCACATCCCCAGGCTGGCTGGGGACTTGGAGCAGAGGGGGACAGACAGACACCCCTCTGACAGACTGCCATGGTCTGGTGGGAGGCCCAGGGGGTGTCCCAGGCCCTGCAGCTCTGTGTGTGTCCCCAAGACCCAGTGTAACCGCTGCAAAACTCTGTAGAGCCCCAAAGCTCCTCGTGGCTCTTGGCTCTGCCTTGCAGCTGTTAAAGCAATAACGGGGCTGCTGCTGCTGCCAGGAGCCAGAATCAGCTCTTGTTTGCTTTGGTTAGTGAAAATCCTGAAATCCTTACAGCGTATAGAATCATAGAATGTCCTCAGTTGAAAGGGACCCACAACGATCATAGGACAACCCTGAAATTCACACCATGTGCCTGAGGGCGTTGCCGAAATGCTTCTTTAACATTGAATATTCTTGAATATTGAATATTTAGAAGGGCGTGTTATGACAGGACAAGGGGTGATAGTTTTAAACTAAAAGAGGGGAGATTCAGGTTAGACATTATGTCTAAAAGCTGTTTTCTGTCGAAGAAGGTTTTGATGGAAAATATTTTACTAAATCTATTTGAAGCTGATACAAAGTGTTACCAAGAAAGAGGGAGGGAATAAACCCCGTGGCAGCTACCCGGCACATTAAAGGAGATGTCACCCGACTTTCCAGAGCCTCAGGAGGGTGGTCGGGTCGTCCTGGTGCTGGGGCAGCCGCAGGTAAATGTTAAGCTAATAAATAAATCTTCACATAACAGGCAGAATATAACCTTCAAACTGGCATGAAGCTTTCTAAATATCATTTAGCCTGTTTTCTTTAAAGGAAGGAAGGCTCTCAATTCCAGCATTCCAGCCCAAAATAGATGTTTCTAAGAATATCCCATCCCCGTCGTGGGGCAGGATGCTGTCAGGAGGAAAAAGGGTCGGGGGAAACGAGAAGTGTTTTCCCTAAATAGCCAGCCTGGAATTGCAAAGTGATGGGTTTCAACTCTGACCATGGCGATCGCTCCTGGAGCATCCAAGCCTGTTGGGGTGACTTGGAGCTGCCGATGGCCCCTTGGACGGGGACCAGAGCAGCTCAGCAGCTCCGTGGGTTGATGGAGCCGTTCTGTAGGGACCTGCGGTGGATTTGCATTGGTGTCCTCCTCCTGCAGCCGCTGGGGCCCGGGGAGGGTAAAAACCCACAGGGATGCAGCGTGGAGCATGGAGAAGATGCCCCGGCCATGGTCCGTGTGTCCCGGCAGAGAAGTGAATGTGTCCTGTAGAAAAAATGAGGTTGGACGGCGTGACCTACTGAAGTCTCTTCCACTGTGAGTTATCTGTGATTGGTGATACTGAGTGGGAAGGATTTTGTGTATGGTTGTACGTGCTGGGCCAGGGATGACTCTTGTTCCTGTCTCTTTTGGTTTAAAAAGTGCAATGCTGAAGTATCCCAGGTCCTGTGAAATTCAACACGAGCTTGGATGGATGGAGTCTGTAGTTCCACCCCTAGAAAATACAGGTTTGCATCATTTGAAGAGTTTTGACTTTAATATTCCCCTTTTGGGATCACATTTTCTAAGCAAATAAGAGTTTTAGAAAGGAATCTTGGAGCGAGATATGATTTTCTCATATAACCTTACAGTTGCAAGAATTGAGGCTTTAAGAAAGTACTAATTTTCGTGGCACTTCTAATGAAACAATAAAAACTGACAGCACAGGCAGGTCCTTCTGCCCTCGTTTCCTTTCTTTCAGCGCTGGCAGCAGAATTTAAATCTCACAAGTTATAAACACCCCGAGATGCCTAGAGCTTAACATCTCCTGGAGGTGCAATCTGCATCTTTCCAGTTCCTGTATCTCAGTCCTGTTCCCAGTACATCCCTCTCAGAGCTGCGTTTGAAGCTTTTCTCCGTGTCTCATTGATGTTACATTCAAATTGAGCTTTTCCACAGAAGTCAATAACTGGACTCGGGTGATACACAACAATAAATAGTATAATCCCACGTTTTTCCGGGGTGCTTGTCCTCATCCTGGTTTGTGTCTCCATGGTTGTGCAGCTTCCCTTGGCACTCAGTGGACATAAACAGGCAATTTTGGGGGCAGAATCACTCCCTGCCGTGATGGTATGAAATGTATAAGAAAGTGAATGAACTGCCTCTGCTTTTATAGCCCAGCTTTACAACTGAGCTGATTTATGTATTCAGGTGGGTTTGAAAAATGTTGGCCTAAAACCAGGCAAAACCCACTGGGTTTGGCCAATTACTCACTTTATATTTTGTGCCCTTCTCAAATCAAACTCAAGGTGGGTGTAACGAAACCACAAAAACCCAAATCTGAAAGATAGCTCACACGAAACCTTGAGAAGCCCCTAGGAGCCGAGCCTCATACTCTGAAGAGAGAGAAAAATAATAAGGTGGAAAAATGCGAGCTCCACCAGGCTGCAAACCTGAAACCCTTCAGTGCTTGTTTGCAAAAGATCGAGCCAGAGAGCCGAGCTCCTGCCAAAATTTCCGCTGCGGGAAGGGCTGGTCCAGCCCGAGCTGCCTCCTTCCTGCTGCTGGCACACACCGAGAATAAACCCTCCGCAGAGATAAGGGGAAAAAACACTTCCACCGAGATACGGCTTCAAACGCGCCGTGTCCCATCGGTGAGGAGGTCCTGGGACTGCCGCTCTCTGCTCCACACGGGTGCAAAGATCTTGTTTTAGTGACAAAAATGGCTCTTTGGGGCATCTTTGCTCTGGGTGATGCCAGATGGAGTTTGCTGTGCCAAAGGAATATGATGCAGCCAAAGGATTTTGATCCACGTGATGCTCCTGCCCTTGTTTTCAGACCCAGCTGCCAAAGTGTGTTTGGGAAAACAAGGACATGGAAGTACCAGGATGTCTCCTCTTTTTTTTTTTTTTTAATAGTCTCCAGGAAGTCAGTCACTTTTACCTCCATACATCTCCTTTGCAGATCACCCAGAAGATAAAATAACCCCAGGGCCAGAGGATGCGATCAAAGGGAGCAGAGCTGATGACAGCGGAGCAGCCAGGGCACGTAACACCAGGTTTTATCCAGTGATGCCTCCGTCGCACTCAGGAGCCTCTCTGCTCTCCTGAGCTTATGGAAAACATCCTTCCTCTTGCCCCAGGTGGGATAACACGATGCTCATGGTCTCCAGCCTCGCACAAGCCCATCTGCAAGCAGAACCTGCAAAACAACAGATAAATTATTTATTTCCCAGTATTTGTGCCTCTCTTCCTTATATTTTGTCCCCAAAATTGGGCATGAAGGGCTTCTCCACAACAACATATGTGGGCCTGCATTTCTGTGCTGGGTTTTTATAGCTACTTGGCTCAGGATAAACTTGTATTTTATTTTGCTCTAGCCTGAAGTCG
The DNA here is from genome assembly GCF_037038585.1 of Patagioenas fasciata. Lineage (NCBI taxonomy): Eukaryota > Metazoa > Chordata > Aves > Columbiformes > Columbidae > Patagioenas > Patagioenas fasciata. The sequence continues at coordinate 9,408,133 of NC_092537.1, read as the reverse complement.
CTTCTTAAGGAGCCGCTGCCCACAGCTCCAGCCTTGGCCGTTGTTGAAACCTTCCGCAGGTCTCACTGCACTCCAATGAGCGATGGCCCCATTGGAAGCCCTGAGTTTTGTTACTGGTTTCTCAAGTGTCACTGGTCTCTGTAGGTGCTCCAGCTTCTATAGGTGTGATTGCAGGCAGTAAGGGCAAGTGCATCACAAAATTGTTTCTCAGCAAAGGGTGGGAAAATGCAAATTTCCTGATGTACTTTTCTGGCTTTCATATTTCGTTGCAAATCTCTTTGGGTTTTTATTTGCTTCATCTTTAGCTGGTTTTATCTATTTTCGTTGTTCTTTGGTTGCATCAGGGTGTTTTGCTGACAGCCGAAGGTAGATTGTGTTCCGGTTCTGTCTCACCAGCACCAGGATCCCTCTTGCCCACCCTCATGTTCATTTTTGTGATGAGTTTCTGAGCGTGGGACCTTCCTGTCCAGTTCTTTCTCTCTGAGCACTGTTGGCGATGCTGGGAAAGCCCAGCCTGGCTCTTGGGTCACAGGAAAAGCTGCCCTGGAGTGGAGGTAAAACAGCAAGATGTTCTTGTTAACATCAGTTACTGGTGTCTTGCTACTCAGGGAGACTTGCGTCTCTGTTAGTGGTGCATGGTATCAGGCAAAAAGCATTTATATGCAGGTTTTTTAATATAGGTTAGGAAAAAAAAAATGTTTGAAGTACAGAATGGATGGTGTTTACTGTACAGCCAATCTATGCTGCGTAGGGGACAAGTCCCAGCTTGCACATCCCTGTTTAGCTGGGCAACGGGGATGGAAGGACCTGTGCAGCAGGTACAACGCTGATGGTCCAGCACCAGAACTGTCTGCACGAGGAGCCCGTCGTGATTCACCCGTGGTGTGCAGATCTCTGGCACAGCTTCCCCATCTGCCTTGAGGAGGCACTAGGAGGAAGTGATTTTGGGGTCATTATAGCTGATTGTCTGAAGGAATTTACCCCAGGGATGGGTTTTGCAGAGCTCCCTGTGGCAAAGAAAATCCTTCTGAGCACCCACAGAGCAGCAGAGAGGTGGCTTGTGAGGTGGCAAGTGACAGGAGCAGAGGAAACGGCCTCAAGTTGCGCCAGGGGAGGTTGAGGTTGGATCTGGGGAACAATTTCTTCCCCAAAGGGCTGTGGGGCATTGGAACAGGCTGCCCAGGGCAGTGCTGGAGTCACCATCCCTGGAGGGTTGAACAGATGGAGATGAGGTTCTCAGGCACATGGGGTAGTGCCAGGGGTGGGTTATGGTTGGACTTTATGATCTTGATGGTCATTTCCAACCAAAACGATTCTGTGATTTAAAGGATAACTTAGAGGCTGGCACATCACTTTTGGGGATGCAGGTGAAAATCCCAGCTGTTGACTCAAACCCCAAACCAAAACGGCACTTAGGCGACTTTTTGAGCAAATCTTTATGATGGGTTCAGTGTGCAGAGACCTCAGTGACTTTCACCCTCTTTCCTATTAGCCTGAGCAACATTCATCTCTCCAAAACATACCAGAATTAACCTTTTTTTTTTTTTTCTGAAGGCTGCTCAGGATACAATCAGAAAACACCTTTTGCTTAAACTGCTAGAAAATATTTGCCATTTGCGGGGGAAGAGTCCCATCAATTCAGCCCTGCTTTTCCATTTTCTTTAGCAGGCACCACATACTCCATCTGGCTAAGTGGACCACAGTGTTCCAAGGATAAAAATTACATGTAATATGAGATAAAGTGTCAGGCAAAATATTTATGTAATGAAATCTTAATGATAGTTCTAAAGGTCTGCGGCAGGGCATGGCAGAAAAGAAACGCTCCTCTTGCTGGCTTGTCACCGGGGGCCAGTTGCACAAGGAAAGACACTTGCAGGGGCCGGAAAAAAAAAGGCATTTATTAGGAAACTGGATCTGCAAAAAAATTCTACCAAATGACACCGCGTAATTTACAGGATCTAAAGTGTTTGCAGGTCTCTTAATTATTTGCCAGGTTAACATGGAGATGGTTTCCTTTTGTTTTGAAGTAGTAAACATCCTCTGCAATCCTCAAACCCCAGCGGCTGCTGATGTCTGGAAACCAGAGAGCGACGCTGACCTAAACCCCCCAGGGCCCGAGCGTCACAGGCTGCAGCTGGGACTGGATCCAAATTCATCCCATACTTCACTGGCGGATCCATCCCCGGCATCCCGGCTTGGGCTGGGACAGCATCGGGGACAGTCACAAATGTGGTAAGAAAGCCAAATTTTCTGAAAGGGCGAGATGGTTCAGGTTCAGGCTCCAATTCCAGCCAAGCGAGTTAGGCTGCTTTGTTGTCTTATCCAGCAACTAGATGTAGTCGGAGTATTTCATATCACATATCGAAATGGCTCTTAAATATATGCACTTTATGCTTGTCAGAGCTCTCAGTGGCCAAATCTGATAAAACGAATTTTGTCTGGAGTTAGATAATACCTGGAGTGATACTGAAATGAGGATACTGGAGAGAGAGGCTGAGGGGAGACCTTCTGATCTCTGAACTGTCTGAAAGGAGCTTGGAGCCAGGGGCGGTCGGGCTCTGCTCCCCAGGAACAAGCGCCAGGACCAGAGGAAACGGCTTCAAGTTGTGCCAGGGGAGGTTGAGGTTGGATCTTGGGAACAATTTCTTCCCCAAAGGGCTGTGGGGCATTGGAACAGGCTGCCCAGGGCAGTGCTGGAGTCACCATCCCTGGAGGGGATGAACAGAGAGAGATGAGGTTCTCAGGGACATGGGGCAGTGCCAGGGGTGCGTTATGGTTGGACTTGATGATCCTGAGGGTCTTTTCCAACCAAAATAAATCTGTGATTCTATGAAAGGCCAGTGAGGGCTTGTGCTCACTGCCACAGAGAATAATGTTTATATGACCATGGAAAGAGCACCCTGGCAGTGCTGCAAGGGGAGCTGAAAAGGAGAGGGTTTTTCTCTTTTCTTTTAAGACAAATTTCCATGAAGGCTGTTTTTTTTTTCCAGACAAGCTTTCTGGGCACTTCCACAACGGGACTGCATTCTGCCCTTGCAATTTCCTGAGGAGCAGAAGCTGAGGTCGTTCCTATCGGCTCCACAGACTTTGTGATCCTTTTGCTGTCTGAAATAGTAGCCTGAATATGATGACAGAGGAAAAAAAACACAGCGACTCTCCCCTCCCCTTTCCAACTCAAGCCCTTGCCAAAGCAATAAAAAACTTTAAACAATAGCCAGTCATGACATAAACCAGTCCTTGAGCGGCCTGCCAAAATTCACCTCAAGAAAGTAGGTCCAAAAATAAACACAAACCTATAAAAAGCCCCATGGACTTAAAGACAGTCTTCCCATTGTGCTAATTGCTTTCACATCTGGCTCGGCAATCAGGAGTGTATACGAGCATGGAGAGGCCACCAATAACTCACTTCAGCTAAGCACAAAAGCATGTGCGGAGCATCAATCACGGGAGCCATCTATTTCTACTCAGCAGATCTCAGATGTCGGGGCACAGTTTTGTGTTTAAATTGCACTGAAATAATGGGGCCGGTCGTGTTGTTAATAAACAGCACGTGGTTAAACGCTTTTGCGGGTGGGATATTTCAAGGCAAATATAGAGAAGCTGGTTTCATTTCCCTTTTCCCCCTCCATCAGTTATCGGTCCATGGTGCTGTCAGTCCTGAATGGCTTTTGCCTTGGGAAGAAGTTGGCCCCTGGGGTGGCTGGAAGGTTTGACCTTTGATTAATCAAAGGCTACAGCAAGATGGGACATATGAGGGAAAACTTGCTGGGGACAGTTTCCTAAGGCCTTTTCTGTGTGCTAAGGAGATGATCCCAAAATGTGACCTGGTGTGAACTTGGCTGGAAGAACAAAACCCCCATCAGGCTCCTGGCGGGTTCTGGGGAGGCAGAGCTGTAGTGGGATGCTCCGTGTTCTCTGCTCCGGGCACATGTTCGGGATTTTTTCATGCTGATGTCTAGACCTTTTATATGACTGTGGATCTGTGGGTGTGCACAGGGCTGTCTCCTACTTGCTTGTATGCCTGTTTGTGTAGTTAATTGAATTTCATGGTGTGAGCAACGTCTTTGCTTGTTGGATGCAATTTAAAGCACATCTTCCCCACAGCCTTGGACTTTGCAGTGAGGCCAATATAGAGAGAAAAATCCAAAAGAGAGAAACTTTGTGTTGAAGTGCCTACAGGGAGGCTTTTCCCAAAATCCCCGCTTTTTATTTCCAGTAGTTCCTTGGGCACTGCTGAGACCATCACCAGTAACTTATTACATTTTCTGAGACCACTATTGCTGCGATTACGTGAGTTATCTGTGTCTTAACCTTGTGGATGAGCAGCCTGAGCATCTGTGGTTTGGTGGTTGTGACTCATCACGAGAGCTCAAGGAGGGATTTGTAATGATTTATTCATGCCACATTTATTGTTTGGAAAGCTCAATCAAATGCTACTATGGTTAGACTGAATAATTCAGCTGCCAGTCTACTTTTTGATCTCTTTATTTGTTTCTCTCTTTGTTAAGAGCCGCATGTCTGGAGGTGAAGAGCACCTGAGTCTAGAGACAATTTTTTGTGCTTGATATCTTTGGAAACTCAAACTTCAAGGGTAAATTTTCAGAAGATCCGGCCTTGCTGAAGGACTAAGAGTGTTTTTTGAGGGAGTTCTGGGTCAGTTAGACATCCAGCTCTACGTACCGCCCTGTGCATCTCTTACGGGACACAAAGAAAATGCACCTTCCCTTGCACCATTTGCCTAATCCTAAAAGTACGATAGTTCAGATAATGGCTTCTGGAGAGGCTTATTTCTTCTTACTGATTGTAAAAGAAAGTTGTTTTAGGTTACAATGTCTAAACTTCAGTGAGGTGACTCCCATTCAGCATGGTACCCATGGGCCAAACTGGGGGAAGTGGGCTCCTATAACACATCACATGTAGCTCCTGAGCATCCTGGGATCCAGGATAATTTTGGGTAACAACAGAGGCGAGTCAGTGTAAAATGGCATTCGTGTCATCATTTTGCCAGTGCCTTTGAGAATTTGCCTCCCCTCACTGCAGCCTGCCCTTGTCTGCTTGCAGTTGTGTTTATTGGTAGAAAAATCAGGGTGGAAAAGGAGATGTGAACTTCGTCAGAAAACACAGGTTCTGGGAAAACCATCTCCAACCCCCTCAAGAATGTTAAAAAAAACAAAGGCACATGAATCACATAGATAAGGAATGATTTACTGAGGTAACTGTCACTGATTTGTACAAAATGTTTGAGCTGTTGCTCGTGCCCCTTTCAGGGCAATAGAATATAGACAACACACACGCCACCTTGGAGAAAGGAAAAGGTTTCATAACTCACATTTTTAACAGTTTTTCTGTGAATAGCTCCTCTGTCAGAACTGGGTGCAGGACGGGACTGCACACACTGATGTGCTGACAGCACGAGGGGGTTTCTCAAGCCTTTGCAAACACGTGCAGACAGTCCCGGTTGCATTGCAGCATAAATTGCGGGCTGATTTTTCCCTACCTTGTGCTATATTTACTCCGGTACAGGCTCATGGACATCTCAGAGGTCACCGCACCTTAAACCAGGGCAAGGGAGCGGAGTCAGGTCCTGCTGGGGCAACCTGTTGGTGGACTGCATTTTTGCATCCATTTATGACTCAAATGAGCTGGAACTAACCACAAATTTGAATTTGGCATTGCCAAATTTGGTGGTAAATTATTGTCCCAGGTTGCCCGGAGAGGTGGTGGATGCCCCATCCCTGGAGACATCCCAGGCCAGGCTGGACAAGGCTCTGAGCAACCTGAGCTGGTGAAGATGTCCCTGCTCATGGCAGCGGTGGCACTGGGGGAGCTGGGAAAGTCCCTTCAATCCAAACCATTCTGTGATTCTATAGGTGGATATTTTCCCTGCTGGGACTCAGCTGTCCATCTGCAGAGCGCAGAGATGTGCCTGCAGCAGACTGAGGAGGTGGATTTTTGATGAAGTCCTACCAGCAGGATGGTGGCACTTTCAGGTGCTGCATGGGGCTGTGGAGGAAGCAGCACTTGAGCTTCTCCAACCATGGAAAAAGGACACAAGCCCTTTGAGGGGCTGTTGGCAGAGGAAGGGGGAGCCCCAGCTGGTGTCCAGTGGCTGTCCATGTCTAAAACTGGTTCTTTCTCCTTGCCAACCTGCTCAACCTCCTCTTCTTCTCCTCTGGGTTGGGTGTCCAACCCCCCAGCCCTTCTCCTGCTAGTCCCAGCCTCTGGTATGGCACTGGGGGCTCAGTGATGGCCATAACCTTCTTTTTCCACTGGTCATATGCAGAGATAAAAGCAGCCCAGGATTCACCTCCAGCATCCTTGGCCCTCTGTGTTTTATGGTCAACTCATAATTTTCACCAGGACGTGGGAAACCCAGTAAAACTCTGGAAAGTCTCGTGTTTCCTGGCCAGACGGAACCAGCTGCAGGACTTTGCCCATGGCTGTAGCCGCACATGCAGCTCGTCTCTAAAAACCATCCTTGGTTTAATAAATAGCTAAAATCTTCAAGCTTATGCAAGCGTGGCCCATGAGAATGCTTGTCCTTCAGCGTGACAGCATGAGATGCACACACATGGTTTAATTTTTTTTAATGCTCCATGAATTAATGTGACTTTTGAAAATTATTCTGCTGTTGAGTAGACAATTGATCCCTTTCAGGCAGGTATGGTGTTTATAGGACAGGGAGGAATATTCAAAAGCGATGTAAAAGTGGGACCTGGCAATGTTATGGGTACATGTAGACTCATGACGGATGCTATAAAAGATCTGGATCTGGGTATTTTCAGAAGGGCAGCTTATGAGGCAGCGTAATGCTGTATTAATAGACAGTGAGAATGTAGAGCTGTGACAGAAAGATTGACAGGTTTTGGCAGTAGATTTTGTACTTAGGTATCTAAATGTACCCCTTGAAATTCCAATTTGGTCAACTAGACAAACCTGGGCCAACATGCTGAAAATTGGCACCTCTGCTTGACATCAGCCTCATGTTTTCATCCTTGTTTTTCTGTTTTGATTCCGAGCTAAAATGGTTGAGTCTCGGACAAACTATGTTCTCACGTGTCCATCAAAACTGGATATGCCCCACCAGAACCAGGACTGGTAGTTTCATAATTTTAGTGAATTTGCTGCTGTTGCAGTTGCAGTCACAATTAAGGGACACAGTTTAATTGCTTGAATAAATGGAGCTGATGTGAGTAGTATATACAATTTGGTGTGGTACCCAGAGCATGGGGGATCTGAGCACCACTTACTGTGAGCAGCTGATAACTTCTTGCTTGAGAGTCACTTAGTTTGTGAATTTGACTGTTTTACCTGTGCCAATTCTCCTCATCTTCGTAGCTTTTAGGTACATTTATTAGCCCTTTGCTTGAAAAACCACTCCAGAGGCTATGGCGGGACCAAACTTCATCCACTTTTATGTCCCTCTGCATCGTGGTCCTTCCCCAGAATGTCCTGGTCTGTCTCCTTTGCAGAATGCCCATGGGCCATTTACAATATTATCTAATTATTATTGCTTAATTTAGCCAATACTTCAAAAGCCGTGTGGTTGCCTACAACAGTTAGTGGTGTCCCTCATTGTGCAGTGATTCATCTGAACAAAATTAGCTCCGGGCAGGGAGTGGGAGCGTGAGTTGACGGAGGATCTGAGCAGGGCTGCTCTGAGGGTGTCTGTGTGTCCTGCCGCAGAAATTATTTATTAAAATATTATTTGGTTTAGCTATATTTTATCTGGTTTAGCTATAGAAAAGCAACTTGTGAAGGGAACCTTTTATTTCAGTTTGATTAAGTTGATTCTTCACCCGGCTAAAGCAAAGACGTGTGTTTAAAGTGAAATTGAAGTGTGCTAAGCTTTGTATACATGAAACAGTTTGAGTTATTTTTTATGTCAGATCTTTGGCGGCGGAGCCCAGCTCCGTGCGTGTGGGTGCACGGAAAGCGGGAGCGGTGGGCCAGGGTGTCACGGCGCTCACGAGATGCTATAAAACATTTGGGTACGATCTCAGGTCTAGTAACTGGGAAAATTAGAGGAAACTGGAAAAGGCTGTGAGAAAACAGATGTATCAGCCTGAGCATTTGATGAGCCATCCATGTAGCTCACAGTTAAGCTAAAGCAGTAAAATGAAGCAAAGGAAAAATGTTTCCTCTGGATAACGTGGGACACAGAGGTGCTCCCAGCAAATCTGGTGGGTGCTTTCAAAAGTTGGAAAGAAACCCCCTTGGGTTAACAGGGGCAGCTGTGCTACCACCATGGGCTCCTCCTGTTTCAGTGCCTTTTCTCAGGCTAAAGCCTGAGATAACCAGGGAAGGGCCCTCCCCCAGCAAACGCTCCCCCTGTCACGGGGGACTGGTGCTGCGTGAGGCTGTGCTGGGGCTCCTGGGGACACTGTGCATCTCCTCACCATGCCAGCACCCCTGCCCTGGTGTGACGCTCCTCCCCAGAGAGGCCACCACTTGGCCATAGGCCGGCCTGGGAGCACCAGTGCTGGCATTGTGTTGCCCAGCGTGGACACTGGTTTGCCTGTCAGAAGCACTGGTTTCCCCATGCGTGGCACTAAAATGCCCAAGGGCTGCACTGAGGATTGCCCAGGGGTGGGATCACGTTCCCCAGAGAAGGCACTAAGTTGCCAAGAGGCTGCACCGGGTTGTCTGGGGTGGCCCTGGGCTGCCCGCCAAGGGGGGCATTGAGATGCCCACCAAGGGCACCAGGTTGCCTAATAGCTGCACCAAGTGAGAATCACAGAATTTGGGTTGAAGGGATCTTCCCAGCACCCCCAGTGCCACCCCTGCCATGAGCAGGGACATCTTCACCAGCTCAGGTTGCTCAGAGCCCCGTCCAGCCTGGCCTGGGATGTCTCCAGGGATGGTTCATCCGCCACCTCTCTGGCCAACCTGGGCCAGGCTCTCACCACCCTCAGGGGCAACAATTTCTTCCTCATGTCCAGCCTGAATCTCCCTCTTTTGGTTTAAAACCATCACCCCTTGTCCTGTCCCAACAGGCCCTGCTCAGAAGTCTGTCCCCATCTTTCTTTTCAGCCCTATTTCAGCACTGAAATTTGCCCAGTGAGGGCAGCGGGTTGTGCAGGCCAGGAACTAGGGAAGCCACATGAAGGTATTTGCTTGCCCAAGGGTGTCACTGGGTTGCCCATGGAGAGCACTGAGCTGCATCATGTTGCCATAGCACCTGCAGGGAGCTACTTGGGCAGAACCCCGTCACTGAGCAACCTGTGCCCGTGACAACGCTCCCTGGTCCTGTGTCACTGCCTGCAGGTGCTACAGTGCCTGGCACAGCTGCCACCAAGCCCAAAAGCACAGCGGTGAGTATCAGCCCCCCCAGGCACCCCCAAAACCCCAGAGCGTACCCCACACCCAGGCATCCTAGGGTGAGCGTGTGCCTTAACTGGGAGAGGAGGACTGAAAAAGCAGGTATCTCTCCCAATCCCCCACAATGTCTCTTATGTCATCCAGATTTCCCCCAAACTAGGTGGTCAGTGACTCCTGGTATGTGGTAGAAAGTGTCACCCCGGGATGACACTGGTATAAATAAGCAGCTGGGAGCTCAGGAAAGTGCATTTATCCCTAACAGGGACAAAAGGGCTGAAGCGACTGGCTTGTGGGAACCGGCACACACAGTGGTTTTTGTTGGACCTGAGCACAGACATTTCGTCCTGGGTTCTGCCAAACTGGCTCAGAGGGTCGTGTTTATGAAAGTTCTTTTTTATTATTATTTTTTTTTGCTAAATATGAGGGTGTGATTTTCCTGCTGCCCGTCCCACACACTCGGTTCCCCCAGTGCTGCTGCTCCCAAGTCAGGTACTGGGGCAGCCTGTGCCAGCACAGCCAAAATTGGGCAAGGCTTGAAAATACAGCATTCAAAGTTCAATCGTTTCCCAGCTGCAGGCTGTGCACTTTTCCCCTCTGACTCATCCTTATTTTTTTCCATTTTGCCTGAGCTAATGGACCTGTGATTCTCCTGTATTTGCCGTTCACTTATTTAATAGCTGCATTTTGAGACACTGTTCACCTGAATGCATGAATATAGGCACCAGTGATGTAAACAGTCTCTTAAATCACCTGTCCCTGTAGCTAGATGTTGGAAAATGTGCGATTTAATGAGTCGTGTTGTCTGCTCATCACCTGGTGTGAACGGGCACGGCTCCAGGAAAGTCAATATACTGTGGGCATCTGTCATGTCATCCGTCTATTGCCTTTTAAGCTTTCCAGGAGGGAACTGTGACTCCTTGGTCCTGCCCTTGTGTGGAGAGAGGCGTTCCTTGTTGTGACTGAAATAAAAGAAACTTCCTTTCCCAATGGTTTTTATGATTTAAAAACTAAGCCGGCCTCTCTGAGCTCACCTGCACATGCAAATTGATCAGGGTAGCCCAGGAGAAGCAATTAAACTTCTATTCACCTGATTGCTTGTGTGGATGCTTTGTTCTAGGATAAAAGTGAGTTTATTTCATGTGAACATCCCCTTTTTAAAGGAAGAAAGTTGATTTTGTGCTGTAATGAATGTGATTTAGCACATGCTTTGTGTCAAACCCTGCTCCCATCCAGGGATCTTATTGTATTCCACCAGTGTCCTCATGTCCCCTGGGGCTGTGGGCCAGGCTGGGAGCAGTGGGGACAGTATGGTGTCAGGGGAGGAATGGCCACAGGGGCTTGTTCTGCCAATGGGTGACACCTGTAACCACACAAGAGCTTCATATCGAGCACAAGATACCCTCCTGAGGGTTTGTCCTCAGATTAGCTGTGTTAGGTACATCTGGTGGCCCTCTGCATTATATTTCTGATAACAGTTGATCGATAACGTCAATCTGGAAAGAGCAAGAGCACTCACAGTGCCTTATGCAGTTACTGGTGGCAAAATCTTCCCATGTGGCCATTCCTCCCAGGGTTACTACAAGGCTGGTGTTTATAAGCCACTATAAAAAGATTTTGTGAGATATCTCCTTTCAAAACACATTTATTTTACATCAAATAAGCCACAGACATTTTTCTTCCTTTGCAAGTCAAGAGGTGGCTGTTCTTTTGAGGCTGAAATAAAGGGGGGGGGTTCAAATTGGATGTAGTCCTGCAAAGCTCAGCTCACCAACAGACTCCTCACTAAAGCATTTGATGCAAGTGAAGATAGACCTGATGAGGATGGAATCCCTCACCCAAAAATCAGGCTGGATTGGTAGCAGCTGTGTGTCCAAAGCTATCAGGGCTGGTAATGGAACTCTTAAACAGAAAATTACATCTGGGGTACTATAAGATCAGCAGATACACCAGCCAAAAGAAACAAACGAACAGCAGAGAATCAGCAACTAGAGTTTCACTGGATTGACAGAATGAAGGAAAATGAAGGCGTAATATCTGTCATTCTCCTTAGCAGCCATGATTTGTTTTTCTCCGCATTTCAAGACCTTACACTAGATACTAACGACAAAGTCAAATCCTTTTATACACAAATGCTTGGGATGCTGTCAGGAGGGATTTGCTTTCAAGAGTTCTGGGCTTGCACAGCACAGTGTGGGTGCCGCGTGTGTCGCTGTCTGTGTTAGAAGTTGCACGTGTTGCTGTAAGAAGCAACACAAGTGCAGGAGCTCCCTGAGCAAGGTTGTCTTCTGCTTCCTTTGTGCAGGACACATTCCTGAAATAGCAGTGTTCCAAAATGGAGCTGGTCGGCTCTCCCTTATCATCGACATTTGCCCATCCCAGATCAACACCTTCCAAGTTCCTGCCTGCCATCAGCACCATGGCTTCAAGCTACAAGAACCGCTTTCCTTACTACCCCTTGCCTCAGAGCTTCAGCCTTCCCTGGATGCCCAAATCTTACTATAAAACAGCTGCCATCAACCCAACTTTAGCTCCCTTCTCCAAGAGCTCCCAGGGGCAACCCCCCAGCAAGATGCTTCCTTTCGTTTCCAACAGAAACACCCTCTTTACCCGGTACACCCCCGATGACTGGTACAGGTCCAACCTGACCAACTACAAAGACTCGGAGACTTCCCGACGCAATGCAGAATGTCTGAGAGTCGATACCACCCGCTTGATTCAGGATAAATATCAGCAGACAAAGAAAACCCAAGGAGAAAGCACCAAAAACCTGGGAGAACGTGTCAATTATATTGAATTTTGGAAATCGGAGCTCCGCCATGAGCTGGATGAGATGATCGGGGAGACCAACGCGCTCACCGACGTCAAGAAACGACTGGAAAGAGCCTTGGCCGAGACGGAGGCCCCGCTCCAGGTAAGACCATGTACAGGGGGCTGCAAACTGAACCCTCCTGCTGGAACATCTGCAGCTGTTCAAACGTCTCATTAAGTTTCATTGCAGCTCCGTAACGTCTAAAAAGTTTTTATTAAGAGACCATTACTTAAGTTAGTAATAAACAAACCCCTTGCCATCTGCTGCATCCCCTATCGGCGCATGCTGAGCGCATCGGAACAGTATTTGCTTAACCAAATATTTTTATAAGCGGTATATCCAAAATCCACGTTTGGGAGACAAAAGCCTGCGTCTTACTACAAGGCTCTGGCAGGGTCAGCGTCAAGGCTGACACAGGTCCCTGCGTTCAGCTGTGGTCACACCAGGGATACGTGTGCTCCCTCATGTTCATTTAATGCTGATGCTGCAACTCGGCTGCTCGTTGTCGGCTAAATTAGCTGCCAAGGGCACTTTTCCCCCCTGCTGTCATCTCCGTGCCCACCTATAACTTGTTTTCTTACATGACTTGAGATGGGGACTGTCCCTATAGGGAACGCTGTCCCTGGAGCCAGCACTGATGGCATGTCCCCAACAGGTCGCTCAGGAGTGCTTGCTTCACCGGGAGAAGAGGATGGGCGTCGATTTAGTCCACGACGAGGTGGAGAAACAGCTCTTCACAGTAAGTTTGGCAGCTCAGATCATGTGTTAAAATTATTTTTACCTAAGCTGCCCTAAACAGGTTTTGCAGCATTGTTCCCTAACTGGCTTTTCAGTGCTGGTGAGGTGTGAAACTCTTCAAACCCCCAAAACCTGCTGGGCTGGGGATGTTGTTCCCCCAGTAGCAGCACGTCCATGTGGTGTGGGTGAGACTTGCCCTAAGAGAGGAAGGAATAGCTGAACATCAGCTGTGACTTTGTGTAGCATATCATAGAAACATCGAATCATTTTGATTGGAAAAGATCCTCAAGATCAAGTCCAGCCGTTAACCCACCCCTGGCACTAACCCTTGTCCCTGAGAACCTCATCATTTTGGAGCACTAATCACCTGCTTCCAGTAGCTGGGGCTTCACAAACGCGATGGATTTGTGGTGGAGTCAAGAGAGCTGAGAGCTCGATCAGACTCAGCTGCAGAAGTGTGCTGGGGTTGGGGGCACCTTCTCCCCTCCCTGCCTGTTTGCTTTGGGCAGAAGGACAGGCAGGCGAGTTCTGGCTGTGTGCAGGGTTGGAGAGGTCTGAGGGGACACGTGTGACCAGAACTGTTGAGTGTGGACATTGACGGGGTTGTACTTTGCCTTTGCCCAGGAAGTCGATGTCATCAGGTCCTGCCAGGAGAGGATGCAGCGGTACCTGGACAGGGCGAAAGCCCAGCTGGCGTAAGGAGGAGCTGCTTGTCTCTCGCTGCAGGGCTGACGTGCATTTGCAGCTGGAATCAAAGACCCACAGAATGGTTTGGGTTGGAAGGGACCTTCCCAGCTCCCCCAGTGCCACCGCTGCCATGAGCAGGGACATCTTCACCAGCTCAGGTTGCTCAGAGCCCCGTCCAGCCTGGCCTGGGATGTCTCCAGGGATGGTTCAGCCACCACCTCTCTGGCCAACCTGGGCCAGGTTCTCACCACCCTCAGGGCCAACAACTCCTTCCTCATGTCCAGCCTGAATCTCCCTCTTTTGGTTTAAAACCGTCACCCCTTGTCCTGTCACAATGGGCCCTGCTCAAAAGTCTGTCCTCATCTTTTCTACAAGCCCCTTTTAAGCCCATAAAGGCCGTAATAAGGTCTCCCTGGAGCTTCTCTTCTCCAGCTGAACCCCCCAACTCTCTCAGCCTGTCCTCCCAGCAGAGCTGTTCCAGCCTCGGATCATTCCTGTGGCTCCTCTGGCCCCTCTCCAGCAGGTCCATGTGTGTCCTGTGCTGAGGACCCAGAGCTGGACCAGCACTGCAGGGGGGGCCTCACCAGAGCAGTGTGACCCCCCACCAGACCCTGACCTCTACCCACACCCCACATGCATAAAACCCATGCAGGCTCCATGGGAAGTGGGCAGCGATGCTCATGGGAACACATCACTGCCCAGCTGGGAGCTGCAGGGATGTGCGATGAGGAGGGAACCGTCCCACCCGCATGTCCCCAGTGACAGCTGCTTTCTGTGTGTTGAAGGTCCAACAGGGCGGCCCAGCACGAGGTGGAGAAGGACCTGGCTAACAAGCAGACGGCCCACCGCATCGATAACAAGTGCCACCACCTGAGGAACAGCTCCGACGGCATCAGCTACTACCGAGGGGTGGAGCGGTTTGATGCCACGTGAGTGCACGCCGGGATGCTTGGTGCCTCTCCCTGGCAGGAGCTCGTTGTCCCAGCCTTCTCTAAAGGCACGTGTCTGCATGGCACGTCCAGCCCGCCTGGAGACACCCACCTTGGAAGGGCCATTTCTCTCTGCTTGCCAGAAAGGGAGCACAACCCTCTGCTTCCAACTGGATGCCTGACATCCAGAGAGCAAGAGCGAGTCCCACTTAGTTAAACATTATATACGGTTTCAGAGATCAGCCTGTAAATGGATTCAGTTCAGCACCTCTGCACAGCTCATTAAGTTTATGCATATTTTCAAAGATGTGTCAGTGCTTGCCTGAGTGCTCTTCATTGACGTAAGGTCTGGGGGGTTCGCCCCAGCGTGGAGAGGGCCTGGCAGGGAGCCAAAATGACACAGAAGATAAAGAAAGGGAGCATGGTCCTGGGATAGAGTTCAGCTGCTTTTGGGTGCCCAGGATTTAGCTTTGGCTCTGCAGTAAATGAATGGTGACCTAAACCAGCACTCGCAGGGATGTGCCCAAAGTGGCAAAGGGCGGAGGGAATAAATCAGATGCATGCAGTTTATGGGGTGCATAGATTGATTCAGTTTTTCTAATGTAAGAATAATTATTCACAGTAGAGCTCAGACATATTTAGACAGGCAAACGAATTGCAAAGGACTGACGCTAAAATTAGGAGGGGGGTAAAATGTGCCGAGGATCAGCATGTTTTAAATGGAGCTTATGTGGTATTTAAGGCTTTTGTTGACCTTGTTCTGGACTATTGCACAGGCATGAACTTCATCCTGAATGCACACACAGGGAATCAAACATTATCGAATGCTCATTCATTTGAGTATGAAAGTAGGATAAGTTATGAGCAAAACAAATTGACTGCAATCTGTGCCTTGTCGTGAGGCTGTGAATCACTTGGCACTTAAATGCTTCCAACATGTAAATATGGGGTCTGATTAAAATCTCCGTTTTTCTGGGGAAATCTTTTGTTTGTCTGAGCTTTCCTAAGTATTACAGTTGTCTTCATGAACATGTCACCATTTGATAAGCGTTATTGACCAAATGGTGTCCAGATGTTTCACTTCCATGTGGTCAAATTAAGAGCATAGGATTCAGAATCACAGAATCACAGAACAGTTTGGGTTCAACCAAGGGACCTTCCCAGCTCCCCCAGTGCCACCCCTGCCATGAGCAGGGACATCTTCACCAGCTCAGGTTGCTCAGAGCCCCATCCAGCCTGGCCTGGGATGTCTCCAGGGATGGTTCATCCACCACCTCTCTGGCCAACCTGGGCCAGGCTCTCACCACCCTTAGGGCCAACAATTCCTTCCTCATGTCCAGCCTGAATCTCCTTCATTTAATTTAAAACCATCATCCTTTGTCCTATTGCAACAGGCCCTGCTAAAAACTCTCTGCCCATTTTTCTTTATCGGCCCCTTTTAAGTACAGAAAGGCTGCCTTTAGTCTACGTTTAAGCCACGCTAATCCTGGCAGGGTTCATACACCTCCAGCTTCAGCAGCATGGGCTTATCGGGAGCCTCTCCTTTCCCCCCCTGCAGAATTTCGGTGCCGGAGTCATGGGCGAAGTTCACAGATGACAACATCCTCCGCTCCCAGAGCGAACGGGCGGCCTCGGCCAAGCTGCGGGATGACATCGAGAACCTGCTGGTGGTGACGGCCAACGAGATGTGGCGCCAGTTCAACACAGTGAACGTCGCCTTTACCAACCGCATCGCCGAGACAGCCGATGCCAAGAACAAGCTTCAGACCCACCTGGCTAAGGTAGTTATAGAGCCTACCTGAAAGGAGGTTGTGGCATGGAGGGTGTTGATCTCTTCTCCTAAGGAACAAGCGATGGAATGAGAGGAAATGGCCTCAAGTTGCGCCAGGGGAGGTTGAGGTTGGATCTTGGGAACAATTTCTTCCCCAAAGGGCTGTGGGGCATTGGAACAGGCTGCCCAGGGCAGTGCGGGAGTCACCATCCCTGGAGGGGTTGGACAGAGGTGGAGATGAGGTTCTGAGAGACATGGGGCAGTGCCAGGGATCGGTTAACAGTTGGACTCGATGATCTTGAGGATCTTTTCCAACCAAAATGAATCTGTGATTTGTTAACCGAGTGCAGCCTGGGCTTGCAGCATTGCAGGCAGATGCCACATCCTGCAATGAGGATCCATTAAAAACCTTTCCTCTGTTAGTTGCTATTGATGGATGACTAGTTCCTGCAAGCAGTAATTTTGGGAAGCTGGTAATTCAAAAGATCCATCGCTGCTCCCAAACCTCCTCTGATGTGACAGCAACAGCAAAGAGAAGCTTTTCCCTGAAGAGAAATTGCTGCTGGATCTATGCCTCAATGTGTGGCTGAGTGACAGTGGTCTGAGCCCAGGCTCTGCTTATCGAACTTGTTTTTTTCTTCAGACAGACAGGAAAACAGGGAAATTATGTAGTCACTTTAGTATGTATTTTTTAATTTATGCATGTGTTTCTATTTCACACCAGACACTGAAGGAAATCTTCGAGATGGAGATGAACATAGAAGCCCTCCGAAAAGCCATTAGGGACAAAGGGCCTCCATTAAAGGTGGCTCAGACTCGACTGGATGAGCGGACACGGAGACCAGATGTGGAGCTGTGCCGGGACCCTCCCCAGATCCGGTAAGGCAGCAGTGCAGGGTCTGCGGGGCCCTTGAGGAGTCACTGGTGGTGGCACTTGGGAGCATCATTGGATGCTAAATAGTCCCCTAAATAGTCCTTCCATAAGTGCAGTCGTAATCAAAAGTAATGAGCAGGTATTGCAGTCTTTGGGTGCTGGGAGAGCTCTGCACCCATGGAAGTTGCTCTGCCCCTTGAGCAGCTGGATTTTTCCTGCTTGGGTAAACCTCATTCTCCCTCCTACCTGCTTCCCGGTGGCTGGATGTGCTCAGTTTTGAAGGATAAGTTCTTTAATCTTGTGTTGGGAGCACATAGCACCTTACTTTTGGGTAACTGCAAGAAAGGGAGAAGTAGTAAGGGCTGTTGTCCTCTCCCCTGGGGACACTGAAGATCCTTTTGAGGACACAGTGAGTTCTTTGGGATGGGAGAAGCAGGCTGAGTACCCTGCACCCCAAATCTCACACCTTCTCCAGGGAGCCCTCTGGGCATGACTCCACGTGAAGCCTTGTAAAAGCAATTTAAATCCAGCCCCAGAGCCTGTTTAGCATCTCACATGCTGATTTTTTTTCCATCCTCCACTTGTTCCACATTCACTTTTAGCCTCTCCCAGCTGTCCTGTTTTGCTGTGTGTGCACCCCTGGGTGTGAGGAGGAGCCCTCTGCACAGGCAGCTCCAGGAGTGTGAACAAAAAACCCCACAAAACCGAGCAGGAACAGGAATGCACAGCTGCTTGTCCCTCTTCTTAGTGGCACAAGGTGCTCCGGGAGACACAGCTACCCTTTGCCAAAGCCTGAGAGCAAATTTAACCCTGCCTCCCTGCTGAGGTCTGGGTGAGCTCTGCCTTAGGCTTTCCCATGCATCTGCCAAAAACGGGGGGTCCAAGTTAGTCTGAGCATGCTGGAGGGGGAAATCCTGTGCCTCAAGGGTGCTGGAAAGCTCCCCGCATCACGGATGGAGTGAGAGGGATGCACTTTGTTCATAAGTGAAAAGCAACGATATGCTTTAGTGATATAAAACAGTGGGGCAACAAAGTTCAGTGATAAATGTGACAGTGGTTTAACAAGACTAGATGGCAAGGTACACTTGGTTATTTACTTCATAGAAGACCCTCCCCTTGAGTCATGAGGTTCAGAGAAGACACCTTTGTCTTCTAAACTCCTTCTCAGACTTCTCTAAGTGCTGGATCCAGACTTAGTCTCAGACTTGGTCAATGGTTTATGTCTAAAGGATTATATATGCACAATCAAGCCTTTAGATCACTTAGCTAAGATTTCAAAGTTTAGTATGCTGTTACTTACCAAGAATCTGATGTGATGAGGAATCTCTCAGCCTTGAGGAGTAACCTTGAGAGGTGTCCCTGCTCAGGGAGATCCTGTTTTACACCCCGCTGCCGTGCAGGAGAGCTCAGCCGGCTCTGGGCTGTCACTGTTTATGGAGTACGATGATTGACTCATAGTCATATTTGCATACTGTGCAAATGTTGGTTTCTTCCAAATTTGGTTTGAGTTGGAGATTGCCCAGCACTGTGGTTTGGTGGGTGCTTTGCCATAAATTACCACTTGGCTATTGTGTTGTTATCGGTCTCCCCCAAATGCACTTTGAGCCAGATGCATCCATCACAACCAGACACATCCATCACCACCACCACAGGTCGTTATCGCTTGAGCAGAGTTATGAGAAAAGGCCAAATTGGGGCAGGGGGGGAACACACCACCCCGCCCCCATGAGGGGGCTCTTAATATGGGGATTTTTGCTTTTTTCCAGCCTTGTCAACGAGGTCCATGAGCTTGATGAGACGATCCAGGGCCATCAGCAGCGGCTGAGAGACGCTGAGGACATGTTGCAAATGCTGGTTCATGCCAAATCAATTTTGGAGCATGACCTGGCCGTCAAAGCCAACTCGCTCTTCATTGACCAGGAGAAGTGCATGGGGATGCGCAAGACCTTTCCCAGCACCACCCGGCTGGTGGGTTATGTTTAGGCTGGGCTTAGCCGAACTCAGGCTATCTGTTGCAGGAGGTATTTGCAGTTTTGCTAGGATATGTTCCCATTTTTGCTAAGATACTTTGAAAACACATGATTAGACTTTCACTTCCTGATGAAAAGCGTGAGTAGAAATTAAATGATCACTTTGTGCATTACATGGTGTACCAGGGGTTTTTTTCCCTTTGGTTTTGCTCTTTCTTTTGCTCTTTCACAGTGTGCCAGAAAGTAGCTGAAAATCTCCTGTATGCGACTAAGAGTAAATTCATCCATGGGGATTCATTCCTACTCTTTCAGTCTGTGATTTTAGGAGAAAAATTGTTGAGTCTTCCTCCTTTGGAGTCTGTCTGATGTGGAGAAAGCACAAGGGGAAGTAAAGCTCGTTGTCAGAGTAATTAGCTGTTGACATCCTAATGTATTTTTAATGGTGCAGCAGCAGAAACACAAACTATCCCGTCAAGCGTTGCAGTATGTTCTGTTCCTGAATATAAAAACCTGCATTTTAAGCTGATTTTATTCTAAAGATAATTTTCTTGCTTTTGAAAAATTTCGAATGTCCTCTAAAATGTCGGTGCTGAGGTCTTCAAATGAGGGCGTACTTTCAACAGGCTAGTTGAAGAAAACTCTGTGGTTTTAATGCTGGTGAGTGGATTGGTTCCTAATTTAGCCTCTTGCATGTAGTTTGTGGAAGCACCAAAGCAATTTTAAGGTTAAGAAATGAGCCAGTTCTTAAGTCAGGCACCCTGACTGCCATGGCACCTGCTCTCTTGCTGTAGATCAGACTTACTTTACCAAGTATTTGAGCTTTCAGAGGGATAAATCGTTATTCAATCTGAGGTTTAGTGTGAAAGTCACTTTGCAAATCGTCTCCTTAGACTCACATGTCACTTTGATACTCTTGAACTTTTAACCTAAGCGGAGTTGAGCACAGCTTAAAGCCTGTAGGCACCAACAAATCCCAAAGGAGCAGAAGCTCAAGTTCCTTCATCTCCCTTGGGAATCCAGCACATGGACCTCAAGGCCCAGCGTGGGGGTTCTCAGGAGCCAAAAGCATCTTTTCTGGTCCTGCATCCCCAGATGACCCATCCCGCAGGTCCAGGTTTGCGCTCTCTGCAGCTCTTGGTGGTGGTTGCTCCGCTCTCCCCTCTCAGCATCTTGGCACCATCTCTTTTCACATCAGCAGCCCTATGCAGGAAGCAACTGGCTTTTTAACCGTTTTCTTTAATAACGCTTTTTCTCCTGGAGACTAAAAATACGTTTCCTCTACTTTGTGCATAACTTGGAGCCAGAAACTGCCCTTTCTAAAGAGAAGATAGGAAAATAACCAGGAAAAACTGTCCAACTCATCACACCTTCCCTTTCTCCACTTATCTCCCTCCCCAAAACAACCCAATGCTGCACTCACAGGGACTCCAGTTTCTGTTCACATCCTCTCTCACCTTCGTGCTACTTTGTGCTGTTACTCCCCATGCTCCTTTACCAAACACCCCCACAAACCCTGGGGATTTTGGCTGCTCCCTTGTTTTGAGGCCCTGCTCCAGGTGGGAGGTTTTCAGGCAGAGCTGCCTGTTTTCTTTTTTGGAGAGATGTGTGCCATGAATTTGTCCTCAGCTGAGCGCTGGGGAGCGGAGGCACCCACAGTCCCTTTCTGAAAGGTTTTTAAGGAACTTGAGTGAAATCCTGGCATGAGCGACAGCTTTACATTCATTTCATTTCCACCTTCATTCTTGGCTCACACAACAAAATATCCGAGCCCTGGTTTACCACGAGGGCACAGAGATGACAATCAGCTCCTATCTTCTCCAATTTTGCTCTCAGAGCAGCCCAAACACTCATTTTTCCCACTAGCCCAACTCCTTTAAGGCTTTGTCCTTATTGACAGCATTTATGCCGCGTCACAAATCTCTGCTCTAAATTTTCTCCTGCCGTCCTCCCCTCTCGATGCTTCTTTACACAATATTGGCAACATGTTTCTCTCCTCTGTTTGAGCCATGACCAGAGGAATTTCAGTTGCAGCTTCTCTAATTTCACGCACAAATACTTTCCGCTTTCCTGCAGCAGATTTCCCAGACGTTAGAGAATTCCCAGGTCCCTTTGGCGTTTCATTCTCTCTATGCCAGTTTTTCATAAATTGACAATATTGATGTTACTTCTGATACTCTAAACTCCTCCCCAAGCATTGATCATCTAATCCTGTGTGTTTCAGTTTGAGTCTTTTTTTCTCCCCCTTCTCATAGTGTTTCCTGTGCACATCCTGCGACAGGAGCCACAAAACTCCTGTACAATGGGTCACTAGGGAGGAGGTTTGGGGTGAAATTCCAATAGACACGTGGCTCGTGGCAGGGTCTCCTGCAACGAGGTGGTTTTGCCTCCCACGACTGAGCTGCTGGTGTGTAAAGCCACTCGGTTCCATTCCTGCAGGGTTATTTTGGGGTTGCAGCCTCTATCTTTGGTATATTCCAGGGGCATTAAACAACTGTCCCACCTTCCTGCTTCTGATGTACAACATGCTCTTGCTTTCATACCATTCAATGATTTGCTTTCATAATTCACTCTTAGATAGTATCCCCGTCTGCCCTTCTGCACCGACGTGATGTTTCCTTTCTTTAAGGAAAGGACATGGCTGCTTTTATTGCTCCTCATTGCTGGTTTATTGCTCGCTTTATCAGCCAAGTTGCTGAGAAAGTTAGTTGGTGAAATTCCTTTGCATCCCACAGCCATATTCCCACCCTCCTGCATCATTCCCATAAACCCTGCAGGGACAGGTTTGTAAACTAATCATTTACTTACTGACTGGAGGAAAGAAAAGAAATTAATGAAAACAGGACAGCGTTGTTTCATGCAAGCCAAGCTTTATGTCAGTCCAGGATCCAGTCGAGGCCAGTCTATCAAGAACTGAATCGGAAAGGAGGCTTGTGTGTTCTTGAAAAACAAATTCATTGAATGTCCTGGAGAAGTCTGATATGAATTTGGGTGAAATGAAAGCTTGCCAAAAACCATGTTAATATATTGCATAACTAATGCAGATGATTATGCTTGAGGGAGAGAGAATTCCCAAAACAGCATCAGCAATCAAATAAAACACCCCAAACTCATTGCTATTATGGGAACAAAATAAAAAGAAAACTTTGTCAAAATGTTAAGGGGAATTTGGGCAGTGTAGGATCAGGAACGGCTGTGCTGGCTTAGACCTAATCCAGCGAGCCTCATATTCAGCCTCTGACCGAGATGCTCAGATAAAAGCACCAGAACAAGACAAGCACCCTGTGATACTTTCCCAGTCTCCTTTCCCAGCTTCCAGCAAGTAGTATCTCCAAGACTTCCTGAGCTGACAGGGCTGTCCTTGAATTAATATCTCCCGATGGATTTGTTTCACATGATCATGTTCCAGTTGTTCCTCGAGCCCGTGCAGACTTGCAGCATCCGCCGTGTCCCTCAGCACCACGCTCAGAGCATCGGCGGCCACACTTGGGATGCTGGAAGAGACTGAAAAACGGGCCGGATCCAGGATTGCTGAAGCCAAAAATATATATAAAACTCAACAGCCTGGGCAAAAAGGTGGCTTGAAGCTGCTTTAGATCCATATCCTCTGGAGGTTCTTGTGTTCTCACAGCAGATTAACTCCTTTTATTCGCTGGCAGGATGCAGGCAATGAACACAAATCACAATTTCTGAAAGAGTCTATGTTCTGACACAGACTCGTGTCCCAGCTGGGAAGTTCAGCTGCTTCCTTTGATTTCTGGAGCCAGTGGGTAAATTTTGGTTCCATTGAAGCCAGTGGGACTTTCTCCAGTGATTTCAGCCTGACTCTATCTGTGATGACAACTGGCTTGGACTTGAAAGTAAAAACTTGGATGAAGTTATTTTTTGGGCATGAACACAGGACTAAAATATTTTATAAATTCTTTTTGGTTTGGTGGAAAACAAACATCAGGAGAAGTAAGTAAATGTCTCCAAGATGTATTAGACCTCTTGTTTTAGAAGTCTGCTGAATTTCAATATCTCTCCTTCCATTCTCTTCTGCTTGGAATGGCTTTTCCAACAGCCACTCTACCAGTCTTATCAGAAAAGGTAAAAACCACTATTTCACAGTGTATTTTGATCCAGACAGTGTTTTGCACTGGAGGAAAGGCCCGTTCCTCCTGCAGCCCTGCCTCAGGGCCAGCTGGAAATGCTTATTTAGATAGTTATTTCTCTCTGTGTATGTGTGTATATATATATATATATGTATACACACATATATAAAAATATACATGTGCATTGTTTGGGGGAGCCCTATAGGTTCTCCATAAGATGCAAGTCAAAACATACATTGCTCTGCTTCTTTCCCTACTTGCACAGTTGATTGAAACCAGGATGTTTTTCCCCCGTTGTTCTGTTCTGGTGGCGGTGCCGATTTCTGCCCCTTCCCATTGGCATTTCAAATCCTCTGTTGCTAATGGTATTAATCACCAGGGTAGGGAAGAGGAAGCGAGTCCCTAAAATTGTGATGACAAAGCGAAGTCTTGGGGTTAAACAAGTTCATCTGCAAGAAGACATACAGAGGAAAGTTTGGGGTTTTGTGTAGTTTGGAAATGCCTGTTTTGAGAGGGGTTTTGTTCCCCTGGTTAACATGAGGCTGGGAGGGGGTGCGTGTGCGCTGGACCAGTGGTAGCAGAGCCCATCATGTGCTGGTTCGGGTGATGCCACAGACACAATGAAATGAGGCTTAGACTCTTTCCAGCAAAGTCCATTGCTGCCTTGTCAGATTCACATATGAGCCCCTTAAAGTGATATAAAAAACAATTTCCCTCCTAAATTCTGATTATTTTATCCTAGAAATCCAAGCTGAAGCATTGTAAGAATTTTAAGTGATCCCACTGAAAAGATTCCAAGTGAGAAATCCACATTTTTTTTACCCGTTTATACAACCCATCCATTTTCCAGTATTCCCAGCACAGCCTGTGGGCGAATCTTGTTTGTACACAAAACATTTTTCAAATGTATTGTGGCGCCTGCTTTTATTTAGGCAGTGGCCACTACTAGCCACACTTGGATGGAGCCTGAGCTGAAGAAGCCAGGCAGCTTTCAAGCCCCTTGATGGGGAGCACTGTGCAATTCCCCGGTCTCTGCTGGGTCGGACAGCAATGTCATCTCTCCATCAGACCCCCAAGGGCTCTGCTGTGAGTATCCTCATTTCTCACCTCCTTTTCTGGCCATCCAGCACCTCCAGAGCTTCCATGTGCACCCACTGCCCTCCCTGGAGCAGCACAGTCCCCATCACCAGAACTGCTGTGACAGCACATGCTCAGCAGATGTTTTTCCAAAGCCCCACTCCGTTTGGACGATGCACCTTTCCAAGAAGAGAAGTGTCTGAGGAGCAGGGGAGTGATGTGCTTTTCTCTCTGGGTTTCCTCCACTATTTCTAATAAGTAACTCTCAGCCAAAACAGGCTTTATTATTACCCTCAGGCTACTCTTTTCCCTGATTAGAGTTTCAGATATTTCTCCCGTGCTTAAAAAGCTGCTTTTGGCACCGTTTTGCTCTCCCACATTCACAAAGGAGCTCGTGTTCAGACCGCGACACCTCCCAGCTGCCTTTCACCACTGCGCATCCCCCCAGCTCTGCTTTTGGGCAATGGGTCAGACAATTCATCCAAGGACATAGCAGCTGAGATCTCAGACCTACAGTCAAAAGAGCATCTTTAATAGCAGGCTAGATCACAGTCCTTGGGGACAAACCCCTTCTCGCTCTGTGTTTGCACAGCCCTGAGCGTGGCAGCTCCTTCTGCTCTGCAAGCAGCATGTTCTCCCAACCCTCAGAGGCAAGACAGCCCAAAATAGCCTCATTAGCGAGGAATGTCCTGGTGAAGATCCAGATGTTGGGCTCCTCTGGGGCTCAGGCGGGGGTGGCACTGGCCGCTGACAGGCAGCAGCGTCACAGGGCGCAGGGGGTGGCAGCAGCAGGGAAATGGGTGGGTATTTTTCACAGGGGAGGGCAAATTGCATCTGTTGAAATCAGGCTGGGCAAACCTGCCCAAGGCAGAGCCGGCACTGCTAGAGCACAGCTTGGCTCCGCGGCATCACGGTGGGGTGTGCAGGCTTGTACTGAATTGGGCTCAAGCAGGGTGTGACGCCGGGGCCATCTCTCCTCTGCCCTCACGGAGGGCTCCGAACTCCCACTTACTGGCTAACGCGTGTGATGGGACCATTTACACCAGCGTGAAGGAGCCTGAGCCCGTGCTGCAGGGAACACGCCTGCGCTTGCCAGCGGGAAGGAGCCAAGCATGCTTCTCTCCCCCTTTCTCCCAAGATCTGCAGTTTCAGTGGCTGGGTGCCAAATTCCCTCATCTCTGCAAGAAAGCAGGACTAGTTTGGAGTGCGTGAAGAGGGGAGAGGTGATGCGGAGGCTGGTGCTCTGGACTCCCGGGGGTGGCACAGGTCACCTGCAGGGACTATTGGGGGGTGAAGGTTTATTTCAACAGCTTAGCTGTGGCCAAGTAATGAGTGAAAGCTGCTGTACTGAAGTGTGGCCACCTCTTCCTCTCCGAGCACCTAAGTCCTCAAGCATTTTAGAAAATCTCACCCTCCATTTAGTGAAAAGTTGCTCAGTCCCACAGGGTTTGGTACTAAAAAACTCCAGCCCAAGAGCCAGAATCACATTGCCATCGCAGGAGCAAATTGTGAAGGCGAGGTGATGTTCCTCTCGACTCCACCACAGCTACACAATCCTTCCCCAAATCCTGCCCCACGGATCCCAGTCCGGGGCTACATAAACCGCCTCCACCGCGGTGAGGGGAGCCACCTGATGCAGCGAAGCTCTGTGCATCCGTGTCACCCGCTGGCTGACGCTGCCCCGTCCCCATGCATCCCTGAAGAGCCCATCTCGCTGTCAGCCCTCCCCGGGAGTCCCTTCTCCGCTCAGGAAAACGCGCAGCTGCCAGCGCTGCGCCGGGGGCCCCGGCCGGATCCAGCCCGGGCCGCGCCCCGGCTTCCTGCGGCCCCACGTTCCGCCGTGTCCCCCCCGCTCCGCCGTGTCCCACCCGCTCCGGAAAGCGGCGCCGGGCAGAGCGCTCCCCGGTATTTCCCGGGGGTACCCACACCCGCGCGTCCTCCCTGGGGGTGCATCTCTTCCCCCAAAAATCTCCCCGCTACCCGGCGGGCGGGGCCGTGCGTGTGGCCGGGGCGGCGGGCGAGTCCCCGCCGGGGGCTCGGGGTGGGGTGGGGGGGCTGGGGCGCTGCCGCCTTTATAGGAGGAGCGGCCGGGCGGCGCGGCAGGGCCCTCCCTGTCCCGCAGACGCAAGCGGGGCGGTGGCCCCGGTTAAAGGGGAAACTTGACAGCGCCGCCGCCCGCTGCCCGTTCCCCGCTCCCGCCGCCCGCTCCGCTCCGCCGCGAGGTGAGTCCGGCCGCGCTGGGGAGGGGGTCGGGGGGGCGGCTGCTGCTCGCTCCCCCAGAGGGAGAAAGGGGCTGGAGAGACCCTCTGGGGGTTACAGGGGAGAGGAGCTGGGGGAGCCCCCCACCCCGTTCCGGGGGTTCTCTAGGGAAAGGTGTTGGGGAAGCCCTCCAGCTGCTTCTCCAAGGGTCCCGAGGAGAAATGAGCTGGGGAAAGACCCCCCCCTCCCTAGGAGACAGAGGCAAAGAGAGCCCTTGTTGAAGGTATTGAGGGGAGATGGGCCGAGGAGAACAGCAGAAGAGGGACCGAGGTAGCCCTGTTGGGGGAGATGCGCCGCGAATGACCCCCACTCTCCTGGGGGTGCCGAGGAGCACACTGTCCTTGAGGAGAGGGCTGGGAGCCCATCTCGGAGGAGAAGGGCTGGGGGCCCCCCTCGGGGAATTCCCTGCTCGGGGTCCTCAGGGGAGGGGGTGCCGGGGAAGCCCCCTCAGTGAGAGGGCTTGAGGGAACAGGCTCAAGGGGAGGGCTCGGAGGATCCCCGGGGGTGTCCAGGAGTGGGTCCGGGCAGAGGGCTCAGACCCCTCTCCGTCGGCGGGGCCCGGGAGAAGAAACCCGGGAGCCGTCCGAGCATCCCCCGGAGCCGGGCGGGTCCCGCCGCGGGCGGAGCGCCTCCTGCTGCCCCCGGGGCCGGCTCCAGCGAGCACACACACACACACACACACACACAGACACTCACTCAGCATCCCCGTCCCCCTCCAGTTCTGCCCGCACCCACCGCCAAGATGCTGCTTTTGCTGCTGGGGATCATCGTGCTCCACGTCACCGTGCTGGTGCTCTTCTTCGTCTCCACCATCGTTAGCGTAAGTACGGACTTTTCTCTAGCAGCGGGATACTGGCGAGACAGGGAGTGGCTGGCATGGGAGTTATGGTATGGCAAGACCAGAAGGGGTTATTTTTATTTATTATTTATTTTCCAGCCTGGCTCTTAGCATGAAACCTTTACTTGTTGATTGCTGATCTCAACTAGCAGGGGCATTTTGGAGCATTGTGCACAGAAAGCTCATTCTGTATTTGTGCTCTCAGGTGTAACCGGTGGGTTGCTTGGTTGTGTGCCACAGCAGCTGCTCAGGGCATCCCTGTTAGTACAGAGGAAACTGCAGAAACCCATCTCATCATCCTCGGGCTGGTTCATATCAAGGACCTCAGAGCACCCAAACTCCCCTCCGTGGGGTGACACTGCTCTCCCCTTTCATAAAGGAGCTCCGCCTGCTAACGGGCTTCAGCCTGCAGGACCAGTATAGCCAGTCTGAGTAAAACCCTGTAAAATTGGACTGGTTTGGGCACTGGCTCCTCTAAAACCTTGTGAAACTGGACTGATTTGGGCACTGGCTTCTCAGCACCAGCAGTTTTGCTCTCCAGCTCTGCTCATTTGGGCTGTGAATTAGGCACAACTCCTGTCTCCTAACCCAGATGGATGATATTCAAGGCTTAAGCTTTGCAGGCAGTGGGAAGATTGAGGGCTGGATGCTGCACAGTGTGTTCCCAGCACCCTTCTGAGTCCAGAGTTCAGTTAACATGTCATCTACTTAGGAAGAGGTTTGACTTAGTTTTAAGGCAGCAATTCTTTGGAGCTGGTGAGTTCCAGGCTTATTCATCGGGTTCTTCTTTACTTTTTTTTTTATTTTGGGGGGCGGTAATAGTACTAGAAGACGTTACAAAAATCTTCCGAGTCGTTAGAAATCACGTGGAAACATTCAAATAGCCCGGCCAAGCACTGGGCGAGGTCGGCCAAGGGGAGGGAAGTGCGCATCGCATCCCCCACGGGACTTGGTCCGTATTTAAAGTGAATAAAGAGCTTCTGTTTTTCTGCCGTTGAGGCCAAAGCAGCTAAAAGCAAATATATAAGTATTTCCTTTCCAAACCCCATTCTAAAGAAAAGCATGTGCCTGGAAGCACCGGGGCTGCTCAGTGCCGAATTCTTAGGGGTGCAGGGGGGACCTGTGGCTCCTGCCAGGGCTCTGCTCATGGGCTGCGTCTCTCTTGCAGCAATGGCTGGTGAACGGCGAGCACACAGCAGACCTCTGGCAGAACTGCACCTCTGGTAGCGTCTTCCACTGCCTGACATCGTCCACGAATGGTGAGTGCTCCCCAGCAACCAGGGCTGCTGCTGCCCCTCGCTTTTATTCTCCTCCCTGGGCTTGTGAAATCAAACGGCATTTCCCTTTTCAGGTGTTTTGTGATTCTCTCTTGCTTTCGCCTGCACTTTCTGAAGTTGCACCTTCCCACTCCTTCCCCTCGCCTCCTCTGCTCTGTTCCAGATGGAGGGGGGTGTTCCACTGTGTTCCTGGTGTCCTGGGGGGGAGATCACCCCCACACACACACCTTCGTCAGTCCCTGAAGCTGCAATGGGCTCAGCCCGGGTACCAGCCCCATGCCCATGGCTCTGCCCTGTTGCCCTCGAGCTCTGGGGCAGCTCCTGGCAGCACACTCAGGTGCCATGGAGGTGACCAGCTCAAGCGGTTTTCGGTGGGTTCGTTATTAGCCTGGTTTGGTTGCACTTGGATGTACAAACATGGGACATCCCTCAGAGTGGGTTTTTGGCAGCTGTTGCACTGCTGGGAGCAGAGGGGCCATTTTTGGCATGTCATCCTCTTGCTTCCATTGTGAGGATGTTTTAAAGATGCATGTGGTGCCCCAAGGACACCCCGTCCCCTCTTTTGAAAACTGCCCTGACAGACTGAGTCTTTGGGCATGCTCCTCACCCCGTGGTTTGCTGCTGAGCACCACGTGTGACACCTGAGCCCTCAGGCCCTGCCTCGTGGCCCCACTGGCACCTGCACATCTGGAATGGCCAAACCACCACCTTTGGACTAAGCTGGGTAAGGTCTGAGGTCACACGGGGTGACATTACCCAGCGAGCTGATTGCTGAGGTCAGCAGGAGTGCTTGCTAAGATGCCGTGACGCAGTTTCCAGGGCATTGACTGGTGCCAGTAACACAAATTCTGAGCTCAGGGAGTCAGGAAAACCCATGCCTCAGTTTCCCCAGAAGACAGGGCTAATGCCAGGGGTGCTGTGTCCAGCATTTGTTTTCAGTTAGCCTGTTATTTGCTTTGCCCTGGAAACTGATTCCCCCAGTGAAACCAGTTGTGAATCATACCAATGTCACTGGGAGCATGGTCACACTATGCCGGAAACACCGTTCTGGCACAGGAGCAAACCGGTGCCACGTGGTGCTGGAAAGGCAGGAATGGTGGAAGTGGAGAGAACTTAATGCTTTCAAAGCGTTTTGTGGTGACAGGAGCCAGTCAGAGGTTTTTGGAGATTCAGGTCACCCTGATCCCCAGCTTACTGGGAGCAAAACCCTCGGGTGCTCCTCCCAGGGGAGGTGGATGTTGATGCTCACTCTGTCTCTTATCTTCCCCGGGCAGAACGCAGCAGCGTTTCTCTCCATGGGCCCAGGCTCTGGTTTGGGTGGGAGCGGAGCCGCCGCCACGGGTCTCTGCTGACGCCTGGTGGTGTCCGGGCCAGCCGGGAAGCGATTGGACCCCGTCCCAGGCGAGGAGCCTTCTGGAGCCATGGCCTTCATCAGCAGTTGGCTGGGCTGGCTGCAGCGTAGGCAGGCGGCTTCACGGCCGGTCACGCGTGCTCCCAAACTGCTGACCCTGCGCTTGGAAATAAAAGGCAGCGATTGTCTGTCCCCCCCGCGCCCCGAGTCCCAAAGCTTCCTGAAATCTTTTTGCCTTTCAAACCTGCACCGCTTTTTCTGGGTGTTTGCAGGATGCTGCGTGTCGGGGAGTTGTCAGTGTTGAGAGGGGCTTGTCCAAAATGTGGTTGGGATGTTTTCCACCACGTCTGACTGTCCTGCTGCGTGTTGTCAGTCTGTAGTGCCCTGTTCCCAGAAGATGCTCCAAGAGGGGCTTCCCTCTGGATCCTCTCAGTGATTAATTTTTGTCATTAGTGGGGCTATATTCAACATAGCCCTGCTAAAAACATGGTCAAGCAGCTGAATTTGGTTGGCAATGAATGGTTTGATGGATTGAGAACTGGCTGGATGGCAGAGCTCAGAATGTTGTGATCAACGGTGCAGAGTCTGGTTGGAGGTCTGTGGGGTTCCCCGGGGTCACTGTTAGGTCCAGTCCTGTTCAACCTGTTCATCAGTGATGATGATGAAGAGACTGAGTGCATGCTCAGCAAGTTTGCTGATGATATGAAACTGGGAGGAAGGCTTGATACAGCAGAAGTCTGTGCTGCCATCCAGCGAGACCTGGACAGGCTGGAGGACTGGGCAGAGGAGGACCTGATGAAATTCAACAAGGGCAAGTGTAGGGTCCTGCATGTGGGGAGGAACAACCCCAGGCACCAGTACAGACTGGGGGTGGACCTGCTGGAAGCAGCTCTGCAGAGAAGGACTTGTGAGTTCTGGTCAACAACAGATTGACCATGAGTCAACAATGTGCCCTGTGGCCAAGAAGGTCGATGGTACCCGGGGTGCATGAGGAGGAGTGTGACCAACAGGTCAAGGGAGGTGAATCCTCCCCCTCTGCTCTGCCCTGGTGAGGCCCCATCTGAGTTGTGTGTCCAGTTCTGGGCACCTCAGTTTAAGAAGGACAAGGAATTACTGGAGAGAGTCCAGCAGAGGGACACAAAGATACTAAGAGGTCTGGAGCATCTTTCTGGTGAGAAAAGGCTGAGAGAGCTGGGGCTGTTCAGCTGGAGGAGAGAAGCTGAGAGGGATCTGATCAATGGGATCAGTATCTCAGGATGAGTGTCAGAGGATGGACCAGACTCTGTTCAGTGGTGCCCAACACCAGAGTGAGGGGCAGCGGGCACAGACTGAAACACAGGAGGCTCCATCTGAACATGAGCAGAAACTTGTTTGCTGGGAGGTGCCAGAGCCTGGCCCAGGCTGCCCAGAGCGGGTGTGGAGTCTCCTTCTCTGAGACATTGAAACCCACCTGGATCCACCTGTGTGATCTGCTCTGTGACCCTGCGTGAGCAGGGCTTGGACTGGGGGATCTGCAGAGGTCCCTTCAACCCAACCAAGCTGGGATTCTGTGCTAAGGGGCCCCAGCGGGCTGCTGGTTGAGTACAGGTGCATTGTGCTCAAGTCTTTAAGAGCTCTCTGACAGCTCTTATTTATATAAAGTCTCTGTTCTGGTATCAGGAAAAGGGTGTTTATCTTGGGCAAAAACTTCTGCCTCCTGCACCCTGTAGCAGGAGTGTGGAATCAGAGCTGCTGAGGATCATACTTCATCTGATGGGACCCTGGAGCTCCAGAGCTGTAGGAACACAAAATCAAAAGGTACTTTCTAGGCTTATGCAAGGCTTTGAAAATCTGTTCATAAAAATGAATGAAAATACCACTCAGCATCCTTTCCAGGGGATCCCCACACACTCCCCACTGCCTGTCCCCGAGCCCCTTGGTCCCACGTCTCTGTGCTGCCAGGGCAGCTGCGTTCAGCCATGGATCAGGGTGACAGTGGGGACAAGGATGCTGTGGCAGGGCCACCTCTGAGGCTCGTGCTCACCCCCTGCCTGGTCCTTTTTACACTCCTCGTACTCTTTTTGCTAGGAATATGCTTACTTTCAAAAATATAGAATCAGAGAATGGTTTGGGTTGGAAGCGACTTTAAAAATCATCCAGTTCCAACCCTGATGAAAGATCCTATACCACATACCGCAAACCGTTCTCATTTAAGTCTCTTTCAAAACACAGGCTGTGCATGCCACACTGGGCTGTAGAAAGCCTTAAGAATTTGTTTCTCTGTGTCTATGCCAAGGATGGTGTTTAACGGTTAATCGCAGGATGCCAAGGTCTGCTCTGGGCTAAGAGCAAGAAATCCTCATTCGGGAACTTTGGCAGAACTTGGTCTTTACGTAGATGCAGTTTTTCTCCCGGCCATCGCGGTGGCTGCTGTATTGCAGTTGTTAGTAGTACTCGGGATATATGGAATTAGGTAGGGCTGGGTCTCATGCATTGAGCGTGGATGGGGACTCGGGGGTTTGCTGTGCTGTGATGCTCCTCTTGGTCTCAGCACAGTGAGGATGGATGAAGCCTCTCACCCACTATACTGCACTGGGACCCTTTTGTTTAGACAACCATCATTTGGATGCCCAACAAGAAACTGAACTTGCTAAAACCAAGTGTCAACAAGATTTGTTCGCGTTTATCGTGGGGCAGGTTTGGGGCCGTGCTTCTGGCTGTATAGATTATCCTTTGGGGATTAAATAAGCAGCAAAACAACCCTAAGGTTGATCACAGGACTGTCAGACCGTGATTCCTGGGGACATCAGCACATCTTGGGTGCGGGATGGAGTTGCCATGGGGGCAGAATCCTCCTGTACTCTTCCCACAGCCCTCCCAGCACGACCTGAAACCTCCTATGCACAAGGGCTGAGCGGTCCCGACGAGAGCGAGGAAGAAACACCGGGTGGAGGGCAGATGCCCATTTCATCGCCTTTTACAACTGCCCACTTGTTGCTTCGATTTCTGCATTTGCTTCTTAGATAATGCCTTTTTTTCTTTTTTTTTTAATTCAAGAGGCTGAGAACTATGGAAAAAATGTTGCAATCTTCACTTTGTTAGCACTGTCAGACATTCCTGGAAAAGACTTATCTCAAGAATTCAGCTCTGAATCCCAGAATTGTGCGTCGGCACGGCCGTGCGCCAGCCCCCGGCTGTGCGGTCCCGCTCAGACACGGGGCTCGCGGCCGGACCTGAGCCGCTCGAGTGCTCTTAAGTAGATTCCACCCCAAATTTCCAGACAGTGATATTTTTTCCCTCCAAAAAAACAGCCTTTTCTTTCCACAACTGAGTTTTTATTATGCAGGCAAGATTTTCTTTTTTTCCTACTACTTTCTACTGCTCTGATTTTGGTGGGAATGCTGAATGCGGGGAAGCAACAGGAACCTCCCTGGAGATCTCTACATCCTTCTGTAACATCAAGAGACACTTTTCCTGTTGTCATCTTATTGTTTCTTCTGTCACTGCTCTGTGGCTTTTGCATGACTTGCTTGTTCACAGACAGGCTGGTGGTTTTTTGGCCATTTTGAGGAGATGTTTGTCCTGGGCATGAGGTAGAGGCACCAGCTGTTCCCAGGAGGAATTGCTCTGCTGCTTCTTCACTTTAAATATGTAACTGAAACATCTGAACCTGTTGCTTTTGCTCTATCAGCCCCCCCAAGTGGCTTTGCTGCCTTTATTCTATCAAACTCTTTCTTCCCGCAATAGTGGACTTGCATCATATAGAAAAGGTTTGGAGAGATGCAGGTGCCATTCACTTCACTGTGATCCTTTTTGTGGCTGAAAATGATGTTGCAGGGTTTCAAGGAAGGCTTCCACTGAGGAAAATGATTTCTCGGTGTTTAATTCCGTTATTGATAGTGAGTACGAAATACCTGAACACAAAGAGATGGGAGCAAATTCCTCTCCAGCCCACTGGAAGAGCTGAGACTGCACCAGCTGGATCAAGACTTGGAGAATTTGTCCTTGGTGAGGGGACACTTCCTAACACAGGAGGGTGAGGTGACAGTCCAGCTCTGCAAGTCAGAAGTTCAAAGATGTAAAGATACAAAGATTTAAGACGTGTTTTCAGCTTTTTATTGAATGCTAAAATGGCCTTCTATCCCTCTGCTGTGTGTCTTGCTGAGTTTGCGGGCATAGTGCTGTTGCAACCTTTTGCTTTATTTCTGCTGGGCAGCTGCAAACAAGCAAGAAATGACCCATATTTGAGGATGCTGAATCTGTTATAATGAAGCCCTGCAGTAAATAATTTATAGCTTGTTTATGTGATGCCACGTAGCCTTTGTATTTGAGGTTCTATCCGTCAGCTGGCCGCATTCTGCTTACGGGCCACATGGACAGATATTGGGGACATCTCTGGTCCTCTAAAGTCTTTGCAGTTTGCAGCAGAGGAGCAAAGAGCCAACTTTTAACCTCAACAATTTGTGAGACTGGGACACCTGCTTTGCCATTAGTGATGGATAAATTACTGATAGATACACTGGCCTATCTCAGGCAGGGTTGAACCCTCCTCTGCCAGCTTGTAGGAGACTGTAGCTTGCCCTTCAGTTGTCTAAAATAAACCATGGGGTATTCCAGGAGAATATTCTATATTTCAGCTCGGTTTTTCCTATAACCATGTTGCCTGCCGTGTGAGGGGGATTTCCTCTGCTTAAAACCAGGTTTTTATTGTTGCTTGTTCTTCTTACAAAGATCATCTGCTAAGGAGAGGTAGGGAGCCAGGGTGGCTTTGTTCTCAGCTGCTTCGGAGCTCTTTGACTCCCATTTTTCTGCATAAGCGGGGTCAGACGACCTTCACTGTTTTGGCCCACGAAAGAGCAGCAAAAGGCAAGAAGAAGGCAGAACGTGGGCAAACAATGACTGCAAAACCTGAAGAATGGGTGGCAGAGTCCACTGCCAAGTGTGGTACTGGAAAGCCCTTCAACCGACATTTTTTTTTGGCCTTGCTGACACTCTTGGATGTCCCCATGTGTACCACTGTGTACCCCTGTAACGTGCCTGTGGTCAGGGCACCACCACTCCCATCCCTGCTCCTGGTGCCTGGACTGGAAATTGGTGGGAGGTGGTACCCGAGCCCTTTGGAGGACCTGAGCCTGCAGTGATGGATCTACCACCTTAGGTTGCTGTCACACACAAGCCACCACACCGAGGGTCTTGGAGAGGAGCCGGCTTGGGCACTGTGGAGCTGTTGGAAGGTATTTTTCATGGTG
Source organism: Patagioenas fasciata (assembly GCF_037038585.1). Lineage (NCBI taxonomy): Eukaryota > Metazoa > Chordata > Aves > Columbiformes > Columbidae > Patagioenas > Patagioenas fasciata. The sequence continues at coordinate 9,372,913 of NC_092537.1, read as the reverse complement.
CCAGCAGCTTTCTGCTGCCTCGGCAGCATCAGAGGTTGTCTTTGAAATGTGAGCTGTGATGGTCTGATGGAACGTCTGAATGTGGCAGCTCTGGAGAGCTACGGACCTCCTGGCCTCAGGGACTTCTGGGATGGACCTTCGAGGAGAAGGCAAAAGGGAGGACAGCAAAGAGGACAAGAGGAGAACAGAGGGCTTTGGGGGTGTCATCTCCTTCTGAAGGAGCTACAGAAGAGGAGCTGGAAGCCTTGGGCAGGAATTGCAGCACCATGTTCAGTCACTGCCTCCCTGCAGTCGTGGCGTTTCGCACCTGCTCTTCCCCAGCCATTAGAACACCTTGGGAGCTCCTTAAAATCCTCTTTTTCTGTTGGGATTTCCAGAAATATGTTGATCTAGCACCCTGCAGAGTGGACATAGGAGGAAAAGAGCAACCTGCTTTTCCCAACTTGAGGCAGCCCAGAGCATGGCTGGGAAGGTTTGACTTTGTGCTGGTGGGATGTCTGGGACCAAAGCAGAAGAAAGTGGTAGCATTAGGGAGCTTTTTCCTTTTGTTTTTTCCCCTAAGAGAACTCAGTGGCTCTGCTGGATGCGGTCCATGAACTGTGATGCTGTTCTCCCCAACAGGAGAGATGTTCTTCGAGCACTGGGGCTGTGGGGGGGTCTGTGCTGCTCAGGAAAAGCCCTGCAAGCAGCTGAGCTTTTCTGCCTTTCTGGGTTACTACAGCACGTTGCCAAGGGCCAGAAGTTTAAAGTTCAGCCCCAGAAGAAGGACACAATTGTGCTAATATTTCTGCATCTTCAGTTCACCCTTTTCCAGCTAAGGGGTGTTTGAATATCAAGGTTTAAAACTGTTGCAAGCCCCAGCGCTGGCGATGTAACCTATCTGCCTCATAGGTGAGCATGCATGTTGGGTTCAGGTTCTTGATCAGACCTTGAAGCCCAAGAATCTGCTTTGGAAAACCTCTGCTCACGAAACACGTCTTTTCCTGGCATCCCTGGGCTCGTACCTTTGTGCTGGTAGCCGCGTGTGCTGTTCCTGGCCCTGGTGATATTTGGTTTATAGCACTGAAAGAGCAGGTTTTACCATGCAGATGTGGTCATGAATTTCCCCTCCTTCTAGTTTTATATATATTATACGGTAGTTACCTCCTTAGTGGGTGTTTTCTTCCCCAAAAGTGTTTGCTTTTTAAGTGCACGGTGCATCTGCAGTTTGCAAACAGAAAGCTATATGTGCAAAATCACCATCAGCTGCAGGTCACAGCACAGAGGTGTTTTTAATGCATAGTGCTAATTTAGCTGTGTCTGACAGTGAGTGTATATGCTGATTGCTCAAATAGGTTTGTTTTCAGTTTGCACTTCATTCTTTCACATTGGCTGGGTCAAAAGAGGATAGGGTCTCTATGACAGAGCAGTGGATTAAACCCTGGGGAGACCTTCTGCTCCTGGCCAAGGGCATATTTCTACCTGCCCCGTCCACCCTGCTTCACTGGAAGGGGGTGGGTTAGCTGCTGTCTCTCTGTGGATTCAGCTGCCATTTTTGCACTAGGTTTCAATTTCTGCTCAAAGTTTCAATTTCTGCTATGGTTTTCTTTCTTTCACCTTAGACTTTAGGGCAGTGAAACGTGGCCTTTGGCATCGTGGGGATGAAGTCTTTTCCCTGCTGTTATAAGCAGTGACATGAACGCATCAGGGCTTGCAGAGCTTAGGGAGATGTTGAAATTTGGCTTGTAAAAACTTCTTTCTTTGTTTCTGACTGCCTGAAATGGCTCTAAAAACGCTCCCGATGGGTCTTTGCCGGAAGCGGCGGGCAGGGTTGTTATCTGTCCTTTCCACTCTGTTTCCTTTTCTTCCTCCTCCCGAAGAACAAAGATATAAACACAGAGCTGAAGGGATGCAGGAGAAAAATGGAACAGCCGCCTGGCTGCCCAGGGGAAACCACAAATAACAGGCTGGGAGTAAACAGTGCTGACAGCCCGTGGTACAACTCATGGGGCCCAGACCTGTGGGAAACTCACTTTATTTTTAAAAGCCTATAGGTGGGACACAGCACTGATAGCGAAGGGGTTAAAAGCATATGGCATTGAGGAGATATTACAGCAATTCTATCTGCAATTGTAGTGGTGTTTTCAAGTGAATTAAAGGCAATTAGCTAGCCTTATACAGCTGAAGTCTGTGGGCAGCTGGGCTTGGATTTAATGGGAGTAGAGCAGCTTGTTCTGAGTCATGAGCTGGGGATCCTGCCCCTTGTTTTTATAAAAGGGGCCAATAAAAGCCAGCAAAGGGCTGGATGTGAGCTCTGGTCTGTGGGATCATCTCTTGATCTCCCTGTTCTCAAGCTCGTGCGACTGCTGCTCTCTGGCTGCTGAAACCCCTGGACACAGTGGCCTTCCCCCCATCAGCGCCTGCCTTTATATTCCTCTGACATGGCTCAGTATTACAATGGGATTTTGAAAAGCCAATCTAAATCATTCACATTCAGAACCAAAAAAGAGGCACAGGGAGGCGGATGCAATTAAAAGGGCAGCCCGGCTCAGCTTTCTGTCTAGACAGCCTTCTCCTAAAATAACCGGCAGTTGGAGCATCCACCTCGGAGCAGAACGGGCTCTTCTCCGGCCCGGATGCCATGGCCTTTGAAATCACAAAAGACTTGGCTTCCTGGATCCTGGATCAAACTGCAGGGCTTGGGGCTGGGCAGGCTTTGACTTAGCTGGTGCATGGAGTTAAACCCAGCTTTAGTGCTTGGGAAAGGGTGAGATGAGCTCAGCTTCTCAGACCTGGAATGGAAGCCCTTTCTGTGCTGAAGAGTGAAAGGAAATTGGAGTTGAGCAGCTGGACACCCTCTAACTATGCTTTTCTGACCGCATCAGCAGTTTCATCCCCTCTATTACCCACTGGTTTAGCATGGCCAGAGCTGCAGGGTCAGGTGTGGACAAGGCAGGGGGGTTTCCCTGCCCGGCCAGCCAAGATAAATGAAATATATAGGCCGTTTTATGTGCACATCAGTGTGAAAACCACACTGGGATTTCCTGGAGGTGATAGCAGAGATAACTGCTCCTTCCCAAGGAACGGCAGCCACTGGTACACGTGGACATAAAACCAGCGGCATTGAAAGAGTAAAGTGCAGCAGCTCTTTAGCAGTGCCCATGAATTTGGCACGGGCAGCATGAAAAGGAGGGGAAGGAAAAAGCTGTCTGCACTGAGCAGGGGCCACTTGGGGTGGTTTCTGTTTGCCCTGGTGAGCGGGGCCTGGATTTGCTCCATCGCTTGAGCGCCAGAAGGCAAGATGCAAAGACAAGAGGTAGAACTGATGGTCCCAAGTCAAACACGCCAGACGTTACTACATCGCAGAGGATGTTCCCTGCAGGCAGGGATTTGCTGGCAGGGCTCAGGCGTGGATGTCATTGCCATCCCAGCTGAAGGCTGCGCCTCTCTCCGCCGTTCAAATCCCGCTTTTAACTCTGTGAATGCAGCTTGCAAGGATTTGGCGGGGAAGCGTGATCACTTCTCTAGAGGCAGATGCTGCTCTGGAAAATCCCAAATAGCGTCATGTATTGAAGGTTGCTGAGTTGCAGTGGAGCTTTATGTGGAAGTTTTGCTACGTTTCAGCTCTTTCCTGCAGAAAGCTGTTTCTTGCAGCATGTGGCTGGGGAGCGAAGGTGGGAGACTGTGATGGGAACATGGGCCTGGGACTGAGGCTTCAGTGCTGCCTAATTATCTGTCTGAGGATCCAGCCCAAAGCCTTTCACTGAGTGGTTTGTGCCTCAGTTTACCCATACCGAGCCCTGCCTGGCTTTTGTGGTGAATTAATCAATGTTGCATCCTTTAAGACCTCTCCAGGAAGACTCCGAATACTCATTTTGATCTTAAACTTCATAAGGAAAGGGAGAGGCAGAGGTATTTGTGAGCAGGGCTCCATCGCGGTGCCGCGAGGCACTGCCTCTTTTTGCAGCAGCTCGTGGGATGGAGCCGCATTTTGCTTGTTTATTTATATTTTTTTTACATTGGGAGTTACACACCCACGAAGCCTGGAAATAGCTGGGCAGTGACTCACGCAGGGGCTGGTTTAACTGGTCTGCTCTGGGAGGCAGCTGCACTTGGCAGCTGGGGAAAGCTCTTTCCAAAAGTTTTGACTCCACAAGGGCAGAGGGTGTTTTCACTTGCTGTGTATTTATTTTACCTCTGAGCTTGGCCAGTTCAGTGCCTCACGGCTTATTGCACATGGCTTTTGTGTTTCTAGTACAGCTGAACTCCCAGGACCTGACATGAAGCTGGGGGAGAGGCTTTGTCTTGATTTCTGCAGGCTTCACATCGGAGCTAATATCTCACTGATGTTATATTATTAATGCTCCCCAAGAAAGTGTGTGGACCGTTACTTTTTTTCACCCCAGCATGCTGGTCCATGCGCACATCATCCCACATCCCAGCCAACATCGTGCTGGTGCTGAGAACCTCACCAGCTGGTGCAGTGCTGGATGTGGCCACAAGCCCCAGCTGTTAAGGAACTTAATGGGGACCAGGGGTGGGATGATGGCACAGGGGATGATGCTGAGGCCACAGGCTGTGTTGGGGGTTTGCTATCTGTGGTGCCTGTGCTGAGGTTTCTGTCTGTCTTTCTTTCCCAGAATGGCTGCAGTCTGTCCAGGCGATGATGATCCTCTCCATCATCTTCAGCGTCTTGTCCCTGTTCCTGTTCTTTTGCCAGCTGTTCACGCTCACCAAGGGCGGGCGGTTTTACATTACTGGAGTCTTCCAAATCCTTGCTGGTAAGTGGGAGCTGATTGATGGGGCTGTCACCGGTGGGCAGAGCAGGGGTGATGGTGGAAACGAGCACCTCGTGGGTACAGAAGCAGGAGGGCCACTGAGCTGGCTCCTGTGTGGCTCAGTGAAGGGAAGAGAGGATGAATAATTTGGGTCTGTTGAGGTCTTGCATGCTGCAGGATGGGGTCTGGTTGTATGGGCATGTTATAGAGTCACAAAATCATTTTGGTTGGAAAAGACCATCAAGATCATCAAGTCCAACTGTTAACCCACCCCTGGCACTACCCCATGTCCCTGAGAACCTCATCTCTGCATCTGTTCATCCCCTCCAGGGATGGTGACTCCAGCACTGCCCTGGGCAGCCTGTTCCAATGCCCCACAGCCCTTTGGGTAAGAAATTGTTCCCAAGATCCATCCTCAACCTCCCCTGGCACAACTTGAGGCCGTTTCCTCTCATCCCGTCGCTTGTTCCTGGGGAGCAGAGCCCGACCCCCCAGGCTCCAAGCTCCTTTCAGGCAGTTCAGAGATCAGAAGGTCTCCCCTCAGCTCCTGTTCTCCAGCTGAACCCCCCAGGTCCCTCAGCCGCTCCCATCACACTTGTGCTCCAGCCCCTCACCAGAACTGGGATCCACCTTTGCTGGGCTGGGTGAGTTTTCCACAACTGCTGGTGGGGTAGGGGAAGTAGTGACAATCTCCTTTTGGTGAAAGAGGATCTGATGATTATTTATAAACTTGCCATAAGGGGACCTGGTGCTTTCTACATCAGCAAAGAGCTGCTGGAGCGAGCAGGGTGAGCCAGCTGAGTTTGAACTGTCAGCTACTATTTTTAACTCTTAAAGAACTTGTGGCTGGAAATGAGCCATGGTTCACATCCTACATTGCAGTTCTCCAAATATAGATGCTGTAACCCACTGGCTGTGTTTGCATTTCCATGTATGAAACCAGTGGAGAGGATTTTCAGATGTTCAGACTAGAAAAATTAAATTATGCAACGACATTCTGGCTAAATTATGACAGACTGTCTGGGAAGCAGACAAATCGTTTGCAAGGGCTTTAGATGTGAAACTAAAATCCACCCTAGGTCCTGCCACTAAATCAGTGGAAAAATTAATTTACTGAACTTTAGACAAAGCATCTGAGCATCCTCTAAGAAACTGGCCTTTGCAAACCCTGGAAAAGTTCAGAACTAACCTTTATAAGCAAGTGTGGCATGAAATCTAGTAAAATGTATCTGCTTGGCCATAATGCAGGTGGTGAGTTCAGATCAGTTCAGTGTCTCTGGAAAGATGGATGTGTACAAACCCGTTAGAGCCATGCAGACAAGGAGGAGAGATGGGCATTAATAATGCAATTATCTGCCTGAGAGCTTGTCTAATAGATCCAAGAGCAGAAGGCTTCTCTCTCCTGAGTGATTGCTGGTGAATCCTCAGAAGAGGAGAAAATGGGATTACAACCCTCCTGTCCATGCTGCACTGGTTGTCATAAGGGGGTGCAGGGTCAGGCTATAGACCTGCTGGATTTTAATTTGCTGGGTCTGAGGCGTGGGCCAAATGAAGGAGGAAAAGTGAAGGAATGAGAAAGGGTGAGAAAAGTGTGAACTGGTCCCCATGAAGCTTCCCCATGGCCTGGGGGGGTGGTAGGCCTCTGGGTCTGGATGGACCACGCGGAGGTGGGTGCTGGTGGCCATCCCTGTGGTGCTCCCCAGCCAGGCTGGAGGAGAGGGCTGGGGATGGCTGTGGTCTGTGTGACCCTAATTGTTGGTAGGAAGCAGGACATGGCCATGGCGGTGCTGCCAGGAGATCCCACCTGGAGGTGTGGATGGCTCTGGTCAAAGGAGCTGAGCCTGACGTGTTCTCCTGCAGCTTGCTGTGAAAGGTCAGCACTGTTTAAAGCCAACCGAGGAAATTCCTATGGCCTTTGGATTTGCAGGTGTTCGGCCATGCCTTGCAGAGCCCTGCTGCAGGTCTGCCGGGGATGGGGTCTGACCCACTTGAGTGCTCTGTCCTTACCTCCAGCAGAGCCGGGGAGGACCTCTCTCTGTCTGGGAAGGGATGCGAAGGCTCCTCCTCAAGCTCTCCATCACCCTGCACCTCCTCCTGGGGGGATGCAGCTTGGCAAAGCCAAGGGTCCATCCCTGCGGGGGTTTAAAAGATGCAGATATGAAGTTCTCAGCATTGTGGTTTAGTGCCAGTGTTGAGTTAACGGTTGGACTCGATCATTTTGATTCTATAAGCAGCTGACTCCAACTGTCCTTCATGTTTTGGGCCAAAACCAGTGCAGATGCTGCAGAAGCACAGTCACAACCATCGCCTCCATTTTGCCCAATTCCTCACACGGACAATTGCTGCTGTATTTTCTGCTGTCTGTAGGTGACCGGCGTGGCCGCACGCCTGTTCTCTGTCCCACCAGCCTCACAGACAATGGTCGTGCTCTCTGCATGGGCCGGGCAGTGGGAGTTGGCTCTCGCGCTCAGAGAATGGAAACTGCACCAGCAGCGTGTTAATGAAACATATTCCCACTTCTGCACTTTCCCAGAACAAAGGGGCAGTGTCAAGTGGAATTACAGCCCAAATATCACGGTGGTTAAATGTAGGTGGTCCCGAGGTCTGTGCAGGGGATTTGGAACTCGGCTCTGACAACAGCCCCGCGACTGTATAATAGAACTGCTGGGACTGACTGAAAGAGCTTGTTTTTTGGGCAGAAATAGAGGTGGCTTTGTCTTAGCTCTGGGCAGTCCCCAAAGCTGAGGGGTTGTTTTTGCAACAAAGCTAAAATGCTGCCCACCGGAGCTGGGCCTGGCTGGGCAGCTCTCAGGGACCCACATGGCTCCGGGGCTGGTGAGGGTGGATGCTGGAGCCAGGGAAGGGGGACGAGCTGCAGGTGCAGTGGGTTTGCAGGGAGCGGGGTTTGCAGTTGAGCTGCTCTCGCAGCCCTGGAGCAGGGCGGGGGATCGTGGGACACACACCTGCCCGGCCAGAACATCCTTGGCCCCCAGCAGCATTTACCTGAGCATGTGATAAAGAAACTTTTGTGCTTTAAAAGAAATGGGTTTGTGTCTGACCTCATGCAGCAGCTCTGGCAGGGTGGTGCAGGCTATAGTCTGGGTTTTAAATAAGCTCTACAAGGAAGTGGATCTGGTCTGGAGCAGCAACTGGAGCTGGGGGATGCCTGGTGCTTGCCTGAGGGATGTTTTAGTCCAGGCAATGCTCCAGCTTGGCTTGGTCCAGAGGTTTCTGCTTTGCTTGTTCAGAGCCTGGTAGAGATCTCCCCACTCACCCACAGCCGGGGCAAACCCCATAGCATCACACACGCCCTTCCCCCAGTCATACCACAGTTTTCCAGGAAACAGGATACAAGAGGGCAAGAACAAGTTTTCCATGGTGGCGTTGGATATTATCCTCTCTGGCACTGGTGAGGCTGCACCTCAAATCCTGGAGTCAGTTTTGGGCCCCTCACACCAAGAAAGCCCTTGAGGTGCTGAAGCGAGTTGAGAGAAGGGAACGGAGCTGGTGAGGGGCTGGAGCACAAGTGTGATGGGAGCGGCTGAGGGACCTGGGGGTTCAGCCTGGAGAACAGGAGCTGAGGGGAGACCTTCTGATCTCTGAACTGCCTGAAAGGAGCTTGGAGCCAGGGAGAGTCGGGCTCTGCTCCCCAGGAACAAGTGGTAGGGTGAGAGGTTTATATTGGATATTAGGAAAAAGTCCTTCCCAAGAAAGGGCTGTCGGGCATTGGAACAGGCTGCCCAGGGCAGTGGTGGAGTCAGCATCCCTGGAGGGATTGAACAGACCAGAGATGAGGTTCTCAGTGACATGGGTTAGTGCCAGGGCTGGGTTAATGGTTGGACTCAATCTTGAGGGTCTTTTCCAACACAAATGATGCTCTGATTCTAACTGCTCCGTGCCTGGTGTCACTAACCCTTTCCCACGTGCGCTTCCCCACAGGGCTCTGCGTGATGAGCGGTGCTGCCATCTTCACAGTGCGGCACACGGACTGGCACCAAGCCTCAGAAAACACCTCCTACGGCTTCGCCTATATCCTGGCGTGGTTGGCCTTCCCCCTGGCCCTTGCCAGCGGCATCATCTACGTCATCCTACGGAAGCGCGAGTGATGCCGCGGGAGGCGGCGTGGTGTGACAAGGGCACTCATGATGTCCACGGAGGAGACGGAGGCGGGGGAAAATAGACGAGAAAACGGAAAAGAAAATTAACCAAAAAATTAAAAAAAAAAAAAAAGGAATAAACCCTCCCACCAAAACCAAACCCAACCGACCCCAAAAGGAAACACTCAAAGGGTTACTTGTTAATTGAAGATGTATATAGTATCTATGGTTTAAAAAACCTATTTATAACACTTTTTACATATATGTACATAGTATTGTTTGCTTTTGTTGACATACGCTATGTTTTAAAGCCTAAAGCAAGTGCCTAAGGAACTATTGCTCCTAATAGTGTAACAAGAGCGTGGTGAATTTTCTCTCATGCAAAATCCTCTTTGACCTGAACTCTCCTTCCCCAGCCCGTATCGAACCATCAGAAACCCCCAGCTCTGACTGGTTTTAGGCTGGTGTAAATCAGAGTGACACCTCCTTACGCCAGCCGGAGGGTTGGTCCCCACTCCTGCCACATGCTGTGATCCTGGTGACTGAAGTGCACATCCAGATCTGACGGGAGCCTCGTCCGAAAGGTTTGAAGGATTTGGGAGCAAAGGCTTTTTGATTGCCCCAAGTGCCTAAATGACTTATGTGCCTGAGTCCCATGGCCTTGCCACCACACCCGCTGGGAATTTGGGCTTTTAAATCACTTAGGTTGAATTGCTGCCGGGGCACTGATGCTCCTGACCGTGAAACGTGCTTTATCTTTGCCGTGGAGCTAAACTACCGATGAGAAAGAAGCAAACCCAGTATATCTATGAAATCAAATACCAGATATATGAAATGGTGCTATCTATTTACCATTCCTTATATTGCTAGCCATTTAACCTTCTTCACTGGAAATTCAGTTAACGATTTGAGGTAAACGACAAAGCTAGAAATGAGAAATAATTCTGTGTAATATAAATGAGCTATAACAGCTTTTGTACTTAGACTTGCTCTTACTATTATTTTTAATAAAGCATTTATAACCAAGGTTCCTTTTCTCCCCCCTCGTGGTCAAGAGGAATGGAAACAGCTCTGGATGGAGCCCTGTTGTTCTTTGCTGCTGGAGCACGATGTCTGTCCTCTGTCTGTGTGTCCGCGACGTGTCTGGCCATGAATTGAACAGGCACCTGCACAGACCCCAGGCTGCCTTCTGACGACTCCAGACACTGTGTTGCTTTTGTTGGTTTTGTTTCATTTTGGGTTGGTTTTCTTTGTTTCTTTTTTTTTTTTTTTTGCTTTGCTTTTCTGATTTTATACCGACTGTGTGGACTAAGAAGCAATGAAATAAAAGTCAGAATAACTCCGTTGCTTCTGCTTTTTGGCGTTTTTGCAGGTTGCAGGCGGGCTGCTTGCACGGCCATCCCGCGGGAGGTCTCTGTGATGCCGTGTAGCAGATCTGTGGGCTAATTCATGCTGCTGAGAGAGGCTCTGAGCTCGCTGGGCTGCCTGCATGGAGGGGTAAGGCTGCACCAGACTTAGTGCTAGGGCCATGAACAGAGGTTATAGCCTTGTGTCATAGTGCTGGTGTGTGCTCATCTGTCTGCCTGGGTCCTAAGATGCTCCTGTGATGTGACGACCAAGCCCCAGACTTAGTGCTGGGGCCATGAACAGAGGTTATAGCCCTGTGTCATAGTGCTGGTGTGTGCTAATCTATCTGCCTGGGACCTAAGATGCTCCCGTGATGCGACCACCAAGCCCCAAAGACAGCAGCTGGCAGGACTGCACTTATCCGGTCTCCTGACCAGGGATGGTCCAGGTCAGCAGCGGCTGCCCTGGGGGATCCAGCTGGCTCTGCCACCCGCCACAAACAGCAGAAGCCTTTCAGTCCCCTGCGCCAAAACACCCAGAGCCCGGGGGCGCGATGATGGCCGGGGGAATTAGCACATTGTGCACAGTGTGTGCAGCATTAATGGCTGGCACGGAAGCGCTCACACTTCCGTTCACTCGTTCATTCCGCTATTAAATATCCAAGCTGATGTAGCAACTGGTGCTGGCAGAAACACAATGGCTCTTGCAAGGCCAGTTGATGCCAGTTATTAACATCAGGCCAGGTCCCGAAGTCCCTCAGCCCGGCCGCATCCCAAAGGGCAGGAGCTGCCCTGCTCCTCCTCGGCCGCTCAGCGCAGAGCCTGAGCAGCAGTGGGACCGTCCCAGCGTTTTGCTTGATGCCTGACGCCCCTGGTCATGCTCTCCCAGCTGGGAGTGTTTCCCTGGTTGCTCATTTTATTGAGCTCCGACTAAGCCCCAGAGGGTAGCCCGCTTGCTGAGGCAGCATTTGTGACCCTGCGAGCTGCAGCACTGGGACACATCATCATCCTTGGTCCTGCCTGGCAAATGGGACACAAAATCCCCTTCTGAGAAGCAGGTAGGAACACAGGTAGTCCCCCTACCCACTGGAAAATTAAAGATGTTCTTTTTCACCTTGGCTCAGTGCTTGGAAGGCACAGAAAAAGCTGACTGCTTCATTTTACGTTTCTGCGGTGCTCTCTGTTCAAGGTGTAAACAAGTGAGCAGCACCAACTCATATCGACATCCCAGTGTTGCATGGCTACAACATCTCAAGGATGCATTTTTGAAAGCAAGCACAGCAAGATGACTTTCAAAGTGAAAACAGCATGAAGGTTTGGATCCCTTTTGGAAAGGGGAACTGCCACCAATGTGCACCAGAGGTGATGTCCGCTCCCCACCAAACTGTCTCATCTGGGTTGGAAAATGCCAAATTCTGTTGCTCCAGCTCTCAATCATGGTTGCAGATGTGTCCCACACCTCGGTGGCCCTTGGGAACAGGAGCTGCTGGGCAAGACCTGTCAGCTGCCTCTAGTTCCTCTGCCAAGGTCCCTTTCATAGCACCATGCTGGCCTTAAACAGGCTCTTTTGGAGTGCTGTGTCCAGTTCTGGGCTTCCCAGTTTAAAAAGGACAAAGAATTACTGGAGACAGTCCAGTGGAGAGATACAAAGATGCTGAGGGGTCTGGAGGATCTGTCTTGTGAGACTAAGAGGCTGAGAGAGCTGGGGCTGTTCAGCTGGAGAAGAGAAGCTGAGAGGGATCTGATCACTGAGATCAATATCTCAGGGTGGGTGTCAGAGGATGGACCAGACTGTTCAGTGGTGCCCAGCACCAGGGTGAGGGGCAACGGGCACAGACTGAAACACAGGAGGGTCCATCTGAACATGAGGAGAAACTTGTTTGCTGGGAGGTGCCAGAGCCTGGCCCAGGCTGCCCAGAGCGGGTGTGGAGTCTCCTTCTCTGAGACATTGAAACCCGCCTGGACCCACCTGTGTGATCTGCTCTGTGACCCTGCGTGAGCAGGGCTTGGACTGGGGGATCTGCAGAGGTCCCGTCAGCCCCAGCCAGTCTGGGATTTTGTGGTTCTGTGACCTTTTTTTTGCCTTAATTTATTGAACCCGGGTCTCTCCGATGCCAATGGGCGGCGGGGGGGAACGGGGAACCCGGGCTGCGGCTCTCGCCCGATCGCGCTCCGCGCCCGCCGCCTGGTGGCTGTCGGTGGCATCGCAGGACACTGTGGGACGCGGGGGGACCCGGGCGGGTGCCGCCGCCTCCGAGCACACCTGGGCACCCCGGCAGCCCTGGTCCGCTCCAGCCTGGGCGGGGGAGCTGCGATTTGGGACAGGGCTGAAGTGGTGGTGACATCATCCATCCCCTTGTGTGGCCGGTATGTGATGGGACACAGCTGCCATCACTTACCTCAGCAGTATGGAGGGCTGCCCGCCCACCAGGCACCTCCCACTGAGAAGGTTAAGGTGCAAATAATTAACATTACAAAGGCAGGAAGCCCCAGAGGTCTCAAGTCTTTTCTCCTGCTTGGGGTGGGACCATCACCTGTGCCAGACTTTCTTTTACTGAGCCTTGAAAACCTCCAGGTGTGGATAATCCCCGACACTCCCTTTCTAGTGAAAAAGCCTTTTCTAAACACCAGCCTGAACAGCTCAGGCCTCAGTCTGCTCCTTGTTATATCAAACAGCTGCAGTGACTGTCCTCCAAACCCCAGCCAGGGAACCCATCTCCACCAGGGGCGTGGGGACCACCAGCGCTTGGGCTGCAGGTGCATCACCCTTATCAGCTCTTCCAACTCACGTTAAGACACTAACGCAGGACGCAGCGTTTCTGCGCCGTCAGCTGTAAGCACACTTTGAGCTAAATGAAACTCAGAAATTTCAGTGCACCCTGGGGCTACAACCCAATTACAATCAAGGCAGCCCATAAAGCAGCTAGTTGAACAAAACAGCAGCAGTGTGGTGCAAAGTGACAGAGGGGTGAAAAAAATATTAGGGAAGTTTCTTTAATGCGTGTTGTATCATAAAAGCAATTGTTTAAATGGCTTTCCTAGTGCTTTCAGCACCTAATACTTCTGAAAAAATGCGCTGAGCAAATCTCATCTTCCTCTTGCATTCATTGCCTTGTAAATTGAAAAATTATGGTAGAATAAAACCCCCGGTGCTCGGGAGCAGCTGTTCGGTTTGCAGCCCCTTTCCCCGCTGTGGCTCCCGCCGCAGCCGGGCGGTGGCAGCTCCGACCCGCGTTTCCCGGAGCTGCCGCCGTTCCCTGAGCAGCCAGAGAGGGTTCGGACGGGGCTTGGCCACGCTGCGGATCAGGGGGGGATGGCCGGGGTGTCAACCGGCTGTCCCTGGTGGTGACCAAGCTCTCCCTGGCCGGAGTGTCAGCCAGGTCTCCTTACAAAGCTTGGAGCTGCGCTCCTCTCCTGTGCACCCCCGGGGGCACGTTGGCCATTGCTGCTCTTTGGCTGCAGTTCTGAAACCCTCTTTCTTCTGGCACCTACATGACCTTTGCACATATAGATAAGGCAGGTGCTGGCATGCTGCAAGAAAGCCCTTGAGGTGCTGGAGCGAGTGGAGAGAAGGGAATGGAGCTGGTGAGGGTCTGGAGCACAAGTGTGATGGGAGCAGCTGAGGGACCTGGGGGGTTCAGCTGGAGAACAGGAGCTGAGGGGAGCCCTTCTGATCTCTGAACTGCCTGAAAGGAGGCTGGAGAATGGAGGGGGTTGGTCTCTTCTCCCAGGTAACAAGTGATAGGATACCTTGCAGAGAGTGTCAGACACCCTGACAACAAACCGAAGTCAATTAGCAAAGTGGCAAAGTTTGTCAACAACATGCAATTAATTATTCTACATAATCTGTGTAGAGGAAGCAGTACAGGCCAGTGACCCTGGTCCTGTAAATCAAACAACACTTACACAAATCATCATTCTAATTTTCTTTTCCACCTCGGCTGCTTAGTCTGTTTTTATGAACTAAATAAGATCCACATTCATTAATAAATAATGACATCCACGTTCTTTCTATCGCTGCCATTCAGCAAAAGCTGAGATGGGTGGTAAATTGTTTTCCATTGTTTTTATGTGACATGAATAATGTCAGATAACCTGTCCTGGGTGGGAGGGCGCTGGTGCTGCCTACTGCAACCCTCTTCAGGACTAGCAGAACAGGATACTCAAATCATAAGTGATTTGAGCAGGTTTTATCACTACCTTGTAACCAGGTTAGTTAAAGCAAATGTTTTAACACCACTATCACCACCATAGGGCTTTGAATAAAACCATCCACTACAGACCTCTCCTGCCAGATTGTCCCAAGGACAGGGGTGCTGAGGGCTGGATTCTCCCCGAAAGTGTTGGAGCTGAGATACGGTTAGTGAATGTATGTTTAGATCCATTCAGGACTTGGCTGGAACAGTCTCAGCCTGCTTTCAGAATTTACCAACACTTTTGCATCCATTCCCCATCCCCTGAGCCCTCCTGTCCCTCCGCCATCCTCATCCTCCAGCCCGCCCTCAGACCTCTCCCTCCCATCCCTGCCCTCCGGCACTGACCCCGCAGCCCTCCTATTCTCACTTGGTCAACTTTTTCCCCTGTAATTATTTAACGTGATTACTGATGCTTCCCTGAACACAGCCTCTTTGTGCAGTGATTTATGGAGTGCTTCCTCTGTCGCAGCTCCCCTGTCCCCTTGCAGGGACCGGCTGATCAGGGGCTGCAGGTGGGAGGTGCCACTCTAGCCCAGGTGCTGAGCACCGAGTTGGTGTGTCCAAGCACCAATGTCCCCTGCTTTGGAGTCAGGAGGTGTCTGAGATGTTGCAGAGAAACCCAGAGTGCATTTAGTGGATCTAACCTGATTTCAGCCAAGGGTGATCTGTGCTGGGACTGAAAGTGTAGAGCTCGAGGGCTGCTCCCTGGTGTGGTTTTGCACCCTTAGCCCTCACTGTGCCTGGCATTGCCTTCATCCAAGGAGGTGCTGCCCCTTCCCAGGAGCAGAAAAGTCAACTGCAATTGTACCAGCACTGGTGTGGCCAGCAGGACCAGGGTGATGATCCTGTCCTGGGCACTGGTGAGGCCACATGTCAAATCCTGGGGGCAGTTTTGGGCCCCTCACACCAAGAAAGCCCTTGAGGTGCTGGAGCGAGTTCAGAAAATGGAACAGAGCTGGTGAGAATAGGAGGGCTGCAAGGTCAGTGCCGGAGGGCAGGGATGGGAGGGAGAGGTCTGAGGGCGGGCCGGAGGATGAGGATGGCGGAGGGACAGGAGGGCTCAGGGGATGGGGAATGGATGCAAAAGAAATGGAACAGAGCTGGTGAGGGGCTGGAGCACAAGTGTGATGGGAGCGGCTGAGGGACCTGGGGGGTTCAGCTGGAGAACAGGAGCTGAGGGGAGACCTTCTGATCTCTGAACTGCCTGAAAGGAGCTTGGAGCCAGGGGGGGTCGGGCTCTGCTCCCCAGGAATAAGCGCCAGGAGCAGAGGAAACGGCCTCAAGTTGCACCAGGGGAGGTTGAGGTTGGATCTGGGGAACAATTTCTTCCCCAAAGGGCTGTGGGGCATTGGAACAGGCTGCCCAGGGCAGTGCTGGAGTCACCATCCCTGGAGGGGTTGAACAGATGTGGAGATGAGACTCTTAGAGACATGGGGTAGTGCCAGGGTTGGGTTAACAGTTGAATTCAGTGACCTTGCCCCCAAAACTGTGATTCTATAATTGCCCAAAGCTGCACCAAGATACTCAGAGCTGGGCTGGGATCCAGTGGAGCTCCCAGGCTCTGATCCCCATCCACGACACAACAGGCTCAGGTCCGAAGCTGCAGTCCAGGACCCCGTCCCCCACTTTCCTCCCATCCTGCTCCCTGTCTGTGTCTGTTACCTTTGGTTTACATTCTCTTTAAGCCTCCCAGCATTAACAAGCCACTTCTCCCTGAATGATGAAAGGATAAAAGCACCGAGTTGTCCCTGGTTTATGCTCTGCTTGGGGGATAATTCAAGATCTTTAACTTTCCCCAAAGGGCACACTTTCCTGGGGGAATTCTGTGCTAGCACTTTGCAAGATGCTTTTATTGCCCCTCTGCAGGCACTGGGTGGGGAGAGGCTTTATTTTAAAGTGCTTTAACTGCTTCACCTCAGTCTTTGTCAGTTGTGTTTCCTTTTATATATACTTTTTTGGCTTTGGTTTCCCAGGGCTCCCTCTTATCTGCCTTTGGAGACAGCCCTTGTGAAATAAAAAGAAAATAAAACAAAAATCAAACCCCAAAGCACTCTCCCTGAGATGCTTTCAAGAGAAAGGCCCCTGCCCCCTTTCAAACCTCTTTCGAGATAAATACATCCCAACCTTGCGTACGCCACAGTCTACAGGAAAGTCTTTGAAGTAAATTAAACCAAATTAGTGTCTATGATATAGATGAGCAGAGGAGCTCCCCGCTGTGTCACTGGCTTGGCCCTTTGCGTAATCTTTAACCCCTCTCCCTTGCTCCCCGCTCGCCTCTAATTGACCGTGAAGCACCTGGGGGTGATTTGGAGGCGATTCCAGCTGCCCCTGTGCCAGCCAGGATTTCCTGTCGCCCACACCAAGGGGATGGGGAGTATTTAATAGGCCTGGGAGCAAGCTGGGATAATGCGTTGCTTTCCACCTCCCTATCCCTGTGTTCTCTATCTGATTTTTTTTTTTCCTCTATTATTCCCCCCTAATGAGACACCCCCTGAGCCCAGGGACACCCCAGCATTGCCCCGGTGCCCCCAGACGTGGAGGTGTCGCTGCACCTGACCTTTTACAGCCAAGGAGCAGGTGGAGCAGATGGATCTTGAGCCCCAACGGTTGTCACAGCTCTGCAGGGTTTGCTGTCCCCATGCCCCACACAGCCCTTTG
The DNA here is from genome assembly GCF_037038585.1 of Patagioenas fasciata. Classification (NCBI taxonomy): domain Eukaryota; kingdom Metazoa; phylum Chordata; class Aves; order Columbiformes; family Columbidae; genus Patagioenas; species Patagioenas fasciata. The sequence goes on along the minus strand of NC_092537.1, from coordinate 9,355,859 downwards.
TGTGCCTGACCTGGGAGGAACCCATTGAATTTGGCCATGAACTGGGATGAGGTATGCTGGTGTTTAACTTAGTCAAAAAAAGGTTTGGTTGGGCTTTTTGTTTGTTTGTTTGGGGTTTTTTTGCATGTGTGAAGGGAAAAATTAGTGTTGAAGGATGGATTTGAGCTTCCCTTGGCCCGTGTGTCATGCCTGGAACTGCCAGGCTCACAGCAAGTCAATGGAGAGATACCTGTGTCAAGGGATAATTGCATATGCAAGTTACATCCATGCACGTGCAAGGAAAGAACTGCATATGCAAATAACCCACTGGTGGCAGGGGGATTTATTTGTTTGATTTATCCGTCAGCAGCTGAAGAAGTTTGGTGCTGGAAATGTGCTATGGGCTGGTTCCAGCCATCCCTGGGACCTCCAGGTGCTGCTCCAAAAATGCTCCTGCCCTCCTGGAGGTGCTGAGCTGCAGCCCCCAGATGTCTCAGACACTGGGATGAGCCTGGTGTTTGCTGGGCATGGGCTGTCAGCGGCACCTTCAGTGTCCTCGGAGGGATGGCTGTGGGACTGGTCCCTCCCTGGGGACAGCAGGGGGAAAACCCAGAGCTGAGCATCCCCTGAGTGCTCCTGGTGGGTTTAGCTCATGGTCTTTTGGGAAGGATCTGTACCAGAGAGGAGGTTTTACTGTGACAGGTGATGCCCATACCCACCAAAAGGGCCTGTTTGGGTGTTCCTGTGCCACTGAGTAGGTTTTGGTGTTCTCTAGATAAACCATCAGCAGGGCCAACTAACCCTTTTCCTGAGATGTCTCAGAGCAAACCTTGGGACATCTCTGGGACAATTATCATAGTTTCAGAGAGTTTTGAGCTCAGATGGTAGCACCAGCTATGTTTCTTTTAGTGGGGAGTGACCAGAAGTGCCTGGACATGGCCAGTGAAGGGATAGGAACACAAGCATGAAATTTTATGTTAATACCAATTGGCTGCAAGACTGAATGTCTTGATCTAGGAGAAAATGCTTCCCAGTCCTGCAGCAGCCTGGGAGCATTACCACTGGGGCTGTTCTTGCCTGGCAGAGTTTGTGGCAATTATCTTGGTCCCTGCAAGCATTCATGAGGAGAGAGATCTCAGAAGAGGTTGCATATTTTGTAAGTGTGGCCATAAATAAATCACAGCCAAATTAAATCATGAAGCAAAAATAAAACCTTGTGAAGCTGACAGGCAAACAGACAAAATTCATGATTCCTGGAAACATGCAGGAGAGGGCAGTAGGTTCCTACAGCACCTGCAGCAGCTGCTGGGTTCAGGGTCCTGGGGAGCTCATCCTGGAGTGGAGCTGAGCCCCACGGTCTTGTGGATCGGTTTGACTAGGTCATCCCAAAACCAGGGCTGTGCAATGCAGTTTTGTGGGCAAGCCAGTGCTGCCTCAGTTTCCCCACCTGCAAAGCACAGGTAGGAGCAGTGTGTCCCTGCCAGCCTGCATTGCACATGGGAGACTGGGACTGTCCTCCAGGATCTCTGTACGCAGGGATGCAAATTGTGTCATGATCCGGGCGCTGGCACAGTGCAGAGACACTGTGGTTCGAGTCACCCTTTGCATTGAGCCATAACTACACTGAACAAGCACCCACGGCATCCTCCTCCTCTGGGCTGGCTGAATAAAGCCAAGCTCAAGCATTTGGTTTGGCTAATTATGTGTAAAGATTCACAGGCAGGACCAATTTTACTTTAAAGCAACAACTTTCCAGCTGTGGATTCACTTTAACACAGACCCGCTCAGACTGGCGTTTAGCAGTGGTCAGCACAGGGTGTGGGACTGTTGTTTTGGGCTGAATTGGTCCATTTTCAGAGTGGATTTATGCCCTCCCAAAAACCTAGTGCTCAGCTCTTGCTGGTGCTACGTGGGGGAATTGCACAGGCGATTTCTTCCAGTCCTGGGCTTCTCTGATTAACGCCGGGAAAAATCAAATGGTTGCACAACGGGGCTTAATTCAGGGCAAAAAGAAGAGCCAATAAATCTCTATGAATGTAAATGGTGTCATCTTTAAGTGAGGCTGTGCAGAGGGTGATGCTATTACGGGGAGGGCAGGTGGCTTCACACTGTAAGGTCAGCCTGGGTTGTCTGATGTCCTCCGGGGCTGGGGAGCAGTTGTAGCAAGTTCATGTCCCTTGTCCTTTCCCACCAGCCTCGTAACATCAGGCATGGTGTGAGACCTCCCCCATACAGAAAACCTGAGTTGAAGTGGTGGGGTGGTTTTTTGGGTGTTTTTTTGTTTGTTTGTTTTTTCCCTGTGAATCAGGGCAATTAAAAGGAAATTCTTATTGCTGGGGGTGGCAGGAGGAATGATTCGCTGTTATGTTTGAAGTGGTCTAACTGAATGCTTCAGGTGCTCAGAGGAAAAAGAGATAAGGGGAGAAAGCCAAGGACAAGAATAGGAAGACTATCATTTTCATGTGCTTTGTAGGGTTTCTGATGTCCAGGCTGATCACTTATTCATGTCATGCTCTTAAGCTTCATGTGTGGATGGGCAGTGCTGGTGGTGGCTTAGCATCCTCCTTGTTTTTCCAAAGCTCTCCTTGTGCTTCCCACACCTTCCCAATCTGTCTCTTCCAGCCCAAACCACTCTCAAACCCACCTCTTACCACCAAGACAAGTAGATTCAACTTTTCCAGTCTATCAATAACTGTGATGAGCAACCAGAGCCCACCTAGCTCAGGTCCAGGCATTCAGCCAGAGCTCCATCCCACCAAGACAGCAAGATTCTTCTACCCATTACATCCCAAATGGGAGTCTCATATATGCATTTACGTGAATCCAAACAGCCATGAGTGTTTTCTGAAAAAAAGCAGTGAAGATTCAGTATTTCTTCCCATTCGGAGAGGCAAAGTCTGGGTTTATGCAGTCTCTGGAGGCTGTGCTGGGAGCAAAAGGGAGTTGGACTGACTGAGGCAGCACTGTGCAAACCTCGGCTCTCCTCTCCTATGTTGGGATCTGGAGACCCTGATGCCGTTGCTGGGATGTTAGAGTGTGTCCTGCCCCTGGACCAGCACAAGCATAAGGTATGGCTCTCACCGCAAAAAGCAGAGTGACAGCAATCACTGCAGAGCTGCTCTTCCCCAGGGTTGCCCACACGTACGGATCCTGGGTGCTTCCCCCTCCTACCAGCCCCCAGGTGCTTTGCCTGGAGCCCTGGGCTTGTTGCAGCACCTGAGTGGGCAGGGATTTAGGAGGTTCAGGCTGGGATTTCAGCCTCATCTCTGCTCTACCTTGTGCTGTCACCTCCGTTTCCCCAGCCCAGCGCTGTCTGGGCAGATCAGGCTCTCCCCAGCTGGGCATCATCCAGACACTGCAGCTCTGGCCAGGGATGTGGCGGCAGGACAGAGCATCCAGCAAGCAGGTACCAAGGTGTGGACTTTGGGTAAGGCTACAGTCTTCTTACAAATAATAGAATCATTTTGGTTGGAATGATACTCAAGATCATCAGGTTCAACTGTTAACCCAACCATGGCACTACCCCATGTCCCTGAGACCCTCATCTCCATCTGTTCAACCCCTCCAGGGATGGTGACTCCAGCACTGCCCTGGGCAGCCTGTTCCAATGCCCCACAGTCCTTTGGGGAAGAAATTGTTCCCAAGATCCAGCCTCGACCTCCCCCAGTGCAACTTGAGACCATTTCCTCTCATCCTGTTGCTTGTTGTTTTGGGAGAAGAAATTAACATACTCCATAAATGAGGCAGGCAGGAGGGCAAGGCCAGGGGATAAATGATTTGCCCAGGGTGGCACTGGTTCCTTGTTAAACTTCTGCTCGGAGCACCCTGTGTCCTTGGTCAGCATCCCAGGGTGGTGCATCCCCCGCTGCCTCCTGGGCATGGCCAGGTCCCAGCAGTGCCTTCTGAAACCTGAAAAGCGATGCTGAGGCAGTGGGGAGGGTGGGGAACCCTGACTGCTTAAATATTCTAACGGCTCTATCTTCTGGGAGATAATACTTTTAATTTTCGTCACACAAAGAATATGTCCTGAACCAGAAGGGGTTTGCCTAATTCATCATGCTTGCTTTCCACACAATACCGGGGCTGACAAGCATAACATTTTAAAATGAGAGAAGTGGACATAATTAATGCTCATGAATTGCAAACGCTTCTTTATTAGAGGGCTTTCGCTTGCCCCTGGACCATCTGCTTCATATCACTGGGCTGAGGTCCTGAGGCTATAATAACTTGCAGCTTTAATAATTTTACCTCTTAATTAAAGCTCATCTCCAAGTGCAGGAGCACAGACATGATCCCAGCCCAGATTTGATTTTAACAGGCGAAATCTTGAGGGATGGGTAATAGAATTTAAATCCTTTCCTTTTGAAGCATCTCTCCAACAAGTCCAAGTGAACCTTGCATCGCATCCCCTGGAGAGGACCATGGGGCCAGTGTCCTCTGAGATGTCAGCTCTGTAGCACCTGGAGGTCTGAGCTCTGAGCCTCCTGTGATGGCCATGGACCCAGCACATGGGGTGCAGAGCGGAACGGTCCCTGCTTTAAGCACAAGTGTGATGGGAGCGGCTGAGGGACCTGGGGAGTTCAGCCGGGAGAACAGGAGCTGGGGGGAGACCTTCTGATCTCTGAATTGCTTGAAAAGAGGTTGTAGAATAAAGGCTGTCGGTCTCTCCCGCTAGGTAACAAGCAATGGGATGAGAGGAAACGGCCTCAAGTTTCACCAGGGGAGGTTGAGGTTGGATCTGGGGAACAATTTCTTCCCCAAAGGGCTGTTGGACATTGGAACAGGCTGCCCAGGGCAGTGCTGGAGTCACCATCCCTGGAGGGGTTGGACAGATGTGGAGATGAGGTTCTCAGGGACATGGGTAGTGCGAGGAGCAGGGTGATGGTTGGACCCGATGACCTTGAGAGTCTTTTCCAAACAAATGATCCTCTGATTCCCACCTGTCCCTCATGGCTGTGAAGCCTGGGATAGTGGGGCTGGTGTGCGGTGGAGACCTCTGAGGAGCAGCCTGTGCCTGTATCCTGCTGGGCTTCAGAGAGGCCAATGCAAGGCACGCTCCTGCCTGGGCAATAATGGGGCCGGTGTAATTTTTACCCTGCAAGGTGACCCCAAGCCCTTATGTCTCAGTGTTGGGTTGAATAACTCCCGGGGCTGTGCAGGGGAGATGGTCCTGGCTGTGTCTGGTGCCACCAGAGCCTGGGGGTGCCCCATGTGGGTGACCCTGAGCCCTTCCAAGGGCTGCAGTAAATCCAACACCATCCACATCTGCTCTCCCCACGAATTCAGGTGACCTTTTGGGGGGCTGTGCTCCATTTAAACGGGATGAGTTGACAGCGCATGAAATACGGTGGATTAATTCCCACTTCATTGTTGCTAGACATGAGGCCGAAGGTTGAGGTCCATTAAGAAAACTAGATATGAATTAATGCCCTGCAATTCACGCATTGCAGGCCTTTTTATGGACAGAACATTTTATTCTACAATGTTGTTTAAATTATTTAAGTGTTAAGTGATTGCTATAGAACTGGCTTCGCCAAAGGTGCGTTAATGAGGAAGAGTTTGGGTTTTGAATTACAGTTTGGTTGTTCAAATTGAAAAATGAATAACCTAAGATCTAGAGAGACACTTTGATTTATTATTATTATTATTATTGTTGTTGTTGTTATTATTATTGTTATTATATTTTCTTTTCCTAGTGGCTGAAATGCTCCAAGTAAGCCAGAGACAAGTCTACCAGAGTGATCTGCTGAACTCCATCAGCCTTAGGAAGACAGAGCTGTGTTCAAAGTGGGTTTGATCCTTGAGAGCCTGGGCACAGGAATGTTTAAGAGCTGTGATCCTGTCCTGCTGAGAGCCCAGCACAGCTGGAGCGGGAAGGGGCTGCGGGGTCTGCGATGCTGCGGGCAGCAAATACTCATCGTCTGCGGCAGTGTCAGGGGACTCACATACTGACTACAATCCATTGAATCATGTCTTTATGTTCTTGGAAGTTCAGAGAAAAACATTTATTTTAGTCATTGCAACGGTTTTCTTTTGTTTTTTTGCTTTACTGACCAAAGCAGCTGCTTTTCAAAAAGTTCTTCAGGACCAATCTTCTGGTTTTGGTTACAGAAAACAAAACAAACGGCTGCTTTTCTGTAACCAACATTTACTTCAAGGAAAATTCTTGCTTTTAATGAAAAATTGGAACAAATGATGAATCATGGTTTTTCTTTTTTTTTTTTTCCTGAAAAGACTTTAATTTCCAGTGACAGGTCTCCAGCCAAATTTCCATTTAGAGGGCGAGCATGCAGCCAGCTCTGCCGCTGAGATTCTGCCTGCCTGGGCTCACCCAGGAAATTGGGCAATGTCTGGGTTCAATCTGTGATGCTGCAGGTTGCTCAGCTCGGTGGGGTGGAAGCAATCACACAGGGGAGAGCCTGCTCCTGCTTGCTCCAATTAAATATCCCTGGCCATCCTGTGCAGCGTGTGCTCCAGCCGGCTCACTGGGAAAGCGCATGCGGACGAGTCAGCACGGTGTTGAACCAGGCTGCAGATCAGAAATCCATTTACTTACCTATTATAATGATCTTATTTTTCCTTAAAAGGAAACCCCCTGCAAAGAGGATGGGCAAAAGCGCTGTAAACAAGCCCTGATGTGGGTCCGTATTTGCGTGTATCTCTGAGAACCTTAAATCACGTTTCAGGTAAAACTTCACATCACATCTATTTATGCTTTTTATCTCCTGTGATTTTTGTTGCTCTTTTTTGGGGACATTTTGGTTGCTGTTGGGCAGAAACCCTCATGCAACAGTGGGGTGATGGTCCCACCTCCTGCCCTCCCAGGGGCAAAGGGGGATGTGTCAGTGGGGAAGGGTGATGGGACAGAGGAACAAGTGCCCTGTGAGAGCTTGAGGTTGACATTTTGAGTCTTCCCCTGTCACCTGGGGCATGTCCTGCTGTCCCCAGGCTGGGGACACCGCAGCAAGCCCAGGAGCTGCAGGGAGGGCTGGCTCCATCACCTGTGCACAGGCAAACAGCAGTTATCCAAGTGACATTTCGGACCTTGCTTTTGGGTTCTGTTTTCCAATGACTGGGAGGGCTAAATGTGAGGTTTGTGTGTTTCTGGAAAGCTGAGGTTCACAGAATTACTGTTTCTGGAAGCTCAACAAAACACTGTGATAAGTGCTGGACGTAGAAGAAGTGAGAGAAGGTTGGGGAAAGGCTGAGGGCTCTGCAGGGAGGAACAACTGCCTTGGCATTAGGAGAGAGGGGTAGAAGCAAACACATACTGCAAGGTTTATTTCCAAAATGACTCCGCAGACTGATACAGAATAAATTTAAAGCTGCAGGAAACCTTTCCTAATTTTGCAAAGGGTCTGTGGGGACACCAGAGAGGTTGAGTGTGACAGATGCAGCAGGTCTGTCTCATGCTGGTCCCTCTCCTCGCTTGGAATTGTAGCATCAAGGGGACACGGAAGCCTTTGCAGCAGCAGAGCCTGGACTCTGAAGGTTAAACTGCAACCACGAGAGGGTGCGTGTGTCCTTGTAGTTGAGCTCACAGGGTGCAGGAATTGTGCTCAGAGGAATTAGTGCCAGGTCCTCGGAAATGCGGCACAGCCAGGTCTGTGTGTCCTGAGGGGCTGGGGGAAATTAAAGCTCTGTTGCCTCTTGGCAATCTGCAGAGTCAGTCAGTTAACGTGCAAAAATAAATAGAATTCCCTGCCAAGTGCTGGTTTCAGCCCAATTTAACCCTCCAAAGTGTAGTGAAAGCAAAGGAAAAATGCTTTGTCCCCAGCACCTGTACTTGAGCGGTTTGCAGTTCAGGGGAGCCTGTGGATGTTTTATTCCAACAACAACAAAAAAAAGTTAGTGGGGTGAGTGGCACCAGCTGCTAAATGATGCAAATACTGAATAAACAGGAAAGCTGGGGCAGAAAGTCCTGCCACAGTCTGGAGGGGATGTTATTTCCACCCTGCACGGCACTGTGGGACATGGGCTGGTGCACAAAACCCACCGAGAACAGCCAACTCATAGCATATGCTGGTGCTCAGAAGGGTTCAGTTTCTCTGTGGCATTGCTAAAGGACTTTGCAAACAGTCCTGTGCCCACTCCTGCTACACCCCAACTCAACATCATGCCCCCAAAAACAGCCTTTGTTGGGAGGCACTGGTTTGTGTGATTCCAGCTCACTGATGGCTCTGGAGTGAAGCCCTGGGTGGGCTGCAGTGGTCCCAGCATACCCTGGCCTGGTAAAACCTAGGGGCTAATCTACAGCTCAGGTGTGACCTTAGTAATTCAGGGGACAAGGAAGACTAGAGGCTTTTCATGATAGCTCTGTTTGAGTGCATAGAGAAGGGACTTTTCCTGCGGTAGGTGGGCTGCTGCAGTCCTGGAAGCTGCCCTGCATGTCATGCACGGTCACAAGCTGCAAGTGCTTCTCTGAGCAGCAAGCAGCACTTTTTCCTGATCATTCAACTTTTCCTTTAAAATGCAGCCTGGAAAGCAAGGAAATTTAGGAAGAAGAAAGAGAAGAAGCATTCGGCTTTTAAAAATTCCCCAGTGTTTTCTCTGAAAAGTGGTTTGCATTTTTTCCATTGCGCGGGCTCCATGGGCCTCCCCCTGCACAGCCTCGCTGGCTTGAAGATGTTCTGGGAGCAGATGTGACCACCCCTGTTCCTGACCACCAGCTGACGAGAGATGCCTCCTGAAAACTCAGGAGCCTGGTTTCCCTGCCAAGTTGCCTTGTTTGTTCTTGCAGGAGCAAGTAGATGGACTTTCGCCTATGAAATAAAAGGTAATGGAAGGATGCTGGGAGGATGTGACACCCTCTGTGATGCTCCAGCCCGAAGACCCTCATGTATGAGATTATAACTGACAGGAGAGGGGTGTTCCTAAGTTAGACACCCCTTTGAGCTTTCAGCTGCCCAATAAGTATGACCTGCTGCTGCAGGGAAGCAGCCTGTGTGCTGGGGGGGTCATACAGATCTCACCCCAGATCTCAAGAAATTAGAGTTTTCATGGCAAAGGCTGAGGATTTTGGTGGCTTCCACATTGTGGTTGCAGTGACGGAGGGTGTGGAACAAGGAGGGAAAGGGTCTGTGCAGGAGTGGCAGCACAGGCAGGAGGTACTTTATGAAAAAATGGGGTGGGAGAGGGGGAAATATTTCACTGTCAGACATTTTCTAAAGAAAGCTTCCGGATTAAAGCCAAAATCCCATAACATTGTCACAAAAAGAGGTATTGCTCATAGACGTGGACCTCTTAAAGGATGGAAAAGGCACCTATCAAAGCAGCTTTTCAGTGCAAAGCCTTTTCCCAGCCCATGGTCCCCCCATGGGAGCACACCTTGGCAAGGGGCTTTATTTATCCAGCTGGAACGCAGATCCTAAACCCTTATGTCCAGGCCAGGTTATTTAGCCCAAGTGCTTTTGGGTGACTGAAGATTTATTCCATGCAGGGTATAGATGCCCTCAAAGAGATGAAAAAAGAATCCAAATGGTTTGGGTATGGTCTTGGGTTTAATATGGGTAATATTGGTTCTGGTGTTTCTCGCGTCAAAGGAACACGGTTCAGGCTTTAGGAGACGGGAGCTGGAAGGACATCGAGCAGAGGATGTGAAACACAGAGGAATTACAGAAGGTAAATGAATCTTCCCATTTCTCTGCAAATGAGTTATTAATCACCTCTCATTTACATATTCATTAACCATAATACACACCATATTTTTATTAATATGGCAAAGGAAAAATTATAGGTGAAAAATGAGTTGTCTGTTTATTTTAGACATGGATCTTGTTCCTCATTTGCATGATATAAAAAATGATGTTTCTTCTTGCTGCACAAAAAGAAGAAACTGGCTGCTCGGGACATGTTCCAGCCTGAGACTGCAGAGAGGGATGCTGGGATGAACAGCTGGTTAACAAGAAGTTTCACACACCCACCAGCAACTGGCACTGGGGGATTTTTATTTTGTTGCCAGGAAAAGGTTGTATTAAGTCAGTCCTGGGCTGGAACCAGGGAGAAAAGACTGGTTTGGGCTGGTGGTCCCTGGCCACCTCCTGGTCGTAGGGCTTCAGAAGGTGCTGTGTGAAGGGACTGCGAATCAGCACAGAAATGCTCTCTAAGCATTTCCATTCAAGCAAGGGAAGTGTGTGGAGCAGAAATAACAAAGAAATATTCAGAGTTTAATTCTGAATTGATTATAAAGAGGAGCCATCAAGTGGTCAATTGTTCATTTTATTCTCACAGAAGTGACATGAACATTTGCTTTAAAATGCTTGATGAACAATATCCTGAAGTTGAAGAAATTGTTCCTAATATCCAACCTCAGCCTCCCCTGGGCAACTTGAGGCCGTTTCCTCTCGTCCCATTGCTTGTTCCTGGGGAGCAGAGTCCGACCCCCCCTGGCTCCAAGCTCCTTTCAGGCAGTTCAGAGATCAGAAGGTCTCCCCTCAGCTGCTGTTGTCCAGGCTAAACAGCCCCAGTTCCAAATTTTCAGCATTTGGGGGAAAATTCAGGTCTTTGAAATTCTCTCTGCTCTGAGCAATGCTGTTTGCAGATAAAGAGCATTTTACCTCAATGCTTGAAGAAGTTTCTGGCACTGGGAAGCAAGGGAGCAGCCCTAGCAGCTCCAGGAGGGATGCGTACGATTGTCGGAGCTTTGTTTGTGAGACCAGAGATCTTCCTGCAAACATTTCTCCCCATATCAGGAGAAAATCAAGTTTTGAGTCTGCGTGGGGAAGGGAAAAGGCATCTGGGCGGCCAGTCGGTTGTGGGATGTGTATTCTGTCTGTCCTCATGTCCCTTCTCACACTGGAACATGCAGCCTGAGTTCAGCCAAGTTTGACACGCAGGTAAATATCTAAATAATGAATTTGTGTACCTATATGGGAAATTGGCTGCCGAAGGGGGAAAAAAGCCCCGAAGCCCTGTGAGGTTTGGGCAGCCTCAAGTTTGCTCTGATCACTTTGGCCCAATTCCCGCAGCTGACGTGTCCCAGCCAAGTTCTCCTGCGAGGGGGGTTGTACGAGGAACAAGAGAGGAATTTTATAGGCTTGGGCAGAGATGACAGCAACCTCAGCCTAATTCGGTTATGAAATCAGTCGAGAGAGACACATATCCGTAAGAAAACAGAGTGCATTCACTCTGCTCTTTGCAGGACTGCAGGTCTCCTGTCTGCGGGTGGGACCTTAAAACACCTTTTTCATCTCAACAAGAATGTTGTGTTTATTTATTTATTTATTTATTTATCAAAGCTCCTGATTGGGAAGGGGAAATTTCCTTCAGAGACCGTCTGTGAAGTGGGTGAAGTTTGGTCCCTTCCTATAGAAGTTTGCGTCTGCCAGCGCAGCGAGAAATGGCAAAGTTTGACTGTGAATAAGAAATTATAAACATCTGCCAAAAGCACCTGGCTCCGGGCATAAGCCTTCTTTGAGTGTACTCCGGGTGGCTTTGTGCTGCCCCTCTTCCCTGGATGGCGTGTAGCAATTCCTGATGCCTCCCATTTATTGCAAGCAGGCAAAGTGCCCTGCAGTGTCGGTGGTTTTCCATTTGAAAGAGTCTGTTCGGTGTATTTGTTCTCTTTCATTAATGACATTTTTGATAGCTTTCTTTTCCTCCACTTTCTGGCGTGCATTTCTCTCCTTTTTATTTAATGATTATTACTGCTTAGGAATGCTTTCCCACCTCTGGTGTTAATGTGTCCTGGAGCTGCACTAGAAGCAGGCTCCACAGCCCCAGTTTCTCTTCTCCAGTGTCACACAACGTACAAAAACCAGACGATCAGATGTTTATAAAAAAGACTTCTATAAGAAGTAAATCAAAAGAAGTCACACCAAGGGTGCTCAGTTTAAAATCCAGGGGTGCTAGAGATGGAAACCATCACCCGGCTGGCTCTGAGGTCCCCTGCACCGCTGAGAGCTCCTGAAGATCAGGGCTATGTTACACGAACATCAATTCCTCTTTCAAGAATGTCTATGTCTTATATAGCTATACGAAAGGTATATTTGATCACAAGGGTTTACTATAATTAATTATTACATAGCTATTTTCCTGCAGTTTGAACCAGCATAGGCCAATATTGCACTAACGATTAAAACACAGGAATATGACACAGTGCTTTTTGGTATCTGCTAAAATAATGGTGGGTATTGCTCTCCTCATTTTCTAAACGCAAAACTGAGGCATGGGAAAGACTTGGGATGCCTCTGAGTCACCTGGGAGGGTAAGTGTGCTCCTCTCCCGCCTTGTTTTTGTCTTGATGGTATAAACTGTCTGGGCAGGATGGGTGTTGGGGTGTCTGCACAGCACCTAGCACGGCTGAGGTTAACTTAGCTGAACCAAGCTGGTCCCCTCATAAACCAGGTGGTTATTGTGACTGTAACTGAGGGATTTTCAGGACTTGCTTACTCTGCTTTTATTCTGCTCAATCCATCAATATTGTGAGAGGGAATGATTTTTATCTTCTTTATAATGTCTGAGCAGCTGCTGCCATCGGTCTTCGCACCACTGGGCTACCTGAGCTCCAAATCTGTCCTCGAGCCTCCCACCCTTCTCTCCTCTTCGCTTTAATGTACATCCTCTGGCTCTGTACCAGAAAACACCCCTCTGCATCCCCCGTGGGACCAGGCACAGGAATGTGTTTTGGCAGGATCAGGCCCCACCTTCTCGCAGCCTTCAGAGTGCGCTTTGTAGGAACAATGCCTTTGAAATAAAGCTGTAAAGAATGTGCCTCTGTCAGATTTCCTGCCTGAGTCATTCATAGTGAAGCACAGAGATTTATCAGCAGTGAAGCCAGGGGAGCTGGTTTTCAGCAACTCCATTTCTGCATCATAATCAGCCCTGTTAAAAACAAGTCATCTCCTCCAGACCATTGCACTCAAGCATTTCTTCCCTCCTTTGTTTCCATCAGTGCTTTTCTTCTCGCCCAAGCCCTTAAACAACCTTGACTGCAACGAGTTGGCGATCGGCAGAAAACCCCATCCGTTCAAAGTGAAAATATTGACGCTTCTGCGTCATTTCATAGCACATCTGGGGTCCCTTGGGTCCGCATACCATCACTGCCCAGCACGCCAGGCCAAGAAAAGCACGAGGAAGAAAAATAAATGTGATGACAGTTGGGCTCTTGCAAATGAGTCTTGGTCTGAAACAAGCCAGAGAAGAATAAGCGTCTTACACCGACTCACATACGGAGCGGAGCTCGCGACGGGGAAAGTGCAATGTTCACACCGTCGGGGCAAAGGTCTGCAACATGAGCTTGCGTCACTAATATAGGCAGATTTCCTGCCTAGTAATGCTAAAGGAAATATCTGGGCACACACAGCCGTGTTACAACGTGTGTGTGAACCAAGAGGAGGGAGATGCTGCGGGTGGCAAGGGGCTACTTCAGCAGAAGCTCTTTCAGCCCCAGTTTTCTGGGCACAGCTCTTGTCCATGCACGTCTTTGAGTTCTGGCAACACTGCAGGTGTACTTGAGGTCTCACTTGGTTTTTGGGCAACGTGCTTCAGCTTGAACCATCTTGCCATAAAATCTGTTCTGGCCAAGCACATAGATATGTGCTTTGGGTCTGTGCTTGGGTCCACTGAGCTGCTTCTGGGGTGGCTGAAGATCACTGCTTGCAGAAGCTTAAATTCGCCGTTCAGGGGGTCAGGGTTAAGGGACAAATTCCTCTTAAAGGAAGGAGAAGTTTGACTCCATCTCCTTTGCAATGAAGAGTTAACTTGAAGCTGAACAGTACATTTGGGGTTTTATTGTCCTCCAGTTCCACCATGGGCTGTTTTTTCCAGCCTTTTCAGCTATTTGCTTTCCTCTCCCTTCCTGCACACCAGGAGCCTCTGGGTGGTTTATGCACATTTGGCTGCAGCTCAGATCCCTGTGGTCCTCTCTATTCCACAGCCTTGGGGCTCCAGCATATGCACCAGGTTCTAGTTAACTTCTGCTCCACCAGCAACCTGGAAAACTTCTCCAGCAATGTCAGAAATCTCCAGCAGTTTATATTCATTAAAGCTTTTGCTGCTTACGTGCAATGTGAAAGCCAATGCAAGTGATTGATAGGCCCGATCTGCATTGCTCTGTGTTTTCTTAGCCAGGTTGAGATTTGGCTTGAATGAATGAAATGTGGAATTCTCTTCTGAGCAGCAGCACAGCCGGACACAGCTTCTGGCTGGGTTGAGAGCAGAGACAAAATAAAGGCAGAGCAGGACAAGGCCTGTGAGAGCCAGGAGACATCTGCCATCTGAGCCCTGGCCTGTCCTGCACAGCAGTGGCCTCTGGGGACTGCTGGTCCTTCCCTTCCCAACCTCAGTCAGATAAATCTGTGGTCAGAAACAGCAACGAGCCTCAGCCTCTGCTGGGAGGACAGGCTGAGAGAGCTGGGGTGCTCAGCTGGAGACCTTATTGTGGCCTTTCTGTACTTAAAAGGGACCGATAAGAAAGATGGGGACAGACTTTAGAGCAGGGCCTATTGCGATAGGACAAGGAGTGATGGTTTTAAACCAAAGGAGGGAGATTCAGGCTGGACATGAGGAAGAAATTGTTGCCCCTGAGGGTGGTGAGAGCCTGGCCCAGGTTGGCCAGAGAGGTGGTGGATGAACCATCCCTGGAGACATCCCAGGCCAGGCTGGACGGGGCTCTGAGCAACCTGAGCTGGTGAAGATGTCCCTGCTCATGGCAGGGGTGGCACTGTGGGAGCTTTGAACCTACATGCCAACCCAAACCATTATGTGGTTCTATGATTTGGAGTTGAGTCCTGAGACCATCTGCATCTAGAGATACATCTGCCCAGCTTGTTTGGGAACAAGCCATAGCTCCTGCCTTCAAAGCAAAACCAAACTGCCAAGTTTCAGTGCAGCTCCTCGTGTCCACTAAATCTGGAGCAGGTTCTGACTGCTGCTGTACCCCCTCCAAATCCTTTTGATCACAGCTGTCCTTCCCGCAAATCTGCCACAGCAAACAAATGACCTCAGCCAACATGTCATGTGTGCCCCACATTAATCTATAAAAGGCATTTTCTGAGACATATCAGAATGTTCCTTGCAGCTCAGGACTTGCAGGGATGCATGGCCAAGGAGGTATCTTTCAAGCAAAAAAAAAGCTTGAGACTTTTCTAGTGCATGCAAACAGCCTGGGGTGGGCTGAAATATGGGAGCAGAAGGCGGCTTTGCACAATAGCAAACAGAGATGCTGAATCACTGGGCATTCCCTTTCAGCGCTGGGGAGGGATGGGAAACTGCAGAGGCTTTGCTGGGTAGATGGAAAACTTTTGGCACGCTGCAAAGTCTCGACATGCTGGATTGTGTCTGGGCAAAAACCCTAGATGGAAAGCAAAGCTGCAGAACCACTGGTTTCTGAGAGACTTGGAGCCATAATCAAGAAGAAAAACTGTCCAGCCATGTTTGCAAGACTAATACTATATAGTACAGTAATCTTTACTCAGCCGTTGTTTGCTCTATTGTTCCCATGCTCTCTCCTTAGGTAAATATATTTTCTTGCCTTTTTCTACCTCAAATCATATATTCTCAAATATGATTCTCCTGCTGGTATGAGTTTATAAAAAGGATGCAAGCATTGACCCTGGGATGATTTATTGATTTTCCTCAGCTGCTCCAGGGCTGCAAGCTTGTGTCTATGGGGCAGCAGATCCCAGATTTTATACTGTGTAACTCAAGAGTGAATTTCAGGTGACATCTCTATATTTCTGCAGAAACAGCCTTGGAACAGGCAGTGACAACCAGTCGCATCTGTAAATAACAGTACTGAGGCATTACGCAGGGCAAGGCTGCAAAGCCTTTGTGGGGAAGGTTCTATTGCAAGCAGGTGGGAACATTAGGGCTTGGATTAGGAAGCTCCTTGATATAAATCACAGCAAACCCAGGTGAAGGTCTTTGTTCATCAGACCATGCAACTTCCTTAGTAGTCATCAGGGCTGGTTTTGGCTGCTGGGGAAGACAGAATTGTGGCTTCAAAAATCAGGAACAGAGGGAAATGCTCACATTTTCCCACATGCTGGAGCCAAGGAGCTGTTAAGCCATGAGGTCATGCTGGAGAGGGGATGGTTGTCCCATGAGCTCAGTCTCAGTGGGTTGGTGAGGTGCGTGGGGAGCAGTTGGTTCCAACATCAATGATGTGAATGGGATGCAGGTTGTGGTCCTCCCAGCCCAAGCTGAACCCTTCCCTTGCAAAAGCCACCAGAGCCCCAAGGAGAACATCTGAGATACAAGGTACTTGGAAACTTTTCAGTAAAGTAATATTTTTTTTTAAATAAGAAATTAATTATCAACTGAACAGGAAGCTTATGGTTGAAAATAGTTTGTTTTTTCCAAAAATTTCCAAATGGAAAATGGGAGTGTTTAAACAAACACCTAAAAGCAAGACATAACATGGAAGTGGTGTTCAGATGAAATTAAACAAGCCTAATCGCACCGGTCCATTACTTTTTGACAGGAGAGATAAAGAATAGTTCCTGATCATCTTGGTTGCAATGTGCCCGCTGAGCGGAGGCTGAACTTGTATAACAACTCAAAACAATGAGATCATGTATCTGTCAGCACAGCCTCCGCATTGAACTTCCACACATGTGTTTGTGCTGACAACACGGTCCCGTCCTCAGAGCCTTTTGGAGACACAGCTCCTGCCCGGCCATGCAGAATTGCGTGTCACAGGTACATTTTGCTCTCGGACTAGATGCACAGTCATTGCTCACATGACTGGAGCCTGTACAGACAGACCTGAGAACAGGGTTTGGATTGTTTTCAAGGTTTTCTACAGCTTAGGCCTGAATTTCAGGTTTTAAGCTTGCTTTGCGTGACTTGGTTGGGTACATCGTCACTCAAACAGTGCTTGGTTTTGTTTGCATCAAAGCCGAGGCAACTGGCAGCATCTATTGTATGCTATGAATTACATGTACAGGGAAAATCACAGATTGTGCTGTCTCATGGATGCCCCTGAATATCAGTGGCAGAAACGAAAGAAAGGCCAATCCATCCTAATAATACACAAATGTCTACAGGAGCCTGGTACTACAATGTGTAATTTTAATCAAAGGGTCTTCCTTTCTTGTCTCAACAGCTGAACAGAACGTGATAATCTGATGTTTTCCTCTAGTGTCATAAGTAAAATGCAAGGGTACACCCATCTGGGTTGGCTATTGATATGATGGGTGCTATGATGCCTTGGGATTCATTCCTCAGGCTCTGGATGGTCAAGTGAAGATGTGTCAATTTGCTCTTCTCAGCCTGGCTCAGACCAGCTTTGGGCTTCTATCAAAATCTGGGTTAAATAGTTTTTTCTGGGCTGGAATATGGCTGAGAACGGGGCTGCTGTGCAGGGGGTGTCTTGGCTGCCCCCAGCCAGTTGCTGCTCATCCCTGGGGACAGCAGTGTGCTGCAGTGATTTTTTTTTATTTTTTTATTTTTTATTTTTATTTTTTAAAATTTTTTTTTTTGGTAGGCAAGTGTAGCATCTCAGGGTATGTGGAAGACAAGAATTTTAATTTGCTTTATTAAAATGTTCTGCATGACATCTAATGCTGAGGGTGTAATTTGGTAAACGGCTTTGTAATTTATGCCCAAATATGACTCGGCGCGTCGGCTCCTCCGTGACGAACGGAACTGATAGGGATACAATGGCATACCTTCTTCTTGCGCCTCTCACCATCTGCTTGCAATATCCGTGCCTGAGCACATAAAAAACATTAATGTCCATAAGAACTGGCCCATCTCATCAAGCTAAATATGAACAATGTCAGAACGATTAGAGGAGAACTGGGCAAAAATTGCTTAAACATATAACACTCATCATTAATAGCTTGTTATTGGCACAACTGATGTGTATTACTATCACATACTACACTGATCCAGTACATAAATGTTTTCTTTAGCATATTTTTAATGTTGCTAATTTATCTGTTACTGTCACACTGGGGCTGTTAGCTTTGAACAAATGGCTGTTATTAATCACTGGAGAGCTATTAGACACCACAGCCACGGTGTTAAATCAACTCAGGAGTGGCACTTGTAGGAATATTCAAACAGAAATTTAAAATTGCCTGGGTACTGCTCGTGTGGTTAACGCCTCTGGGATCGGAGCCATCGAGTGCCTGCAAATACAGCTCCTGTGTGTCGAGCTCCCCCCGTGCAAATTCCTTTCTCTAAAGAGCAATTTCAGTTTAAGACCTTATTTATTATGAAGCTGTTTGGGAAGGAAAGAGAAAGAAAAAAAACAATGCAACTGTTGGAGTTTAGCAGAGTGGTGTTAACCCTGGATGTGCTTTCCCCTTGGTAGATTCGGGGCTCTTTGAGCCATAAAGAGTTTTCTTTCTCTGCTTTGCTCTGCGAACCCGCGGATGCTGCAGGAAGGTCAAGATCCAGAAGATCTCCTGTCTCTGGGATGAGGAGAGGGTTAATTCTTCATGCTAAGCATCACTTTCCTGGGAGGTAGAGCCAGTATCCACATCCCTACGGGGCACAGACAATACCTCAAATGTTTGTGGGACCTGAAGAACAAAGATCTTTAGTGTAGTTTAGGCTACAGGAGAATTTGGCTGAAGTTTTTGCTGTTTTCAACTTTATTTTCATCAGGGGCAAGTGAGCTACAGGAAGATCAATATTATTTAAAAGCACTGAACCAGTATCACAGCCAGACACGTCCCTGTCAGTCCCCTGCTCTCACCAGTGTCCCAGGTGGGATGGACACCCCTGTTTGTCCAGCCCCTCACATGACAGGTTCATCTTGGGTTTGATGGCACCAAATAATTATCATAGAATCATAGATTAGTTTGGGTTGAAGGGACCTTCAATGCTCATCCAGTCCAACCCCTGCCATGAGCAGGGACATCTTCATCCAGACCAGGTTGCTCAGAGTCCCATTCAGTCTGGCCTTGAAATGATCCAGACCTAATGATCTAGGTCAGACCTACCCACTGGGAAGAATCACTCCAGTTCAGGCACCTCCCAGGGCAGAACAGTGATGAAAGAACAATGGAGCCGAATGGAAGGAAAGAGACTCAATGAGAGCTCTTTCAAATGGGAGATGTTTTAGACAAAACATTTGGGGGCTTAATGAGCTTGTATTTTCTTGCAAGACTTTGATTCATGAGACCTGCTGGACTCATAGATCCATTAAATGTATGGACTCGCTGGCTGCTGGAAGGGAGCTGCCAAAAAGCAGCTGTGAGTGGGAGATGTCTGGTGGTCACGTATGACGCTCCACGAATGTTTCTTCAAGCGAAAACAAATGTAATTTGAACAGTTTTATTGCTGTTCTGGAAGGGCTGCTGTGATTTGTATTTTCTCTGTCATTTCTGCAAGTTAAGTCACCACACATTTGAAAGTACAAATCTCAGTAGCAGAGTGGTCCTTTCATTAGCCTCGTGTTACACTTCAAAGGGAAAACTTTGGAAGGATTTTGGATCCTGTGAAAACGTATTAGCTCAGATCTCGCGGATTGTCAGTACAAATCCACTGTAACTTCACAGATTTCTCTTGCTTTCTCTAATGATGCCTATTCACATGTACCTTCTCAGAGCATTGCAAGGGGTTTACTGGAGAAATATAATTAACAGCAGTTACATGTTTACAGCTGTGCCATAATGAACCCATCACCAGGGGCTGCTGCTGAACTGATGGTGAAAAAGGGATTTTTTGGTCCGTTTTCCACTTGTTTCAGTCTTTTCCACACCTTCAACGGCCTGGGCAAACATGTGAGTCTGAGAAGATGTGCAGCCAGCTGAAAGGTCCTTCCTTTTGGAGTGGTCAAACATGCTCATTGGCAGGGGAAACACCTTCATTAAGGCTGAGTTGTCAGTTGAAGGGAGGTGTAGACCATGGCTTTGTATTGTCACTAACTTCTACATATTTGCCTTGTGTTTTTATCACTGATGGGAGACCTTGCAGCTGGGTTCTCACATGTGGAATGAACCTAATCGGGTGTCTTTTGCAAAAACCCACTGTGCAAGGCCAGAATGGACCCCAGGGATGATCCAGTCTGACCTTCTACATAATTCAGGTCTGAGATTCCCACACATTATTTCTGTGTTGAGGTGCTCATGCAGGACTGAACACAGGTGCAGAGACAGCCAAGATTTCTGAATTTGCACTTACTTCCAGATATTTTTATTTAAGTTTAGGTTTACAGTCACCAAATGTTGCTGCATCGTTGCCTGGTGGTTCCACAGCCATCTCTGGAGGTTTTGCATAAGTCACCTCTTGCTCTTTTCTTGAATAAGCTCAGTAAATAGAGCATCCTAAACCTCTCACTGTTGGTCCTTTGCTGTCATCTCTTTTTCACATCCCAAAGCTTCCCACACCAGACAGCTGCCTCCCAAACCCTCATCTGGCCATGCAATTAATGGAAGACGGCAAAGGGCGTTATTTTTTTTCCTTAATACATAGCACCAGTTTCTCCCCTTGAGAAATTAATTGTGCTAGTTCCAAATGGGTGGCCCCAAAGATTGCAACCCTTCACTAAACAATGTCCCCTGGGGTTCCCCAGCCATCAAACTCTTTTCCAGGTTGCATGATCTTGGTCTTACAGCAGAAAATGCACAGGGATTGTCCCCCGCTGTGGCCAGGGCAGCACTGACCTTGACTGGGCACCAGAAGAGAGAGTGATGAAGTAGTTCTTTAAAAAACAAAACAAAACACTGAATTCCCAGTGGGATGCTTCCAAAAAAATTGTCTCTGTGTGCTCCTCCGGGACCAGCTGCTCCCCAGCACCTTCATATTTGGGACCAGTATCAATGCGAGTGAGTTTTGCTAGGAGAGGCTTCAGTTCTTCTTCTCTTTAGGACCGCATTTCTGGCAGCTTGCACTGAAGATCCCAAGGCGATCTTTTCTGGCTGATGAGATGTGAAGTTGCAGGCAGGTAAAATACAGACAAAACAGATTAACTGCCTTGTTTCTTTACGTCCAAGCTCTTTTCTGGCTTGTAATGGAAACCTAAAGCCTGACTTTCTTTTAACTCGGATCTAAACAGTAGCTGCTATAAAGTATGAGGTTGGAATATGAACTCTGTATGAAAGATGAACGGGGAATGATGTATTTTAAAAAGGATCTTAGTGGGTCCTAACTTAAAAGCATCAGTATAAATTCATTGCAAGTAATACGCTCTTAATTATTCATTTTCCTTGGCACTGGTTAAAGAGCCAAGTAACGGCTTCTGTCTCTTTATATTTAGTCTATTATTGTTTGAAAAAGGCCAGGGGGAGGCCAGCACTGTGCAGAAATGATATTCCCCCTTATATGCACACACATACATATTACCAGCAGCCATAGTAAAGGGGAATATAATCACCAGCAGCTGAGAGACAATGACATTTTTATGGACCTCCTGGCAAATCTGCAGTGGGAGAGAGCCTGACAACTCTTTGGCTTTCAACCATATTCCTCCGCCAGCTCTGCGCGGGGAGCACAGAACTTCTCCCCTCCCCGGGAACAGGCTCACATCAGCCAGACTGCAGCTGCCTCCTTGGGCTGCACTGTTCCCTCCTTCTGCTGGAGGAGAAGATTGGAGAGAGGTTGTTCCTCCGCCTCTGCTCTGCCCTGGTGAGGCCACATCTGGAGTTCTGTGTCCAGTTCTGGGCTCCCCAGTTTAAGAAGGACAAGGAATTACTGGAGGGAGTCCAGCTACAGAGATGCTGAGCGGTCTGGAGCATCTGTCTTGTGAGACTGAGAGAGCTGGGGCTGTTCAGCTGGAGGAGAGAAGCTGAGAGGGATCTGATCAATGGGATCAATATCTCAGGGTGGGTGTCAGAGGATGGACCAGACTCTGTTCAGTGGTGCCCGATGCCAGGGTGAGGGGCAGCGGGCACAGACTGAAACACAGGAGGCTCCATCTGAACATGAGCAGAAACTTGTTTGCTGGGAGGTGCCAGAGCCCGGCCCAGGCTGCCCAGAGCAGGTGTGGAGTCTCCTTCTCTGAGACATTGAAACCCGCCTGGACCCACCTGTGTGATCTGCTCTGTGACCCTGCGTGAGCAGCTGGGTTGGACTGGGGGATCTGCAGAGGTCCCTTCAACCCAGCCAGGCTGGGATCCTGTGAAAGAACAGGACAGCTCCAGCTGTGGGAGAGGGTCTTGCTGCCAAGACAAGGTGCTTGCATGGCTGAATTTAGCTGGTCTTGAAAAACCTGAAGAGTTTTTAACGAGGTCTTTTGTTCAAATAACAGAAGAGACCTCACTGGGGCTGAACAACATGTGAGGCTCCTTCTGGGATCTGAGCAGGGGAAATTCAGTCAGTAGTTTGATCTCTGTGCTGAAAATTATCAAACCATCCTCATCTGTTCAGCCAACCCTCCCAGGTTTCCAAGCACTGGCAATGGGGGGGTCTTCGCTCCCCATTTCCTGGACACAACCCCCTCAGTACGTGTATGTGGCTGATGTCTTATCAATGCCATTCACCTCAAAGAGACACTTTTGTCTTGTTTTTTCCTATGAACGAAGCCATATTTCTGCCTACTCAAGTCTCCCAGGGTGTGTGGGAAGGATCTGCTCCATGTTGGTGCTGTCCTCTGCAAATAATAAATATTAAAGCCTTTACAGTCTCAAACAGACGCAGTCACCCCAGCTTAATTCAGAATAGATGAGATGAAAACAGCATCTGGGGGGGAAAAGTTGATCAGTTGTAAATAAAATTAGATGAGTTTTGTCTAAACACTGAGGACCAAATATTTCGGGGTTTTGGCAGCTGACAAACATTTCAAGCAGTTCTTTGGCAATTCAAATAGAAGAGAGTTAGCTGCATGGTCAAAATATATGGGTTTTACTGAATTTTGCCTTCGATTAGTAGGCATATTTCATTTTTCAACTGTCAAAGTCCTGAAAGATTGGTGCTTTGATAGAAACCCCGCAGAATATCATCAAGATGAGCATTTCCATTGGGTCAAACGAGCCTGGTTTAAAAATGCCTTGAACTGAAAGTTATGACAAGGTCCAGCTGAGCTGTGCATCATTGTTCCTTCAAATCCTGACTTCTCGCAGGTTTACTCACTCCCATGCCTTTTTCCTGAGAACACCTTGTTTACCTCATGCAGCTGGGGTTGTGTTTAAATTTCCCCTGAAAATAGGCAAGTTTTGCCAGCTTCAAGGGGGTTTTTAATCATTTTTTTTCTGGAGCCCCACACACAGCCCTTGGAGATGGTGCCAAACAATTTAACACTGGCACTATTTTTCCAGCTGGAGTCTGGGGCATTTAATATTCACACTTCATATCTAGTGTGAACAGAGTCCTGGTGTCTGACAGCTCTGTTTACCCACCGCAAAATTCAAGGGAAGGTGTGAGAGCAACACCTTTGGGCCACGGCACTACGGTGCTTGGCAGAAAAGACACCCAGGTACGGACAAGGTTTAGGAGCGCCCGTCTTGTAGAGGTGTGGTCAGACAGCTGGACTAGATGATAGTTGTAGGTCACTTTCAACCCAAATTGTTCCATCCTATTCTAATTTTCTGTTTTATTCTACTTTGTGTATGCAGAAACAGACTGTCCTCAGCACATGATGGTTGTAGCTTTACTGAGAGGTCCAGGAACCCCTCTGGCCTCCATTTACTTAAATTTCCCCCCAGTTTTCATCAGAATCAGTGACCACTTGTCTAAGGAGGCCTAGGTGATTCTTTGAAACATCGTAATTTTAGAAATATTTTCCCCCTCCTTTGGATAGAAATATTTGATGAGTGCAAGAATAGTTTAATTCATCAAAGACACTTTTCCGCTGGAATTAGCTCCTTTTCAAATGAGTAATAATTATTATTAATATTATTATTGCAATTTCTCCTATATTATTTCCAGCTTTGGTAACTTCACACTGGTTGGAATGAGATTCCTTTAGAGAAGTAAAATGCAAAGCCAAATTGACTGAGCCCTCCCCTCTAGGAACTGCCTTCCCTCTGCTGTGCCCACTTTAGCATCAGAAATGTGAGGGGCTGTAGCTTCACTGAGATGAGTAAGAGGACTTTCTCTTATTTAAGGTTATATATACAACAATAAGTCGCATTGATAATTTGTTTTATTCCTGCTCTAATCATGGGCCAAATTGGAGGAATCACTTTTTAATCCTCCAATTTGCTCACAATTAATGTAGGGATTTGATTCTTGCTGACACACTTTGGTTTGCTGCTAGGAAGCTCCAGCTGAAGTATTTCAGTTTGAATTATTCTGGCATTAAATCTTCTCTAGCTGCTGTGCCGTGGTGCATCGTAGGAATTGCTGTGGTGTTGCATGGGCAGTTCTCAGGGTTCCGGAGCCTGGGGTGCGCGCATTGCCCGGCGGGCACATCAACCCCAAAACAGCCCATCCTTGCTCTGACAAAGCCAAGCAGTGAATTAAAAGATGTAGAAGAGGGGATTATAATGTGGAAAATGCATTTTCAAGACTGGCACATTTCTCCCTAGGAATCGCCGTTTGGACTGCTGAATTTCTTAATACATTTAACTGAGTTTTGATCTGGCTGTTAGGAAACTGCTATAACAGATTTCTGGAAAGATAGACCAAAAAGCTGGAATCCTTTTTACCTCCTTACTTGCCTCATCATCCTCAAAGTCTTCCTAAGTTTTCCTCCTGGAAAAGGCAGGTGAGAGTCACCTTGAGCAGAAAAGTGATGATGATGGCTATGAAATGTAAGGTTGAGTGAAATCAGGTAAATTATCCTGATGCAACACCACTTCCACCAAGCCGGTCTTGGTGTGTGTCAGTGTAGCTGAGCTGAAAGTAAAGGGAATCTGAACAAAAAGGGGTGAGATCCATGTAACAGGAAAAACACTCAGGTCCAGGGGTAACGACAGGGGCTGTCTGAGCGGGGAACACCCAGTTCTTCCAGAGATGTTTTATATTGCGAAAGTGGGATGGATTCCCCAAGGTAACGCTGCAATAAAACTGGACCGGGATGAAAGGAATAGAGGCCAGCTGAAACGAGCATAATATGGATCTGTAGATTGAGCCTACATATATATAATTTATAGGGAATAAATTCCTTTCTGTATCTGCATGGTTTCTGAACAGTATTTTATAGATTTCTCTAGCAGGGATGTAATTTTCTCTTTTCCCCCCATTCTTCAGGATGTCCTAATCCTTGGGCCCGTGATTATTCCCTACAAGTTATTTTTCAAAGAAGTTAGAAAATTTCTTTGGAGCCTTTTTAATAAAGTGCCATTGGCATTTCATGACTCACATTGTTTCATAAGTATGAAACGAAAGCGTTTAAGAAATTCACCATTAGTAAGGTCAGTAGGAAAGTGAAATTTTATTTGAACTCCATTTGTAAATCCTCCCTATTTGTAATTGATTTCGGGCTTTGGCATGCATTTCAGCCAGTGTCCTGCTTTTTCCCATCCACAGTGCTGCTTTGATGCCGGAGGGACAGGGCTCTGCTCCCCCTGGCTGGGGCATAATGGCCATATTCACCGGTGCATTTTTCCAGCAGATCTGACAGCTAATCTAAAGAATGACGTTGCAGTAAGACACTTCAGATCAATGGAAAGAAAGACAGAAAGGGAAATCTCATTAAGCCCAGGGGAGCTTCCACTGCCTGGTTTTCTTCAGGAGGCCCAGGGTAGATCGTGGCATTAGTCATGAACACCAGCACACTGGGAATGAGCAAACAAAGCCTTAATTTCAGATGGTGCGTGATGTCTGGTTGCACCAGGTTATTTTCTTTTTAATCATTGTAGCTGCAAGGGTTGGAGATCTTGTTCTCAGTCATTGAGAGTTCAGTGGTTCGGAGGAAACCTGACTAGGAGATGCTGGTGCACACGGGATTGGGAAGGAGCATCGCCAGGATGCAGCCCCATCCCTGGTAGACCCCCTGGTGGAGCTGCCTGGTGGGAGATCTATAGTCACAGATTCATAGAATCATTTTGGTTAGAAAAGACCCTTAAGACCATCGAGTCCAACCATTAACCCACCTCTGGCACTACCCCATGTCCTGAGAACCTCATCTCCATGTCTGTTCAACCCCTCCAGGGATGGTGACTCCAGCACTGCCCTGGGCAGCCTGTTCCAATGCCCCACAGCCCTTTGGGGAAGAAATTGTTCCCAAGATCCAATCTAAACCTCCCTGGCACAACTTACTTCAGGCCATTTTCTCTTGTCCTATTGCTTGTTAAATGGGAGAAGATACCAACTCCCCCTGGCTCCAACCTCCTTTCAGGCAGTTGCAGAGAGCAAGAGTCTCCCCTCAGCCTCCTTCAGCCCAGTGCTTAGTGTAAGGCTGCTCAGACACGACTTGTGTGGACATTTAATAAGACAAAACAGCCTTTCCTGACACAGGAGCTCTGGGAAGAGCGTGAGTGAGGAAGATGCACGAAGCAGACATGAGTCAGTCTGAACCGATGGCTGGGAGGTGCTCAGCATCCTCAGCAATGCGGATGATAACCCATGTAATGTGTAGGTAAGGTTCAACACTGGAGAGAAATAGAGTCTTTCTATGGGGTCTCCACAAGAGAAGGCAGCACCTGCAGGTTTGTGTTTGTGTACATGCCTGATCTGTGAGATGCCAAACACTTCATGAGTTACTGAGCCCCCCAGCCCCTGGATGTCCCCTTTGCTCCCTCCTCCCTCCTCTGCTGGGTGCACAGCGAGGAACTGAGCTTCTGGAAACATGAGCCAGAGAAATCAGTTATCTGAAGAGTGTCTCAACACGGCAGTTCCTGGTGCTTCCCAGGGTGCGAGTGAAAGCATCTTCAGAGGGAGTTCCTGACGTCAGCCCATAAATCTCCTGTCTCTTTTCCATCTTTGGTTGAACACAGAGAATCAGTTTCCGATAACATCTCCAAATTGCTGGGAGCAATTTTGCAGTGTGTGTTAATTGCAATCTTCTGTTGAATGCCTCTGAGCTCTTAATAACTTTGTAATTAAAGTGCAATTAACAAATTAACTTGTATATATCAAATGGAATGCTAACGCTGTTGTTAATGAGGAGATAATTAGCTGGTGTCAGGGAGAGACTCATGGGGCATCTTCAAGATCCAGAACCCTTTTGGCTCATGCAGGAGGTTAATGGTGTTTGCTGGGAAGGAATGAATGAATGAATTGTCCTTCGATGACACGCGGTGGAGCAGGAGAAGACAGCCAGGTAACTGGTGAATCCACAGCCAGAAAACAGAGGCTGCTCATTCAGTCATGTTCTAGGCAGCTGGCCAGTGGTTTACAAAGGTTTTCTATAGCACAACTGGAACGCTCATTAAAATACACTGCTGGGCTTTGAGAAGGGCTTAACAGATGATGAAACCACTCAGCATTGTCCAGGCCTGGAGGCAAAAAACCCTCCAGGCCTGCTCCAAAAAACTCCTGCGTAGCTTGGGGGTTTTTCACTCCAGTATCACGGGATGAGATGCAAACCCCAGGACACCTCTGCCTGTCCCATCTCTGCCAGACACAGGTTCCCTTTCTATATGCTGTCACATTTTGTGGCTCTGCGATGGCAGTCCGGCAAAAGTGTCCACATTTGTTAACACTGACTCCAATCAATCCCAAATGGAAATGAGGTATGAACTGTTCCCTCATACACCTGGGAAAGCAAAACAAAGCTTTGGCAGCAAAGGGTGTGAAGTCAGAGGAAGGACAGGAACACTCTCTCAGGGTCCCTGACTCACCAGTAAGAATTTTTCCCTGCTGGGGTGGTGGGTTTGGGGTGAAGCGAACTGCAGGAGAACTGTGGGGCTGCAGCTGAGGGGGGTTCAGGAGAAGTTAGTGGATAATGTGATAGGACCTGAAGTGGCCTGTATAGCACATATGCCTGTCTGGGTGTAGCATGCTGTTTTTACATCTTCTGATCTGTGAGCTCAAATTTGCTGCTGAATTCTGAGGGTTGGACTCATCAGGTCTAAAAACCTTCTCCATAGTACAGGTGAGGATGGAGGTCCAGACTGCAGGACGTGGCTCCTCACTGTCAGATGGCCCTAGAAGCGCTGGCAGAGACAAGTGAGGGCCTATAGAATCACAGAACAGTTTGGGTTGGAGGGACCTTCCCAGCTCCCCCAGTGCCACCCCTGCCATGAGCAGGGACATCTTCACCAGCTCAGGTTGCTCAGAGCCCCGTCCAGCCTGGCCTGGGATGTCTCAGGGATGGTTCATCCACCACCTCTCTGGCCAACCTGGGCCAGGCTCTCACCACCCTCAGGGCAACAATTTCTTCCTCATGTCCACCCTGAATCTCCCTCCTTTAGTTTAAAACCATCACCCCTTGTCCTGTTGCAACAGGCCCTGCTCTAAAGTCTGTCCCCATCTTTCTTATCGGCCTGTGCGCTGGGGCACAGTCCAGCTGTCCCAGTCCAGCTCTCCAGCCTGGATGTGGTCTGGGAATGGGAGATCTCATTCTCAAGGAATTTGCTCCTGTTACTCGGCCTTAATTTTCCTTTGCTCAATTTCATCTCATTACCCACAGTTACACCCTGCCGAGCCATATGGCAGCACTCTAACAGGTATTTAAAATGTTACAGAGTGAGCCAATTGGTGCGTTTAAAATCCATTCCATACCATGACATAATATATTTTCAATATGCTCAAATTTGTCAAGATACTTTGGGACTGAAAAGGGACTGGCCAATTGCATGGGAATTTTCTCTTTTTTTCGCCTGTGGTCAGACTGATGCTGTGCCCCCCACCCTGTGCCACCCGCCTGCCCATGTTCTCCTGCACGATCTGCTCGTGACCATCGGTCCAGAGCCACAGATCCAGGAGCTCCTCCAGCCATCACCCGCCTCTGCCGAAACACACCAAGCTGGGGCTGCAGCTGCTGCCACCATTTGATTTCGTGATTTTGTTTGCACAGTTGCTGACACTGGGACACGTTGGGATAAACGCTTTTGATTTCATCCCTGGGTTAAGATTAAATGTAATTTTTGCTTGATAGTACTGAGAGCGCTGTCTTTTCCCATTTCCTTTTTCTATTTCCCATTTTCTTTTTTCTATTTATTTATTTGACAACAGCTCCGTGTTTGGAACTATCAGAGAACAAATGTAAGGAGAAATATCAGGAGTAGCCACATGAAGAACGGTCTGGAGGGTGCAGGTGAGGATGGGAACTGCTGCTCCTACTGAAGCAGAGGCTGCAATTTCTGCCCTTGGCACAGGTTCCATCACCCAAGCCCTTGCCCACTCAGCAGCCTGGACCCCTGGGGACTCCACCAGCAGCACAGCCAGGCATGTCCCACTTCATCCTCCTCCCCAGGCCCTGCTTGCTTGTGATAAATCTGCCTTATACAGCGTCAAACAACTTTCCAGATTCAGAAGTCTCTTCTCATTGCCTAGAATGATGTGACTTGACTGAAAAACACCCTTGCTGCTGCAGGCAGAAGGTCCAGGAGGGACGTTGTGTCACTGCGATGATGCTGCCCCCATATTCATGCTCATAGCAGAGTGACTCTCAGACATTTCTACATCACTTTTTTATACGAATACCATGTCTGAATTCACACGTCACACAGGCAAATAAGCAGTTGCTGGAGAAGAAAGGAACTGTTTGTGGTCTGAAGCCTCAGTGCAATCTCAATGACTTTAAATTAATTATGTGCCCTATGCTTTCCTGAATAGCGATGCTTTCCTGAAACACAGTCTCAGGTCAGCCATAATATCCTGCAGATAAACATTTTCCCCCTCTTTGGATCTACAAAGAGAGGTAGCTTAAGACTACATATTTATAGACAGACTCTGAGCTATAAATTGGACATTTCTGCCGCACGCATTCCCTTAAGGGCCAATAAGACTGCACACATCAGCTAAGTAATATTTTACTGGGATTTTCTTTAATGACTTCAAGAGCGCTTATTCTTTCCCTCCACCAGAACTGCATGAATAACGTAATTCTACAATTAAGCCTGAATTACTCATACAGTGGACTCTGCTTTCCTTTGCATTCAGGGCAAGTTTTAAAAAGTTATTGCTTTCCCCCTCCTTTTTTTTTTTTTAAGACTTCTTTAATCAGACCAAATGGGGCTTAAAAGTACTGGAAATGTCTGGTTTTCTTTCATTCTCAGCCTGTTCAAAATCAAGCTAATGACAAAGGACAAGAAAAGCACTTTACATTCACAAGCTGAGAAAAGGGACATGAGGGAGAGGGAGTCCTTTGCATGTGGTTGATGCTCATTTGTGAATGGGAATTTTTGAGCAACTGTGTTGGATCACTGTTGAGGGACAGAGGTGGTTTCTTTACATGTTGGACCTGCGTGTTGTAACTGATCTCCGCAAGAGTGATCATTTTAGGGTGAGTTTAAAATGCACTGAAATCTGAGTGGATACTTGAAGCAAGTTCTGAAAAAGAGAATGACTTGAGGAAATACGGTGACCCCAAACATGGTTCGTGGTGAGGACCTAGAACCAGTCAGGTGCTAACAAGTTCTTAGGGACATGGTTGAGGCTCTTAGGGACATGGTTTAGTGCTAGAGTTAGGTTCTGGTTGGATATGATGATCTGAAGGGTCTCTTCCAACCAAAATGATTAAATGATTCTATAAGTGCCAGCTCCCCAGCACAGCCCAAAGCTGGAGCTCCACCACTCCCAGATGTTCCTGAGTCTTTTTGGCCCCTCACTGCACTCTGGTATTGAATGTTTGATCTGCTAATTGCCAGTAAGGATGAGGAACACCTGAAATCTCCTCATATTGTCAGCTTCCAGCATTTCTTGAAGCCAACTTAGTAGTCTCTTCATCAGAGTGTTAAGTGAAAACACCCAAATGGGGGTCATGCTGCTGGGGAACAGCTGCAGGGTATCTGCCATCATGCATGGTCACCTGTGGACCACGGAAACATTGGTGAGGAGATCCTACTTTAGGGAGTCCTAGAGAGTGTTAGGGTTTGGTTGGTGAGAAGGGGAGAGTGGTTGGTTAAACCTGCTAGAGAGGAGAAAAATGATCCTTGTTTCCTACTAAGGTAATGCCTTTGCTTTCTTTTTCTTTTAGCAGCTAGCGCTTGGTCTGTGGATCTGCCTGGTTTGGGGGCTCGTTATGAAGTAAAGAGATAGATTCGCATGTCACTCTTAAATTTGTTAAATACCTTTTTAAAGGCAAGAAGAGTAGGTCTGGCAAAAGGAAAAAAAGGTGGACTAAAAAAATTAAAACATTTTATTTTGAAAGTCCTCAGAAAAGGTTCTTTTTTCAGTTATGGGATGGTGGTGAGGGGTTGGGGTACTATTGAAACAATTTGAGGCAAAAATTGTCATCTCGTTTTACACGCAGCTCCCCACGAGCTGTGTGATGGTGGTTGCTTGTCCCTGCCTGGGTGATGGGACGAGGGTGCCCACCCGTGCACAGAGATGTCCCCAGAACCCGTGTCAGCAAACTCGGGAACACGCTCAAACCCCCTCCTGTGGGAGCATCTGGGTTGGGAAGCTGGCAGCGCAGTGCTGTGCTGGTTGACACCAGTTGTTTGTGCTACACTCCATATATCTGTATTAACTCAAGCCTGCACGCTGTGGAGTCGGCTAATCCTTTGGGAAGTGTGTCGGACTAAACTCCTCCATGGTTTTTTTTTCTGTTTAGTCTAGACTATCAGACTCAGTGGCGCGGCGACTTCATGGATTGGTGATAGATTTACTGGAGTTGGGGTTGGCAAAGGGGTGTTTTTGCCTGTGTGCCGACACACCCACAGTCCCCAGTGAGCGGGCTTTGGGCACGGCTGTGAGCCCCGTGTGCGCTGCTGTCTCACCTTTGTCTCCTCTCTCCCTGCAAAGACCTGAAATGACTTTTTTGGGAGGTTGAGGCATGGGAACTTTTTATAGCAAATCTGGGGATTTTTGTCTCTCCTTCCCAGTAACGCTAAACATATTTGCACCCAGCGGGTGCACCTTGTGCTCATTGAAGGCAGCAGCTGGTCCCACCAACTGGTCTTAACAAATCCTGTAACTTGGTTAGACACATGTGGTGAAGCATTCCTGCTTGGTCCTCTTTGGGTCCAGGACTTGGAGACCTGGACAAAGGGTGATGGTTTTAAGCTAAAGGAGGGAGATTCAGGCTGAACATGAGGAATAAATTGTTGGTCCTGAGGGTGGTGAGAACCTGGCCCAGGTTGGCCAGAGAGGTGGTGGATGAACCATCCCTGAAGACATTCTATTCTCCACCCTTTGGGAGATGGTAAGCAGTGGGAGAGGCTTTCTGGGTGTCCTTCCCATGGACTGTGCAGCAGTGAACTTGGAGAGGTCAAGGTCACCAACTAGCCCCTTCTACTCCTAAAATGTCTGCATTTCTGCCTTCTCCAGGAAATGTTAATGGCTCCTTAAAGACCTGAGTTGTGGGGTTTGGGTAGGGAGAGAAATGGCGCTTGCACTGTCTTGGTTCTTGTTTCCATCCATGTCACCTGCTGAGACACTTCAGAGCCCGATTGCATTGTCATAGGCTAACAGGATGCGTCCAGCTGGGTTCTTGCTCCTCAACAGAGAGATACAGGAAGGTATAATAATATCAGGTGACTTTAGCTGACTGAAAAAGCAACCTCGGGCATCAGGCTCCAATTGAGGCCTTTCAAGGAGGTACTTCAATATGAAGGTTATATCAGAACTTCAACTTGATCAACACTCTTGTAGCTTTTCTGAGCTACCCAGATCTTTTCTCTCTATTGATTTTCCTTGCTCTTCTCTTGGCACCTTGTACACAAGGTGGTCTTGACCATAACTGAACTATCCTGTGTGAGAGAGATCTTCACTTTCTCACGTGCCAGGGCCCAAGTCCCACACGTCACTCATGGGATGTGTGCTTTGTCCCTGGGATGTGGGATGCCCTGCTCAGAGTTGTACATAAACATCAGCCCTTGGAGATGATCATTGTGCCATTGAGGTGGCACTGCTGTCCCTCTACAGCAATGAGATGGATGCTCACCACCATGTTTTGTGTTGGCCTAAAAGATGTCCCTTCTGTTTGCCAGAATCAAATCACAATGAATAATGTGGTGGTAAAAGATGATATCTCCTATTACCAGGGTCCTAAAACTTGCAGTGACCTGGGGGATAAAGTTTATAACGTATAGTATTTATTTGAGTGTTTGTCTCTCTGTGGGAAGGCCAATGTATCCTCCCCCACACTGCCACCAATCCCTTCTTTTAATTGCAACATTGTTGGTTGAAATGCATACAAAGGGAATAAATTTATATCTTGACAAGAATAACACCCAGCGTCCGCTGCTCTTCCTGAACTACATCCAGATTGCCCAGTGAGCATTTAGACGGACCAGTAATTAATCCTGCCTTGACTTAAAATGAATTTTTCTATTTCCATAAATGACTTGGCAATGTAAACATCTCCTCTCCCTAAGGTATTGGGGTTTCTTTGTCTTTTTTTTTTTTTTTTCCACATCCAGTCCCTTCTTTGCTGAGTTTCAGGTTTAGCACATTGTGTTCTGCAGCCACTTTGTTCTGTGCAGCCTTTGTTGTTCCCTGTTCTTCCTCCAGGCAATCCCTGCTTTATTTACAGGACATCTCCTGTACATTACATGCCCACGCTGCTTCCTGCGCGTAGACACGCGCTGCACAGGGACCTTCTAAAGCATTGTAATTATTCTGTCATGTAGAACTCCCCTTTTGCCACCCTGGAGCTGTTACAGCCCAGACCAGAAGAATAAAAAAAACAGCAAAATCAATAGTAACTAGAAAGGAAAACTCTGGAGTGTATATATATACACACGTATATATACACGTGTGTGCGTATATATACACACACGTATATATACACGTGTGTGCGTATATATACACACACGTATATATACACGTGTGTGCGTATATATACACACACGTATATATACACGTGTGTGCGTATATATACACACACGTATATATACACGTGTGTGCGTATATATACACCCACGTATATATACACGTGTGTGCGTATATATACACCCACGTATATATACACGTGTGTGCGTATATATACACCCACGTATATATACACGTGTGTGCGTATATATACACCCACGTATATATACACGTGTGTGCATATTTATACACCCACGTATATATACACGTGTGTGCGTATTTATACATACACGTGTGTGCGTATATATACACCCACGTATATACGCACGTGTGTGTGTATATCCACGCACACGTATGTCTGCACGTGTGTGTGTATATCCACGCGCACGTATGTATGCACGTGTGTGTATATATACCCGCACGTATGTCTGCACGTGTGTCTGTATATATATACGCACGTATGTATGCACGTGTGTGTATATACACGTGTGTATATATATGTGTATATGTATTTATATATATGTATATATACACGTGTGTGTATGTATATGTGCGTATATATATGTGTGTATATATATTTATATATATGCATATATACACGTGTGTGTATATATATGTATATATATATGTATTTTTATATATGTATATATACACGTGTGTATGTATTTATATTTATATATATATAAAAATCACCATGGGAAGTAAATGTGGAAGCACACGTTTTTCCTTCTTCCCCTCTCTGTTGATGCGAGCAGGAGAGGAAAGGACTAATCCAGAAACATCCTGGTAAGAAAGGGTGAGCACAACCTCTTTTCTAAGTTTCCTTCTTTGTTGGCTTGAAGGTGAAGATGCTTCTGATTCACAGATCTGTTAAGACGAGGGTCAGGCCTTTTGTCTGTTATTTATTTGTGGGAAGCCCTGGGAGGTGCCATGGGACGGGCAGAACAAGAACACAGCCAGGGACCTGCAGAAACCACCTCTTGCCAACCTGGAAAACATATGGCTGGTCCTTTTGTTGAATTGCTGGTTGTTTTCAGTTTGCCTGGAAAGCCACTAAATCTTTGTTGAATTAGGTCCTTCTAACACTTCCCTCTGTGTGGACAAACTCTGGCACAGGAATGGCAACACTGAGTAGAAATAAGTGGCAAAAATTAGTCTTTCCATAGTGGATGCACACTTCTTTGTTTATAAAGGAACCTCAAAATTAAGCTGCTGCGAACATGTTCAACCGAGTCCTAATTTAAGGACAATTGGGCAAGGTCCTATTAACTCCCCCTGATTTTAGAAAAGACCTTAGGGAAAGCTGTGGCATGTTCTGTTAGGTCTTGGGCTCCTTGAGCTGCAGCTTTCTTGGTTTCTTGCTCAAGTTCACCCATCTCACACACACCAATATGTTTAGAATCCTGTATCACTCTTACATGATCACCACAGTCTAGGATAAGGAACATTTTAAGTATCACCAGGCCAGCTAGGATTAGTTAAACTCTGTCCCTTTGTGCCTATTCAAGCTCATGAGGGCAGATAACCCTTGCAAGCTGTCTCCTTGTGTTATGTACCAAATTTGGGCAGGTTTTCAGGACCAGTGCTTTGTCCTCTGGCACAAGCAGCACCCAACCCACGGTTCCCTCCCCACATCTCTCCGGAGCTGCTGATTCCCCATCCCCCTGTTCCCTCCCACAGCTCCCCCAGTTCTCACATCCTGAGTTCATCAGTTTAAATCGCATCTCGGTGTAAATTGATTTCATTCCAGCCTCTGCTTTCCACCTCTGTCTTGCCTTTAAATTGTATCTAGTCTTAAATCAATCTTATTTGAGCCTTCAGCTGCTGTGCTCTTAATTCTTCCATTTCAATTGCAACTGTTCTTAAAGGGCCTGGCTCAGAGAGATGTCTTTCTCTCTCAGACTCTGCTGCCTTCTTGTTTCATTTAAATCACCTCCAATATTAAGCAGGGACATCTTCCCCCTCCTCCCAGCCCTCACATACTCCATGTTTAGGCAGTTAATGCTTCCCCTCTGCAGCTCATCTGGTTTTAAACCAATTGAATTTTTTTTTTTAATCTTCATAATATTCTAAATTATTCTTTACTTTCTGACCTCCTCTGAACTTCCTCCTCCTTCCTCTGTGTTTCAGACAGCAGCAGCAGTAAGGGATGGTTTCAGAAATGTGATGTGACAGTTGCTGGATCTCAGTTCACAGGGCGGGAGGACAAACCCCATCTGCCCCAGCAGAACTGAAGGGGAAATAAATGCTCTGGGACCCCAGGAGAGGAGAAAGGAAGAAGCTCTTCCTGCATTTGATGCTCCTCAGTCTCATTATAAAGCGATTTAAGTAGCTGCAAACTGACTCGGGAGGGCAATGATGCAAATAGATGCCTTTTGGGATTTGCAAGAGTCTGACTGAAAATGGCCTTAGGGTTCCCAACAGCTGTCTCACCAAAGCTGGCTATGAAGGCACCGAGCGTTGGTGGTGTTCAGAGAGCTGGAAGTAAAAAGGTACCAAACTGTTGTTGGATGAGAGAAAAGCCACGTGTTTCCAAGCAGGCCCCCGCAGGCTGTGAAGTAGGAAGCGTTCATGGACACTAGAGAAGGCAACGCGCCCAAATCCCTGGTCCAACTCCTTTGTTTTCATTAGATTGCAATTAATTTTGGCTTTTCTTGGTAGATCCTATTTGTTAGTTGCTTGTTAGCAGGAATAATGTTGTTGGCTTAACTTCAACACCACCAGGCACTTCTGAAGAATATAGAACCATAGAATCATTTCAGTTGGAAGAGACCCTCAGATCATCAAGTCCAACCATAACCTAACTCTGGCACTAAACCATGTCCTTTTTAAATATGGACTATTCCAGGTCCTATGGGGTTTGTGTAGGCATCCTGGGTTTTGTGTCTGTCAGGAAAACTCATAAATCCTCTGGATAGTTCAGCTTGATTTGGAAAGGAATGAGTCCACAGGTGAACGAAAAGGAAGGGCCAAACTTTGTCTTTCCAGCTCCAAGCCACAGAGAGTTCAGGTAAAACCACGATAATGTGGATTGTTGCCTTGGGACCTTGTGTCAGTCCCTTGATGTCTCCAGAAAACATTCTCATTTCCTTCGCTGTCCTTTGGATCAGGTGCTCATTGACGCACCCAGAGGAGCTGCCGAACTCAAACGCTCCAGGGTGAATGCAATTGCTTGGGATGTCTCTGTTCCCTCTGCTTCCTCCCTTAGGAAGGTAAAAGGTGCAGTTGCTGATTTAATGAGCAGGGCTGGTGAGTTTTTGGCTTGAACAAGACAATTAGTCTGTGGTAGATCAGCAGTAAGTATTCCCAGACACACAGCAGTGCTCTAATTGAATCTTCACTGAGTCTCGACATCCCAAAGGATGTGGACGTGGTGATGCTGCACAGTGGGTCCTTCCCTAAGGAATATCATTATTTAACAGAAAAATAATGCCCATCAGACCTCTGGTGGAGAAGTTTGGGCCTCTTTACCTATGTCTAAAATCAATGTACCTTTGATGCCGTTGATGGATTTAGAAACCAGAGAGACATAATAGTAAATGCCTTTCATTTCTGTTAATTAAATCCCACCCTGTAATTAAGGTTTCTAGATAGGATCAACTAGTGACAAAATGCATGTAATGTTATTCTGTGGCGATTTATACTGCACAAGCTGATTTACACCAGTTGAAGGCTGGGCGCAGTTTGTTTGTTTGTTTTATTTATTTTTTAATTCATAAATATTGTAGATACCCAGCAGTGACTGGAGACAGTAACTCTCGGTGTCCTAACTTGGCCAACATGTCGCTGGCCAAGGTGAACAGGGCTCCATTTAGGGCTAGATGTGCTGCTGTGGGTCACGTAGAAAGGTGATGTCGCTCTCCACGGAGGAGAACGTTAGATATGAAGTGCTGTATCCATCAAACTGTAATATCACTGGAGATTTTTGACCATTCCCAGAAATGCATAACACCAGGTGCAAACCTCACAAGGCTGTGCCCTTTGGAAGGGCAGCGTTACCTCCTCATTCCTCCCATCGGCATCGGTATCACTGTGATTGTTGTCCCCTGTTGAGAGGCGTTTTGCACCTCAGAGTGAAAAGCAGAAATTAAAGATGTTGGGAAGATGTGTTGTTTCAGCCCAGATCTTCTGTGGCTTGGTGCCAGGACAGCTGGTGATGATGTGCCATAGTATCTCCACTTCTCCATCTGAAAGGTGTGTTGTGCTGGAAGATAATTTCTATCATTTGCAGTTTATTGTTAGAATGTAATGATTTTTTATTTTATTTTATTTTTTATCTATTTTTTTAAATAGAGCCATAGGAGGCTGGGAAGAGCTTTGGGAGAACATCCCTGCCTGCTGCCCCCGCTCGGGCTGCTCACGGCAGGCAGGGACATCACCATCTCTGGTGAGGGAGTGTGTGCCTGCCTTGGGGACTCTTCAGGGGCCAATCTGTGACTGAGATGTGCTGCACAGGGTCTCGCTCTGCTTTCCCCCTTTAGTTAACTTGGCCTATGGGGAAAAAAAAAGACAGGTATAAAGTTATAGGCAGCCTGGACAAGGTTTAAGATCAAATTAACATTATGGAGTGTAAGAACCATAATTCTGATAATTTTTGGTTTGCATTTTGAACAAGGATGTCCAAGTGAATCACTCAACGTATAAAAAAATGACAGCTCTGAAGAGGAACACATGAGACAAGCTAGGTGGGATTTTAGTGACAGCGAACGCAGCTCAAAGGCAGGGTTTGAGCCCATTGCCCAGGCTGTCTGCCTAAGCTGCAAAACCGAAGCAACAAAGGAGAATTCAGAGTTCAGAGGAGCAAGTAATAGTAAACAGGTTATTGTCACAGGCATTTTTGCTGGGATGTGCACATGTGGTTAGCATCAACTGCCCAGACAG
Source organism: Patagioenas fasciata (assembly GCF_037038585.1). Classification (NCBI taxonomy): domain Eukaryota; kingdom Metazoa; phylum Chordata; class Aves; order Columbiformes; family Columbidae; genus Patagioenas; species Patagioenas fasciata. Next base: position 9,317,357 of record NC_092537.1, on the reverse strand, counting down.
CCTCGCACTGCAGTGCTCTCGCACCCAGGCTTTGATCTTGCAGTCAATGGCGTGGACCCCCCCAACCCTCTGCCCCCCCAGCTGCAGAGGGATGAGCCCTGTGTTGGGACAGGGGTGCCAGGTCCAGCAAAGACCTACAGGGGGCTGGGGCTAAAGATCTGGGCATAAATCTTCAGAAATCATGACACATAAGAAAGAGTCACTGAGGCCTTTCTATTGTTTCAGTGTTCATCAGCTCTGTATGAGTGATTTTTCTTCTCTGAGGATTTCAGGAAATTTGTTCTATTTGAGGTTGTCTGTACCCAATTTTCTTCTCTGTCAGGGTAGGAGACTGTGGTACATCAGCTCCCACAGTGTTTGTGCAGGGCTGAGCCACCCTTGTGCAAACCATGAGGATTCTTCTCCAGTGCCTATATGGAGAAACTGGGAATGGGATGAGCTGGAAAAGCAGCTTGTCCCTGATACAGCGATTTTTTTTTTTGGTAACTCTGGCTCTGCCATACCAGGCTGAAGGTGGTTTCCCTTTCCTCTCTCTTTCGATGGCACATTAGGAACAGGGACCTCATATAAACCCTTCCCCAAACCCTCTACTTCAGGCTCTGATGTGATTTTTCCATGCTCGATTCCTTGAGCAGAAGAAAACATGGGAAGGAATGAGAGGGAAGGTTGTGTAAGCATGGGAAGCAGTGCAAATCAGGGCATTCCATGTCTATATATTCAGTAAGTATCATCAGCTGTAGCTGGACAAAGCTGCAAAATTTGTTTTGCAGGGATTGGTTTTTGCTTCTTTGTCGAAAATCCAATGGGATCCTTGCCCAAGGAGTTAAACAGCCATGATCTGCCCTCTTGGACAGACGCCCTTTCTGTTTGGTTTCCAGCAGGTTTTTCTGTGTCCTGGCCAAATCCTGGGTCTTAGATTGGAAAAGACAGTAAAACACAAGTCTTCTGTATCTCCTGTGTCTTCAATGCAGGCAAACTCATCTGCTACACTCCCCATCATTTTTGTAATTTCTTTTTTAATTTATTTTTGGAGAGTGCTGGGGTTTGGAGAGCAGTATGGCAGCACTCCAGGGATTTTGGACAGAAAGCACTATCCTTTCCCCAGGATTTCTGGAAGCCATTGGCAATTGCAATCTCCCTTTTAAAGCATGTTGGAGAGGTGGGACCTCCAAAGACAGGAGTTTTTCTGTTGTGTGAGAACAAGCAGGTGGACAGAAGAAAGACATCAGCAATAGCCCTACTGGGAGAAAACTGGCAGTGTCTTTATTCGACACCCAAAACTTCACAGAGAAACTCATCCTTGGGGACACACGTCAGGTTTAACTGGTTTCTCCATGTGGGCAGCTGTTCCGTTATATCACATACGTAATTACATTTGCTCTGACAAGGAAAAATGTCTCTGAGATGAATTATTCTGTTGCTGCAATGCTCAGGGCTGTTGTTACCCTGAGCCCAGACCATTTTCCAGTCAATCTTGTACTCAGTGGAACCCGTTCCACTAGCACAGAGCAAATTCTGCATTTCAAGGGCAGCCCTGGGCCTCGGGGGAAGAACTTGCCCAGAAATTCGAAGCAGTGCTGGGCTCTTGCATGTTGGAGAGGGATCATCTGGGCTGCACATAGTGAGGTGCTTTGGAAGTCTGTCTTGTACCTGTGCCTTATTTTCTCCATCCTGATGACAGCTGAAAAGCAGATTAGCTCTGCAGGATGTTGTGACAGTCAGTAGTGCAAATGCTTTCAAAATTCTGTGGTAAAACAGAGAATACAGAATCATAGAATGTCCTGAGTTGGAAGGGACCCACAAGTATCATTGAGTCCAAGTCCTGTCCCTGCCCAGGACAACCCCAAGATTCACACCAGTCTTCAAGGACTAACTGTGTTGCTGCAGTACAGACACATCAGTGTTCAGGCAGTCCACAAAATCCTTATGTAAGCCCTGGCTCAGGTTTAGGCCAGAAGATCAGGTCCATGCTTACACCTGAAAGGGTGGATTGCTCCTCTGCAGAGCAACCCCCAAGCTCCAGCAGCCTGCAGCCCAGGTGGCACAAAGTGCTGGAGTTATTCTTGTCTTTGTGATGGATGTATGTGGTGTTTGCTGGCTGGATAACCCCCTCCAATCACCGTTTTCTTGTTCTCCTGGATGCTGCTTTATTTTCTCCAGTGTGAAAGATGATCAGATAGAGAACGTGAATGTTGTGCTGGGTAAGGAGAGATGATGAATGGGATGTGGAGCTGAAGGGTGGTCAGACCTTGAGCTTCTTATGGAGCAGCAACTGCTTTTTCCTTTTCTTGACTTTCCACTGGGACACATAGGAATCCCTTGGCCTCGTGGTGCAGTGAGATCTGGCTGTTGGAACAGACGATGGGCAGGAAAGTAGTGGGGAAGGGGTGGCACGGTTTATCCAGGTTGCTCCTTGCATCTCTGAGACCCGACTGGAGTTTCCTTCAGCCTTGCAAAGGCAGCTATGAAAGCAATGTGACTACTATTATATTGTGGTGAAATAAGGGTAATGATAAATACTATCCCTGCTGAAATTCTTAGAAAATTCACCAGTGACTACATAGGGCTGATATGTTAAATGAAATACCTCCCTGAACAGCTACGTCTGCCTCTGTGTGCTACATTTAGTCAATGCAGTAATTATTAAGTGAGACTAAAAATTGCAGAAAGGGGTAATGTGATCTTGTGCTGGTTTTGTGTGTTTTTTGTTTGTTTCATTTTTTAGCACTTAATGTACACTTGTTTTCTATGGCTGTCTGATATCTATAGGGATAGGGCAGAGGGTGGATTAGTGCTGATAGAAGGGGTTGCTTTCTGCATTCTCTGTAATGCCTGTTTATGTAGATGGCTGTTTTTGCTATGAAGCGCCTGTTCTGTACAGTAATCCTTTTAAAGCAACACCCTTTTGGAGGCAAGGTGTGGAGAAAAGGATTGTACAGAGCAAATGATATCATAGTTAGCAGCCACATGGATAAATTACTGAGTTTTGTCCTGTTGGTGCAGGCAGGCTGCCTCAAAATGTGTTTGAAGGCAGCCCCGGTCTGATTTATAATCAAGCTTCCTGGAGAACAAATAAAAGCTAAATGGGACCGATGGAAATTACTGAAGGGAGAATCCAAGCTGGATAATCAGCTTTCACACTCACTCTCCACCACCCTCAAAGCGAAAGTCCCCAACATCTTTCAATGACTTCAGGGCCGAACAACATTGTGTCCCACTGGTTCTTTTTTATACAAATAATTACCCGTGACCCATCGAGAGCTGCATGAATCCAGGGATACCAGAGCTTTTTGCAAATATTGATGAATGAAGAGCAATTGACTCCGATGCCCAAGCAGTAGGTAGCCATTCCACCAATTCCATGGTCATTTTGGAATCTCCCATGTTGCTCTTTGGGTTGGGTAGGAGAAGGCTTCCCCCATACACACACATGAGAACTTCTAGAAGTTTGAAAAAATTCCAATTCCAAATGGATGCATAAAATTCAGATGCTGAAATGTGGAAAATAACTCATCAAAATGAACTTTTTAAACCTTTTTTTTCCATACTATTTGCTGTAGAAATGCCTGAGATGTCCGAGGTTGTGTTGAGTGAGGTGCTCTGCAATTTGAAAGTGTCAAAACTGTCCTTTTTTTAAATCATAGAATTGTAGAATCATTTTGTTTGCAAGAGACCCTTAAGATCATAGAATCCAACCATAACCTAACTCTACCACTAAACCATGTCCCTAAGGACCTCATCTATATCTTTTAAACACCTACAAGTTGTAACTGGCCAAGTTGAGAAAAATTTGCGCTTTTGAGGAATGAACGTTTTGGACATGGGGAAAAAAAATGCAACTCACGGCATCAGAAAGTGTTTGACCAGCTCTAGTTTCCTCTATCAGAGCCACTAGCTTTGCAAATGGTGAAGTGACCAAGAGATGTCGCAGCTCCTCCTGCCCTGAAAAACAAGCAGAGCAGCAATCCTGGGCTGTGTTCTCTGCCTGCCCAAGTAAAATGTTTATTTACTGTTGAAGGTGTGATTGGCCAAAGCACACACCACTGACCTGAATATCCACCTGCCCTGGGAGCAACATCAGGACAACATCAACAACTGGAAAATCCCACGTGGTGACAGGTGCCTGGGCTGTCGGGGTTATATCTGGACATAGAAAATAGTACAGGTACACTGGTGTGGGGATGTCTTGTCCTCATCCAGCATGGTCCCTGTGCCTCCTGGATGCTTCTTGACAGAACAGCAAAATTGTTTGCCCTTCTTTGTAGCTCTGTACATAATAGGGAGGGTGCTGAGAGCATGTCCATGGGTATTTTAAATTTTCAGTCAGTTAACTACCAGCTCAGCCTCTTGGTACAAATTGAGCTCAGTTTGTCCCCATTCCCATCTGCCCTCCAGGTCAGAGACAGCCTACAGCCCTTGCTGAAGAAGCTTTTGCCCAGAAGCTGCATGTGTTTCAGTGTTGAGGGTTAGGATTGCGGGGTGACAATCAAACCCTGGCAGATGTATTGTTAACCTCCTCTCCCCCCCACTTCCCCCTTTTTCCCCTCCCTCTCCCCCCTTCCCACTCAGGACAGGCGATCGGGAGGGAAAGAAGGACAGAGAGAAGAGAGTTGGAAAAGTTAAAGATGTTTTACTAATGCTACTAATAAGAATAGAGAAAATAATACAAAATATACAAAACCAATCTTGTAAGTCTCAGCAACTGCAGAGCCGGCACCCAAAGTCCTGGATTAGACTCTGTAGCCAACCGGAGCTGGATTCAGTCTGTCACTGGGCCTCAGTTCGCAGGGACGACCAGCAAGGTCCTCTCCTAATGTCAGCCATGAGGAAAAAGGGAAAGAGGGCAAAAGGGCCGAGATCCTCGTGATCTCCCACTTTTATATGAAGTATTCACGTGAATGGAATGTTATACACCGTTGGTCAGTCTCTCGGACATCAGTTTCTCGTTGCCCCTCTCGCGAGATGTCCATCCGTGCTTATCAATAAGTTTGCATTCCGTTGCTAGGTTTAACCAAAACATGTGTTGGGTTCTCCAGGAAAATGCAGCTAACATGAAGGCTTTAGCTGACAGGTAAATTCACTAAAAAAGAAACTTGTTTTTAACAAAACCAGGACACAGAGGAAAGAGCAGTGACTGCAGTTTTTTCTGGAGGAAAGAGGGATGTTCTTTGTGCCTAAGGTAAATCTACCCTTTGTCATGCTGGGCATCCAGAGTTGAAATCCAGAAGCCCTCAGGTGATGCTGATGCCCATCAGTAGGGACTGCTCAGCTGGGGAAGAGGAAGACTGAGGTCCACAGCCTTCTCCTCACCAGTGGGAGTCCTTTACCACCCCATCCCTCATTCCACATCCTTTTGACCCCGGTGTGGTTACAGGACAAAAGACCTTTCTTCCACATCTGGGAGCAATTAGTGAAAAATCTGTACCTTTCCCCATGTCAATAAATGCAGTGGGGAAAAGGGACAGGAAGAAATGGAGCAAGGAAAGGTAGACTACAGGTAAGGACTCCACCTTCCAGCAAATGCAGGACAGATAATGCTAAATAAAACCATTTTATAATGCGGCAGAACATATTCGATCTGAAGTCTCAGTATTCCTGCTCTTCCGACAGCTGTTTCTCTTGCAATTATTTTTCTATGCCAATGACTTTTTGGTCCGTGGGGTTCAGCCACCTCTCCCTTGCACGTGCCAAACTCACATTAAGTCTCTGGGAAGTTGTGCGTGTGCATTGAGAGGAGAACAGATCCCCTTTCTGCTTTCAGGAAGGGTTTGCATGTGATTTATGAGCCTGGAGAAAGAGCACGGAATACCGGAGTGCCAAATTAAGGCATGGCCAGCGAACGAAAGGACAAGGTGAAATCCAAGAGCCTTTAGAATTAATTACTGGAACAACCAAGCCGACGCAAAGTGATGTGAGCTCACGGTAGGCGCTGCAGCCAGCTTCAGGTGCAAAGGTATATTTGTTCATGGCTCAGGGTTCTTGTCTCAGTGCTGACAGGGTGATAATTCAGTCCTATAAAGCAGCAAATTATCACTGCTTCTTAGCATTCATTTCCCTCCACAACAGGCACCATAGAAAAATGAATGCTTCCTCCTCAAGGCCTCAGCGTGGAGAATTTCCCATGGCAGCCCATGAGTTACAACTCTATCTCCAAAGGCATCCTGTAAATAACACGTCAGGATCTTAATTCATTAAATAAATCTAATGGCCTCCCCAATCCATAACACACAGTATTGTCAATGCTCCTTCTAAAAATGGTGCCAGTGCTTTCCTCTCTTTTGCGGCGTATGCTGAGTGCATTGCATAGATATAATTATCCATACCTCCACACCTATACGTGCAAGTGTCTGAAGCATGTATGGGGCTGTGGGAAGGGTGCTGGAGTGTATGTGGGCCAGACCTGATATTTTCTGTCATTCCAGGAGAGCCCCTGTCCCCACAGCTCCATTAATAGGTACTGTTTATCACACTAACCAGTTGCCTGAGGGCCTGTCGCTAAATGCACAGATCAAACCGGAGACGCTTGTGTGCTGACATGGGCCCTCTGACACCTTGTGAAGACCAGATGATTTGCTTCAAGCTCATTTCTTTTGGAGAGAGTAAGTGTTACTAAGTATTACTGTATCTCTCCCTCTTTCTTTCTATTTGGGAACCTTCATAGTTCTAACCATGTCTGCTGCATGCAGGTATTTTTATGCATATGAGGTTTCCCTCTCTAACACCATCCAATAATTCATACTTGTCCAAATCAGCAATGTAACCCATCCACCGGTGTGCTGGAGCAAAGGGGATGCTCGGGTTGAGCATCATTTCATCCTGGCTTTGGAGGGGGCTTGTTCTGTTTCAGAACTGAGGCTTTGGGGCAAGAGCGGATTCAAGGTTGCTGCCGTGGTCCTTGGAGCTGCCAGAGTATCCCCAGCCCCTTCCTCAGGGAGAGCATCTCCATGGGTCTCTGTTTGATAGAGGTGCCTTCAGCTGCCCTGGGTGGCATTTGGGATGTTTCCCCTCTGGTCTGAGGCTGCTTGAGGTTTTTTATGTGCCCTTGAAAGAAAAACCCCAAAGCTGCAGGAGGTCTTGTCCTCCAGCTGTGTGGGGACACTGCAAGGTGGCAACAGGCTTGTGTGCACATGAGGCAGGGTTTTGAAAGATTTAATTTTGCAAGAAAATGCTGAACTGCTAGTGAATATAATCATTATTCCTGAAAGATCTGTTGGAGCCCTGTGGTGTGTTTGTTTCTGCTCTAATTCATGCTGAATGGGGTAAATTTTGCAAGCATAGTTTTCATTTCTAGCAAGATAATGTCCCCACTTTGTCTTTTCCTTTTTGATTAACGTAAAAGAACAAAAGAAAATTAACTTGCTACTGAACTAATTGAGTGGATGCTTCACCACTGAGCACATCAAAACGTGCTGAGTATCACCCTGCTGTATGAGAGACCAACAGGGGACATTGCAGGGTTTCCTGATTTCTTGATTTACTGCTATTTTGGGCATTGCCAGTTTGAGAGGACCTCCAATTTATTTATTTATTTATTTATTTTTAAAAGCTAGAGGGGGAAGGGATGAGAAGGAAAGAAAAGACCTCAGTCAGAAAGAGGCTTTGTATTCCTGGTTTTCCTGGTCTGGATTCAAGTGACATTTTCTGCTGCATCCATTACCATTAGTCCATCCCAGTGACACGCCAGATCCCTTTGTCCTCCCCACTGTTTCGCGGGGTGTCACAGCACCCAGCCAAGCCTTATCCCATCTCGGATGAACTTCATAATTAGCTTCCTTAATAAAGCACGTAATCTGAATACATGCTTTTACTAATTGCAACAGGAAGTTTTGTTGGAGCAGTTTTACCTACTGCTGCGCCCGGCGCTCCCCGCGGGCCCTGGGAACTGATACCCACCCCGGCCAGACCCCTGGGCTTCAATTAGCCCCGGCAATTCGCAACAAAAACAATTCTCCATTTTCTCATTAAAAGATGAAAGAGCAGAGCTTTCAACCCCTCCCCCCCCCCTCCAGTTTATGTTGTTGGTTTTTTTTTTTAAACACCAAATGATAATTTTGCACCACGAAGAAGCTGCTCCTTTTTCACGGCCCCTGATTAGGAAAGACAATGGGATTAGTTCAAACCGAGTTGAGAGGCCTTGGTGACTCCTTTGCTGGCTAAATTGCAGACGAGGGTGGATAATGGGAGATTGATTAGGGTTAATAGACTTATTTTTACAGGTCACGCCGCACAGCACTCTGGGTTGTGGTGCTCCAACATATATTATTGCAAGCCATAAATCAAGTGGCTTGGAGAGACTTCAGGGCTCCCTCCCTCCGAATTGTTGGTGAACAATTGACTTTTGTCTCCCTGTTGCTAGTGCTACCACTTCTGCAACCCCGTCTTTTGGCTGGACCGGATCCTGGAGGGGCTCAGCACCTTCTCCCCAATGGCCAAGCACCTTGTGGAGAGGAGCCTGGTGCTCAGCCATGCTCAGCATCCCGCAGGATGTTCCATTGGGACAGATGGAGGGGTAGGGAAGAGGGGCTGAGCTTTTTAAAGTCCACTTTGTGAGGTTTTATTCTTGGGGATGAATGGGAACCTTAAAACTGGCTCTGTGGGGCTCCCAGGTTTGTTTTCTCTCATTTCTAAGGTTACTGAGTGTGTTCCAGCAGCTGGAACAACTGCGCCAGGGCTGTCAGCCCCGCTTGTGCACCATTGAAATGCCTCCAGCCGTGAGGTTTCCAAAGCCGCGGAGGGGGAAGGAGTGGCAAGGGGGGGATGGCAATGAATTCCCACACGGTTTTTCAGGCCGTTTTGGCTCCAGCATCCAAACGTGACCAGAGGCAGCACGTGAAGAGTCAACGCTGCTTGCAACCCAATGGCAGCTCCGCTTCAATTTCAATGCCAGGTCAATGTTAAGCAGGGTTGCTTGTATATATTGGATATTGCATATGTGTGGTTTGCATTTAGAGAAGCCCAAAAAGAATGTTTTCTGACAAATGGGAAGGTAGGAAAAGCTTATTCTCTGAAATGTACATAACAGGGTTTCTTTCAAGCCAGGGTAAGACTCTGGTCTGTTTTACACCAGGAGAAGTCTCTGCTGCCTTGCTGGAGCTTTATGCTTTTGCAAAATGTGAACTCTTCTGGTTTTCTGTCATTGTACCTTGATCCCAAACGGGAGATCTCATTTTCTGCAATGGGCACTAGCTCAAAATACATTATATTATTCCACTGCAATTCATGCTACAACAAACTGCAATAAAAATCCCCTCCGACAGCATGCCACGGTGTTACAAGCGATTGCTGCCATAAGCCATATCATTAAGTACCAGCACTGTGGTAAGTACTAGAGCTGGCTGGAGATTTTTCCACTGGAATAATTATCTAAAAGAAAGTGTCCTGTTTGCAAAATCAAAATTTTCCATGGGGAAATGCATGGTTTTGCTATTTTCCTCCCTCTCTACTTTTCACCTCTTCCCACACAGCCACTGTCACATCAGAAATTTTCAATTATTTTTTTTCTGGAGTAAAGAGATGGGGTTTTATTGGAATATGGGCAACTTTGCACCTATACATGGAAACGTCAGACACAGAACACTTTACAATCTCTCACAGCACACGGGATGCTGTGAGCACTGCCGATCCCACACTCTGTTGGCACAGGACACCCCGGTGCCGTTGCTGGTACCAGTCACAGCTCTGCGGCCCCTGGAGCACACAAAAACCCAGCTGGTGGTCCAGCTCGATCTGACAGCAAGGTGGCAGACAGCAAAAGCAGCGTGTGCTTCCCAGAGAAAATGCTGACATGATCTTTAGGTATTTCTGGCTGGAGATTAAGCAGAGCAAAGAGTTTTAACTCCTTAGCATTTGCAAAAGGCTGACTGCTGCAGTGGGAATGTGTTACATGAGAATCGCCCCCTGCCTGATGATTTTGATCGTCTCTATCCTGCTTTTCCAGGCTCACTCTGCTTTCTGCACCTCACAATGTGCATGCTAATCGAAGCTTCACGGAGATAATTTTTTGGCCAGGAAAGGATATTTGGAGGCTTTGTGAAAAAGATCTTCTCCAAAGAGGATATGGGATTAATTGTAGTGTGGATCAGGTGTCAGGCACTTGTATGGATTCAAAACCAAAAGCAGACAGAAATAAATGTAAGTTGGGTAACCAGCTGGTGTATGGGGATGTGCTGAGCTGCAATTGTGGGATCTTTGCTGTCACTGTAATAATAACAAATACATTACTACCTTGTAGCACCTTTTGCCCAAAGGTGATAAAGTCCTTCACCAAAAAAAAGCTTTGTAATACCGCAGAGATTTGTCTGTCTATAACTGATGTATGTGCTTATGAATCTGAGTCAGCAAATGGTTAAGTGATGTGACTGGGACCATCTAGTTTATCAGTGCCAAAGGTCTTGGAGTTCAAAGCTCCTTCATTCCCTGGAAGGGTCTGGCAACACCAAGGGCTTCAGTGCAAACAGATGAGAGTAAATGAATTTAAAATCCCCTTCTTAAACTAAGGTACAGTTTGCATCATAAACATTTTGGTCATCTTTGACACATCAGACTTTGCAATATCAAATGTATCTGTCCTGGGAAGACGCAAAAGTCTGTGCAGCAGAAACTGCTCGAAGGCGTGTAAATACAATTCACAGACCAAAATCAGATCTTAAACCCAGTATTGCACCATGCATTGGGAAAAGCCGGTGTGATTCATGGGAGGAACAAGTTAAGCTCTGAGTGCAGAATCACTGCAGCCTGCCCCAGGCTCGGTGAACTGGTGTTTTCTGCAGCCGGGATTGTGGGGTGGAAGGCAGGCACAGCCCGAGCTTGAGTAATGAGGTACATACCTATGGATGTGCTAATTGGGGGCAGCCTTTTTCTGTGGGTTTCCCTCTCCTTGCTCAAACAGAGGCTTTAACTGCTCTGCTCCTGTGCTCAAACACAGAGCCACCTGCAAACATACCTCTTCATCAGCACTCCCGGTGATTCATTTCCAAAAATGGCCTTGCAAGCAACAGTTCCTTCCTGCAAATGCTTGCAAAAATGAACCAAATGATTCCCAATGCTGCTGGAAGATGTTTGCGTTTCTTTATGCAAATCAAGAACTCCAAATAATTTTTGGCAGTCTTGCCCTGGCTCACAGCAGTGAAGTAACAACAGAAGGTACATGAGGTCGATGACAACTTTATAATAACAATTGAATCCAGGCAGATCAAGCACTACAAAAGGAGAGCTGTTTTTACACGGAGATAATTAGCTGGAGATATCTACCTTGGTGTACATTGCAAACGGTGATAAGATAGTGTTACCTAGATGTGACTGTCTGGGCTTATCTTGACGAGGTATATCTAGGCAAAATCTATAATTCTTTGTCTAGACAATGATCTCAGAACAAGAGAATGAACTTTAATTAGCTGTTTTGATGGAAAAATCCTTTTGTGTAACGAAGACAAAGCCAGAGCACTTATGAGCAACCCTACAATAACAAACCTGTGTGTGCATAAACATAGCAGATAGGGAAGGGGGTGGCAACAGCAAGAAGATTTCATTTCAGTGTCAAGCAGTTATTTCAGGCGCTGGCGAGCATCTGCCTTCATAACAGGGTTGAGAGGAAGGAAGAATGGGGAATACTTCTCTGCATGAGCCTTGATCATTGCACCTTTAGAAAGCCCTAAGCAGGGCAATGGGAAGAGGTGAAGGAAAAAGCCACGTGTTCAAAGAGCTGGCAGGGGCTGCGGTGGTGAAATGCTGCTCAGGAAAAGGCTTTAGGTCATTGCTGGCATCCCTGCAAGACAGCGAGGGCCCCGCACCACTGCCCTTCTGCCCTGTAATGCTACAGTCAAGTGCACTTTATCACCTTTTGTTTAAAAAAAGTTATCTGGGTTTTTAGGCTTTTTCTGTACTAGGTTCTCCATGTTCCCTCAGGCACTGAAGGGCTGAGCATGTTATGTGATGCTTTTAGGGATATGGTTTAGCGCTAGATTTAGGTTAAGGTTGCACTCGATCTCAAGGGTCTCTTCCAACCAAAACAATTCTATGATTCTATGTATCTAGCGAAGGCGGGCTATGTAATCCAACAGGTTGGATTCTTCTGCTTTCACAGTCCAGCTGTGGTAGAAACGTGCTTTCTGTTGAGTGTGAATAGCACCTAGCAAAGAAAAGCAATGCTCCAGGAACATCTTTGGTTTCCTTTTCCTTTGTGCAAGGAAGAGGAGGAAAATAGCACAAGGCTATTCAGTACAACTCCGGCTCTTGGTTTTGCACCATAGTGAGGTTCAGGTTGATAAAGTTCCGTCTTTTTTGGGTGAAATATAAGAAGTTCTGGTGCTTGATAAGATCTCAGTGAGATTGACATTATTTGATTATTTATGTTCCAATACTGACCAGAGCTGTCCCTGTGTGCGGATTCTCAGAGGCAGAACAAGAAGGCTCGTCTGAATGGAACATCTCCCAGCTCTGGAGCTGTAACTGTCTCTGCAGCGTTGGTGTTTGCACACAGCTGCTTCTCCCAGGGCTTTGCTGCTGCCTGTGAACATCCATGTGCAACGTGCCCACCACGCTGGGGAGGTTGGAGCAGCCGGCGAACGTGCAGGAGGGGACACGGAGGGAGAGCACAGCAAGCAGCGTGTTCTCTGCTGACAACTGCCAAGAAAGCACAAAAATAAGCAAATCTGAAAAGCGAGTGTCCTGTGTGATTAGCAGCGCTTTGCATATGGATGAGAAGCTAAGCTGAAGCAGTTCTGCTCTGGAAATGGCTTTATGTGCTGCTGGTGCCAGCCTGAGGTGTAGGAAAAGCATTTATTTCCTGCACCATTACTGTGGTTCTCTCCGGGCTGGGGAACGGGGGCTCTGGCTGGAGCACTTCTCAATGGTTCAGGCTCTGCCAACCCACCCCGAGTTGGCAGATGCTGGGAAAGAGTCTGAGGCTGAGCGCACGGTTTTAGGAGGTTTAGGTGACCAAGCAGGGCCCTTAATCACTTCGGGTTCCTCTATAGATGGACCCCTCCTATAGATGATATAGAACTTAAATGAGCTGTCTTGCCCTCTTAAGGCACCTGTGTCCCTCCACTGACCATGGTGGGAGCCAAGACCTTTACTATGGGTGTCTCAAAGGCCTGAGTTTACGCGGTTACACAGGTGCAGAAGGTGTGTGGCACAAGGAATTGCTGTGAAATGTAAAGACACCAAATCTGGGAAAGGCTAATTCACAGAAAATATCCTGTCTGGCTGAGTGGCTTTTGCTGCTGAGGACTTTGGTCAGGATGGAAGGGGTTGGGGCTGGGGCTGGGGTGACCCTGAGGCTGTCGGCCTGTGAATGGTTGGCGTTGGGTGCAGAAGGGAAGGGGCTGCGGGGAGGTTGATGTGTTTGCACATGGCTACTACACTTGCAGCATCTCCTTTAGGTCTCATTTAGTTTTAGAAATGTGGCATTATCACAGGCTGTTACCCAGCCCATGTCCTGTGAAAAGAGGCCAAATGGGCCCTGCTGCAGGAGTCTGTCCATGGGTATCCACCTCACAAAACCTGAGCGGCTCCGGCCTTGTGCCAGGGTGTCACATTGTCTCATTCAGGGCTTTTTTATTCTCCATGCAGAAGGTTATTCTCATGAATCGCAGCATTAAGGCTGCTCTGCTCCATCCTGTCCCCTGGTGTTGTCCCTTCATCCCAGTTTCTCTCCAGAGAGAAGACCCAGAGCCACCCTGACGCTGGCCACGCTCCCAAAGGATATCGCTAGGAAATGAATGCAAGAGCTCAAGGTTTTCCACTTTTTTCTGAATCAGCTCTCACGCCAGCTGCAGCACATGGGGTGTGTGTTGCGGGGGGACCTTCTGCTCCTCTTCAAAGGAGATCATTAGATACATTTCAGCTTTCTTGTCGACTTTTGTGTGGACTCAGATCGTTCATCAAAGATGACTTTTGATCAAACTCCCCTTGGGAGGGACCTCTCAGCAGTAGATTTGAACCAGGGAGGGACGAAAGAAAGACGAGGAAATAATAATACACTTTAAGTGCTGCCCTTCATTAATATCTTCAATATACAAACATGTACATCTGGATATTACTTTCTCTAACACACCCACTGTTATCATTTAACTATATTCCACATGAAAGCGCACTTGTCATAAGCCATTTCAACTCCCATCCCAAGTTAATACATTAGCACTCATTTCATTTGCATTTTAATGGCGAGACGACACTTTTCAAATAAATGACTGTACTTCATCAAAGGATTACTTCATTTTGACTGTAATGCCAATCTGCCATAGCGGAATCAAGGAGTGTGGAGGTTGAAAAAAGCCCTGCAAAGCAAAGCCACTGGGTTCAAGAGCACCAGCCCTGCTCTTTACAACTCCATCTTCATAATGACGGGGGAAAGAGCGACGAAGTGCGCTGGCTGCTTCTCTTGGTGCTAAAGGGAGGTGCTGATTATGTAATTTCCCTCCTGCATTTTGTCACATGTGTGGACTCCTCCAGGGAACATCATTAAAGGCGACAGGTGGCCTGAAATGAACCTCAGGCTAGAAATCCCTGGGGTTTCTCTCTATCCAGGCTTTGAATCTCCACCGTGTAGCTGAAGCTTTTTCTAGTGTTAGGCCTTTATTCCCCAGCAGATCAGAGCAACCTCCTGTGGAGATGGGGGGATCCAGCATCCCTGACTCTGAGGAGGGGTAACAGGGTGGCCATACTGTGGGCTGGAAGGTTCCAGGGCTAAAAATCATATATATATATATACACACATATATAAAATGAACAAAAAAATACTTACATTGCTGCACAATACATTGCCAAAATTAAAGGAATTCCAGTTGAAGAAGTTATAGAAATGACTACACAGAATACACTGAAAGTATTCCCCAAACTTTGGAACTTTCTTCAGATATAGACTTAGAAACCTGTAATATTGCAGAAACTATTATTTATGGTATAATTTAAAACCAATGTGGATCTATGTATATATATATATATATATATATAATTGTCTTTTTCTTCAAGAGGTAGAAAGTCATGCAAGCCTGCATGTGGCGTGTTAAATCTTTAGGTAGCAAATAAAGGAAAGGAAAACAGGAACACAAAACATGGTTTGCATGGTAAGGAGCTCTGTCCTGCTGCCTGTCCTAAAGCAGCACCGAATTCTCACTTTCCTGGGTGGGAAACAAGCAGAATATATTTGGATGCTTCTGGTGTGCACACCCAGCTTATCCGGAGGTGAAACTTCCCTCGGGCAGAGGGGCTGCAGACCCTTTAAGGAGCCGGCCTGGCTGCTTGGCCCCGCCTTGGCGGGGGATAAAGCAGGAAACGGCCCCAAATTGAGGTGTTTTTTTAAAATTTTTTTGAGGTGGGGGGAGGTGTGTTACGGCAGCCCTGCAAGAAAACTGCTGGAGAGATCTGGGGGTGTCTCCTGGAGAAGAGCAGCAGCAAGAGGTGTGTGTGTGTGTGGTGAGGGTTCGCCTGGGAAGGGCGGGAAATCCATGAGCAACCTGCTCCAAAAGGGCTTTTCTGGCTGTTTTTTATTCTGAACTCCTCCCATTGAGTGCTGGGGGTGTTTGGAGATGGTGGTGTTGTCCCCAGGCATTGCTTTCTCATCAAGTCGAGCACCTGGCTGTTTAAGTGCTGCTTCCAGGGAAATGTGGTGTAAAGTTGCACGGCTTGCTGTTTAATGCTAGGCCGTGTGAGGGGGCTTCTCCAGCTTCCCTCCCCCTTTCATTTTAAATTTCCTCCTTTCCTATAATTGTAATTCTCTTTATTAGCTGCTTCTTGCTAAAGAAAGCTTCAGTTCATAATACCCCAGTGACTGGCTAGGCAATCAAATTGTCCTTAAGCAGCAGTAAGTTTTAAAATAAAACTTGAGTCAATTTTTATCTTGAATTGGAATAGGGAAAATCCAAGTGTTTCCCAAACTGGTTGTTGGTTAGAAACACTTTATTTTTTTCAGGAATTTACGTGCTGGTAAAGTTTATTCTGTTTGGAAATTAAAGATTGCGGATGGCAGCCACCGACTCTTCTGGGGAGGCTCCAGGCTCAGGTGCCCGGTCCCAGGCTAAGCGATGCCCCTGCACAGGTGAGCGGATTTATCTTTCCTCTTGTGCTGTGGTTGCATCCCCTGGATTAAAGGATCTCTGTGCTAGTGAGCAGCGCGGTGCGATGGGAGCCACCTGTCAGGATAAACTGGTGCTGAGAAGCCGAATTTCGTATTACAGACCTTTTAGTCCTTTTTGCGTTGGGACGTTTCTCATCTTATGGATTGGCTTCCCAACTAGAAACTGGGGTGTATCAGGTGCACCTTCTGTTTGTGGTTTTGTTGCCATGGGATGTCTCAATTTCCAGGCTGTATCTTCTGTTGTGGTTTAGATATCTGTCCCTCCAGCCCTCCTGTGCTGAGGAGGGAGGTACAGGACTGTGTTGTGGCTGGGAAAAGTAGTGACAAATTGGCTGATTTATCGCCCTGAGGACTCTGCACAGGACAACAGGCATTGCTGGCAGATCTGCTGAATACTGGAGTTCACTTGGGGACAGAGGGAGGTGAGATGGAGCCCACAGGATGATGGGGAGAGGGCAAAGGGATACCAGCAGTGGTTTGCTTTTCTACAGCCAATTCGAAGCAGGCAGGGGAAATTCTGATAGAAATTGCTAGCTTTCCGCTAATTATTCTGGTGAAGTGTCTCTGATTTAGCCCTGGGGGATGTGTGTGTGTGCACCCTTGAAGGAGCCCAGTAACATCTGGGCTGTAGCTTTTCTAGAAGGGCACAGAAAAGAGTGTCTCACGAGTAAACTTATCCAGTGCTGGTGCAAAGTGGCTGGAGAATAACAGCAGTGGTGAGGCTGAACACAGGGAAGCATTAAGACCCATCACCGGGGCCTCGTGGTATCTGCTCCTTGCTCACAACTCTCCAGCCTGCAGGTTGCACCAAGGTGACTAATGTACACATTTACTGGCCTCATGCTGGCAAATTTCCAGCAAATATCATGGACCTAACCTGTTATTCATCAATTTTTTTAATTGTTACACTTCTTACCATATGCCTCACGCCTCAGCTATTTCATAAACGCTGGCTCTGAATCCCCTGAACATGTTTAAAATAATTCCTTAGGCATGCATGGACAGAGCTGCCCGCATTCCTCCTTGGTTATATATAATGCTGCTGAAGCCTGGGATGGCTGTGGCTGTGACTGAATTTATACCACACAATCTCTTTGCATTGCCCAGGATTTGAGTTGTGCAATTCATGTGGGCTGCTCATAAAGCCGAAGCAGCCAGCAAAGTTCACCGATCTCTCTTATGAACTGGTAACATGAGGCTCTGTGCAATATGCTGCCCATACACGTGTATTTTTAAGTCGTGGTAGGTAGCAGACCTCAAAAGCACAACTTGAGAAGAATCCCTTTGCTGTGATGTTTTGCACGTATTCAGGGACCTGCTGCTCTTGCTGGAGACCGGCAGATGCTGCCGTGGCATCTGCTCTGCCCTGTTTGATGGATGAAAGTTCCAGCTCTACAGGGGTTTACAGCGTGGTCCTGGTGCTCCCTCCCTCTTTGTTCAGCTGATGTTCTCAGATGGCAACAGATAGCCTTTGTGCTCTGACCCTCTTCCTTCTCTGACAAGTAAGTGCTAAGTGCCATCCATCTTCCCCTGGGTTTGAGAGTGGAAAACAAGCAGGCACACCCCTGAGGGGAGATTTTTCCTCATCCTGTGCTGGGAAGTTTTGGAAGAAGTGAGCATACAGTGTTATCAATATCATTGAGGCTTGGCACTAATCCTCAACGAGCGTCATGGTGGCAGTAGATGTGTCTCTTGCTCTCGTCCACTTCCACTGCCCTTGGCATCTCTTGCTTTTGGTATCTGGGGCAATAGGGAGCTGCACCTTGAGATGCTTTGTCATTTCCCTTGAGAAAAGCAGCGTGGGGTCAGGGCATGTCCCATCAATATGGGAGAAGCTCCAGCTGAGCCTGTGTGCTATCCTGAATCCTGGTGGTAAATGATGGTATTTGGGTCCTGAGATGAGCCTGTTGCTCTCCGTGGGAGCTTTTCTTGCTGGGTGTAATCTGAGGGATCTCCAGGGATCAGCAGGGAAACAGCAAAGTGTGCCATGCGCTGAAATACAAAATGTAGTGAACTATAACTCCCTGCTGTGCTGTATGTGCCCATCAGCTGCTCAGAGGAGCATGATGGTGTCCCCTGTGTACAGATGTGGAACTGTATTATAGGCAGAAAGCTGATTAAGGTAATCTAGGAAACCTCTGATGTTTAAGTAGTTAAATATGTGGTGCATTGAAGAGAGACCTGAGCAAGGTGACCTTAGCTAGGGCTCAAACGGTCGTGTCTTCTGTCAGCTGTAGATAAAGTCAGATGCCGGCATGTGTGGTAATGCTTCATATCTATCAGTGCCAGCGCATCCCTACATGAGGCTATTCTGTGGCTGCAGAGTGGTATTTATACAAGTACCTGTTTGCGCCTCTTTTTGCTGTGCACATGTAATAATTAAGAGGTATTTTGTTTTTTAAGCTGTACCTATGATTTGCATGTCAAAGGATCTATAGAAAGTGGAGTTTAAAGAGCTTTCAGTAGTTTATCAAATCCAGCCTCTAATCCGTGTGAGATCAGCTCCACCTTTGTCATCCTGAGAGATTTTTGTGTAATTTATTCTTACAGGGTTTCAGTGATGGGAGTTTTCAAACCTCCATTGATAACCAGTTGAAGGGAACACCTGGGTAAATGGCAGTGGGTGGGAAATGATCTGTGGTGTGACTGGGGAGATCTCTCTGCTTGGGAGCTGCCTTGTGTGTGTGCACCCGTAGCGGGTGTCGCTCAGGAGATGCCATGGCCCTCCTAGGAAAACCTGTGCCTGAGGTGGAAAAAGAAGCTGTGACTAATACATTGATAAGTGATGTGCTAAGGAGGAAGAAGGGATTTATCTCTGTGAATATCTCTTATATTCCCTGTCTACATCTCCAAAAAGGAGGGATGACTTGATTCTAAGAGGAGGTCCCCAGGGGAACCTGTGAGTTATAACGTCCCCTTGATCCCAAATATCTTCCTGTAACAGCTACATTTAAAATGTGCCAGGCAGCTTGTAATGTAAAGTGTGCTCTACTTATTGCCTATGATGCATATTTTTAAATAAAGCCATCACATGGTGCTAAACTGAATGCCTTTGAGAAATCCAAGCGCACACGCTCAGCAGAGTTGGCTTATCCAGCAAGCCTATAATCTTGTCAAATCAAGCTCTCTTTTTTTGTCAACTCCACCAAAAGCAGGGTTTGTAGGGACTCTCACTCTTTGTGTGCTAGCCTATAATTCCCTGGAAGCCTTAAATGTACCATTCTTCTGCGCTGGCATTGGGGCTAATTGTGCTATAGTTCTGCAGGTTGCTCATTTTGCTCTTTTAAATGTTGGAATTATGTTACTGCAATCTAATCCTTTGGGACTTTTTGAAGTCTTGAAAAGCTAGAAATAAAAATCACAGGTCCGGAGTTCCCCAGTCAAGTCTTTTGAGACTCTTGGGAGTAACTACATAGTGCTGGTAGATTTGATGTGACTTTATGGTGTTATCTCTCATTCTCCTCTTTTATACAGCAACTAAAACTAGATCATCCCAATTGTACTATTCTCTGGCCTTAAAGGGGGCCGGGATTCAAAGGGGGATGGGGTGGATTCTGTGATTCAAGTGTGTGAGTCCATGAATGACTATGCTGAAAGAAAGAAAGAAAATGCAAAAGAACGAGTGAATATGCCCAAATTGTCAATAAAATAAAACTATTACAGTACTTTCCCAGCCTCCAAAATTAAGACTACAGGTGATAAAACAACCTTGGTGCCGTGAACCGTTTCCAAGCAGGGTTTTTATTCCTAGCTCAGGCTGGATTTGAGAAACTGTGCTATACGGTCCTTCCATTTCCATAGCATTTAATGTGTTGCCTTATGGGGGTTTCTTTGCATCCGTAATGCCTTGCCATTCAATAGCTCTGTGCTTTGCAGGACCCCGGAGATAAAAGAACCAATATTGCTTGGAAGGTTATTTCTAACACAGGAGTAGTTAAGAAACTGTCTGCACACAAATGACAAATTATTGTAATCTGAACAAAGAACGGGGCAGTAAAGATCACACCAGCTGAAAACTTAAAGAAGCCGTAGACAGAGATGAAAAGATGAATGATTTTTTTTTTTTTTTAAGAAAAAAGATCTAATGCTCCCAAATGCAGCAGTGTGGCTAATTGGTACAAATGAGAGATGCTTTGGAAGCAGACTCCAAGATGAATTGCCAAGTTCTCTGTGCTCTCCGTTAGCTGCGGTGGTGCCGGGGCTCTGCCAGCCCCTGCCCACGGCTGCCTTGAATTTACACGGCACTGGGGGTGAAACGAGTGCTCCTGGGGCTGGTTTTGCTGTTTTAACAGGCAGGAGAAGGCTGGGCTTGCACTGAAGCTGTGGCTGATCATGCCTCTGCTGTGAAATCAGAAGGAAAAAATTCCTGCATAATGCATTTCTTTCCTAATTTTACCCACCTGGCTTGCAGCTTGTGCTGGTGCAGGAATTGCTCACCAGTGCTCTTGGGTTTGGGGATGTGGGATGTCTGACAACAGGGCATGGTGGTCTTTCTGTCCTGAAAAATCTGCAAGTGTCTTGTTGCTCCTTCGTGAGCAAAAATTCCCCGAGGCCCAGGGAAGGTGGGATTTCACCTGGTGGACATTTTCCAGGCTGGGGATACAGCAGCTGCTTCTGAGCAGACAGGTTATGCTGGGTTTTATTTTCTGGGATTGCTGTGGGGAAAGCAGGTGCTTGGTGTGAAAGGTTGTATGTGAGCAAACAGCAGGGGGGATGGCTCAGTATTTGTCAGATACAGGCTCCTTCGTGCAAGTGAGCAAGAAGGTGACATTACAGGACTTTGTCCTTTGTTTCCCCTCCAGCCGTGGAAGCTCCTGGTGGCATTCGGAGCATTCCTGATAGAGAGGTTTTGGCTGTGTAAATTGGAGCCAAACCTCCAAGGTCTGCTTAGTTTGAGTGTGAAACCTCAATTTGTGTTATAGTTTGGACTAATCTTGCTTGGAACTTTGCCCATTACTATCAACCCTTTGCAGAGCCCGGCCTTGGTTTTAGCTTGGCAGCAGGACCTGTGTCTGGGCAAGTTTACCGTGGCTTTGCATTTCATTGCAGACCTCTGCTTGTGGACAGTAAATCAAACGTGTGCTAAGTTTACAGAGGATCTGGGCTGCGCCTAATAGATGCCATTGCATTCCTTGTTCAGAGCTGTGTGTGTGACAAGGTCATCCCATCTCATAAAGACGGTATAAATTCCATGTTTTCCTGACTCCCACAGAAGGTTGTGGGAGGTAGGGATCGCTGCAGTGCACAGGGTGTAGAGATCCCCTGTGTGGTTTATCCATAACCCAGCGGTATCTGTCATCTTCTCAAACGTACTCTTCTTCAAGCTACAAACTTAATGTGCATCTCCATCCTGATGGTGTTGAACACATCACCTCCTCCTGATGTTATGTAGAGGGTCAAACCCACTGCTGGGCAGAGGGGCAGCACCTTTTGCTTTGGGAAACTCATGTCCTTGGGCTGGTGCTACCCTCTTTCCCTGAAAATAAGACCTACCCCATAAACAAGCGCTAGCATGATTTTTCAGGATTTTTGAGGATGCTTGAAATATAAGCCCTACTCCAAAAATTAGCCCTAGTTACAGTTAGTGAAAAAATCAATTTAAATAGTGTCCAGGTGCTATACATGTAAAAAAGTAAGCATCTTTTAGAGGAAAAATTATATAAGACCTTATCTTATTATTTAGGGAAATAGGGTAATTTGGGGACTGTGTAGTGGGGTCATGGGCCCTTGCCTCTTTCAATCCAGACTTGTCTTTGGTACCTGGTTTAAAGTGCTACTTCCACCTGATAACGAATGCTTTGAGACCTTGTCATGCTCTGGCTGTTCCTCCAGACCGTCTCACCCTTGGTCCCAACAAGTGGAGGTTATTTTCTTCCTTTCAGAAAGACCTGAGCCCTTTGGAGGTTCACACCATTGGTCTCCAGCTCAGGTTGCAGTTAAACCAAGAGCAAATTCCTCAGTGGCTTCTGCAGCAACGGGCTCAGCCTTGGACTTGTTTGGTGCGCCTCATCCTTAAGTACACACCGCTTTGCTGCAATACCTTCCCCTATAATAACAGCCCAAGTGCTGGAGATACTTCTGATGCTCGAAAGCTGCCTTGCACACATCACACTAATTGTGCTTGCCTGTTTGTCAGGGCGGGAGCTGGCAGCTGCCTTCTCTTTTCTGGAAATCCATGCAGCTGACCATTTGCATGCCCATGGTCTGCCCTGGCTGTCACTTCCCCAAAGCGAGGGGGAGCAGCACTTTGGCAGCAAAATGCACAAATACTAGCTGCAGTCACACTTTCTCCAACCTTCTTTGATGAAAAGACTATATTTCTCCTGTATTTCCCTCCTGGCTGCCACCACATGTGCTGTGGTTGTGTGTTTTTTTTTTTTTTTTTGTAGCAAGTCTGGCTATCTGCTGACACCTCAGAAAAACAGGAGAAACCCCATGCTTTCAGCTCCTAGGGATAGGTTTCTACATTTTTCAGACCTGTAGCAACATGACACATGTTTCTAGTGATGCGATGGTCATTGATACAGCTGTTGAGCTGTGGTTGCAATGGGCCAAGAGGTGATGATACACCAGGCTGGCTTTTTAGAGCATCTGACATACTCCAGCACTGCCCAGGGTGGCTGCAGAAATCCTTATTTCTGTTCCATGCCCTGGTGACAACTGAGTCTGAAAATTGTTGTTAACTTGACAACTGAGCAAAAACTGTGTTTTTTCCCTCCTCACCCAAGTTTTGACTTAAAAAGACATGGGAAATTCCATCTGTACCTACTGCAAAATTCTCCTGCCCTGGCATGTAACAGGCTGGATCCTGCCATGGTTTCCATTTACCAGCACATACTGTAAGCCAGAGCAGACCTGGAGATCTGGAGTTTAACATAGGAAACATGGAAAACAGTCGTGCTTTTGCTATTCCAGTCCCAATGAAAAACCAGCAGAACTTCTTGATGAAGTGTTGGAACTGTTGAGCGTAATAAATAGAAACAGAAGTTTACTGAGCTCCTTAGGACAGTGCGGCTTCTGAGGTCCCATGGGTTCTGGTGCATGGTTGATTGTATTTAAATGATACCATCCATTTCCTATATACTCTAGAGGAGGTTCAGGCTCATTAGTAGATCAGAAACATCCTTCATTATCCATTACAGCAGTAAGCAAGCCAGTAGATACTTTACCTTGACACTGTAATATTTAAGAGGGAGGAATCTGTCTGCCAAGTGCTGTCTTGTCTTCTCTGTTTCAGATAAATAAGTATAATAAATAACAGATAATTAAGCTCTTCCTCATCTTTACTGTCTCATGCTAATTTACTTACCCTTTGAGCAGGTTTTATTTTGGGCCTCAACTGGGACTCTGTTTTGGGGAGGCCTTGGTATTCAAAATGTAGAAGGGAAAAAAACCCCTAAATACAAGAATCTCCGTAAAGCAGGACGTGACGGCTGCTTGTTAAATAGGCATAAAGTACTTGGAAAGTGATTAGTACCTTTCTGTTTTGATATTAAAATGGTGCTTTGGTGATAAATCAAGTCCCTGCTTGGAATGCCAACATCCATTTGGGACCATTTGTGCTCTGTTTATAGTGATGTGATGGTTTCTTGCTGCCAGGACATCCTTCCAGGACAAGAGGGACTCATGGAGCATTTCCCTGTCACCTGGGTAGATTGCTGCTATAGTTTTCCACTGTATTTATCTGCTGCTTTACATCCAGGCCAGCTGCTGGTTGCCTAGGCAGTGATTTGGTGAAATATTTTGCGGGACGCTATTTAAGGCCACGTCACTTGCTTCTAGGAAGTCTTGAACTATATAACTATATAAAATATAACTTAAGAAGCTCATTACAAAGCTGAGAAACTTCTGATAACTCTGATAACCCTTTGTGTCCACAAGTCCTTGGCAGAGGGTTGGGGAGTTGTTGGCTGGGGAGGCCAGAGTCCTCTTCATCTCTGGGACTTCATGCCACCTCAGAAATGCTTGTATGTCAGGGGTCCCCACCTGGGATACAGATAATTCATGTAAAATAAACCACAGTAAGAGTTACCGTGTTTCCTTGAAAATAAGCCCTACCCCAAAAATAAACCCTAGAGTGATTTTTCAGGATTTTTGGGGATGCTTGAAATATAAGCCCTACTCCAAAAATTAGCCCTAGTTACAGTTAATAAAAAAGTCAATTTAAATAGTGTCTAGGTGTTATACATTTAACAAAAGGCATATTTTGGAGCAAAAATTAATATAAGACCCTGACCTATTTTCAGGGAAACCATGTCCCGCAGCTGCCATTACACTGAAGAAACACTGTGATATCTAAATAATAAAGATGATTTTTGTAAATGAAGAAACAGAGGGGAAGAGCTGTCAGTTAAATGTTAATGTGTGGCTACTGCCTGGGCTGACAGAGGGAATATTCCTGGGGCTGCTGGGAGCCAGGGAAAGCAGATATATCCACTGCAAAAACTGCTCATTCCAGCTCTGATTTTACACCCTTGGGAAACGTGTGTGCTCACCTTAAATACTTCCAGGCATATTGAACAAATGTGTTCAAATAACTCCCCTGATTAAACATGTCATTACTCTAGGTTAACTCTGTGTATATAAGCTGTGCCAGGGTTAAAGGAGGGGTGGATTCCTTGTGTTTAAAACTACCCTGAGTCTAGTATGTTCTATAAATAGCCCTCCCAAATACTTGAGCAATTAATGTTCTACTTTCTAAAGGCAGAAAAGGCCTCTTAGGTAATGGAAATAGTGGTGATTAGTGAAGGTTTGGGATGAAAAGAGGATATGAAAGTAGCATGGAAATCCTTTGATATATCACTCGCTGTTCCTGAGGCGTTTTCTTCTCTCTGTCTTGACTTTAAATTTCCCCTGTAGCATGTAAGTGAACCTCACTCCTAAATTTATCCTTTTAAAAAATATCTTACCTTGCCATTCTGTGTGAAAATAGACTTTCTTCCTGAGTTGTGCTTGTCAGAAATGGGGAGAACACTATATATATATATGTGTGTGTATATATATGTATATATAAAAATCTAACAATATTGATTTGAATCTTTATAGAAACCATTTGGGTGTCTGCAGTCTTCAACCAGGGAACAATACACAGGCAAAGCAATTAGCTTTGTCTAAATTTAGCTACCAAAAGCCAGGCATCTAGCAGTAAGTCAGTCGTTTGGGTTTCTGTGGTCAATGCTGTTGGAGAAGCACGGCTGGGGATGATTTGTCTGTGCTGTAGGAATGAATTGGTCCCTGAAGGTGCCTGATTCTTTCCATTGACCTGGAGGAGTCTAAATGATTAATGAGATTAGACACCCAAAGACTGATTCAGGTGTCTAAAGAGAGGCGTTCAGTGCCGTTTGAGACACAATAATGTATGCAAGGTGTATGTAATGAGCTGGGACATGCAATGACTCTGGGAGACCCATCCCTTCACAGAAGATAGACACCACCCTTATGGCTACAAGGAGAGGGATACTTTGGGAAATTTAAAATATGGCTGGGTCTTGTTTAAGCACTTATATCCCATGCCTAATGCTTAGAAACCTCAAATTTGGTGACTATTTTCCTAGTTTTTACAACCTTAGGAGCTGGAGTGACATGGGTGAAATCAGGCCCTTTCCTATCACTGTTTAGAAAGAGCTGATGGAGTTTGCAGGGCTTTGGGGAGGCAACTTCCACGGACGTGACAGTCTGTGGACAACTGCATTTGCCTGCAGGGTGACGTGTGGAATAAACTCTGCAACTCAAGATGAGTTATAAAGCAGATATGTTTATTTTGGTGCCAGGGTGCAAGGGAATCGCTTTCCAAAGCTTGCACTTCTGATTTCAGGAAAGCAGCTGGTCCATCAATGCTGTGTAACAAAACTTCACTTTGAAAGGGGTAGGAGTTTCTACTAAAGGACAAGGGACAATGGGTTCAAACTGGAACACAAGAGGTTCCACTTAAGTTTGAGAAGAAACTTCTTCTCAGTGAGGGTGGCAGAGCCTGGCCCAGGCTGCCCAGGGCGGTTGTGGAGTCTCCTTCTCTGCAGACATTCAAACCCGCCTGGACACCTTCCTGTGGAACCTCAGCTGGGTGTTCCTGCTTCAGCTGGGGGATTGCACTGGATGAGCTTTTGAGGTCTCTTCTGATCCTGTGATTCTGTAATTCTGTGTACGGGAGGATACCGGGCTGCCCTGAGGGGGATCTGGATCTCGCTCCATGCTCTCACACTCCTCCCGTACCCCCGCTGGAGGCTTCTCATACTCCCGCAAGTCCCCTGTTCCAAGATTCCTTACTTTTTCTGGATTTACACATCTTTCCCCTATGTCACACCCTGAACAACATTTCTGGGGTTTACTTGCTTTCTCCTTTTTCTTCTTTTCCTTTTCTAAAGCCAGCACCATAGGGTTCTGTGGAGGCATCAGTCCACAGTCCCTCTGATACTGATGATGTTGGGGATGAGGAAGGGCTGGTCCCTTCAGTCCAGGGTCCTGGGACATATAGATAGATAGAGAGATATAGATATATATATATACACATACCCATGAGGTAGTTCCAGAATCAATCGTATACTTTGCATGTTGATATTGGCTGAGAACAACTTAATCCTGCTGGCAGGTTGTTATTCCTTAAAGCTGTATTGCTGGGGGATGCACAGAGACATGCTCCTGAGCAGGGGCGAGAGTGTAACCACCATGTAACAGTCACCCTGAGTTACTCCGTGGAGAAATACCGTGAGCCCTGGAGGTAGCAAATCTGTCAGGATTGAGTCTACAGGCATTAGTTGTAATGAAACGCTGAGATAATTGGCTGGAAGTCAAATAGTCCTGATGAGCTGCCGGGGCTCACAAGAGCTTTCCCTGCTCACCTTGCTTCACAGAAGTTGAGGATTTAGCCTGTGGTCTTTGAAGTCAGCACCACCAAAGAAACAGGTAGAAAATAGACCCCTCAGCAACACCTGTAGCAAGCGACAAGTACATTCTCAAAGTTGCATAGCAGCTTAATTAAAGGAGGAGAGGCCTGGCAGAGTTAATTTATTTTTAAAAGCCCCATCAAATTTAATTTGTGAGTGCAGTTCTTCCATCTGCTTTCAGGCATTATCTCTGGAGTTCAGGAGAAAAACATATGTCTTGTGGTTAATAAGAATTTGTTTTAATGGATCATATGACTGGGTGATTAATAACTACCCGACTCTGATTGTTCTCGTTATAACGATAACATGCAGCCCTGCTGCACAGCCCCAACCTATTGTTGTGAAAAGAGATCATAAAATGGGAGATGAAAAATTCCTCTGGTTGAGATGAAAGCAAATGGATCAAGAGCTTGGCTGCGCAGAGAAATCGGCTTCCTATGGTTCTTATTATTTCTCTTTTGGGATTATATATCAGATCATCAAATGTGCGCAGAGCAGGGCACTTAACTCTGTATTTAGACATGTAACTGGATCAGATGTCTGGCTGCCAAAGCTGCTGTGCTGGCATTCAGGGGGTAAAACCCTGCTTTCCAGACTCCCTCTGTAACCTTGGGCAAGTCCCCTGAACCTCTCCAGAAAAAAACCAATATATATATATATATTCCCAGTGTAGGTCAGATTCTGCCCTCACCAGATTTTCCTCTTTCAGTAGCTTGCTTCTGGTTTTAACTTTGTGTTGCTTCTTCCATCTCTGTGGAGTTGCAGCATATTTGCATGAAGGCAAGTGAGAGGAGAATCGTGACCCTTCTGCTTAATGACCAACTGGTGCTTTCGTTTCATGCAAGAACCAAATCCAGAGCAACTCACCATATTTGCTTTCATGATACGCTGGCTGGGTATTAGAAATGTTGGGAGCTTTGTTGTTTGGCCGATATTCAAACCAGTTACTTCAGAGGAAATTCCACTTATTAAAAGAGTCCAGTGATTAGGTTATCGTCATCTCCACTTCCCATTCTCTCTGTTCACAATGAAAGCTTGAAAGAGAGAAATTTATTTGGTTGTTTTTAAAGGCAGGAGTTGAAATGTGCTCCCAGGCAGGAAATAAAGAGACATTATTACTTGCCAGCCCCCCAGGGGAGATGGCAGCCGGTCAGGCATGTGGTCCCAGGAGTCATAAAGCAACACAAACCGGAACAGGTAACTGGTGTCATTTGGGCTTTGATTTGCTTTTCCAGTGTTAACCTCGTGTTAACCTTCAGAGCAAGAGGTCAGGGAAAGGTTGCAGCCTCAGATACTGGAAGACGGAACTTCTCCTGCCTGAAATGCGCGCTCCTCGCCAAGCCTATGGAGTTAGCCACAAATGGTAATAAAAAAAGAAATTACTCCTGAATAATGGTTCCATTTCGGCTGAAAATTCGCAGCTGGTTTCTGTGCAGAAGGAAAAAGCAAGAGGCATTTCAAAGCAGCATTCGCTTTACCTTTCCTCCCTCCATATACATGTGCTTGTGCAACGCCCAGACACTGGTGTTAGCATGGAATTGCTGATCTTCCGCCCAGGTAGAAGGTCTGTTCATCAAACACTGTATTACTTTGCTGTGCTGTAGCAGTGACTGCAGTCAGCATTTGAGATTTAACTGTTCTCTCTGCTGGGACCTGGAAGCAGCAGACATGCTTCTTGGGGCTACAGGGTAGCTTTCCTGGCTTTGCTTCCTTGACACAGCTTTTCTGGGTGAACCGGCCTCTAATAATTCCCTTTTAGCTCCTACTGCTTGAAATTATCATCTGTCCCAAAAGCTTCCTTTCCTACGGAGCTGTGGGAGAATGTGGGCACCAGGAATGAAGCGTGAAAGCTCTGATGTGGGCACAAAGCCTTTGTACAGCAACATAAAAATAGCATTGATTGCACAATTGCACCCATAAAAATGGAAAGAGAGGGAAAAATTGTAGAGTGCATGCAGGACTTTTCATCGGCGGCTTCGTTATTTCCATGAGGGACAGACAGATGGGGCCAATTTGATTGAACTAGGGAGTTCTCTGCTAAGCTGCAATCTATTCATCTGCTCTGAAATATTAGGTGGCATATGGCAACTGGTATTTCCTGATCCATCCCTGCAATGGCATGATGATGGCAGCGTGATGTACAACAAACTGGGTGAAGTGGTGGAGAT
Source organism: Patagioenas fasciata (assembly GCF_037038585.1). Classification (NCBI taxonomy): domain Eukaryota; kingdom Metazoa; phylum Chordata; class Aves; order Columbiformes; family Columbidae; genus Patagioenas; species Patagioenas fasciata. The sequence goes on along the minus strand of NC_092537.1, from coordinate 9,288,231 downwards.
GGGAGGGATGCAGGATGCTGTGTGGTCCCCTGCCCGGGTGTGGGATGTGTCACCTCAGGTGCTGGGGACCAACAGCTGTTTTGCACCAGAGAAAGTCTTCTGCAAAGATTAGGGTAATAGTTATAAGATGCATTATTTATTATTATTCTGCGGCTTCTTCAGGACCCTTACACTTGAATGTGAGCAGTTAAAATATAAGTCTTCAGAGAGGCGCTTTCACAGACAGGGAAAAAGGGAGGATTTGTGGGTTTTGGTAGAATGTGCTTTTCATGCTAAAAGAAAAACAATCTAGACATATTTGGGCACAGCCAGAAGTCCTGCTGGACAAGGGGTGTCTGGAGCATGGGATGGTATGGAGACTGCCTTGGGTTTTGTTTGCTTTTAGGCTCTTTGTTGTGATATCTATTGTCCCAAACTCGATTTGGAGATGGTATCTGTTATTTAATGTTCCTGGTACCTGTTGTTTAATGTTCCTGCCTTATCACTGAGTTCTTGTCAGCAAAGATGGGGTTCAGATACTGAAATGGGAGTGTGTATATCGAAGTCTATCCCCAGGAGCTCTGTTTTTAGTAGTCATGTCCATAGTGCATCTCTTCTCACCTGAATGTAGGTGCATCGCCCACTCACCGTTAATTTCACAACCCTGTACCTCTATTATCTCCCTCTGTAAGGTAGATACAGTCACACACCCCCTCTCGATTCCCTTCAAGATCCAGTGTCAGACAGCGTAATAAGCACGGAAAGTAGGTCTGTTTGGAAAATGGAATTTATTTTAAGTAAAATACTTAAAGATGATGAGTTTAATTATCTATTCCATGGATGAGAGGTTTCACTCTTACTTGAAGTTTTGTTTAGACTTGTTTCTTTTTGCTGTTGGTTTGGTTTTAAATTTGTTTTGCAGAAAGGAGAGGAATTAAGAAGGGAAATATACAGAGGAAACAGTTCTGTGAGTTTTTTTCCAAACTTTAAAAGAGAAAACTTTCAAGAGGAGGAAAGAGAAGGGAGATAGAAAGGAATGGGAAACCAGGCCCCTTCCATATTTGGAGAGCAAAACCAAAATGATGCCTTTCGAAATGAACATTTATCATTTTGTTTCATTTTGAAAGTTTCCTTTAAAAAAAAGAATTCAACCAAATCAACTGTATTCGTGGAAACTCCTGAGTTCCCTTGGAAATCTGTTTTATTTTTCATGGCTGGAACTTTATGAAGAAAATTGTAACCATGTAGTAGCTGTTCAACTGCCAGAGATTTATGAAGCATGTTAATCAATCACCTCGTCCTGCAGGTGCAGACTTTTATAAATAGCAATTCCGAGGAGATGGCGTGATGCCAATCCTAATCCCTCTCTCTCCCCCACATCCTGAACTCAGCATCTTTAGAAAGTCCTCTGTGCTTCCTAAGGCTCCACCTCTGGATTTATTTATCTTTATTTTTGATCCACTTGCCAGGCACCATCCCCTGTGCCTTCACACTGTCATCTCTTGGATGTGATCCTCTAAGTGCTCCGCTTGGGGCCCTTTGAGATGTTTACCTGCAGTGGCACTGGGAGACAGCAATGGATGGTTGTGACTGGGCTATGGAGGTTCCCAGAGTGCTGCCATCACTTGAAATGGGTCAGTAAATTGCTCTTCTCACCTCCACAGAAGGTTCTGACACTGGAAAATGATACTTTAGTAATGAAAAGTACCTATTAGAGAGCAACGTAGGGGAAAGGGACCTGAGGATCCTGGGGACAACAGAATGACCATAAGCCAGCACTGGGCCCTTGTGGCCAGGAAGGCCAATGGTACCTGGGGTGGATTAGAAGGGGGGTGGTCAGTAGGTCAGAGGGGTTCTCCTGCCCCTCTACTCTGCCCTGGGGAGACCACACCTGGAATATTGTGTCCAGTTGTGGCCCCTCAGTTCCAGAAGGACAGGGAACTGCTGGAGAGAGTCCAGTGCAGGGCAACAAAGATGCTGAAGGGAGTGGAGCATCTCCCGTGTGAGGAAAGGCTGAGGGAGCTGGGGCTCTGGAGCTGGAGAAGAGGAGACTGAGGGGTGACCTCATTAATGTTTACAGATATCTAAAGGGTGAGTGTCAGGAGGATGGAGCCAGGCTCTTCTCAGTGACAACCAGTGACAGGACAAGGGGTAATGGGTTCAAACTGGAACACAAGAGGTTCCACTTAAGTTTGAGAAGAAACTTCTTCATGGTGAGGGTGGCAGAGCCTGGCCCAGGCTGCCCAGGGAGGTTGTGGAGTCTCCTTCTCTGCAGACATTCAAACCCGCCTGGACACCTTCCTGTGGAACCTCAGCTGGGTGTTCCTGCTCCATGGGGGGATTGCACTGGATGAGCTTTCCAGGTCCCTTCCAATCCCTGACATTCTGTGATTTTGTGTGATGAAAAAATCCTTAGACTGATTATAATTTTGAAATCACTGATACTTCTGAACACAAGCAGGTTCTTCTCTCCAAGTTGTTGCTTAGTAGGGTGGTCTTTGTTCAGACTGAAATTTTGAAGCGAAGTTTTGGTCAGAGCCTCTGCTTTGGTGCTCACCTCTTAATTAACCACTCGGTTTCCCCAGCCCCTCGTTCACATGCTGTAACTTGCTGCAAACTGCCCTGGAACACAAGACCATCTTTGACCCTGCTTCACACAGCATGGATAAAGTCTCTTGTGGAGCATGGGTGCTGGGCTGTCCATGAATGTTTCCTACCAACAGTGAGAAACAACCCGTGAAACCTGGGATGCTACATGAGGAAATGGCCTCAAGTTGCTCCAGGAGAGGTTGAGGTTGGATCTTGGAAACAATTTCTTCCCCGAAGGGCTGTGGGGCATTGGAACAGGCTGCCCAGGGCAGTGCTGGAGTCACCATCCCTGGAGGGGTTGAACAGACGGAGATGAGGTTCTCAGGGATATGGGGCAGTGCCAGGGGTGGGTTATGGTTGGACTCAATCTTGAGCTTCTTTTCCAGACAAAATGATTCTGTGTGCCAAGCACACCTTGGTCATCCTTTTTGCAGTCTGGGGGTCACTTGAGCAGCCAAATGTGTTCCTGGTTCAGGGCTTCTTGTGCCATTCTCCAAAGGGGGAGTTTGGCATCAGCTTCACTGTGGGAAGAGAAAGGAGCAGAACTGTCAAGGTCATGGGCTTATGTCACTTGTTGTTCATGTAGCAACTTCTCTGGTGTTTAAATAAAAAGGAGAATATATGCCCCCCCTCAGGGAACCCCAGCTCTGCTGGTCTCTTTGTTCTGCACAAGTGCCTAAATAAGGTAAAAAGAGGCCCATTTCCAAGTGATATTATCCCCTGAAACATCGGTATGCTGGAAAATAATTAGCTGTCAAGACAAGTTGCTTGTGCTGCCTGCCCCCCCATCGCCAAATGAAGTTCCATGGGCTCAGATCCGAAGCAGAATCACCAGGGGAAGGGGCAAGCTGTCCCCAGATTAGATCTGGCAAGCTTATATGACACAAGAATTTATTACTTAGTCCATCTTACAGGAGGCTAGAATGAAAATAACAACCCTCTTTGCTTTGTGAAACAGATACAGAGTTTGAGCGTAACCCAGGGGTGTTAAGTCTTAATAAATTCTGTTGGTGATTTGTGTGATGGACAGATTTATCTCCATCATGATATTTTGTTGCTTCCAGATGAATCCTAACCAGCACCGATCTGAAACTTTCCTCTCTTTAATACACATCAATAACACAAGCTCTTCTCTATATCATCTGGCAGCAGTAGGAGCCTAGGCTGCGGTTTTACTGGGGAAATGGTATTTTCTTCAAGGTGGAATATTATGGCCAGACTGGATAAATACCTTGCATTTCCCTGTGTTGTCTGGTAACACACATGGAGCAGTTCCCAACCCACTCAGCAAAGCTTTTACAACATTGAGAGGCCTCTATAAACTTCAAGCAGCCAGGAAGATATTAGAGGAATGTCTTAAAAAGGAGAAGGAAAAAAGAGGGAGAAGGGAGCAAAAGCAAACTGGTAAGAAATCATCAGAGGGTATATGGGGAGTAATGGGAATGTGATGCCATTGGGATGTGGGAGATTCAACTTTTCCTCATTATATAGGAGATTTCTTGATTAGCTAAAGGTGCCTTATGCCTTGGTTTCCCCTTTCTAAAGCAAAATTAATGGCACTTTGCAGGGAAATTATAAGTGTGCCGTTAGTGAGGTCTGTGAGGAGGGGAGATGAAGGTGGGACGGTTATAGGTGTTCAAGTCCACATCTGCAACACCAGGAACAGCGTCCATCTGAGGAGGATTCCATGGCCTCAGGGATCCATCTCATTTCTCACATTTTCCTATGGTAGGGAGATCGTGGTTTCAACTCTGAACTGAGCTGGAGAAACCTGGTCTGTTGCTGGGAATCTCAGTGGGGTGAATGGTGCAGGAAGGAGAGAGGTGTGTTGGGAATTTGAACCCTGCCTGACCCATTCCTTGCGGAAGCGGCCAAGGCCCTTCATGCAGTTTGTGTTGGCCTCTTGCTACAGAAGGAAGGTTATTTTGGCCAAAATACCCTGGCCCAGAGGGGTGAGTGGGGGACAGGCCAAGAGCAGGGATGCAGGGTTGGTGCATCACGCCTGGCAAGGGGGACTGGAGGAGGTCTCTAGCCCTCAAAATGTGAGCAGTCGCCAAAAACAGAAGACTCATCTCCATTAGCAAGTCTTTAACGAGCATGCCCACCTCTGCACAGGGCCTGAGTGCCAGCGTGGGGGCCAGAGAGCGTGGTTAGGAGAGGGGGGTTGTGCCCTTGGAGCCACTGTCTCACTCGCAGTGCTCTTGGGATGTTGTTTGTACCCTCTGCACCCATCCCAGCAACCGTCTGCCCCCACTGTGGCTGCAGGACAAGCTCTGTCTGTTTGGAAACAAGAGTGGAGGGAGGTAACGGAGCTGCAAGGATGCTCGGCCGTGAGCGGGTGCTGCTGAGGATGAGGATTTTTGGCCATGAGCGGGTGCTGCCGAGGATGAGGATGCTTGGCCGTGAGCAAACACCCTGCCAGCACCCATCTCTCGGGGCAAACTCTGCTACAAACCTACAGCGTGTGTTCTTGCCTGGTGGCTTCTGTTTCAGCATATGGGATTTCTAATAACAGTGAATATCCCCCAGTGGTTTTCCCCCTTTCTTATTCCTTCTGATTAAATAAATACCAACACATTTGGAAGAAACTGTGTAGTCATATTGCATTAGCCACAAGAAGACAGATTACTATTTTTTGCCTTTCAGGGATCCCAGAATATCCTACAACTATTAATTAATCCAGCCTCCTGACAGTTCTGCAGGGATATACGATAGCGTTCAGTTATGGACAGGGAAATTAAGTCATACAGATCTGAGAGGATGGGCTCAGCGCATTGTGTGGCAGAGCTGGAAATAGAAAGCAGAACGCTTGGCTCGCTGTTTCCTGCTCTAACCATGGTCTGGCCGCCTTCTCTTCACAAAGTAGTGCGCACGTTGGTGGAAAAGTTTTTGCTAAGGAAAGCGATCCCAGTTGCTCGCTTTCAAAAGCTTCTTGCAAATACAAATTGATGGGGCGGGGAGCATACTTTCAACATTATGGCAAACACCTTGGCTGTGTCCCTTTCAAGTGAAAGCTTGAAGTAAGGGAATTTGACTGATGTGTGCTTCTATCAAAGCTATTCCCTATTACGTTAGGCACAGTAGCCTACGGAAGTTAAGAAGTTAATAGGGGAAGCAGGCATTAAACAGAAAGATCAAATGCATCAGATAATAGCCAAAGGGATAAAAACGATACAGCACCTGAGAGTGGCAATAAATGTAAAATGCTTATCTCTTATTTCAGATATATGATTAACTGCTGCTACGTATACTGGGGACTGTACAATAAAGGGAGAAGATGTGGATGAGGTATAAAGTGGTCAAAATGTTTCAGGAACTCTGACCAAAGAACCTGTAAAAGCTTCTGGGCTCCTGGCAGCCAAGGATATGTTCTGCCCTCTCAGGGCAAATATAAGGTTCAGGGATTTATAAATAATTTTTTTACTAGGAAAAAAATCAAATAAACAGCTGAGGTACAGCAAAACACTGCAGGAAAAGTTACTGGATTGGTGAGGATGGAATACAGGGAGCAATGCAACAGCAAAATTCTGTTTGATGTTCCAGAAGGGAAATGGGGTTTGTTTCCTTTCTTTCCCTTACTGAAAATGGCTTTTGTAGAGTTAAGATCAGGGAGATTTTTCAATCTTCTGTCTCCAAACAACTCTTACCTATTTTGCTAGCACATTTGCAAACATTACTTTGCATAGGACTGCTCTCCCACTTATTTCTAGAATACTGGGTTTCTCCAGATGCAAAACATACTTTGGAAATACTTTCACATCAGTGCTTCAGCCCATTGCAGAAAAAGACTTTGATGTTTGCATTTCTCCCAGCAGCAATGCTTTGCCCCACTAGAACACTGCGCATCCCAGAACACCAGAGACCTTCACAAACCAATTCATTCAGCCTTTTGATGTAGCTCAAAAGCCTCATTGTTTGCAAAAGAACAAGAGCCCAGTGAGTTGGGTCTCCTGCCTCCCCATGTGCCTCGTCCCTGACACAAGGCGAGCTGTCTGGACTGAGACTCAGCAGCTCAAACCCTGTCCTTGTTGATTGGGTGTCCACATAGAGCAGAGACAGCTCGCTGCAAGGTTGTCTGCATTACTGTGTTGATTTTGCCCAAGCCCTGGGTCTGTGGCTGGACCAGGGTGTTCATCTGTGCTTGAAGGTCCATGGGAAGAGCCGTGTTGCCATCCCCAGGAGGAGCATGGAGCCATCTCAACAGCAGAGCTGAGTGCTGCGGGGGATTCGGGGCTCTGGGCTTGACCTGTGAGCTGGACCCATGATGAACAAGTGGTGGAGAACCAGCCTGGGGGCGGTAGGAAGGGAAGTTTCAGAAATGGGAGAGTTGTCATTATTGTCCAGTGTGGGTTTCCAAGGGCAGTCCTTGAAGTTGCGGGAGGTGGCATCCTAATGCAACACCCATGATCAAAGTCTTTTGGATGCTCTGGGCTTCAGCCTTGGATCATAGAATCATTTTGGTTGGAAAAGACCTTCAAGATCGAGTCCAACCATTAATTTAATTTGTCAGTTTGCATCTCTCCTGTAGTGCAAGATAGCTCCAGGAAACTACAACATAATCCTCTTCAAAGGCCATTTTGTGGTGCTGCAATAGTACAAAGAGGCGGTGGATCCACAAAAAGCAGGAGAGCAGCTGTCAGCAAACCATGGGACCTGCTTCTGCATGTCCACCCACTGTCTGTGTGGCTCTGGGCTCCTTGCCATGAACAGAGGGGCATGCAAACCCCTGCTGCAAAGAGAAACCCAGATTTGGAAATGTTTCAGATGCTGGGACTGACGGTGCAGCTGGGGACTGAGATACTGGTCAAGTGTCCCAACACCCCCAGATCTCCTGCCCACTCATGTTTCAGTGGGTGGTGGTAAATCAGCCATAGCCTTGTGCAGACTGCAGGACCCTCTGTATCTCACCAGTCACCCCAAAGGATGTTTTCAGTGCACTGAGTTCTCCTTCTATCCTCCCCTTTCCCCCCGAGGGGTCATCTGCTCTTCCCTCGTTTGCTGCTGCTTCTTACACCATGCGGTGTTGCCTGTGAATAAAACTAGGTAGTGTGAGTGAGGCAGAAAAAAGTAGCAATCAATTAAAATCCCAACAAAGTGCCTTTGTGCCTCGCTTTGCAGTTGTAATGAATGGCCGTCTTGTCAGAAAGGTTTCTACTGTATCAAGAAAGCATTCTACCTTAGCCCGTTGTGATCCTGCTTGCAAAAGTCTCATTACTGTGCCAGCAATAATAGTGTCTAATTAAGCAGAATAAAGAGAGATGAAGCGTAATGGCTACAGGATAGAGAAGTTATTTGTCAGATGGAGGTAATAAATTACTGAGTCCTGTGTCCTGGTATGCTGGAAAAAGATGGAGTCAAAGAGAGCCAACCCTGGAAACTTATTTTTCTTTTTGATAAATTGACCAGCTTGGGTTGGTATTTATTTGTGCATTGCTTCAACTGTGTTTTTTTGTTTGTTTTTACTCCTATTAATGAATAGAGCAAAACTGTGGATATTAGGGTGGATATAGAGTAATAATGAGATCAGCGGGTCATTATAAAGGGCAGAAGTACCTATTGCTGAGCAGGGATGCTCTGGAGGGAGCTCCTCTGTCTGGCACGGTGCCCCAGGAGCTTTGGTTTGGTGCTGTAGCTCCCACATTATTGCTGGGTTATTCCCCCTTCTCCTGTAAGGAGCTCAGCAAACGGTACCCATGCACAGCGCGTTGGGAAAAGATGCGACAATGTCATTAAGGTCACGTCGCGAGTCCCCGGCTGTGGATAACGAACAATTCCTGACAAAATGAGGTGGTTGGAACCGTTCTGAGATAAAAACCTGCCTGTCATTCTGTTGCATGAACCTATATTCCAGTTCTATCTGCGAAGCACGATTCCCTTTTATCCGGTTTTCTGTTTGAAGGGATTTGAGCAGAATAGATAATCCGAACTTTGAACATAAATCACTGAGCTGCACGGCTGATAGATGCTTTGCACTTTCTTATGATAATGTCTGATTGGAGACCGGGAGGGAAAATGCCAGGGGCTTATCTCTGCGGAGCAGCATGGGGAAGGTGTGCGGATGGCTGAGGGATGGGGAGGCAGGAACTGGGCCTGCTTGGTGTTTATTTATCTGTTTGTTTATGTTGAACATCTGAACTCGACCACAGATGCTCCGGGATGTTGCTGGGAACTTTGGGAGTCGGGATGTGCAAAGGTACCGTGGTACAAGATAAGGGTGAGCATCAGCATCCCCGCAGACGTCTGAGATGCTGAGATCCAGATGGAGCAGCCAGAGCCTGATATTCCCCCTAAAGGGGCTTGGGAATGCCAAAGAACCATCAAATAGACTCCATGGATTGTTACTGCTTTACTAAGAATAGCTAAAAAAAAAATAAATAAATGCAGCTCCTGTGTTTTCTTTTGCCCACAGTCTAAATGACAGCTCAGAAAGTGCACTTTTCCTTCTGAAGAGGCAAATCCCCAGAAAGGTCATGTTTCATTTTGGTTTTGAATGTTTCTCATTTTTAAAAGATTTATTTTACTCCAATTAGCTTATATTTCAAAGTCATTTAAAACCAGAAAACTGGCTTACTTTTTTTGCTTATAACTTCTGTCTCTTTTTTTAAATTAAGAAGCAGCAAACACTAAAATGACAAAAAACCCAACATCAAAACAGATGCTTTCTCAGGAAAAGTTGGTTTTTTTTGATGAAACAGATTAATTGGCATTTTCTAATCAAATCTTCAAAAAACTTCTAGAGAGCCTTACTGAAGCATTGAAGTAGCCTTTTGAAAAGTAATCTTTCTTAATGTCACCCTGTGAGAAGTCTTCTTTCTCCAGTGACTATAAATGGCGCCTCGGCAACTGCTTTGGATTAGATGCTTATTTTTTTGCCCGTGAATAGATGCGTTTTTTGGTTCGGGGGAGGAGGGCAGTTTTGAAGCGATTCCCCAGTTTGTCTCCAGGTGTGCTCCAGATGCTCTCCATCCCCTAATGGAGATGCAATGGTCCAAATCAAAGACTGATTTTTCCAGCAGATCTGAACCACAAGCACGGTCAGGATGTTTATTCTGGGGGACCAGACTAAACCTTGTGCAAAATCAATTCCCCCGTGATGCACGTAGAATAGATGGTCCAGCGTTGGTGCCAGGTGTGCAGATGCAGCAGGTCTGCCCTGTTACACCAAATTCCTTGGCAATATAGATGCAGCTTTAGATGACTCAAGTTGTCTCAGTCGAAAATTGCCTGATGTGCTTCAGGTGTGTTTGAAAAGGGGTAACGGACTCTGAATTGCTGAGGTGGTTTGAAGACCTTTCTTCATGTTATTTATCCTCGCCACAGCTTTCGCTCTGACATTGGCAGCTTTTGAAGGTCCTGTGCCCTCCCTTGGGCAGAAGTGGTCTCTGCCTGAAGGGGGTGGCTGTTGTAAGGGGTCTAGGGGGGCTGTGTGACATGGGCACTCGGACTCTGAGGGCCAGGGACAAGCTTGTGAGGGTCCTGAATGACACGAGTGACTGTGCAGTGAGCTGTGACCTTGGCAGCAGGGCACACGGATGCTGAGTATGATGGAAAGAGACCCGCTGGGACCTGCTCCAGTGCACAAGGGTTTAGGGAGAGATGAAGATGGTAAAATACTAGCCCAGGCTGGCCGGAGAGGTGATGGATGCCCCGTCTCTGGAGACATCCCAGGCCAGGCTGGACGGGACTCTGAGCAACCTGAGCTGGTGAAGATGTCCCTGCTCATGGCAGGGGTGGCACTGGGGGAGCTGGGAAGGTCCCTTCAACCCAAACTATTCAATTATGCTTTCAGCATGGCTGGAAGTTGGGGCTGCAAACCATTAAGAGTTGGTACAAGTCAACTGGTGTGAGGAATGGGAAGGGGAGGGGATTAAAGGCTATACCTTGCTGTCTCTCCTCCAGCTTGTCAGGGGTCTCCAGGAGATATTGTGTCTCTGACACCTCTGTGAGTGCAGTTCAAAGATCAGTTTAGAGCTTTGACCCTTTGAAACTCATCTGCTACAAGCCATTCCTCACTGAGGTATTTCATGGAGTCAAAATTCACAACATCACTCGCTACTTCTACCAATTTGGTACCAATTAATGCTTTGCTGAGAGCAAGTGACAGGTTTTCATGTTGAGGGTCCCATGCAGGTGTCTCTTTGTGCCTATGGGGAGCACCTCAATGGCAACAGACCTCGGGGGGTGCACCCTGTGCAGGGCAGGCGGCCCAAGCAGTTGGTGTCTAAATAGACAAAGCAAACCAAAGTTAGGAAAAAGCAATATGGTCAACCTAATGCTACAGGTGGGGAAATTACTTAGACTGAACCTGAATTATGCTTATTCAGGTGCCTCTTGCCTCCTCGATTCTTGCTAATTATTCTGGTCATTAACAGTAGCTATCTCTGGTAGGAAAATCCATCACCATTAATGGGAAATGCATTCTCTCTTTCTTCTTTATAGACGAGGTAGAGTTTGAGCTGCATCTCCCATAGCATCACAGTCTTTTGGTGAGGGAAAGCATCATTGCCAAAATGCATTTTAAGGTATGACCTATGACCACAGAATTAGCCCATAACATAGGAAAAGCCTCAATGTTTCCTTCAGTGAGCCAGTGTAGTAGCATTTCAAAAGCAAAATGTTCGGGATGAAAAATGAGTCTTATTTCCAGTTGGAAGCATTCAGTTTTTTTTAAAGAGAATACTTCAGAAAACAAACCCCTGCATTTTCTTACTAAGTATTTGTTGCGGTCCAGAAACACAGTTTTCTGGAAAATAGAACTCTTTTTGGATGATTAAATGATTCTGTTGCAGTTTCAAAGGGGGTGACATGAGCATGTACTGTAAAAGGAACAGCTCTTAGAAAAAGACGGTAAGTGATTAAGTCTCCCACAGGAGACAATTTGGGTAATGCAATCTGCTCAAACAACAAGTTCTTTAAACTTGTGAGTAAATTTCTTAGGAGCTTGAACAGGTCAATAACATTTTCCCTCCTTTGGAGAGGAATAGAAAAATTAACTTTTCTTTTTTTTCCCCAGCATTTCTGTTATTTAACAGCCTTTTAGAAACCCATTTCCTACACTATTTTAAGCTGCAGGCACAGTTAGGAGACCACATCTAAGAGTGATGATTTAAATCTCCAGACAGCTCAGGAGATAAGTCAAAACAAATTTCAGGATGTTCCTCTAAAGAGCTGTTTCCACTTGAGCAAGTCCCATTGGGAGCCTGGTTAAAAAATCACCTAATTTGCTACACATTTTATACATTTAAACAGATCCATTTGAAAGAAAGTTTGTGAAAATTTCTGCGTGGTGAATACATAATGAACAGCATTGGAGAAGGCTGGAAATTGCTGCTAGTTTTTAGCTCCACACTTTCTTGATGTCGATAACTTTATGGAATCCTGATTTTTTTTTTTTTTTATATATATATATATATATATATATATATTTGTTTTACTGCCATCTTTCAGGCTACTGCACCATGTAGCACTCCTCCCTTGCTCCCCAAAAATGTAATACGTGCAGCAAGGTTGCTTGATGTAGAAAGATGCCATGCAGAGAGCAGGTAAAGGAATATATGGAAAGAAAGAAGGAGAGAGAAAGGAAGGAAGGCAGACAGACAGACAGACAGACATGGGTGATCAGGTCACTAGGAAGGTGACCTGGGGAAGGCAGAGAAAACACAACCAGCCCCTGTGAGTTGTTCTAGTGGTTTCTGTTGCAGAGCTATTAGGTTTAGAGTTCTCATCTCCCCTCACCAAGGAGGGTGAGAAGCTTCAGCTCATCAGTAGTAGGAGGCAAATTCTTGCAGCTCCTGGCTCAGGGTCCCATTTCCTGCAATCCCAGACCAGGTTAATGTAGGGCTGGTGTGTCCACTTCTGGTGTCCACAGCAGGGTGACGATTTCAGAGGCTCATCAAACATAAAGTGACTTCTTAGCAACAAGACTGGTGAAGAGACTTGAACACAAGAGCTATGGGGAGAGGCTGAGGGAGCTGGGCTTGTTTAGTCTGGAGAAGAGGAGGCTCAGAGGTGAGCTCAGCACTCTCTAGAACGACCTGAAGGGCACTTCTAGCCAGGTGGGGATTGGGCTCTTCTCCCAGGCAGTCAGCAATAGGACAAGGGGGCATGGGCTTCAACTCTGCTAGGGGAAATTTGGGCTGGATATTAGAAAGCAATTCTTTGCAGAGAGAGTGATCAGGCATTGGAATGGCTGCCCAGGGAGGTGCTGGACTCAGCGTCCCTGGAGGTTTTTCAACTGAGATTGGACATGGCACTTAGTGCCATGATCTAGTGAACGGACTGGAGTTGGACCAAGGGTTGGACTTTTCTAACCCATTCATTTCTGTGATTCTTGCACATTGGAACTCAAACCCATCCGTGTCCTGCTTGCAGTGCAGATTATTACTGGAATTATCTCATCCATTCCTGTATGAGAGAGGGAAATGCTGGTGCCCACTGGCTTGTAGACAATGTGAACAACTGGAGAACCAGGACTCAGATGCCAGTCAGAACGTACCACCAGTGTATGTTTATACACCAGTGATCTGCTGGCAACTACTGAAGGGCAATAGAACAGTCTACAACTACTTTAAGGGCAGTATTAAGGATGTTAGAGTCAAGCTTTTCTCTGCTTTGTAATGGGAGATGATGTGACAAGGGGTAATGCCAAAAAATGCTTCTTCCAAATGTCAGGATGGATATTTGCAGAAAAAGCCTCACTGGATGGCGCAGCTGGAACGGGCACTCTGAGAAGCAGTGGACTATCCACCCTTGACGATCTGACTCTCTTTGACCCCCGGGTTTGGCTACATGAGGCCATGGCTGACCTGACCTGCTCTGCTCTTACCAGTACTTTTGCTTTGAGGAAGGAGGTCGGACTAGAAACCTTCCAACCAACATTTCTTTAGCCCTGCAATAACAGACTTTCACTGTCTTTTGTCAAAGTTTAGAGGTGCAGAGGGAACGCCTCCTGCCTCTTGTCTTGATCGAGCGTTCTCAAAACATTGATATCTCGCAAGAGGTATTTTCAGGGACAGCACTTGCTACTGCGTTCCTCCTCTTCAACCATCAAGTGGCAGAAGTTAGTAGCCACAAAAAAATATGACGTGAAAAGTAGCGTTGGCCTTTTGGTGTTTCTTATTTTCAAAAATAAGAAAGCAGCTGTTCTCTTGTTGGTCAGAAGTGACCTGTGACTATGGAGTAAAAACTTTTAAGTGGGATCTGCCAAACTAAAGTCTGGAATATAGGGCCCTGTCTCTGTGTCCTGAAAACGTTCTTTGTGATGCTATTTTGTCTGGATTTCACAAATGGGGCACAGGTCTTGGATTTTCCCTGCCTTAACTTCTTAACCTGCACTCTCTTCCCAACCCCATCACAGGAGAGCAGTTATAAGAGCCTTGGTGTATTCAGATCATGACACTAGACTTGGTTTTGACCTTAAATAAATTATGTAGTTTTCTATCATAGCTGTTTAACCTCCTAAAGGGAGCAATATTGACATGGCTAGAACTTGGTGTACTGCTGCACTACCTGATTTATTTTTTTAAGTTCTTTGCATTTGCAGAGGCAAAAGCAGGGTAAATGCTCTATTTCTCTCTGTAATGGCAGCTCATGTTCTCCCTTTCACATCCACTAATAGAATTTGAAGCTGAAGAGACCACTGTGGTCATCTAATTTGATCTTCTTTATAACACACCAGGATCTTTACTATTGATTGCTGTGTCAGTCCCTGACTTTTGTTTAGACTAAAGGAGGTATTTTGCACATAAACTATTAAAAGCGTTATAATGCTTCAACGTTAACTCCATCCCATGGCACTTAGGTAACTCACTGTTAAAAAAGGGTTGTGCGTGTACAAACATCATTTCAGATCTAGTAGACCAAATGGCTTTCTACCAGCTTCCAACACTTTCAAAGGAGGTTAAATTTTGACTTTATGTCTGGTTGTTTTTTCTTGTCACCTCTCATCAGCTGCAGAATTCCCAGTTGTATCCACAGAGGTGGTAGGGCTAGAAATGAGCCTCAGGCGAGTGAACTGAGAGACGTGCTCTGAAAGGTTCAGTTTCTTCTCATGTCCATGATTCTACTCAGGAGGTGGCACTTGCGTGTACAAATGTCCACACCAGAATACGGTACTGGGAATTCGAATTGGAATGTTTCACAGACTTTTGTCAACTGTTTTCTTACCAGCCTGGAGGTTACGAAGAAGAAAACATATCCCACCCCACCATGATTTAACACAGGCAAAAAAAAAGTCGCCTTTCCCACCTGGGTTCACCCAGGATCTCGACGCCAGGGGTCTACAAGCCTGATCGTATTTCTAAGAGGGATTTAACCCAGATTAGAGTGAAGGCAATGGTGGCATTTGCCCTTCCTGGTGACATGTGGCCTCACACTCAGATGTCCAGGCCCTCCCGTCGCTGGGACAGCTGCTTCGGGCTGTCCTCAGACTGGCTGGCGGCCAAGGCAGAGCCTGTGGGCCTGCGGGATGAGGCACCTGCTCCAAACCCCACCAAAACAGCGGGGAAGGGAACAGCTAATACGGGTCCCCTTAATCCGAGGTGCTGCCCTGCCTGCTCCCCGCCAGATACCGTTACTGGAAAGTCAAACAAAGCACTGCAGAGCAGGGCTCTGATTGCACATTGATATGGCTGCAGATCCTCCTCCTTTCACCTGCGGCGCTGACTGCGAATGCCAGGGGGATGCTAAGGGGAATGTTGGCCGCTTCACAAGTTGCTTTGGGAAGGTTGGTGGCCTCAGCCCACCTTTGGAGGGAGCTTAGGAGCTTGAGAGCGTGGGAAAAGGCTTGTTGCTACAAACCAAGGTTTGCTTTGACCTGGTGAGAATCCTCTTGCGCAGCTCTCAGGGCAGGATGTTGTGTTTGGTTGCTCTCCTATGTGCACCAAAAAAACAAATCCCTGAGATGTATTCAGTGGGAGATCTCAGAAGAAACTCTCCCTGTGCCCAAGAGCTGCTTGAAAACAGGTTTCAAAAGAGTTCATCTCCATTCAGCACCCTTGGAAAGGTGTGTTAGTTTGGTTGCCTCTTGGACTCAGCCTGTAAAAATCTAGTGGTTGGAGCCCTTGTTCAGGGATGGAGGAGTTGAGGTTTGATGCCTTCCCAGGTCGGTGGTGCTCAGAGTCCTCTCAGAGTGCCTTGGCATAGCCCAAGAAGCTCTTTGGAGGGTAGCAGGATTTTATTTTGGTCAGAACTGGGATGAAAAACTACAAAAAAAAAGTCAAGGTATTGCTGAGCTATTCAGTTTTGACAATATTATGGTATTTCATGTCAGTGTAGTAAAAACATTTTGTTTCAATATAGTTTAAAATAAAAACAATTGGATTTCATTCTTCCTGTGCACTTGGTTTACTGTGATATCAAAGTCCGCTTTATCAGAGCAAAATGCTTTGGTGATTTCCCATCAAAAAGTGCAGTGAATCTAGAGTTTTCGGTGGCCTAATTTCATTACATCTGCCCTTTCCTAGAAGGAAAATAATCTCTAAGAAAATCCTTCACGCAGCCCTAGTGAGAGCGGCTGCTACAAAACCCCATCGCTTATTGAAAGCAGAGAGAAAATGCAGAGAGCTCTCCGCATGTCGGCAATCTCCAGCTTAGCTGCGGCATCTCGGAGGTGTTAGTCCTTACAGCAGCAAAGAAAACCGCTTCAGACAGGTCTGGATGTGCAGCCGGGCGCTGTCACTTGGAGTGAAAAGGGAAGCTTTGCGCTACGGACGTGGTAATAACTGATTTGTCTGTACACCTTCTGAAGTCTTCCACTAAAGAAACCTGGTGGAAGTGTGTGAAGAAAAGGTTTTGATCACATCATCTTGGGTGATCAGGTATGAGTCTTGATATTTTGTATCACTGGTTTAATAATCTGGACAGAAAGTACATGTAAATGGTGATTTTCCCCCCCCCCTTTATGATTAAGAGAGCATTTGATCTTAAAGGTAGAAGCAGCGATTGACTTCATTTAAAGATTAACTGAATGTAATGCCTTCTGAAAAGAAAAAAGTTATTAAGAAAGTTGTCAATCAAAGAGTTGATACCTTTTTTAATACAGTCCGGAAGTGTTGTAATCTTAATACCCCAAAGGCCAAAGCGAATTATCAAGCTGAAATTACAGATTAGCAATTTTCCATTTCTCCCCCATCTCTTAAGTTCCATCTTGCACCTTCTGCTGCCACCAGGTATTCAACACCTCTAGGTTTAGCTTGTTTGGAAAATCACCTGCCCGGCTGTAACCTTAAGCACCTACTTAGTTGCCAGAGAATCAAAAGGGTGGAGAGTTTACTTTGTAGCATGCGGGTGCTTCAGCGTAAAATTATTTTCCAGTCTTGGATAAGTGGGTTTTTATTGCTAAGGGCTGGCTTTGCAGACGTGTCGAGGGTCTGGACCCAATTAAAAAATCATATTGTAGGTGGAGTTCGGGATTCTAGATCTAAAATTGCCATCCTGAAAACCCCTTTTAGTTGGAATCTAACCTTAGGAGCTCCTAAACTTCAGAGGCACCAGGGTTTGTGACTATGATGTTCCCACAAAGCCTTAAAGCGGTTACTGCTGCCTATGCAGCAAAACCCCCAGGGTGGAGGTGTTTTATTGTATTTTATTTTTATATTTATACTTGAAAGGCAGTTCTGTCATTGGACACACAATTCCTGAGTTCTGGACCATTTGTTCATGGCATTTCCAGCTGGAGTTTCGTATTTGTCCTGAGTAGATTAAATGGTCTTAATCTTTTCCGACTATACAGGAGCATCTGAACCCTCAGGCTGTAGCTGTCATGTGGAAAGAAGCCTCCTCTCCTCCAGCTGAAAATGTCTCATACAGAAAATAAGGAAAGAGAGAGCACATAAGGAAAGCTCCTCTAATGCACTGAAAAGGAAAAAGACCTTGTCCTGGCCCCATCTAGTAGAACTAGTTTTAGGGGAGACTGACTTATGCTCTTTCCATGTAAATGCCTCCACTCCCTGGCTGGAGAGCCTGTGAACTCAAAGCAGAACTCCAGCGCTACTCGCATTTGAAATCTTTTCCCATGAGAGGTGAGACCGATGCTGTGAAAGGATGCTTGAGGTGGTTATTGCCTTTGTGTTCTGGTCTCTCCACCCTGTGCAAGAGGTGTATCTTCCAAGGGTAAGAGGGAGGTTTCAGGGTGATTGAAATAGTAAGAGTATTCTGCCTGAACTTTGGGCTGGAGAAGGGCATGTGATTCTCTGTGCTGAAAACATTACGCTCCCACCATAATCCACTAAAGCAGTCTTTGTTTCCCTGGTGTAGGAAGGTTCTTTTTTGTTATTGCATTTAGCTTGAAATCAGAGCTATCAAGCTGTTTTATGCTGACCAGTGTTTACGCCTTGTGTTGTCATAATAAATGCCCCAGATCCATCATAAAAGCCATTCCTTTGACATGGAGACGGATTGGAAACTGCAGGAGAGGTGTGGGGCAGTAATAGAGATTTATTTCCTTTGCACAGGAATTGGATTATAATCTTCTGGAGAGTTATTTTACCTTTATCCTGCCCAGTCGAGTCAAACCAGTTATGGCCATTCATTGTATTAAATATATCAAGGCAGAGAGGAACACAGCCCTGCCATCTCTTAGGGAGTGTTGGCTCCTGTTGGTAGAAGTGGGCATTTTAGATAATTTACAATGCCTGTCCGGCAGCCTGTCCTCAGGATGGCAGCTATCCAAACAACACACCATTCGCACGCTTTTGACCTCCATCAGGGGGTTACATTTTAATGGACCTTGTTTTACTGTAGCAAACAGTATTTGCTCATTTCTGATCCAATTCCATCATTTCTGGTCCTTTATCTGTCTTAGAGTGAACCAGGTTATAAAATCCTTTCAAGGATATTTTTGTGGTGTTTTGTTAAAGATGAGTGGGCCTTCCTTTTTATTGTTTGTAAGACAACTACTAAAACAAATAGGTCATAATAGATAATAACTTCTCTGTTGGCACTCAGGAATTCGTTAGTGGAAGGAAGTCAGATCCTTTGCTGTTGCACTCTACGTGGTGGGATAGCCCTGCTTTGCAGCATCAGTAAATGACTTATTGATGCATTGCTGCCTCTCAGCTGTCCCTTACCATACGCCTACATTTTAATGGTCAAGGCTGGGCTTTGCTGGAGGTGATTTAGTCTAGTTCAATTGAATCATCTAGTAATCTGCTGTTATAACCCACCTCTGTCAAAATCTTATTTATTTACTTAGTTACTTATTTTCCAGCCATTGCTGCCCCTGTTTCATTTGTGTATCCAGATTTCTGTCATGGCTTGGCCCTAGGTCTAGGGCTGTTTGGTGTACCCCTGTTCACTGGATTTAGAGGCAATGGTTGAAGTATATTTTGTGATGACCACTGTGCATCCTATTGGTGTGGTGGTCTGTAAACTGCTGTCTTCTGGCCTTTGTTCATGAGGCCCCAGAGGGCGTCACAAAGATGATCGGAGTGCTGGAGCACCTCTCCTCTGAAGACAGGCTGAGAGAGTTGGGGTTGTTCAGCATGGAGAAGAGAAGGCTCTAGGAAGACCTTAGAGCAGCATGCAGTACCTAAGGGGGACCTACAAGAAAGCTGGAGAGGGACTTCTGACAAGTGCATATAGTGACATGGTTTTGAACTGGAAGGGTGTGGCGGACTACGGTGGGTCCATGGATTCCCTGACGGAGGGTATGGGAGCAGAGGTTGAGCTTGAAGATTTTAAGGTGTACCCATGAAAAAGAAGGGAGTAAAAGAGTAACACTAACGATAACAAAATTAGCTGATGATATGTTACTATTGCAGCCTGTAACCAATAGCAAAAAGACATATGATCTGGTAAAGACCATATAAAAAAGCGTTTGTGGCAATAAATGGAGACTGCTGTTTGTACATAAGAAGAACTTTGTCTACGTTGTTTGTCCGTCTCAACCGCGACAGAAGGGTAATGGCTTTGAGCTGGAAAAGAGGAGGTTTAGATCAGATATAAGGAAGAAATTCTGCACTGTGAGGGTGGTGAGTCAGTAGAACAAGTAGTTGAGAGCAGCTGAGAGATGCCCCATCCCTGGAAGTGTTCAAGGTCAGGTTGGATGGGGCTTTGAACAATGTGGTCTAGTGGAACGTGTCCCTGCCCGTGGCAGGGGGGCTGGGACTGGATGACCTTTAATGTCCCTTCCACCCCAATGCATTGAATGATTCTATGGTGCCCAGCGTCGCTTGGCTCCCCTGGACACAGCTCGGAGAGGAGCCCTCGGCCGGGCTGGGGTGTCCCCGGTGCCGGGTGCAGTGGGACCCGTGCGGTCCCCGTGCTCTGTCCACGGTGCTGAACCCGTCACTGCCACCTCCGGGGCTCAGCTGGGGCTCCGGGGCAGCTGCGGGTCAGGCAGCTGCTAGAGGGTCATTTGGAGCAGTTTTGGGGAGAACTGGCCCCTCTCCTATGAGGTGCACGGGCGTGGGCAGCGTTGGCAGAGCCTGCAGTCTGGAAAGCGTTGGGCATGTTGTGTCTTTGGTAGTTAGAGGTGACTTTGTGGAGCCAGGAGGGAAGGAGAGACCTGAGGATTCAAATACTGGTGTTGCCTATGAAACAGGTTTGTTCTGTTTAATAAAATACAGGGTTTCTGACTAGCACCTCACACTAGCACTTAAGCATTGAGAGAAAAGAAAGAAAATGCATGTAGTCAAGTCTGGGAGCTTTTCCCCAACAGCTTAGAGTGTGCATTTGTGATCTCAGTATTTCCACTGAGTAACTACTGACTGACTGCATAAGGGAAGGCAAGTGCAGGAGACAGGAAGGGTGGGTCACTGCCTGCTCAGATGTGGGACTTCACTGCAGTGAATGGAACTATGTGTTAGATTGGTTTGCTGTGCTAATTGCTTGCATTAATTTTTTGGCAAGTGAGGTGTGTAGTTTGTGGCACGTTTGAAATCTTTGAGTTGGGTTTTATTGTAGGGCAGAGATGATCCTGGGCAGAAAAAACATGTAGAAAGTGTTCTGCAGCTACAAACAGGATTTTCTTATTATTATTAAAAAGTGTTTTCTCTCATTAGGGATTTGTGCAAAACTTGGTAATAGCAGGAATTTTGCGCAATTCAGAGATAACTGGCACATACACTGGTGAGCTCTTTATTCAAGAGACTGTGTTTTGCCAGAAACCCTGAGTAAGCAGCAGCTGGTTACTGCAGCAATATGGTGAAGGTGGGTAGAAGCAGGAGGACTCCCATTTGGAGTTTGGAGCACCCTTCAATGGAGCAATGGATAGGCATGGTGAGAGAGGATGAGAAGTTCACGCCGTATGATGTTCACAGACTTTTAGCTTCATGGTTGCTGAACCCCATGCATGTGTAATCAAGTAGTCCAAATGTCCTTTCCCACTGCTCAGTAAAAGGAGCTCAGGATTCTGTCACTATTGTACCAGTAGGACCATATATATTCCAGCACAATTTGAACTATACTGGCATTGTGAAACCAGTATAAGTTTCTACCAAAAAGGCATCACTGTCTAATATGGAAATTAGAGCATTTTTGAGTGGGAGATGCAAGGGGTGAGTGTACCCAAAAACTGTCCAGTACTAACACAGGTGTGTACGGGGCCGGCTGAGTTTAGTTTCATTCACTGAGCACGTTTGCTAATTAGTTTTCATTAGTCTCTTACTAAAAGAGCCTAGGCCTGGTTGGAGTGGGTCTGCAAAGTTCAAAGGGGTGCGTGCTTGCCAGAGGTTCTTAGAGCGATTTGTGATGGTACCTTGCGGGAGATGAATCTAAAAGGAGACGAAATGTTTGTATTACACAGAGCTTCTAGCAGCGCTATGAATTGTGTCCCCGCGCAGTCCTGTGCAGAAGGCTCCGAGACAGCCGTGAAGGAGAGCTATTTTTACTGAAAAACCCCGTGATTAAGCAGCCAATTTACCAAAAAGCCGCACATAAAATACTGCCTCTCCAAAGCTAATAGTCCTGTTTGTTATGTCAGAAGCAGCTAATAATGGCCATATTTGTTTGAGTCATAAAACCTCTTTTGCTGGTGCATGATAATAGAGTGTGTTACATGTTCAATTAACTAAACCAATCAAATGCGCTGAGAAGAAATACGATGGAAACAAAGACCTGAGCTGTGCTATTCTTTGTTGGGCATAGCAGTTGTTTTTCACGTGATTTCCTAGTTGTCCTCTGACCAGATTTATCAGTGATATGCTAACAAATCCTTGACCAATTAAAAAGGCAGGTTTGTTGCCTGAATAAGTAAGAAAAGCTCCCTCCGGACAACTTACAACCATATTCGCCCTACCCTGTCTCTGTGAAGTACAATGCAGAAGACCAGCTTATCTCTTTCTTGGCAGTGTATTGACCTTGTGTACAGAGAAATTAAGCAAATCAAATCAAGCAAGAGCTAAGCCCAATGTATGGGTTGGGAGTGGGGGAGATGTAACATCCGAGCACCATGGCATGAGAAAAACTCATCAGATGAGGATGGCACCTTCATCTTCTGCCTCCAAATGCAGTATCTTGTAAATTTATTCTCCTTATTGAACTGTATCCCATGCTTGGATTGCTTCTGGTTGAAAGTGGTCCCTCAATGGTGCTGGAGGCCTTTGGACAAGGCAAACGGGTTCCCCAGGACTTGTTTTCAACCAAGGCATCTCAGCCTGAGTCAGTGGAATATGGTGGCTGCAAGGCTGGGCACAGCAGGCCCTGGGAAGCAGGAGACACGAGATGATACGCACAGCCTGGATTAGCTCTGCGATGTGTAGCAGCTCTGAGATAAGCTTCAAAGGCAGAAATGCACTGATTTTCTGTGGGCAGAGCTGAGCAGCTTGATCAGGGGGACAGAGGCCTGGTGAGCACCTGTTCCACAGATAATAGCGGTCTCAGCCTTGGAAAAAAGATCACGCTGTGTTGAGAGAGGCAAGATCACATTTCTGCAGATTATTTGGTAATGAAGTGACCAACTCCTGGTGCTGGGAAGTGCAGCGGTCCAGGACCCAGTCTTGTGCAGGTCTATGAAAGCCCAGCTTTGCCTCACCTGTGTTTGAACACCTAAGGGATCTCCAGAGTCGACTGAGATGGGAGAGCTGATCGTCAGTAGGCTTGTATTTGTTATGCAGAGAGAAATTTTACAGGTCTGCAAATAGAAAAAGGTTTAAAACTACTACTCTAGATCAGAAGTGCTCCTCAAGAAGTTGCTTTTTCCTGCCACTAAGTGGCTCCAGATGTTGAAATATTCAACAAAATTGCTTTTCTCTTTTTTTTAACACACCGAGTTTCACGTAGTCAATCTCTAGCAATGAAATCCCAGTGCTTTCCCCCCACTGAAAACCACCCAATTGCAACATTAAATGTTAACTAAGAGCTCGATTTGTAGCTTCAGTCTATTTTGATTGGTTTTAATTGCTTTCTTTTTCCTAAAACATGAGTGTCCTCTACACAAGGGGGACAAGGAAGTTTCTTGGTGATATGGGCATGGTGAGAGGGGGTGCTCTGCTTTGAGAGGTGAAGCTCTGCATCTTTAATTGCAGAGAGGGACACGGCTCATTGAAATGCTGGTGGCAAACATGAATGCCCCAACTTTTTGCCTTTACTCCATTGCACTCCGCCCTTTTTTTAGTGCTGTATTTCTTTCCTGTTCCTTGGTCCAGGGAGGTGGAGGATGCTGGTACCCAGCTGGGTGTTGAATACGGCTGTTGGGTGGCAGACATGGGACAAAAGCTGTTTGAGCTCCCCCGTGCTGCACATTCGGGCACAGTGGGAAGAACAGATGGTGACCATGCAGAAATGCCGCTTCCTCTCTAGGGTGCTGGGAAGTGCAGTCAGCACAGCTGTAATGAGGATTACTTGTGCCTGGATGGCTGCATCCTTCTTTTCTGTTTGGAAGTAGATCAAAACTACATAAACCTCTGAAATACCATTCATACGTGTACATAAATATGTATTTGAGATGAGTATGTTCCTCTGGGTGCTCTGAGAAGTCCTGCTTGGTCGATGCTTGAAAACCTTTTTACTACAAAAAGTCCCTGCAAAAGTCAGATGTTTCTTTCCTGCTCCACTGAAGCACAACTCTCCCAGATGCCACCAAGTGCGTGTTATTTCATTTTTCCTCCCCCCAGAATACAGCTACACTGAAAGCACCACTTCCATTAAGTATTTCTTTTGTCAACAACTGGTATTTTTCTCTTTATTTAGGAAATTTGCAGCCCCCCCCAGGTGTGTTCCAAATAGCTCCAGCTTCTTGGTTTTGCTCTCCAATGAACAGAGGTATTTCGTGGGGCTGGCTGCGGGGTTGGGCCACTCTCCATCCACTTCTGCACAGGCAGGTTTTACACTATGGCCTGTCCAGCATCCTGCAGTGATTTGGGAAGAACAGACTCCCATACACTCCATATACACTCCCATACACTCCTCCCATACAGGCGAAGCACGCAGGTCTGGCAGGCAGATGCACATCTGTCCCAAAGCCTTTTTGCAAATGTTCTTTTGCTCTGTTAACTCACCACTTGGCTTTCCAGTCCAAATGGTCTGTTCCCAGTTGTGCTGGTGGGTGTCAGAGCTGGGAAGTGTTCTTCTGCACCCCAGAGCTCTCACCATTTGCACCCATAGTGAGCTGAAGGCAGAAAAGATGGGCAGTTCCTGGCATTAAATATTTAGCAGCCAAACCCTTGTGTTTTTCCGTAGAGCAGAAGATGTTCCGTTTGCGCCTTTACTATCTGCCAGGCTCTCTGGAGAGCAGCTTTAAAAGTGTTGCCTGGGGCAAGCTTTGATGGACAAATCTTTCTTTCTCTCTTTGTCTTTGCCATTATTAATAAAAAGGCCCAAATCTGTGCATCTTCACATCAGGCAAGCCTACCCAAACCTGCGAGTGATGAATCACACCATCACGGTGTGAATGTGTGTGTTTGTTGGACCTTGTAACCTCCCTCAGAATCATTCAGGCAAAGCTGGTGAATCACAGCCCAAGGCCAGAGCTGCTGAAATCCGTGAGCTGTCAGGGTGACGTGGCTGGGATGGATGGACACGGAGCATCCAGGTTGCAGGGGCAGCCCGTGGGTTTCCCTGTCATGTTCTATCGTCCTGCAGACATGGCAGCTGTGTGGCAGCTTGGTCCAGCATTTAAAGTTCTGTGTCTATATGTTCATGGGGCTACAATTAGGGCAGAGTGAGGTCTCTGTGCCAGGACGACTGATGCTCTTGCTTTGAAGAGGAGGGCAGGAGACAGCAGCTTTGGCGGTCCATGGAGCTTTGACCTGGGTTGAAGCTGAGCTAAGTCTAACCTGCACCACCTTCCATGGAGCAAAGAGGACCTTTAAAGACCAGCATAGGTAGTCCAGTGCACCCAGAAGATGTCTTAGTCCTCTTTTTCTAAGAAGCTTTGAGCTATTTGAGGTCCCAAGTGAATCTTCTCTGATGATGTGGGACAAGGATGAGAGGAAACGGCCTCAAGTTGTGCCAGGGGAGACTGAGGTTGGATTTCTTCCCCAAAGGGCTGTGGGGCATTGGAACAGGCTGCCCAGGGCAGTGCTGGAGTCACCATCTCTGGAGGGGTTGAACAGATGGAGATGAGGTTTTCAGGGACATGGTTTAGTGCCAGGATTGGGTTAATGGCTGAACTCGATGATCTTGAGGGTCTCTTCCAACCTAAATGATTCTATGATTCCAAGTCCTACTTCTCCTTGAAACCAGGAGAAATTACACCATGGGTGTGAAGTGGAGGCAGGATCAGCCTCAGTTTTTCTGAGCTGGACAGATGAAGGAGCTTGGGCCAAACTGTGTTCCTTCCCAGTAAACTCCAGCGTCTAGAGCCCTGTGTCCCAACTCATCAGTTCAGTGTAGTCAGTGGGTTGCTTGAGTATATTTTTGCTGTGAGGGATTTGAACCAGTCAGAGAAACACAACTGATTCTTTTGTGAGTCTTCTCTTTCAATACCAAAAAAACCCAAACCAACCAACCAAACCAAAAACAATTGAAACTCCCCCCCAAAACCCCAGAAAATATTTAATTTTAGGTGTTAAGCAGTAACAGTAACTTCAAAACACTTGCAGAGAAGTTATTATTCGGTCGAAAAGCTGTTTTCTTCAATCACAAATACTTTATGTAATTCCAACCAGCTCTCCCTCTGAGCCAGAAAAGAAGCCAGCAGAAATAATATCCTCCAGCTGGAATAACGTTTGTTATTGTTTGTTCTGCACTTTCCCAACTCCCATGGGAACAGCAGCAAAGCTCTAAGGCTGGACTTTCTTCTCCACCTTCTAAGTCTGTGCCCCAGGTGTGGAATGGGGCTGGCAGCACCCAACCATTTACCATCATTTACCATTTACCTGTGCCAGCTGCCTGCCTGTGGCTCCAAAATCTCAAAGATCCCGCGTGCTCCTCTGTTCCCCACGCTAAAAGTGCATGTCCTGGTTTTGTTAAAAACAAGTTTCTCTTTTAGTGAATTTGCCTGTCAGCTAAAGCCTTCATGTTAGCTGCATTTTCCTGGAGAACCCAACACATGTTTTGGTTAAACCTAGCAATGGAATGCAAACTTATTGATAAGCAAGGATGGACACCTCACGAGAGGGGCAATGAGAAACTGATGATCGAGAGACTGACCAGTGGTGTATGACATTCCATTCACGTGAATACTTCATATAAAAGTGGGAGATCACGAGGATCTCGGCCCTTTTTCCCTTTTTTCCTTCCCTTCTGCTTATGGCCAACATTAGGAGAGGACCTTGCTGGTCGTCCCTGCAAACTGAGGCCTAGTGACAGACTGAATCCAGCTCCGGTTGGCTACAGAGTCTAATCCAGGACTTTGGGTGCTGGCTCTGCAGTTGCTGAGACTTACAAGATTGGTTTTGTATATTTTGTATTATTTTCTCTATTCTTATTAGTAGCGTTAGTAAAACGTCTTTAACTTTTCCAGCTCTCTTCTCTCTGTCCTTCTTTCCCTCCCGATTGCCTGTCCTGAGTGGGAAGGGGGGAGAGGGAGGGGCAAAAGGGGGAAGTGGAGGGGAGGGGAGGTTGACAATACATCTGCCAGGGTTTGATTGTCACCCCGCACTCTTAACCCTCGACAGTGCATTTCGAAAAGATGGAAAAAGTACAGAGAAGGTAGTATAGGCTGACTTCCAGTTAAGGACGAGGTTGTAGATGTCAAGGAGCACAGACGAATGGTGTAGAGAAGGTGGATAGTGAAGCATTATGTTCTTCTTATGATTTACTGTCTAGCAATGAAATAGCAAGTTTAAAAAAATCACAAGGAAAGAATTTTTCTTCCCTGTGCAGTTAAACTGTGGATCTCCCAGCTGCTGGATCTGGTGGAGGCCAAAACTACGAAGGAGTGAATAAAGGAAAGGACAAAGTCATGAGAAGCAGCTCGATCAGGAGCTTGAGAGTTGAGATGCAGAGCTCTGGTTTGGGTGCAAGTTCCAATCTGCCAGCTGCTATACATGTCTTGCCTTCCACTTGTTTTGTTTCTTATACATTTTCCCAGTGTAGTTCCTAAAGATCACTGTGGGAAATGCTATCGTAAAGGTTTGTTTCCCTAGGATGGCAATTCCTGCATTGTTTAATGGAAATCACTGGAAGTTAAATCCTAGATTTTGGAAAGCATTTCTAATCCAGCTATTCCATATCTAACAATGAAGTCAAGAGGTTTATCCTCACAGAAGAGCTTGGAATAATCCTGTATTCACACAGGGCCTTTCTCCCCTAGAGGAATTCAGTAATTTTTACTCTGAAAACCGTATCACCACATCAGTGAACCAGACTTTGGTTGCAGCTCCCTGCAGATCCTGAGCTGGAGTCAGCTGATGACGAATATGATGCTGCCACCTGATTTTTGAAGCATGTGCATTGCTGTGATGTTCCCTATATGAATATATGGAGTTATTCAACTGGGAAACATGCAGAAAAGTAAAAACTGTGGCTCTGGATGAAATGTTTGACACCAGACTCTCTAGGGTTCTTAGAAGATTAGGAAAGAGGCACTGGCATATAGTTTGAAGCCCTAATTAGTCCTTTTCTTTATTTTTTGTGTATGAGATTAAAAAAAAAAGGCAAAACAAAACCACAAACTAACTTCAAGAAGTGAGAAAACAAAAGAATGTTGGCTGGGCAAAAAAGTGTGGGTTTGTGCCAAATCCTCTCCCAGGGCAGTTCAGGCTGAGGTAAGTTTGGAGATGCTAAAGCTGGTCCATCACTGCAGGATGGCGAGCGAACGTTTAAGTAGAAGAGATGTACGTACAAGGTATATTTTGATTTATTCCTCTTGCTTAAAATTAAGCATCTCTTGGTGTAAAGCTAGCTTGCAAGCTTCTGAAAGGAAAAGCCATGGGGCTGGGTGTCCTGGCGTCAGCTCTGGAGTTTTTTTGGAGTCTGGCCTGGAAGGGCCATGCAGTTCTGCCCCAGGAGAGGAGAGGGGAGCTGTGCTGCTTTAGGAGGTGTGCACAGAAAAAGGATGAAGTTGGGGCTTTCTCCATCCAATTGAGGTCCCACAGAATGTCAGGGATTGGAAGGGACCTGGAAAGCTCATCCAGTGCAATCCCCCCGCCGGAGCAGGAACACCCAGATGAGATTCCGCAGGAAGGTGTCCAGGCGGGTTTGAATGTCTGCAGAGGAGACTCCACAACCTCCCTGGGCAGCCTGGGCCAGGCTCTGCCACCCTCATTGGGAAGAAGTTTCTTCTCATATTTAAGTGGAAACTACTGTGTTCCAGTTTGAACCCATTACCCCTTGTCCTATCATTGGTTGTCACCGAGAAGAGCCTGGCTCCATCCTCCTGACACTCACCCTTTAGATATCTGTAAACATTAATGAGGTCACCCCTCAGTCTCCTCTTCTCCAGCTCCAGAGCCCCAGCTCCCTCAGCCTTTCCTCACACGGGAGATGCTCCATTCCCTTCAGCATCTTTGTTGCCCTGCGCTGGACTCTCTCCAGCAGTTCCCTGTCCTTCTGGAACTGAGGGGCCACAACTGGGCACAATATTCCCAGCCCTGTGGTTGCTCACACTGAACCTCCTCTCATTTGGAGCAGGAGGAGAGTTTTCCACCAGCTGAATCCCCCTGTGCTGGGGATGGGGGTTCGCTCTTGCAGGACAGGGTGGCAGATAAAGTGTGTGTTTCATGCTGAGCAGATGTCAGACATGCTTGGGATTTATGGAGAGAGGACCATGGTGAAGGGGGGCTGACCTGTGGCAGCTGGGAAAGGTCAAATGAGGATTCTTGCACTGAGGTTTCCTTTCCTCCCAGGGCCCTTCGTGCATCGCTGTTACTTTTAACCAAACAACTGCTGCTATTTAGCCAGTGGTGCATGTGGATAGATCTATAGCTGTTTCTTGCCTTTTAACAGTTAAAGAAAAAACAAGGAAACATGAAAACTGCTTTTCCCACCTTAAACCTGACCAAACCTGCCCACTCCGAAGCAGAGAGGCGTGCGGCACGAATATCTAGGGGGGAAAGGTTTGCTCTTTCTGTTTGACTGTTTGCATGCAGAACTGGGAATTGATCTTGTGCCACTAAAAGCAGGAGTTTGCCCATTCACTTCAGCGGGGGCTGGTTCAGGCCCTGAACCTCCCCGTGGTGGGAGGGAGTGGATGAGTCTCTTGCAAAAACATCTTTGCTCTGACCTGTTTAGTGGGTGTCTGGGTATGGGGGTATTAGTAACTTGGGATTTGCAACACTTGGACTGAATAGCCTGTCCTCTTTGCTCAGACTTTCCCTATTAACTAAGATCTTCCCCTTCATAGAGTCTTTTAAGATACCTGCATAGACTTTGTTATATTCTTGTCCCCGATCAAAAGAATGGACAAAAGAAAAGCACTAAGGTATTACTGAAGTGTTAGTTTCAAACTTATTTAGGCATTTATTTCAAAAATATTTCTCAAAACACAGATGTGACCAGTGCACCTAGATGTAAAAGTGATCCCTCTGGGTTTCTAGGGAAGATAAAACTGGGCTTTGCAAGGTTTCTGACCCAGGAAGCCACTGGTGTGAAAGCTCTTGGGTTGTATTCCCAGCGACCTTGATCAAGACACTCTGCGATCTCAGGGTAGGAACAGCACGTTCTTCCTTCCACAATGTGGGAAACTGAGGTTGGAGATTGGTTCATAAGGGGGCAATGCTCCCCAGGATTTCAGCATTCCTGTTCCACCCTCGGTGTCTGGCTTTAAATTCTACTGAATGACGGGGGGAAGGCGGGTGGAGGGACATTGAGCCGGTTGGTACTGGGTTCAGCCTCTGCCCCCTGCTCGCTGCAGCGCTGCTGGACCAGACCCTCAAGGATGAGACCCCAAAAGCTTGTCCCAAACCAGGCACAGCCGTACAGGTCACCAGCCAGCGAGCAGGGTTTAGAAACTGAAAGATTCGTCAAAAAGGCTCTAAGGAAGGGGCGGGGAGGGCGCGGGCGGGCGCTCTCCGGCAGGGGGCGCTCGGAGCACGAGCGTGCAGCGCCCAGCGCACCTGGGAATCACCCCCCCTGAAACCACCTCAAACCCCTCCTGAAACCACCTGAAACCCCTCTGCCCCCCGAACCCGGCCAGACCCCCGAGAGAGACGGCGAACACAGAGAGGCCGGGGAAGCGTTAACTGCCCGCAGAAACACTGGGGATGTTGCATTGATCACGGCAAAGGTGAATGCGAGCAGGGGCTGCAGTTTCCCAGCAAGCCCTTCCACCCAGCGATTTGCACTTTATTTTATTTTATAATTTTTTTTTTCCCCATTTCATTTTATTATTTTAATACTGAGGGGTATCAGTCTAAAATGCCCAGCTGGTTATCCTCAAAAGAGAGGATGTTTATACAAAATTCATCCCAAAATACTCAGCTATCCCAAGCAGGCTGAACTTCTTCCCGGAAAGGGCTGTGGGACATTGGAACAGGCTGCCCAGGGCAGTGGTGGAGTCACCATCCCTGGAGGTGTTGGACAGACACGGAGATGAGGGTCTCAGGGACAGGGGTTAGTGCCAGGGGTGGGTTATGGTTGGACTCCATGATCTTGAGGGGCTTTTCCAACCAAAATTATTCTACAATTCATTTCTTTGTACTATTTGCTGTGTTCTGGCCAACTTCATCCAGGGGAGGGTACTCCTGCAGTTCTGTGCACTCGAAAGCAGAGCGCAGACCTGAGGCAATAACTGACAACCTCCCACAATAAGAAATATGTTGTCACTAAGTGTTTTAAGCCATGCAGAGGAGTTGGCTTGGATTCACCTATTTGCAAGAAAAAGCTGCTTTTTGTTTGTCAGTTTTTCTGCCAGCTTTCTGCCCCTAGCCTCTCTCCATATTCTAGCTGCTGAGTTTGTGTGTTTTTGGCAATAAAATCCCGTTCCACTCCATCTGGAGTCTTAAATCACCCAACTCCCTCTTTATTCCAGATGCGGGGAGGGTGATAGTTGCAACTAATGTGTGAGGATTTGGGATTTATTTTGGTCTTTTTGAGGGGTGGAAAAGTCACTGATGCCACCTTAGCAGCTCCTAATGCCTGCGGCATCCTCTGTGCTTCTTCCATCAGCTGTCCTGCAGGCTTAGGGTATAAGCTGGCATGAACTAAGCCAGGCCTAGGGATGGGGGATAAAGGAAAGGGGGGCTTTCTTCTGGACCAGTTTGCCCAATGGCTGAAACCCTGCGCGGTGGCTGGTGCCCAGCAGGCAACACAGAGGTATTTGGAATCTGGGGGATATTTCCTATTAGATTTGTTTAATAGTTTTGAGGTTGGTTAAATATGGAGTGACAAATTAATTCCAACTTAACTACTTCCCTCTCAGTCTTCCTGCCTCTTGCAACTCCCCCGGTACCCTGTTAAATGAGACCAGCTGGCGGGATCAGGTCGGTTTGGCAGCTGTGATGGGTCTGTGTGCTGAACCTGGCTGGTGGGTCCGTTCTCTGGCTCTTGGCTCTGCGGTGCCCACGTGCCACCTTCCCGAGGACAAGGGACAGAGGGAATAGCGCATCTACCCAGAGCTGGCAGCAATGGCTCTTGGGATCGTGGTTTACAGCAAAGTCCTTTGGAAAGGGTTAATAGGTAGGGGTTTATTATAATAAAAGCTTGTTATAGAGACCAGTAAGTCACTAGCTGCTTGTACCCACCGATAACCTCCCGGGGGGTTACTCAACCCTGCACAGCTCGTTCCAGGGTACACTGTCCATCAGTCCTTAATGCTTTAGAAACTGGCTCTTACCCAATGTGCCCAGGGTGGGTGTCCCCACTGCCCACAGTACCTGGTGTCCCTTTGTGAATTACAGCCAAGAGCAGGGGGGTTCAGGGTCTGTGCGTGGGGAAACCCTCAGACCCTTCTTGGACAGGAGTGGAGCACAGGAAGGAGCACCAGGGCAGACACCCACTCTCCACCTGACACTGCTCATGCTTCCTCCTGCGTGTGCCTCTCCTGAGAAGATATTCATGTTCATAGGATCATAGAACCACAGAATGGTTTGGGTTGAGGGGACCTTCCCAGCTCCCCCAGTGCCCCCCTGTCATGAGCAGGGACATCTTCACCAGCTCAGGTTGCTCAGAGCCCCGTCCAGCCTGGCCTGGGATGTCTCCAGGGATGGTTCATCCACCACCTCTCTGGCCACCCTGGGCCAGGCTCTCACCACCCTCAGGGGCAAAAACGTACTCAGGTTCCTTTCTGTCATCTCATGGCTCCTCCTCAGCCGTGTGATGAGGCCACAGGTGGGGAAGCCTGAGCCCTCTCGCTGCCTCTCAGCAGTGGGCTTGATGGGATGCTGCAGACACCAGGAAACATGGAGTGCATTGCTGTCACTTCAGGGAGGGGGTTTGGCATTTGTGTGCACACAGTGGTTCAGCAAGTGCTGCTTGACACAGTCCCTGCTCGACGGTCCTTCCACCAACAGATATGCAACTTTCTGTTTCCCAGGTCTTTTCCTTCAGCTCTTTGCTTTTCCGTAACATACCACATGGCATTTCTTACCTGCTGTCATCCTGCTGATCATCTTATTAGCTTAGCAGCAAATAGCAAGGACCAAATCTTCAGCGAGAATAAACTGGACTAGCCTTATGCCCTCTGTGGATCCAGATTAATTATTTTTATTAAAACAACAACAAAGATTGCATCTTTTCTGCAGTTAATTATTTGCGGTCTGAATCTGGCAATGTGAGAGGAAATTAGCCTAGTCCTGATGATTGGGTATTATTAGCAGCACATGAGGTCCATCTCTTGTTTGCTGGGGCCTGCGCCTGGTTTTTTAGCACTGTCTTTCTTGGACAGGTATGTTGTGGGAGGTTACATTAATATTTTGGCTTTCTGACCGTGCAGTCCATTCTCCTGCACGCACCGGTGGCAAAGCTTTGCAGTTTCAATTGACTGGACTTTGCACAGACTTTTTCAAAGCTTTCCCCGTAGGTTCCATAACTTTTTTTTGACTCTTTCTGGGAGTTTTGTGCTGGGATGAATGTGAGAGGGCTTGTCCTCGGATGGTGCAGGCTGGCCCGGCGCCACGGGCTGCGGGAGAACTAACCCATTTTGCTCAAGCAGAAGATCTGCTGCTCAAACTTCAAAAGGCCACCCACATGCACTTGCTGAGCTGGAGGTCTGAATTAGCAAAAGCCAGAGTTTTTCACGTGGTTTTTCACTCGGAACCGTAAAATGAACTGTATTCATTGAAGATCCTCTCGAAATCCTTGAACCACAGTGAGCAGGGAACACACTTCAGGTTCGCAACACTACAGGGAAAGCTTCACCTTCCTCTTCATTGAATGGATATTGGTTTGATTGTGGGAAGGTTTTGTAACTGAGTAGAAACGAGTGCTTCAGGGAGGGCATTTTGTTTCTTTTTTCTCTTTCTAATAAGAGGATTTATTAGTAATTAAAAACCCAAGAGCATAACTACATACACTGGATATTGGCTTTGTGGCAGATGTGACAGTAAAGCTCAACTCCTCATTGTAGGTATTGGGACCATTGCTAGAAAGCCAGGAGGCCACTTCTGGAGAGACCTGTGACAATGCTGTGACCCAAAGCTCTGGAAAGTTATCTTCATTGCCACCTAGTTGTGCTGAGGTTGTGCTTTGCAGGCTGGTTGTTTCTCAGGGAGAAGGTGTCTTCATTTCCAGGCTGCTAATGGTGACTTGCCTTTCTACGAGCTGCTTGCTTAGTGTGTGTGCACTGTGGTGAGCCTTGGAAAAGGGAAATCACACCCAAAAATGTCCTACCCTGTCCACTGACCATGAAGAGAGAGAAGGGTTGATAGCTCTCAGAGACACGTGCATTGTAACATCTACATTTGGTTACTGAAAGCTCTGGGAGGAACCATTGCTTTTGGAACACCTAGCTATTTAAAATTGTCAAATCATGGGGAAAATGTGAATAGTAAACTGGTTAGTAACCTGATAGCTTGGCTTGAAGTGATGCTGGAGGGGCCTGTCCCTGCCAGGTTCATGGGACAGTTTTGGCAGGAGAATGAGCAAGAGTTCCTGCAACCAGGATGTCAACATGGGCTGCTGCTTGTGGTCAGGCTGCTCTCTCTGATCTCTCCATGGATACAAAGGTAGAGATAAGGAAGGGAAGACTTATGACCCTCAAAGCCACATCGTTGTATTAAGAGATGTCACAGAGCTACTCTGAGTCAGTAGAGTTGTGGGATTTCTCGCAGTTTAGGATCTGGTCATACACAAGTTGGTCTTACCCAGTGCCACAGGGCACCTGAGCTGACAGCCCTTATGTCTGGATACACACAGGAAGCTGAGCAGACACCTCCAAACAGCACAGGGATCGGCATGACTGTGTGACACATGGCGCTGAAGGGGAGGTGATGCTCCTGGGGAAACAGTAGTGCTGCAGTCAGTGACTCGCACTTTGCAGGAAGGTGCTGTAACAAGAAGTGCTTGAAATCATTTCAGGAATCAAAAACCATTTGAATGTGATTTTTTTCCAGGGAATCACAGGAAACTGCTAGCTATGACCTTCATACAACCTTCTTGAAGGTATCTAACAGGCAAACCAGTATTTATTTGTTAGTAATGTTGTTAATTTACAAAGATGACCAAGCATTAATGAAACGTTTTTCCTCTCTCAGCTGTCAAATGTTCCCACATCACCCCCATTCCTGGGCTGTGGAGGGCGGAACATTCATCGTGTTCAAAGAGGGGTGGAAGATAAAGCCACCACCTGCTAGTGAATGGAGATTGTGTTTCAGGGCTGTGCCACTTCTTTGCATCTCTGAGCAGTACAAAAAGGTACACCTGGGTCTGGAGGGACACACCTGGGACAAAGGGGCTGCAGTTCAGCCCAGCAATGGATAGAACAGGTGTTGCCCCCTCCCCTAGGTGCCTTCTCATCCAGCCAGACAGGCATTGCAAAGCCAAATTGAGGTTCCCTTGGCCATCCCGAGCTCGGTTGCTGTCGCTAGGTGTGGAGTGTCACTAACCGTGTGACAACAGAGGATGAAAGCGGAGTTTGCCCTCAGCGAGGCACGCTCCTACAAATTTTTCCCCCGAAGAAAATCCAATATATTTTTATCCTGTTTGTCAACATGGTTCATTCGGAGAGAGCCCGGGAGTCTGTGGCCAGCAATTAATGCCACTTAAAAGCTTTTTCAGTGGGATAATTGTCTGTTGTTCTGCAGGCATCACTCTCATTCAGATGCTAATGGCTGTCAGGGGCAGTGGCCATTCCCACACTGGGGACCAGGTATGGCCCAATCCCCTCGCCTTGGAAGACCATTAATGGCTCTATTGTCCCTCAACAAGGGCAGGAGGGAAAACCCCCTGTCCCTGAGGAAGCCCTGGAAATAATCCTCATCAGTCTGTGTCACTTTGGCACAAAAGGCAATAGGGTGGACCAAAAGAAAAAGGAAGGGGTCATCCAGCACAAGGGGTGGGAAGTCAAGGTGTCCCATGTTGGGGACTTCCAAGAGAGCTGGTCCAGGCTCCTGGGTTTGTAATCAAAGACTCACCACAGCGCTGTGAAAACCCAGGGCATATTTCCAGCAGTTCTCAGAGTTCAGATTTTCAGCTTTGCTTGCTCCACTGGGTTTCGGTCACATTTGCCGTGTCCTCGCTGTGACTTTCTGGTGTGCGGTTTGCCAGCTGTTGGCCAACACAGCAGCACAGACGCTGCCTTGCAGATGGTGTGGCCGCTGCCATGAGTCCTTCAATTGCAGACCTGGGTTGAGAGGTCCCCACACTCCTTTCTCCCCGAAGGTTGCTGCTCTTTCTGTTGGTCAAATGGGGCTGGTGGTGTTTTCTTTAAGGTATAGTTACCTTTTTTTGGAGGTCAGATCTACAAGGACAGATTAAGCGTCCTTAGCTTTCTAGGCAGGACCCCACCATGAAGCTGTTGATGTCTATGGGTAGGTCTAGTTTTGGCAGATTCAACATTAAACCTTACGTAGCCAAATATCCCTGCACTTGGCTGTCCTCCAAGAGTGGGCTCGCAGGATAAGAGACCTCCTTTCTCCTCAGTTCACTCTCATTTTTCTTGTCACTTTATTTCCCCATTAACGTTGGGCACAAGCTGTCATTTGTGATGGAAAGCACATCGTGTGGATATGTTAAAACTTACCCTGCTTCTTTTTGGAGTCTCTAGGTATCTGTTCTTTCTAGACAGGATAGGTTCTTAGGGACATGGTTTAATGCTGGAGTTAGGTTATGATTGGACTTGATGATCTTAAGGGTCTCTTCCAACCAAAACGATTCTATGATTCTACCCATGGTAGGCTGGCCATGATGAAATCATGTTGTCTATTGTCCCAACAGATGCGCCTCTGTTCCTCAGAGTTAATTGTGCAACTTAATGAAACCCTGGTTTACAAACTCTGGATGAACAACATCACCGAACACCCCTTCCCTCTGCAAACGAGGGAGCTGGGACAGCGAGAAGAGAAGATGCTTTCTGGGGGAACACTTGCTCCTCTATATGAATCAGTGAGGAAGAGGGGGGGGATCATTTAACAACCAGGAGCATCTCTAAGGTCCCTTTAGGAGGGTTTTGCTTTGTTTTTGGAGGTTGGCCTCCCCTCTTCAGCTGGCTGCCTCCTTTGGGGGCCCCATTTGTGGAGCCCTCCAGGGGGGCACCGTGGGCTGTCAAACCCTGGGTCCCTTTGTGTTGCTTTTCCAGTTGGATTTCATGTGGGTTTGTGGTGGCTGCGAGTGCCCCGAGCTGCTTTGGGCGCTCCCCTCGCTCCCAGCCCGGAGCCACAGGCCACTTCTGCGCTGGAGCCAGCCCAAGAAAGGGCTGCGCCACTTCCATGGAAACAAAAGCCTGTTTTCAAACAGCGCGAAGAGAAACTGTTTCTATCTTAGGCCTTTAATGACCTGGACTGTCCATCTTTGGGAGAAAAGCGACAATAAAAAGGCACTTCGGTGTGCTGCCGCTGCCACCGCTTCCTGACTATGATTATTTTTTGTCAAGAGAGCTTGGCATCCATCTTTATTTATGATGCATATATATAATATATAAAGTTTTATTTGCCCCCTTCAGCAAATCCTGCTGCTAGGAACAGGCAGGCACGTTTGCAGCAGCAGTTTGTATTTTCCCTGGGAGAGGAGTCCTGTGCCCTGTGTATTTCAGTGTTGAATAAATAGTCCTTCATGTTGTATGCGGTGGCTCCGGGCACCCCGCTGAGATCATGTCCTTAATACAAACAATACGACACATTTATTCTAAGCTGACCGCGCTGACCCCCAAAAGTTTGTTCCCTCCACTGGGACTCCTCGGCCTTTTCATTCAGCTGAATGGCCAGCACAAAGACCTTGTCGCATCTACAGTCCCTTCCTAAACAAAACTCGGGGAGGAAGGGGGAAGGAGTGTCGGAGCGGGGAGAGGAAGAAATAAGCAAACCCTGACCCCTCCACCTAAAAGAAAGTGGAGGAATTTGCATTTTAAACGTTAAGATGCTCGTCCTGCTCTCCCTGCCTCTCCTCCGGCCGGCGGTTTGACTCCCCTTTTGCAAACACCCTGAGAAGCTCCGGGTTTGCAGCATCCCAGCGGAGCCACCGTCCCGGCACCGGGCAGCATCCCCCGCTGCGAAGAAAGGCTCCTCTCTGCTCTCCTTTGCATTCGCATTTTTTCCATAGATTAGAAAAAGAGAGAAAGAGCAGTGCTTATTAAGGAAATAGATGTTCTCTTCCCCTTCCCCCATGCTGATTTTCGGAGGCAGGCGTGCGCTGGGAGCTGCTTCAGGTTTGTGACTGTTTCCCATGGCCCTGGCTCCGCTCTCGGAGGTCACTGCTCGCTCTGTCGGGGACCGACAGCTGTTTGTGACAAACACCCTCAACCACTGCCGGTTACAGTCAGCGGTTTTTAGGCGAACACTGAAATGGATGTTGATTTACTGTGATACCGGGTAGGAAACAGCAAGGCTGGCGCTGCTTCATTTGAACTTCAACTGTCCTTCAGGGAAAGAGCTGTTTTGGGGGCAAACTCTGGTTAGATGTGCTGCAAGGGGTATTTGTGTGTCTATTGGCCTTCCTTTCTAAAGTGTGAAGTTTAGTTGGGAACCTGCCCGGCCACTGGAAAGTTATAATGTCTTTCTCCTGGGGTTGGAGCCGTGCTCCTAGCCCTTCTGTTTCCCCATCCCTTCTCTTTCCCCATCCCAAACGCGGGCTCTCTCGCAGGCAGTGCCATGTGGCTTTAGCAGAGCTGTACTGCCAGGGTTGCACCACCATATTGAGGTGTTTTTCTGCCAGTCATGGCCCTGGTGTTTCCCCTTTTGTTGTCTTTGGCTCAACTTGGCTATACCATTGAAACCAGTGTGTATGGGACCTCCTGTCCCTGGTGGATAATGGGCCCTGTAGGACAGGACTCTTGACTCTCCTGCACCAGGGTCTCATTGCTTTCCCAGTGCCTGTGCAAAGCACTTTTATTTCATGTGACTGCGTGTGCCCAGGGCAGTCCCCTTCTCAGCCCTTTGGCACTTCTGAAATGGCCCCACCTGAGCATCACACGATGCTGAACCAATCTGGACCTTGGCTTCCCCAGCCGTAATGGGAACATGGCTGTACCTGCCTCCCAGGAAGGATGTGACTGTGATTTAATGTTTCAAGAGCTCGGGGCTGAGATGAACAGTTGTTCTGTATTGTGGAGGCTGTGCCGTGGGCACGGTTTTCCTTTGGGAATTGCTGTAATGCAGCCC
This sequence comes from Patagioenas fasciata, assembly GCF_037038585.1. Classification (NCBI taxonomy): domain Eukaryota; kingdom Metazoa; phylum Chordata; class Aves; order Columbiformes; family Columbidae; genus Patagioenas; species Patagioenas fasciata. Next base: position 9,249,649 of record NC_092537.1, on the reverse strand, counting down.
TGACCTGCGACGTGCGGCTGGATGGTGAAGGTGTCACCGTCCCTGTGGGCTGCCAAAGGGCTGCCACGGAGGTCAGGGCTGCGTTGGAGGCTTTTGTCGGTGTAACAGTATCACTGCACTGACCAGAGGGCTTTTCTGGAGCTAAAAACCAGCCTGGGACATGGCTGTGGCACTTACATACCAGCAGAAGTAGTTTAGCTAAATTAGGAAGATAAGGGATTTACCCATAAGATGCCTCTATAAGAGTTACTTGCTTATGCATGGGCCTTGCCTGATGGGTCTTGAAGTCTGATTGTAGTGGCGCTGTGGTGGTGCAAGCAATTAAACATAAATTAAACAGCTTATGCAATTGGAAACCAATGGAACCCCATGTTGGGGTAACCAGGTGGATGCGATGCGCATCCGTAGCTCTTACAGGGGCAGGGTAGGTGCTTCAGAGCAGGTTCCTGACGTGCTGCTCTGTCAAATTTCTCTTTCTTCTTGGCCTTTTCCACACCCCTGCCCCCCATCCCAAATTGTGAGCCCTTTTTGCTGCCACATCACTGTTCAAACAAACGTGGTTCTGTCTGCTGCACTGCTCTCAGGAGGTTTGCTGACTTTTTCTTTACATGTACAAGGAAACTGCCTGACCATTTCTGTCTGGAATCTGTTCTTTTATATATTTTTTTTCTATGCTTTTTTCTTCTCCCCCCCCTTCTTTTTTTTTTGTTCTTCACCCCCTGCCCCTAACCCAAGCTCATTAAGAAATCAGTAACTGGTTCAATAGGGCTTTGCTTTACCTGGTTCTGGAAGTATTTATTTTCCCCCAAAACACGAACCGAGTTCTCAGATTGATTTTGCTGCTTTTGCTATTGCTCATTTCCATTTAATAATATTCTGTGTGCTGTGTCTCACCTTCTGAGGTCAATTCACAGCCAGTGACAAGTCCTGGATTGACAGCCCCAGCCAATGGTCCTCTTGTTAATCCAGACCAGGTGCCTTAGGGACGTGGTTTAGGGACAGTGTTGGGTTAAGGGTTGGACTGGATGATCTTGAGGTATTGCTCCTATCAGACCTGTCTGGAGAGTGACATTGTGCTAACAAAGGAGGGGTCCCTGCCACATAGCTAAAGAAACGGTTGTCTGTTTCTTTTCATCTTCTGCTAAGTGCTGGCCTGAAAGCATTAAGGTCTCTTAATTAGCCCCAAGTTTAGAGGACGCCTACTAGAATGACGTGAAAACTTGTTTTTCATGGGAAATTCCGTCCATTCACTTTTATTTTTGTGTTCTGGTCTGGAGTTAGAAGTCTAGATCTCACGATATCCTGCACAACAAGTATTTACAACAAGCAGGCTGGATTTTACCTGGGATTTGGGAAGGGAAAGATTCACAACAATTATGAGGCATCTATGATAGAGATACAGGGAAACCCCACACACTCAGCAGCACCCTAGGTAATATCCTGGCTTATTTATACAGAAACTGGGGGTGATTTCAAACTAAGGTGAGTAAATAGCTACAGATGATGCACATCTATTTTACCCGCTTTGAGGTCCAGCTCTGTCTTGGTTGTTTACCACTGATCCTACTCCACCTGCTGCCTTAGTATACAGAGATATCAGCATTTGTACCACATAGTCTTGTGTTTTCATAGTCATGTAACCTAATTCATTGTTTCTCATTTCATAGTAGACGATGATGCTGATCCAGCAGCACAAACCCAGTCTGCAGCAACATAACACCCAATACTGACAGTGGCCAGAGGTGCGGGACGCTGGTGACTGGAGTTAATGCCTTGGCCAGCTGTTTTGCAGGAAGGGCTCTCTGCTCAGCCTTGCCTTTGAAACTGCAGAGTTTCTGGACAGCTAATGAGAGACCGGTCTTTTCAAATGTGTCTGGAGTCTGAGGGGTCGACATTGCCCAAAATGTGGCCAAGGTTGGGAGGCTGAAGCTGCGTCAGCTGGTGGTCAGCCCCTGGCTGCAATGCCGTCCTACGAAGAACAGGTTGTTGGCAGTGTTCTCACTCCAAATAGCACTTGGCCCTATTTTCTGGTGTCCGTCTTTCATCCTGTAATGTACCACGAAGTCCTCTTGCATTGCAGAGTGCATAGCGTCCCCATCTGTCAAAGCAAAGACGCAGTCTCAACATTTCTGGAGAGCCTGTGGCAGAGACGGGGTGTCATCAGCTCCCCGAGCAGTGCATTTCCTGCCAAAACAGGATGCAAATGATCATGATTTATGCTTTTAAATATCTCCAGGGTGGGTGTCAGAGGATGGACCAGACTCTGTTCAGTGGTGCCCAGCACCAGGGTGAGGGGCAACGGGCACAGACTGAAACACAGGAGGCTCCATCTGAACGTGAGCAGAAACTTGTTTGCTGGGAGGTGCCAGAGCCTGGCCCAGGCTGCCCAGAGCGGGTGTGGAGTCTCCTTCTCTGAGACATTGAAACCCGCCTGGACCCACCTGTGTGATCTGCTCTGTGACCCTGCGTGAGCAGGGGGTTGCACTGAGGGATCTGCAGAGGTCCCTTCAGCCCAACCAGGCTGGGATTCTGTGTCTTACTTGTTGTCTTTGCCTTTCTTAATCACCCAGAACTGACTGAAGAAGGGCTGGGTGGAGGTTTGGGGATTATTGAGTAGCAGACCCAGGCCCTACCACAGAGTACATCTATCACGCTTTCAAAATTGAAATCCCAGACCAAGATTTCATGAAGTAAGACTGTAAGGGATGTGTGGGTGATGAAGAGCCTGGTAGACAGATAGGAAAAGTATCTGTGTACATGTCATGTTGTCCCGTGTTAGGGGAAGGGCTGAAACCAAAGACCAAAATGCAAGACTTTGCAATTCTGCGTGATGCTTCCTATGTAGTTCTTCGTGTTTTTCCTCATATAGAGGTGTCTGGAAATAAAAGTAGACTCATGAGAACTTTATAACCAGCGCCAGGCAGGAAGAGCTCTTGGACAGCCCATGTCTGACCAGGCTATGCCAAGTGCTCCCAGTTTGGGGACTGGGATTTGGAAAGGGAAGATTTTCCATCCAGACTGGTTTTCCTTTTTGTTCCCCCCCCCCCCCCCCCCCCCCTTTTTTTTTTCCTTGTTGTTTTGCAAGCCCTGAAAGGAACAGACTCAATGTTATTCTAACTTTAAATGGATGGAAGTGGGGGAGGCGATGAGAGCAGAGAAGGAAAATCCATTTGCCGCAGTACTGTCAGGCCCTTAGTTTTCCTTCAAGTCTGACAGGCCCAGGATTAAAGGTTTGGTTACAATGGCCTGACGTGCACATTAACAGCCCTGAATGTCTTAACAACCCGGCTACTGGAGGTGCATTCAGAAGAGTCTGTGAACTGCTTTTCCCCTTTAAAGCTCCTGCTAGACCATGTTGGCCAGTGAAATCTTTTGTGGTTAAAAATGTATAGACTTTTCTTTCCAACTCCTAAGCATGTACGTACACAAACCCTAAATTCTTTGCTGCCTTCCCATAGGTTTTATGCCTAGTTCTCCTTTAACCATTCTGCTTGTGAGAATGTCCTGCTTTGAGTGCACTGGGAGTTTATATCTCCCCCTTTTTATTTTAGTTAGACTTTCACCTAGTGTAAATGAGCAAGAACTCCCTTACGCGGGCGGAGTTATGCGGATCTGTTCCAGCTGATGGGCTGAATGGGCAGACTAAGGTTTTTCCCTCTGAAAAAGGCAAAAAGAGCCTCTGATCAAACAAAATCCCTGTCTTGATTGACTAAATTTGCATCATAAAATGGAATTCACCCACCATGATGCTTGCGTGGATCGTGAACTGGTGGACAGTGATTGTAATAACCAGGGTGCGTTGGTATCCACAATGCATAATAATGAAGTTTATACCAGGCTATTTCCAGCCATTGGCAGCACTGAGGGGGATGTTTCCACCCCTTCAGTCTCCAGGCAGCAAACCCCATTTGATTAGCTTATTTTGTTTGGGGATAGGGTAGGAGGAGGAGAGCTGGTGATAAAATCCAGCAAGAAGCCCTGGAAAAGATTTGAAGCTTTAGTTTAATTGAACGACTCCTATCTGAATGTGTCCAAATCCCTGCATCTCAGTCAGAAACTCTTGTCAGGGCTGGGAAGGGGCCTCTGCCTTCAGACGCTTCCCTTGCTGGACACAAGGTTGTTGGTAACTGGTTGCGTTTAACCCCAGCAGGTTTAGCTCGTGTTTCTTGATTCTGGGTGATAGGGACCTATGCTTTAAAAACAGAAGGGCTTTGGTTCAGTCTTCATTGCCAGTATGAAAAGTGATGGGGTTGGTGGTAGTTCTGTGATCATAGAACCATTTAGGTTGGAAGAGATCTTCAAGATCATTAACCATCACTAACCCACCCCTCCAGGGATGGTGACTCCAGCACTGCCCTGGGCAGCCTGTTCCAATGCCCCACAGCCCTTTGGGGAAGAAATTGTTCCCCACATCCAACTTCAACCTCCCCTGGTGCAACGTGAGGCCGTTTCCTCTCATCCTATCACTTACTACTTGGGAGAAGAGACCAACACCTTCCAGGATACATCTGGGGACCTTTGGCAGGAGTGGTGGCCCTTTTCTCCAGCAAGGATCATGTGCAATGTAGGAGAAGACAGACAAAAGGTTTCTGGTCTGTGATGGGTGGACCATTGGTAGTGTCCAGGAAGATTGCAGAACCCAAGGAATGTCTGTGTGTTCTTTTCTGAGGGTTCTTTCATACTATGGTTAAAGAAGATGGGTGTTGAAGTGGGCAGTCCCCCAGGGGAGTGAGGGGTGGGTGTTGTAGAGGACATGTCAGTCCTTGAGGGCTTTTGGAGTGGCTCCATCACGTGGATGATCTCCATTTCATTATGAGCGGGCAGTTATCTAAGGGGAAACCTGATTAGAAGAAGTGAGGAGAGTGCTCTGTGAGAGGGGAGGGTGGAAGGAGGAATAAATGAGAATTAATTTAGCACAAAATCAAGATGTCAAGATCAAAATTAATCAAGAGACAAGGTTAATTAATTAATACATCCTTAAACCATCACGACTACATCAATACCACTGGCATTAATCAAATCCCTAAGACTATTGAAGAGAAGACACTGTGGAATTGTTCCTAAACCTATGTTAGGTGCCTGAAAAAGAGCGGGGAGGAAACAGAATTACTGTTTTTCAACCCAGCTGATACTACCAGTGTGTTGTGGGGAGAATTACAAGCCTCAAATGTTAAAACTACTCATTATGTTTTATTTTAGAAATACAAAGTGGGCAAAAAGGGTGGTCTGGGAATAGCAGTAACTGTTTATCAGACACTGGCGGCTTTAAGGGAAATGACCCAACCAATGGTCTAATGAAGCCCTAGGAGATGCTGTTGACAGGAGATCCATACAGAACATTGACACCAGCATTCAGACAGTAGTGACAAGCAGTAAAAGGGGCACATCCTGTCTCTCCCAGAAATTGCTGTTCTGCGCAGCAGGATGTTCATCCGCCATCGCTCCTTGGTGAAAGCAACCAGGCTGGTGTAGGCTGACACGGGCCAGGGAGCGCAGCCAGGAGCATCTCTGCTGGAAGAAGGGTGGAGGGCTGACACCCAGCAGAGCAGCAGTGTCAGGCATTAGGATGCAGCCTGACTGGTGGTTGCTTCTTCTTTCGCCAATTTTGCCAATATTATTGAAAATGGAAACTTGATTTACAATCTGGTTGATAAAGACACATGGACAGATGGACACAGGAGCTTCACTTTAGTGCAACCATCTCTATGTCAAGTGCTGATTGCCTCCTTCCCCTGCCTGCTCGTGAACAGAGATGGCAGCTCCACCAGATTTAACCTCCTCTTTTGGTATGGGCCAAACCACCTTCTACTGGTGACTACCCTGTTTCCCTGAAAATGAGACAGGGTCTTATATTAATTTTTGCTCCAAAACTTATTACTTTTTTTTACATGTGTAGCTGCCTGACCACTATTTAAATTGACTTTTTTATGAACTGTAACTAGGGCTTGTTTTTGGAGTAGGGCTCATATTTCGAGCATCCTTGAAAATCCTGAAAAATCACGCTAGGGTACACAAGAGGTGCCTCCAGTCAGCTTAGACCAAGCACCTCACCTTCCTACAGCTCAAGTCAAAGAAGGTGACTCTCACCCTTGGCTTTTCCATATGGCATTTGATCAATCAGGCATTGACAGACACCAGATTGGATGTTTGTCTTTAGCTCCGAATGTTTCTGTAGGTTTCCCAAGGGAAGGCTGCCTGGTGCCATGCAATACTTCCTTCAGCGATCTGGAAACGGATATAATCACTCATACATCGCTCTAGAGAGATTAGGCAGAGTGGTGAAGGCCAGGAGCGTAAAGCAGTCAGGGGTGTCTTGTGAAAGCGCTAAAATCGTTAAAACCAATGTGCTTGCCATACACAGAATCACACAGAATGGACTGGGTTGGAAAAGACCTCAGAGATCACCAAGTCCAACCCTTGGTCCAACTCCAGTCCGTTCACTAGATCATGGCACTAAGTGCCATGGCCAATCTCAGTTGAAAAACCTCCAGGGACGGTGAGTCCAGCACCTCCCTGGGCAGCCATTCCAATGCTGACCACTCTCTCCGCAAAGAATTGCTTTCTAATATCCAGCCCAAATTTCCCCTGGCAGAGTTGAAGCCCATGCCCCCTTGTCCTATTGCTGACTGCCTGGGAGAAGAGCCCAATCCCCACCTGGCTAGAAGTGCCCTTCAGGTAGTTCTAGAGAGTGCTGAGCTCACCTCTAAGCCTCCTCTTCTCCAGACTAAACAAGCCCAGCTCCCTCAGCCTCTCCCCATAGGGCTTGTATTCAAGTCCAGTCTTGTTGCTCTTCTCTGGACCCGCTCCAGCACTTCAATCTCTTTCCTGAACTGAGGGGCCCAGAACTGAACACGACACTCCAGGTGTGGCCTCCCCAATGCAGAGTGGAGGGGAAGGATCACTGCCCTTGTCCTGCTGACCACGCTGTTTTTGATACAGGTTGAATACAGGTTGATACAGGTTTGATACATGGTTGAAGTTGGAGATGGAGGAATGAAGAGTGCAGGCAATTCCCTGAGAGTGAGGTGTGGGTGGATGGAAGTGGGAAGCGTTTAGCAGTCTGGATAAATTAGATATGGAAAATTGCAGAAAAATTGGTGAAGGAGGAAAAAGAAGAATGGAGGAAATGCATGGCTAGTGGTGTTAAAGAGGGAGTGATTTTTACCTGTATTTCAAACAAAAAAAGATGCAATTATCAGTGGTTTGTGACATCTTTCTCTTTGGAATGGTGATATATGGAAACCGGAGGCATTCAGCCAGTATGTGTGTTCTGTGCTTGGGAAAAGCCAGATGGTCTGTTCCCTGTTCTGGGATGTTAATTGTGCAAACCTCACCACTGCAGCCCCAGCAAAAGTATTGGCAACCCATGGGAAGAGTGGGGAATAAGAACCATGTTTTTTACCAGAGGTGGCACTTTGAAGGACTGCTGCCTCAGCTTTCGGTGAAGATATTTGTATATACCTACATTTGATTTTTTCCCTATTGCTGTAAATTGTTAACCCACAGTGGGAGGTTTTGCTCTGCTCTAGTTCTGCCGGAGCTCTTGGTCTTGAAACAGGAATCAACGTGGGGTGGTCCCCTGACCTGGGCTGTACAGCAGGTCAAGCTAAAGAATCACAAAGGCCCTAAAATCTATGAATAAGTGCGATTCTTTAGGAGTCAGTGCCCCTGGTTTATAGCAATCTGGTGAGGGGCCTTAACTGGGTGACAGGGTAATTTCCATACAGTTTAACTACATCCTATCTGGAGTCTCGGGGTAGGGTAGATTTGACCCACGGTGGTTTTGTGAAGCTCTGTAAGATTTGCAAACTGGCTTAAACTGGCCCATTTGAGTCTGGTATCCTGAACCAGCAAACACCAATACTTCAGAGAAAGGATAAAAAGTGACTCTTTCCTTAATGGACCCAGCAGTAATTCATTGGGAGAGGGTGGAGGGGGTAGAAGCTGGTGCTCTGACCACTGCAGGTGATCGGCTTGAGAGGTGTGATTACCTCTCCCGTGTCCCTATGCAGGCTACAAACATTTATTAATGGTCATAAAATATCCTGCCTGGTTTTTAAATCCAACCAGCAACGTATGACTTGACCACCATAAAGTTTGTCTCAAAACCAACACAAAAGGTTTGAATTACTCCTGGTGGCAATAAAAGCATTCTTTTGGCTAACGCTTTGCTTTATTGTTGGCTTTTATTTTTCTCAGTCCCCCTTCCTACCAGCAAGACATAAACAATGGGGTATGAGTTGTCGTCCCCCACCCCCTCACACCTACATTAATAAGATCCAGGACCCAGCAAAATGAATGAAACAGGAGCGGAATAGTCACAGAGGCGGCTGGTTAGCGATAAGCGCAGTTTTTCTGGTGTTAAAGGAACTGTTGCTTAGAGAGCGTCCTTCTCTTCTTTGCAACCCAGAAAGCCACAGCCATGAAAAAATGTTAATCTGAAGAATATTTATTGATTTAATGGATGAGTTCAGGACCACCAAAGTCATTTTTATTCAGCGTTGATTTATTTGATTTAGCTTTCTTTTCAAAGTGAATTAAGCTGTATTAACTTATAGCCACTTCCAGACAAGAGCAATTGCACAGGAGTTGAATGCAGTTTAATGTGTCTGCCTTAAATGTTCTTCTGTTGTTAATTCAGAAGAACTTTTGTCTTTTAAATTCCCTTAGGGAATTAAGCATCTGATGTTAGGTGGCAGATGTGTGCCAAACCTCTCCATGACCATAGATTGAATTCCTCCTGTAAATCTACTTTGAGGTACCTTGTGCAAAATCAGTGGTAACTTGGTCATCTTCTGTCTTGAATGGAGCTCTCTGAGGTACAATTAGCACAATTAGCATGTGAATTGGGCCTGAAGTCCTGCCAGGGCAGGAAAGATTGAGAAGAAGGTATCCACGTGTGTGGAACCACTGGTGCAAGATGTTGGGGTGCTGCTGGGTTTAGCTGTGCTACCCTGTTTCTCCGAAAATAAGACAGGGTCTACTACAATTTTTGCTCCAAAAGCCACTTACTTTTTTACATGTATAGCTGCCTGGACACTATTAAATTGACTTTTAAAATAAACTGTAACTAAGGCTTTTTTTTGGAGTAGGACTTATATTTTGAGCATCCTGAAATATTATGCTAGGGCTTATTTTTGAAGTAGGGCTTATTTTCAGGGAAACAGGGTATTTCTTCAGTTCTTCCCACCAATTTATATGAAATTGTGGATGCAAGAAAGGTGTGAAAACAACCTGGATGTCGTGTGATCCCCTTAATATTCTGCATGTGGCTCGCAGAGATCCCTATGGCTGGTGAACACTCCTCACTTAGCTGGTGAGAACCGTTGCTTCTGTTGGGGTGAGACAGTTGAGAGAGCAAGAAACTGCTGTCCTTGTTAGATCTCACTTGGTCCTGTTTCCTTGTAGATAACATGGAATATAAGCTAGTGTAAAAGAGGGCAGAAAAAGAAATTAAAGAGAGAAAATGTGGCATCTGAACATAAACCTGATGGAAATCCAGCCGCTGGGGGACCCAACAGTGTCAGGAGGATGGAGCCAGGCTCTTCTCGGTGACAACCAATGACAGGACAAGGAATAATGGGTTCAAACTGGAACACAGGAGGTTCCACTTAAATTTGAGAAGAAACTTCTTCCCGGTGAGGGTGGCAGAGCCTGGCCCAGGCTGCCCAGGGAGGTTGTGGAGTCTCCTTCTCTGCAGACATTCAAACCCGCCTGGACACCTTCCTGTGGAACCTCAGCTGGGTGTTCCTGCTCCGGCGGGGGGATTGCACTGGATGAGCTTTCCAGGGCCCTTCCAATCCCTGACATTCTGGGATTCTGTGGAAGGATGGAAAGCAGGAGTCTGGATTTCATGCTCTAGATAGGTCAGGATATGGCCTGAACTGGGGGAAATAAGGGGACTTTTGGGGCCCCTTCCTTGGCTCAGGCCGGTCACATCACCTCTTTCAGTCTTCCTATGCTACCAGGTCACCATCAAATTAGGGACCTCCAAAATGGGATGATGGGGCAGGGGGGACTGTCACCTCATTATTTCCTTCTCTGCATATGTCTCAGCATTTCAATGCCAGTGATTACCACTCCCACGCTTCTCTGATGTATCAGATGCTCAGCTTGGCGCTTTGCATTTATCACCGCACGACTTGTGTGAACAGTTGTGTGGGGCAGGTGAAGCCAGATGCAGCTGAACAGAGGTAACTTTTTGAACAATTCTAGATAATGCCCAAGATGCAGAGTCATGTCCTCTCCCTCACCCAGCAGAGATTGGTTTCGGCTCCAGGGAACTCACGCGAGGAGGGAGGAGCGGGCAGAGCAGCAGGATTTGCACCGCGGTGCACTAGCTGGAATGAGTTATGGAAATCCTTAAATCCTCCTAAGAAAGGGCAGTTAAAGCTGAACTGAAAATTAAACACTAAGCTGGTACAAGCCACCTCACCTATAAATCCAGTCCTGATGCAATTTATTCCTGCACCACACTTACTGCATGAATGGGGATTTACGGCGGGTGAATTTTCACATCCCCTTCCACCGACAACATCTGCAGGGTTTCACAAACCGCTGTGCCAAGGGTGCGCTTCCAAATCTCAGCCCGCAGCCGAGACCAGTGATGGGCAGGGAAGGGGGAGAGGAAAAGAAGCCTGATTTAGCAAATGCAGAGAGCTGGAGGCACCGAGCCCCTTTCTGTGTGTGCTCAGAGTGTTTGGATAAAGGCATCTCCTAAAGGGGGAATTTGTTTGGTTTGGACTTCATTGAGTGAAAAGCTCTCAGCCCCACGAGTGCTTAGTTATTCTCTTGTCTAGTGGCTCCTCAACAGCCCTCACCGATAGGGAGGAGGCTTCCTATTTGTGAAAGTGGCCCGGCTTGTTGAAATTCTCTAGTGACTTAAGTTTATTGGTTTTTCCTGAGGTCCAGCCATTTGAATTGCAAACAATGCCCCATCTTTACCTCCTCCCCTCCTCTTCCCCAGCCAGAACAATGTGCGGAGCTGAAATAAAGCCAGGCAAGGCAGGGTCTTGAAACGGAGCGCGATTTCTTTCCGCATGAGCGGGGAGGTGGAAGTTTGCTGCCTTCCGGTGCCGCTCATTGATGCGGAGGATTTCTGTGAAAGGGGCGGGAGGGATCTGGGGGGAGAAAGAGAGAAGGAGGCCAGCTTATGGATGATGGGCAGAGACCCTTTTTGCTTTATTTATTTATAACCTCTCCTGCTTCAAAGGAGAGATTGACAGCGGCAGATCCATGCGTGCTCTTCACCTGGCAGCATCCCGGGAAGGATGCAGGGGATGGGGAGTGCGGTGTGTACGAGTATACTCCAAAATTATCCAACTTTTGTCATGCTCTTGGGAGCGACTGAGCGGGTCAGGTCAGTCTGAGCTCAGTTAGACACGCACAAAGCTGGGCTGCTGCCGTGGGAGAGCTGGAGTGCTGTGCATTGAGATGTGTTATGTATAAATGAGATATAGGAGCACAGCGGCAAATGAATATAAGTAGTTCTTGCCTGTGTCAATTTTAAGGCCTGATTTCTCCTCTCGTGTTGGCTCAGGGAGCTTCTGTGTTGGTTCACTGACTTGGGTGGAGTTTTTCTCCTTATTTATGCTGCTGGGAGGGAGGGAGGTGGAAGGAGGGAGGGAACTTGTCCCCCCGAGGTGCTCTGGTACTGCTGGTTAGTTAAAAGCTGCAGGATGAATGATAGAAACACACAGCTTGTGTTTCACTTATTATTCTTTTAGTTCATGGGATGCTTCTGAAGTTTTGCCTCAAGCTGGCTCTGCTTTCTTGGAAAAGCACAGAAATCTCCTTTCCTAGAGCAAGTCTTTGAGGTGCCGCAGTAACGCACCGTTTGGGCAGAGGCGTGTTGGGGCAGCGGGCACCCAGAGGCATCCGGGCACAAAGGAGGTAGGAAAACCCAAAGGAGGCAGCCAAGACACTGCCGTGCCTGTCGTCCCACGCACCGTGCAGAGAGCTGGTCAGTGAGCTGAGGGGAGGTTGAGGAACCGTGTTCACCTGCACGTGAGGACAAGAACAAGGAGGACAAGGTAGCTCCTGGCAGGGGACTTTTCTTCTCCATGAAGGACACTCAGGTGTCTCTGCACCAGCACCCAGTGGCACATCTTGCAAGCTCAGCCTTGCAGATGGAGAGAGGATGGAGCCAGGCTCTTCTCAGTGACAACCAATGATAGGACAAGGGGCAATGGGTACAAACTGGAACACAGGAGGTTCCACTTAATTTTGAGAAGAAACCTCTTCATGGTGAGGGTGGCAGAGCCTGGCCCAGGCTGCCCAGGGAGGTTGTGGAGTCTCCTTCTCTGCAGACATTCAAACCCGCCTGGACACCTTCCTGTGGAACCTCAGCCGGGTGTTCCTGCTCCATGGGGGGATTGCACTGGATGAGCTTTCCAGGTCCCTTCTAATCCCTGACATTCTGGGATTCTGTGATTATGAGTGTGTGATGTATTTTGTGTGATAAAACTCACCTCTGTGATATTCAAGCCAGAACCACAAAGGTTCAGAGCTGCCAGTGTGTGCTACAGAGGCTCCTGACTTCAGCATCTGTCTCTGAGTTTTGGCGTTGTTTGCAGGCAAGGATGATTCAGATGAACTCATGACCATTCACATAGAACTGGTGTGAATTTGGGAGCCTTGGCTGCAGAAGACCCTGGGGAAAGGGCACGGGGGGTGTCGGAGGTGAGGGCTTTGGCAGCAGAGGGCAGTGGTGGAGCACGGGGGTCCTGCCCTTTGCTGGGGTCACAATGCTCTTCTTTTCATCTCCAAACTGGGCGCTTGGGCCATCCTCACAGCACACCGTTTTTGACTGATGGCTATTCATGTGCAGTGCTCATTCTATCACAGAATAGCACTTGTTTCATTTTATTATGAGAGGAAGGCTGGCAAAAGTCTGCTATAAAAGCACAAGACCGAAACCTGGGAGAACTGTTCTTTCCCTGTGCCCTCAGTCAAGTCCCTTTCTGCTTCACATTCCTCATGCAGAAAATGACAATAGGGACCTGGTTCTTGGTGGCAGAGCTGTGTGACACCTGCTGATGAGAAGAACTTTCTGCAGTGGCTACGTGACAGTTAAAGGCACGTTTTCTCAGTGCTGTGCCCATGAGCTATAGCAAGGTGCGAGGCAGAAGGAGAACAGACCCAGATCTGATGTCAGGAGTGTGGGGATGAGGGCAGACTTGAGGCTCTGCCAGCCCTCAGCCTGGAGCAGAAGCACCCGAGGAGACTGCAGGAACAGCCGTCAGCTCAGGAATAAATCTTCCTGGGGACCTGATCAAAACTCTTTGGGGAATCGGCTCTTGGCTCCATCCCCTAAACAAATCAAAGCAGACTAGCATCAAAAACTGATGTCTGAACATCTGTGGCCCAATTTGTTGTTCCCCCGGGCTGGCTCTTCTGCACCAGAGCAAGCTGTGCTGTGGTCTGTGGAGGCTTTGCCCAGCTCTCCGATGCCATTACCCGCTTCCCTTTCTCATCTCCTAACAGTGAACACATTTGATCTCGTTAAATGGCACCTTTTCCAAGAGGGTTGGCTGCTCTGAGGCATCTTGCTGGTCTTTGCTCAGCAGGTAACCTAAGCTGAGATCAGATACGCTGGCTGTCCGGTGGGCGAATTCCTCTTTATCTGATGCTGACACCTTCACCTCCTGGACTCGTGCAATTCCTGGGAAGGGCAGCTCAGAGCGTTGCCCTGAGCCACAAATCACTGATTGCAGATCCTTTTCTTCCGGGAGGGGAGAAAATAGAGCAGGTTTCAGTGAGATAGGGAAGAGCGATGCTTTCAGCATTACTCTCTGTAAGAGTCACATGTGCTGCAGGAGGAAGCAAATGGCAAAATCCTGCTCATGCAGGGTGATTATTCATTATAAATGCTGTCCAATTTGTCTGTGAGTCGAAAAGGGAGGCTACTGGTTTGTTTGGTGGGGGTTGTTCTTTTAGGAATTGCACTCTTGCAAAGACCAGAGCGTGCTGAGGATTTGGGAGGTCATTTGGTGTGGAGAGGAATACAGTTCATTGATTTTAATAATTTTTTCTGAGCAGTTCTCTGAGTGAGCTTCAGAAGTGCAAACAGATCCAATTTCCTGCTTTGCCAGGAGAAGATGCTCCAGCCCACAAATGCTCATTGTGTATAAATGGGGGAGAAAAGGGACAAAGATCTGGAGACCAAATCTAAATACAGAGATGTCAGGGGCTTCCTAAAGCTGGAGGAGTGAGGTTCAATAGAGCATGTATCCTAACCACAGTCTGCTTTGCTAAACAGATTGGTGGAGATGGCAAACACATGGACACAAGGCTGAGCTGAGACTTTTGGTGCTTGTGGACACTTCATGTGGGACATTTCAGACCTTGAGGCTGATGGCATTTCCAGCCCTGGGGGCTGGATGCAGCAGTTCACACCTTGCTGTGATGCGCTTTTCCCCTATGTCATCCTTAATTCATATTTATTTTTCCTTTTTACCCTTTCTTTAGACGAATGCTCACACGTTCGCTTTGTCTGATGGGAGGTGAGGTCTTGCCCCTGCTCCCAGCTCCAGGAGCCGTGATGCTTTTCAGGAGCCTCTGCCCTTGTCCTGTCCTTCAGCCTGGCCGTGTTCAGGCAAATTCAACTCCACCTCGAGTTTCTATACATACTTGTTCTCCTCCACTGGATCTGGGCCATATGGCATGCCTAGCCACCGAATTCGGCACCTGTTTTCCAGTGTTTTAGCCTAGTTGTAATTGTGTTCAATACAAATCTCATCCCGTGGCCCAGGAAGTGGCAGTTCTTCGAAGGGAATCCCCCTTTCTTAATTCAATTAATGTTCAAGCTAATTTCCACCCTGGGGCTGAGTCCCAGTGCCTTTGAAGTCAATAATAGTCTTGTGCTTCCCTTCAAGTGGAGCAGGTTTGAGCACACCCTTTGCAGGGAAAGGCTTTGCCAAGCTTTTCAAAGAGCTGTGTGCATTTTTTTGTGCCAAGAGATCTTCATCCTGCTCCAAACGAAGGGGTAGATTTCAGAAGGATGAGGCCCTAAGTCTTAGAAATCTCGATCCGCCAGGCCAGGTAGATGTTAGAAGATGGAGTGTATTTGTTTTTGAAGTATATTCAGGATCTCAGATGGAGGGCCCTTTGTAAAAGAGAAGAGTTATTGCTCTGTGGTCACTTTGAGCCTTACAGTATTTGCAATGAAATGCATATTTGCCCTCTTCAGGTTTATTTACTGCCAGAGTTTTAATGTATGTCTATAAAATGTCATTCGGATCATCCTTTCCTGGTTTGATTTAATGGAGTGAAAACCACAATCAGCTGGCAACAAGACTCTTTTTCCCATTCAGGGCAAAGTATGAAGAGCCAGATGCTGAGGTGTGTTTGCTGGCTGTGCCGGTAACCGTGACACTCATTTCAGGCATCCGAAAGGTGATTTTCTTCACTTAAGCTTGGCACACAACTGAAGTCCTGCAAGATGAGAATCTAATGGTTTTTCACCAGCGTTATTGCTGGTCACAAGCAGAGGCATCTCCAGGAGGAGTTCAGACCTTAGGAGGAGCTTTTCTTTGTGCAGGAGCACAAAGCAGCTGGGCCTTAATTGATCAAGGCTAAAATGATTAAACTTGAGAGGAAGGCAGCATTGCTCCACATCATGGCTTTTTATTATTCCTTGACAGAGGTATTGAGCAACTTTGGCCTTTGTAGTGGTTTTGGAATGAAACTAATCGATGTCATAGAAATAAATGGAGGAGTCCGTGGTGTGTGGATGGAGCCGCAGGGGGATGACATGCAACCCAATTACTGGCAAAAAATGGAGCATGTTACATATGTTGTTGTGGTTCAACTGTGTTAAAAGAGACTTTTACAAAGGTCCTGACATGAAAAAAGTGCGGTTCTACTGATTTTCATATGTCTGTCGTGTGAGAGGAAACAAAGCTGTAGTTTTTGGGCAGGATTTAGCGTCAAAAACTAATGTACAAAGTTACGTGAGAAGGCTGAAGTTGTCAGTGTGAAATTCCACTGATTTATGTCACTGGCAATGCACATATCTAAAGTTTTGCAATGTAAAGATAGGCAACACAATACCCCGGTGTGCTTCTCTTGCTGATTTTTAAGCTCCACGCTGCTCATCAGCCCAAATTGCTGAAGACTACCCAGGGTGAGGGGAAAGCAGCTGCCTTCCCGTGATGTGATAGGAAATGATGGGTCCGGCACCGGGAAATGAATATGTAAATAGTTATATGATCCCCAAGGGATAATTGCTTTGTTGCAAAATAGTCTCACCAGGAAAGCAGAGAAACATGACAGGTCTCATTGTGCTTTTGGGATAGACGAGCAGCCCCGGGTAAATATCTGGACTGGTTTGGATGCTGTTGGGGTTTGATTTGGTGAAGGAACATAGAACGCGCTCTCCTCTACCATTGCTTAGTGTGACACTGGAGGGTTCCGTGCTCGCTCCGTAGCAGTGAGAGACATTCAGGTTTATGTGATCGGATAGAGGGAACGCTCAGCCTCCAGCCACAGTCAGGAGTTAACAAGCTCCACGCTCCGGAGATAAACCCCGTCCATAAATCCGTAATCCTCCAGAGCCCATGGTTCTGTGGCTTGTTCAAGGTGCACGGTCCCTTCTCACAAAGTGAACCTGATAAAATGAGAATTGACCCATGCCTTTGCCCAAAGTTTTAAAAGAGACGGAGGTCTAAGCTTTCCTTTGAGATTTATATATATATTTAAATCTCATCTATATATATATAAATGTGGTTTGATTGGTCAGTTTGTTTTATTTCTCTTTCACGCCAGGGGCACCTCTTGATCATACCGGGAAATTTGCTTATGAAAGGGCTGAATAAAAGAGAAGTCAGGCAGCAGCCTTTACAGGTGCAGATCTGGAGTTTAGGATAAACACCTCCAAGTTTGGATTTCCTGCCTTCCACTTAGGGGAACTGTCTAATCTAGCTACCCATTCACCTTTCCTTTCATCCCAGGATGTCTAGTCTGATCTAACTGTCTGTCCTTTCATCCCCGCTATCTTCCTCTTGATCTGTGTTTTTTTAGAGCTCATTCATCACACCTCACAACTTCTAAAGCACCCACATAGGGCCACAAAGTTTCTCTTTACATTTTAGCCAAAGTGCTTGAAGGGATGGAAGGCGCAGCCTCTGCTGAGCTGTTCCTTCTTGTTGGAATCGCACCGGAGAGCATCTCGGTGAACGCGCTGAACAGAGAATTGAATTGTTCACATCCTTGAAGCTTTTATTCAAATCTTTGCCCGCTGGAAATGGGCAGGTTCGTTAATTATGTGGCTTTCCTGGCTGCATTTTCCCTTGTGTTGGGTAGGGGATGCAAGCACATAGGGCACCAGTACACTCCCAGTAAAAGGATAACGGAAGACACTGGGGCAAAAGGGGATACTCCAGAAGGGCTATTACATTCACAGACACATTTTTTGGCCTGTCACTTTGTTTCCATCCCGGGTGGCAGCTTGATTTTGATTTCTAAAGAGGGCTGGAAAGCATAGAGAACATCTGAACAGGAATGAAAACCTGAAAATGGGACAATAGCGGCTCTTTGAATATGGGACAGCATTAGGGCTCTTTATTCCAAGGTCTGCAACTAGGAAGGTCAGGGTGGAAACGGTCAGTGGAGATGAGAGAAATGAATCATATATCAGCGAATGCTGTTGTGAGGGCCAGCATCGCCTGGCTTGAAAGAGGTGCACAGATTTCTTAAGCAATTTCTAACTAGCAGCCAGCTTCAGACAATGATTTAGGAACAAAATTAGCTTTACAGGGAACACCTCTTTTGGAAGGTCCCTCTCTCTTTCTCCCTTGCTCATTCCTTCTGGTCTTTTATTTCTTTCCCCCCTCCCCAAAAGGGAAGGTTGTTATTTGGGAGCCCTTTTGAGGGGAGAGAACCATGGTGAGATTCTTGTGTTGGCATGGCCGATGTTAATGGGTAACACTGGGGCCAAAGGTCCTTTAAAGCTCCCACATCTGCAGCTTTGTACAGATCTCACCTCTGAAATGCCTCAAAGTGTGTAGCCAGGCAGGACTTAATGTGTATTAGCAAGACAAAGGCCCGGGGAGGAGAGGAAAGGGGGATGAGTTTTAATTTACTGAAGATTTATTAGGCCTCATGAAATCGGCCTGAACCACCCATTTTCTATATCATCTACCCACATCTAAAGGGGGCGGCTTTGTTGTGGGGCGATGGTCGTTGAGAATTATCCCGCAACAAATCTCACCAGCGTGAAAAGGACACAGACAGGAGCGGGACGCGGAGGAGGGTTCACGCTCTCCACACAGAGCCCAAAATCTGGAAATATGGAAATACGGGAATGCCATTCAGGCTCGGTCCTGCCTCCCCTTGACTTTTGTTTGTGGGGTGCATGTTCTCTTTGCTAAGCCTTGCCCAAGTAGATGAATGAGATATCAGGAGGGTAGAGAGAGAGGAGGAGCCAACACCAAGGTGTGGGCATCACATGAGGTTTTGGAGCTGAAGGGATCTGTTCTGGGGAAGGGTTGGTGGCTTGTTCATACAGAGGTGATACCTTTTTGCTTTCAAGCAGCTGTGATGTGGCTCTAAGCCTGAGCTTGCAAATCAGGCTTTGATGTGGCCCACAGAGCTCTAGAGAATGACCCATCTTGGACCTCTCTAGGCTGTAGCTTTAGCGTAAGTTTTGTAATACTGGGGTTGCCTCAATGGCATCTAGGAAAAGGCTTATTCATCGTACCTGGCTCCTTTTCTTCCCATGGCCCACTCTCAATGTAGTAGCAGATTTGGTTATCTCATTTTTGCCATTAGTCTGCCTTGGAAAGGCCACTTGCAAAGTTTCTGTAACACTCGGTGATCATACAATCACAGAAGGTCCTGAGTTGGAAGGGACCCACCAGGATCATTGAGTCCAACCCCTGTCCCTGCACAGAACAACCCCACAGCTCACATCATGATGGGGTGTTCTCCATGGTTTCACCTTCACCTGGCTTCGTGGACTGATAAAAATCACACCAACATCCATCTCTCTTGAATGCATTGGCTTTCTGGCATGAAGGGATGCACAGGAGGTCCTGCAGAAGAAGGCATTGAGGTCTCCTTCTTTGCTGAGCCGTGTCCGTGCTCCTGTTCCCTTGCAGACCTGGGACCATGGCGACTCATCTCTGTGGTTTTCATCCCACCAACCCGGCTGGGATCCTCATTCCAGTGGAGAAGTAAAGGAGAACCAGGAGATTGAAATATAAAAGGTGCCTTTGGGTGACCTCAAGTAAAATAACTTTCTGGTGCTGGTCCTCATGGTACCAACATGAGAGCTGGGAAGTGAATCCTGCTCCCCTGCAGTGCCAGAAGTACTTTTCAACCTGTCCCCTGTGCCAAGGATAAAATGCAGGTGGAACAAGGGAAAGTCCGCAGGATTTTAGCAGTGGATGTTGGTGTCAGGCTGGCTGTGCCATTGAGAGTGACTTGTGAGTCTGATCCCATCTTGAAAGACCCAGATGTGGGTCTGGGACTGTCACACAATGACGGACCCGATATTGTCCTCTGATTAACTTGTGTCAGGTGTATGTGTGAGTTTACGAGACTATTCTCTCCAGATATGGTAGGAGGAAATCTGCAGCCACATCCAGCATTGTTTTCTTCACTCTGTTATAACTTGTATAAATACTTTTGCCTCACTTGAATGATGGGTGCAAGTCCCATTATTTCCCGAAACTATTTACATCCTCCTGTTCCAGAGGGCCGGGAACTGCTGTGCCTCGAACACCAGCCAGGTAAAGCTCTGGGGAAAGATTTCCCGAGTGAATCTGGAGTCAGGATGTGATGTCTCTGTAACTCGAAATTCCTCATGTTGCCTCTGATCCTTGTAACATCTTTCCCTGGGCACACGGAGCCTAACAACATTTTGGAAACTGCGAATTCCCAGGTCAGATGTCAGGCAGGCAGGTTGTTGTGACCTTAGGAATTGTCACCTAGCATTGAAATGCAAATGAAAAATCAAATAAAGTTCTCAACTGAATAAAAACTTAAAAGCTGTTACCTAAGGTAGCTGTCACGTTTTGCAGCAGGTCCTGTCGCAGATCTGGCAGTAGAGGTGTTCCTGGGTACTTTTTTTAAGGATTTATCTTAGAGAAAGGGTCGTATGTGGGTGGCAGGAGGAAACGTCAAAACCAAGGTCTCTGTGAAGGTGTGAGCGTTTCTTCTTGAGTTGGGTCTTGGGACCTGAACCCCTGGGAAAGAGTCGGGACTGTGGGTGGACACTGTCAGACTGCAGAGCCACGTGGCATCACGCACAAACAATAGGGTATCTAAAAATAGTATATTTGTAAGGGTGCTGTGGGCGTTTGGGTGACAGACACAATATAGAGCTGGAGAATCACTCCTACATACCTTCTTCTCAGCTGTAATTTGTACTTTGTGTACTTAGTTATTTCTAATACCTTATTATATCCTTATGACGTGTCACAACAAAAGCATGATCAGCCGTAGCTTCACAGCTAAATGCCTTGCATTGACGCTTTCCAAGCTCCCTGGGAGCTGCCTGGGCTTGTCAAAGGGTTAAGATTTGTCCTATTGATACAAAAAAATGCCTTTAGACATTGTTGTTCTTGAACAACCCTGTCTGAACCATTCAACCCCTTTGGAGTTAAAAAGCTGTTCGTCCACCCTCCGGAGGGCAGATGAATGGCGAACAGCAAAGTTACAGTCCATGGTCAGGCTGAGCAAACAGGTAACTTTTGGAAAGCGGTCAAAGGAAGCTGAAAAACCATCTTAGATACGGAGCTGAGCGTGAGTCACCCAGGGAAGTCAAAACAGACTGCTCAAGTACTTCACTTCAAAGCCTTCAACACCAGCAACCCTCAAGCATCCCAGGAATGTCACTGCTCTTCAAAGGAGGCCCGCAGGGATGGCTGTGTGTCCGGGAGGGATGGCTGTGTGTCCAGGAAGGATGGCTGTGCGTCCAGGAGGGATGGCTTTGTGTCCGGGATGGGTGGCCGTGTGTCCAGGAGGGATGGCTGTGTGTCCAGAGGGATGGCCGTGTGTCCAGAGGGATGGCCATGTGTTTGCATTAGTCTCCTGTGTAAGGAGAAGCTTTAACAAAGCCCTTGGCAGTGTGTGCTCCTTCCGCAGAGATTGGGGGTACTGGGTTGCCCCATTTCAGTCTTGACTCTGTTGGCCAAGTCCTGAGTCTGATCTCATGCTGCATTTACACCAGAGTCCTTGTGATTTGCTTTGGATTTACTTAACTGGGAAAAAAATAACACTCCCTGACTTCCCAGGCGTTTCAATGAGATCAGCATCCAGCTTTTTCTTGTGACCAGCCAGATACCCATTGCTGACAGCAGGTTTTAGGGGGTGATGGTTGGCCCTGGCTGCACCCCATCCCCAGGTGACATCCCGGGGTACCGTGGGTCACACTGATGCCATAGGCAGGGCTGTACCCACCGCCCGCAAGTCCTGGCAACACAGATGTGAGTTCCTGGTGATTTCATTCCGAGAACAAAGCTGACAATCAATATTTGATTTTGTGAAGTGTTGCAAATTCTGATGTGAAATGTCTATTTTAAAAATTCAGTGTTGTCTACAGGAATATTTCAATTCCACTTATAATTCCCTATTACTATTATTATTTTATCAGGGAGGACTTAAGTGAGAAATCTGCTGCCTTGGTAGACAGCTCTGAGCAGAATCTGGAAACATCAGCATCCCTTTGGGTGACCAGTGCACAAGCATCAAACTTCTTTTTCTGCAGATCTCTTTCTCTGAACTTTGTTTTTTCCCATAATATTTTAATTTCAACTCTACTGTGAATGGAAAAGTAAAACCTGGGCAGATCAAAGGATCACATTAAGAGGAAAATACTATATTTTTGTATTGATTTTTGTGGAAGAGGACAGCACAAATCCAACTGTTTCTGCCACTGGTGGAGCTGGGTTAGGTTTGTAAATGAATAGAAGAAAAATAATAACATCACAGGACTTAGTCAAAGCAAAGAGGGATACAACGTAATGAAACAGAAACTGGAGAGGGAATTTGAAGTGTTAGAGGCTGAATGCAATTGCTTGAGTTGGAAGCCAACCAGCGTCCTGGGGCTAACACCTCTCCTCCACGGAAAGTGCTAGGGGAACTTTCATATTTATAATGGTAAGGATTCTGGGTTTGTGCCTTGTCCAAGAAATGGATTTTAAAAATAAATGTTGATGCTGCTGAGGATTCTCACTTGGAGGAGAACCTGGGGGCAGGCCACAGATTTGGGCAAGGTTAAATAGAATCATAGCATCTCAGTGACTTAGGTGCCAAGGTCTAGTTTTCCTAAGTGACTTAGATGCTTAGGCCCAGATCCAACCATATGCTTTGGGTCCTAGCTGGGAGACAGGAGCTCAAACTAATATTATACATATGTACTTTGTTGGATTTGGGCGCCAAAGCCTAAATCTCAGTGTAAGTCTATGAGATATAAGCTCTTAAGTCACTAAGCACCTTTGAAAAATATTACTGGGGCTTATGGGAAATATAGTTTCCAAGCAATTTAGCACTTGGAAGCATGGTAAATCAGAGCAGCTCAGTTATATTGGTAAACCCAGGCTATCGGCTTGCGCTGTGCTTTTTCCAAGCTGCATGTCCGGCTTAATGCAACCCAGTTGTCTGGGCAGCCTTGGCCAGGTGGAGGTGCCCACACACCTCCCGAGGGAGGTACCGGGGGCAGAGGTGGATAATCTGAATTCCACTGTCCTGTGCAGGGTGAGAGGGGTAACACTGCAGCCCAGAAGGCAAAGCGTATCCTGGGCTGCATCACCAGCCCCGTGGGCAGCAGGTGCAGGGAGGGGATTGTCCCCCCTGACCCGCTCTGTGAGACCCCCTGCAGTGCTGGTCCAGCTCTGGGTCCTCAGCACAGGACACACATGGACCTGCTGGAGAGGGGCCAGAGGAGTCCCAGAAATGATCCGAGACTGGAACAGCTCTGCTCAGAGGCCAGACTGAGAGAGTTGGGGCTTTCGGCTGGAGAAGAGAAGCTCCGGGGAGAACTTATTGCGGCCTTTCCAGACTTAAAAGGGGCCGATAAGAAAGATGGGGACAGAGATTTGAGGGGGGCCTGTGGTGATAGGACAAGGGGTGATGGTTTTAAACTAAAGGAGGGAGATTCAGGCTGGACATGAGGAAGAAATTGTTGGCCCTGAGGGTGCTGACAGCCTGGCCCAGGTTGGCCAGAGAGGTGGTGGATGAACCATCCCTGGAGACATCCCAGGCCAGGCTGGACGGGGCTCTGAGCAACCTGAGCTGGTGAAGATGTCCCTGCTCATGGCAGCGGTGGCACTGGGGGAGCTGGGAAGGTCCCTTCAAACCAAACCATCCTGAGATTCTATGATCTCATGTAGATGTGTGCTAAAGATTTTCACTGCGTTGGAGCCAAATGCAAGACACTGGCAAGACAGTGCCATAAAATGACCTTCATCGCTCCTCCCATCCCCTGTGACTCTTGGTGTCCAGAAGGCAGCTGAGCTGTGGTTCATCATAATGTCTTCTGCCTTGACATCCATGCCAAACTGTATAAAGGGTGTTATCTCTCCACCTGCTTGAAGTAACACCAGCATTTTGGGGCTCTGCTGGACCTACCACTTGTGAGTGGCGGGAGAAAGAACCCTCTGTAGAGGGTACGGCATGGGGAAAGCGTAGTGCATCAGTGTTGTGCCCGTTCCAGGTCTAAATGTCCACTCGCTGAGTCAAAGGGACTAAGGTAGCTGCCCTTGGCTATGGAGACTTTTTCCATGATAAGACCTTGCCGTTGTTTATACTGGAGTCAGCGTAATTAATGGTGCTGTGCACAGTGGTGCTGCCACACTGCCTGCCTTGCAGAGGAGATTTACTGCATCTGGAAAGAAGCCCAAACTCAAAAGCCTGTAATTGTTTTAATAGCAAATTAAAGCAATGTAGGATGATACTGTGCTAAGGCCTCTCATGTAAATGCCATGGGCAGCAATGCAGGAATAGCTGAGATGTCACTACCTAAGATGGCCCTGGAGCTGTACTTTGGAACGACTCATTAGTCATATCTAAGGACACCATGAAGAGAAATATATTTTAGAGTTGAACAAGCAATGCCAATCTTCCCTGGCCTCCAACTATCAGGTTAGTTGTGAGACTGGTGCTAGAAGGTGGAATTTGGTGTCTGTGTCACGCTGGAGCTAATAAAACTGGGTATTCTCCGGGAATAACTTCGGGATTTGATCTAGCTTTTTTCTGAATTCTCTGGGAGCTGTGTGTAATCAGCCTTTTCTAAGCAAAACCCATTGCTTTTGCTCCTAAATATAGGACTTTGATGCTTTCACTTACATCAGCAAATCTGAAAATACAGGATTTTGGGTTAGGTGCAACAGTTTATGCGGAGGTTAAGGCTAACAGCCCACTTTGCAGAAGGGCCAGGAAATTTGCTGTCAAATGCCATGTACCTCCACGCAGCAGCACTTTCTGGGGGGTGCAGTGGCAGGTCTGTAGCTCCACATCCCAGCCCGGGCCGTTCTGCCTAATGCATCGGGGCCAGCCCAGCGTCCAGCTCTGCTTCCCCTGCCACCAACATGCGTAGGGCAGCGAAATCGGGGCTGATTGAAGCTGCTTTAATTGTGCATCGGTTGCTGAGCAGGCCACCATCTGCATCCCCATCTGGCGGGGGAAAGGCTGACGCAGCAGTGGTGAGAGGACTGTAGGGTTGTAAAATTTAACACTGGAGAAGCTTTTTCGTTCTTTATGGGTTTAGGGTTTGTTTTTATCTTGTGCCCATTTTGCTTGTGAGCCTGCGCTCAGCCTTCAGCAATTGCCTTGATGCGTCTCCTGCCTTTGGAGTCGGGGTCACACACTCACCGGCAGCACGGCCACCACTGGCCCGGGCTCTGCCAGCTGCCCTGGCCAAAAAGCCAAAGCAGACCCTCTCTCTGCAAGCTGAGACCAGAGGGTTCATGCTGGAAGAGCTCTCTTGAGCTCATGGGTTGGTGTGGCTGTTACATCCCAGGAACCGCTGTCACTTGCAACACCTGCGTTAAAAACACTCTGCAAGCTGCAGCTCACACCGACTTTCCATCTCACTTGCATGGTTGTGCAACTATTCCTTGTTTCATCCCCATGGTGTTTCCCTTCAGTGTGAGCTCAGGGAAGAGCTGCTGAAACCAACTGCTGTTTCTAAGCCAAGCCTGCCCTGAGCTGGCACTGATCACAGGTAGTTACCCCTCTAACCCCTGAGATAGACCTGCACAGCATCAGGTGTGGGATGGTGGAAACTGGAGCCTCAGCAAAGAAACTGCTCATTCCACAGAGCCAAGGTTTGTTGTTCCTGGAGCACGGTCTGATGTGTTGTATGGGAATACAAGGCAGCTGTGTAGGTCCGGGTGGTGCACAGGCTGGAGGGAGACGAGTTGGGAATTGCCTCATCACTACAGTCTGCAGGAGTCAGTCTTGGCTTGAATCCTGAGAACTGCACCTAGATTTTGTCTCTGTAAGCTTTAGCACAATGCATTCAAAAAAGAGAGAGATCAAACCAGCATGTGGACCATGAAGGATGACAAACAGAAGATAACTAGCAGTGTGCACACATTGAGGAAAGGAGTTTGGCCATTCAGTCCTTCTTGTTGCTAAAACTGCCGTTAACTGTGGGATTCATTGGCAATCCGAGCAGAGAACCCAAAGTGTGGTCACGGTTTCTGTTGGTGCAATGGGGATGCAGGTTTTTCATCCATCGTTGCAATGGATGCGGGAGGAGCAGCGTGGCATTGGCCTCGATATTACAACACACTTCTCTCCTGCCAAGCATCATCCACCAGATGTGACATGGGATATATGGGAGACCCAGCTCTTTTCCAGGGAGTCCCCGTGGAAGAGTTGCTGGGCTTGGTGTTTGGATACCAGGATCTGTCCCTCTGTGCCAGATATTTTGAACGGTTTTTCATTTGACTTTTGGGGTTCAGGGAAACACGGAAGGCAGAGAAATGTTCCCTTTGAACAAAGAGAATTTATGTCGCACTGTACCTGAGCACTGTGGGTCTGAACATGTTCAGGGAGTTCCCCGATGGCTCCTGAATGTTGTGATCAGGTATTGCAGGTGTTGGGAGCACTCGGACTGGAGAGGTCCCTGAGCTCGGGGACAAGACAGCCACCGCCAAGTGGGACACTTCCAAACAATTTAGAGGCGCGGAGTAAAAGGAGTGCCTTTGCTTTGATCTATCAGCTTTTATCATTTGTAAACATCTATTAATTGCCTGTGTCAGGCCCAGATCCTTATCGTCTTCTAGTCTAATTTCCCCTGTTCGATGCATTTCCTCCACTATAAAAATACCCATCACCCACCCCTGTCAGCACAGATTAAATCTAACGCTCTTTCTTTCAGCTCCTCTCCCCAGTGAGGCTGTAAAGCTGTCAGCTCCACACTTGACAAGAGCCAGGCTGCCCTCCTTCCCTTTGTCTCCTGAAGAAGAAAATATTTAGGTGTCACTGGCTGGATGGCCACGGTGGAAGTCGACGGACCTTGACCCGTCCATTGATCCGAGCCATGAGAGGAGAGTTTCCACCACTAGCAGCTGTGATGCTCCCGGTAGCCAGACCAGGGCATGTCTTTGGGGTCACCGATCCCTGCTGCCACCTCCCTGGCTTCCTAAAAGCTTCTCCGTGGGGCCACACATCCCTTGGCATGCCCCAGCTTTTCCCACACATGTGACATCTAAACCGCTTCCCAGGCAGCGAGGTGCTGGCTCCTTGGGTAAGAGGTTGATAAAGGGTGTGAAGTTGGGGCTCTTCAAAGGATTTGTGCTCCCACTCCACGTCCCCAAAGCACAGCTCAAGGGCCAAATGTTTTCCACACCTGCTGGCTGAGTGTCAGCATAATGCCTCATCTCTGGGTTTAAAGAAAGAGGAAAGGCGGTGGCTGCAGATGGCATATGTCTCAGTGAAATAGGTGATGCGAAATCCCTGAAATCCCCTCTTGCGTGTGCTCTGCAAATGGGCTTCTCTCCGCGGTTCCCAGCTGGACTCCCGTAAGCGATGTCTGAGCATCCCCGCAGGCAGCCTCAAGGCTGGACGCTCTGCTTCCCCACCGTGCCAACAAAACATGCGTTTTCACAGGGCAAAGAGGGACAGGAGGAGCAACTTCTCAACAAAAACAGAGCAGGGGCAGAGCAGGCAACAAACAGTGAAGAAAACAGCTCCTTGGGCCAGGGTCTGAACCCAGGGGAAACAAGCAGTCCCGGGAAAAATAGCGTGGAGGACCAGGCTGGGCAGACAGGAGGATGCCATGAGATGCTGAGCTGCAGCAGTTTATCATCAGCCTGTGGCAAACAGGAGGTAGCGTGGTTTTGCTTAATCCTCGACTGCTGGTCCAGTAGGGTTACAGGTGGTCAATGCAAGGGCTTAAAAATAACCTCTCCTCCTGCTTCTCCCCACCTAATACAGATAATTTTCAAGGCAGAGCAGTTACTGGGCAGGGTGCCGGGGTCCGTGCAGAGGTTTCCTGGGGCAGGTGCTGCTGTTGAAGTGTCACTGTGATCACACAGGCGTTATCTCCTCTGTGCCGTGAGCTGGAGACGCTCACACCACTGCTCACGGCAGCTCTGCCAACACCGCAGCCGCTGGCTGCCACCCCCAGCCCCTGTGTCTGAGCCTCAAGTGTCTGCCTGCCAGATAACGAGTGTTGCAGGATGGTCCTAAGAAGCAGCCCAAGTGCGGCAAAACAGAGTTGATGCAGCTCCTGCCACTGATCACTCCAGAGCTGTTCTTGCTGCTGTGCAACTCGGGACAGCAGGCCAAGAGGACCCACAATACGTTTAATGTGCATGTTAGCACTCCATTAAATATTGACTACGCTTAAATAAATGATGCAGCCAACTTTCAAGGAAGAAAGTGCTTATTTTGTCAACACAAAATATCCCTCTGTGCCTTTATCCTCATTAGTCGGTCTGTGGCCAGAAAGCGCTCTGAACGAGGTCTTTGTAACCGGTTCCACATAACGTCACTTGTCCAAAGGAGACTCTGTTAGAGCTGAAAACTTGGTTTGGCCTTAAAAAGCAAAGTGTTTTAACATGAGAATGTCAGAAAGATGACTTCATAACTTTCTTTCAATAAAGCTTGCAAAGAAGAAATTTTGTCAAAACCAACCCTTTCCCGCAAACCCTTTTGACAGAAATGAATCTGCATTTTGACAGAGATACCCTTCAACTCCAAAATCCCAGAAGCACCTCACATCTTTCTGACTCGCCGCATCACGACGCCGTGTGTGTCCTCCAGCTGTCCCCACGGTCACACAGGCTTGGTGGACTTCGTGTGATGCTCATTTTGGGCTCAGCCTCTCAACCAGAAGTCTGGATCCAGCCCACCTAAACTTAGGAGCCAAACTAAAATCTATAAATTGATGGCTAAATAGCAGCCAGGTTACTTCAACAGGCGGTGGGAAGGGTTAAATCGTACTCCCGCCTTCCTGGAGCGTGTAGGAGGGTTAAATTTATTTGGCTGTATCAAGACAGACCTTTTGCTTTTGCCATGTTGACAATCATCGCCGTGACCAGTTTGGATGGTTTTCAGGTGGGAGCCCACACTGGGACAGGGCTACGGGACAGACTGCGCTGCCTTTGCTGCTTCGCTTTTCTGCTTCACCATTGCTTTTCTCAGGCTCTCTCTCACCGCCTCCCTTTACATTTGTTTTCACAACACCTTACAAATAGCCTGTTTTAATAATGTATAATTGGAGGCTTTTTTGTATGCTTTTGGTGCATCAATTATTGAAGCCCAGCTTGGTGTTCTCTGTTAATAATGGGTTTTTTGGTTTGTTTATTCCTGTTGGTTAAATTTTTCATGGGAACGTTGTCACAGTGGAAGGTATTTGCTGCGGCTGCTACAGGACACGTAACTTCTTGTGGCACTTTCATCAGTGACCCGAGTGCATCACCAAGCTCAGTCTCGGTGGGCTGGGCAGGTTTCAATGGCCCCTGGGGTAATGCCAGCTGCAATATTGCAATGTCCCAACTGCAAATCAGGACTGGGGAGTGTCACCTCTCTCAGGGAACCAGGACACTGCCAGGAAGCAGCCACCTTCCCACATTTGCACCAGGGAAGTTTCAGGTTGAATATTAGGAACAATTTCTTCCCCAAAGGGCTGTTGGGCATTGGAACAGGCTGCCCAGGGCAGTGCTGGAGTTACCATCCCTGGAGGGTTGAACAGATGGAGATGAGGGTCTTGGGGACATGGATCAGTGCCAGGGGTGGGTTAACAGTTGAACTTGATGATCTTGAGGGTCTTTTCCAACCCAAATGATTCTGTGATTTCAGAGGAGGGCTGGAGCTGGGCAGCTGGGGTCTGAACCAGGTTGTCCTCAGCTGTCGCTGCACAAGCAAAATGATCCCTGAGCATCCTGCCCAGCACTGCTCGTGGTCACAGGCAATCGAACTGTTCAAATCAGTGTTGACCGAGCTAAGCGTGATGCTCAGCACTGCTGTCCATAAGCCAGCAAGCACTGCCAGGACCTGCCAACCCACATGAAGCCACCTCCTGATTTTTTTCCAGGGCACTAATCATTATCGCTGGGCATTTTCCCCATGTGCATTTCTCTTCTTTAAAAAAAATGGGTTTGGCTTTTATTCTGAAAAGTATCAGGATGGAAAACGTCCATCTGTCTCAAACGGTTACCTTCGTTTTGCAGAGGCCAGTGTTGTTCTCAGAATGGCCGGTTCCTGTGTGATTTGGGAGAACTTTGACATTAGGATCACAGGGTAATTCAGACTGGAAGGGATCTTAGGATGTCTGTAGTCCAACATCTGCTCAAAGCAGGGACGGCTCAGGTCAGACCAGATCACTGAGGGATTAATCCAGTCTGGTCTTTAAAATGTCCAGGAATGGAGACTGAGCAGCCTGTAGCCAGGGTACATTGACTTTCCATCGCTCCCAACTGGAGCCAAATTCTAACTGGCAACCTGGAGGTAAAGGTTGTTTATCCCATTAACAAGCTCAGGATCAGGCCCTCCTACAGTGAGAGATTCCTTTAATTAAGTTTTACCTTATCTTGAGACTTCAGCATGATCTAATGTACAGGCTCAGTCAGCACCCCTCCAACTTTGAGAGCTGACATTGATTCAATAGGTGGATGTGTTGTGTGTCACTGTCGTGTCTGTCCTGTACCTTAGCAATTATAACACAACACGGGGAAAAATGCAAACAGGAATGTGTGGGTGGGTGGACCGGCACCCACTGGTGCTTCAGCAAAGATGCAGGACAGACTGGTTTTAGCAGCAAAGCTGTTTCAAGCATTTCCTGCATCCATATCATACAAGTGTGGGGTTTAGAGGAGATCACTGGCCGAATTCAGAGCGGAAAAGCGAAGAGAATTCTTTTTAACTTGTGTCTGTTTCTAACGCAGACCCCAAACCAGCTGCTTTGCCATCACCGTGGGGTCAGCAAACCAGGGGGGCACGCGTCCCATGCCAGGTTTGCTCCCAGAGCCAAGACACCCAAAAACTGCCACCTCAGCAAAAACCCTGCATCCCTCCCGGCCTGTGGGGAGCGCACAGCAATGCCGAGGTCAGAGTCCTACAGACGTGGGGGTTTGCTTGTGGATTCTTTCATGGGTCAGCAGGTTGAAGTGAAAGTCATTGCTGAAACCCGAGGCCGCCTGTTAAAACCGCAGCTCCGTCCTGTCCCCTGAGCTTCACCCACGGTGCGCTACCTGACGTGTTCACTGGCATGTTTGGGTCGTTATGAATACCCTTGCAGTCCAAGCTGGGGAATCCTTTGCTTTCTCCATCCCATTGCATGTTGTCTGCTCTCCTCAAGTCGCTCCGGCTGTTGTTTCCCATCAACTTTCAGATAATTGGGTACTTCTGCTGTATAACGTGAAAGATGCTGGCCTGGGGTGTAGATGGGGAACGCAGGACTGGATCGTCCCTTTACTCTGTTGCTTCTCTGGGTGACAAGTGTTTTTATGTAACAAGTATTTTTATTGCCTGTTCTTACATCGGAATAGGAGGCGTCATGAAAGATGTTGAGATGCACTCCCCTGTTTCCCTGAAAATAAGCCCTACCCCAAAATAAGCCCTATCATGATTTTTCAGGATTTTTGAGGATACTCAAAATATAAGCCCTACTCCAAAAATAAGACATAGTTACAGTTCATTTAAAAAGTCAATTTAAATAGCGTCCAGGCAGCTATACATGTCAAAAAGTAATGAGTTTTGGAGCAAAAATTAATATAAGACCCTGTCTTATTTTTGGGGAAACAGGGTAGTGGGGGGATGCGTTTGCCACTCTGGTTTGCAAGAACAGAGCGCGTTGAGCTGGTAACACGCTGCCAAGACCCTGTGGAGGAGCAAATGGAGCTTTAGATCAGGAGGCTCCATTCTGGGCCGAGCTGGTTGGTGACTGTGGGTCAACCTCCCCTCTTGCTTCTCCTCTACCTTTGGTCTCCAGGGACATTTCTGGAGGTGCAGAATGCATTTGGCAGTGTGGTTGCAGATTCAAAAGGAGTTGTGGTTGCTTTGTGGGTAAGACTGAGACGTCATATCTCAAGGCGAGCTCGGCACAGGGGTCTTGGGACAGCTGTGCCTCGGTCCTGCTCCTTTTCTCTCTGGGAGGTGGAAGAAGCACTAGAAACACGCTGAATTTGGTTGTACTCTGAGGTTATGCTTCCTTCTCTTTTTAAAACTGGAAAGGAAAATGATCCGTATTTTTTGCATGCAATGCAATGCCAACCTGACTGACACCTCGACTGTTTTCTCCTTTACTGTTATTGTTTTCCTCTCCTACGTGGTCAGTACTGTCCAGTTCCTAATGAGAAAAGGCCAGGAAAACCAACTGAGTTCACCTCCCACTCCCTTGAATAAAAAGCAAGTTTGCTTTGTTAGCCTAATCCGCACTCCCTCATGGTTTCATACCGCTAAGAATTAAAGAGATGAACATTCCCATGCTGTTAATCTGGTAACAATAAGTTGGGGAAGCTGCTGTAGTTTACAGAAAGCACAGCCACAGCTGGACAGATGTTTGGCTGCACGAGACACCTTATTTAAACACCAGTCTTGGCATCAGCCTCATGTTTTTCATTCTGGTGAATACAACAAGCCCTAAAAGTTACGTGGAGCAGCTGATCATTTTATTGCTGACACATCAAGCTTTGGCATCTGGTGGCATGGGTTGCCAGCCAGCTGGAATAATACTGGTTTGGATTTGGTGGCTCTTTTGAGAGCATCTCCAAATGACTTTGTGCCTGGATGAAAGGAAGGGGTTTCACCGTTAGGTAGACGTGCCCGTTTTGGAGTCTCCACAGCCGTGGGGAGATGTGGAAATGGAAGAGCAAGAGGAGGGAGCTCAGGCTCAGCTCCTCAGCTTTCCATTCTGATTTGCCCTGTGACTTCAGGTGAATTGTTTAACACTTCTGTGCCCCAGTTGCCCTCACTGGACGGGGCTCTGAGCAACCTGAGCTGGTGAAGATGTCCCTGCTCATGGCAGGGGTGGCGCTGGATGAGCATCAAAGGTCCCTTCAACCCAAACTATCCTACGATTCTCAATGCAGCGCTCTTCTCCTACACCTACAGCATGACATGAGGAGAAGCCCTTGCTGTTTAAGCAGCTCCTCACCATTGTATTACAGGCCACATAAAGAGATTTTCTCCTCCTTTCTCTGAGGGATGGTCCTTGCCATCGCCAGTCTGTAAGACCCAGGTAACAGCCACCCGCAGGTGCCAGGCACCAGAAATGATTCATATTGATCAGCATCTGCAGCACTTTACGAGACAGTAAAGCAGAGGTGGGTGGGAGCCCTGAGTGCTTTCTGCTCCCCGTGGGTGACTCGGGACTGATGGGCTCCTTGATGTCGTGCCAGCCCAGAAATTCAGACAGGAAATTTCCCCACAAAAGTGCTCAGAGACACGAGGGGAGGAGGAGGGAGTCTCAGTGCAGTGCATCCTCCTGCTAAACAAACTGTGTCAGGGTGGAGGGAGGGAAATGTAATAAAGAACCCCCATGGGTTTTATTTTTATATAACGTTTTTCCTGCCATGGGTTTTGCAGCTGCTGGCTGGTTTTACCCTCTTTTCCGCTCCTCCATGCTGCCCAGCTCTGCCGTGGGGCTCGGACCCAGCTCTGCTCCATCTCTCCATCAGTGCGTCTAAGTTGCAACTCCCTTTCCAAATCAAGGGACTGAGGGATATTGTTGGACATGGGTGTTCCATAGGTTACCCGTGAACACAGGAGAGCCCTGAGCATCACTCCCCACCCCACCGCTCCCCCCAGCCCCAGCTCTTCCCCCTTTCTGCCACGCAAGACTCTGCAGGTTTCAGGTTTTGGGTCAGTTCCTGTGTGCTGGTCACTCCTGGGTATCTAAATAGCGCCATTAATTGTGCCTATGACTAAAAGATTGATGGATGAGAAAGGACAACTCACCCCCCCCGCCCCAATTAGTACTTCATCAAACACAGGATACTAAAATGGGCTTGGTCGCCGAGGCTATCTGCATACCTCTTCGACAGGGAGGTAATGGACTAAAATTATCAGTCAATATTTAAATACAGACAAGATCTAAGCTCTCTCTGAATTGCGAGTTGGCCTATTGTGGCAATGACGCACCGCGCCCTGGATCCCTCATTTTTTATCATGCTACATTACTCACAGAGCTCTCGCATTCCCACACCACTTGACCTCTTGACTCTGTTATCTCCATCTTGGAACAAACAAGAAACATTTGATTCCCACCAGCAAACTGTCATTCACATCAGTGGCTTCTGCTGTAAGTCCCTGGCTGGTTTTCCCCAACCTGCCCAACTGGGAGCTCTGCCTTCCCAATCTGGAAGGTACAGGCAGAATAAATTCGCTCTCTAAATGCTTTTGGACCTACTTCTTAAAGTGACAGGGCAGATTTATGGCGATATTTTGGACCTCCCCCCTCCCATCCCCAGTGATTTATTCTCTTTTCTCTTTCTGGGTGTCTTTTAATCAGTCATAAAGATAAATAGAAGGGTCTGGCTGAACAAATGACCTGGTAACAGACGGATCGGTCAGGGGTGATAGTTGCAATTAAGGTACCTCCCAAGTAACCTTCTTTGCTCTGGTGCTTTTCTGCACAGTGGAGCTGTGGTTGGAGATACCAACCCTAACTTGACCAAGACAGCAAGTCTTTTAGTACTAATTCCTTTAATCCTGTGTAACTGTGTGATTTACTGGTTCCCTTCTGATTTTAGTAAATAACTGGGCACCTTAAAGCATGTTTGTGGTGGAGTCACCATCCCTGGAGGTGTTTAGAAGACATGTAGATAAGGCTCTCAGGGACATGGGTTAGTGCTAGATTTAGCTTATGGTTGGACTCGATGACCTTAAGGGTCTCTTCCAACCAAAATGATTCTATGATTCTATGTTAACCCTGCAGGTAGATTAGATTTGAATCTTGTAATGAGGATTTTGGAAAGACGTCAATTACTGTGACTGACTCTGAAACAGCAGTAACTGAGCATTTCTGGGGTACAGACAGCCCTGTTGCAAGGTGAGGTGTTAAGCTCTTACAGAGGTCCTAGTTTTTGCTGGTGTTACATCCGCACCAGCATGTACCCACATCACTACCCCAAAAACAGATCAGTGCTGCAGTTCCTGGAGTTGCGGCATTTCCTAGGACAGGGTTCTGGACCATGGCACCCACCAGCGGCTCTGCAGGATGCTCTGGTCGATGGCTTTTGGTTTTTCACCTCTTGGTACACAAAGTGCAGCCTAATTGTCCCTCAGTTAGGGCCTTGCTGTCACATCGGTGGCACCGGGACCTTGGCACAGACTGTGCAGGAGGCAAATTAGTTTGTCTTCGGTCGGCATCAGTCTTGTGGTGGGGACCACATCCCCTTGCCCACAGAGGGGACCTGTCCAAGTACCCTTATGGAGGAGCCTTGCAGGGGCAGGTATCTTTAATTTTGAGCTCTGCAGCACTCTCCCTGTATGCCCATAGGCAAATTGCTGAAGCTCAAGCCCCAGAGTCTTTACTAAGTATAGTATGAAGTTAGTCCGAGCCCTCAAGCTGTTCTGGGGAAACACGAGGCACCTGCCTGGTGTCTGTAGCTGCGATGTCCCTTGGGCTGCAAAGACACAGAGCTGCCCGAGATGGGATGGCTGAGCAGAGCAGGTAGAAAGTGCTGTGATGTCCCTGCCTCCACGTGTCACTGTCACCCCCCTCTGCACCTGCCCGATCATGCGACGGGGACGATGACGTTCACGTGTTCGCTCTGCAGGAGCGTGACGCCCTTTGCCAGGTGTCGGCGAGGAGCGCGGCTGCCAAGGCACAGGGAACCGCATCGACGCCTGCAGATAAATGACTGCATCCATTGTGAGGCCTTGGTAAAGCCCCCATTGAAATAAATGGCAAAACTCCCAGAGATTTCAAAGGGATCAGCCCTGAATGTTTGTAATTCTCTCCTAGACTTATCATATATCCTCAGCACTGTGTGCCATTTCCATAACAAGAGGTATGGCATTCCCTTACTTCCATGTTTGTTAAGTAACAAAGAGAGATTTCAACGCTTGTAGCCTTCCCAAATTTGTCAGGCACCAAACAGTCTCCCCCTGGCTCCATGTGAGCGTGTTCCCAAGCGCAGAACCTCGTTAGTGCCGTGATGGGACGTTGTTGTTCAGCTGCTATGAATATGCATCAGGGCTACGGTTGGGGTTTTGTTGGCATACACAGTGACTGTGTCATTTAATGGTCTCCAGAGCTGTTTTAATCAACATGCACATTTCGCGTGTCAGCTTATTTCACTTCACTGGTTATTATTTTATTTACAAATATTCTGGCAATCGCTGGAATTTATTCTGCCCATGTGCCTGTAACTTTCTCCTCTCTGCTCTGCGCCGTTCTCAAGCCAGGGGCTGTGGTTTCCCTCGCTTTGTCATGGGGAGGGATCAAATTTACCCTCTGCCAAGCTTTGCTTCGCTTCATTCCCCATTTCAAAATGTTCATCAAACTGGGGAGGGGGAAGGAAGGAGGGGTTTTTGCTCAAATGAGATTTACAGCAGCCTGTGGAGTCCTCGGCACCGGGGTTCAAACGGTCTAGACAGATATTCAGCAGTGCCAAGGCCACCGGGGATGAACCTCCGTTTTCTAGCAGGAGCTCAGAGCGCGTCTCAGAGATACAGGATTTATTGTATCTGGTCAGGGGGAGGACAGGAATTAGCACAGTAGGCTAA
Organism: Patagioenas fasciata; assembly: GCF_037038585.1. NCBI lineage: Eukaryota > Metazoa > Chordata > Aves > Columbiformes > Columbidae > Patagioenas > Patagioenas fasciata. The sequence continues at coordinate 9,213,517 of NC_092537.1, read as the reverse complement.
CGAGATATGCCGAAGGAGCTGGCGGGGAGATGCTCCCGAGGCCCTGGGACAGAAAGCCCGAAAGGATTGATGGATGTGGGTCAGCAGAGGCAGCGGCGCAGGGGAGGAGAAGCTGGAAGGCGATAGAGGATCCAGTGGTACCTGCGTCTGAGCCGTGGGAGGAAGATGAATTTTGCAGCGAGGATTTGGCCAGGCTCAAGTGGAGAGCAGGGAGAAGAGCCGATGACACTTCAAATACACACTCGTCCCTCTGCATAAACAGCCCCGTCACGTCCAGCCCGTCACCGCATGCTTGGTGGCGGTGGGAGGAGGTATCTTTTCCGGTCCTAGAGCAAGCACTTTTTCCTCCAAACACTCACCAGAGTTGGTGTTTTAAAGGAAAGGTGCCTGCCAGCAATTCAAAAATAAGTATTCAGGCCGTGCTCATGTGCCTTGGCACGTTTCCCATCACAACTGCCAAGATGTCCAAACCTGAAATGAGCAGCACAGCATCTTTAATAATTCACTGATGGATGCTTTTAAAAAATGTGTGGTTTATATTCATGCCAGCACTGCCCCTCCTTCCCCTCTTCCCCATCTCCCCTTCCTCTCCTTTTCTTGCAGGTGGTCTATTTAATTTCAATTTCAAGCTGTTGCCTCCTGCTTTGGTTCAGCAAAATGACGTGTCTTGACCTATTCATTTCATGTTTCCAAAATCTTTTACATTTCCTGTCTCCTCGACTCCCCCCTCCGCCTTAAAAAAAAAAATATATATATATATATTCCAACTCACAAAATGAAGAATTTCCCTGCGCCTGTAGAAAATCTGGCCTCACTTATACCTGTAAAAGCGGTTGTTTCCCTTACAGGAAATGGCTTGCTTCAGCACCTGAATTTTGGTTTGTTTTGTTTTTTTCTGGTAAGATTTTGATGAATCTCTGCCTGATTTCTGGAAGCTCCATGTAGGCTCAGTGAGCTCTTTGGCCTCCTGGTGCACAAGGACTTAACTTTTCCCCGTTGGAGCCTCATGTCCTTCCAGTCGGGACTCAGCTGACATGAGGACTTCGTGGCGGGCGAAAAACACAAGAGGAGCTGGTCCCTGTCCCCAGGAGCTTGCAAGAAGAGACCAGTGAGAGCAGGGGTTTGTTGTTATCTTGGGGAAACCAGGGTTTATTCCTCCTACCCTTATGTGCCCCACTGCAGCTCCTGAGTCAGGACTGTAGTTTAGGATTTATCTCCCCAAGGTTTGAATTGCGGTGTCTCAGCCAGAGGTGTTTTTAGATATGTTGCACTTCAGGCTTTATTGAGGAGTGAACCCAGGGTAAGGGGCTGAACCCAGGTCCCCAGCCCAAAGGGGAAAGCCAAGCTTCACTGGTGTACTGAGCGTGGCACAGATGTTGGGGAGGTGACAGTGAGGAGCAACGTTTGCTGTCCTTTGGAGAAGCGAAGGTGTCTCCTTGGAGGAAAAGACACAGGTGGGACCTCCAACCCCACTCTTGAGAGACAGACATGGCCTGGCTCCACCTCTGCTGGAGGACAGGCTGGCAGAGTTGGGGGGTTCAGCTGGAGAAGAGAAGCTCGGGGAGACCTTATTTGCGGCCTTTCCAGACTTAAAAGGGACTGATAAGGAAGATGGGGACAGACTTTTGAGCAAGGCCTGTTGTGACAGGGCAAGGGGTGATGGTTTAAACTGAAGGAGGGAGATTCAGGCTGGACATAAGGAAGAAATTGTGGGCCCTAAGGGTGGTGAGAGCCTGGCCCAGGTTGGCCAGAGAGGTGGTGGATGAACCATCCCTGAGACATCCCAGGCCAGGCTGGACGGGGCTCTGAGCAACCTGAGCTGGTGAAGATGTCCCTGCTCATGGCACGGGTGGCACTGGGGGACCTGGGAAGGTGCCTCTAACCAAAACCATCTGTGATTCCTGAACGTAACAGGGTTTTGCCCTCTCAGCAGGGATTTCCAGAAAACAAACACTGGGGCAGATCTTTGTATGATGTAGAGATGGTGCCAAATCATCACAATCCCAACTGACTGTTCCGTTGTGAACAGGACTGTATGTATGGACTGAAATGATGGTATGAAAGTTTCCTGTCCTACTCTGGCAGTGTGAGCTTCTACTTTGAACATCTCCAGTTTGAAGATGTTGCCCTTCATCTTTTCCATGTATATGTGCATGCAAATGTTTGTGTTTCTACGTTTACCTGGACATACGAAGCTATTCAATTTGAGTTTGCCTTTTGTGACATGAAGTGGGATTTGTTTGACACAAGTAACACAGCAAATCACCCCCACAGATACCACTTGCCATCTGCCACCCCAGCCCCGTCACCGTGACGTTCAGCCCCTCGGCCGCACAGACCTTGTTCTCCCCCACGTCAGACCACACAGCTCCGGTGAAACGATGCTCTGGGGAGGGGGCAGGAGGCGTTGAAGTCCCTCTATAAGCAGCGTTAAAGTTGCTACAGCTTTTCTGTGGTCTGCGGTGGCCGTGTTAGCGGTGGTGCCGGGGGCTCGGGGCGCAGGAGAGCGGTTGTACGCTGTTAGGTAGCTTAACTTTTCATTTCCTGTGTGGTTTCATATTAGGTATGGTATGTGCAACCCAGTTTAATTGATGCACAAAGCAACATTTTATGTACGTGCTGGACTTCCAGAAATAACCGGTGGTAGGATAGACACATCAGTGAAGGATTTTCAAAGCCTCCAGAGAGCCTGGCTGCCAGAAGTGAGACATTTTAATGTTTGGTGTTCGAATGAAACACGGAAGATTAATAATTTGATTTTAAATGAAATCTTCCTATTCAAAACAGTCTTGTGTTCTGAAAGAATTAAATGCACAGGGCTGAAAAGGCAAAGCAAGTGCTGCTGTATGTTCTCAGGCTCTCGGCATACCAGAGCGATGTTCCAGGAGTGACTTCTCCTGGCTCGCGCCCGTCTCCCCGTCAGCCCCATGTTTATGAGGTGCTCGGCTCCGTGATGCTCGGCTCTTGCTCCGCTACATGACAGGGCTCTGAGAGCCTTTCTCCTGGCTGCCAATTTTTCTTCAGCTTTGCATGTTAATAAATGGGAGTGTTTGAAGCTCGTAGCAGTGTGAGAACGGCATAGCGGGGCCAGCAAAATTATTTTGAAAAGAGGGAGGATTTTCTTTTTCAGGCGTGTGTTCCCTGCGCGCTCAAAGGGGCTTTTGAGCCAGGATGCAAAATTGCCACAGAAAGGAGTAGGAGCAGAAGAGACATGGAGTGAAACAGAGCGTGATTCAGCCTGGGTTGTTTCAGTTTGGGAAAGAGAAGGATCAGGGCTGATAACAACCCTTTTGGCTGCTAAAGACAGAGGGAAGCAGGAGGTAGTTTCTTCCTTTCTTCTCCAGTTACAGAGGGGAGAATGGAAACTGGAAACCCATTCCCCCTCCATCATGACCACTGCATGCTAAAGGATGAATTTAGAACTCAATTTCATCTATACTAAATTATATCCATAAATAAAATGGAACAAGGTTCATCCTACATCCTGGAGGGTGCCAGCACAGCTCAGCACACTTCATGCGACTCATCCATGTAGTTGCTTGTGAGCAGTCCCTGGTATCTGCTGATCCCAGCTCACGCCTGGACATTGCCCTGGAGGTGGTTTATTGGCCCAGGCCACTGCCCTGGTAGGGCACACGCATCAGGGAGACAGGGACGGCCATCCTGGGTCACTGGCCCTATTGATTTTCATGGTACAGATGGAACTGAGAAGACCAGTTCTCTGTGGCTTTCCCCCAAATCGGAGTGGACTCCATTGCTCATGCTTGTGGGGTTAGTGGGAAGCACAGGAGGTCCAGCTGAAGTGTGCAAGACAGAGAACTCAAGGATTAATTACAAAAATGCAGAGCTTTCTGTTCAAAAACTGCTTCAGCATCCGTAACTTTGGCCAAGCGTACATCAGGGATACATGTACCTGTAGGGCTGGGATGGTAAATCTGGCACGTGAAGGAGAGATAGAGGTTTTTCTCAACAAGATTAGATGCCTGGAAGTCAATGACTCTCCATGGTGTTGAAGCCAGAACAAATGCTTCCCTTTAGGTGCTCCATTTCAGTCCACGAGCAGATATACCTGATACATTTAGGCCGTGTCTGCAAGTGAAATGTGTTGCTGTATAAAATAAGGTGGCTGGGCTTAGCTTCTGCAGGGAGAAATGGTTTGCTTTACATTGGTATTTAAATCAAACTGAGATCAGCAGCAGGTGGTGAACCCCTTGTGAGTCCAAGGTCTTGCCTTGGTCCATCAGTGGGAAGCAAGGACAGTGATCACAGCCCTTCAGGTTAGACTGAAGTCTTCCAATGTATCTGTAGGATGATACCAGGAGAAACAGAGGTCTCCTCCACCTGTGTATCTGTAGATTGGTGTAATACTGATGCTCCTGACCGTATGGGCTACAATGGAGGCTGCCGGGCATGGAAAAGGACTCAACTGAATTGTGCTGGTGGTTTTCCAGGATAACGCATCTCCTAGGGACAGGGATGCATTTTTTATGCAATTACATCACATTGAAACCACAGCTTTGGGTGTTGGAAAAAAACCTGAACTGTTGCTTTATCCACTAAATCTCATTATTTCTCCTAGACTACCAAATGGTGTGGAAATCTCGGAAATCCCATTAAAATAAAAAGTATGAATTTTATTACTGTAATGTGACAAGTTGCGTGACTCAGTATTTCCCCTCAAATCATCCATCCTTCCCCCATAGAAACCAAGAAATGAATCTGTCTTCTTATTCATTAGCCTTAAACAAGGCTGTGGCAAAAACAAGAGCGATAAGATCAAACACATATGCTACATGGGTACTTTTGCAGATAGCTTGACTTATGTTAGACACAACATCTTAATTAAGGTCCATTCTCAAGGCATTTTCCCTCCATCTGCTGGGCAGAAATCGCTGTGAAGCCTGCAGGAGTTCATTCTTTGTCAAGCAGAGGGTCTTGCCACAAAACAAGCTTTTGAGAAGTCCTTAGTATGACTCATAGACTTAAGGAAGTGTTGTCTAGACGAGCCCCCAGGTTTGAAGCCACAGGTCTGAGTGGGAGAAGCGAGAGAAGCCAAGCGGTGTCAGCGGGAGGGCCGGCCGGCCGAGCGGGGTGTGTGCGAGCGCTGGGTCGCCCTGCTGCTCACGTCGCGGTTCCTTCGAGAGGAAACACTCCCGCTCGGCGGGGAGGTAACACCTTCATGTACGTGCTGCCTGATCAGAAGGATGGTGGCTAAATAGCCGGAGCGGTTGTTCTTGGTGGGTTTTGATCGACTCGGTGTGGTTCTTCAGCCGTTCATGTCATCCATCCCTGTCTCACCTATTCCCAGACGTGCTCCGGGCAGCACCAGTGCTGCTGGGGGGTCAGTGTTTGCTTTGGCACCGTGGTACGAGGCATCCAGGGTTTTCAAATTCACATTCCCTGTCTGAAATTGGGCCCAGAAACCCATGCACAATCACTGCAGGTAACCTGCAGTAGGGTTATTAACTTGTAGGTAAGATGTTTTTATAATAATCATGTCAAAACCAAACCAAACCAACAAGAACAACAACAAAACCAATCAAACCAACCAACCAAAAAACCCCTATGCCTTTTAGTATATAGAGCAAATGAACCAAACCAAACCAACAAGAACAACAAAACCAATCAAACCAAACCAACCAAACAAAAAACCCCTATCCCCTTTAGTATATAAAGCAAATGAATTGAGTTTTACACCCTTTCATATTCTGGCTTCAGAGTCGGGGTCAATGAAAGAAAAACACCATCAGTATTTGGATGATGAAGGGTAGGAAAAGCTCAACTCTCATCTTTATGGGGTTGTTGGCTCATGAGAGAGAAGACCCATGGGTGTATCTACCCAAGGAAGTGACTAACAAAGGGAACAGCTGGATTGGGTCAGAAAATAACTTGGCATTTGCAAAATATGGGCTAAACAATGCCTGCTTGGCAGAAAAAAGCAAGGTTAGATCGCCTTTGGACTCGTTATACCATTCCTCAGTCAGCAGCACGCATTTGTTGATGTTTAAAGGTGGTTAAATATCGGATAAAAGGATCGTGAAGCTGAGCCTGTGTTGCTAATGCAGGTTTAGGCCTAGATTTCCAGCACCTTTTGTGTTTCAGGTAGCTTTTCAGATGGGGCTGGACACAGGGAAATCTTTTAGTGTGCACAGTGAAAAACAAACTAACCAAAGCTTTGAAGTCGCAGCTGGTGTTTCCTGCCTCCAGACTGCCCGGTTTGGGTACAGGAATGGCTTTTCTTTCATAAACTCTCAATTGTAGTCAACTGAATGGAATTCTGCAATTTTATTTGGCTGAGTTTCCAAGCCAAGTCAACCGCTTTGTTCTGAAGAGCTGGAAAACTACTTGATGCAGCTCAGAATTGCCTTCTAGGTGTCGTCTCGCTGCAGAGGATCCTTTTTCCTTCTGCGGAGGCGCAGACAGATGTATTTCTGGGTTAACAAAAAATCATTTGAAATCTTCGGCACAGTCACAAAAGAATGTCGGTAAAGCAATTACAGCTCCTGGGCCAAGGGCCTTTTGCTGCCAAATGCCTGCTAGTTTGAAAATCTTTGATGTTTTCAGAGAGAGATCCACTAGGATATCTTTCAATATGAATGATTTTGTGCTATAAGGATATTATAAAGGAGTACCTGGTGTGGAGAAGTAATTACACGTGTCTTGAGTATGCAACTATTTCAAGGTTAAAGAGTCCACAGTGGTCGCCTAACTTTAGTCAGATTTATATTCTTGTGAAATTCATCTGACTTTAATTGTTTTGTATATTACTCTTAAAAAGGGAATATGTTGTCCTTCCATTCCTCCCCCCATCCATCAATCTAATCTAATTTAATCTAATCTAGACTAAACTAAAATAATGAAGACAGACAACCCTTCAGAGCCAAACACAATTAACTCACCCGCAGCCGAATTGAAATCCTTTTTATTTTTCATTTTGAATTTCCCCGTTGAGTTGGATGAGGCCTAAATTTTAGCCACAACTTCGGTAGAAGCAGCCTGTCATCTACTGCAAAGTACAGCGCAAATACCTGAGTGTAAAGAGAAGACATGATGCAACTTCTTCTAAGTTAAGTAAAAAATATTCCAAAATTTAATGCCAGTGCCTACCTTTAACTCTGTCTCTCCTCAGGCATTTGTCATTAATCTCCTAACAGAAAACTCTCAATAGATAATTTGGGTTAGTTTTCATTCATTCTGCTATTTGGTATTATTGGAGAATGGGCCCGTGGGGCTGGACGCACAAAGTGCCGGAACAGCCGCAGGGAGGACGTGCGGGTTGCAGGGCTTGTCTAGCACGAGGAGAAGCGGTTTAATATTCTGTGCAGAAGCTGTTATTACGTTCAGAAAATCATTTTCAGGTTGTTTCCTGTCATTTTGGAAAAGGTTTAAGCTAAAAGTTGAAGTGAAAGGTTTAAGCTAAAGCACACTGCACGTGTCCCCAGGCCACCGTGCTGTTTTGTTGGCTCATTTGTGTAGATGTAAATCTTACTGGTATGATGCATAAACCTGAGCTGGAAAGATAATCAAGGCCCCAGTTATCCGAGGAAAACAATCCTTCAAGTGGAAGAGAAGACAGAGGTTAACTCACCAGGGCTGCTTGAGCAAGGGTGAATCCTCAGAGGGCCTGACAAGGTGGACAGCAATTTCTGGAGCATCCCTCTCTGAACCAGAAAAGTCACTTGGGACAGCTGCTCTCCTGACCCAGGTACCTGTTACTCTAAATGAGGTGGGATTAGGGTTTAGTCTGTGTTCACACCAGCAAACCCATTCACACTTGTCTCCTAGTTCAACCAGGGGAGGAATCACAGAATAGTTCAGGTTGGAAGGGACCTTCAAAGCCCATCCAGTGCCACCCGTGCCATGAGCAGGGACATCTTCACCAGCTCAGGTTGCTCAGAGCCCCGTCCAGCCTGGCCTGGGATGTCTCCAGGGATGGTTCATCCACCACCTCTCTGGCCAACCTGGGCCAGGCTCTCACCACCCTCAGGGCAACAATTTCTTCCTCATGTCCAGCCTGAACCTCCCTCCTTTAGTTTAAAACCATCACTCCTTGTCCTGTCACAACAGGCCCTGCTGAAAAGTCTGTCCCCATCTTATAGGCAAGAAAGGGACCAAGGAGAGGGGTGTGAGGGTGGTTTTATTACTCATTTTCCAGCTATCAGTGCAAGGAGGTCTTGCTTTAGGGTGGTATAGAATAATAATGGGACACTATGTATATGTGTAAGTTATAGGGATTCCAGGACATTCTGCTGTATGTGTGGCTGTCCCATGCACTTTGGACATGGTACCATGGGATGGGAGCAGAAAAGCACCCTGCACTGTTGCACAGGTGAAAAAATACGTGCTGGACTTGCATATATTGGGGTAAATGCACCCGGTTTACAGGAGCTGTCCCAGATTTGTATGAATCATGGAGTGTCCTGAGTTGGAAGGGACCCACAAGGATCATGGAGTCCAACTCCTGTGGAGCAGAGTTCGCAGTCCCCTGCCAAGTATTTAATGGGAAATCTCCCCGTGGAAGGTGGGAGATGAGGGATGGGAGAAAACCCCATCTTTTTTCAGATCTCCGGGGAAAAACCTGTGAACTCTGCCTATGTTGTGAACTCTGTGAACTCCAAAATCAGTTGAGAGAGTTTCAGGAGCCCTCGAACTCCTGCGGGCTTTGCCGTGCCCGGTGGAAATCCCTCGGTTTCTTGTCATCCCCTTTTTGTTACTTTTGCTCTCTTTTATGAGCAGGGAAGCACAGCTGTACAATCTCTCCCATCTCAGCGTAATTGCATTAGACACTTGGAGGCCGTCAGATTGCCATTCAAGCTGGTATATAATGAATTTACTTGACATGCAGAGGTCCTTATGTCACAAAAGGTTTTCTCATTATATCTGAGCTTTTTCTTGTTTATGAAGAGTCTCCAAACCCTCAGCCTCTCCCCACTCACACAGTGGGAGAAGTGCTGCAGAAAGCTGCCTTTTAGTGCTATATTCATCAGAAAAGGCCCACCTGGCTGTAACTTTTAACAGGTTTTATGTGCAGCTTGCAGGGAACGATCCGGCTGTAAATGTCTGCAGTGAAAAGTCAGCACTGGGAGACAACATGGACAGGGGTGACTGTTTATACCTGGTGGCGTAATGTTCTCCCTAAGGTATGCTGAGACACTTAGGAATTTTACCTCTCCTTCCCAGTAAGATTAAAGATATTTGCACCCAGCAGGTGCACCCCTGTCCTCATTGAAGGCAGCAGTTGGTCCCATTAACTGGTCTTGACAAATCCTTTAACACAGGATCATGTAGTGGAATGTTCCTGCTCGGTCCTTTCTGGGTCTTGGACTTGGAGATAGGACAAGGGGTGATGGTTTTAAAATAAAGGAGGGAGATTCAGGCTGGACATGAGGAAGAAATTGTTGGCCCTGAGGGTGGTGAGAACCTGGCCCAGGTTGGCCAGAGAGGTGGTGGATGAACCATCCCTGAGACATCCCAGGCCAGGCTGGACGGGGCTCTGAGCAACCTGAGCTGGTGAAGATGTCCCTGCTCATGGCAGGGTTGGCACTGGGGGAGCTGGGAAGGTCCCTTCAACCCAAACTGTTCTGTGATTCTCTGGTTCCAGATGACTTGACCAGTTCAGCACATGACACAGGCTGCAAGCGGCTCCTCAGTAGGCAATAGTCTCAAAGCCTTCATCCTTCAGCAAGGTGGGAGTGGGGATTTGATATCACGGCAATATGCAAAGTTGTGCAGAACCCCACAGGAAAGCCACAGAAAGGTTACACTTATGCCATTTTCCATCTGCTTTGGTCCCATTACCCTTGCGAATATGCAGGACCGAACTATCCAGACTCTGCACCCCAGCTGCAGCAACGGGGTCGGCCAGGACCCCCATAAGAGCATGTTGAGCTTCCACTGTGAGGAGTTAACTGCAGGCTCTGCTGGTCTTCACAAGTGTCCCCTTAAAGCCAATCCCCCAAACCCTCCTCTCTGCAGAAAAGGTTTTGCAGCCTGGCTTTTAGCAGCCCCCTAGGGTACAGGGTGTGTCTGCCCAGCCTCGGTGGGGAAAGCCCTGGTCCCCCTGATTAGCCTGTATCCGCGGCTGAGCCGGGGTCACCGCAGCACCTCGCTAATAATTCCTGCCCATTGTCCCTGGGCTTTCTGGGAGCGATGTGATATTGTTGCTTCTCCGCGATGCTGGGGGCTCCGGCTGGCTCCTCTCTCCAGCAAGGGCCCGGGTAGGAGCGATGTCTCACATGAATGAGATAAGAGAAGACAAAGCAAATGGGGAAGAAAGGAAGCTTGTAGCTTTTCAAGTTCAATGAGGCTTACCAGGCTTTCGGGGGCCTCTTCAAATCAGAGGCCGAGTTAAAAGAACATGCAGAATTGAAAGCCTGTCCTTTTCCAGGCCCTCTGCCGGCTTTGAAAATCCTCCCAATTCATGTTTACTCTTGTTTCTCTCCCCCCGTCCCCTCTGTCCTACCTTCCCTACACGGCCACAGTCCAAACCCTTCTCCCCGTGCGCATCTTCCCCCCCAAATCTGCTCAAAGCAACGATGCCCAACTGCAGGAGCAGGTGGGGTGGCTGTTTCCATGCCCCCGGATCCTGAATGTGGGATGTATGCAAATGGCAGCGGATGGTGGGCAACATCAGACAAGGATACAATGGACCCCCTTAATCCCTCGTTGCCCAGAGCTGTCTCTCACCCCAGTGAAACACAGCAGCAGAATGGGGTATAAACAGTTCCTCTCGCATAGCAAACATTAAAGTGTTTCTTTCGCTGGCAGACACACACTTTGGAAAGTGGCTGTGATGGGGAGCACAATGGCTGGGTGCTTTCATCCCGGGAATTACAGCATGAGCCACCACTTTCTTCGAGGAATCAAGGGCTGCGGGCGGGGGGACCTGGAAGGACGTGAGGGGATTCAACCCCCATTTATGCCGCTTTAGAAAACTGTACCGTGACACTACTTGCAAAAGGAGGTCAATGCGCCTAAGACACTTTCACAGCTAAGGGCTGTGCAGTAAGTGGTGTTACGTGCTGTAGAACTGGCTTGGGTGGGATCCGTGTCTGGCTGTTCAGAGGGTGCAATAGGATGAGAAGTTGGCCATGTGTCCCAACTCACCCTCATCTGCTGGGCGGGCACAAGGCCTTATTGTTAATGACACCAGTCCTTTGCAAGTCTCTAATGATGGGCCCTCAAAGGCAGGCAGGTGGGTGCAAAGGACGTTTGCCCATCTGCTGGTGGAGTGTCTTCTCCTGCCCACCCGTATTCCTGGGCAGGGTGCAGACAGCTCACGCTCACCTCACCACTCCGTCCTGGTGGGAGCTCTGACCGTGGATTTTTGAGGAAAGGCAGTTGAATACCTGTAAGAATGGAGATTGTTCGTGTAGGTGATGAGAACTTTGTCTGCATGGGTGAGTTTTCAGGCTATTGCAACCTGATGTGGAGCTTGAATCCTGAGCAGTTTTGCCCCTCCTGGGGCTGGAAAGGCAGTCGAGGTGTTAACCGTCAGCTCTTCATAGCACTCACACAGTCCTAGGCACAGATCTGTAATTACCACCTCCTCTCCTCAACCAGCCCTATGAAAAGGAGAAGGAAGAGATGTCTAAATGCACATCTGATAGTCTGCCCACTGCCACCCAGACAGGTGTGAGACATGCTGGGGAAATCCTCCTGCAGGTTTTCGGTCCTCTGCTGTGCACAGGTGGCATTGGGGATGTCCCCTATGGACACAAACCTCAGCGCTGGGTGGAGCAAAGGGACCATCAAGCTCTAAGACTAAAGCCCAACTGGTTAGTAGTGTCTTGAGAAAGATGTATGATTTTTGCTGCATACCTGGCAGAGACCCCAAACAGAAAATGAGTTACCACGTTTTGGTTTGGTTTGGTTTGGTTTGGTTTGGTTTGGTTTGGTTTGGTTTTGTTTTCCAAACAGGTCTGTAAAAATATCTGTTGAGCACTGTGCCTTCAAAGCCCTCACTGAACGACGGGGAAAATTTGCATGCAAACTAATGGCACTTTTTAGGACATTGTGGACAATCAGCAACTGCAGAGTTTCTCTCCCTTCCCAGCCATGCAAGTGGGCTAAAGGGGTTGATGAAGGGGTGGGGGGAGAGCGATGTGACAATCACAGCGAGTCACCAAAGCGCAGGGAGCGAAGCCACCGTAGGTGAATGCAGCAAAGCTCTGTCTCATTTGCCGGCGCTGTGTAGCCCCATTGAGCGCAGGGAGGTTTGTGCTGCTCGGTAACACAGAGGTGGATTGTGCTTCGTGGTCTCAGTTGTCAGCGATCAGCAGGGAGATGACAGATCAGGACCAGCTCCTCAGCTGACATGAGTTGCAAAAGTGTCACTGACCTTGTGTGGCCCTTTGTCACTATTGTCTCAGCTGCTCTGAAAAGAAACCCTTGGTCTTGTTCTTCTCCTCCAGGCTGGGAAAGTGATTATTATTATGTCCTGGCCTTTGGTTGATGAAAATATGTGCAGCTTTTGTCACATGTTTCTCTATCCTGAGTGCATTCCCCCCATGCCTCCATTTGCTATTCACAGTTTGTGTGAATCTGGTGTTGATTAAACTGGCAGAAACTGGAGAGAGAGGGCAGGCAGGGAGCCACGTACACCCCAGCCCTGCCGGGCAGATCCTGGCCTTGATCCCCTTGGGGTTCTGCCAATGCACCCCACATCTGACCTACAGCACAGCTCTGCCCCCCAGACATGTGCCAGCCCTGTGTGCTCCCACCCGCAGCCCCTGCAGCTCCAGCAGCCTCTGCCCAACAGCCTTTTGCTGCCAGGTGAAACACTGGGAGAGGGCTTAAGGGGGACAAATGTTGGGAAGGGGTAACAAAGCTCAGCAAACCCATTTCCATGAGATGCTGAATCCCTATCCCAGGATAGGATAGGATAGGATAGGATAGGATAGGATAGGATAGGATAGGATAGGATAGGATAGGATAGGATACAATGGGATGTGATAGGATGTGTGTATTTTTATCTTGTTTATATCTTGCACCACCTGTTAGCCATTGCTCCGCTACAAAGAAGAGGAGAAGGCTCCAGGGAGACCTTATTGCAGCTTTTCCAGACTTAAAAGAGGCCGATAAGAAAGGTGGAGACAGACTTTGGAGCAGGGCCTATTGGGATAGGACAAGAAGTGATGATTTTAAATGAAAGGAGGGAGATTCAGGCTGGACATGAGGAAGAAATTGTTGGCCCTGAGGGTGGTGAGAGCCTGGCCCAGGTTGGCCAGAGAGGTGGTGGATGAACCATCCCTGGAGACATCCCAGGCCAGGCTGGACGGGGCTCTGAGCAACCTGAGCTGGTGAAGATGTCCCTGCTCATGGCAGGGGTGGCACTGGGAGCACTGGGAAGGTCCCTTGGTTGAACCCAAACTACTCTCTGATTCTATGAAAGTGAGTGTGAAAGATGGTTTAAAAACTCGCCCTCCTGATTTTGCAGTGCATCACATCTGCCCTGCGTTGCCATTGCAGCGGTGCCACTCGCTGACCAGGACACAGGCCAGGAGTGTTACCAAGCCTGTCCCCAGCTGTGGGACTTTTTAGAGTCACTCTGAAACTAATAGTCATGGAAAGGAACCCAAATGAAAAGTCGTCCCTGGTGCAGGCAGCATTTCTAAGCTAATAGAGGTGAGAGACCTTGCTCCGAGGTGTCTGTGCTGCTGGGTTTATGTCTTCATCTGCATATGCTCAACAATGCTGGAAAACAGACAGCAAGGCTCCTTTTCTCCCACATCCCCTGAGCCACGGAGCGGACATTGTAATGTTCTGGTAAACAGGAAAGATTTAGTTTCTATTCATATTTTTTGTTCAAATGTATAGGATGATTTTTTAAAATCATTAATGCAATGTAGGTGATACCGTGAAGGAAGCATAGAGCTGGGTTTACACACATTAAGAAATAAGGGCTATACTACCATGTGTACTTGGATATGATGTATTTGGCTGGAACAGTGTGAACTGGGTGGTGGATGGGTTGCTGGTTAATTACCTGTTGAGCTGCAATTCAGCCAGCGCTGTCTGCTGAACAAAACGTTAGTGCAAACTTTACAGGCCACAAACCTCCCTGCAAAGGCAGATTTCCTAACAGGACCAGTATACTACATACTGGAGATTGTGCCTGCGTTGAAGGGAACTAGTGGGAGCCCACGAGCAGACCATCAGTCCGACAAGGAGGGCCCCTCATTAAGCAGATGGAGCCTGTGCTGTGGACTTTGATGGCTGGACGACCCCAATGGAGGCAGAGAGGTGGTGAGGGAAGCATCAGGGTCCTGCTGTGTGGGGACGGACACACAGCTGAGTCATCCCCACTGCTACCGGCAGATAATGGCTGTTCCATATCGCCCAGTTCTCTGGGCTATAAAGCTGACAGCTGAATCCAACCATGGTAACAGCATTGATTTTAATGGAGGGAAGTTAAGAGAAGCATTTGGCTCTGCAGTTGCTCGCCTTACTCTTCATCTAATAAAGCAAGATGAAGTCCCCTGCCTGGTGTCACTCCAGTGGCAGCCAGCGGTGGGGACAGCAGGTAGGAGTGATGAGTCATGTTAGAGATGTACAGCCTTGGACAGGGCTGGGTGAAAGGGAAGAAGCTCAACAAAACCAGTCTGACAATAGTAGCATGTGTTAAAACAAATCTTTCCAGCAAGTGGCAAGTGATAGGACGAGAGGAAACGGCCTTAAGTTGCACCAGGGCAGGTTGAGGTTGGATCTGGGAACAATTTCTTCCCCAAAGGGCTGTGGGGCATTGGAACAGGCTGCCCAGGGCAGTGCTGGAGTCACCATCCCTGGAGGGTTGAACAGACGGAGATGAGGTTCTCAGGGACACGGTTTAGTGCCAGGGGTGGGTTATGGTTGGACTCGATGATCTTGAGGATCTTTTCTAACCAAAATGATTCTATGATTCTGTACATGTTACTGAAATAGGAGGCTGAGCAGGGGGCTGGAAAGACCCCTGAGTGGGTGAGCCCACCCTTAACAGACACGCAGGAAGACCCAGATGAGCAAGCATCACGCCAAGGTTCTTTAAGTGAGGAGCAATTGCCGTGCTCAAAGTTACTTATTGCTAGGACTGAAGCCAGTGTTTGAAATAAATCTTGGTGGTTTTAGCAGTTTTGCTAATGCTTGTGGAAGAAATAGACTTTAGTGCAGTTACTCCTGATTTATGCAAAGTGGGAGAAGGATTAGATGGAAATCTGAAAAGCAAGTGTCAGTGTCCTTCAAAAAGCTCTTAAATGGGGTCGGGGAAAGCAATTTAGGGGGAAGCAAAGGGCTAAATATGAATCCTGTGGAGAAAATCCTCCTATGAGACTTGTAGTGTGAGATGAGCTGTACCACTCCCCATCAGCTGGCAGGCTGGAGAAGGGTTGAGCTGTTTAACTGCTTCATGTGACAGCCTTAGTCCTGAACAACCAGTCTACAGATTAAAAACAATGTAAAATGAGGTCATATGTCATTTATAAAATGATTTTCAGATCCTGGCAGCGACCATAAAATAAATACAGTTGTGTAAGAGAGTTCTCGTGAGTGAGGTGGCCCTAAAGCCTGGCCTGGCTCCGCGCTGGGGTGGCATCGTGGCCTTGGCTCTGGTGTGTTTGCCAAAGTGGATTCACTTCAGAGAGATTTCAGATTTTACCTTCACCAGGGCAGGAATTAGGCCAGCGGTGGCGTGCAGCACCTTCTCTTTGGTGTGGTTTTGTTTGAAGGTTGTGGATGACAGTTCGGCCATGTGAATCCAGCTGTGTCGTAGCAGATGTCTTCGATCTGTAGCCTGTCTAGGACCATCCAAAGGTTAAAGGCAAGATCAGCTTCTCTGAGAGCAAGGAGTGAAATGTGCCCTTTTCCTCCCTAAATTCTTCTGCGTTGCTCTGGTGCTGTTGTTATTAACTGCAGTCAAGCCACTTCACTGTAACAGGGACCATCCTCTTTTGTTTCCTTGGGGGGTATTAAAAGGCCACAGGGAGATTTCAGGTAAACCTTAGAATAGAATGGGCATTTTCCTCAAAAATGGACCAGAAGGTGAAATGCTGCCAGTGCACCATCACTGCGATGGGTGAACTGAGCGCTTCTTTAAAGCTGCAAGGATAAAACGGCCAGCAAAGATCAAAACAATCTGCGAATACAGCTCTTAATTTACACGAAAGCTCATATTTCTTTCTTCACAGTTTGGAGACAGAATTTGCTCCACTGCTACAGCAAAACTTTGACCTTAACCTCAGCGAAGTTCAGAAAAGGGGTTGTTAACTGTGAATGACTTTTGGAAGATGATTTGAACTTGTTTGGGTATCTTGAACCATGGGATGTGGATGAGAACTGTTTATTTCCGAGCTAGCAGGGTTCCTGGTTTGTGTCAGAGCCTGGGAACAGCATTGCCCGGGGGGTTTCCCTCCTTCCGCATCCTTTGCTCTCCCTCCCCAGGTGGGGTGGTCGCAGCAAGGGCTGATGCTCAGGAGGCAACACTGAGCATATTTGTACAGTTTGCTGCCAACTGGTGACGGGTCGGCAGCCGCTGGGCAGCGAGTCCTGGCCTGGAATCTACTGGGAAATGTTCCTGCTGTATCAGGACCCACGATTTCCACAGGCTTTATCATCAGTCTTATCATAAAGGTGAATGAATAAACAACCTATCTAAACTGGATTCTTTCTTTATCCCAAGAAAGAGCTTTATGGATCAAGAGATGTCCCGGGAGAAACTTGCATTTGCCTGCCCATAGTGCTCTGGTTCTGTGAATAACCGGGATTGTTTCCTTTCCAGCACAGTTGGTCTTTGCACTTAATATGCCATTTTTTACAAGGGCTATAATGATGAGGAGAGCCAGAGATGCTGAAGAAGGCAGGTCATTCCTTGCAAGCGCCAGATGATATACAGCATACTATTAGCAGGGCGACACACTTCTTTCAGAAACCAAGCAAAGTTTCTTATGTAACCCATGGGTTTGATCTCCACCAGTCGGGCTCTTTTTTCATGGTTGTCGGTTCCAGGGAAGCAGAAGTATTTCTGCTTCCTTGTCTGCAATAAATTCAGTCAGGGCTTGTGCTGGCTGTAAGGTTAAAACTGAAAGATGCTCCTCCCATGACATTGAAAGCAGCTGAAAAGAGGGACAGGAGCAGATTTCCAGGCAATCAAACAGCCCCAGGGTAACCTGCGCTGGGGTATTTGCTCTGGTCTCTTGCTGATGCCCATCTTCTTTTTCTTCTCACAACGTCAGTACTTTCTGCCAGATGGCTATTATTTTTTACAGGACTACAGACAATTACACCTGTCAAGGGCATGCCAGAGTAGTTAGCGTTTATGGTGTTAAGGAGATTACCTTCTAAATGTTAATAGCAGACACAGACACTGTAACTTTCCTACTCGAGATCCTTATTAGATCCCTGCCTTGCAGTGCTGTTGGATGCTATGAGGCTCACAGATGTACAGCGTAGTCACTCTTTGGTACAGGAGTCGTGCCTGTACACACCACACGCAGCTGATGCTCACGCTTTGTCACCACATCTAGGCACAACAAGGTCTTCCACCCTTCACATGTGGCGAAGCTGTGCAAGGGTCAAGCCCAGAGACATTTGCTTTCACATGTTTCTCTGAGCTGGGTCACAGCTGCAGGTATCAAGGAGCTGCTGTGTGTTTCCTTGGCATTTAGGTTGTGGGGGACATTTCTGTTGCCATTAGAGTCAAAATCAATCTGGGGACCCACAAGGTTTCCGGTCTGTGCAGCTGCTTGGCTGTCTTCTCAAAGGCCAGAGGGTTTGGTCGGTTGTCAGAAGCTTGGGAAAGGCAGCACCATGCAAAGGGTTGGACATGGGGTGGCGTGAGACGTGTCTTATGCCCCTGGGACTGCAAGGGAGTCTCTGGTTCCTTTCAAGAAAGGATCTTCTCAGCTTAGATTGCACACTTCAAAGCAGGAGCCAACTCTTCATCTTTGTTTGATGGCACCTGATGCAACAAGGCTCAACCAACACCTCCAGCTGCAGCTGGAAGGAGAAAAGTCCAAAATAGCTGCTGCTGGAAATGGCTCAGTGACATAAATTTATGGCAAAATGATCAATCTGCCCTAGATTCACTGGAAACCTTTCCTAACTTTGCAAGCCAGAACCATTTGTCGAATATAGAGCTGGTATTTGCTCAGGAGCCCTGCACACCTGGTACCTCTCAGGCCCAGATGTGAATCGTGCCAGGTTGTAAAATCAAGTTCTCATCCTGAGTGTAAAGAGGATGGTCCCTCATCTTGGCTGTACAGTGGGTGGTCTCACCATCCAGCAGCAGCACTTTGCCCCGAGACCTCTGTACGGGCCATGCATTGCATTGCAAGCCAAGGGGAGACCATTCGTTGTTGAGTTTTGAATTATAAAGAAAGTGAAGGCTGAGGCTGAATAATCATAGAGTAGCCTGGGTTGGAAGGGACTGCCCAAGCCCATCCAGTGCCACCCCTGCCATATCACACAAATGTGAATAATCATCTCAGGTGTTGCAGTGTCAGCGTGACATCTTGATTATGTCAATGGGAAGTGTTTTGGTCCCATCGGCTGAGCCCCCTCCCAGAGGAGGAGGAATGAGAAGGGAAAGGGTCCAAGGACTCTGATGTTATCTACAGGGAAATATTAATATTATTAGTACAAGACTGCGGTACAATACATTAACTCCCCCAAAAAACAGAGATTCCAAATCCAGGAACACTGAAAGGAAACAAAACAAATAGGTCTGCACAGAGTTCATCTGTTTGTCTGTAGGTGCTGCAGAATCACCCAGCTCAGGTTGCTCAGAGCCCCGTCCAGCCTGGCCTGGGATGTCTCCAGGGATGGTTCAGCCACCACCTCTCTGGCCAACCTGGGCCAGGCTCTCACCACCCTCAGGGCCAACAGTTTCTGAATTCTCCCAGCCTCTTGCTGGCAGTGCAGATCTAAAAGACACCCCTGTTTGGCCCCGAGGGGACAGCCCCTTGCCGTTGTCCCAGGAAAGCTGAATTAACACTGTCAGGACAAAATCCTTTGGTTTTTCCTGCTGGTCTGCGGCCCGGGTGCTCAGAGGGTGTCAGGGAGTGTTTCAGCTCCCTGTGCTTCAGGCTGAAGGTTTGTTGTGCAGACACGGGGCAGAATTTGCGACTGTTGACTCAGGGAACAGCCGTGGTTAAAACCAGAGACGGGTCTGGCCCTTTCTGTTTATTATTTCCAAGGGCATCTGTCCTCCCACAGCTACAGAGGAAGGTAGAACAGGAATGAAGAGGAGGGAGTCCCAGACACTGTCCTTGGGGGAAAGAAAGAAAAACTGAGTGAAAAAAGCAAGTAGTTAAATTTTTCTGTTCCTTCAGGTCTCCTCTTTCTGCCCTTGATGTATCAAACAAAGGCAGAGGTGAGGGGGGGGTTAGAAAACCTTGGGAGGGGGCCCCCAAAACCCAATTTCTTTGACACTAATTTGGTTAAAGAATAAGGAGATTCATTGCTGATGGTTACATATGCCTTCCTGAGCACGGAGAAATCCCACGTCAAGGTCGCTGGCTGAGCGATGCCCTTGGCAGAACACACATCACTTCCCAGCTGACCGTATTCTGCTCCCAGTCACACCAGTACAAGCGCAGGATGACTCAGCTCAGGTCGATGTAGTGGGTGAACCAGAGACTTTGGCTTAGCAGGGTGTCAGATTTTCATTGCAGTGCTGTGCGGACAGCACTGGGCTATCTCCCTTCCATGTCTCATCCAGGAATTTGAAAGGATGGGTTAGATCGGCTGATGGAAATCAAGACCTACTTTGAGCAAATAGGGGTAAATATGGCACAAATATAGCTTTTTCTGACTGTTTACAGGCAGTACCTGTGTTTTTAAATGGGAAAGTCACTTTCCAGTGTCCATCAATGAGCTGGACTCTGCTGAGGGTGTTGGGTTGGCAGGTGAGTCCAGCCATGGTCACTCACCAAAATGCACACGGCTCTCCAGAGCATTTCCAGTCAGCGGGATGAGTTAATAATATCACACAAATGTGAATAATCATCTCAGGTGTTGCAGTGTCAGCGTGACATCTTGATTATGTCAATGGGAAGTGTTTTGGTCCCATCGGCTGAGCCCCCTCCCAGAGGAGGAGGAGGGAGAAGGGAAAGGGTCCAAGGACTCTGATGTTATCTACAGGGAAATATTAATATTATTAGTACAAGACTGCGGTACAATACATTAACTCATCCAAAAAACAGAGATTCCAAATCCAGGAACACTGAAAGGAAACAAAATAAATAGGTTTGCACAGAGTTCATCTGTTTGTCTGTAGGTGCTGCAGAATCACCCAGCACTGAAAGAACTTTGCCCACCTGCGATGTTCCGCTAATTGCAGTTTGTCTTCAAGAACACCATGAGCTTTACCAGCATCCCAGGACTAAGCGGAAAGAAGCATGAAATATCTTGGGTTAGCAGCAAATGTGTCATTTGCAGAGTAGTCAGGAGTAGAACAAATCTCATGACAAATCTGAACGGCTTTGGGAGCGTGCCCTGCTTTTCTGAAAGTCTAAATTCCCTGAAAATGAGGGAAATGGCAAAATTTCCACTGATTTGGCGTATTCCAGATGGTTTGATACTGTAGTTGATACACTCTTTTTAATGGACACTTGTGGAGGAGCAGAAGCAGAATTCATTTCTTATTTCTCCAAGCAGGACATTTGGCTTTGTCTCCCCGAGAGCCCTTCCAGCTCCAGATTTAGAGTGGGATTCTAAATATAAGAGTCTATATCCATAAAAATGCAGAAAAGCTCCAGGTCCAAATCAGTAGCTCTGAGATTTTCCTGTGCTTATTATTATAAGAGTTGGTTGAATGTATCTCACGTTTATTTTTACATTCCATCAAAGTTTTGAAATTTGAAATGTTAATAGTAAGTATAACATCTCCCCTCCGCTCCCTGTAAGACTGATGCTTTTTTTTCCTTTCCCATTTTAACATTTTTAGCTTCAAAATATGGAATGATTGAGTTGAAAAACAATTAGGGAGGAATTTCCAAAAACTGTTCACCACTTCCACCACCCTCACTGCTTTCCAAGGCTCTGGCCCATGCCTTCCACACCATTAATCTGAGAACGGCAGCACCCTTTCTCCTTTGAATATCAAACTGTCACGTTGCAGAAGGTGCCTATAGAGATACACTATAACCACCATCTTAAAAGTACTGAATCAAGCAGAAGAAAGACCCTTTGAAGAGCAGAAACCTCCTCCTCCCTTTGCTGTTCTGCAAGGCGGTGCAGATAGGAAGATGCTGCTTGCAGAAGGTGAACACTGTTGATTCTGTACGGTTTTACTTGAAAGACCTTGGTGTGCAGCTTTAATTCCTCCCTGTCTGAAAAGACTTCTGCAAAGTCTCAGCTGGGCAAGCAAACTTGTCTAACTCTGCCAGCAGCTCCTGCTCGCTGGTTGTTTCCTGATCAGAAAGCTCAGCTCAGGTAAACCAGCCTGCTCCTGTTTTGAAGTTAACAGAGCTACACAATTTTATATGGCCCAAAGCATCCAAAGAGCGCTGTGACTTCCAAAGGCAGGTGTTTCTCTCCCTCTCTTTGTGTTTGTTCTTAAAATTTTATTCACTAGGTACAGCTCACGGGAAAAACACTGCTTGGTTTCGAAGGGAGGCAGTGACACCTTATCTACAATTGTGCAAACAGCTGTCGGGTTCATTTCCTGCAGTCGTTTTATGTATCAGTAAAATGCAGTTGGCTGCACATTATGAATGAAGGGTTACACTTCGCTTTGATTGTGTTTTCACCAGTTCTGCAAGGCTTGACCTGGAAATGAATACCATCCATCCCGTGGGGATGAGCAACGCAAGGTTTGTGTGCTGTGTGTTAACGCTTCTTGTGTCTTGAATACTGTGTTCAGTTCTGGGCCCCTCACGCCAAGAAAGGCCTTGAGGTGCTGGAGCGAGTTGAGAGAAGGGAACGGAACTGGTGAGGGGCTGGAGCACAAGTGTGATGGGAGCGGCTGAGGGACCTGGGGGTTCAGCTGGAGAACAGGGGCTGAGGGGAGCCCTTCTGATCTCTGAACTGCCTGAAAGGAGCTTGGAGCCAGGGGGAGTCGGGCTCTGCTCCCCAGGAACAAGCGCCAGGAGAAAAGGAAACAGCCTCAAGTTGCACCAGGGGAGGTTGAGGTTGGATCTGGGGAACAATTTCTTCCCCAAAGGGCTGTGGGGCATTGGAACAGGCTGCCCAGGGCAGTGCTGGAGTCACCAGCCCTGGAGGGTTGAACAGACGGAGATGACGTTCTCAGGGACATGGGGTAGAGGTGGACTTGGCAGTGTTGGGTTAATGGTTGGACTTGATGGTCTTAAGGGCCTTTTCCAAGTAAAGTGATTCTATGATTCTGTGATAAACAAGAAGAGCAGCAGAGCATGGGCTGGACTTGTGAAGAAGGCACCAAGTGTCCGCCATAGGTGGTCACTTGCTCAGGAGCAATGTCACCCACCACCCCATTTTTGAAGGCCACAGCTGCCGTGTCTCGGCCTGTCTTTCTTGCACAGACCTTTCTGCTGCATTGACTGCTCTTAGCAAGTCTTCTCATCAAAACAGATCAGTGTCACAGGGGGTAGAGAGTTTTTCTTTGCTCTAAAGAGCATTTTCATTGAAGGACGCCTAATACGTTAGGAGAAAGAGAGGTGACACAATTCACTCCACTTGTCACTTTACATCTGGTTGGTGGCGCCAGGAATGAAACCCAGCAGTCCAGGGGAACAGGATTAATTTGTTAATAAATGACAAGGAAGAGTCCTGGAAAGGGGTGCTGGGGGAGGCAGCGTGCGGAAGGGGGTGTTAAGGGAAGAGCTGCTCCATCAATGCATGAGATAACTGTACAGATAGATGGACACTTTCCAGAGTCAAATGCTAACGTATATCTCAGAGACACAAGGTGCTTCCTAAAGAATCACCGTGATGTATTCGGGGTTGGATTTTCAAAGTCAGCTAAAGGTAATTTCTTTGGGGTTTTTAATATAATATATTGGTTTGGTTGGGAAAGAAAAAAAAAGAAGAAACCAATCCATTTTAAACAACCAAGAGAAGACAAACAGTCAGCTGTAATTTAAAAGCATTGAGAGCAATGTATCCGTTTTGAAGAGGAGAGTGATTTTTCAGAGCTCGAAGCGATGAAGCACCCAACCTCTATCATAGTACAGGGGAATGTCAGCACCTGTTTCCCTTTAACTAAAATCGAAACACGATGAATTTCATGTCAAGCCAGGCCTCTGTACAGAAGAGCGTGTTAAAAGGTTTCCAGAGGATGTTTAGAGGCATAACACGGCGCTATAATATGAAATACATGGCAATTTAACATACAACTATAATTGTATTATACAGCCGTTATCGACAGTGCGACTGACACAATGTCCAATTACGAAGGGGGAAATGACATCTCTTGCAGCTTAACAGCTACACCGTTAAGTATGGTCAGTCTGTGAGTTATTAAAATGGCAGAAATTAATGTTAAAATAATAGATTGGCATTTCCTTAAGATGCGATAATATTCCCGTAAATCTCCTTTAGATAAGAGGAACGTACCCGAGACATTAAAGGACTTTTGGTATATGTGCAGCGAGGGTGACTCTCAATGAATAATAAATGGCTCTAGGTGACTTGTTGTTATGGCGCTGATATTGCACAATATTAACTTTTAAGGCATGCCTTCAGAACTCAGAAACTTTATGGACTCCTGTGTTTTATGATCTCGTAACCTCAAGTCCTTCATCCTGGAGGCGGCGGCTTCTTTGTTCCGTCTCGTGATTACCAGGTAGCCGCTGGCACCGCGTCCCCCGCTGCACCCTCCGCTCCCCATCCGCCTCCCCAATCGATGGTGGTTTTACTGGGCTGGAATCGAACCACTTTAGACCATATTTCCTCAGACATAAAAAGTTACATAGGGCTTTACTGTCCCTAAGTGATGCATGCACATTAGCTAATTAATTAATCTTGCTGAGTAGCATATTAATTTCTTTTAATTTCCTACCTGACTTGAAAGGTAGCATTTCCCTGAAATGTGGTGCTATAGGAAAGGATTTAAAGATGTAGATTTTCCAGATCGGCTCTGAGTGCATGCATGAGCACGCAGACAGACACACACAGACAGACAGACACACAGTCTTGCCTTCACAAGAGAGATGTGGGCCCTTTCTTTCAACAAACATTCACTCTGGTCCAAAAGGACCTTTTAATGTAAGTAAGTGACCTAGGAACTCACCTCCTAGTTTCAAAGATGCTTAAAGCCATATGCAAAAGAGAGCTGAGATGCCTTGGAGGAGTTTCAACACCTAAATCCAACGTGGTATCCCGGCCCCTCTGCCTTGTCCCTGCTGCTGGCTCCATGAACTCTTTCTTGACAGAATCCCAGAATGTCAGGGGTTGGAAGGGCCCTGGAAAGCTCATCCAGTGCAATCCCCCCATGGAGCAGGAACACCCAGCTGAGGTTCCACAGGAAGGTGTCCAGGCGGGTTTGAATGTCTGCAGAGAAGGAGACTCCACAACCGCCCTGGGCAGCCTGGGCCAGGCTCTGGCACCCTCGCTGAGAAGAAGTTTCTCCTCAAATTTAAGTGGAACCTCCTGTGTTCCAGTTTGAACTCATTGCCCCTTGTCCTATCATTGGTTGTCACCGAGAAGAGCCTGGCTCCATCCTCCTGACACTCACCCTTTATATATCTGTAAACATGAATGAGGTCACCCCTCAGTCTCCTCTTCTCCAGCTCCAGAGCCCCAGCTCCCTCATCCTTTCCTCACACGGGAGATGCTCCACTCCCTTCAGCATCTTTGTTGCCCTGCGCTGGACTCTCTCCAGCTGGACTCTCTCCTGGTCTCCCCAGGGCAGAGCAGAGGGGCAGGAGAACCTCTCTGACCTACTGACCACCCCCCTTCTAATCCACCCCAGGTCCCATTGGCCTTCCTGGCCACAAGGGCCCAGTGCTGGCTCATGCTCATCCTGCTGTCCCCAGGGCTCCCCAGATCCCTTTCCCCCACGCTGCTCTCTAATAGGCCATTCCCCAACTTACACTGGAACCTGGGGTTGTTCCTACCCAGATGCAAAACTCTACAATTTCCCTTGTTATATTTCATTAAATTCTTGCAGTTGGTACAATTAAAGTTCTGTTTCTTGGTGTGTACAGAGGGATATTGGTCCTTTCTGAAGACCAGCCCTGCTGTGAAGCTCCAAGTAAGGCTCTCCTCCAGCCAGGTCCTCCCAAAAATTCAGTCCAACAGGCTGGACATGCCGACCTGTACTTCTGTTTTTCCTTCCAAAGCCTGTTCTCCTGGAGGAACCCCAAACCACCAGGCTAGATGGCTTCTGGAGCTGTGTCTTGTGAACATTCCTGGGAGGTGGAGAAGGACAACCCAACCTTAGAACCCTAAAGGTGGTCAAGCTGGACCTCTTGACTGGGGAAAGAAGACAACTTGGTATCACATTTGTAATAAAGTGGCAGCTATAATCCAGCTTGATTTATCAATTTATTCACCATAAATCCCAGCCTCCAGTGTGCCACCCAGAGTTCAAGGACATGCTCAGAACCGTTTTCACCCCCAAAGAGCCCATTTCTGAGCTTTGCCACTGCCTGAATGTGTCTGAACCTCGTGAAGAGGCTTTTGTATCAGTCTCACACCTTTGTGCATGGGACAGGGACATGCATCCAAACAGAATTATTCCAAAGGATCGCATCGGTGTGATCATATGCTTGTGGAAATGGGCTGGGAAAAGGTGCCCACGTGGCCTGCAGGCGGGCTGGGAAACGTTGCCTCACGTCAGGTCTGGATGTGCCCTAAATCCACCATCACCTCACGCTTTCATTTCCCTCTGATGTGGTGTCAGGGCTCTTCCCAGGCTGGTGGGGCAGGTTGTCCAGCCTGTCACCAGCCTCTGCCCAGGGTGCTGCTCTCCCAGGACGGCAGGAATTGCTCTCTGCAGGTGGAGGATGGCCACGGCCACTGCTTTTTCCATCATTTTTGGATGAAGTGTCCTACCCCGGTGCTGTTCTGCCTCCCAGCCAGCCCACCCTGCTTCCTAAGACCTACTTATGCCCCTTCATCCTTGTCACTTGTGCTGTGCTAGAAGGTAACAGGGCTGACATTCCTTTGCCGAGCTTCTCAGGAACTTCTTTTTTCTCCTTTTCTCCTTTTTTAAAGATTTCTCAGCAGTTCCAATCAGCTGTTTAGATTAAAGGTTGTCAAACTCATTTAACAAGAACTTCCCCTCTGTGAGCAGGCTAGAAGAGGGCAATGCTCCCTCTTATCCTCACTGTGGTGCTTCTTAATTGTCTTCACATTAAAAATGCTGGGAAAACAAACAAACAAACAAAGTGTAGGTATTTTTCTAAATAAGTCCCACAAATTCAGATCCTTCTGCTTCTGAGCTGGGCTTAATTCTGGGTTGATGGCATTCTTGCAAGGGTGAGTGAGACTTCTGTCTTCTACATCTCTGATACGGGTTGAGACACTATTTGCGTTATGTCGGAGCCAGTGAAATATTCTACTCATCCTATATAAAGTAACAGACTTACTATTTTCAGTTTCTTGGGAAAAAGAAGGAGTTCAAGGCAAGCAAACTATCCCATATTATTCAGGACATCTGGGTGCATAGAGCGGGGTCTTGTTTAGCAGGGCTGAAGTAAGTTCGGAAATCAGATTCCATTTGGAACTGAAAAGCACTGTGTTGCTTGAGAGCACAGCAAACGTGTGTGGGGTGAGGAAGGGGATCTTTAACCCATTTACACTCATGATGTTCCTTCAATATGAATTTGCAAAACATTTTAGCTGGCCAGATTTTATGGGAAGGGTGTAGAGAAGAATCCATTGCCTTTAAGTGCACTGTTAACCTTCCCGCTTCTGCGGCAGCAGATGCGCGACACGAATGGGAGCTGTGCTACCTCAGATACAAAATACTTTTTCTAATTGCTTTTTCCCTTTTCCAGACAGTTTTGTTAGTGGATGGTGCATTACTATATAAGAGCAATATCTTCCCTATTGAAAGTGTGCATACGCACACACACAACTCTTATTGTGGGGGGAACGGGACATAAAAATCAAACCCAAACATGATTTTATTTTCCATTGAGCTGTCTGGGTTGTCAGTTAAGGAAATTAGTCCATCCATCACTTGTCTCTAATTTCCCATCACTTTCCCTGCAAACTGTGAGTTTTTATAGAAACTT
Organism: Patagioenas fasciata; assembly: GCF_037038585.1. Classification (NCBI taxonomy): domain Eukaryota; kingdom Metazoa; phylum Chordata; class Aves; order Columbiformes; family Columbidae; genus Patagioenas; species Patagioenas fasciata. The sequence goes on along the minus strand of NC_092537.1, from coordinate 9,186,383 downwards.
CATTTTTCCCTCGTGATTGTGTTTCTTTTTTTACTTCCTCCAGTTCTTAAGTAGGAAAGTCCCAGCGGATTTAGATGTCTGTAAGAGACATTTTGGAGCTTTTCTGTTTCTTGCACGGACTTACTGCATTCAGCTCTGGATCCTCAGCACAGGACACACATGGACCTGCTAGAGAGGTGCCCAAGGAACCACAGAAATGATCCGAGGCTGGAACAGCTCTGCTGGAGGACAGGCTGAGAGAGTTGGGGGGTTCAGCTGGAGAAGAGAAGCTGCAGGGAGACCTTATTGCGGCCTTTCCGGACTTAAAAAGGGCCAATAAGAAAGATGGGGACAGATTTTTTAGCAGGGCCTGTGGCGATAGGGCAAGGGGTGATGGTTTAAACTAAAGGAGGGAGATTCAGGCTGGACATGAGGAAGAAATTGTTGGCCCTGAGGGCGGTGAGAGCCTGGCCCAGGTTGGCCAGAGAGGTGGTGGATGAACCATCCCTGGAGACATCCCAGGCCAGGCTGGACGGGGCTCTGAGCAACCTGAGCTGGTGAAGATGTCCCTGCTCATGGCAGGGGTGGCACTGGGGGAGCTGGAAAGGTCCCTTCAACCCAAACTAGTCTGATTCTATGAATGTAAAAAGGACATGCCCAAAGTACAGTGCTGGGGGAAGAGGCAGCGAGGGCTGAGACGGTCAGTTTGTGCTGGGGAGGGAGTGAGGCCGCAGCCTCTGCCCAGCGCTGATGCTCGATGTTTGAGGTGTGTGGGAATGTGATACAAGGTGTTTGTGCAACGTGTTTGCTCTGTCTGGTGTATTTGATCATCTCAGCTCCTATATATGTGTTTGTTTTGTCTCTCAGTGTTCACAAGGGGCTGTATTTGTTTTGGGGTGTACATGTGCCCCGGGTGTATTTCATCTGTGACCATTGACACGACAGATCCTGCTCCAAACCACCTGCGGCTGCGCAGTCCCTTTCCCTCCTTTTGTGTTCACCCACACACCTTCACTTCCCTTCTTTATTTGATGTTGTGGCTCCCCTGCAAATCCTTTACGTTTCTAAAGTTATGAAAATGGCAGAGTAGCAAAGAAAGCTGGAACAGCTGGGGATGCCTTGGGGACAGCACTTCCTGGCCCCGAAGATTACTGCGCTATCGCGTTGCACTTAATTGTTCCACTGTTTAGCAAATTGTATTAATTAAAGTGGCACATCTGGCCTTTTTATCAGAGGCTGCGCAGTTCTGGTTTTGATCCTGCAGTGACAGACTGACGGTATCAGCACCCCCGGGTAAACACTCATTACACCAGGGGAAGCTTCATTTATCCTGCGAGAAGCCAAAAAACGGGTCTGATGGAAGCACAGAAGCCTCACTGAGAAACTTCCAGTAAGGACTGGAAAGGAAAAGCCAGTCGTTAGTCAAGTTTAATCACCACGGCTCTGTTGATAGCGGATGGGTTTTCCCCCCTCCCAGTTAAATCTGCTTCCACCCTTGTTGGGGGTTTGTGCCCAAAACATAACTGGACCAAAAGATCAGCCATAGCCAAAGATTTACTGAGGACTCACCATCCTGCACCCCACAGCCTGTACCACAGCCCCCTTATTGTACAGAATAGCTCACAAGCAAATACATTGCTCAATTTAACCTAACTTTCCCAGATCCCCCTAGTCTAAGAAGGCAGCTGAAACTTTCCAAAAAGGATGAATGCACTCTACAATAGGTATCTTTTTCAGCTCTGAAACTGCCCACAGGTTTTAGTGAAAAGAGCCCTCCAAGCTCTCAGCACAGGTCCCTATGCACACTCACTCCAGTTTTCCATTCCAGGTAATTTTTAAAATGTGTCACCTTAGTAGCACAGGTAAAGGATGTTTTCTACAACCAGAAACTTCAGCTGCTTTTTACTTTAGCGGCATTTATATCCCGGTGCATCAGGCACGGCATTAAAGGCCTCATCAGATAGAGGTTGAGCTTAGCAAAAGGAGGGAGAGAGAAAACAAATAGCAGGACTCAGTTCAGCGTGCAGTGTCCAAACTGACTCTTGTGTTTGACTTTGGACAAATAAGGGACTTAAGGAGTGGACAAACTTACTTACATACAAACTCATGTAATGCAAACAAGCATGTCTGGGTGACAATTAAATTAAAATTTTTAAGTGCCTCGTTAGAGTTGAGTGTATTTAGGGGCCTTTCAGAGGATGGTGACTGAAAGCCTGCAATTTGTGTGCTAATCGAGCCAGCCCCTCTCCAGGTTCTGCAGCCTGGCCTGATGCTGAGCCCCCAGCACCCCCCAGCTCCACTCTTAATAGGTGAGAAATGACCCTGTGTGCTGCTTGTGATGGCCTGGAATTGCAGATAATGACACGGTGCCTGGGACAATTACTCCACCCACCTAATCCCACACTGCCAGGGCAGTTCTTCCTTTGGGGTGGCTGCCTGTGTGCTCCGTGGGGTTTAGTTTTGGTGGGGGGCTGCCAGCAGCCAGGCTGAGCTCTGTTTTGTCCAACACATTAGGGAGCCAAAGCACTGAACCATGGCAGATACATGAGCTGTTGCAATGGGTGCTGAGTTAGGAATTAATCACCTTAATAGTGCGGGTAAGTGATGCTTTGAACCCCACATCAGAAGCTATTCTTAAAATAATGGGCTGTAAATGGAGTAAAAATACCCACTGGAGCCAGTCTGAGCTGTGCCACTCCACACTCACAGCTCACTGAAACCTTCTGGACTTGGCTGAAATGTCCTGGAAACCCTTGCTTTGAGCTCAAATTGCAGGTTCTCAGTGCTCGCTGGCACCTCAGCATCCTCACTCAATCTGTGTTGTGTCATCTGAGGGGTCCCAAAGTTGTGGGTGCAAAGGAGGTTGTTTCCTCACTACATTAATCCTGCATTACCCTTTCAAGAGCCTGGTCCAGTTCTGAGCAGATTCAGCCACCAACCTCAGCGAAGGGCAGCGGGAGAGGCGGATGCATCTGGCATCATCGCCCCTGCACAGGAGTTTGCCGTGTATTTTATTTTCTAAACACCTGGGGACAGATGCTCAGCTCAGGCAGGGTGACGGGTCCTGATTCACATCACGGCCAGCAAGCCCTTAGCTAAATAACCGAGAGGCGAGGGAGGAGGGAAGGGTAAATTCAAACACAGGAGCCTAAGAAAGAGTCCACTTGTAAATTCAGCCCCAGCCAAGCTCCAATCAGAGGCACAGAGTTGCACAAGGCTGGCACAGATTTGCAGTTGTATGGGGTGAGTGTTTGCCTCCCTCTCCGTATAATTACTGTTACTGATATCATTAGGGCGCTCCACTTGGCACATCCGCTCACTTGGCAGCTCCGGCTGAGGCTTTGGGCTTTCCAGGCTTTAGAAAGCTTTGCAACACTTCTCCTCGAGCACACGCTCTGCAGCTAAACGAGTAATTATCCGGGAGCTTTAATCAACCTCCATTCGAGCTGAATTTGCCACTAGATTTGTAGCAGACTCTGAAGACCCTCTGAAGCGTGAATGCACGCTGGCGTTTTGCGCAGGGAAGGGCTTCAATTGCCTTGTTGGTCTGAACAGAAACTTTCTGTCTCCTACGACTGCAGTATTTAAATGAATGGGTGCTTGAGAGCGCGGAGCAGGAGTCCCAGCAGAGCCGTGTCAGGAAACAGCTCCACATCTGCCCGAGTGTGGGACGTTTTATTTATGTTCCCCTTGGCGAAAGAAAAGAATCTGCGATCAGGAGGTGGTAAAAAAAGGTGTTTCCTAACAAAAACAGCCAAGGAGTTTGACTCCTATCCACAGTCAGAGTGAAAAAACGCACAATTGCAGAAGAACTTTGAAATGTGCAAGGGTTTGCGAGCCTGTGTGGGGATAACTTCCCGTCATGGCACGGCAAGCCTGCCCTTTGCTCTAATGGGCGACTTGATTTTCTGCTTTCATCAGCCCTGACTGCTGTCACAGCGTGCTGGGGGACAGTTTGTCACGCGAGGAGAGGTGGCTTTGCCATGAGGACCTTTGGTGCACCCACAGCAAGGGCAGGGGCAGCTCCGAGCGCTGCAGCTGCTGTTCCAGCAGGAGGAGGTGGGCTGGGGACAGGCTCGGTGGGCTCCCGACCTTGGCCATCCATCCATACACCATCCTTCAAACCCGCAAGTCGCAGGACTGAACATTTCTGCTGTCTCGCCGAGCGTGTAGAGCCATTTTCTGATGCAGCATCAGGAACTTGAGTCTTGCTCATGTGAGAAGTGCCTTCTCAAAATGCTGGCTTACATCACTCTTTAAGTCTTATTTTCATTTTCCACTCTTGTCAGCAGGAATTCATTTGAAGGCTGGAGCAACACCAGTAGGCAACACCTTGTGCTGCACACTCCATTTCACACACTTCACAAGAAAAAGGAGGCAGTGGCAGAAACCAGGTCTGTTTTGTCCAGCCCCAAGTCCAAATCTTGCACTTCCAGACCAGAATCTCTCTTAAGCAATCGCCCGATGGCCAGGACGTGATGGGGTTGGTGCTCTGCAGGGAGACGGACCCATCCACATTCAGCTGTCTGCAGAGCACACATCCAGATGTTCCTATCACCTGGTACAACCCTGCTAGAACAAGGGCCATAAAATATCCAGTTACTGTGATTTTTAACCTAATACCATGTAAGTGATTATAATTTCCCTTGCAGAATTATGAAGGTTTTGTTTGCAAGCAGCAGAATCCATCAGTTCTCTCGATTGCTTGTTCCAGTGGTTAGTTTTTCTCATCCTTAAAAATTTATGCCTTATTTCTCATTTGAATAGCTCTAATTTTAATTAGAAGGCATTGGCTCTTGTTACTAAATTAAACAGTCCTTTGGTACCAAGTGTCTTGTCTTTGATCTTGTGAATATTGCACTGCCCTTCCTTTGCTAAACTAAACATACAGATTTGTAAATCACTTACAATAAAGTATGTGAGGTATTCAATAATTCCTGTATCCACTGCCAATACATAGATCAATAGATAGAGCAGCACATGGAGTGACAGAGATCAGTAAATGGAGAGATAGATCCAACTGTACGGAGATAAACAGAGGGAGCAATAGATAAATTGATATATTGACAAAATTCCCCCTCTCCAGGCTGTAATGAGTCTTACACATTAATGAATGGTTTTTCTTACCTGAAAACTGAGTTGATTTACATCATACATCACTCTGTTGATGGAGCCGTTTGGCTCCTCACCTTCCCCTGGTGTCATGGTCCATTTGATGATGGACTCGTGATGGTTCTTCTAGCTTGATCTCAGAGCACAAAATTAAGGCGACCAAAATGCCAAGGGGTTATAATTCAATCAAGCAGTGTTACTTTATTAATTTGCCCATAAAGCAGCATGCGATAGAGAGAGTAAGAAAAAGGGAAAAGAAATGGGGAAAAGTAAAGGTAAAGATGAGAAATGAGGTTGCGTTTATCACCAGTCCAGTTCCAGAAGCTCCCTCTGGTCTCCGGTCCCGTGGAGTCCGGACGATCCTCCATCGTGGTTCAGGATCCTCTGGTGTTCATCCTGGAGTCATCTTTTATGCTTCTTCACCCCCTTGCTCCCATTGTTTCAGCCCAGTCTCCGCCTTGATTGCGCAACCCGGGCTCGTACTGCGCAGGCTCGAAAGATCCACACTTTCTTTTGCCAGCACTTACGTGTCCAGCATTCAGGGGTCTTTCTCTGGTCCATTGGGTGACCTCAAGACCCTTGGTGAGCTTTTGGGCGTGCTCCTTTTCATTGGCCATTGTTTGCGGGAGCAAGTGAGGCCACGTGTGGCTGAGGCTGCAGGTGGGAACACATCTTCTGGACGGCAGCTCCTGTCCCTGGGTTGAAGAGACCCTCATAACAACCACTTTCAGGAGACGGGGGCTGGTTTGGTTGAAGAAGCAGGCAAAGTCCACACAGCAGCCACTGTAAGCAGCAGTCCCCCGAATCGGAGAAACAGTGCAAGACAATGCTTCACCTTGGGCCTCTCTCCAAGTCATTGTCCATCTGTTCTTTCTGTCAGGGCCTCAGTTCTCTAAGTTCTTGGTGGCGATGTTCAGGCAAATACTGCTCCATCTTCAGACCGATTCTCACACCTGGAAAACCTGACCCATCCCCGATCACAGGGAAGCAGCTCCTTTCCACTCCCCGCATCCCTGGCACCTTTGTTGCTACATTCACCAGTCGCTTCTTCCCACTGCTTGCCAGACGTGCTCTATATCCAACACACTCAGCTCTGCATCTCAAACTTGCCAACTGGCAGGAGCAAAAGCAACCTTTTTCTTCGTTTTTTTTCTGTCCTTAGTCAACTCTGGCCCCCAGCCAGTCAGTGTCTTCATTTATTGTAATGAATTTGTGTCATTAATATGTTGGATATGCACAGCAATTGCAAAGTAGTACATTAGTACAAAAGCTATTGCGCTGGATGCCAGCGTTTTATTGCCACGGCTGATTTACAGGCTGATAAGCAACTTTGCAGTTGTCCTTGAGGATGGGACAAAGGACAGGTAGCGCGGCTGGACCGAGGCGGGGACACAACGGGGGCGGCCAAGGAAACGTGGGAGGTTTCCCAAGGCTCGCACAGCTGGGAGTGAACTTGACGATTTCGTCTTTGCTCTTCGAAATGTCTTCACCTTCGTGCGAGCGCTCAGCGATCCCAGAGAAACGCTGCGCACAAAGCCTGAGTGGGAATCTGCGGCGCTTGGAAAGGAGATTAAATGCCTTTACAATGCTCGAGGTTTGGGAGCTTCGATGTGACTGGCTCGTAATAGAGCCATGTCATCACTTTATTGCAGAGATACGATAAAGACGGGCATTATATGGTGTTAACATTTAACAGCCACAACTTAACTTTCAAAAGACTTTACAGGCCAAGTCACAGTGAATTGTTTCTTTCTGTGCATTTAGTCCTGGGCTCACATGCTACAGAGCAAGGGTATTTGCAGAAAAGATAGAGTGCTAAGCAGACAGACCCACAGACCTGTGTGTCTGTCAGCTCCAGAGCGTAATCCCTTGAAATGCAACCTTTAAAAAAGAAGTATTTAAAAGGAAGGAATGAAACAGGACCAGCGCAAACAATGTATTTGAGTGCCAAAAATAAATACCAAGCCCCCCCCTCCTGGCATTAACCCTGTGCTCAAAGGAGTCAGTTGTGAACCCCTGTACATGATGCTCCTGGCACCTTTTGGGGGGGCAGGATCAGGCATGAAACACAAAGACACTTGAGCAAGGTCAGAGCATCAGTTCAGATCCACCTTAGGCACCAGCTCTGGGCTTGGAGGGATCTGGCCAAGATGCTCCGTGGGCTGATTCCCACCAGCGTAACACGCTGCTTGGGCTCCAGAGCTCGTCCCAGCACAGTGACACCCAGATCCAGAGTCTGAATTTGCAGAGCGAACTGTTGGCCAAATGCTTTCCCAGGAAATAGTTTCTCTGTGGTACTCACTGCTACAAGGTACAACCGAAAGCACCACGCTGCAAAATTAGATGGCTTGAGCACCCACGGTTATAGAAGAGGGATAACTCCAAAGACAACCTCTTTGGAAAGGGTGCTGGATCTTGCTTTGGGTCATGAATCAAAATTTCTCCCCTGGGAAGGAAGGAGGAGCATTCCCTGTGGATGGAGCAGGGGACGGCTGGGGAGAGAGGATGTTTTTGCTGTAACCACCCGGTCCTGCCTCTCCTTCCCGCAGAGCAGCTGCTGCCGGACGTGGCTGGGACCAGCGATTGATCTGGGGGAGCCCCGTGCTCTCCATCTGCCACCTGGGAGGCAGGAGGGATGATCCCCCCGTATTTCACAAGCACTGAGAAAATTGAGTGGGCAGCCCAGGGACCTCCAGAGTGTCACTCCCCACCTTAATTAGGACTGTCAGCTTGCCTTGCATTTTAGCTAATTAATTACACTGCTTCGTAGCTGCATTTCTAGGTGACACCAGCGCCTTTTGAACAGGAGGGGTATCGATTTCACCAGCTCCCTGCCCATCTTGCTGTTTGTTTGTTCTTGCAGTCAAGACTTGCACAACAGGAAGCGTTGGGTGAGTGCTCAGGAAAATAATGAACAGCGTTATCTGAGAGGCATATCAAAAAGATTTGGGCCAGAAATGGGTTCGACTGCTGAAAAACCTATTAGCAGCATCTCAGATTTCCTGTGTACCAGCAGGTTAGGGGGCAAGCACTTTAACATTGCCCACAGCTTGTGGTTAATTACTGTTTGTAGAGTTACTGTCTGCAGTTATGCTTGACAAAATGCCCATAAAGACAAAAATGGAATACTTGAGGATTTTGGATGGATGCCACCTGGTCCCCCTACCCTTCCTCCCCCACTGGGTGACAAAAAACACTGGAAAGCAAAGTGGAGTTGGTGTCTTGTAGAGCTTTTGTGCTTCGTGCGAGCAGCGGTGACCTGGAGCAGCCGTGCTAACGGGGGGACTCTGATCCCACAGGGCAACAGAGCCATTCAGAGCCGTGACCTGATAAAATGCCATAACTCAAAATGGCTATTGCATGTGTCCTTGTTTGCTCTCCCAAAGAGCATTGCCAGTGACACAGCATACCCAGAACTACCTGCAGAAAAAATCATAGAATCACAGAATCATTTTGGTTGGAAAAGACCTCAAAGATGATCGAGTCCAACCATTAACCCACCGCTGACACTATCCCATGTCCCTGAGAACCTCATCTCCATGTCTGTTCAACCCCTGCAGGGATGGTGACTCCAGCACTGCCCTGGGCAGCCTGTTCCAATGCCCCACAGCCCTTTGGGGAAGAAATTGTTCCCCAGAACCAATCTGAATCTCCCGTTCTCTGAGCTCGCTCCAACACCTCAAGGTCTTTCTTGTCACGAGGGGCCTAAAGCTGACCCCAGGACTCAAGGTTTGGCCGTTCAGAGTCGATGCAGCAGGAAACACGTCTTTTCTAGCCCTGAATACTTTGCCCTCGTAAGGGCCACAGTGGAAGATCCTCCTTGGACTGGTCTATACTGACAACAACATGAACCAATATACGGAAGGAGGAGAGGTGTGAGACGGGCTGTACAGGCAACTGAGGCTCTTCAGCCTGGTAGGGACATGACTGGAAGGGAATATGAGCAATGCATGAAGTCCAATAGCTTTTTGCTACCTCCTCTGATAATAAAATCTGTGGAGAACGTCAAACAACCCGATCCAGTGCTGGGTTCAGAGCAAAAAAAGGGGGAAAAGCAACAGGGAAGAAGGAAGGTGGTAGGAAAAGCAAGAGGAAGAGCAGGCTGGTGACAGCTATCTGTTGCCTTTGTATTAATTCCCATTTCTTCTGGTATACGGCAGGAGGTTTTGGGAGGTCCCAAGGATGGAAGGAATTATTTTGGTGAAGGTGGCCAGTCTAATTTCAGTGTATTTATCCCCGAGGTCCTGCTCAGAAATGCAGTGTCAGGATCCCAGTATCACAGTCATGACTGGCAAAGCCTAAAAAGCTCCAGCAGAGTGACGTGTAAAGCTGGAAATGGGTGTAAAGGGGGTGCCAGCCCGGTATTTGGCCCCCAGCCCACCTCTGGAGCCCCAGCTAATGGGGCAGGTAATGGGCTGAGGGCCATGACCTGCACTGGGCATCTGCTGCCGACCTCTCCCAGGGGTTGTGACCCAAAGACCAAGAGTGACTAATGCGGAGATTTATGCCTTGTTAATAACAGAATCGGGCAATCAGTGTAATGAAATCCATGCTCTGCATTAATGAGCGGCTGAGGCAGTGGGGTCCAAGCTTTGCCTTCTCCCAGGGTGGGCAAAAAGGGGGATGTCTGGCTGAATTCAGTCACTCCCTCCAGAAAATGGGGCCATGCCCAGGTTAGGCTGGGCCCAGTGTGCAGCTGAGCTTTAGGTTTGCTACTAGGCCAGCCCCAGCTTGGTGGCTGAAAACAGACACTCAGCACTACAGGAATGGTGAAATATTCATTTCCCAAAGGGTTTGTGCCCCTCAAATGCTGTGTTGTCTCGTGGCCTGAAAAATCCACATTTGTTTTCCTGCTGAAGACAAGTTTCAGGTTTAAATCACTGCTAGGTGCAGCCTGGATATATTGGGTTATTTCTCCCCCGTAACTTCCTGGCTTCTTTTCATCGAAGACCAGGAATAAGAAGGGATCGAGAGCATGGAGACATGCCTATACGTTCCCTGGCCCTCCAACTGACCTGCCGTTCTTTCTATACGTATTCAGAAAGATCGTCACACAAGAAGTCATACAAGAGAAAGACGCTAAACTGACTCAAATTTTTCCAAGTCACCGTCACGGGCAAAAAATTGTCAATTGTGATTCAGACACAGCTAAAATTAGACTGTGGTTCTGCAAGTCACTTGATTTTTGCTTCAGAAGGATGATATGACTATAGCCTCCTATAGCAGCCCCAGCTCTTACTGCAATATGACCTTACTTATAATAGCATCTTCCTACTAAAGGCTGCCAGATCCATGCTAGCATGACCCTGGACCTGGTGAGTGGAATTTAAAATGTGAGAACAAGTGTTTGGAAAAAGTAGAATTTGAAAGTTATTTAGTTATTTATTTTTTAAAAATAGATTGTATATTTTAAATTGTTAGGTCAACTACAGACCAAAATCAGCTTCACTGCCAGGCATTGCTGAGTTTCTGTCATCAATTATTTAAAAATGTTTTCCCAAAGTTTATAGAAAAAGGGGGGGGGGTGCTTTAACTTTTATGGGAAAAGCAATTTTTGGGGAGTAGCAGAGCAGCATCTGCCCCAGCCTGCTTGGTTTGGTGCCCGCACAGGGCACTGCTTGGTTTGGTTGCCTGCGCAGGGCGCTGCAGCCACTGTCTCACATGTTGCTTTTATCCCGTTAGCTGTCACGGGGGAAACTGGAGGAAGAAAACCACGCTGGGAGATTTGTGTCCAAAACTGTGAGGAGGGGAAACTCCTGGGGGCAAATTTTAATTTGTCGTGGGGTTTTCCCCAGCAGCGATAGGAGGTGCAGGGCGAGCGTTGGGATGGTGATGGGCGGCTGTCACTGGGAGATGAACATCTCCAAACAGACCTGCAGAAGCCACCTCTGAGCCAGGAGCAGTTGCCTCATGCTGGCGACCTGGCTGAGGTTAATTAATCTGTTACTGTTAAGGATTTAATAAGCCGAAGCCTGATGTTCTAGGAGGTGAGTCCATGCACATCCCGCAGCACTGGGAAGAGGATCCCGCTCCCAAACCTGCCCACCCCTCACTGCTGAACAGGAAGCATCCCATCAGCGTTGCAATATTTATTTCTCTTTAACCTCCCGCCCCTGATCACCCCCCTGCGCTGGGGGGGCAATTAAACCGAGTTCCCGTGGGAGAGGGGAGTGAGAGGGGCAGGGGAAGCAGAAAAGCTTCACCTCTCGTGTCATTAGGATAAATTGTGTTTGTGCAAGTTATATTTTACGGCAGGCGTGTCAATTAGCGTGTGAAATTTAATAACCCAATTGAGCTTCCCTCCCTGAAAGCTAAATTGAAATCTGTTGCCTGTTTGGGAGAGGACAGGGGGCTGTCGCGGGTGGGAGGCTGAGCTGGCGGGTAGGGCAGGGGCGTTTTTCATGTTGATTAAAAAACGAGAAGGGTTTTGTCAGCCTTGGTCATGCAATAAACACCAACTTTGCTTGGAGAGAGCAGGTGATTTGATTTTTTTTTGGGGGGGTGGTGACTTTTTTGTAAGCAAAGGCTTGGAAAGGGAGCAAGAGAATATAGTTTATTTGATTACACTTGCTTATGTTTCTAGTGGGGGGTGGATTTCTCCGCTAATGACTGCGGTGCTGCAGAGCAAACCCAGCGCCCAACACCCGGAGCCTGCAGCCCCACTGCGAGGAGGAGGGAGCAATGAGAGGGGTGCAATGGCACCCCATCCCACGGCAGGGCGACGGGTGCGATGGGTACCTGCCCAACCACGCCAGAGCACGAGCACCAAAGCTGGAATACGCGGAGTTTAGGCCTGTGGGACCAATACTGAGAGCACAAAGTCATCAGACTCAACCTGCAAGAGCTGCTATAAAAGTATCCTAAACAGGGAGCTCAAGCAGATTTGTATGTTATTGGTTTATTTATCTTGCTTCAGGCTTTAGGCCGGATGGCGGGATCAGATGGCCTCATCCTACACGTGCTGTTTGTCTCTACCACTGTGATAGAAATATATTCAATAAAAACATGACAATTGGCACTTTCACCTAATGGCAAAGCTCCAGGAGCTGGAGACTGGAGGCAAACAGCAAAATTATGAGGCCTGTGAGAGCTCATCTCAGACTTTTATCCTCATTCTTGTAATATTTGGTGGATTTTTTGTTTGTTTGTTGGTTTGTTTTAAATCCCCGATCCTAGAATGACAGCATTGATCCCCTCCCACCACCAATGGATGGCCCAAGAATCACAGCTCTCCATCCCTGGAGACTGGAAGGAGAAGATCTGAAACACGAGGCAAATGTAGAGTCTTAGAAACCAGGCAACAAACAACAATAATTCAGCATGAGTTACCTTCAAGGCAATAAACCATCCAGGTCTGTATTTCATCACTTGCTCCTTTTGAGTCTTGTTGGGGTTGTCCTTACCCACATGGGAATGGCGATGCCCTTCATGCCAAGTCAGTTCTAGTCTAGGACTGCTGGGCTTTTCTGCACAAAAGCAACACAATGGATAGTTTTGTGGTCGCATCTTTTAACCAAGTCCTGCTGAAAATACAGGCTGGGAACAGCAAAGAAATGTTTAAGAAATTACCTTCACGGGCACTGCACATGTGGTGATGTGTTTGTAAATCCGGTCATGCCATTTCCTGAAATACAAGTGCAATCTTCTGGATATTTAATGAAATAAAGATGTAATTATCTTCAGCTTTTTGATGCTTTGGAAAACAGTATCACCTTGGTTTGAAGGGAACTGTTAAATGAGATTGAGTTACCGTGCTGAGCAACCCAGTGCAAAGATACAATCTAAGGGGGGAACCTGACCCGGCCAGGATTTCCTCTGCAGTGTGTTTGCGTTGTATCAGCATCTAATCTGGAGCACATATCTACATTTCTCTGTGTCCCATTCAGACCAAAAAAAAAACCAACAAGCTGAGTAGCTTCATTGAATGCTGAAAAAGAAGACATTTGTGGCAGGAAGGAAATGTTAAGGTTATAATCTGCATGGTACCGACTGCATTTTTAAAGCATCTGAAATGTTAGAGGTCTCCCATGTCCTCCAAAAACCTTGAGAAGAAAGAGAAAATGCTGCATAGCAAAGGCCTCGAGGAAAGTTTGCAATGGGAAAAGAGATTTAATGTAAGATTTTGGATGCCAATGAGCTGTACACATTTTGCAGCAAACAGCAAAATGCCATGAAAGAATTCAGTCCCCTTCACGTAACCAGCCACTAGCAAAGCCCAAGGTATCCCAGGATACCAAACCCACTCAAGATCTTCTTAACTACCCCACTGTTTATCCCCAGTTCCTTATCTTTGACCAACCAAGCTTGTTTTTCAGAGGAAGGGGATGAAATATTCTAACAGGATATGTGGGAATTTCGTGGGAGATGCAGAAGGGATGCCCGTAGCCTGAGGTCGTGTCCCCAGCTGGGTGCTGAAGACAGGGCTATAAACAATACAAATGTGCTTTAAGCCATCCAAAATCAGCAAAAACCTGAAGCAGCACGGCAATTAGAGCAGATAACTCATTGCGTTGTGTTTCCCAAACCTGAGCTAACAATGACCTTCTACCCTTCCAGCAGATAAAAGCTAAAATTAAACAGCTGAAAAACAGGAATTTGAATTATAACGAATGACAGTTTGTTTTTTGTGGGCACGGGGTGGGAATGTCTTCGTGCCCTTGACTAGAAATCTTCATTTCATAATATTTGAAAATAACTCCCCAGAGTCAAGGAGAATGACGATAAAAATGAGAAACGTTGAAAACAGAAAAGAGTGGGGAAGGATGCAGGAGACTCGCAGGTCCTGGGCGCAAAGGAGGGAGAGGTCGGTGTGCGGCCGTGCAGGAGACGCTGCAGTTACATGTCGGAAAATGAGGGGGCTCGCTGAATTTGTAAGGTGTTTCACTGAGAGTTTTCCAGTTTGGAGAAGCACTGAACTTCCCCTGAACCCCCCACCTCGAGGTGAAACCACGTCCCTCCCTCTGCAAAGCACAGGTTCCCACGAAACGCCGTCTCCTTCTCCCTCTCACCTCGCCATCCCTCTTAATATCAATATTCTCAAGTTGCATGATGTGCCGTTTATGACAGAAATAACCTGCCTTGGCACTGACACTTGAATTTCACTTAAGGTTCATCGCGTTATTAATGACAAGATCAATATTACCCAAGCCGCAATAACAGCTCTTCCCATCCATCCTCCTCCCTCCTCTCCCTTGCCCAGGCACCACACTTTTTAGTACTCCATCTCTTTTCAAGGGTATTTGCCTGTGCACTGGAAGGAGCATCACCCACCACCCGTGGTGGTTCATTCAGTCCCCGACAACTGCCCTGACAGATTTCTCCCGAGCCTTGAAACCCAGTGATAAGGCTCAGGAGTGGAATAACCCACAGACTCGGTCTAATCACAGCAACCGCCATGGCCTTGCTGAACTCTCCCGCTACAATTAGGTAATCAGCCTGGCAGACAAGCCTGATTCATATCGTTTTACCATCAGTAAAGTGATATCTATCACCCCTACGACAGACCTGTTATTGCCGCAAACCACTTCAACCTACCCAGTTAAAAACCCCTTGTAAAAGCAAAAAAGGGACTTTGACGTATTTTATGGCAAATTGACTTTTAACATATTCTTTCTCTCCTTATATTAAGATCCCATTCGCAGATGACACTTGTAATAATATCTGTGCTCCTCACCACTGCAAGGATGGGGCTGGGAGAGGGCTGGCAGCACCCTGAGGTGTCGGAAGGGATTTAGGATAATCTGGAGAGGTGAATTGCCCTCCTCTTCTGCTCATCGCTCTTTGTTGACTTCAGAGGAAGCCCAGGTGAGGTCTTGCCCCATGGAAGGCAAAGACACCCAAACTCAACTCTCTCTGGCTTGCTGATCATAGAATCACAGACTGGTTTGGTTTGAAGGGACCTTCCCAGCTCCCCCAGTGCCACCGCTGCCGTGAGCAGGGACATCTTCACCAGCTCAGGTTGCTCAGAGCCCCGTCCAGCCTGGCCTGGGATGTCTCCAGGGATGGTTCAGCCACCACCTCTCTGGCCAACCTGGGCCAGGCTCTCACCACCCTCAGGGCCAACAATTTCTTCCTCATGTCCAGCCTGAATCTCCCTCCTTTAGTTTAAAACCATCACCCCTTGTCCTATCGCAACAGGCCCTGCTAAAAAGTCAATACTGATACTGAACTCCTTTAGCTCTGCTCCTGCTGGACCCCCTAATTCAAGCCAATGAGGACGAAAATGCAGGGCATTAGGAAACTGCATCTTTACCATCCAGAGCCATGCACATTTTTATTAAATTTTCTGTCAGCTCTGATTTTTTATATTAATCCATTTCTTCTAGACCTGCACCTTAGCAAAGCCAAAACTTGCTTAACAAAGTGCAGCCAAGCCATTCAGAAAAATACCCTCACTACAGAACATGAACTTCCCGTTATAGAGGCTGCATATGTACACTGATTGATCCCCAAACTGGCATTTCAATTTATTTCCCACTGGAGGACTCATTCATTATGGAGAAATAAGACCATTAAATGCATGATAAAGCGCACGCATCAATAGATGAGGCTGGTGGTTACTTTACTGTACCTATCTAAACAATAGCTGGTAAATAAATCTATTTGTGATCACATAGGACCTTTTAAAATGAATAAGGAAGCAGTAATTATTAAACAGCAGATTAAAAAAGCATCTCTTGCCAGCATTACCACCATGTACACACAAACACACACACGCACACACACACATTTTGCTGTTGCAGCCATGGCTTCAGGGCACAAATTTCAAGCACACAGACCTGCTCAGAGTCCCCGTGACACCTTTCAGTTGCCTACAGGTATGTGTGTGTTTATGTGTTTGTATGGGTGCAAGCTCCTGTTTCCAGCACCGGGGAACGATGCCCAGAAGAGACCATGCAAGATGATTTTATCAAGAATATGAATATCCATACTGTTTCTTTCTTTTTTTACAAACTGATCTTCTACCCAATCAGCCCCTGGGGAGAAGCAGGATGACAATACTCTATAAAAGTACCTATTTCTTTTATATATGTGTATATTTTTACCCATCTCAAATGAATGAAGAAAAAGCAACAAACAGAAAATTAAACAAAAACCCTGAATTCTGCAAAGAGCTTCCTGAGATCTTCATGAGGGTCATGGAGGTTTCAAATTAAACCTCTCCCACTGGAATAGCGAAAAAGTTATTTTCCACGTTTGATCACATTTCATATTGCTGATCAGATCTAATTTTTACCTTCCTGGACAGGGCCAGTTCTTGGTGCTCACCAGGGGGTAACACTGGAGAACCTGGGACAACCCGCCGTCTGCTCCGATAGGGACAGAGGAAAGACGGTGATGGCAGAGACAGAGACAATGAGAAAGGAAAAGGAAGAGGAAGAGGGAGGACGAAATGGACCTTGTGAGACCACAAATAGTCTGAACTGGGACATAAGAAGCAGTAGTGTCAGCTGTCATACAAGTCAAACCAGACTGATCCTTTCCTTGCTCATTTTTGAGAACAATGAATAGACCCGCAACCACTGCAACAATCCCATACAAAATTAAGGCCAGATTTTTTTTTTCTGTTAAATAAAAAGGGCACTCAAAAAAAAAACCCAAACAAAAATCACCAAAAACCCCAAACCTAAATAAAAAACAGCTTAGTTCCCCTTTGGCCACGTCCTTAGACCTCCAAGAACCCGACGTCAAGCTGGATAGATGTGACATAACTCAGCAGATTTTCCTGAGCTCCTATTGAATTATAAGCCATTACTTTATGTTTCCAAATCCTGCGCATTCCTGATTTGGGATCTGTGGTGCAGCCACAGGTGAGTTCCTGGCAGGGACAGTGGGCAGGGTGGGCTACGGACCTTCCAGGGACCTTCCAGGGACCGTCCCAGGTTCTGGTGGCCAAGTGACATCTCAGATGTCCCGGTTGGTGCTGCTGAGGACAGAGTGCAGAGCCGTAACCAACCGCTCTCCCGCGCTGGTTGAAGTGAAGCAGAGGGGGGAACTCGTGACACACGAATGGCCGTTGTGGTCTCCATCCCCAGATAAATCAGTTATCTGTTTTTTCTCACCGTGCAGGCCGTGGCAGTTTATGGAGCAGCTGTCTGGAAGGAAATTTACTGGACAATTAAAAGTGCTGACTTTCAAGCAGTGCTCTCGAGGTGAAGTCTAAAATTATTGGGTGTGAAATGCAAATAGATTTAACAGTTTTACTGCTATTTATATGACGTTCACCCATTCCCAGCTATTTTTCCTCCCCTTTTTTTTTCGCTCTGATTTTAAATGGTCCCAACTTTCACAGGTTTTAACAATCTCAGACACATGCAGTAAAACCTGAAGCCCGCTCCAAGGCTGAACAAACCCAGATCCATGGTGGGTGAAAGTAAATTCTATCCCAAACCCCTAACAAAATATTAATTTAGAAATAAGCCGGTAATTACATTCAGCTTTGTGTCTGCCCCACAATCCTCTGAGGCGTTTCTTATTCAATAAGCTTTTGGCCAGTACCCAACAAACCTCCTACTTGAATAATCACAAATTGACCAAATTAGTTGCTCTCCGGCTCTTGGAAAACCTTCCCTGAGGAGGGATGTGGGGAACCCACAGTGTGGTGGTGGGTCAGGCTCTGGAGAAATCCCGTTCCCATGAGCGTTCCTGTTTCACAGAATCATGGAGTCACAGAACGTCAGGGATTGGAAGGGACCTGGAAAGCTCATCCAGTGCAATCCCCCCATGGAGCAGGAACACCCAGCTGAGGTTCCACAGGAAGGTGTCCAGGCGGGTTTGAATGTCTGCAGAGAAGGAGACTCCACGACATCACTGAGCAGCCTGGGCCAGTGTCTGTCACCCTCACTGGGAAGAAGTTTCTTCTCAAATTTAAGTGGAACCTTTTGTGTTCCAGTTTGAACCCATTACCCCTTGTCCTATCACTGGTTGTCACCAAGAAGAGCCTGGCTCCATCCTCCTGACACTCACCCTTTATATATCTGTAAATATTAATGAGGTCACCCCTCAGTCTCCTCTTCTCCAGCTCCAGAGCCCCAGCTCCCTCAGCCTTTCCTCACACGGGAGATGCTCCACTCCCTTCAGCATCTTGGTGGCTGCGCTGGACTCTCTCCAGCAGTTCCCTGTCCTTCTGGAACTGAGGGGCCACAACTGGACACAATATTCCAGGGGTGGTCTCCCCAGGGCAGAGCAGAGGGGCAGGAGAACCTCTCTGACCTACTGACCACCCCCTTCTAACCCACCCCAGGTACCATTGGCCTTCCTGGCCACAAGGGCCCAGTGCTGGCTCATGGTCACCCTGCTGTCCCCAGGACCCCCAGGTCCCTTTCCCCTATCCTGCTCTCTAATAGATCGTTCCCCGACTTATACTGGAACCTGGATTGCCCAGATCCTCCACTGAGGTTCAACCTGATCTATCAGAGCTACAACAAAGATTTTATGAGGTTTTCTTCCCTGCCTGCTACAGTACATTAATGACCAAAACAGTCCGTGGCTTAATTAAAGATTAACTGCTAAGAGCAGCAAAGCAAGATTGTCGTAGGTTGGTCAGGCCCTGGGTGAGTTGTGAAGGGATGGAAAACAGTGGGAGAAGCAAAGTGAAGCGTCCTCTCCGGAGCCTCCAGCACTGCAGAATTAGGAGGCTTTTGGGGGTTTTTTTTTTGCTCATCTGACTACTTGGTTTAATCGAAGGCAAGTATCTACCTCCTCCTGGATCTCAGTTCATAAAAGGTGTCACTGAAATGCTTTGCTACTTGTAATGTACCTCTTGTACCCATAATATCTGGTGCTGCAAGATTTACCACTGCTGGGGAGATATATTTGTTTCTCAGACATTTTAGGCTGTTGTGTGACACCCAGTTTTCCAAAACAACTTTAGTGTCAGCATAGTTTGGAGCCAACTCTACATATTTGTTGTTTATCTTATTGTTTCTGTGCTTGTGACCTTCATTATCTTTTGTGAAGGGGATCAACAACCTCCCCTACCAGACTCTTCCATCCCTATCTCGTCTGTGAAATAGTTTGTTACTGCTTAAAAATCACCACAGCTGAATTCACATATCATGGTTGTTTGTGTGCTCAGATAGACACATATATCTATACATCTGCCTGTCCATCTGTCATACCATCACTGTGACCTCAGTTCTGCACGATTAGCTCTAATAAATAAATGTAACTGTACCAAAGTCCATACAAAACTCACTCATTTGCCTCCCTATCCTATGGGGAACTCTCCTCATTTTGCTGGATTTCTTGCTTGCCTGTCTCTCTCTTTGAATGCAGCCCTGGTGAGAGATTCGGCACAAAAGAAGTGTTTAAATAAAAGCATATATTTGATTTTTCTTGATTTAGTCTCACTTACCACCACCCCTCCTCTACCCTAAGTGTCCTCTGGCTGTGGTGAGGACATGAAATACTTGTCCAGCAATTACAGACACAACAGATCTGAGCCAAAATCAAGATGCAGATAACACACCATATATATCTGTCTGCAATTGCTCCACCGTGTTACCTTATAACCCCATTGAGGTGTCTGCAGTCAGACATTCTATAGCCCCGCATACTGTTTGAGGTTTTCCTCCATTTCTCCGTCTACAGAAATTAAATCAGATGTGGAGAAAGCAGAGCAGTGTCTTGCATGTGAATGCCTTTCCCTCCACCTGTAACTCACCCATCAAGACAAACTCCCCAAGATCCTTCCCTGCAATCCAATAAATAATAATAATAACCATTCTACCAACTCATATTTCTGCAAGCTGGCGCTGATTTATTTTTTTGGCTCTTGCATCCGAAATGACTGCAAATATTCAACAGGATAATGAAAAAAAATCTCACTTTTAATTCTGAAGTGAAGTTTGCCAACCTGGAAGGTCCTTACTAATGATTTTCTGATGAACACACACTCACTGGGTCGTCACTTGGCAGATACATTTTGATTACATCCCTCTATGTCTGTATATCGTATATGCAAATGTAATTACGATCAGTTGGGGGGCCGAACAGTGCAAATCTGGGGACTCACTCAAATAGCTTTGACTTAGAAGGAATTGTTCTCCTAATACAAAAAAATAGGACAGCTTGGTGAAAACTGTGCCCCTGCCAAGGGGGTTTTGCTGCTGGTGCAGAGCAGAGCAGGAGCGCTTACAAACACTGATACCTCTTCAATCTGGGGCTCACACTGGAAATGTTGGTGTTTGCACCATAATGTACAACCACAGCTCTGCCTCTATGGATGGGACATAACCTATGTGTGTTCATGTTATATGGATATTTGGGATGTATATGGATATTTTGCCCTGGTGTTCCCAGGCAGAGAGAAGGTGGCAGGAAGATCTGGCTGGAGGCAGTGAGGTCTCAAACCAGAATTAAGGAGTAAATTGAATGTTTTCTGCACTCGCTGGAATACCGAGACACACCGGTGTCTCCTCCCACTGCTGCGTGGCCGCAGCTCTGGGTTACAAAATGAGCCAAGTGCCTGAATCTCATGTTCCATAGGTAAAACCATACATCTTTCACCAAGTGCTAGACGTGATGCAAAGGATGCTTTAAGGGTAGGTCCAGCTGAATTGGGATTTGGTGAAAGTTCTGTGAACAGGGACTAAGCAGAGCAGCCAGCGTTAAGAGCAATGCTCTTGTTTTCAAGCGCACTCTTAGCCCCCATTGACCCTACGCAAGCAGCAGCTCTTTGCTGTTGGGCAGAAATGTGATAACCCCAAATCTTTTGTGGTACATCCCAAGCAGGGCTGCAGTTCCCACGTCCCCAAGAACCTGAAGAATGGTTGAAATGACAGGATGGTCATAATAAATAAATGGCAAGTCTGGAGTTCCTTCAGCACACCGTGGTACCTCTGGATTCGTACCCGTGGGCTCTTGTGGTGGTACAAAGCCAGTGCGAATGAAAAAAGAGCTTGGCTCCTGATAAACACGCATATACATAAACATATGTATATACTTATATCTATATATTATTATTTTGCTATGAAATAGTGGTCTTTAATTCTTCGTCTGCATTCTCTAGCCCCACATCCAGCAAGACTAGATTGTAACATACTCCATTTTAGCTTTTTGGGTAAGAAAAAGTTCTTGGTACTCACCAGTGGGTAACACTGGAGAACCTGGGACAACCCGCCGTCTGCTCCGATAGGGACAGAGGAAAGACGGTGATGGCAGAGACAGAGACAATGAGAAAGGAAGAGGAAGAGGAAGAGGAAGAGGAAGAGGAAGAGGAAGAGGAAGAGGAAGAGGAAGAGGAAGAGGGAGGACAAAATGGACCTTGCCAAAATCAAGAGAAGAATCAGGAAGAACTATTTGCAAAATAAAATCGTGTTGGGATTGCATGCAATTTTCTATTAACCAGAACAAATTAATGCAAACTTCAGGTCATGGTCCAAATAGTGAAGAAAAGAAAAGAAAGGAAGAACAGAGCAGAGCTAAAGGGTTGCCTGGGGCATGGTTGAATTCATAGCTGCTGAAATGTCCAAAGTGTGGGTCTGTACCGTGGGGTGGGGACATTTTAGGATGGGCTTGTAGCCTCAGGGGACATTTCTTGATGGAATTTCATGGTGAGTAGAAGATATGGCTGGACCAACAGACAGGAAATATTTTAACTAAGAAAACACAAATGGAGTTTGTGGTAAGAAATTAGGGGCATGGGGTCAGGAGAGAAGGAAAATCATGCATAAGGTTGTGTTTGATCTTTCTGGATCAGCATTTAATAGGAAGAGGCCCGGGCACTACCTGCTGTCTGGTCACTGAAAACAGAGAAAATCAGGCACCTCCTGGTCTCTGACTTATTTACTAAGTTGAGATCAAGTTCAAGCAAGAGCTACAGATGCTTATTTAAGAGAAGCGACTTTAATGTGGTCAGTGCTGAGCCAACCTTGTCACATGTGGCCATTTGTCCAAACGAAGTCTGACCATCACATCTGGAACAAAACAGCTGGCAACCAAGTGGGAGGAGAAAGGGGAGCAGGATGGGTAGCGAGGCTATTTCATTTCAACAGTGTTAAAAGATTTTGTTTCAAATGTCATGTTGATTCATTTCATTTTGACTTTTATATTAAAACACTAATTGTATTATATATAAATGTTGACATTCTATGAATATATTAATACATTAATACTGTGCTATAATATAACAGTCAATACAAAATGAATGGAAATGACAGTGCGCATACCAGATGTGTGAGCCCTATCAAAAATGAAACTTCTCGTGGTCTCAAACATTTTGAGAATTTCTTTCTGCCTCCTATTTTCATCTGTTCCTGCCATACTGGAGCAGCCCAAACTGTCTCTGCAAGGAAGGTTTGATTTTTGACTGAACTTCTGGCAACAGCCTTTGCACATGATTTATGACAGAACTTTGCTGTAGCTGAGTACCCACTAACACTCCTTTTTTGTAAGCATCTAGAGCTGGTTTGAAGGAAAGTCCCCTCCATCACGCAGAAAATATGGTCACATTTTCTGTGAATTTTAAACAGAATCACAGAATCACAGAATGGACTGGGTTGGAAAAGACCTCAGAGATCACCAAGTCCAACCCTTGGTCCAACTCCAGTCCGTTCACTAAATCATGGCACTAAGTGCCATGTCCAATCTCAGTTGAAAAACCTCCAGGGACGCTGAGTCCAGCACCTCCCTGGGCAGCCATTCCAATGCCTGATCACTCTCTCTGCACAGAATTGCTTTCTAATATCCAGCCCAAATTTCCCCTGGCAGAGTTGAAGCCCATGCCCCCTTGTCCTATTGCTGACTGCCTGGGAGAAGAGCCCAATCCCCACCTGGCTAGAACTGCCCTTCAGGTAGTTCTAGAGAGTGCTGAGCTCACCTCTAAGCCTCCTCTTCTCCAGACTGAACAAGCCCAGCTCCCTCAGCCTCTCCCCATAGGGCTTGTGTTCAAGTCCCTTCCCCAGTCTTGTTGCTCTTCTCTGGACCCGCTCCAGCACTTCAATCTCTTTCCTGAGCTGAGGGGCCCAGAACTGAACACAATACTCCAGGTGTGGCCTCCCCAATGCAGAGTCCAGGGGAAGGATCACTGCCCTTGTACTAAAAAGAACTAAAAAGAAAAAAAAAAGTTTGGGCGTTGTGGTTTTTGGAAAACAAAACCTTTGTTTTTTCTTTTTACAGTTGAATCCTTAAAATCTTTTGCCAAAACCCCAAAGCTCTTGGATTTTTGTCCAAAAACAATAATACAATTGGGTTTTGAGGTATACTTTGGCAAGAAAATAACATTTGAGGCAAGCAGATGCTTTCTGTAGGAAAATATCATCTTGTCAAAAGCACAGTCTTCCTTCTCAAAGGACATTTATGCCAGAAGGAATCTGATGGGCTCTGTTAGCATCCCTCATTCCGGGCATGAGCGACATGGTGACTGCTTTTTAACAAGATGAGCCTTCCAAGAATAGTTACTGGGATCATGAATTTCTGATCATATCAGGGCTTGGTACATAGGATTACGAGAGGAGCCACCCTTTTATTCCAAACCATAGGATCCACCTATAGCATGGCATGCAATTGCTGTTAATAGAGTGACTCCATACTTAAATGCAATCCCTCTGTTGTATAAATATATATTTCCTCGGCGGGACATCGTGGTTACTTTAAGAAGCTGGAAGACATCAGAGCATCACGTTCCAAGCTTGGCATTGAACAAGAAGCCACCAGAATTAAATCAAAGTGCTTCTTTCTGGCAGGCGAAGCAAGTGTAATGAAAATTCCAGCCTTGATCCTGTGCCAGTGGTAGGCAGCAAATTGAGTGCATGCCTACCACTCCCAAACCCAAGTCCCTCAGCCTTGCCTGGGATGCCAACTACTAGAAGTATAAAAGATGAAAACGGCCTGCCAGACACAGCAAACCAAAGTGCTCCTCTCTTCATTAAGAGGAGCTTATTAATTTCTTCCAGCTCCACCCATGAGCAAATCCATCCTGCTTGATCTTGTTGAGACTAATGAGGGGAGGTTGACTGCTTATGGTGAGCTTGGTACTCCAGGAAAGCTTTTGAGATGGCTCCTCCAGCCACCAGGACCTGCCCCGGTTGTCCCCCAAGAGATGCACATCCTTTCCAGCTGCAAGGCAGAAAATCACTACGGTTATAAAATCCAGTGAGATGGGCTGGAGAACCAAGCAGAAAAGTCACCAGGAGGAGAGGAGACTGAGTCTGGATAAGAGGCAGGTTCCCCAGGCTGGTTTGCTTTCTCTCTGTCTCAAAGACCTGAGTAATATGAATTAGTAAGAGGAAGTGAAGCTGCCTTTCTTCAAAGGAAAAATGTCTTATGGTGGTACGTGGCACATAAACTGCAGCGGGTGCTGGGGGGCTGTGGCAGATTCTCTCCTGCGCTGAGCTGGGCAGCTCCCTCCCAGGACAGAGCTCCATGGTCCAACCACCCCAGCAAGGAGCCTCAAATGTGCACCCAACCCCCCAAAACATCACAGCAGTCATGCAATTTAGGCATGGAATTTGTGTTTGAGAGCAATACTGAAATCATCTGCCTTCTGATGCTGACACACTGAGATTTTCCATCTCACTGACCAGTCCCCTCCACCCCAGGTCTCCTCTTGTCCTCACACATGACTCACACCTACACTGGGCAGAGCTTGTCCCACCACTTGCTCCTGCATTGGTGACCTGAACCCTGAGCCTGGCCCAAGCCGTCTGATGGGAGAGGAATGAAGACAAAATCTAATTAGCCAGAGGCAATCATGCTTCGCCTTCCTGCACCTTGTGCCTCCAGAGCCCCTCTGCTGAGGCTACAGAATTGCTCCAAATTAATAGAAATGGGGCTAAAAAGCAAATTTTTCCTGCTGGCCTGCTGTAGCCGCACTTAAAAGCTTGGGAATATTGCTACAGCGCTGGATTCAGGGGGCAAGGGGAGGGTTTTTGAAATGGCTCAGCCCTGTTTTCTTGGGGACCGCAGTGAGAACGAGGTTAGATCAACACTGAGGGCTTTTGAAGGTGCCGTCTTGTGCTGAACAAGAAGGTGAGGCTTTGAAATACTGAACAAAAAAGGGGACTTTGGGGTTTTTATTTGAAAATTATGCGAGCAGTGTATCCTGATTAGTGAACACCTCCTTTAGAAAACACCAGCAGCTGTCTTTATCTGTACATTTATTTCACGAAACATGGCCATTTAATAATTAATGCCCGTAAGTGCCTAGCTATGAAAATACGAAATGAAATATTAAATAGAGTCGGCACCGAATGGGAGGACTTCCGAAAGGGAATGAATGAGAACCATGTCATTCACTATTCCCAGGGAACGGTCCCAAGGATCTAGAGCAGAATGAATCCAGGTGGACGAATACAAAGTGCTTAGTAGCAGAGGAGAAGGTGGGTCACCGATATTATTGTCAAAAGCCTCAGTCCCTCACAAAGTGGGACACAGAGGAGACAAACCACCCCCAGCAGCCGCTGCCTCGTCCCCTCTGCCAAATTTAGCCCAAATTTTGATGAAGCACATGCAGGGCACCTTCTGAACCACAAATTGGTGAGGTCTGCAGCTGGATATGAATAATGAAGATCATAGCACAGACTGAGATGTGTTTTAACCTCTCTCCCAATCCTTTCATAAGCTCCCAATCCACTTCTGATAGAGAGGATGTTTTGGAGTGACCTGAGCATCCTCAGCCTTAAGTCAGAACAAGACGTTTCTATTATGACTACGGGCAAGAGCCAAGGCTATTAATTGCCTCAAGACTAAGAAAACATGGGTAGAACATTGATACAGATATCAGGAGAATTTAGTGTAATAAACAGCTTGGAAGTAAAGGTAAACCTCACACTCCAGAGCTCAAACAAATCACTATTAGAAGCCAAGCTGAAATTACTGTGGTTACAGATAACCAAGTTTGTGTTTTCAGTAGGAATTTTACATCTTTGTCTGGCAGAATCAGCAGTTTGGGGAAGAATAATTGTTCAGGTTTCCCTGGACATTTCTCCTCAGAAATTTGGGGGATTACCTGTGTTCCTGGGTTTCCAGGATGCTGCATTGGAGCAGATGTGCAGCATTTCCAGCCAGGCTGATGACCAGCAAGGCATGTGCAAACCCAACAAACAGTATGTTTGTGGTAGGTCCAACACTTAGGCTAAGTGCTGGTCTTACCACAAGCATATGAGAGCGGTGCCGGCTGCACATCAGCCTCCAGAAAGGCTGGACATGAGCCCCACAGCTCACATCTGTCTAGGAAACCCTCCGCAAATGGGCAGCAGTGCTGAGTGTCGGCCATCAGATGTTGGGTTTGACAGCTCTGTTCCCGTATCTAAACTCTTCTCTGCACCCTTCACAAAGCGTTGCTTCATGGTACACAAGTACAGCAGTATGTCTGCCCCACTATATGGACTTTGTTTTCCACCTATACATAGCTACCTCCATGGTGAGACCGTCCTGCTGTCCTCTGCCTCCAAGAAGAATAGGCACTGCCAGCAAATAACCTCAGCAGATGGGTGCTACATAGGAGGAGGATACATAGATGGTGCTTCAGAGAGGGTGCTTCTTAGGAGTAGAAGCCCCCAAAACATGGTTCTTAGGTAGGATGAACTGCAGCCACTTCCAGCAAGCAGCAGGAGATGATAAAAACTTGGGATTTTCAGGGAAAAGTAAAGACATTTCACGGACCATGAGCAGGAGGAGACAACTCTGGACCCAGGGCAGGTTTCCCTCATTTGGGTTTTATAGTCCAATTCCAAACATCAAAAAGTAGTTCCTTGGAAGTAAGAAAAGACTCTGGAATCCCATCTCATAACATGGGGCCAAATTTCAAGCTGGCCAAAATCTCCATAAACCCAGCAAACTTACAACCAGCAAGTTATGTCCCATTCAGCCTCAAAATGAGAACCTCCTCCATATGTTTGCCCTCCAAGTCTTCACAACGAAGGAAAGCAAGAATTATCTGAATCATCCCCAGCCAACTGTATATTCATTATTTTCTGCATTTATTTCCAACTCCAGGATTAAGAAAATGACTCCAGTACTATGACATCCATACAATTAAATGTATCATTTTCCCATCAACTGCCTGGCTGTGCCAAGCTGGGCAGCTCGGATCCCGTCACCATATGGAACGCATGTCTGCCTGCACAAGGCTCAAACGTGACAACTAGAAATGGGCTGTGTTTTCCCCCCACCCCCATAAGCGACAAAGAACTCTGGAAGCATTTAGTGGGGCTGAGAGGACTTTGTTGTATTAGCAGAGCAAAGGGTATTTGTTTATCAGCCCTTTTAGCTGGGACTGAACCATTAACTTTAACTGATAGTCCTCATGGAAAGTGATATGGAGGCTTTTGCCCAAGTCTTCCTTCCCTAAGCAGGACCAATGGTCCTGCGGGACCCACAGCAGCTCCTTAGGGATCTCCCCCACCCTCAGTATCTCCCGTCAGCCACATCCTGGCAGAAAATGTTGCACAGAAAGAACCAAAACTTGAGAAATAATGGAATAGTCAGTCCCCATTTGGTTGAGCCTTTCCTAGACACTGTAAGAGGTGAGGTGAATCCTGATTCTTTTAAAGACCCATAAGAGCTCCGTTTCGAAGCAATATAATAGATAAGTCGCCAAAAACTACTTGAAGGTACCAGTCCTTGCTCCTTATTCTCCTTGCTAAAACAGATGTTCTCCACTAAAACAGCACCAAGAAGGCCTAGCTGCAAAGCAAGGGCTTGGCACAGTGCAAAAGAGCACAAAATGTCTCTTTGTTTCCCAGAATTCCTGCAGATCCTGCTTGTCTCGTGCCTGTTTTCCAGCAGAAAAGGGGACTCTGCTTTGCAGGACAGACCATGCTGCCGGGGCTGAGCATCGGCATTTGCTTTCACAGGCACGAACGTGACAGACAAATGAACCTGAGCTGCTCTGCTCTTGCTGAACCAGGTCTGACCTTCTCTTTTGCAACCTCCTGAGATGACCTTGATCCCATTCATGTTCCCGCTGCTGCTGAGGTTGGGTTACAGCCTTGCTTCTGGACTCTGGTTTAAGTCTCCTGTGAATAACAGTGTCAGATCTTCACAGAGCTATCTCAGGAATGTGGCCAGGCCGATCTCCATGCTTACTCAAGGTGACATTGATTCATTCTCCCTCTCACTGGCCAGATTACACTATGAGGACGTGCTTCATAACACCCTTGCTCATCCACCGCCATTGCCCAGCTCCCATCGCTGACCTCCACCGTTGTCAGCCCCCGCTCTGGGATTTAGGGTTTTCTCATTAGCAGAACATGCAACCAGAGGCACTCAGGGTTTGGGAACAGGCTGAGAGATAACATTTAGAGACCCATCAGAGGTCAGGTTTTGAACTGAGACCCTATCCCTACACACCAACCTTTTCACACTCACACACCAATGGAGAAACCGAGCATCCCTCCAGGGAAGGCAAAAGAGTTGGGGATGGGAGGACCATCCCCATTTTCAGAGCCCAAGATCCATCTGAAGGGGAGGAATTGCATCTTAAGAAGTTTGCAAGAAATTGCTTTCATATCCAAACCCCTCATATGGGACCACAGCCTATTACCTGCTCATGGCCTGGACCCACATCACCTCCCTGAGTATCTGTGCTCAAGGCAATGTTGGAAAAGAGACGTTTCTTCTTAACCGCAGAGGTAATCTCTTCATAATGTGTGGCTGAAAGGTGTTTAGGCAAAGGACTGGGGTTTGTGAAACACAGCCAGGTCTTTGTTTTATTCCAGGCTTCTGGGGAGAGCTTAAATAAAGGATTCAGCTTTGGAAAAAGAAAAAAAAAAGCAAGGAAAAAAAGGACAAACATCTGGAGTGCTGAACAAGGCCCTCTCCTCGGGCTGACCTAGTTACAGTGTTTTGAGAGAGCATCACAATCCTGTTCAACAGGAGGAACAAACAGCCGAAGGCTGAATTCAGCCCCGGAGCAAACCAACCCAGCTCTCGCCATGCGAGCTCTGCACGTTTCCTCCAGATCTCAATCTGGTCATGACCACTGAGAGCTGCAAACCTCCTGTCCAGCACAGAAGTGGAAGCCTGGAGCAAGCGTTCCTGCCCAAAGGATGCCAGGAGAGCCCAGATGCAGCATCCCGGTGCTGGTCCATGTGCCGGTGGCTGGAGGAGGGCAGCTCTGCCCAGCTCAGCCCTGTGGCTCCTTGTGCGGTTCCTGTGCATAAGCAATAGGGAGGACAAAACAAACAGGCTGTGCCTCTGCCAAGGGAAACAGCAGCCGCAGCAGCTCGACCTCCTCCCTGCTCCATGTGTGGCCCCAGAGACGCGAGTCTTGTGGCAGCGACGTGTCCCACCGCAGCCGTGCTCGAGAGCAAGACGCCAGGGCAGAGCCGTGCCCTGATCCCTCCTGCGTGCCCAGCGCTTGCTGTGGGTGTTCCTCACCACAGGGAAAGGAGGCTTTGCATAAAATTCACTACACACCCAGGTGGCCAAGAAGGCCACCAGCATCCTGGCTTGTACCAGCACTGGTGTGGCCAGCAGGACCAGGGCAGTGACTGACCCATGGACTGGGCACTGGGGAGGCCAAACCTCAAATCCTGGGGTCAGTTTTGGGCCCCTCACACCAAGAAATCCCTTGAGGTGCTGGAGCGAGTGGAGAAAAGGGAACAGAGCTGGTGAGGGTCTGGAGCACAAGTGTGATGGGAGCGGCTGAGGGACCTGGGGGGGTTCAGCTGGAGAACAGGAGCTGAGGGGAGACCTTCTGATCTCTGAACTGCCTGAAAGGAGCTTGGAGCCAGGGGGGGTCGGGCTCTGCTCCCCAGGAACAAGCACCAGGAGCAGAGGAAACGGCCTCAAGTTGCACCAGGGGAGGTTGAGGTTGGATCTGGGGAACAATTTCTTCCCCAAAGGGCTGTGGGGCATTGGAACAGGCTGCCCAGGGCAGTGCTGGAGTCACCATCCCTGGAGGGTTGGACAGACGGAGATGAGGTTCTCAGAGACATGGGGTAGTGCAAGGGTTGGGTTAATGGTTGAACCTGATGATCTCAACGATCTTTTCCAACCAAAATGATTCCATGATCCGTAGCAACTCACAGGTGGAAGGGAGAGCAAGACCAGCCACAAGAAGCTCCTGCCATTGCACAATCTCATGCTGGGGACAGGGGCTGCCGGGCTCCGCAAAAGGCTCTGCAAACCCAGGAGCATGTTGGTTTGACTCTTAGATTCAGTAAGGTTCATGCCTGGAGATATTTCTTGGTTTTTTTGCCTGGATGCTGACTGGAGGAAGCAGAGCAGTTAAAGCCTGTATCTGCAGGTGTGGGGACATGAATCTGAGATCTGAGCTCATGCCAAAGGCCACCTTCTTACAGCTTGGGTAGGGCAGCCTAAGGTAGAAGAACACAAAACCACCTACATTATATGGCACTGCTTAGGGAAATCAGCAATTCTAGCTCTCAACAAAACTCCTTTAGCATAGAGCAGGGAAACACACACAAAAAAAGGAAATTAACTGAAACTCTAGTTCACTGCCTCTATTCTCCCAAATGCTGACAAAGTGGCCCATCTTCAATGAAATAATTGCTGAAATGTCAGCACTTTTCCTCAAATCAAATCTATTTTTCAAGTTTAAAAAATAGGAAGTGGTGACCACAGGACTTTCGTTGCTGGTCCAAGTCCATCCACCAGCTGCCCTGGGAGAGCTGGGGCAAAGTGCGGGTTGCATTAGACATCGCCAAACAAAACTGCTGGGATTTCTTGATCTCAGCTTTATGTCTTTCAGCTTGCTATTAATAACCTTTTACCAAAACCTATTTCAATTTGAAAACACGCTATTTACTGTAAAAGATGTCGGCTTGAATGTTTCCTGAGATCTGGCTTTTGTTCGCGTGAGATCACACCTTGCTTCTAAAAGGCAACATTTCATAAAGCAAGTCGCCCAAGGTATTTTGGCTCAAAGCCTTCCAGTTGTGAACAGGAGGGTAACAAAGGCAACACAGAGGTGAGAGAAACAAAAAGGCTGTTTTGGAAACATGTGGGTTTAAATCAGTGTTTTGGCTGTTGTGCTGGTTCAGAGATGAGTTGTGCAGCTCTCGCCTGAAACAGAACAAACAGAAAAATCAGGGGAAATTATCTCTGATAAAAAGGAGTCAGAGGCTTGGATTTCTGAACTGAAAATTAAGTCAAAGAGAAGTCAAGGTGAAGCTGCTGGACTGTCAGGAAGGGGTCAAAGAGGTGAAAGCTGTTTAGTCACAGACAAAACAAGCCAAACATCTCTATCAGCGAGGCCTTGGAGAGATGCCGTGTACTGTAAACGCCACCTCCCAGGTCAGTGTCCTTCCATTCGTGACAAGGACAATTTGTACGGTTAATTTTGCTGCAAGGGATGTGCACTCTGGACCGACAAGAAACCCAGTGTTTGCTGTAGCAGCCTCCTCGATAAGAGCTGCCCTTGGAACAGTCCCATCGGCCACCCAAAAACAGGCGCCTCTCAGCCCCCCACAGCACCCTGGTAAGCAATTTATTTCCTATTAGATCTTAAGACAGTTCAGGATATGCCCGTACACTGCAGCATGTAGACATCATGCCAGAGCAGAGCCACATTCCTATTAATATCTTCACCCCCTTGTCCCCCCGAAAAAACCCTACTCAATTTCCTTCATTCTAAGCACAGAAAAGCCTGGTCTAGTAGAAGCAAAGGCTGAGGAGGAAAGGAGGACTGCTTTTCAGATCTGAACACTGAGATAGCTCAAGCTCCTTCAGACACCTGGGAAATGTCCAGACCTCTGGTAGATCTGATGCTGTTTGGGACTCGCTCTGCAGTGGGTCCCTAGAATATTGCAATTCTAAGCAAATAAAACTTTTTAAAAAAAAAAAAAAAAAAGCCCAGGTCCTTATTGCTCCAACACAAAACCTGATTCTTTTTGTTCTTACAAAACCTCATCAATGTAGATGAAAAATGTAAGTTTGGGAAAAAAATGTGTGCCCTGCTGGATAAGAATATGGTCTTGAGTTGCTCCAGGGGAGGTTCAGGTTGGATATCGGGAACAATTTCTTCCCCAAAGGGCTGTGGGGCATTGGAACAGGCTGCCCAGGGCAGTGCTGGAGTCACCATCCCTGGAGGGGTTGGACAGACAGATGAGGTTGTCAGGGACATGGGGCAGTGCTACGGGTGGGTTATGGTTGGACTCAATGATCTTGAGGGGCTTTTCCACACAAAATGATTCTGTGATTCCACGGTTTTACCACCTCTGAGCGTGGCATCCACCACCCCAACCCACCTGGGAATCCACGGCAACCCCAGGATGCTGAGAGCAAATGCCACCCACGAGCAGCTGTGCCAGGGGTACAGCCCCGGTTTCCTTTGAGGGTCACTGAGAACGGAAGGTCCTTGTTTGCTGGCGATGAACGGGCAGTTTGTCCTTGCTCAGCACAGAACGTGCCTCCTGCTGCCCCACGTCACGTGTGCGAGCAGGGGTGGCGCAGCCCGATAAAGACACCCTGTGCAGTCCAAACAAAGATAACGCTGGAGCCACCAGGTCAGAAAAATCTGGGTTTTTTTCCTTTCAGGGTGAGCCCCTGGAAAAGAAGAGCCAGACTCATTTCAGGCCAAGGGGGAAGCTGTAAAAAGAGCCTTTCTCCATGCCCACTGGGATGCTACGAGCTTATAGCATCTTCCCCCAAAACAAAACGCAGCAATGACTGGAAATGCATAGAACTGACTGTTCCGGGCGGCAGAGCACCCACTGCTCGGAAGTGAATTAGCGTGGATCAAAGGGAAAGCTCAAGCCTTGAACGATGCAAAAAACCAGTAAAGCAGTCCCGTGTTCCTCTCCACAGCCAGAACAGGTTGCACCAGGAGTCAGCTGGGAACTTTATACTCGACTTATTTTTTTTCTGATAGAAAATAACATTTCTACAAAGCTAAATTATGTCATGGGAAATGCCTTTTCCCCTCCG
Organism: Patagioenas fasciata; assembly: GCF_037038585.1. Taxonomy (NCBI): domain Eukaryota; kingdom Metazoa; phylum Chordata; class Aves; order Columbiformes; family Columbidae; genus Patagioenas; species Patagioenas fasciata. Next base: position 9,153,455 of record NC_092537.1, on the reverse strand, counting down.
CCCCCAAACAAAATTGAATTTTTCATCCAGCAAATCATAAGTGAAACCTTTCCTTTTGGACTGGTTTAAGCCAAAAAGGAATGGTTCATTGTATCAGAATGACCTGAAACGTCCTATTTTAAAATGGATCTTTAAAAAAAATCCAGCTCCATTTCCCTGTTAGCATGTTACCTAATAGAAACTTCCTTCTTGCACATGCTCCTCTTTTCCACCTAGGATTAATCCTCCTGATAAACTCCTTCTCCCATCAAATCCCCCTCCCACCATGTACTGGGGAAGCTGTTCCACCCCACCAGACCCCCAGCACAGCAGATTTCTGGACAAACATCTCCACAGCAAAGCAGAAAACATGACCCACACTGACAGTCTCCTCCATCCTTTAACATTATCTTTTCAGCTATATCTAATGTTCCTTTCGGCTCCATTAATAATCTAAACAAATACTGGGGGCCTAATTAGCAGGCTAATTGGAGAGCACGGTCAGGCAAGAATCACAGCAAATGTTTCATCAGCAAGAACGAGCAAAGGAGAAACACTTGTGTGCACCAAAGGCCTTGTTTTATCACATTTATAGGCAAGTTCCCAGCCTTGGCTTAAAGCAGAATTTGACCATAAGGAGAAATAGCCAGGCTGAGGAGCACCTAACCCTTTTTTTAACATACATTTTATGCATCTATACATACATTAATTTCACATCCCACCCATTATTTAAAACAACTTTCCGAGCAGCTTTCCAATTTCTATGACATTGGGAGGGCGCGCTAATTTTTGTAAGAGTTTCCAGAACTTTCAGTTATGTCATGGATGTGTCACACAAATGTGTAGCGCAGGAAATAGCTGAATTTCAACACCTAAAATTAAAAATTTTCCAGGGTAACATTCCCTTAGCAGCCTGAAGGAAAACATCCTCCTGTTTCCCCCCTCAAGGTGAGAAATCCCACCAGAGACCACAAGGTCCTTACAGCACAGCCCATGCCCACATGCACACACCCCCATCTCAGTGAGAACTAATTAAACCCCAGTTTCTCTGCCTGGCAGTTTGTAATTATTACTATTCTGCAGAGGTGTTTGAGCCTTTATTAATACCTGAGCCTGCTCAAAAACCAGAATTTCTGTTTTGCTGCCTCGTTCGGTCAGTTCATCCCCAAATTGCACCCGCACAGGTAATAACGCTGCTGCATTGTGTCCTCCTGGAGCCAAGTGTCCTGCCCAGCACAGCCGAGGCACAGACCATTTGTGATGGCACCAAATATTCCTATAATTCTATATCCAGGGGTGGTTTTCCAGCAGTAAACATAAACCCCTTGAACTAAAAATATTCCATTTGAGAAGCGAAATATTATACTAAAGCCCGAGCGGAAGACAATGGTGTGTTTTTCCTGATGGGAATTTTTTAATCAAAGCTCTGATTTTGTAATGAGTATGTTTTTTCTACCGAAACCCCTTCAGCGGCATAATCCTTGGCAAGCTGTGCTGCTGGCTATCATATCAAGGCCACGTTTGACTGATTTTTAAAGACGCCACAGCCTCGGGAACACCACATGGCATTCACAGCACCGCGTGCGCTGCGGGCCTGCGGAAAGGCTGACAAGCACGTGTGAACCTGGTGTGAAAATCCATCGCTTTATTAAATGTAAGTGCTCTGCCAACCCGTGTTCGCTCCTGCTCAGAGATACGTGTGAGTGGCAATGGACATGCTCGGGGGCTTAAAGGATAATAGACATAAATAGCACAAGACATCTTCATTGCACGGTCAAGCATATGCCAGCAAAAAATAGATATATTTTATAAACAAAAGGCATGTTTTTTGCACAAAAAGAGCCTCCGTGTTGCACAGTGCAGGTGTTCATAGGTTTGCAGCTCCCCTGGATCGTTTTTGGCTTTGAGCTGGGCAGTGTCGTCTCAGTGAGACGCAGAAACACGGAGGTGGTTTGACAGCCCCTTCTGCTGCTCATTGAACTCCAGCTCCTGCGCTCCGGGCTGTGCCCGTGCCCGCTCCCAGGTGAGATTTCTGCTGATCCTCTCGTTTACAAACGCAGCAAAGCCGGCTGATTTTACCGTGTCTGCCTCTCATCCCTGGGCTTGGGAAGCTGAGAACTGCCCGGCTGTAAATACTGATTTGTCTTGTGACATTCTCCAGCCCTTTCTAAATAAATCCCCTTTCTGCCCTAGGAGATGTTTCCCTCTCCCACATTAGGAGACACGGCAAGTTTTCTTTCGCAAAGCAGGAGCCCTTTCCAGCACATCACAGCTCTGCATTTTTGCTTGGGCTCTCGGGGGCGATGACAGTCCTTTGGTGGCTTCCATCCCTGTTCCCACACAAACCATTTGTTCTGCAGTGCCTGGTGGTGCTGTGGATTTTCAGTGTTTGTTCTGGATGGTATTAGCTGGGCAGGACACCATGAAAAGAGACAGATGCCTTGGTTTAAAAGAAAAGAGAAAAAGAAAAATCAGCATCCAAACAAAGGTTTTAGCTTTGCCCAGCAACATTCTCAGTCCATGCAGGGGGGACCACTCCAGGCTTCAGGCTAAATGATGCAAACAGACCAAGAAGGAATATAACCTAGGAACCCGCTAAATTCTCTACAGAAGGTAGCAAGTTGGAGCGTTCCTCCCAGCTGCAAAGCTCAACCCCTTTGTCTTTGAGCGCATCGACTGCTTTGCTCAGTCCTGCAGTCACTCCGCATGCGATTTAGCTGTGCTGGTCCTTCTGCCACCGAGCCCCAGGAGCAATTAAAGAGTAACCGGGGTTGACAGATGTTAGTACCGTGCAACCCAGCCCTGGCAACGGCAACACGGGCAGATGTGGAGGTGGGAGCTCTCATCTGCAGAGGTCAGAGAGCTGGTGAGCTGAAGGAGAGGACAGATAGGACAAGAGGTGATGGTTTTAAACTAAAGGAGGGAGATTCAGGCTGGACATGAGGAAGAAATTGTTGGCCCTGAGGGTGGTGAGAGCCTGGCCCAGGTTGGCCAGAGAGGTGGTGGATGAACCATCCCTGGAGACATCCCAGGCCAGGCTGGATGGGGCTCTGAGCAACCTGAGCTGGTGAAGATGTCCCTGCTCATGGCAGGGGTGGCACTGGGGGAGCTGGGAAGGTCCCTCCCAACCAAACTGTCCTGTGATTGTATGAAAAAGTCCCTTGTCTCTGCCCCAGCCACACAGGTTTGGTGGATGATCCCACAGGCAGCACAGACACAACCAGTTCATTAAATCACCCAGACACTGCTGTTGTGCTCCCCATCAGCACAGGCACCGATCCCTCCACCAAAGCAAAGCCAGCAAAGGCTTTGTCTCATATCAGATAGTAAGTTTTAATTAAAAATGCCCAATCCCTGTAGTTAATGAACAGTCTCTGAATCCCTTTTTGCATCACTTTGAGTTTGAATTTAATCTGAATGCATAGTTTACACCACGGCTTCTAACAAGAGCAAACTTGACTTGGTGTAACCTTAACTTCTCCTTTCCTACCCCTGAGGCTTTCACATGCCAGGAATTGGGTCTGGAGCAAATCCTCAGCACAAAAGCGGCCATGAGTTTATCTGTATTTCCTGCAACTGACTTTGTTGATCTCTAGTTTTTTTTTTTTTTCTGATTTCCTGTATATATTAAATATGCAGCATCTCTTGGGATTGTGTAAATATCACCCAAGAAGCAGAACTGTGCAATGGCAATAACTTTCAGAACAAACATGTTTGTCACCCACTTCTCAGCCATTCAATGGCCTTGAGATGCCATTAACCCCTTTGCTTTCCTCCAAAATGTTTGTCATTTAGAGCTGGGCATGAGGAGGTGAACCAGGAGGCAACAATTCTGCTGGCAGGGAAGGCTCCCACAGATGCCTGGGCAGCAAAACCCTCTGGGGAACAAGTCCACCAAAGGGCTTTGAGAAGTGTCCTTGTGCTCACAAGCCAGCCCTTGTGTGATTTCTGCCACAGGTTTACACCAGCTCTGATTTACTCTGAGCTGGAGGTGACACTGGCCCACCAAGTTGTCACCAAGAGCCCAGCAGAGCGCGGGGATCCGGAGAGGTGCCAAGAGTCTTGCAAAGAGGCTTTTGGGAACACCGAAGCTGTTGAGATCTCAGCTGCCTTCCTTGTGCAGGCACTTCTGGAAATCCCCCTTAGTGTTTAATTAGTGCATGATGAACTACACGCCGGCGCTCAGCAAGTGGGAAATTGGTGGCTTATGAAGATCCCCAGGTAAAACCTCAGCACAAAAAGTCACTCCCCGGTCAGCATAACCCTGTGCCATCTGCATTTAGGGTTTTAGCATTCAAGGTGCCAAGTCTGAACATGTAAAGAGAGAGGAAAGCACGAGCATCGGGGCGGCGAGGTCTCTGGGCTCCGCACAGCTCCAGCACCTCAGCTCCAGGATGGATTCGCAAAGCAGACCCTGGTTTGGCTCAGTTTAAACCCAAATCTCCCCCGTTTAACAGGTTCAGTGTCCAGCAGGACACCTGATGGCCACAGCAAGCCCTGAAGGCGCAGGCACAAAGCACCATCACATCAGACAAACATAATTCCCAGCACCCAGGTTACACTTACAAACAGCTGATTCGCAATGGAGGAGTGAGAAATTGAGCCACCAAACCTTCTACCTCCCCTCCCAGCAGCAAATCCCTGTGTCTGGTGGAGGACAGGGCCAGCGGGTCCCTCCGCACGGTGCAGCCGGGGGGGGCACACACACTGTTACTCTCAGTAATAAGATGCCTGTCAACATATAAACCAATTAGGTGCAGCTTTTGTGTTCATAATAAGGCTGGGCAAAATGCTTTCTATGAGCAAGTGCTTTCAAGTGAAAAACAGCTTCTGGAAGGATCTGGCAATTTGCACATGAGGTTTCAGTTTGCTCAGGGTTTGTTTTTTTCTTTAATTCAAGTAATGAAAATTCTCACATTGTTTCAAACCAAGAAACTGTGTCTCGGTTTTCAACAATCCTTCGCTCACGCACACATACTCAGTTGCTTTTATTTTTGCTCCTTTTTTTATTTGATCACAGGAGAAAGATGAAAAAAGAGGAAGAAAAGTAAAACCACGTTTGAGAAACCAGAAAAATTATTTTCTTCATTTTAATCATAGGAATGTATTTCAAACCAATGTTTAGGTGTGTTTCCTTGTACTATTATACAAAGCAGAATTCATGTTTTGGGGTGGGAAGTGTTAATCATTCTAGTTTCAGTTTTCGAATCGCCAGCTAACCACTGGCATCACAGCCTGGCTTTTACCTTAGAGATAAAGCCTGGGTTCTGAGTAAACCAGGGATGAGGAGATGTAGACACCCTGAGACTACAGACACCTCCAAACTGGTTTTGTCCCAGGTGGAAAAGCCAAAGAACAGAAAATGAGTCCTATATATCACATAACTTTTCAAAGCACAACACAAACAACTCCTGTTTTGGCGAAGTGGAGGCATCAGCCAAGTTTTGCATTTGGGCTTCAAGCACAGAGTACTATAGTGAGGCTCTGTGATTTATATTAATAAAAAAGCAAATATGTTTCCTGAAATAAGGACCCAGAAGTGCTGGCTCAGCTCCCCTCTCCAGGTATGGAAAGGTCCCGGAGAGCAACTTCAGCCTCGTTACAGCTGTGCAGCTGCCAGGGCTAATTGTTATTTGTTACGGATAACATGAGAATTACAAATATTAAGAGTCGTTATCATCTCCCTCTAGTGGTTACTCGGCTCCCCAGACCCAAACACGGGATCTGCGCTGCAAAGAGAACTGCGGATAGAGAGGAGGAGCCGCAGAGGAAGTTTGAACCAAGATGCTGGTACAGAGCCCTGTTTGCACAGCTCGGAGGTTAAATACTCCCCACATCTCCATCTGGCTGGTGAAGCACTGGAACTCTCCTCTTCCCCAAGATGCTGCAGGTGGCCCTAAACCATCGTGCAGCATCTTGAAATAACGACTGAGTGTAATTCACTGACAGCAGAGTATATTGGAGCCGTCTGCACCGTGTTACAGAGAAGTCAGTGACATTGCTGGTGTTGGAACCTGGACCTTTCCAGCCTGGCCGAATACCCACGGGTGTTGGGGCAACGAAAGGGAGACAGGAATGGGGTGGAAGATCAGATGTCAGGGACCACAGGAGAGTTATTTTGTAACCAAAGGCAAAACAGAATCATTAAATCATTTCAGTTGGAAGAGACCCTCAGGATCATCGAGTCCAACCATAACCTAACAGAGCTCTGGCACTCACCCATGTCCCTAAGAACACCCTGGCACCTGCAATCCCCTTTCAATAGAGAAGTTGCAAAGACAGCTTTACTATGCAAGGCTGTTTTGGTTTAGAGATGGAGCAGTATAAGGAGGGAACTGGCAGCAGCGCCTTGCACCAGGACCCAGCCTCACATGTTCCCTGCAGGGCGATGCTGAGCACCTGGTGGCCTCAGCGTGTTTTGCTCCTGGGTCCCCCACCTGTTACAGCTGAAGGGGTTTTGTTCCACCTTCCAGAAAGAAAGAAACTGGGGGGAGGGAGATGTGAAACCTACCCAGATGTTTAAAGGAAAGGAAAACCCTCCCGTCACAAGCAATAGCAACATGTGCAAAAGCAATTTCCAGAAACAAGTGGAATCCAGTTCCCTTTTTATACAACGACAGCGAGGAGATAGAATAGCAGTAGTGCAGGGAAGGAAGAAGAGACCGAGGACTTGGGACTCACACTTGATTTTTGGAGCCAGATAAATCTTTGGGTGGAAAGTGCTGATAGTCCTGCAGCTTGTTCTGCAAACAGCCCAGTGCCTGCAGCCTTTGGCTCCCATGGCAGGAGGAGCCTGATGAGCATCACTCAGGCTGCAGACTCAAAATATCTGCACAGGACCAACGAAGCACAATCAGACACAGCGAGTCTTGCTCAGACTGATCTCAGCAAGATTTTGCAGTTTTGCATGAAGAAAGAGCAAGTGGAGGAGACTCAGAGCAATATGTACCTATGGATGTGAACAAATAGATTTCAGTTTAAAAAAGAAAAAAGGATGAGGAAAGGTCTGTACAGCAGGAATGACCTGGGAAATGCCCAAGGGCTGCTTTGAAATCCAAAGTGTTGTGTTTTGAAATGGACACAGACCTCGGCGGGAAGTGGGGGAGCAGACAGTAATGGTTTAATAGACTGTGGAATGGCTATAAAAAAAAAATGGGGGGGGGGGGAAGAAAAAGCAGATGGCAGTCCCTTCGCAGGAGCCATAAAATTTCATGGTGTATTTTCTATCCATGGCTTCACTGTAATTCAAGCCTTGGGGGCCAACTTGCTCTGGCAGTGGTTACTGAGGGGCCTGGGAGGGCAGTGGTAACAAAGGGTGGACACTTCTTGGGCCCGCTGACCAAATGCTCCCTCCTGGGCTGGAACAGGAAATGAAAAGCAAATTATTTCAGAAAAAACACCGAGGAGACTTTGCAAACGCAGCCTCAGAGCAGCAGGTCGGAGCTGCAGAAACACAACTGGGAAAAACCAAAAAGGTGCTAGAAAATAGAAGTGGAAAAGGAGGCTCTTTGCATGTGCAGACAGGAAGGAGAGCTCAGAGGAGATGGAGTGCCCCTCGACACAGCCCTCAACTTGCATGAAAGCGTATTTTCATTTCCAAAGCTGTGTCCTGCCTGGACCGATTGGGAAGGACACACAGCCGAGCCAGGGCTGTACCTGTCTTACACGTAAACCTCTTAAATCTCCACGTTTTGCTGGTGACCATGCTTAAACCACCCTGTGATCCAGGTACCTGTCTTTAAATTTGATCTAAACAAAATCTGACTCAAGATCACATCTATATTTGACTTTGGCTTATTACCATATAAGATTTGAACCAAGATCTCATACATGAATGCAAATAAAACAGACTATCAATGTTAACATGGACTTTTTTTGTTCCATCTCCAGTTATTAGCATCATCCTGCACTTCAGAGTTTGGGCCAGTTCGGGTGGTTTCAAGTCTGTTCGCCTGTTACCAAGGTCCACCCTTGGTCCCATTGCTTTTGTTGTCTGACACCCTGTAACACGCTCTATGCAAAGCCAGCACCCAGCAATTAACCTGGCCCCGCATCGCTTACTTTTCACCTCTTGCAGGTACAGGGGAGCATCACAAACCCAGAAATGCAACACACCTGCTACTCCATCCTCTCCTGCCCAGCACGCGGTCACTTGGGATGTGAATACAGCACAAGAGATTTAATCTTATTCTGCCCATGTTATATAAATAAAACAGAGCAATTACTATGCTGGAAGAAAAGAAGGGAGGAACTGTTTTAATTTGATCTATCTTGAAAATGTATTTTGACACTGCAGTTCAAAGATTAAGCATTCTACACCCATTAGAGATAAAAAGCAATAATTAGAAATGAAGGCAATGAAAACTCAATTTTTCTTCCACCTGTTTCCCACTGGAACAATTGCTGTGTGGAGCATAAGGAGAGAAGGGAGAAAAAAAGCCTTATGAAGCTGTGTGTTTCAGTTCCGGTTATTCTAATTATTCCAAGATCAGTCTCTAATATCAAAACAACTTGGGAGATGAAAATATTTTCTCAAGTATCAGGGGCTGCAAGAGGCCAGTGTTACACAAACCTGGGGTAGAAGAAGGAGTTAAGATCTTAGAGCTGGAGATGCTGGCAGTGGAGTCGGCCAGGACCGGGCTCAGCACTGGCCATAGGTGCATCCTAAACACACATACATATCTGCAGAATCCACGACAGACCCAAAGAATCAGTGTAAAAACAAAATAACGGAATAAAAATAATGATTTTGGTGATAACAAAGCTGGGAGCAGGGAGAAAGACCTTGAGCCCTCAGCCTGCATGAGGCATTAAAGCAGCTGGAGACGTGGTGAGTAAAGGAAACTTGTTCTTTCTGTTACATGTCCTGCTTCCCAAAGCACGCAGAGCCTAAAATTGGGCAGCAGGAAAAAAGAAAAAGGCTTTTCTTATCTTTTTGCTGGTGGCACAGGATGAAATGACCCATTTTCTCACTAAGGCACAGAGCAGAAGGAAGGGGGAGAAGTGGAAGGAGGTTTCCTCTCTCCGTGCATCACTGAGATCCCTTTATTGCTGAAGAACCGAACCCAGAGATGCTGTTGCTCAGTAAATCGCTTATTTCAGCTCTTTCTTTAGAAAGATCTTGCAGATGCACATGATTCACAGGGCACCAAAGGTCTGGGTTTGCCATTTCTGAGCTATCAGGGTCTGTAGGAAAGGGACGGGTGGGATTTTCATTGCCGGGAGGCAGCACCATCCTGCCTGACTGCGCTTCTGGAGCAGTTTCTGCAGTGGCACCATTTCCCACTAACGAGCAATTCCTCAGGAAGGTTAAAGAAAAGTCAAGGTTTTCACTGGGGACTCAGGCCGCTTAATTGGTCTTTTCTGACAAACGCAGTAATATTTGCGGAAAGGCCGGGCAGATAAAGGCAAAAGTAAACAAGGGCAGCAGCGTCCGTGTGAAACAAATCCATGTGCGGCTGGAAAACTGCCACTGCCAAAAAGGGGATGCTCCACCTCATCCCACTCGCTGTAGTTTGCACTTGGGGGTAAGTAAGTTACTACTTGCTGTTATTCAATAATTAATGCAGGATTTCCAGCCTGGTCACGTATTGCAAATAGTGCCTGGGTGCTCCTTGGCCAGGCAAGGTGGGGCTGATCTGTGCAGCCCCGTTTGGATGGGCAGGAGTGGAAATTAGCTAAGAGAATATGTTTTTCCTTTATACTCGGATTTGATAAAAATAATAAAAAGCATTGAAAATATCTCCCGGAAAACAAAGCAAGTGTATTCCTCAAATTATATATTTCTTCCCTGCAGCGTTGTGTCCACCCCCCCGCCCCGTTTTGTCTGTTTCCTACTTCACCTTCTTGAAGGAAGGAAATTTTCCACCAAAAAGTGGAAAGCAAAGTGTGGCTATTATCAGAAATGTTCAGTAAAAGATGAGGAAGCAGAAAAGCTGGTGACAGATCAGACGGCATCGCCCTGTCCCCAGCTTTAGTGACCTTTGCCCTGTTGTCACCAGCATTTTAGTGCAATCCCAGCTCTTTCCGGGACACCTCTCCCTGGCAACACCCCAGAACAGCCCTGCGCTCCATGGGACGCTCCTCTGACACGGGGGACCCAGGAAGATGAAACGCGAAATGTTCAAAACAGACCAAAGGAAGCATTTCTAATGCGAGTAATTATCCTGTGGCGCTTCCTGCCATGCGATACAAGAGAAGCAAATAATGCAGAATAATTCCTCAAAGACTCGGTTACCGAGTTGAATAACAGCATCAGCTGCAGTTTCACCGCCTAGGTCTGGTATTATGAAGGCTCCTGGTCCTTGTGCTTCAAACTAATCCCCCGCTGGGATTAGAAAAGCAAACAATATCTCAGTATCAGTGACACTCACAACTTCAGGTAATAAGGAGGGCTCAGGCGTTGCTGTTGGAGGCGGCTGGTGGAGGAGATAAAACATCATTTTTGCTTACATCTTTTCCCATGAACTGGTTTATTTTGCCCATACTGTTTTTCCTAGAGTGCAGAGGAAGCCTTTCTCCAATGGTGATGCCTCTGCTTTGCTTAAAACCAACTGCTTAAAAAATAGAAAGCACCCTCAAAACGTAAGGAGCTTGCATTTTTCTGAACAAGCCGCCACCTCTGGCTGCGGGAAGAGCCCAAATCACGCTTGTCATCCGCCAGCACGTTCAGGTGGCTTCACCTCACAGCTTTTTGGGTGAACTCCTCTGTCCCAGCCCGTGGTTGAAGACCCAGCCGTCCCCGTTCACCATCGCACCGTGTCCTGAGCTCAGGGAGCCGCGGGTTCCACGCTCAGGTGGGCCCATCAGCTCCTCTGGCAGCAGGTGCCGGGGCCACCGTTGTTTGATGTCATTAAGAAGCAGCTATTTCATGTCCTTACACAATAACCTGGATGCTGCTACATGAGTAAACTCTGAAGTTACACATTAGGTCGTAACATTTCAGGACCTATTAGGAACAAAAGTGCCTTTGTGAACGTGCGGGTTACTGAATAACCTTCTCCGTTCCCATAAAAAGCAGCAAGCAGGATTGAGCTTTTTTTCTTCTTTTTCAACAAGATCCGGTTCATACACAAGTCAGGATCTTGAGCCTCCTTTTGGTGTCTCCGCAGCTTGCTCGCCTTGCTCTCAGCCATCCTCAGAGCAGATTTTTGGTAGGACTGAGCCCTGCAACAGCTTTTGGATCCCAAGACAAAGGGGTTTGAAATCTTGCTGTGTAGGGCAGGAGCACTATTACCACTGAAACAGCCAAGCCCACCCATCTTTAATGAATTACACCTGCTCGATGCTGCCCTGGGGGCTAATGGGAAAACAAGTCAAGGGTTTTTTGGGGAAAAAAACACAAAAAACCACACAAAAAACCCCACCACCCTATGGGGAGAGAGGGAGGGAAGGAGGGAGAAAATACAGTCCATGTGTACGTGTAGTTATGCTGCAGCTCATCTACTGGTATGAGATACCCTAGTTAACAACCCCGAGGTCAACACTTGACCTTCTTCCAGCCCACGGCGGTTGGACAGATTCGATGATCCAGGTGACATGGGGGCACTGGGCAGCTGTTGACTGGCCAGCAGCAAGGTGGGAGGTGTACATAACCTCTTAGCCCTCTCCTGCCCTCTGCCAGCCACCGAGTTCATCACTGTTTCAGGGCTTGACATGTCTATTTGTCACAGGAACATTTCTCAATCACCTGCAGCCCCACTGGAGAGGAGCCAAAGCTGCTGTAAGTACCAGACTCTGGACCCTGCCCAGCCTTCACCGACCACATCCGAACGCTCAAAAGCTGCTCGTTTTCCTGCTGCTTTCCCATCTGCCATCTCCTCCAGGCTGCCTCCTACCCAGTTTTCTCTATCTCTGCGATAGCCGTATTTTTTATGGATTAGCCATAATGGAGACACCGGTGTGCACCAAGCACTGGAACCCTCTGCCCCATTATTGCTCCAGTTGCACATTTTCTGTAGCACTTTCTAATGCAAACCCAGGCTGTGCCTTAAAATCGAATGTAACAGGGAGCCCTGGAACTGGCAGGACCTACCTGAGCTCAAGTTCTATCTCCCCGAAATCACTGCTCGGGGATACTGAAATGACACATGGCTCCCTGCTCTGGTGCTGAGCCGAACTCTTATCATTTTATCAACAAGCCCTTTGGGTCATCTCCCAATTTCCTGCTGGAAACCTCCCCTGCACAAAGCCGTGGGAACTCCAAAGCAACAGCTCTGGGTTTTTTGACCTTTGTTTCTTCTTCTGAGCCGAAGAGAGCGATTGTCTCATAACCAGACTTCCCAGACCTTGCATTGATGTCGATAAGCATTAATGTTTCTGTAACTCTAATTAAGTTACTTGCATTTAAACCGGCCGGTATTTCCCACCATCTGCGATGGGGATGGTACTTCTGCCACCAAAGACACCCAAAAATCACAGCAGAGACAGGAGCGAAGTCAGCACAAGAGCTCACATGTCACAATTCCCAAACTAGCACCCTAACCACGGGATAATGCACTTAAAAGCACATCTATAAATAAAACTTGGGCCTTTTATAAACCCAATTAGAATACACTGGCAAATTATTCGAGGAGGCTGGCAGACATACTTTACTTCAGGTGTCAGCCACAGGAGAGTGTTATGGGTTTCGCCTTACAGGGGATGCATTGTGACTTTGAGTTATATTGCACTTAGCCTGCAAGTGAAACAATAACAGCTTGGTCTATGGAGATAACACCCCAGATCAGCTCCCTACAATAAATTAGTGAAACATTCCACTCCCCGGCACTGCAGTCTCACACCTCTAAATATCAACACAAACTCCAAGGGTTTGATGGAAAAAATGGTGTTAAGTCTCATGGCGTTTGAGGAATTTCCCAATATGCACTAAATTAACTTTCTGGCTGCACTAAACAGAATGGTAGAAAACAGCCCCATCTGAGACAGATGCAAGACGAGAGATCCAAGCAGCTGTTTTGCACATGAAATCAGATTGAGATTAACACTTGCCCTTGGAGTTTTCACTCTGGGTGTAAAATATAGCTTCAGGGTCCCCTCTGTTTAAAAATGCCTCGAGTTTCTTCATTGCACTAGGATGAATTAGGAATTTGAGATCTGCAGGCCATGTAAAGTCAAAGAATGAAAGTGCTTCTCCGTAAGCAAAACCATTGACTTATATTCATTCCTTTTGTTTCCTTTAGCTTGGTGTTTTAAGGATTTGGCCCAAATAATGGAAGTTCAGTTAATCAATTCAGCTGGAGGAAACCACTCATTACTGCACTTCACAGCTGCAGGAGGACCAAGGCAGACACAAAACATCATTAAGGATAGAGGTAAAGTTTTATACAAAGAAGTGATATCTATTAGTGGGGTAAACAGGTGGAAGAAAGCAGGAAGGCTTTAATGGATGCAACCTAGTGAAGACTTGTGCAACGGAGAGCTCAACCATGTTTTTTTTCTTATTTGTTGGTATTTAAATACATTCAAAATCCTGGAGGAAAGACAGAACAGTCGAGGTGCTGACCAGCCTGGATAAAATCGATCAGGATCCCCTGGATACTGGGCTCTTTTTTCCCCTTCCCTGCTTAAATGCACCACGGCCCAGCAGCACATCCCGGAGGATTCATCTCATTTAGGCCACTGGGCAGATAACATGAGTTTGTTTTCGGAAAGGCAAAGCAATCTGTCCATAAGGATTTCTCACGCTTCATATGCCAGCCCTGGCCAGGGAAATACAACATTAACTACATCAAAAGAAATTGTTGAATGAATAAATTATAAAAGCATTCAGGGTACCTATCTGGGGTATTATTTTACACGCTGGTGCCGAGTAGGTTAAAGGAGCATGTTTTGCTGTTATTGCATTCCCAGCTCTGTTTGCGAGGACTCGGCATGGCTGTGAAAGTGAGACGATGGACACGAGCTCCCCGCCGGCACAGCAGGACCAGGCGCAGGTTTTGCTCGTGTCACCTCGCCTCTGAGCGTTACCCTGCAGGGAAGGGCGGCACAAACGCTGATCTTCCTCAGCACGAGAGGAAGAAGAGCCTTCCAGACAAAGATAAACACAAGCCCATCGAAACAAGTCCTCAAATTGCAGCTGCATGGACCCACCCTGTCTCCTAAGCCCTGTCCTCCTCCTCCCGGTACAATCTTAACATCTTGCTCAACCAGCATCCAGCGCCCGGAGACACGCAGCTCTTTACATACACAAAGCTGCTGGAGCACTTACGTACAATTCCACCTCGAAGGATTTCAAAGAGCTTTGCAAATATTAGACAATTAAGCCTCACAACCCTTGTGTGGATAGGCTTGAATATTTTTCATCACAGTTTCTCAGGCATGGAAAGGGAGGCTGAGAGTCATTAAGTGATTTATCTAATATCACAGAGAAATCCTACAAGAGAATTGGGATTATCACCCAGATCTCTGGATTACCAGCCTTTTTATATGTAATTTATTCCTGATCAAAACCATACAAGTCCACTTCAGGGCTTTGCTCATGGGAAGATTTCTAACCATGCAGCATTTTTACAGTTGCATTTTTTTCTAACAGGGAACAAATAAAGTATTAAAAAAGGAACTAAGTACCATTTCAACCAGCAAGCATATACAAAGTTTGCAGCTTTGGGCTAAGAACAGTCATTGATGGATTTCCAAATCGAAGTTTCCTAAATCATACAGGGAGGAGCACCCAAAAGTTCAGGTGCTAATCCCAGAATCGCCTCCTTTGCAGGCGCCCAACTCCATTCACAGAACAGCCGGGTGAAACCCCGACTCCATAAAAGTTACGGGATTTCTGCCATTCCCAGGGTCTCAATCGAGGTGGTTACTGGGTGAATGCTGTTGCCTTTGGCATGATAGACCTCCCTGGGTCACTGTAAATTATTACAAAATTGTATTAATTTTGGCTTTTTACCCAAAGAAATAAAAGCCTGCTTGGGACTAAAACTACCCGCACATAGATGGGCTGCGAGCTTCAACCAAGGGTGAAAAAATAGTCAGCTCAGAGCCAGAGGCAAAACCAGGGATCTGCTGCTGCCGCGCATCGAATTCAGACTTCTCATCACAAAAGATTTTAATTTGGCCCCTGCTGTACAACCACAGTCCCTGTTAGGCCCATCTCCCCAGGCAAGGCAGTAAATTACGTGTCCCTGCATCTGGCCCCTCCGCTCTCCTGTCCATATGTTAACTCTCAGCGCTGGTTAACAGGCTCTGGGTGAACCCGAACTCTTGCCCTGAGTGTCCCCCGTTCCCCCCGGCCAGCTCTGTGGGTGATTTCGAGGTGTATCATCCCAGCTACCTCCCAGAGGTGTTATTTGCCATCTGGACCTGGGCAAGCATTTTAAATGAATGCATTACCCATCAAAAAAATCACACTTTTCTGCAAACTCGAATTGTTTAGATTTGAAATATAGTTTCGTTGCGAAAAAAAATCCATAAAATAAAAATATTGGTGTTTTCAAAGCAAAATATTTCAGTTTTACTTTAAAGCAATGTCCTTGTGTTTTAGAGTGACAAGAAGCTTCATTTTTAGAAAAAAATTGAAAGAATTAAAAACTTAAAGCCAGTGGAATATTTTCTGAGTGACTCAGGACCAGATGGTCAAATGCAAACCCAAAAACACTAAATCAAACCCACCGCCTTCATTTCCCTCTTTCCATGCCCCAAAAATTTCGGATTGAGCCAATCGAGCTTCAGCAAGTCCCACTAAAAACAAAAGCCAGTGAGACTGGGGGGCACGGATGGTGGTGCAACGTGTGCAAGGCTGTGCCAATCTCCAGTTCCCATCAGAAACCCACAGGAACCAGCTCCCCCATACCCCTTTGCTGGCGGATCTTGGATCAGACCTGGAGTGCACAAGGGGACTCAGCCAAGATCCCCCTATATCCTGTTTTTTCCTCCACAATTGCCACATGGATCACAGACACAATTGCTCCCGTTTCCATCTCTCTGGTGCTACATGGTCCAAAATGCATTTGGCTCAGAGTTTTTGGGGAACCTGGGATGTTATTCTGAGTTAATTTACTCCTGCTGCAATGAACACAACCACTGTACGACAGGCTGGTATTTATTCTAAAAGATGAGTATTCTTGATGTTGAACACCCACCCTGTTTTTCCACCACCAAAACCAAACTTGGTGGGGATCTCCAGATGTGCTAACAGCTGGGCTTCCCTGAAAACCACTGCGGAGCCTGGAAAAGCCCAGCCCGTTGATCCAGCACCAGGGGCAAACCTTCCCTAGGACTCAGCAGATCACTGCACAAAGGGTGCTCAAGGAGGAGGAATGTATAGTAAGTGTATTGCAACTACAGTTTGAGACTTTTAATATGTCTACAAAATGAAATCATTTTGACTCCAGGCTCTTTGCAGCCATCACATCTGAAATGGATTTCGCCACTTTGGTGTCAGAAGGCTGGGTCTGCAGAAGGAGACATAACATAAAAATCCCTGATGATAAGTGGCCAAATCGTTTGTAAATTGAGCCATAGTGTCTTTGGTTATGTGACATAAACTTAATTCTCTTCTTGCCTTCCTTAGGCAAAAACACTCCCTACCTAGCTAGTGATCATAGAAAAAAGGGTAATAAGCATATAACAAGGATCTCCAGAAACAAATAATGCTGGGCTTTTGAAGGGATTGTGTTTGGGGCCATTTGCATTTCAATGGGACAGAAAGCATCTTTTCTCAGCTGTGTCTTGCCAAACTCTCTGGAACACCCTTTTCTTTCTGTTTGATTAATCATTTCATGCTCAGAGTCTTTTAAAATACTGTTACTTCTAGAAAGGAGATAAATGCCCATCTCTTCAGATAAATGATGGACCTTAAGGCTCTGCTCTGCTTTGCTATTTTCCTCTTCCAGCTACTGCAACTCCTAAAACAGCAAATACACAACACAGGTTTTCGGGCTGGGTAAGAAGATCTGGTAGTGGATTTGAAAGACTAAAGCAATGCTGCAGGTTCCCCTGCCTCAACCAGGGCTGAGAAATTACAAAAGCCAATCTAATAAAACGGTGAATTTTTCCAAGTGTGCAGCGTGATTAAAAATCAGCCAATTAAAGTTCTGATTCAATATAAAACCTGAATGTTTCCAAATGTATAGAACAGTTGACACCAGCATGACATCTGCCCTTTCCCCGCAGCTCTCCATATGGAAAAGAGATCTACCTGCTGACTCCGTAGCAAAGGAGTTTGGGCTGAGCGAAACGAGATTTGCCAGCAGCCTTTGCCCCTAGCACAGGCCCTAAACACAGACTTGTTTTGCTTCTCCATAACTCCTAAAGTTTCTTTCTAACATGTAAAAATGCTCTATCAGCTCAAACTGTCTTGCCCTGGATGGTCATTGTCTCTGACATTGGCAGCAGCCGTTGCTGTTTAGAGAGAGCACACGACCTTGGCCACTTTCTGCAGTTCTTCCCTTCGTACCCATCAAGCATCCACAGCTGCTGAACGTGGGGTACTAGAGTGACACCCCTGCCCTGTCATTTTAGTGTCCATTCATTAAGCTGTGGTGCACGACTTTTTGAAATTCCTCTTTGAACCTGCTGGCTCACCACCTCCATCATTTTGCAAACATCTCCCATAACACATCTCAGCTTTCTTGTCTCCAAACTGAAGAGTCCTGCCCACAGAAAGCAGTTTTTCCATCCCCATTTTAGCGTAATACTTTCTCCAGCTATACTTCACAGGATTAATTTTACTTAATTTACAGGACTAGATATAACAAATGAGCCAGGTGCAGTTTGGGCGAGTTTGCTGCACAGGGGATGAAGCATCGTGAGAGCAATATGCTGGTACAGCCTCAGTGCGAGGAGGTCCCAAATGTAGTAGAGTTTTCTTAATGATAGAATGATTTTGGTTAGAAGAGATGCTCAAATTCATTGAGTCCAACCATAACTTAAATCTAGCACTAACCCATGTCCCTGAGAACCTCATCTCTGTGTCTGTTCAACCCCTCCAGGGATGGTGACTCCACCACTGCCCTGGGCAGCCTGTTCCGATGCCTAACAACCCTTTCCACAAAGAAATTGTTCCCAGTATCCAACCTGAACCTCTCCTTTTCTCAGCACCACAAAGTCATCCATACACACGATGATCCTCCTACTACCATGTTCTTTCCAATCCCAGAGACAATCCTGCTCATCAATCCCAGCCCTTTGCTGTGTTGTACAAGGTGAACATTGCCACCATGGATGCTGGAGCGTCCAGTTCTTCTCCCCTCAAAGAAAGGAAAGGTCCAGTGACACAAACAACAGACAGCTTTAAAGCTGACTGACAGTTTTTTGGACCTCAAGGGAAGTTGAAACGTGGTTCAAATTTCATTTTAAGTGATCACTCACCATTTCTAGAGCTCACATACGTCAACGTCATAGGAAGCAGGTAATATATATGTATCATGTGAGTGACTACACACTCAAGAAGTATGAAATAACGTGTTCCGCTTACGTGTATATAATCATCAGAAGGGGGGGTTTCACAGAAAAAAATCCAAAGCTTTGTCAAATGTCAAGTGCAGAAGTAGTTTTGAAAACAAATAAAATTAAAAAAATAAACCATCATAAGAGGAGAAAGGGAATAAATAGACCAAACTGCAAATCAAAACGGATGGTTTGGCCTGGGAGAGGACGGAGGAACCCAGCCTGTATTTCTGGAGAACTGAGCCCTTCATTCCTGTTCTGTGCTGTTTTGCTGACCTCCACACTTTGTGAAAAAGGTTATTCTCACACTTCTACAAACCAGATTAACTCACAAGTCTACACACACATTCAGTTGTAAAGCCCACAGGAACTGCAGATGTTTTTCAAGAAACCCACTGGGATTTCCAATTCTCCCAGTTTGGACAGCAGCAGGTGGGCAATGAGTTACCGGGGAGATGGGCAGGGGAAAAGTGTCTGTGGGAAGCAGAGGTCCTTTAGCAGAAACACCATGAAGCAAACTGCTCCTCCCTCTCATGTCCTTCTCCAGCAGGTCACCCTATAGATCTTCACCATGCTGGGTAGCTGAGACAAGAGGAGCACATTCATCACTCCATTGTCCAGGATCCTCCTACCCTACATTAAGGGAATTCTAGGTCTGTTGTGGCTGAGCAGAATTTTCTGGAGCCCTTGTACTTCCAAGCATAAGGTGCATTTGTTTGACTTTTCTTAGTATAATTGAAGATAGCAATTGTTTCAGAGTCTCGCACATGTAGGTAAATGAGATAACACACATTGCAGGTGTACATGAATGTATTTCTTCACCCTGGCCCTCTTCTGTAGCTCAGTCCCATGGGAACATATTTATCTCTGTCCTCTTTGGAGAAGGAACTGGAGAAACAGGTCCACCTAGATGCTCTTTTGTCTCGGACATCCAAAGAGTTGGTACGCCAAAGGGAGCACACATCTTCTTTGTTTTTAATGAGACCAGCTCCCAAAAGATATATAAGAATTTAGTTTTATTTTTTAAATGCATAACTCAAGCCAGAACTGTTTCTTCCTTCACTTTTGTTGCTTTAATCTTGGCTGAAATGTATTATAAGAATAACATCTAATGGAGAGCATTGATTAAAGCCCAGCTCAAAGGAAAGCAGTATCTCCTTGCAAGCGTGCATGGACCATCCCATTTCAAAGACATCGGATTATTTGTGCAAGGATGGGTGCTGGAAGCCACAACACTCACCTGCACGCTTGTTTTCAGCTGTAAAGGAGTTAGATAACTGGAGCTGAAACTATGAATAAAGCAGACCCAGCCCTGCAGAGCACACAAGACTTTTACGGCTGAAGAGCTGCTGTAATATGTTATAATCACAACTGCACTGCAGCCCAGTATTATTTTCACAATAAGTCTGTTTTATAGTATTTTACATCCAGGTAAGCTCTAAAGGGCTATTTCTCACAGAGCAGCTATATCCCACTCTCAGGGAAACCTCTTCTGTTTAACATCCCCACTGCAGGTTAATAAATGCCATAGTGTCATTTCCTCCACTTGCTGGTTTTAGTGAATGTCAAAGGGCAACAACATCGTAGCGGAAACCAATTGCAGAAAAGGGAAACAGCAGGCACCAGTAATCTCAGAAAGGTTTTACATCCTTCATCCAAACTCTTCTACATTTACTTCATGTTTATTTTTAAGAACATTCTAATTTATTATCACTGTCCAGTCCCACATTGTAC
The DNA here is from genome assembly GCF_037038585.1 of Patagioenas fasciata. Classification (NCBI taxonomy): domain Eukaryota; kingdom Metazoa; phylum Chordata; class Aves; order Columbiformes; family Columbidae; genus Patagioenas; species Patagioenas fasciata. Next base: position 9,133,346 of record NC_092537.1, on the reverse strand, counting down.
TGAATAACAGCAAGCTGCTGGTGGAAATGACTAGATCTAGACGTCCCTCATTCTTGAAACCCTAGAGCATCAGATAGCCTCCCCTTTTCTAGTTGTACATTAAAGGGAGCAGAAAAGTGAATTTGGTTCAAAATTTGTTGGAGAGATTCACAGGTCCATCTAGTATTTCTTTTTAAAAGCAAAACAAACAAATCCCCACCCCTACCAGCACCAACAAAAATCCTTAATCTACTACTTTGGTAGTATTTAAAAAAAGACAGACCATAAATCTCAGGTTACCATAAAATTTATTTTAGGAACACTTGAACCATCCGTCCTCCCTTATCCTGTGCTTCAGTCAAAATAATATTGTTATTATTAGTAGAAAAAAAGAAAAAGCATAACAGGCACTAAGAGGCCATTGTGTGCAAGCCAATGCACTGTGTTTACCAGGAATAATAATTGTATCAAACAAGTGTGCAGCACAATCATGGTTTTGGACAGAAAAAGTGAATGGGAAGGGACGTTATCAAAATTGTACTCTTGCCTGATGTATTATACTTTAGGATTAATGTATTTGAGTGACAAATTATTGCCTACAACCAGCCCAGCCCTCCACGTTGCAGCAGGAGTGAGCAGGCAGAGCATCAGCCCACACCTCTCGCCATAGCTGACCCCACACATCCATGCGCCCACCACAAAGTCCTCCATCCTTTTGTAGGAGGGTTCTGCATTACTGCAAGTATTACTGCACAAGAAAGACTCTTTCATTCACCATTGGGAAGCAAAAATCCAAACAGCTGCACTCCCTGCTCCCACGGTGGAGCCCCGCACCAGAGCCACCCCTGCCAAGGGTCAAAGCCCACGTACCCACCAGCACAGGTTGAAAGATTTAACAAGGACTTCAGTGAGGACACAGGCAGTGGTTGAATGGTAGCTAATCAGTCAGGAGAGCAGGGAAAGAAATCAGCCTCCACACTGATAAATTGGCCCTGAAGCAGAAGGAAAGATACATAAGGGAGTGTCCACAAAGATGATGGAGTGGAGCATCTCCCATATGAGGAAAGGCTGAGGGAGTTGGGGCTCTGGAGCTGGAGAAGAGGAGACTGAGGGGTGACCTCATTCATGGGGATCAATATAGAAAGGGGGAGTGTCAGGAGGATGGAGCGAGGCTCTTCTCCGTGACAACCAGTGACAGGACAAGGGGTAATGGGTACAAATGGCAACACAGGAGGTTCTACTTAAATTTGAGAAGAAACTTGTTCTCAGTGAGGGTGGCAGAGCCTGGCCCAGGTTACCCAGGGAGGTTGTGGAGTCTCCTTCTCTGCAGACATTCAAACCCGCCTGGACACCTTCCTGTGGAACCTCAGCTGGGTGTTCCTGCTCCATGGGGGGATTGCACTGGATGAGCTTTCCAGGTCCCTTCTGATCCCTGACATTCTGGGATTTTGTGAAAAGCAAGGACATCTCATGAGATTGTTCCACCTATGCACTTAACCATCCCCCCCAGCCACAGGAAAGCAGCACGAAGTCAAACGGGTGCAACATGCTCTTCCACTAGGAAGAGCTTTGTGCCAGTTTTCCATCTTGTATCCACTGTCGCAGGCTGTGGATGGGCTGCCATTCCGAGGACAGGCCACTGATGGATGCTGCCCTGACCTAACAGCAGTGAGGCCTCTAGGCCCTGACCCATGCAGGTTCCAATTAGCCAAAATTAGTCAGCTGTGGCCAGGGTTTGTCTTCCTTTAAACACCTAACTGTGTGAAAGCAACAGTCCCTTTCTCCAAGTTGCCCACTCAACCCTTTGTGGCCTTACACACTTCCCCAGGGAGCCTCCTTCGGGTTTTTTTTCTCCCCTTCATGAGCCATGCCAATCATTAAAGAGCCTGAGCAGCCCCATTATCATCCCGAGCAATTCTTAACTCATTAGGCTTTAAAGTTGTTGGGCTGCATAAAAAAATTCCAAACCAAGCAAATGCTTAAGCACGATAAAAGGATGTTAATGTTTTACCCCACTGACAATGACCGAATCTGTAGGACAATTATTATGGATATTTCCATGGGTTTAGTGTTACTTTTTCCTGACGTGAGGTCCTCTGTGCAGCGACTAATTAAAAATGGAGGAGTTTAATCTGCAGCCAATCTCAGAGGCTGATTTGAATTCTCCCACTGTGAACTTCCAAACGTGGAAACACGCCTGTTTGCACCGATGGGATCCAATATCCTGCCTCCGCAATGGACTTTTCACATTTTGGCAGGCTGCACGCCCGTGATTGTGCCAGACTGCAGCATTAATAATTCACTACCTGATCTGATCTTTCAGCATGAAACACAAGTAAAGACGACATTAAGTGCCGCTTGGATTCCCCTCCTCTGCCATTCTCCTGTTGTGTCTTGAGGTTGTGCTTAGTGCGATGGGAATTTAGTATTAAATTAACACAAAAAATTGTGTCTTAGAAGGTCAAAACCACATCTGCTGCTGAAGAAAGAATACAAGTTTTCCTGCTGAGTTTAGCTTTAAAACCAACATTTTAATTTTTGCTTGAATCTCTGTATCAGAAAGAGATAAAATGTGCTTAGATTGGGATGCAGGAGAGGATAGAAGCAACTTCAGATTCCTAATGAACAGCATAATAACACTTTTTCCCTGTTTGTGTGAAAAGGCAGATTACCTGCGAAGATGAGAGAACATTAAAGAACACCATTTTCTAGCAACATTTGCAAGATTTTCCTCTGCATTGCAATAGGATGAATACCTCTCCTAGGAGACAAAACTGCACCGAAACATTTTTATATGGTTGAAAATACTCTATGGTGTTTCACTAGTGTCAGGTAACCTTCAGTGCCACACACAGTCATCACAAGGTACTCCTGAAAGCTTTCTGCAGGGGCAAAACTGCTGTTACCCCCCAAAAAACACGCACCAAAAACCCCAAACCAAACCAACCAACCAACCAACCAAACCCAACCAAAACCACACACACACAAAACCGAGCCAAACCAAACCAAGTAACATCAACAACAAAATCCACAGCAAAAACCACCCCATAATCCAAAACCCAGAAAGTCTAGGAAGGTGACCTAGATTTTCACAATATAGTTTCTTTAAAAATGTTTTGTAGAACATGCAGGTTTTCATATAGTCCTATGTGCTTTCTATTTGGTGCCTTAATTGTTGCATCCCAAAAGCTATTATTAACACAAGGAAGGGAAAATACTTTACTTTCTGTTCCAAAATAGACTGTATTGCTATTTTACACTTATCCACTGTTCTGGTACTGGTATCACATTAACACTTAGAGATCCCCAATAAGGTCAATGCCTTTGTCTGTCAGCCTTTGTACAGTCAAGAGACAGTCCTTGCCCCAAAGACCTTAGAATATAAATAGATAAGACAGACAAAGGGAGAAAGAAAGGGAACATTTCTAACGCTGTCACAGATAGGAAATGTGAAGATAAAATGGTTTGCTGGAGGTCAGTGACACAGAGCTGGGAAGAGAACATTCTCAAATCTCTGTCAAGCGTCTCTAACCATGAAGCTGTCCCCAAAAAAAGTCTATATTTCCTCCAGCATTTCATTCAAGTCCCTGCAGAGATGCCCAGAAAAGGCAGCTGTAAGGAATCACTGCAGACTTATGGAGATGCTTAGTTTGCAAGAGGACTTTCTGAAAGGGGATCTGGTGGAAACAACACAAGTGTGACCAAAGCTAAACCCAAAAGCAGAGACCGAAAGTCCCAAACCTGGACTTGACAGCCAAGAGTGCACAAATCTCAGAGGAAAGCAGGCAGGACTGGCCCAGACCCAAAGCTGCTCATCAGTGTCCATGTCAGCAGAGAAAAATGGGATGCTGTGGTCAAGAATTCACCCTGCACTAAATAAGGGCGAGAAAAATCAGGTAGCAATTGAGGCAGGAGGGGAGGATGCAACAGCCTAAACTGTCAGTGTCTCAATGACGGCACAGGGATACAGAGAAGATGCCTAGTTTAGTTCCACATGCCCCAGAAAGATGGATATATTAAAAAGACAGTGGAACCCATCTTAGGCAGAATCAAAAGAACTGAAGGATTAAGCTCATCACTACCCTTTTCACTTTATAGAAAGTGGGGGGGGGGGGAAGCCCAAAAGAAGGGCAAGCAGATCTAAAGGTATAAGCCGTTCTGCAGAAGAATTTGCACTTCAGCCCCGTTTAGAGGCTGGAGTATGCCTTGTCATCTGAGATTTCCCATCCTTTATTCATTTTTCTCCTTGTGTCTTGAAGAGTGTCAGAGAAAGAGCTCTCCCTTACAAACTTTATGTCCCAGTGTATCTGGTGGCAGCTGGCTCTGTGATTAACTGCGTGGTGGTTCTTATCCCTGGCTATGACATGCCAAGCAGGTAATGTTAGAAGTCTTATGCTGAAACAGAGTTTAAGAGTCTGTTTAGTTAACCCAGGTTAAGTTCTGCAGTTTCTCTCTGCTTTCTCTGCCTTCCCCCAAGCATAACTGGTCAGAGGAATTTGCTTTTTTGTTTTTTGAAGCCTTTTCTTTCACAGAATTGCTGGTGTTAGACCGTAGCACGGACATCTACTCTAACGTATAAATAGCAGTACAGAAAAACTAAGTCACATCTATTTCACAAAAAGCTTCCAGTGTGGGATTTGTGCTTCGTGTTTTTGCAAGACGATCTGCTCTGACCCAGGTGAAGAGACTTCATTTTGGATTTGGAGTGCAAATGGGCATCCTGGTCCACACAGCCACAAGAAGAGCTGGTCCCAGCTCATCTCTGGATTAATGCCTGGCCTATAACAAGTGGTGCTGGGATTTGCCACAGCCTGGGTGAGTGTAAGAGCAAAGTCGTGTTTGCCTCAGGCTGTGCCTGCTAGACCACCGAGCCCAGCTGAAGGACCCAGGGGGCTTTGTGACATCAGACTGGGGCAGGATTAATCCCCAGCTGTCACTGACTCCTTCAGAACTCAGAGGGAAGAATAAAACCAGTTATGCCTATCCTGTGAAGCAGGCATGAGGTCTTCAGCAGGAAACAATTCCCACCTGCAATACGGAGCACAGACTGTGGCACTGCACAGTGACACCCCGACCTACAGTGGGGTCCTCAGTTGCTACTGTACACCAAGAAATCAGGAGAATCTGTATTTTACCCAAATCACTCTCCCTTTCCAGTCCTACAACCTGTGACCCACCTTGGCTTTGCCATCTAAGTTTAATTTTGGACACCAACACCCTCTTCCTGCTGTTTTCTTGAACATGGAGCTTCCTGTTACAGACCAAGTGCAGACTGTTGCTAGAGCTACTGCGGCCATCCAGACCCTTTACCAATGTTTAAAGAAAATTTGAATTACCAACGGCTGGGAGGCTCTGGCTCACAGTTTTCTTTGCTCCCAGTTGCTCCATGGCTGTAGCGCTACCAGTTCATGCAGCTCCGGTGGATTTGTGCTCGGCTCTTCCAGGGACACTGCAGAGCTATGGGGATCCTCTGCTTTCCAGAGGGAAGGATCCTTCCCAACATGCACAGGACCAGACCCAACCAAGACCAAGAAATAAGAGTCAAGTGGAATAAGCACATAGCCGAGATGAGAAACAGCCTGCCTAAACAGGACTGATGATATGTTGCATACCATCAATTTGTCCATTCTTAACCCAACTCTTGGAATACTTTGTTGTCTTTTTTTTTCCCTTCCTCACATCTATTACTCTCTCCTCCACACTTCCCACAGACAGTGATGTCTTTCAATTCCCTCTTCTCATTTTTCTCCCCGAACGCACACAGCCTGCTGAGCAGGGCGGGGGCCAGAGGCCCCCGCTAATTGGAATGGTCATGGAGATAGTTCGTCTCACAAGAGTAACGCCCGCAGGGCAGCGGGGATGCCCCAGCGCCCCGTCCTGCCTGCAGACCCACACCTGTCCTTTGTCACAGCTGGAACCTAATCCCAGGAGGGCTGGGGAGGGAGGTTACTTTATCTTCAGAGAAAGGCAAACAGGATGGACACTCATCGATCTTGAGAAAGAAACATTAGCCAAATCAAACACACGCTAGGATCTGAAGCAACAGGATGTCTGTGATGTAATGCCTGGATTCACCTTGGCATCTCCTTTTAAACTAAGGGACAGACTTGGAGAGAAAATTAAGAGATGTGAGCACGGGACAAAGAGAATATGTACAAAGCATTGACCAAACCTGTTCTAAATCATTGCTGGCTCCTAACAAGAGAAAATGAGTTCAGAATTACTACTGACAACCATCACACACACACGGTTAGACCCATGAACCTCCTGCCTTCAACCCACCATGTCCACCCAATCTGGGTCCCTACCTATCATGGATGTTGTCTGCTACTGCCTTGAGCAATTCAGCCATCCACCAGAACACCTTTTCAGGGCCTACTGCAGAAAGGTTTCCTCTTATTTATTCTGCAGTAATGCCCCTGGTGAGATGGAGATCTGACTGGGAGAAAAGCCCACGCATCTCCAGCTGCAGTCAGCCACGGCTCAGCGTGAGCCAGGGCAAAGGCGCCTTGGCAGGAGAGGGGAACAGGGGGACACTGACATCCTCCCACATCACACAGGATTTTGTGCTAGGATGGATGCAAGGACTCCTGCAGAGAAACTCTTGCTGGCAAACTTACCTTTGTCCAAAGCTGTGGATCTGTATTTTTAGTTGTTGGCTCAGACCTTCTCACTTCTGGCCAAAGAGAATGTAGGAGGCAAACCAGAAAAGCAGTTGTAACCACCCTCATGCTGTCCCTTTCCAGAGCCAGCTGACATTGTCCCACATCACCGAGTTCAAGCAGAGCAGCAGGAGGATGACAATGGGACAGCGAGAAACAAACAGCTCCAGCCTCAGCCAAAGGACACCCATCAGGAGTGGAGAAGTTACTTTGCCCTTAAAAATGTTCTTTACATATGCACAGCACAAAATAACCTTTCGGTTCTGGTCTTGGCCTCCAGAGCTTGTATCTTGCAACATGTGGTGACAAACACACTTGAGCTAATGAAACTGCTGTGACTGCAAGCAGCACCATGCAGAGGTCTGCTTTGTGAACACTCATGGACAGCCCAGTGGTCTCCATGAGGATTACACTGGTCTGAATCTATTTCTGTCACCAATGAAGGTTTACACTATCTCTACACCTTCACAAAACTAGTTTCCTGGCAAAACAGATGCCAAAAGACCCATCACTCATCTGCAAAACCCAGGTGCCAGGGGCAAACGAGGGAAGCGCCAATGAACACAGTCAAAGGCTCTGAAGTCTTGGTCATGCCAACCCCCTGGCAGCAGCTCCAGCATTTTGAAGTCTCCGGTGCTTCCCAGGTCTAACTGGCACAAATGGTACCAGGAGGAGCCATGGTCCTTCCCCTGCAGCCAGTTTCTCTCACCAGAGGAATGGGAAGAACAGAAACATAATTAAAAATCATAGGGGAGAACTTAATGGAAAGTCTGCAAAATGGGTGGTGGCTCCGTTTGAGCTGAAAGTCAAAGTTCTGTTTGATCTACTCATTTACCAGAGCTAGTTCAGAGAGCTAACTACTGGCAGGGACCTCAAAAGTTTATTTCCTTGCCAATATTCCTAGGCTTGTGTTACCTTCTTTAACAATAACACTATAAAATTAGACCTTCATTAACGCTGAATAGCTCAGTAATTCACAAAAGAGAGCAAAGCGACCTAATCTGACCATCCAGGCATTGAATAAAATGAACACCCCTGAGAATGCTGGAATGAAGATACAAAACTTGCAGTGCTTGCCATGAAAGACCCATCTTTTTGTAATGATTTGCCTCATTAAACCAGACACCGCAGTCCTGCATCCTTGCTCGTCTGCTTTCCAACACGCATCCCACAGAGGTTTCCCTTCACCCAACCTGCCTCCTGTTTCAGGTTAAGAACTCCTAGCAATTACTTTTAATGCCAAAAAAACTATGTTATTTAGCTGATGGGAGATCTACACGTTTTCAATGGGAAATGAGAATTTCTTTCGGAGGGCTGTTGCTGGAGGAATGCATTCGGCAAGTTGGGGGTTCTTCCCGTTCCTTGCCCTTCCTGAAGAAGCAGTTTGTATTTCCTTTAAAAGTTTTCATTATTTCAGTAAAACATAGTTTGTTTTTAAGCTGGAGGTGGTAGTTGTTTTGGCTGAGGCAGCATGTTGTTACCTCTGGGGCTTTCACAGTGTAATTTTATTCCTTTGAAAAAATATTAGAGAAATCTAAATGGGAGCTTTTATCAGAAAAGGCCATTAAAAGTTTTGGAGAAACTTTGGTCTAATTAAGAATTGCTCTTAAATAACACTGTAGGCCTGCACGGATTTAACTTCTCCCTGTGTATTTTATTTACATTCTGCACCATGGTCTGTAGCAGGAAATTTGAGTCAATCCCAACCCAGAGATATTAACAGTCCGTTCTGAAAATGCTACTGGAGGTTTGTGATCGTCAGCTTTGACATAGCAAACAATAGAGAGACAAGGCTTTTAAACAGAAAAATTAAAGAAATCTCTATTCAGGATCAACCCCTTGTGAATTTGCTTTATCACAATTTATTCTGATAGATGTTCAAGCTTGTACTGAAAGTAGAAAGTGTATCTAAGCAGTTATTGAGAAATATTATTTAAAAAGAAAGGCAAAAAATGAAGGAAAAATGTGTTTATGTGAGTATTTAGATATTTTTAGAAAATCAGAAAATAGGCCAAATTTTCTCATTGGAGGTCTACAGAAGGTAAGCAATTGACACAAAGGTTTCCCACCTCATAGTGATTATCCATTTCTGACCAGCTCTAGAAGTTATTTATACCGAGCAGTAAAAAGTTGTTCCAAACAAGCAGCCTTGCCCACCTCTGCATCCCAGAGCATATGAAGACCATGGAGCAATCACATGAGCCTGGCTCGGCTTAGCACAGCAGGGAGAGAAAGAAGTCTCTCTTTTGGTACTTTTGTTTTCTCATAGCCAAAAAAAAGAGACCAAAACCAACGTACTGATCTGACAGCGGCCAACCTGACACTTTATTCACGTGCCATGGCGGAGCCAGCCCAAGCGTAGCAGCACAGAGCAAGAGCCAGGAGTAACTCCGGGTGTTTATTTTGATTCTGTCTCGCTGTGTCATGTCCCTGCCAGGCAGCACCGCTCGGGCACACACACCGTATGGGGCAGAGGGGAAGGCTCCCAGGCTTGATATTCAGGAGGTCTCAGGTTTTCCCTAGTGTAAAGAAAAACCCAAACAAAACCAGTACTTCTGACCTATTTCCGACCTCCATGGCTCTGGAGGGAGGAAAGATATCAAATGCAACGGAGATTTCTTTCACAATGGCCTTTTTTCACCCAAAACCAGACTCGCCATTAGAAGCCCTGGCATATCATCCTGTGGGGGCCACAAATCTCCTATTCAGATATAGCTCTGAACAGCATTCAAGTTTTGGAGGTTTGCAAAGGCTTTAGTGAGGCTCAGCACGCTGCCCTCTTCCCCCTTGACAGCTCCACAGAAGACACCTAAGGGGCCTGAGCAATGGAGAAGGTTCGTTGACTCCCACCCACCTCCCAGGAGTGTACAATGGTCCTTCTGCCCTGGGGAACGCAGACAGGTCAGACCACACACCCATGAGAACATCACACACACGGAGACCCTGCCAGTCCCCTACCAGAGCTGAGGCACCGCAGCTCCATCTTCCCCAGCCAGCCGTTGGAATCATGGAATCATTTCAGTTGGAAGAGACCCTCAGGATCATCGAATTCAACCTTAACCTAACCTAACTCTGGCACTAAACCATGTCCCTAAGAACCTCATCTAAATGCCTTTTAACCCCCCCAGGGATGGTGACTCCACCACTGCCCTGTGCATCCTGTTCAATGCCTGACAGCCCTTTTCCTGATATCCAATCTAAACCTCCCTTGGTGCAACTGGAGTGGGGCTGAGCAGAGGGAAAAAGTATCTACGTGGCATTTTTCTCTCTAACGAGCATTTTCATCTGAGCCTCTTTTTCAATGTGAACATCTCATTGTCACAAGAAGATGCCTTTTTTTCTTCTCCCTGAAAATGGTCCCTGAAAGGCCTCAAAGCTGCCACTGTTGCTTTGGTTTTGTTCCCTTTCTTTTCCCGCTGGCCTTCTGTCCTGCCCTGCAGATGACTGATCTATTCTCCCTCTCTGTCTTCCCCATTTGCCGCTGTAAAAGGGAGATGGGAAGAGAAAAGCAGAAAAAAAAAAAAAGAATTATAAAAATCAAATTTGGGGAAAACTTGGAGCCAGTTTCCTTTTCCTAGTTGTTTTTAATCATTATTTTTTATCTTTGGAAATTAATTCTCATCCAGCTCTACTTAAACTTGTTATAGGCGGGGAAATAAGGTCAGCATTGGCCAAAAACCCCAAAGGAAATGTTTTGGGGTTTTGTTTGTTTGTTTTGCATGTTGTTAGTTTTTCTTTTCTTATCTTTTCTCTCTTCTCTTCTCTTCTCTTCTCTTCTCTTCTCTTCTCTTCTCTTCTCTTCTCTTCTCTTCTCTTCTCTTCTCTTCTCTTCTCTTCTCTTCTCTTCTCTTCTCTTCTCTTCTCTTCTCTCCTCTCCTCTCCTCTCCTCTCCTCTCCTCTCCTCTCCTCTCCTCTCCTCTCCTCTCCTCTCCTCTCCTCTCCTCTCCTCTCCTCTCCTCTCCTCTCCTCTCCTCTCCTCTCCTCTCCTCTCCTCTCCTCTCCTCTCCTCTCCTCTCCTCTCCTCTCTCTTTTCCTTTCTTTTCAAACCATATTGAATATCGATTTCCAAAACCACTCATCATTCTCACAAAGGAGCAGTGCTTTGCAATCTTTTCACTCTGCTACATTTGTATTGGTTTTTAATTAACTGCATTCATATGTTGGTTCACCTGTTTCAGGATTCCCTTTATTTGGGCTCCTGGCAGGGGCAGATACTCTCATACACACAAGCCCCAGCCCACACCCATCCCACTGACCACAACCAGGCTCCTACGGACAAGCAGAAACCTGGACTCCAAAGGTTTAGCTGCAAATACTTCCCTAAGCAACTAAACTCATCCACTCCAAGCCCAGAGGAAATCTGTCAGATTTATTTTGTTGTTTTACCCCGGTCAGAAGAAATCCCATCAGGAGGTGGGGCAGCAGGAGGATGCAGGGATGGGTGTTTCCATCCAGCCCGGGATGCTCAGGCTGCTCGGGAAGATGCTCAGGAGCTTCTGGGCTGCCCTCGAGTGCTGCCGGTGCTCTAACCCAGAGCACTGGGGTATTTGAAATCTCAATTATTTATGTGTTCATGCTGTGGGTTAATGCTGACTGACACTAAAACACTGCCTAGATTTAGCTTCATAAAATTTTTATCCCCCACTATGAACTGCAAGTCTTTCTCCAATTTCATTTAAAGGAAACAGAGTATCGAAAAGCCTACTGAGGAATTCATGAGCAACTAGCTACAACCTCACTTTTCCTTCTAGGCAAATCCTGGGACTTCATTACCATGGCAACATATAATAATTTTAATTCCCCTCCTGATTGCCACTGCACAGAGCCCAGTACATTTGCTTGCTTTCCAAGGAGCCTGCCATGCACTTTGCAGCGGGTGTAAAGTACATGGCACTTGCTTCTTGGAGCTCATGAGGGATCCAGAAAAAAAATGCTGTGTCCTTTTTTTGGGTGAAACATCCAGAAAAGGCCATTGAAAGGTAGCAAACCTGACCCAGATAGCGCTTCTGGTGCTCTGAGTTTTGGTGTCTCAAATATGCGGGTATAGCCCAGTGCAGGGGGAGCCCCTGGAAGGAACAAGTTTTGTGTCCTCTGTGGGGTTTTACACATTATAACAAGGAAGAAAGTCGGCTTCCACCACTGAAATGAGAACTGGGAAAGGGTTGAGGGGTGTTCATGAAGACACAAGGTCTCCAGCAATCCTGAGTCCCTCCTTCAAGGTTTCTCTTATTTTATCAATTACCACACTCAGAGGCATTTACAGGATTGTAATCTCTGTTTTCCCTCCTGTAGCAGATTTCAGGCACTGGAAATGCCTTTCTCAAGTCATCCACCGTACCTACAGCATCATTGCTGAGAACAAACAAAGCTCGTTTTGCTGGACCTTGGGGCTGGACCCTGCGCTGGAAGCTGAAATGGGACCTCGGCCCACCAGCAACGCCCTCAGACTGACGATTATCTTAATTATTAAACTAATTCACAGAAAATCAGTTGAGGTTGAAAAGCCTCGTTCAGATTCAGAGCCCATCGTGGGGGGGGTCACAGGTATTTGATGCTTCTCTTTGTATAGAGAGCATCAGCCAGCAAGAGTGGCAAGAGATTCAGACAGGGATGAAGACAGTTGGTCCATCTCTTAAGCACAGGACCATTTCCCACCAGAGGTGACATTCTGGGGCACAGGGTGCCTTTCTCACCCCAGCTTGTCCTGGGATGAGCTCCACAACATTCCCCTCTCAGTACAAAAGGACCTTCTGGAGTCTGGACCTGCCTTCTAAACTCACTTGAACCGCATTATACACACACATAAATATACTATAAATATATATATATATATAATATCTATTTTAAATATATATATATATATATATATAATAATTACTATATTGTTATGTATTGACACTGCCCAATTTTGTTGCAGGTATCTGGAAAGTTCAAGCACAGAATAGGCACGGGAGATTCACCTTTCTTTAAGAGCAGGGATGAATACTCCCTTGGAGAAAAACAGGTTGAAATCTGGTCTGTATGTAGCTATGAGCCAACCTTTTCCTCCACCACTAAAGATCCAGCCCTTCCTCTTGCTGAAGGGTTAAAAACTCTGAACAGAAACCACAGTGTTTTCTTTCTTTCTCTGAGCTTTTTTACTCAGTTACCCTTTCATTATTGTTTTCCTTCATCTGAAATAAAAGTAATCTAAGTAATTATAATCATAAAATGGATGTGAGCAAAATGGGTACTGTGGGGTTTATAAAATACAAATTTCCCTTTTCTGGGAAATATGGTCTCTCCTGCACTTAAAGCTTTCAAGCGCTGCCCGGGCTCCTAAGGTGGCACGAACCCCACAAGGCTTGTAAGGCCCCGAAGAGGAAATAACCTCAATATCCAGTGCCCCTCAGCAGATGCAGGGTTGGTAACCCAGAGCTTAAACCAAAATGTGTGCTCGGCACTGCCTGGAATGGGGATGCTGTCCTGCACTGGAGCGGGAAAGGATTGAGGATAAATTACTAAATAAATTAATAATAATTAACACATTAATAAATAATAATTATTAAATTAAAAATAAGTTGTGCACACATAAAAACAGTAGCGGGAAATTGTGCAGCTCAGCTGAACTTGCTCAAACCTCACCAATTGCCACCAGGCTGAGTGTACGACCGCGACTGAGTAACTCGTACCCAGGCAGGAATCAGCCCCTCAGCCAGCAAAGCATTTGGTTTGAAGTTTTTTTCTTTCTTTTCTGATTTTTTTTTGTTTTAAACTGTTTCTGAAAATGACCCAATAAAAACCTTCCTTGATGTTTGCTAAGCAGTTACTGGCAAAATTTCACTTCTGTGGAAACAAGGCATCTTTCTTAAAGGTCGGATGTATCCAAATTGCTCCAGCCTAGTGAAGTACTCTTTTCTTTTTTTGCTATTCATTTATTTATTTTAACTGATAACTGCTCTCTGTATTTAAGTCAGCCCGAGAGAGGGAATTCCACTTTGATTTAACAAAGGAAAACACCAGCAATTAGCCTGAGATATCACGTAACCTCCATTAGAAATTAACTTCTATTTCCAAATTACTGGAAAATCCTCAGAGAGCGGCAGCTCTGAACGCTGGGTCTCCTGGCTCCAGAGAAGCCCCTCACTCCCCTCTGCAGGGGCAGGTAAGCTGCTCACAGCCTGCCTTTATGTTGAAAAACTACATATCTTGTTTCATGGCCTGTTTGCCACTGGCGTATGAGCTGCATGGGACATGGGAACGTTTGCAAAGGAGGTATCGCAGATCCTCTGCAGTCTCTGAAATGGACTGCAGTACATCCCAAATAATTAACTCAATGATTACTCAGGTCTATGGACCAGAACTTTTTCTCCAGATCCTTCCAGAGCTGTTATTTTGCCTAGATCAGTCAAGATTTTTTTTGAGAAGACTTTGCTTCACAGCTGCTTCTTAGGCACTAGTGTCCTCAATGGCAAGAAACAAATTCTCATTGCTTTAAATAAACCCAGCTGATTTCAAAAAGGCTCACAGCTTTTGAACTTAAGAACTTTTAACCTCCATCTCTGCTGTTGGCATAGCCTCACTGCGCAGCCGTCAGCATCTCCCCATGCATGAGCAAAACCACAGACACGTCACGTCAGGTGAGATGGACACCCACTGCCCACACATACACACGTAGAAGCCTAGAGGAAACATCTGCCAGGGCTTGGGAAAGCTGCTTCTCCCGTTGTCTGACATTCACAGCAGCTTTGATTTAGCTGCAGAAAGGCATGCTAAAGAGATTTGGGCACATTGCTGAGAATGGGGATCCTCTTGAGCATCCTCACTGATGGTCAGGATGAAGATGCAAGTCTGACCCATCACCACCATCTCCCTGAAGTCAGAGCAGAGAAACAGCCACTACCAGAAGATGGTAGAGTTCACACTAAAGTAGATGTCCAAGGTAGAAACATTTTCCTCCTCCCTTATGTACAGAAAGATGTGGTTTAGAGTCTACATCTACAGAAGACTTCCACCTGCAGCAGCAGGCAAGATGAGTCCCACCTCAGCCTAACTCCATCCAAGTTCATCTGCTGGGACAACCCTGCAGGTTCTCCAACATGAGTGCCTCCATCCTGGCTCTCTGGGTGAGCATCAGCATGGTCTGATACAGGACAAATGGCCTCATTGCAGGTGACAACGAGACCCTTTCAGGAACTTGGTGTCAGGACTAGAGAGAAGGTAAGATCCAGAGATGTGTCTGGGCTGACCACACCATGCCTGACCTCCACAGCCGGTTGATGGGTCTTTGCCAAAGGGATCAGTGATCTGATTTGCTCCTCAGGTTTCCTTTCCAGGTTCACCCAAATCCACGGCCAAGTGCAGGACTGACTCCCGCACACGTTCGTGTTTAGACAGTGG
Source organism: Patagioenas fasciata (assembly GCF_037038585.1). Lineage (NCBI taxonomy): Eukaryota > Metazoa > Chordata > Aves > Columbiformes > Columbidae > Patagioenas > Patagioenas fasciata. The sequence continues at coordinate 9,118,326 of NC_092537.1, read as the reverse complement.
TGAAACTCTGGGAAAGCAGATGTACCAACAGCATCCCCATGCAAAAATGTACATTTTTACACTAAGTACATTTTTTTAACATGCTGATTTTTGGCAATGTGACAGCAAAGTTAATCAGACCTTTCATTTCTCTAACCAGCTTTAAAGGATTTGTAATATTATACTCACTTGTTGGAGAGAATGAAATTATTTTTCCAATTATGAATCTGTTATTTATTGTCCATTAAGAGCACAATCACCTAATGCAGTCAACAGAAGGGTATTTTATCCCATTTTTAGGGAGGTGGGGGTGGAAATACGCTATCCCGTCCTACCAAGTGACATAAACCTACTCTGATCTCAGAAGCCACCTCCTGAATACTAAAGAGCTGGGACATAATGGCTTTTAAAGAATATAGTTTCCAATTAGGTCATTGGTTTCAAACACAGGGTGTACTAAATTAGTAACATTTGGTGGTAAATTTCTTTGAAGTTCTCATTAATCTTGGTCTTGAATTTGAACTGTTCTTGGCCATGCTCCTTATAGAATTTGGATCCCAGTTATGTCAAAACAACTGATTAGCCCCACAGTTTGAAGGCAGGGGGGATTAGGTAGGGCGGGTGTTGGATTTCATGAAAGGCCTATTTACCTACTCATTTAGCATGACCAAACGGGAGGGCAGCCAACAGGGGCGACGTGCTGGAAAAATTCCAGCCTTCCTGGCTCATTAGAGATCTCCACGGCAAATGGCAGCTTTGCATTGGTGATAACAGCCACTGTTCACATTCAGCTGCCTGCTGGGTCCACACCAGGGCTGGGGACTTCCTGTGACCTGTGGTGCTTCTTCTGCATCATCAAACTGCCCACCTCTTCAGCCCTAGTGCAATCAGTGGAAAGGAAGAGGTACTTTCAAGGAACATCTTTGGATGGTGTCCCTTCTTCCTGAATGACCTAAAGCAGACTTCCCCCCCCCGAAAAATACTATTGAACTACTTCCACCTGTTCCAACACATTCAAAACCAGACTTCTGCATAGCTTAGAATCACCAGAACCAAGAACTGTTAAGAAACTCAATGGGATGCTCTCATATAGCCTCTATCTAAAGAAGCGATGAGTTTAATTCATGAATTAATCAACCATAACCCACAGGAGAAAATACACGGTGAGTCATGGCAGCAGTGAAGCTTGAGAAGTTCTCAATAGGACATGCCACAGTGAAGCAAACCTGCAGCATACTGGTGTCCATGGTGCACATCTCCTTCCTGAGGCTCCAATTAGTCAAAGAACAAAAAATACACCAGGAGGCCTTTCCTGGAGATCACAGCCCAGTGTCAGAGACCCAACAGGCAGAAGAATCAAAAGTTTCATGATGAAAAGTGCTTTGTCTTAATGAACCGTGAAACAACTGAGAGTAGATTGAGAGACAGGCTACTGTCAGTGCCAGGGGACATCTGATCTTGAGCCAAGACAGTGCCATCCCCAGAGGGTGCAAAGACAACGTAACACTTGGTAAGGAGCTCAGAAGCCACCAGTAGAGTGCTCAGTGATAATAACTTGGTAAAAAAACCCAAACAAACAACAAAAAAAACCCCAGTTAAACTCATATTTTCCTTAAAACAACAACAAAAAATCCTGAGATTGTGCTATAATTTAAGGAAATTATTGGTTCACTTATTTTATATGAAAATCTTGCTCCTATCTCTAGGCAATCTATCTAAAACACTGCACCAGTGATCAGAAAGTCCTCCCTTACACCAAATTGCAGTGAATGTCTGGGTACAGACCTTGCTGTCACCAGCCCTAATAAACACATTCAACTTTCCGCACAGGTTCGGCCTCATTGCCTTCAGCAGGAAGTCTTAAGATTAATAATATTTGTACATATGCAGAGGTGTTTGCAGGATCATGGCCACACAATTAATATAGAATGAACTTTAATAAGCCTAATTAGGGTCATTCCCCAATAGTGTGAAAAGCAGCACTGATACTTATTGGCTGGGGAGGGAGAAATCACAAGTCTGATCAACCACGTGTTACTTTCCCACAAGTTGGTGACCTCAGGGTAGAACTTCAGAAATGTCTCCTATAAAACTGGAGCTAGAAAAAAATCAAGTTGGTTGTGTTTAGATGGAGCCATGGAAAACACTTTTTTTTCATTTTCCATAAGTACATTTTGGCTCAGAACCATTTCTTCCACAGTCAGGAGCTCAGTAATGTCCCTGACATGATGATGTCAAAGCATGGAAAAAAATCACCAAGAGGAGGATAAAGAGTGTGTAACAGCCCTTTTGGAAGGGCTGTATTCTAAAGAAGGGAAGCTTTTTATGGTATTTAGTAAAAGTTGCACAGGCAAAAAAGAGAAGTCTGTTGTGGTGGTTGTTGTGATGTTCAGAAAGGACGTGACTGTAAGCTGCAGGTGAACGACAGGTGGCACAAAACCAGTTTATTTACCTGCTCACTTTGGAACCTTGTTTATGAAGTTCTCAACTGAGCAGAGTCATTTCCTCCACTTGTCCTCATCTCTCTAGCTCATAGGACCTGTGCCCAAAATGAACTGACCAACCCAAATCCACAAGATGCTGTGGGCTTTCCAGCACTGCCCACCTTGACCTCAGCACCTGAGTCCTTCCCATGTGGTCAAACCTTCAGCAAGCCCGAAGACCTTGAGCTGTCCCTGAGCTTTCAAAGGAGATGCTCACAGCGATTTGAAAGCTGGATGGTATCTCTGTGCCTTGGGAGAAGGGTGAAGGAGAGGTGTCATCTCCTGGGGTGGACCATGACCTTCTCCAACCCATGGACACCACCAGTGTGTAGCAAAAGCAGGGCTGGAGAGAGCGGACAGCAAGCATGTGTGCTCCACACGAGAGGGAAGGTGGGAGTTTTCCAGGATAAAGCATTTCCTCTGCTTCATGTCCAATTAAAAATCATTCCGTGGCTTACAACGGCTTCTCATCTGGCATATCACGAAACCACTATTTCAGCACAATTTACAGCCTTTTGGGGAAGGGAGAACTTGGTTATTTAGTAACTTCCCTGCTCACCCTGAGGAAGGTCAGATCCTTTCGTTCCCTGCCAGAACAGTGAAAGCCGTGAACTACAGGAGGGAGAGAGTGTTGGGAGCTGATACATACAGTGTGGCGCACCTGGATAACCCTGAAAATAGCTGTACAACGCAGGGAGGTCACGTATGGAGGGGCAGAATACTACGGGATCGATGCATCGGAGCGTGGCACGCAGCTGCAGTGCTGGAGGGCGGCTTGTGAGCCGAGCACAATGCAAAATGCAAAAAATGAGTACAATGCGATTAGATGCATTTTACTTAGATTTGGATGAAATCTACCGCTTGAAACCAAGCATTCAATGGACAGCAGGAGAGGCTGATCCCCATTAATTTCCTCCTAGTAGGCTTTTTTCTTGTTAGGAGATAGAAAATAGCAAAGCAAGCTTCAGATTTTCTTCCCCATAGCTGCTGGCATCTCTAAGCACAGTGTGGTACCCGGCTTTGCTCCCAGGCTGTGCACAGCTTTCACGATATCACAGTGCTTGTACAGGCTAAGCCAGGGCTAAGGCAGGAATGAGACTAACTTGACAAGGAGCCCCCACCCCAGCAGAATGTTTGTTAATAGATTTTAAAATAATAAGTATTTTTAAGGGGAAAAAGAAGTTAGAAACACTATTTCTATGCTGCCTTGTGTCCAAAGTTCTGTGGTTATTTAATGGTTGTTTTCAGACACCTCAGGGAGGGTCACATCACACAGACACTACAGCCTCCATCTGGGGGGAGAAACCAGCTGAACATACCAATAATGATTGCGCTAAATTTGCCCATGAACCTCACTGAATTTCCAGCCAGGGGTTTGGGGATTAAAGGTTAAAAAAAATCCTCAGGGCTCAGAACATTTACAAATGAGAGAAGGAAACACCTTCCACTGCTGCTACACATTTGTTAACATATCATTTCACAAGAAATCAATACAGCCCAAACTGTTTCTGCCAAAAACACAGAAGAACAACGGTCCACAGCCTGCCCAGAGACTTTTTTAATCCTCAAACCAAGGTATAAACCAAACACTTTTCCTTTGTCTCCCTATTTATTCAGAACAATATTTGTCCAAGAAGCGCTAAAACCCATCACCAGGAAGTTTGCAGAGGAAAGTCAGTGGATGAACAGAGAATCAAGAAAAGCATTTTGAATAGTCCAGGCAAAGCAGCAGTTGCCAACATCATCCTCCTCTCAGCTTGCTCGCTCAGTCTGACAACCAACAACTTATTATGCAGCCCAAGCATTTCTCTGCAATTTAAACCAGGCACCGGTAATGGGGTGTGATCCTCAAGGTCACTTTCTGGAGAGCTGTCTTTAGCCCAGTGGTTGCAAGCTATTTAGGAATTAAAATGACAATTTCACTACAGCAAATTACATCCTGGAAGTATAATATACTTCAGCGAGTGCAATAGAGATGATCAGGTGGGGGATCCAGCTTGGAATGCATTAGATTTTGCATGGGATTCAGAAACATTCCAGCGTAGCCCTCAAAGAAACAGTGCCCCCCCTTCATTTTTCTCCAGGTACATGGATTTCTAATTATTGTCCATTTAAAAAACAATCTCTTGCTAATGTATGTGGATATATCAGCTTATTTGGAGTGTATTTCCTTGAAACAAAGAACATCTCTGCCACAGTCAGGGAAGTGTTACATTCTGCACATAAAAAGCTCCTTTAGCCTATCATGCATTTTCCATTATTTCTTTTCCCATGCTCATATCTGAAGAGAATCTTTTTCTTCCTCCATTCAGCAACTTGGTCCTGTCTGGTTTAGCCAGTAAATGCCTGTGGCATCACCATAATTCCTACAATGATTAACTGATGTCACCAAGGCCAGGCTCTGACATCACAGAATGAGCAGGATTCTTTGGGGAACAGATTGATTTATTTATTCATTCAGATTTAACCAATGCTGGCAAACATCATGTGATGTGTGTTCACCAAACCCTCAGGAAGAATTTTCTCACCTTATAGTGGAATAAAAGACAATGTTGGGGAAAAGGGAGAACATTTGGCCATGCATATTCAAGTCAACTTGAAGAGAACACTTGGAGAAGACAGTGGCCTTATATATGGTGAAAAGAAGGCCTGATGGGTGGGTGGTGATGTAGCTCCATGGGTTCACTGGAACATGGCACCAAGGTGGTGACAAGACTGTGGATGGAAGAGGAACATATTTACATTTACCTGCAGTGCACCAGTAATTTCCAGTGGGCAACTTTTGATTCCTCTCCCCATTTCATAGTGACTCCATAGAATATGACAGATAAAATTACCATATTAATTCCTATCAAAGTTCATATTCTACCCGTTCTACTTCACAGATAAGTCTAACACATCCGAAGCCAGGACTGTCACTGATTGAACAGAGCTGGGCAGCAGCAGCCCTGGATCAGGGTGTTCTCCTGGGTCAGCAGCATCCAGGCTCCCGGGGGGGCTCATGGTGGCTGCACACGCATCCGAGCTGCATTCAGATTCTTGGGGCTTGCATTTATTAACATGCCAATTCCCTGTTTAAAATGAAAGGGAGAGGGAAATCTTTCAAATAGGCTTGTAAATAGCGTTTTTTTTCCCCCTAGCAGAATGACATCTTTTGTATGTTAAGCATATTCCTTCTACCTACAGCACACATACCAAGAATTTTTGAGTAATGCATGCACATGCAGGATGCTAACTCGGAAAAGAGACGCCCCAAAACGAAGTCTAACATCTAGTACAGACCCCTAAACCTGAGCTAGTTATTGTTAACAGTCCTCAGTCTTGCAAAGCCTTGCCCTTCACTCAGCTCTTCTTAGAGCTGCGCAGAGGGGAACCGCTTGTTGTCTGAGTGTCCATGAGAGGTGGGCACCTCTGTGGGAACACTGTGGCTAAATTCAAAGTGGCAAAAGGATTTTAGCTGTGCTCTTTTGGTGACAGTGGTTGTCTACTGGACTGGACCTCCTTTCACATAACTGTAGAGAGCAAGGTCTCCCCTCAGCCTTCTCCAGGCTCAACAGCCCATGGGACATCTAGGACAGCAACCACCAGTAGCAACAGCCACTGTGACCAAGAGCTCATAGTATATGCTGTGGTGACTACATACATGTGGCTATACATTGCAGGGCTAAATGTCACCAAAATCCAATGTCACATGTTACCTATTAAGTGGCCTTAAACCCTTAGAGACAATTGTCCAGTAGGAAACGCATGGGTCAGGCATGTGACAGTGATTTAAACTACCTTAAAACACCCCTAAATCTTCACGTGTTGCCCAATTTTATGGTGTAAACTGCCTCAGCACTTTGAAAGATTCAAACGTCCCAAGGCTGGGAACAGGACCAATTTGCTGGGAACTCAGAGACACGAGATTAAAACCTAAAATATTAAGAGTCTTCTGGGGTTTGGGTTTCCCCCCCACTTCCTCTCCTGCTGGAATCAGGAAGTGCAAAGAAGCAACTGTGAAAATAAAACTTAGTTTCTTTTCAGAAAGTTACTTGAACTTTTTGAACCTTACGTTTCATTTCCATTTAGGGCAAAGATCCAAGATAGTTATTCCTGTTCTTAAAGCAGGTTCAGTCATCCTTAGTAATTAAGGGCACTAGATCTAAAATTTAATTTATTGTACCAGTAACACAACCACAATGGATCATCATAAAATTTCGCCACACGGAGAAGTGGGTTGCCTGAGATCTGCCATTCAAGCAAGCTTTATTGCTCTTATATATAGAATCATGAAAAATAAATTAAGAATGGGGATGACCCTTTGTCTACCTAGAGGCCCAGGAAAGATGTTTGCCTCTGATACAGTTTGAAAATTAGCATTTTATAGGGCCTGGGATGCTGCCTGACACACAAAATACTTTAAAATTCTGTAAATAATGTAAGTAAATTAACAAGAGATAGTGACTGCAATGAATAAAACATAAGCTAAGTACCTTTCTGTTTCATCTGAAGCCTAGAGGAAAAAAGTGACTAGATTCAGCTCTTTGGGGGAGGAAAAAAATCTGCAAGTACTTATAGTGTTGGTAGAATACTCAGATAATTTAGAGAAGCACTAAAAAGTCAATTTGAAGCATCTCCAATTCAACTCAGAGAAACGCTGGGCTTTTGTGGCAAAGACAAGTCCCTTAGGCTGAGTTTTAACCTTCTCTGGGGCAGTCCAACACCCACCAAAGGGAAGATCATCAGGGATGAGTCTTGTCCCCTTCCTTGCTCCCCTGTCCTCCCTTCATCACCCCACCAGGCTCCTTAAAGGAGGTTGCTCCAGGGGAGACTCAACACAGCTCAGGGAGCTTCTTCCTTCCAGCACGGTCTGCTGAGCCCCACCACAAAGTCTTCTGGTGTCTCCAAAGCAAGTAAGGGTTCAGAGAGCCAAGGAAGAGCAGGGAAGCCCAAGCTCAGTACTTCTTGCTCTGTGATGAGACTGGAGCTGATGTGTTTCAAGCTGATGAGCATGACCATCACCAGCCTCAAAACACTTCTCATGTTAGCACAGGGCTCTCTCTGCTTCATTAAGTCTGCCTGAGAGCCTCAACGTACCTGAGCAGTCCTAGCACAGCTCTGTCTGCAAGGCTATGGCTACCATGTAGACATATCTGAGGAGAGGTGAGCCTGGATCTCTCTTAGCATTGGCTGATGTCTACATCGTCATAGAATCATGGAATCATTTTGGTTGGAAGAGACTCTCAAGATCATTGAGTCCAACCATCAGCCTGACCCTGGCACTACCCCACGTCCCTGAGAACCTCATCTCCACGTCTGTTCAACCCCTCCAGGGGTGGTGACTCCACCACTGCCCTGGGCAGCCTGTTCCAATGCCCCACAGCCCTTTCCAGGAAGAAATTGTTCCCAAGATCCAATCTGAACCTCCCCTGGTGCAATCTGCAGCCATTTTCCCTTGTCCTAATGATATTGTCCACTTGCTTGCACAGCCCTCTACATGCTCCTAAAGAGACAAACTTCCATGAGGATTTGTTATGACTTTGGACATGAAAATTAGTTGCCCATCTGTAAAACAAAGTGCATGTACCAGAGGAAAGCTGTGAGGTCAAATGCGTTACAGCTGGTGAGGCATTTGGTTGACACAATCTGTGTTTTTGCATTTACAGTTTGAATCTGGCCTTGGAGCCCCAGCATGACAGCCCTGGCGAAGGCCAAGCAGGAGTTGTACAGCAGCACACCAGCTCAGAGGCATGAGCCTTATCAGATGGGCTGGAAATATGTCAGCAAGAGCCTCTCCCAAGATGTTTTGGCTTGTGATCCGAGATGAACACCTGGAAGCCAAAAGGAGCCTGGAACAGATTAAATGAATTGGCCAGACTTTCTCATCTTGTTAACATGCTGCAGGCTTCATTTGTGTTTTGGGCAGGGATTCAGAGTGGTTCTTTAGTTGATTCAAACCAGATAGCCCATCGCAAATCCAAAACTCCTGCCTGTATCGGCATCACCCAGATACAGTCCCAGCAGAAAAAGGTTCCTGTGACAAGAGCACCTCTGACAAAATCAAACAGCGCACACACACAGAGACCAGGGTTTTACTGCAGATAAAAGCTAGCAGAATATTCCACTTGGTCTCTTCTTCTCCACCTTTTCTTTCTCCCCTACGTTTACTTTCAGTGCCCTAGATCACAGGGAGATTCAAAACACAGCAGCTTCCAGTCCCTGCATCAGGACGTTCAGCCACAACCTTTACAAGGACAAACATGAACAGCATCTCCTTGGAGAGCCTTGGCCACAGCCACACCATGTGCCATGGCCAGGAAGCAGCCGGCACATCGTGTCCCACCACCCCAGACAACAGTTTCTATTCGTTTTCCTCCTGAACAGCAACTTTCTTATCTCATATTTATGGAAGTGACTCAGAGGTCCTGCAGAGATATTTCCGTAGCCATCTCATGCCTCCAGGAGATGTGCAGCAAAGACAGGTATGCCCAGATGGCACCAGCGATGACACACAGAGACACTCTGCTATAGAACTTTCCTCTGACCCGCCATTACTGTTTCACCAAGCACACACACAAACCTTCTCTCAGGGAACACAATGTCCCATAAGATATATGGAAAAAGTAAAATTAGTTGAGTGGCAACATTCAACCAAGAAAATGTGCATGAGGACCCAACACAGCAACACCACAGGCATGAGACAAGGCCTCTCTATGCTGCTCCCAGACCAAGTGGTTTCATGACCATGGAAGCCCCCGTTTGACTATTTGCATTTGCAGGTAAGAACTAAGGGTAAAGTACTTCAAGAGAAAGGCAACTTCTTCTCCTGCCCCTAACTCCTGCCAAGGACCCAGCATCTCATCGATCATTTCCACATGGTTTGTGCTGACAGTATGAAAACACACTCCATGCAGGCAGTAAACTGCTAACATCAATTACCGAATCAAGAAAATGGAAGGATTTTATCAAGTAGCATTACCACCAGATCTGCCTGTGTGTAAGGCCTTCCAGTGACCATATAAATCACTGAATTAAACTGTATGGAGTGGGACACGTGGCCCTGCTGCTGGAAAAGACCATGGCTCACAGGTGAGGGAAACAGTCCTGACCTGAGCTTCTTCCAAGGGAGCACCATTAGTGCTTTCTCAAGTCTCTGCACAGCCAGCTTGAAGCAGGAAAAAAATGGGTTCTACCCTGAACTCTGTCGTTTATTCATTTTATGATCTTGGGCAAAGGTACAGCCCCATTTTGTGCCTCAGTTTCCCTAATTTAATGTGGAAGTGAGCCCAATCATCTTCTGAAAATTGCTTTAATCTACAATCAAGGCGTTATATAGGTACAGGCACTCCTAGATGGTCATGGGAACCACACGAGAAGTGCAGATTTCTCAGCTCAATGATTTTCGTCCAAGTAGCCACTGCTTAGGGGCTTTTCTCTCAGGGGATACCAGGATTTAAAGTTCATTATTTTATAAGCAGGCAGAATAGATTTGTTGCTGTTAAAACCATTATCCATTGAGAAGTGCCCAAATAATTTGCTTTCTCTACTTCGCTTCCCATTCCCTTGCCCTTATACACCAGTGTGTATAGATCTAGTTTCACTCAAATGCTATTGAGAACCAGGAAGATAATTTTGTCTCTGTTGGAATGCCCTCACCTATCCACTTCTTTGGAAAGAACAGTCCAGTTTTCATTCAGATCAGGACAAGCAGCTCACAGCCTCCTGTGCCAGGAAACCTGTGGCTGCTCCTGGGCTTTTAGGTTTGTTTTAGCATCTTGGTGCTCAGGAGGGTGTTGGTACCCAGGGAACCCCCTGCCTTGCTCATGGGGTCCCAAGGGAGCCTCAGACACTGTAAGATGTAGGGGGCCAGTGCTTTAGGGGAAATTGCAATTAAATTCCAATCAAACCTGGCTATTCTGGGCTCAGGGCTGGTTTGGCTGCTGGCTGGACAACCCAGAGGTAGCTGCTCGCACATGTTGGTGCTCTAAGGGAAGGAGATTGGGAGAGGGCTGCTCAGCAAAGTGTTCAGTAATTTGCTATTCTTGCGGCACAATCAGCCCGATTTACAGGGGAGCTGCTTCTGGAGGAGACCTCGACTTCAGACACAGCTGTGAAGTGCTGGACGCTGCAAATGGAACCGCAGGAACGGTGCTGGGAGACCCAGAGACAGAGCATGGGAGAGAATTAATCAGTCAGCTCTGAAGAGAAATTTTTCTCACTAGAGAAGGAAACAGCTTTGCCTGCATGATGAAAAATTTAAGAACTCCTGGCCTGGCAGTTTCCTCCTGGGGAGAGTTAAAGCAGCAGCCTGAAGAGAGAGGCAGACCTTTCCCTTTACGTATAAACTGCAGATGCACTGCACCATCTCAATGAGCTTCCTAAACAGATTGCCCTGCTTGCTCTCCTCAAATCCAGGGGGATGTTTATCCCTTCCTCTCTCCAGAAGAGAAACAACTTAGGGAGGAAGAAACATTGACTTTTTAGTTAATGTTTTGCCAAGACTGAGCTCTCAGAGCTGCAGCACCCCAGCCCAAGCCAATCCCAGCATCTCCCTCACGCAGTGTGAGCATTTGCTGCTCTGATTTTGTGGGCAAAAGGCTAAATTTGGGCATTCACTAGCCCTGGCATCCTTCCTGTAAGCCAGATGACTCCCTGACTGAGAAGATGGCAGAGTTATAGAAAAGAGAAGATCCTTTTCTTTGGGATTTTGCCACCTTCCCATGTTCGAGGGGATGGGAGCATCACCCTCCTAGCAGCTCGGTTCTCCCAGGGGTAAAACGGGGATGACAGAGACATTATCCAGGTATCACTAATGGCTGGTGATGGGAACAACACAAGACATGTAGACAGTGGCCATGTTTTGCCATCCTGCCAGTCCCTCCTCAGCAGGGGACCCATCTGTTTTATCTGCAACCTCGGGACAGGGACAAGGTCCAGGAGGGAACTCCACCCCTGGGAGCTCTGGCACTGGCCCTGCTCTATTAACCACCATTGCTAAAACCCCGAACAAACCCAACACCCTGCTCAGCAAACAGAACGCGAGCGGGCAGCAGCGCCTGTGGAACAAGCGGGGCTTTATACAAACATCTGCACCTCCGCTCCCAACACCCGCCAGGCCAAACACAAACAAAGGCACAAGCTTTCCATTTTCTTCATTTTATTACCCACCTTAAAAAAAGAAAAATAAATAAAACAAAACACTGGTCGGCCGCAGGATTCTTATTTTTTATGGAGACCATCCTGCCACACTATTGCTCCGCAAGGACATTATTAATGCCATTTACAGCTCAGCTAATAACCGAGCCTCTGCCGTTCTGCAGGCGAGAGCTATGGAGGAGTCATTACAAAGGTGATCCCAGCAAAACCTCATTCCGCCGGGCCGCATGCTGGCAAGGCCAAAGCGGCAATCGCTCTGCATCCCGGCTGTAAAATCAAATTAAATTAAAGATCCCACTTCACCAAGGGCCTAATACTAATTTGTGTAACATTTCCATTAAACAATGCTGCCTACAGAAAACATACACTAAAGCACTTTTGACAATTTAACAGGGAACATTCCAATAGGAAACATTATTAGATTTTCCTATTAAACTGCTTGGGGCACACACTTCGCTTAATAGACGTTAATTACATTAGCAAGGCTGCAAATTCAGGCCTGACAGAATCTAAGTGACTTTTGCAAAATTGACTCAGTCCTGGAATTTCTGTAGGGACAAAAGGTAAAGAAAAAACCCCAACAACATAGATAGAAAATTGGAATGAAGCCACCACGTCACTCATTTTTCAGCAGTGGTTTTAAACACTTTAATATACTGATTCATTTTACTTTCACATTCCCAGGGTGGACTTTTCACTAATTTCCCAGCTTGGTAAAATAATTGGAGTCGGTTCATGGTATTGGATTAATGAGTTGGGTTTTTTTTGCCAGTGGAAAGAATGGTTGAAACAGCAAAAAGGGCTGATATTTCAGTTTGGTGTTTTTGTGAAGCCACTGCAAGTATTTCTTATTTCCTCAGCATGTGCTTGTGTCCTATTATGTTCACTAGGAATTTAAATACACACTTTGAGTTAACAAGGCATATAATGATTAGCCTAAATCAAGATCTAATTACAGAAGATTGTTGACAAATCATTTCAGACAACACGTAAATGCAAGCCAAGCAGTATTTCGCTTGCGCCCAACAGAATTACTCTTTGAGATAATTAGCTTTGGCCTGGATGTATCGTACCCAATATTTGGGTCTGTCCTTCCACAGACAGCCAACCTCAGCCGCAGTTTGGAAGCCTCCCTGGTTTTGTGCTGGCTGCCAAAGGAGCCTAAGCATGGATTTAGGACTCCACAGCTATTTTAGTCTGGATTTAGGACTTCACAGCTATATATAGTTGCTCTGGCTCTGTCCTTGATATTTTGGAGGTACAATTTCTCTTTGGTTGTGGTGTCCCCCCTTGCACCTCAAGTTCTTTTTCATGAGTAAAAGGCAAGAGCCATTAAAAGCTCCATGACAGCTTAAAATAAACTTATTGCCATTTGCAGGGGTGAAATGGTAAACCATTTCCCAAGGCCAGTGGCAGAACCGGGGTGAAATGTGCTCCCCGGGACCCCCAGCTCTGTCACAACGGGGCACACGGACATGGAAACCCCTTGGGGTTCATCTGATCCCGGCTCCGGGGTTGTACGTGAACCGCAGCACATGGCCCATGCAGATGAAACCCATAAAGGTTTTTCGACTTCGTGTGTCTTCATACATGCGAGAACAGGAAGCGCACTTACACACACAATGAAATCTCTTAAATCTCAATTAGTCATATTGTACATTCAATTCAATAATGAGCTGATGACTCAGGGACCTGGAAGAACCTTGCTGTTCCTTTAAACATTTTGGTATTAGGAATACTGAACACAGCACAAGGTTCCAGCTCCATTTCCATCCTCCTGGGACAGGGACGTGTCTGCACCTCTTGGAGCACACCAGAGACAAACAGCCATTTCCCCACCGTACACCGAGGAGGCAGAAACAAGAAACCGCTTGTCTTGACATACGATTTCTGACAGTTTTTAAGCAGACAAACTGAAAGCCACTTATTAGCAACCCGTCTCCCGGCAATCACTCACGTTCTATCATTTTGGCTAAAGTGTCATTTAGACTAATTGGACTTTTTCAGAGGCCAAATATCACTTACGAACCCTCACTTAAAACTACACGCAGCCAATGACACCTCCAGTGTGAAGTCTTTGGGTTCAAAACATCTAATTAAATAGATGATAACACCAGCAGAACTTCTGCTCCACTCCAGGAGCCGTCAACATACAGGACTACCCTTTTTTTTTTTTTTCAGTTTTCATCATTAAATCCATTATATTGGGCATTTCTTTTCAGTCTCTAATGCAAGGACATGCACTATTATATTTACAACTTTCAACTCTCAAATTTCTAGCATTAATGCTTGCAAAAAAAACCCCACAAACCAAAACTCTAGAAAACATGACCCAAGTGCAACTGAAGCTTCAGAAGTAGAAGTGAAACAGACACCCCACCATCATGCCCTCATTTCCAACAGCAAAGAATCACTCAGGATATTAGTCAGGTCAAGCAATGTGTCAGCAACAGAGCTCTGGCTGCAGCAAATCCACTGAAAGCAGCACTAAACCCCCAAAAGCATGGAGGGACCTTGTACCACCTCCCGTGTCCTGCTGTGTACTGGGACAGCCCAAAAGACTAAGCATGGCTGATCAAGACAACCTCATTTCCGCACAAAACCAAAGCATTGCTCCAAAGAGGCTGGAATAGTGTGATTATGGCAGGTGTTTTACTCATTGCTCCAAAACCAAGCATTATGCAGGAAGCACAGCCTGGGGCAAGCTGCAGTGCCAGCAAGTCAAAGGACTGGAAGGGAGAGATAAGGTCTGGAGCACGAGTCTTCTGAGGAACTGGGACTATTAAACCTGGAGAACAGGAGCTGAGGGGAGACCTTCTGATCTCTGAACTGCCTGAAAGGAGCTTGGAGCCAGGGTGGGTCAGGCTCTGCTCCCCAGGAACAAGCAACGGGACCAGAGGAAACGGCCTCAAGTTGCACCAGGGGAGGTTGAGGTTGGATCTGGGAAACAATTTCTTCCCCAAAGGGCTGTGGGGCATTGGAACAGGCTGCCCAGGGCAGTGCTGGAGTCACCATCCCTGGAGGTGTTAAACAGATGTGGAGATGAGGTTCTCAGGGACATGGGCAGTGCCAGAGTTGGGTTATGGCTGGACTTGATAATCTTGAGGATCTTTTCCAAATAAAATGGTTCCATGATTCTATGACAACCACAGAGGAGAAAAGAATGTTTCTAGGCTGAGCCCTATGGATTTTGCCTCTCAGGCAAGTTTTCCCAAGCAGCCTTCTGCAATTGGAAAGAAATCTTGTGTTTTGAGTAGCCAGTGGCACCAGGGATGGCAGAGGGCAGATGCAGAAGGGAAAAGCTCTTTGAGGTGCAGCTCAGCCCAGGGGAAGCCCCAGGCCAGCGTGGTCAGTGGGCAGCCGTGGGAGGCAGGAAAGGGAAATTCTAGCCTGAAAGGGGATATTTTGTTTGGGACAACAGATTTGTTTCCCTCCACCATCTGCAAGCCAGACGCCATTTTTCACATTGCAAGATGTTTTCAGCTCTGCTCACAGCGTGCACAGAACAGGGATGCTGGACTGACAGCGATTGGCCTCCTTCAAGGGGCAGTTCCACAATTTTAAGGGCACTGAAGGCACAGCTGAGTCTACTTTTAGGAATAAAGTGCTAAAATTGGAAAAAATTGCTTCTTCACCTCAAGAAAGACCTTTGCATCTATTTATATCTGTGCCCTAGATAGGAGAATCTAGTTCTCCAAACCAGAAAGTCTCTTCCCACAGATCACGCAGATTCAGAGCCCACATCTGGTTATCCTATGGGCTGCTCCCCTCCCGCTCTCTGCCAAAGCCCCACTGACATCACTCAGCTCCATCTGAAACTGTTTTATCACTGTGAAAACAGTCCTCTGCTTTCCTTTTTACTAAAACTCTTCCGAAATCTGCTACACCTTTGGCTCCTGCCTGGGAATAGCACCGATCAACATTTGTTTGGGCGTTTATGCTGTTCGCTTGCCAAGAAGCAACTCTGGCGCCTTTCTGCCATTCAGCACCCCATAAAAATATTGGAGTATATCATAAATTTCAGGAGCAATCTCCAGACAGAAGCTATTGCTAATCCACTGATTTTTTTGTCAGTGAGTCTAGCATTTCAAGAAGATGATCCTCACCAGGTTGATGACCTGCTTGTCATTCCCTCCTGCTTTCAGGCAGGGCAGGTTCTGGTGAATGACAAGCCACGCACTTGCTGTACCTGCACCCAACTCCTGTTAGCATCACCACCCGCGTGCTCGTATTCATCCAAGAGCTGAACTCATCCGACCTCGCTTGGCTGGTGAGATCCCAGCCCAGAGACGAATGGCTGCAGGCCAGTGAGCGAACAGATGTCTGCCAGAGACACCACACATTGATCATTTATTCCCATTTATTATTTATCTAATACCTGCTCTAGGTCGATCTGTTATCGTGAACTCTGTACTATTTTTTTTATAAACAAGGTGTGTCTAAGAATAACTGCTTAAGACATGGAGAGACTCGCTTGCCAGGGGAATAACTCTCAGTAGTTCGTTGCAAGATGAAGATTATCTCAGTGATGTTCCACTTCAGAAGTCTTTTGAACCAGCAGCTCATGGCCTTCCCCAGCCCGATGGCACCCTCCCCAAGGCAGAGCTCACCAGGTCAGCAAGAATCCAGTTTTCAGGATCAAGAGAAGTTGACAAATAAAGTGCCCGAGTATGAGATTTCCTGACACAGCACATGGTTACTCCAACCAGAGTCATTCACAGTTTGCTTTGGATATTCTGCAGCAGAAAACAACTGTTTCTAACCCAGCCTTGCCACCTTTATGCTGAAGATTTCACAAACGAGTATTCTCCAATTACACTTGAGGGAGATAAGGCAAGGATAAAAATGACTGCACCCTTCAACATCACGAAAGTACCTAATAGGACAGTGCAAAGATTGATCTTGTGAATATAAAAGCAGCTGGGGGCAGAAAGGGGGGCAGGAAAGACTCCTGTCATTGTTGGGAGCCTCCTCCATGGGGAACAACAGGACTAGAGACTAAATTCTCCCTTAATAAATAAATAAATGAATATGAAAGAGAGATAGATTGAGATAGATGTTGCATTGCTGTGAATTTCTGCCAAAAAGTGTAATGATTACTCAATGTACATGCAACCAGAGCTCTTCTCAAGTTACTGCTGTTTTACTGCAGGGAAAAAAACTCCCTTGTCCACTTTATCAGATCTGCCCTGGGACTAGAGATCAGCCATATGGTTATTTTTGTCCAAATTCACCGCAGCCTCATGAGATGCCTAATTCACAAACCTGGGACCCCTCTACCCTTCATATCCAGAGCAAGGCACCAGACT
Source organism: Patagioenas fasciata (assembly GCF_037038585.1). Taxonomy (NCBI): domain Eukaryota; kingdom Metazoa; phylum Chordata; class Aves; order Columbiformes; family Columbidae; genus Patagioenas; species Patagioenas fasciata. Next base: position 9,101,417 of record NC_092537.1, on the reverse strand, counting down.
CATCTACACCAATTTGGTTTGTTGAGGGGGTCTAGGCTGGAGAATATGATGGGTATTTTGTTCTCCCTGTGCTCCAGGACAACACAGGAACATATGCAACCCCAACATAATGAGTAGCAACTTCACAGCAATCCTCAGTGGAAACCAAAAATCAGTACAGGTGTCCCCCAGATCCGTCCTCCATTGCAAGGTGAGGGTTAGGGAGCAGCCTGTGCAAACACAGCCAGGCAGGTATTATCAAATGACATGTTCCTTTATCCAGTGATAACTGATGATCAGGCCATTAGAACAGAGATTAATATCAGAGGGTCACAGAAGAAAGCCTAGGAGGGACCTTGAGGTCATCTAAATCCATCCAACTGTCCCACAAAAGGCTCATTTCTGAAAGATATTGGACTCCTTCACAATAAGAGGGAAGCTTCTGAGCAATATTTTAACCAATTTTATTTGGCTGACTACAAAATACTTCATTTCTCTTATAAGTAAAAAGTCTCTAAAGGCACTCATTAAAAAAAAATTAGAATTATCAGCAAAAAGTAGTAATTCCTATTTGCACAGATTGGAGGATCATTCATTTAGGACCAAGGATACAAGTTGAGCATGGGATACATTGTGACTAATAGACCTTCGTTAAGGACTTTGTCGAACTTGACTGCAAGGTGCTACCTGAGCGTGTAGCTCCGGGATGACAGATGTGCAAGTGTAATGCAGTGTTTACCTCCCACAATTACAATTTCATCATGTAATAATAATAGGTAATGACTGATTGTGACTCTTCACTGCTGCAGGATGTTGGTTGTTAGGAGGAACTGATTGATCACTGGAGCTGCCATTCGGCCATGCGGAGTCCTTCCACTGCCTTTTGGAAGGGGAATGAAAGTCTCTTTAAATAAATAAAACTTCAGAAGATCACAGATCACTATCAGGAGACTCTTAGCCCCTTCCTATGCTCCTTGTATCAGTCAGCAGAGCAGGAGGTTGCTAGAGGGCTGCCTCAAATAGCATCATTTAGATGCTGTAAGCCTCCAGAGATGCTTCCTCTCCATAGTCACCCACTAGGTGAGGAGACACCAAGGTGTGGGACAGCAGGAACCATCCCCTCAGGCACCAGAGGGCCTGTTTCAGCTGGTGTCTCCAACACAGGGTCAGTTTTGCTCTCTGATCCCTGAGAAGAGCAGAAGTCCAGTGTTCAGGTGGGATTTGTATCTGCTTTAACACTGCAAAGCAAGGACTGCGTGTGGGGGGCCAGGAACCCACCTTTGACTGCAAGCTCTGACACAGGCTTTCTGCACATCCTTTAGCAAATCACTTTGCCACTTTGCATTTGTGGTGCAGGGATGAAGCTTTTTTTATCTGAAGATCACAACCTTGGGGACAAGGGCTGACCATTACATGGGGATGCTGCCCTTCCATCCCAGTGTAGCCGAAGTCCCCTGGGGACCGCCTGTAACAGCCACAATGACCTCATGCTCAAGCCTGCATGCTTTTTTTTCCCTCCTTGAGAAACCCAGTGGCTTCCCAGGTGACTTCAGGCACAGCTTGATGACTGTAACTAATAAACAGAGAGATCTGCTGTCTGACAGGGACACAGTGCCTGCACTCTGCCAGAACTGCTGTCAGGCAACTAACTGTCTGTAATGGAGCTCTCCAAAGTGTCTGCCCTGAGGTGAGTTGCAGCGAAATTTCACAAATGAAGATAATAGTTGTTTATGTCACACACACGCAACGAGAAGCGGCAAGCTACGATCACTCGATAAATTCACCTTCAGCAGCGGCTGCAACAGCTTTGTCCACAGCTGATTTGGGGTGTCCCTGGTGGCATTTGATGCCTCAGTGAGCAGGCTGAGGCTGGTTATTGCCCTGTGTCGAGCCATGCCTGGAGCTGGTCATAGGAACCCTTGTAACACTGTCTTTAGCCCATGGATATTCATAAATTTACCCAGATAGGATTCAGTATCTGCAGGCATTTGCCAGAACATCTGGAGAAACAGGGCCAGCCACATTGCTGACATTAATCAATTCAGCTCCCTTGAAGTCAATGGGGCTATGACAATTTGCCCTTGCCAAGAATGAGTCAATCTTTCCTGATGAAGATGATCTTCCTGAACTTACTGTTTATTCCCAGATACATCATTATTTATACTTCTAAACAGGAGAATGAAGGTGGTGAACAGCAAGAGGGATCACAGGCATCCAACTACAGCATCCGCCAGAACTAACCACACCGTCAGGGTAAGCTAAGGCAGAACCAGGAGCTCTGCTTTGGGATGGAAACACACCAGAGGCATGCAGGAAGGATAAGCATCTTGCCAAAAATAAACCCCACCTAAACAATCCAGGAACATAAACCAAGCCTTCCAAAGCACAGGAGTTGGTTTCTGCTTTTTAGATGACCTCCTAGCAGGGTTGTGGAGCTGTGAAGAACGAGAGAAACTGCCCAAGAACCTGAGGTGACATGTTCAGAAGCAATTGATCCCCAAGCCCAGATCCCAGTTAGGCATCTCACTGCCAGCAATGCCATTGCAAACAAATTGCTTGTGTATTTTGAAGCTAGAACTCATAGGAACTGAGATCTCATCAGCTTTCCATAGGAAAATGAATGCCAAGAGCCCAAGTTGATTTTGAAAAGTATGGCCCCCCTCACCCTGCATCCCCCATACCACTGTACTATTTGAACTGTAACCTTCTGATTGTCTGGAGACTTGTCATTCCCTGTTGATACATAAATATTGTGTATTTTCCAGCACAATACTTGAACAACTGAGTTGCCAAGCATGCTCTCAAACAAAGTAGTATAAAGCAAATATACACAAAGGAAATGTAATGAGATCCCTGTACTGTTATCCCCCCAGGGATGAATAACGCAAACCCAACACATGGTACATGAATTTCCCAAGGACTGACAGCCAACTGGATTTCTTGTACAACTGCATCACTTCATACATCTGTGGCCAGGTCAAGGTAGATGGAATAATAGTCAATCTCAGCTCTGGAGCCATTCAAGAGGACACAGGTGAGAGAGGAAGACCATGGTCAAACCAAGACAGCTGTAGCCATATTCCCCTGTTGGTGAAGAACTAGGGAAACACTGAGCTGTAGGTGACTTATCCCAAACTACCCTACTCTCTTGGTTAGAGTTTCAAAAGCTGTGGCTAGTCAGTCATATCCAACTTACTTTATGCATTTATTGTTTCAGTGGGCACGACCCACTGGCTTTCAGAAATACTCCTGCATGTAAAGCAGCTCTAAGCAACCCCAGCCCATACAAAGTGCACAGAAAGGCAATAGTTGAGGCATCCCTGCACAGTCCAACCTCACCCATTTTCCATATCACCCTCCAGTGATATGTTTGCTGCCCGCAGCTCCCTCCCCAGCGCACCCTTTGAAGGCAGCGAACGTCTGCCAGCCGAGGCTCTGGCATTTACCTGCCAGCATTTCTGGCTGCAAGCTCCCTCCTGCTTTCCCCGGGGAGGTGTTGGAGCAGCTTGAGCTGTCTGCCAACCCGGGTCCCTCACAGCAACCCAGGCTGGCTGGAAACTGCAGTTCCTCCCAGGGGAGATGCAGTAGGATTGCTCTCGGTGACCACAGGTACCAGGCTCCACTTCTGCAGAGCTCAGAAACAAAGGGATTTTTCAGAAGTTCAGGCCATTATATGCAAAGTGCCCAATACTTGGATGCTTTTCTCAGTTACCCAAGTTTCTTTGATCTGCAGCTCGGACTGGAAGTTTCCTAAGAAGGAGTGTTTGTTCATCTCTTCAGGTCACGTTCAAGGTCTGCCTTGACTGGAGAAGACTCAGACGCACTGCTAAAGAAAACCCAGGCAGAGCGTGGACTTCAAAACCAGACTCACCCCTCTTCACCTACAAGTGGCAGAAAGTTTCTTCTCCACTTCCTAGTGTTTTCAGAGCTGCCTTGGTTCAGAGATGGGATAGTGGATGGAAACTACATGTCTGATCCAGTCCTGCATGGGAGCATCCTAAAAACTTGCTCCAGGGGCTTGGAAACAAGGTGAACTTCAGATAACAAACCATCAGCAAAAACCAAGAGATGAAGCCAATCAGTAAAGCAGGAAGACCCATGCATCCAGTAGCCAGGACACACAAGTGCCTGGGACAGAGCCAAAGATGGAAGGTGGAGCAACCGAATTTAAAACCTCTGTGACAACCTGTATCTATGAGAAGAACCAGGGATGCTATGAGGAACAGAAAAGCCAGTGGTGTTCTGTGAAAAACAACCTAACAGAATTCCCTGAGATATGTAGAAAAAAAGCTTTTTTTATTTATTTGTTCAACTAAAAGACCAAACCAGAACACATATACCCACCTTAGTACTAGAGGAAAGGATAAGGGAGGCCTGAGGGAGCAAGGACAAGCTGAGGTCCTGAGAAAGACCTGGGGTAGAGCCCACCATGGTTCCTGGGAAGGAAGGCGAGAGCTGTGCCATGAAACCCAAGTTAGTCTCCCCACCCCCTTTCAAGGATGATGCAGAATTATCTAGGGATGCTCTCCTTATTAAAAAGAGAAAAAAATTCTTTGCTTCAATGCCAAAAAGTTATATAAAAATAATTCATGGACAGATTAATGAGAAAGAGAAAGTCATTAGAAATCAAAAGTGAGATAATTTTGCTGTAGACATGAGTGATGGTGAGAAATAAATTATATTTGGCTGACATGACTTAATTAGTTGGAAACATGGTGCTTTCTTAAATTTTCTTTGGTGAAGCATTTAAGCTTTGGACACATAAATTCCCAGCTAAATAACCTAGATGTCAAAGCAGCCAGTTGCATCTTCTCTGCCAAGCCATTTTTTGAGCGTATTATTTCAAGACTTCATTCCTTTTTTTAGAGGGGGGATTTTGGTTGCTACACGGCACATAATTTCTAGCAAGAGCTCAATATCTGGATCCAGCTTTGTTCCTGCGGACAGCTGGTACCAGCGTCCTCCCCACCAGCTCCTGGTGGGATGGGGAAAAGTTCAAGCCAAGACAAATGGTGATGCCTTCATTGCTGTGAGCAGCTTGAATAACCAGTAATACTCAGCACTGGAGCAGTGATTCCCATCGAGCACCTCAGAGGACTTAATGAGCATGAATTAAGTCTCATAATTACAGCTGACTGTATAAATAGTTGCAAATAATATTCCTGGAGGATGCTCTTCAGTTCGTAACTGAACTGTTGCAGTGACAGCGGATGATTCTTGCAATCCTATTTGTAAGCCCCCAGAGGGAGATGGGAACTGTGAAGGCAGGATTTAAGACCTAAAAAGCCTGCAGAGCTGAATCTTGGTCTGCTGGAAAATCAGAGAAAGAAGCAGTGAACAGAGAAAACCATTTAGTGAGGAGAGTTTAGAAACAGTAAGATCAGCCAACCTACTGTGTCTTCAGTACCAGTTGGTCCCTCTCAGTGAACTGAGGCGTAGGACCCTACAATGACTTGGAATGGGTGTTTTAATGAAACTAATTATGATCTACAAACAGGGGAAATCCTGATTAGTGGGCAGATCTGATGAGTTGCTATAGTCATGAGGTTTTATCCCAGCTGAAGGTACCAACACTAACATTTGACACAGGAATTCCTCCCTCCAATAAAGAAGCCATTAAACCAGGTGCTGAACACTTACCTCACATAGAAATATTTGAATGATTTATAGCTAATTAGTCAGTATTATTACTTTTTAAAATATATGCATTAGGAAAAGAGTTAACACCATGGTTCTTAACCACAGAGAGAAATTAGAGGATAATAAAGTTTAGCTTTAAATAAAGCTATGAACAGACAGATCTAGTGGCTAAGTAAGACTTTTGAATGGGAGGAAAAGTCACAACAACAACAAAAAACCCCAGGAAAAGAAGCAAGTCACTTTGTGTTGCATTATTCTGGTGGTTAGGGAACTCTGTGCTGCTGACAGTCCCACTCTCAGCCATCTGTATAACAGTCCCAAGGGAAAAAAATACTAATAACAATTAAAAAGTCATATAATGATGAATTGTTCCTGAAACCAGGCCCCAGCTAAAACTTTCTCAAGCTTCAAGGTTGTTTTAAATGCAATGTATGGTCCAAAGCCCAATAAACATGGAGCTACTTCCCAAATCCACCAACTTTTTCAGTAGCACGGACTCAACTTGAAGCTTTACCAGCACCTTTTTGTCTTTGCAGATCCTGCCCAGACCTTTCCCAAGTGCTTAGAGGCTACACCAGCTCTTTCCTCCCTCATTTCACCTTCCCTCACCCTCCTCAAAGAGGTCTCCATACTCTCCAGGTGCCACGTGGAGATGCTCACAGAGGCAGCCCCTTCACTTCCAGATAAATTGCTCCCTTCTGCAATGTTTTCTTAGCATTGGACCCCAGGCATCTTCACTAGAAATGCCACATTGGTCTGCACAACCCGGAGACCTGGTTGGTTTTTAGGTGAATACAAGAGCTCAGCACCTTTCTTCCACCAACCTAGAAAAGAAGTAAGTCTACTTTAGTTATAAACATCATTAGAAGCAACCTTTCAACAGCTGCCTCAGCCTCACCTACCCCTTCATCAAACCATTTTCCTTCTTCAAGAGCTTCCTCCTCTATCTGGAGTCCTCAGAGCTACCAAAAGACCCTTCAGGACACCTACTTCAGAGCAAACACTTCTCTGTATTCAAGATGCAATTCTGTAACCACACAGATACTTTTAGCTTCCAATTGCTCACGCCAAAACAGCATCTGAGAACGGGGCTCAGCCCAAACCAAGTGGAGAAACGCTCCCCACAACTGGGAAGAGCCAACAGGGAGATGCAAAGGACAGCGTGGAGGCTGAACCCCCTTTCACAGGGACCTTCCTTTTTCTCTGCAATACCCACCCTTCTGTGAAGGAAAAGCACCCACATTCTTTCCTCCTGAGGATTGAGTAGTTCTTATAAAAGATGAGAATGAGGGACAGCACTCCCTGAGCTGAGCTCAGGCCTGAGGTGCCCCCAGGGTTGACATCTGCTGGGGCATCAGCAGAGGAGCACCTGGTTTTGAATGCAATCAAGGCGAGGTGAGAACGAGGTAACAAGTTGTTCAACTCCATCCAGCTGAGGTCGGCTCTCAGCACATCCAGCTGGGCCACTCAGAAGCTACATGGGAATTTTAAAGTAAAATCTATGTATATATATTTTAAAAATGAGGCCCCTATGGAGTTTAAGCATTGCCAGAGTGTGGGAGCAGCTAATCACCATCCTGACAAGATGGAGGTTTCCAGGTTGTACTCTTCCTGAATCGCTATATTAAATCTTGTACTTACTTTTTGCTCCTTTTCTAGAAGGTCTCTGAAAAATGGGCAATCTGACTCCCATCAATTACCTTGCACCTGATGCAAGACTTCCTAAGAAAAATTAAACTATTTTAATTCAGTTTAGTTAAGTGGCAATCGCTGCTTTATATAAATCTGTAATGCTCGTTAGGTGCTGCTTTGTAGAGCACTGGCGTGGGACTCTTCTGAATTTAATGATAATGAATTTTTATATCTTAAAAGTGCTGAGTGTGCAGGGAGCAATAACAACCGCTGGCCCCAAAGGTTGGGAGCGGCATCACTACCATAAGTGCACCACTTTTGGAAAGAAACTTGGACTGGAAAGGTTCCTCAGCACCAGCTGTAAAGGCCTGAATTTGTCCTCCAGCATCCTGCCTGCTGGCTCCAGCAGGAGGTTCTGGCTTTGCCGTGGGGCCGGCACAGCGGCACGGACATCAATGGGGTGGACGCGCAAGTGTTGGGGGCAGCACCACCAAACCCACCTGGGGAGTCACCTCCACCTCCGCAGTGTTCAATGAATACAACCGTGTCCATCGCTTGGTAAAATAGAGCTTTTATTTGTTCATACAAATAGTATGAATTATCAGAATTGTATTTCCCTAGAAACATCTCTGTGTAAAATTTATTTGTGTTGTACATACCACAAAATACTCGATTTACATTTTTTTATCAATTTTCTTTTTCGTGTTATTTTTTTTTCCTGTGTGTTTCCTTCGATTTTGTTCTTTTTCTTACAAATCGGCTACCCTATAGTACCACATTACCAAAAACACATCACTAATACCTGTACTGCACTGCTGAATACAGGACTGAATGAAACTCAGCCATAAATTAATGTTACAGTGTGAGGGGAAAACAAAAACAAAATCCAAAACTTCTAGTCACAGCTCCAAGGCTAACTTCAAAAAAAAAGGTGTTGTTTTAAATGATGACAATAGCACTGATTCCAGTATTAGCAACCAGATGTACACCACAGGGAATTCACCTTCATAGTCATGTTAGGTAAGGCCTTTGGATTAAGTCTAGTGCAGACTTCATTAAGAAGGATATTGAGCCAGGGCTAACAATTTGCTTAAGGTTAGAAGAGTTATTACTCACTCTCTATATTTCTGCTCTCCAACAAGATTGCTTCATGAGAGCATTTTGCAGCAGGGCTTGATTATACAAATTAAGCCCACGCTCTGCTGTATAGCTGAGGAAGGCGTTGGGATATTAAAAACTTGTTTCCAAGAAGGAAGACATAGGGGATGTGAAATCTTCTGGCACTCACAAGCAGTTCTGAAGGGAACCGCAGGGATGGGAGCAACACAAGGTGGTGGATCCAGAGGGTTTCACTGCGCTGCAGAAGGACTCAGCTGGTGAAACCGCCTGGGGAGGCGACACCATGGTGGCTGGAGCTTGCCCAAAGGCCAAGTGTAGAGGATGAGCTTCTTTCCACACGTTGCATGAGCTGGCTAGTAGGAAGACTGATGTTTTTGAGAAAAATCTTTTCCACTGGGAAGTATCTTTCTCTCCCTCCCACCCCTCAGCCCCTTCCCGTTGGTCACCCAACAGCAGCGGGTTTGGGATGGAGCAGACGCTCAGGCATTTGTCACAGAACAGAGCCAGGGACCTGGCTGGAACAAAAACCAAAGACCCCACTCGATGTTTGCAGCTGCATTTTGCAGGGGGGGTGGGTGGCGTCTGTCAACCTGCGCCACCCACCCACCCTCACAGCTCTGACCTCTGGAAGGGGGATGCTTCAATCTGAGTCATTGCTTCATTGCTAGAAATGGCTTAGGGCAAAAAGGAGAGGATTCGCCCAGCTTTCCCTTTTTGTAGGAAGATGTGGTTGAAGGCAAACCCTTGAGAAGGATTTGCACCCTGCTCACAGCAGCTCGGGCCGGACGTTATGCTCAGCATCTCGCTTTCTTTGAGGACATCCCAGCGTGCTGCACCCCACGTATGAACCCGCGCACACCTCACTGGCACTGACGGGGTGAGAGTCCCTAAATCCCCTTGGAGATGAGACACTGCTGAGCCAAGCCAAGAGCCCTTAGGTTCAAAGTGCTGAAGGGTGGCACTTCACCTGCAGATCCCTGCAGCAGACCAAGCAGTGGGTCTGCTCTTTCTTATATCCACCTGAGCAGGACCAGACCAAGCCCCAGGGAGAGCAGCCTGGGCTCCAAAAAGCCTTTTTATCACCAGTCACAGCACAGAGCTATAAGGGGCAGGAAAGAAGCAAGGCAGCTGTGAAAGTAAAAGAAACATCTGGCAAATGCCATTGCATGCACCCCACCACAGCTGGGCATGGCTCAGCAATGTGGTGCCCAAAGCCGGTTTGCTATGGGGGACTGGGGAGAGGTGCAGGCACGCAGGTATATAGGCAATGCATATGAAAATAGAGCATTGACTCAATTCACATACGCTCTGTCCATTGGTGCATTTACTGTTTTTGCATTTTACTTATACCACCTGCTTTATGCAAGTACTCACACAGTACCATCAGATTCATCCAGCAAGATCCACGCTCAGTGTAGTACATCATTTCAGTGCCTGCAGGCAAGAGGTGCATGGGTTTTTGTTGCCCAAATACAATATAGTCCTTCTTCTGTTCAAAATTCAAGGAGCAAATCACTTCTGCTACCACCTTGCTCTGAAAATGTTCCAGTCCAGCTAGCAGAACCTCCAACACTAAAGATAGTAAAGATAAGGCATCAGACACACATGGTATTTATCAAAACCTCCTGAGCACACAAAGCATGGCTAGAGCTCTGAGGAGAGCCCTGCCAACTTGTCCTAATGCCCCAAAGCTTGAGGTGAAGGATCTCCAGGCTATTGTACCTGGGTTGATGGATAAGAGCATGCAGCTCCCTGTCCTGCCTGGCTGCCCCCCCACCCAGGGCAACAGCCCAGCCCAAGCACGGCCCAGACTCCTCCCTGCTTTTCTACACATTCATCCTCGTTGGCAAAGCAGCATTTCTTCCTGACTCTAGGCAAATGCTGCTCATTGGGATAGACCACGGAGAGGGTGTTGGACCAAAAAGTCATGGGAGTCAAGAGGGCCAAGGCTGATGTTCCCCAGTCCTGTGCGCTGTGGGGCTGGAGGCAGCACTGCCTGTGCTGTGATCTGTGACACCCTCCACGCTGCGGAGGCCACCAAGCAGAGACCTGGGCTTTTCACATGGCTACCTGGCTCTGCCAGCCTTTTGGGGGTGGCTGCTGCTCCCCACACTGCTGGTGCAACCACCGGCACCCACGGGCATCCTCGGAGCGAAGTGTACCACGAGTCATTCGGATCAGCACCCAGCGTGTCACGTACAGATGCACGTATTGTCACATTTGTCCTGCGGTAAGGATTTTAAATGCATACAGGGACCATGGGAAAAAGCCTCCTTGACAAAAGGCAAGAAGGAAAAGCACACTGAGGAGACAGCTCTGCCCACGGAACAGGCTCTGCGGCTTCTCCGCTGGAAAACCAGCACGTTCCCCTCCCGGCAGAGCTGAGAGCAGGAGCTCTATGGCTTGGGCTTCCCTGTGCTGGTAAAACACGCTGCTGCTCAGCAGAGGTATGCGGGCTGTAGGGAGATGCCCAGCCTCCCCCTACCCGCCCCAGAGAAGCCCCCCGGGGGCTGCGGGACTCACTGCAAGGCTGTGGGATGAGGGAGCACAATAGCGGAGCAGAGACTGGGACACCGGAATAGGGAAAGCAAGTGTTTATAAAGGCCAGATACCCGTAACAAAAATAAACTTGTGCTTTCCCTCCCCACCCCTCCCTTGCCACCCTCGCTTTTTTTTTGTTTTTGTTTTAAATACAAATTTTGTTTTAGGAAAAATGGAAGCACCATCTGTTACAAACCAAACCAATAAGGGGAGAAAATAGAAGGAGGGGGGGAAAAAAAACGAGAGACATATTAGAATTAAACACCGTGGAATGTTAAACAGGTTACAGGCTACCGTTCTAGCCAGTGCGGTTAGGCAGCTTAGTGAATTAATTGCTTAGGAATTAAAAATAAATTATTATAAAATAGATTTCTGTACATTTTACATACATATATATCTCTTTATATATGCAAACCGTGCTGGGCAAGTAATTACAGGGGACTTTCCCACACCAGCCTCAGTCCCAGCCGAAGTCCTGCCCCGTCATCTGGTAGAACTTCATGTTGAAGGGCCGGTAGAAGTCCCGCAGTCTCTGCACCACCTCCTGGTCTATGTCGGGGTGGGTCCTGCCTTTCGTCTTCCCCAGGCAGTGGGGTTTGCTGCTGCCTTCTGCCTTCTTCAGGCAGGGGAAGCCCTTGGTTTTGTTGAAGTAGAAGTGTTTGTCGGTGATGATCCTCTTGAGGCCCAGAAAGTCCTGGACCCTGCCCAGCTCCCCCGCGGGGTCGCTGATCAGCCTCTCCCCGCTGACGAAGAGGATCTGCCCGATGGGGAAGTAGAGGAGCCAGTTCTCCAGGTGCTTGGCGTAGATGCCGATCTGGATGGCGCTCCACGAGGTGTCGATCAGGCCCGTAGTCCTGTTTTTGAAGGTCAGGCTCTCAAAGGTGGGGATATCGGGCTTCTTGGAGAGCGTCTGGGTATAGTCCGAGATGGCTCTGGTGACGGGGTCCCGCACCACCACGATGAGCTTCGTGCCCTTGGACATGGAGGAGATGCGGGCTGGGGCCTCCTTGGTGACAAAGTAGCTGGGGGTCTTCTCCATGGTGATCTGCCCCTCCAGGGTCCTGGGCATGAGGTCTCTGATGACAAAACACAGACACACAGGTCAGAACAGCAGGAACAAAAATATGCATATCCATATATATATATATAGATAGATGTTCACACATAGATATACAAGAATTCTTCTCCCTAAAATGCCTACACAGGCCATTCAGCTCATACAGATAAATCTATTTTCCATTGATTTAGGGATTAGGAGGGGATTTATTATTAAAGGCCACTGTATTAGAAATCCAGCTGCGTAATCTCCCAGTTATCCATGAGTGGATTAGCCCGGCTACGCTCTGCATCAAGAGCTGCTGGTGGCATCTTCAGCACATCCCAGTCCAGCAGCCAAGGGACAACCTCTCCCCTCCGCTGCCACACAGGCCACAGCAGGTCAGGATACAGGTACAACCACGGAGAACACAACCTCAGCTCACGGGTAGGACGTACCCTCACAAAACATCCTCGAAACCTAAAGCCTTCAGTGATTCCACCTCATTCCCTGGCTATTTCTAATTAACCACGTGGGCAAAAGCTAGAGAGCTTGCAGAAGTGATGGAAGTGGCAAGAAGCAGGAAGAGTAATTTTTTCCTATAATTCACTAGGCAAGCCTAAATATTTTAGACTATTTGCCAATTCTTTCCCTTTATAACCCAAAGGGACTCATTTGCTCTAGGTTCTGAGACCGTTAAAAAAAAAGAAAAGGCAAGAAGGGAGAGAGCCACTAAATTAAAGCCATAAAACTTGATTAAGTTTTCAAAGCATCTACCCAGCACAGAGCAATAACCGGCCAGTGCGACCTGCGAGCCTCAAACAGCGTTTCCCTCAGACAAACGGCACTGCACACAGAGGCTGTTTGCTCCCCAATGGCCATGTCCTCCCTTACCGCCTGTTTGATTCTACAGCAAAGATCACCATAGGCTTCTGCAATTGAAAATGCCACTGATACTTTGTGCTAAGGCCAATGGTTGCCCCAATTAAGAAGCAAATGGAAAATAAAAGATCCATCTGTTATGAGGCCAAATAATAGGACCCCAGGAATCAGAGGTCTGATTGAATCAAAAATCATCGTGTGCCCACGAAAGTTGCTCAGTAGCTATTTATGCAACTACTATCACGCTTTGTTGGAACGATAAAGGACTCAGCACTCCGATTCAGTGCGAATCATGCAAAGCCATTTATTACAGAAACATGTCTCTATACATGCAACTATTCTCTAATCACGAATCCACGCTCCAAGCATGGATTCGCTAAATGAGTATCATGGGCAGTCCACACGCTGGAGCCCCACCGATGATAGGTCCGACGACTCACGCCATGCTGAGGCCCTGTTAATGAAGAAACGCCCCTCTTTCTCACAGCAGATTCTGTTCTCAGCTTCTCGAAGTGGCCTTGAGATTCCTTTGGGCCTGACTAATTCAACAACATATCTCCTTTGAACGAAACCCCTCCACAACGCTCTACCTGGTATTTTACACCATCAGCTTCTGCACTAAAGCAGTGAGGTGTGCTGGGGTCTGACCAGAGAGCCCCTTCTCCACAGACCCATGGTGGGAGATGGTCCCCGCACCAGTTCTGCACGGGGCACTGGGAGATGTGGCGATGGACAAACTGGACTGTGGAACAGCAGCTTGTGGAAACCTCCGGCCATGCCCAAGGGTGGTGGCAAACCCTAGGGCTGCAGTTTCAAGGCCACACAAATGGAGTTTCACATGCAGATAAAAATCACGCTCATCTACCAGACACCTGGGACACGAGCGCTTCTGGAAGTCAGGAGACAGTGTGTGCCAAAAACCAGTAACCAAAATAAAACTCTGACTAATCCTTCACCTTTCTGGCCAGCTCCACAAACTGTAACACCTTCGCAGAAAGAGCCAGTCAATAACACCCAGCAAGCAACTCTTAAATCTATCATGGGCTGATGTGGGTTTCGACAGCCTGCTTATTAAGTGATGTCTCTTTTTACAGCCACATTAAATCTGAGTTCTACATCCTGCGCTGGCCACCAATTGCTTTCTATCTTGATTTAAGAGGTTGGTTTCAATCCATGAGGTCCTTAACAGCCTGGGACCTGCTTGGAGAGGAGACTGCTGCCCAAGATGTGCTCAGGACAGCCCTGCTACACCAAAGCCCTTTGGCTCAGGTCAGGTCAGCTTGCTGTATGGGGCTCTGCACCTCAAGATTGACTTCTCCAAGACTACTACAGTCAGTATTTATCAGCCTCCTGGGAAGGATGCAAGGCTTACTTTTTCACTCCTTGCACAAAAGAGGCATTGGGTAGGGCTGGGCTGTGAAGCAGGAGGAATTGCTGGGGGCGGAGGTGCTGAGTCAATTGATCTGGTTGGGAAACACAAGTTCCTAATTAGTGTTTCAACAAACACAGAGGAATGCACCGTGCAAGTGGAAGAGAGCAAGAAGCAACTCTATCTAATACACCGGGCTGGTGTTGTCCCTTTGCAGACCAGTCAGCTCCTGAACTCACACTGTATTTGTGGCTGAGGACATTCAACATCCAACAGAGCTGAACACTCAGTTTTCTGAAGGTCTAACCCTCCAGAATTGTTATTTTTAAAGAGAACCTGAATTTTTGGTAGTTTCAGAAATCTTGCTGGTGACCCATCCCAGCAAGAGAAGCAAGACAAGGCACATTGGCACTGCTCCTGCCTTCCGGTCTGTCAGCACAGGTCTAAGATGAACAGAGCTTGAAATGGAGCCTTCAACCCAAGAACAAGAATGGAATCCACCCAAACCAGCCTTCAGACCCTACCTCCAGCACTCTCTTCCTTCATCATACCCAGAGAGGTGCCAGGCATAGCCCAGAACTAAGATCCTTGAGATTGTTTCAGACGCTGCCTTGTTTGGAAAGCGGCTGCATGAAAGCTAGACAGCAGCAAGTAACGCCAAATATTGTGGCCCACGGATGTGGTTTGAACCTCTGACAGCATCACATCCAGGAAAGCAAAGTTTTATTGCATAGGCCTGTTGTGAGGAGCTTTCTCATGGTTTCCATAGTCTCCCACAGAGGCACCATCCGTCATGCTGGCAGCTGGAGACAACAGAGCCCCAGGGACAGGAGGAACTGGTACGTTGGCTGGTGTGAACTCACATTGGTGGAAAAGTCACCAAGAAGCCTTTATTCCCACTCAAACCACAACCGCAGAAGAAAAAGTTGGCGCACGTATAGCATGGCAGCTCCGGCACAACACGCAGGACATACATGTTGGTGGAAGGACCAGGATCCAGCTCTGAACACATCTGCGCTAAACGAGAGCTGTTGCAGAGGGAGGGGAAAGAGGAGCCCAAATGGTCAGAAGAGCTGTAGCCACCATGTCCTGGCAGGATGCAACCCCTTTGGGCAAAAGTAACAGCAGAAACCCCACGTTCAGCACAATGTGGCATGCAGAGCTGAGCCCGGGGTCAGCTCGTGACAGCTGCGGAGTCCTCTGTGTCCATGGAAGCTTCAAAGACACGTTAGACACCTGGGCAGCTTCTGCCAGCGCTGTTTGGTGCAAGGTAAGAACGGTGGAGGTTCAGCTACCACCGCGTCCACGTGGGAGAGGAAAGGGACGTGACAAAGAGAGTCGGGCTGTGGGAAACAGGGAGCTGAGCTCGGACTAAAGCTGCTGCGCTTGTTGGGACAGGGCTGGAAGGAGACACCACTGAGGGCTGCGGCGGATGCTGTAGTAGAAAATAAAGATAGTATGAAAAGCTTGGCAAGCAGTCGCTCCTGCCTTGTTCTCCTCCTGCCTTCTGGCAACCTGGAGTTCAAAGACCTCTGGTGCCAGCACCTGCATCCAAATCATCCCATTTCATAGCAATTGTGAACTGTCTAAGCATTTCAAACCCATGAATACTTTTGGCCTTGAGAACATCCCACAGCAGAGAGTCCCAGCACCGAAGTGCTGCCTTCACCTCTCATTTGAACTTTCCCTGCGCATCCCTGCTTGGGAAGGCACCTGATTTCTGGGTGTGAAAGAGCAAAGGGAGGATGAGAAGCATCAGACTCCTGGCATCCCTCCTGGCAAAGCGCTGTGGGGGCTCAGCGACGCTCTGGGGTCTCAGTGAGAGGAGGGAGCTGCTGTGTGAGCACAGCGATGAATTTTCCAGCACAGCGATGAATTTTCCAGCACAGCGATGAATTTTCCGCAGGCAGAGAGCAGAGCCCCTAACCCCGAGCTATTAACATGTCAAGTGGGACAGAGGAAAAGCTTTTCCTTTAATGAATATTTCCTCCGTGAATCCTGCACCCTTCGTAGGCGAAGTGATAGGCTTAGTCTAAAGATGGATTGGCCTACTTTACCTATTAACCACTTAGACTAATGTAATAAAGGCTCTCCTTATTCAAACAGCCCTAATCCCCAGCCCCACACAGCTCTGAAGCCTGGAATAAGAAGGGATGCTAAAATGAACTCTGCCAGGCTGCTGCTTGGAGAGGCACTGGGGGGGTTGATTTTGTATTTTTTTAAGTGCAAATTTCTCCAATGTGAAAACCGGACCCAGAGCGAGATAAATTTACAAAGTGGGGATGACAGGTGGCCACACGGTAATCCAATCCCGATGCCTAATGCCCTTTGTGGCAGCTTTTGTCTGCGCAGAGGGGCTCCGGGCTAATCTGCTGCCACGTCTCAAGGAGGAACAGCGAGGGGCCGGGGGGGCCAGGGGGACCCCCGCGACCTGTGCTGTGTTATTTGCTGCAGGTAGGACAGAGCACATTACTGACTTTATCCGACGTCTGTCGGGCCCCCCACGCACCTCCTGCCATTCCCCAGCACCCACTGGGATAACCCAGGGTCTGGCGGAGCCCAAAGCCCCTCGGCAGGGCTCAGCCCAGTGGGTGCGGAGATGCCAGACCTGGCCGTCTGACCGCACAGAGTTCACCGTCAGGCTGTCACCCAGCACGCTCAGGTGCCAAACAGGAGTCCCAGAGCCAAGCAGATGATGATTTTCCCTTCCTGGGGAGGGTTTTGTGGCACTTGTATTCCTATCCAGAGCCACCCAGCATCACTTTTGGAGATGTTCTCCTCACCCCAGCATGCTCAAGAGTTCAAGTCCCACTGGTAAATGTTAAAATCAGGGTGTCCCGTGCCACAGCGATGGCACCCTCTGGTCTCAAACCCCTCTGCTCCAGAACACCCCCTGAGCTGCCTCAGTTTCCTTCTGCAAGGGTGACAAAACTCTCCCAGAGGAGACAGAGACCTGGGAGTAGAGTATTGGGGAAAGAAGAGGAGAATTATTATGGTCAGGATAAGACAGTGTAGTATAGGGATGCAGCTATGAGATGCAGAGCAGGGAGCGCTCACAGCAGTCCCTGTGGCAGCTCTGCCAGCACATACAGCAAGAATTGCCTTTCATGCAACAATTTCTAGACCTTTCCCCACACAGCTGTTCCTTATAAGCACAGAAAATAGGAGAAAAGGTAGAAAAACCAAGTCAAACTGTTTTGGACTATTTTAGACATCATCCACATCCATGCCAAGTTCAGACCTGTAATCCAGAACCATTTGCTTTGCCGCCTGGCCGTGCACAAGCAGAGAATCCCACCTATTTCAGCACAGTTGCTACCCAAATTCCTGACTGGTGTTTCAAGAAAACAAACAGTGACTTCTTCCCAGAAAACCAGATTTTGGTAACTTGACTGTTTCTGGGGAAAGTGCCCCCACATCCTCCCAAACGGCTGTCTCAGAAACCACACAGATCAGACTGAAAGCTTACGCTGAGAAGGTGAACAGAAATGGATAAAGTAGGCACAAAAGCTCTTCTCCCATGCTGGGAGGAGACTGATTTTTAGTCTCCAAAGTCATGATAGAGTTTGGAAACCCAAGGTGACAAGCCCAGGCAGCACAAGCCAGAATGTGGCACGTGATGAATTTGTCAGGACTTTTGCTGCATTTCTAAATTGCAGGTTTGAAAGCAAATAAACCTGCTGCTACCAGCTCAGAAAAGCCATGAAGGAAACAAATGCAGAAGACGAGGCAGGTTGAAGCCTCATCCCCTCCCTTGCTGATGCTCTCCTGCGCTGTCCCCTGTCCCCATCCCAGCACAGTCCCGCTCAGGGTCCCACCAAAGCCAAAGGACTTGTTTCAAACCACAGTCTGTCCATTCGCTGCTTTAAACACTTTTCAGGAGGGTTTATTGCTGTTCCCACCCTGCACAGCCAATTCTCATTTTAAATCCCCCTGCTTCTTCCTCTCCTCCCCCGCCACAGTAAATAAATTTAGGCCAAGTGAGCTAAATCTAGTATCTTGAAAAAGAGCCGTAGACACCCAGGGAAGGATGGGGGTGGCATCTCCACTGCTGGCAGCCTTCCCTTCCAGCCCACCCGCTCTGCCAAGGCGATTCCCAGTTGTTCCCAGTCTCCGAGGCAGCACGTTGCTGTCAGGAAGCAGGAAAAATTTACAGTGGTGATCAGAGCAGGATTGAAACCACGCACTTGCAGTCCACTCCAGCACCTGACCACGAGCAAGAGGTCTCCAACACTCTGGGACACGAAAATCCAGAGCACCACCAGCTCAGCTCCCAAGGCCACCACACCAGACCCATCCTGACCCCACCCTGCGTGGGACTGATCACAGAATCATCAAATCTCAGAAATATTCCTTAAAAGCAAAAGCCTGACAAGCCCTGGGAAAGACTGTTAAAGTAATTAAGTGTTTTAATTACACCACGGAGCCGCCAGCAGCAACGAGGTCAACTGGCTTCAAAATTACCCGCTTGGCTTCGGCTCTGCTTTCTGGTGGCAGCAGGAAGATGAAGGAGGAAGAAGAAACACAAAGAGAAGAGGCAATAGCAAATTCCTCTTTGGGCTGAGAGAACTCGCTGGTTTATTATTTGATATATCACATTTTTCTTACCAAAATTTCCCCCGGCCCAGGATACTGTTGCACCAAGGACCTGTACAGTAGCACGCAGCCTCTCCTCTTTTTATGACCAGCAGTAACGGCAACATGTGCACCTTTGTCTGGAGCGGGAACCCATTGTTTGGGTTGGCAAATTATACAACAATAAAAAGGAACGGCTGGGAACCAGCCTTGGCCTTTTTGAAACGGGTGTAACCCTATCCAGCTCTGTCAAACACTCGCCACGACGTTTACACGAACCAGATGATGGGAATTAATGAACTTTGGGGGTGAGGAAGGGGTAGGTAAAGGAGGAGGGCAAGGGGGACAAAAATACGTGGGCCTGAAAGTAATGTTTTTCTCACTCTCCTTGCTCCCTGCCCCCAGATCTGACAGGTGCCCTTCACCTGTTGGGAAGTTTGGGGATTAAAGGAGGGAGAGGAGGGTAACAGCATGTCAAGGCTCCAGGACTTTGATAGGGCCGAAGAGCCAGTGGCCACAGGTGGCATTGCCACATGCACCATGGGAACAGGCTCTGGCCTGGCGTTGAGTCTGAGCTAAGTCCCTTTGATGCAGATAAAAAAACCCCATCAAAGGCTGGGGGGAGCGGGGAGATGTGTGGCATCGGCAGATGGTCCTTTCGTCCCCACTCCATGCAGGCAGAGCCAGGTTGTGCCCAACAGCTCCGGCAGATCAAAGCAAGAAGTGCCTTGAAGACAGGACAACGGCTGCTGCAGTCAAGAGGGGATGGGTATTTTTGGGGATTTTTATTTTTGCAAAGGATTTTATCCACCTCTGCATTGAGATCCGATCTAGGAGCCACCGCAGAGGCTTGACCATCCCCGGGCTGCAGGTGAGGGACACGGGGAGCTTTGCCCGGCCACAGCGCTGAGCAAACAGTTTGCAATGGCATCTGAGCACCCAACATGGACAAAGCAGGGCCTGATCCATGCAGAAAACCTGGGGGGAACAGCAATGGGTGTGATGAGCTGAACCAGCCTCTGCCCCAGCCCAAACCTTCATCCCTCCCAGACGCCTCCCCCGCCTCACGGGTTTAAGTGGCTTAATTAGAAGCACAGACTCATAACCCACATAACAACATGTTATCTCTCACAGGGCTGTTGCCTTGTATAAGTGCCATATATGGTTCACTGTACAGCTGCAGCCTACAGGGGAGGAATAACCCATGGCAGCAGAAAACCTTGATGGGAGACTCATCCACATGGGGTTTGTGCTTTTACAGAGAGCATAATAAAGAGATCAAAGAGCCACAAAGACTCATTTGAGACTGATGGGCGATCACTCCTGGTCCATGCCCATCGTTGGTGATGGATGCAATGGCATGAAGTTGAATTTGGAGGCAGCTGGTGAAGCGACCCCCCTCCCTAGCCCTGAGCTGATGCTCCATGCTGGCAGCTTTTGGGAGGAAGGCCTCAAGGGGATGAGACCAGCCTGGAAGCTTTGGACAAATGTATCCTGCTTGCAGATGCTCATGTGGATGCACCCATAGTGTTCAGCCCTCTACTCCAAGCGAAAAGCCCTGCAGCCCAGGGATCTCCAGCCCCAGCCACAGGAGGACTCGGGCAGAGCAATAACGGGCCAAGCAGCACCCCCTGCTCCCCATCGCTCTCCCAGCCTCCATCCAAATTCAGCTCAGGGGCTTTCCTGGTGCTGATGCAGTTTGTCCACCTAATAACCCTCAATGGAACTCTCTTCCAGCCCCTTGTCCAGGTTTCTCCCTAACCCACGCAGACCCTCCATGTGCTCAGCCTGACCTGGGTCCTTGCTTTGCCTGTTGAGCACCAGCTCCTGGCCTCGTGCCACAGCCCCAATCCTTGCACCATGACACTGGCCTGACCCTCCCTCTATCTCCAGCCCAGCTCGGGCTTTGTAGAGTACCGTATCTTCCCCCAAAACATCTCTTTGACAGCCTCAGGTCTCCCAGCCTGCTTGGTCATTCCTCAAACAGAGATTCCTCCAACCCTAAAGAACAAACCCAAAACGTTGCCATCAACACCAGGACTCCTGTACCTACTGAACACAGGCTGCAGAGACGTGGGGCTTTCTTTGGACTGGGAAGGTCCAAACTTCCAATTATTTTCTCCCTCTTCCCCCGCAACAACCTGAGATGTTATAACTGCTCAGCAAGAACCTTCCCTCCTCCTTTGCTGGAGTCAGCCAAGATATTCATCAACTTCAGCAGTTCATTATAAGGACCATCCTCTTTATGTAAACACCGAAGCCTCTTTCTGTCCTCCATCATACTTAAAAGCTCTGAACTTCCACTAAATAATTATCTTCACCGAAGGGAGAGGGGCAGCACTTTACATCTCAAAGGGCTGCTTTGGAGGGATTTACAATAATTTAAGATGAAGTGGTAAATATTCTATTCACTCCAGTTCATCTCCAGTAATAATTTTAATCCTATTAGCAAGGTCCCAAGAAAGTGATTGCATTATCATCTAGTGAGCATCTATGTGGCTTTCTTGGAGGGGTGGGACGGGGGAGGCCATATAGGCAAGTGAAGAAGTAAAAGCAACAAAAGATGCGATTGCCAGCACTTCCCCTCCCCCAGAAGGATTTGGTCTCCATTGTCCCGATGCTTCAATAGTGCTTTGCTCTGAAAATAAGAGCTTTTGAGCACAGTAAGGGGGTGGGGCCGAAATGAGCATCTTATTCCTCTCGGTCCCCCCCGGGTTCCCTTTCATGGCCGCGGGTCCCCCCGGTGCGGCTCCGGCCCACAAAGAGCACACGTTGCTGTTCCTGCGGGCGCGGGGGCCGGGAGCAGCGCCGCGATTAAAAACTAATTGCTGTTTATGGGTGAGTTCTTTGGAATATCACCCAGCATCACCGGACTTCACTGCCCACCGGTCAAGTCATGTGAGATTACTCTAATCTGTCCCCATGTCCCCAAAAAAGGGAAAATAAAGACCTTTTGTTTCAAAGCAGAGCAGGGAGGGGGCAGTTCTGTGAAGCTCATGATTTAAAGCGGGGGGTGGAAGAAAAAAACCAACAAATCCTAAACCCAGCAGGAAACATGACTGAGCTAACTGGTAAACTGGGACTAAAGACCTTTTCCAGCAGATTGCAGGGCCAACTGTCTCCGCCAAACCGTGTATTTTACTCCTGCGCCATCTCACCACTTAGTACACCCTGTGGGAGTGTTTCACTGCAATTTACCCCTGTGGTTGCACCAGTGTCATGTCCTTCCCTCTCTTTGGCCACCAGCGAGTCCTCACCACCTCCACCTCGGCTCTGCTCACCCTGGATCTAAGTCAGCAGCTACCCCAGGGTTGCGCTGGTGCAGGTCTGGAATGAGCCAAGATTACTTTCACGGTGTCCAAGAGTTTATTGCAAAGCAGTAGAAACATTCTTCTCTATAAATTAAACAGACAACAGCCTGAAAGGGAGGAAAGAGGAAGAATTTTAGGCATTTGCAGATATTCCAGTGCTCACAACTCACTCCTGGGGAAAAATAAATCCTCCGTGCTGCCTCTTACTCTATCGCAACCAGAAGGACCAGACATTTCTCTTCCCTCAAAAATTTATAGCCTTGCATTAATGTTATGTGTACTAAGCTCCTGCTACACAAAGATTTGGTGGATCCACTTATGGATTCATTGCAAGATGAAGCTCTTGCTCTTGGAGCCTCTTAGAGAGATTGCTGGTTTAACACATCCTTGTACCAGAGATGTCACTAATTGAACTCGGCTTTACCTGGGTAGCACTGATCCTGCCCTTTGTGGGAAGTTGGAACTAGTGTCTGCTGAGCCTGGACTGGCTCAGCACCTGCAAGCACAGAAGGAATGTCCCCATCCAGATAAAAAGGCAAAGCCTGAGAGTCAGGGTCTGGGGTTACCAGCTAAACTGTAGAAAGCAATAAAAAAAGGCAAAACCCAAGATATGGATTTTGCAAGGCTTTTGCTAACTTGGAGTAGGCTTAAGCAAAGGAAGCCTGGCTTGGAAAAGGCTTAAAAGCAGATACATCATAGCTGGTGGGACATCCAAAACACATCTGGGGACAGAAATGTCCCCTGCAGCAGAGGATGTGTGGCCAACACAGTTGTCACTTGGCTTCAACCAGCTCCAGAGACCCTGATTTCAGGGGTTTGGTTTCAGCTCCAGCTGGAGAACAAACAGGCTGTTCCCACAGCTCCCATCACAAAAACACCACTTGCTGTCACCTTTCTTGCCACACAGCAGCAACTCGGCCACGTCCAAGCCAAGTTAAAACCCCACAGGCACTGCTACTTATCGGTCTTTCAGACATCTCCTCCTCATAGGTCTTAGGAAAATGCCTCCTTGCAGCCAAGGGAGCAACCTCCATCAGGTTAAACCCCATGGAGATGGGGATCTGGGATTCGGGGGAGGCAGAAGCGGGTGTTGAGGTGCACAGAGCCGGCACTGCAGACTGCATGCAGCTTTACCAGCTTTCAGCTGGTGTCCCAGAAGCACCAGATACTTCAGGAATGAGAAGTCCAAACCAAGTAGCATCATGACTCAGCCGAGAGCCAAACCACCCCTCACTGTACAAGGCGCAGAGCATCCTCCCAGCTCCCCTGAAGGGACGTGCCGCAGGGCTGGACCCTGCACGGGACACCCTGTCACACCAGGTCTCCCCAGGGCTCCTGCCCCAAGCCAGGACCCCAGGAGGTGGTATTCCTGATCTAGGTAGCCCCTGGTTGGGTCAATACAGTTTATATGGATATTGATTTTTATGGCACATACTTTCTGGTTAAGTAAGCACGCAGTGATCTTCGCAGCAGCCTCTCTCTAACCACCAAAAGCAGCCGGACATGGGTGGCCGATCCCAGTACATCAAGGCTGAACAGGCAGAAATACCTGACAAATTTCCACCCAGGACAGGACTAGAAGGAGATGAAGTTCAGCACCCCTTCCCACACTGACCCTCTCCCTTGAGGCACTGCCAAGCCACCACATGTCACCTGCTCCAATTTTGCTAGAGGGGGGAAGAAAAATAAAAGACAAACAAACAAAACCACACACACACACACACTATTAAACAAACAAACCCCACACAACCAACAGCCCACAAACCAAAGAGCCAACTCCAAACTAAATGTTGCACAAATCGACACCCAGTAAACAAAACTGACCCAGTGAGATACGGGCAGGACCACGTTCCCCTATTGCCACGTTCATCAATCACAGCTGTGCTGAGAGCTTTTTTGTGCTTTCCTCCAACACAGAAATTAATGCCCTGATCTGATCTGTGTGCCTGCACAGGCAGGTAACAAGCCCCGGTGATAACATCGCCTTTTGTTAAACACCCGCATGAGCAAACAAGAGTTTGAACAGGGAGGGCTTTGCTTGCCACCTTGACACACACTTTGCCTAATCAAGCCCAGCCTTTCTGTGCTGGGGCTTTATAGATGTGGTTACAGGAAAAAGCCTCCCGATAAGCTGGAGCCCATTTCTGCCCTGAGCAACCAAACAGCTCGCACCCCTCAGTTCATAACCGATGCAGGGAAAGCATCCCCGGCGACTTGTCTGTCCTTGGGGTAAGACATGCCAAAGCGGGGCTCAAACCACCATGCTGGGTTAAGAACCCCAAAAGGGTCTGGTGCCAGTGGCAGCTGTGTGATGACTCTGCTCCTGCTCCTCTTCCTCACCATGGGGACAGCAAGGCAGGGAGGGGAGCAAGGAAAATGCTTTATTCACCCAGCAGCACTTTCCTCCGAGCACCACAAGTCCTCAGAGCATCTTCCATGTGATGACTGAGTTGAAGCCCATTAGCTCCTCGGCAGCACACGGGAAAGGAGCTCTCGGGTTGGCAGGGTCACGGCTGGCTTGAAACAAGCCTTGAGGCAGATTGACATCTACAAGTCTTTAAAAGAGGCATGCGTGATCTCCAAGAATCCACCTTCTGCACCTAAAGGGATCCTAGGGGCATCCAGCACCACCTGAACAGCAGAGGCCTCCAAAACAACAGCTCAAAAAGCAGCCAGCTTTCCATTCTCACTATGGATAAAAGAAAGTTATGATTTTTTTTCTGCCCTTTTTGATAATGCATGTGCATTTCTAATGCAAGCCAAGTGATGTTGGTGAGCCATTGCCAAACCGCAGCTGCATGAGTCCACCTGCCCCTTCAGCAACAACCAAACCAGCCACATAACCGTGCAGCACCGAAATTCCTGCTTGAGTACCTTAAAGAGAAGGGGACACCCCCTTGGACCATCAGAGGACAGGTCACCTTCCTGGTGGCCAGTCATGGCACTGAAGAACAAACTCAGAGGAGGACCAGAGGTGTAGGAAGGTGCCCAGCCAAGTGTGCCCCGTACTCGCCAGCTGGCTGCTCATTGACCTGAGTATCCCATTGTGTTGGCCAAGAATTTAAAATTGGTTTAGACTTTATTCCAAGCTGAGCCACTCAATTTATTTCTGAAGGTCTCCTGCTTCCTTCCCAGCAAGGGAGGGGTGACACCAACCTCGATTCAGATGGGTGGCAATCTGGACACCGGCCCGGTCAGTGTGTCTCCGGTTGGGATGAGCTATATTTGCCACCCGCTGGAACAAAAGGCCTGGCAAATTAATACACTGGTGATCCTCTCAGTGCTGATCCCTAAATGCATTTTAACACAAATGGGATTGTCAGCTCAACTCATTTGTTAATGGATTTGTGATTTACACTCACAAAGGAGCAGCACTGGAAATGAAGATCGCTCCATGGTAAACAGACCAGGGCAGTGAGTGAGACACATTTGTCCAGAGCAGGATTTTTTTCCCCCAACATCTCCAATCAGGCCAGTATGAACCTCCTGAGTTTCTCCTCACTGTTTTTATACCCTGGTCCCCCCGCAACATCGAAGACTGAAAAAAAAATTAAGTTGCAAGACATAAAGCAGCATGCCCATTGAGGCAATCGAGCTATAGGTTCGTGGTGCCACCACGTCCCAAGGTGGGTCCCCAGTGATGCTGCAGGACTCAGGGTAGAGCAGAAAGAGCCAAACCAACCTTGTTAAGGAGTGAAACTCCCAGCAAAGGAGGGTGACAGGCACCAATTCGCGAAACGTGAAGGAGCAGGTCTGTCTGCAGACTCCCCCCCTGGCTCGGTCATTACGTGGGATCATGACGTGGTCATGAGCAGTCAACGAAATCCAGTCAAGAGCTCTTTAGAGAGCAGGCTCGGCTGGTGGAGATGCTCTGCTGCAAGTACCACAGATGCAAAGCACGGCTTCTAATGAAAAAGGTATTCACATAATTAGAGACTTCACATCACCATACCAATGATTTGACCCAGTCCAGCACACTCGCTCAGGCTGTATTTAAGAGGGCTTTCCATGCTTGTTTTCCACTTCTGACTACTTGGGTTGTCTTTGTAACCCTGCCCACCACTTCACACCCCACAGGCTGCCACGACAGGTCTACGGCAGCAACCAGAAAGGACCTCTTGGAGCAAAATTACATGTGCCAAAACCCAGCACCGACCTTCAGCATCCCACCCTGTTTCCATCGACAGTCAATTTCCTTCCAGAGTCACCGGCAGGGTGGAATTATCCTGTAGAATTACCCCAGAGTCCTTCAAGTCCTTCCACATAAAGAGCACAGTGGGCTGGTCTGCTGAGGCCTTGGAGCACAACCCAAGTGAAATGACTTTTCCCTGAACACTGAGGGCTCTGAATGAGATCTATTGTTATTCAGATGAAACCAAGTGTCAGATTAACAAATCAATGGGCATAAGAGATATAAAATGGGTTACCATTGAAGCCTTTCAAATACCCAAACATATGGATGAACCAAATGTGAATTGTAATTGACTCACCCGCACCTTTGATCTCTACACCCTTGGGTTCCCAAAGAGACAGCCCGGCCTCCTCTGACCCGGACTGAACCCATTGAGGACTCCATTGTGAGTCCTCAACAAAGTCTTTTCGCTCTGCCTCCATCTCCTGGATGTAGATACAACCTGGCACTTGGAGACAAGCCAGCTCTGCCTCAGAGAGCCAGGGAGCTGGACAACCCCAGTTACCCTAACACAACATCTCACATAGAGCCCATCAGCCCTGGCCAGCTCCTCCCACCAGCCCTGGCCCCAGTGGTGCCCCTCAGTCAACTGGACATGCACAAGGAGATGATCAAGGAAGCCATAGAAGAGGCCCTGGGCAGTGCTGACGCTCACTCCTCCAGTAGTCCCGGAGCTGGCCACGGGGTCTATTGGGTTTTCCAAGGACTTCGCTGTGCAAAGCCAAGGATCAGGCTTTGCTGATGGGTTTGTGGCATGCACGTGCCCTGACTGCAAAAACAAGTCTGACCTAGAAGTGCTGAAAGCTGCTCTGCTCTTCTCCAACTGCCTCAACAGCACATGTCACCTACGCTTGATTAGGAAACACAATTTTTGATTTTCTGGGCATATTTCTTCACCTACATTAAAAGTAACCTCGACTTTAAATGTTTTCCCTAAATTTATACTTTTGGGGTTTGGAGTGAGTTTTGACCAGTTTTAGACAGATGCGAGAGAAAAAATAAAAGCAGCATAATTTTTGATACCACACAAATCTCAGCTCCACAGGAGTCACAAACAAGCATCTGTTTGGGTTTAGTTTCAAGCCTCATCAACAAACTTTAAGTTCCTGTAGCTCTTCCAGGAAAGCCAGCCTGGGTTATTCTTCCACTTCCATGCTGCAAACCCCACACAACTGTCCTTTCTGTGGAGGTTTTAACCCCACACTGAGGTTTCCCCACCACCACGGTGAGAAACAAATTATGCAGCTCAGCTTTTGCTGTATTGAGCCTCAAAGCAATAGGAGCCTTGAAACACCTGTTGATAAAGACAAATCCCAGCAGCTATTCCCAGCATCAGGCCTCAATATAGAGTCACAGAATCTCTTTTGCTGAAAAAGACCCTCAAGATCATCAAGTCCGACTGTTAACCCACCCTTGGCACTACCCCATGTCTCTCAGAACCTCATCTCTGCATCTGTCCAACCCTCCAGGGCTGGTGACTCCAGCACTGCCCTGGGCAGCCTGTTCCAATGCCCCACAACCCTTTGGGGGAGAAATTGTTCCCAAGATCCAACCTCAACCTCCCCTGGTGCAACTTGAGGCTGTTTCCTCTCATCCTATCACTTACTACTTGGGATAATATAGAGTGACGTGACCCCCATGTGTCTTCTCCTCCAGCATCAGCAAGAGGACTGGGTTTGATGGTCAAACTGGGTGAGCCAGGGGTTCCCCTGGAGCAGGCGTTGCTCTGCACCCATGGTTTTGGGGTTCAGACCCAGTCATGCAGCTGCTTGACCCAACTGGAAAGCCTTACTGGGACAGCTGAGAGTGCAACAGGTCTCACCCACAGAGGAACCAAGGAAGGAAAAGACCGTGGGGAGGAAGGTGAACGACAGGAAACTCCCAGGCTCTTAATCTGCTTTAGGACCACACGAGCTTGCTGTTTATATATAGCTTAATTAATTATTACACTGCATTTAGCCGTGTGACCTTGAGATGGTCTCTGGGGGGAGCCAGCAGCCGCGGCGCAGCCGGCCAAGGCGTCGGTGTGTGCCGAGACACCGGGACGCTCCTGGCGCGGCTCCTCACGTGCGTCCGGCTGTCCGGGCAGCGCCAGCCTCTCATTACGGAGCTTCGGAGCAGACGGCAGCTCCCAGCCCCTCTCGCCTTGCAGCAAAACCCGGGTTGAAACCCTAACCGGCTATTCCACTTCTGCTTTGGCAAGGCTGATATCTTCTCCCAAGGCTTCGTTTGCTGCCCAACACCCCTTATTAGCTATTCCTTCTGCTTGTCAAAACACCATGCAGACAGCCCAAGGCTCGTTAGTTACCAGACCAGCTCAAGAGGGAAATTAAAAAGGGTAAATAAAAAAGAAAAGCTACGAGCTCTATGTTACGTTGCAACAAGTTCAGTGCACAGTGCTGGGGAGGCAGGAGGGAGACAGACAACAGGCTTTGCTAAGCCCTTCCTAGAGAAGCAAAGCTGAGGCTGTTCGGCTCGCAGACTTTGCTCAGTCCAGCCACGGTGAAGCCAGGGCAGGTGCTTGTGGATGCTCACAGACACCCACCAAACCCACCATCCCAGGGGAGACCCTCTGGAGCCTCCCCCTTCTCAACCCACTTGCAGAAGATGGGGACAGCCCAGGGGACCGGCTCTGATGTGGTGTAATTCCTTAAATGTGACACCAAAGGAGGGTGCAGGGGGTTTGCAGCAGAGATGCGCGGCACCTCGGTATCGAGCATCACCTTCATCCCGACACGCAGAGACACAGGGCACAGCAAACCGCAGGGTGCCTCTGCAAGTCACATTTAGCAGCTGTGTATAAACCAGCTGAGGACCATGTACAGCTGCTCTGGGACCAACAAGCTGGGACACACCTGCTGTTTACCCCAACACCTCCCGCTACCATTCCAAGTCTAATACACCTTTAAAAATTAAACAAAAACAAAAAACCCCAAACAAACGGAAGGCACGCCAAAGCTGCAGGCAGTGCCAGTTTTAAAACAAATATTTAACAGCTCAATGAAGCAACAAAGCACTTCATCAATAAATCGCCAGGGTTTCGTCCTCCCCCTAGTGACGGGAAGATCTCTGCGCTGAGCTGCAGCATCACCCAGACCCTGCTCCCGATCGAAAATACTGATGCAATTTAAGCCAGGTGTAATGCACTGCATTCTGCTTTTCCCGTGTTTAATCACTCTTTCACCAAATGAGCAGTTTTCTAACGATTTCCCACACCTCCATGCACCGCTCACCTGTACTTTGTAGACTTTCAAGTTTCAATAGAAGTTTGCATTCAATACTTGAGACAGACTGCAAGATCAGGGCCTTAATAAAAGGTTGTGTAGCTGTTTAATCAAAATCAATGGCTTTTGGCTTCTGTGGGGACGTTTTCCGCACTCACAGTCCCACGGACACTGGCTGAGGGCCTGATCCTGAGGGATCATCAAACGCAGCCAAGTTTGGGGACCTGCTCCAGTCCTGGCCACCAACACGCTGCTGGAGACTCATCTCCTCCTCAGAGCCAGCTTCCAGCATGAAAAGCATATTTTTCTAGAAGAGAATCGGTGTTTTCACTCCAGCTGCTCTCAGCACTGCTGGATCGTGGTTGTGCTAACACAGGATTTGGCCTTGCAATCACTTTCAGCAAGGGATGTATAAAATATATACATCCACCTATAATATTATGCATCAGCATATAAAATGAAGGCCCGCGCACAATTCTCACTTTGGGCTGAAAGAGCTGCCAGGAACGTGCACCAGAGGGAAGAGGCCGCGCCAATTCATGGAGAGGCTACAACCGCTCGCTTTTATTTTAAACAAGCCACTTTTCAGTGGATTTGCAGAAGTCCCCAGCAGTACAAGCTGGGAGGACTGGCCAGATCATAGCTCTGGTCTTATGAATTTTAGCAGCACAAGACACCCCAGAAGGCAAGGACAAGGGAGGAGTGCTCCCCCCAACAAAGTTCAGCAAAGCCGAGCTCCTCGGGTGATGCTGCACAAAGCCAGGTCGAGAGCTTAGGGTTGAGGGTTAGTCACGTGTGGCCCTGCAAGACTGGCTGCAAAGTAAATTCTGGGTCAGATCCTCTGCTGACATGAAGTGCTATGACTCCTTGAAGCTAAGCCACAGCATCCCTCAGTAGAGATACTCTGTCTTCATCCCTCTTCTGTAGGGAGACTAGAAAATAGAACTGATTTTGTTGCAGTCTAGTTCCAGGGGGTTTCTGAGGAGGTTAACACAGATGTAAAGCATTTAGCAGAACACAGCAGAAGTTCTCTTTCTGCTACCCACCACATGGCAGGGAACTGCCACACTGACATATTTTAACAGAACTAGTCTTAAAAATCAAATTATTCACTTACTAGAAATCGGTGAGGTCTTCTGCCAGCAACACTTCCACACCTATTATATTTTCCTCTAACGTCCCCACCAGCACCATCTAAACCCCCAACCACCCACGTATCCCAGCCGCCCTGACCCTGCGACGGGCGCACACGTGGTCGCAGCGCCGCGGTGCAAGGTCTTGCAGCTCCGCAGCCACGCAAGGCAGCTCAGCTCCCCACGCACCCTCCTCACCCCTCCATCCCTCCCAGGACAAGGACACCACATGCAAAACTACCATCACCGAGTCCTTTCTCCTCCTCCGTCTTTCCTGTTATGAAGAGGAAAACCGCCACAGGGAACGCCTGAAGACAACGTCGCACCAGGAGAGATGATCTTCCCATCGCTTTTATGGCCGAACTAAAGCCTCCTGCACATCACGTCTGAGCAGCCCCCGCCGTCCCCAGGCAGAAAGATGCTCAAGACAGAGGAACTGCTCTCCTGACCTTGGTTTCCTCTTTTCGTTTGACCCACAGCACAATGTGATGCCCTTCCCAACTTGTCCATGGGCTCCTCGCAACCACCCCCAGTGCTGGCGCAACTCCCTAATGGCAAAGCTACGCTACCAGTAAACCCCTGCCCCGAATTAACCCCACCTTCCCTCAGAGCCTGTCAATAATCAATATGTTTCATCACGGGAGCCCTCATTTCCATTAAGAAAGTCAAGATAAGGCTCATTTACTCTGTCGCCCGCCGGTGACAGCCGCTGGGCTGAGCTGAGCTGAGCTCCTTTAGAAACCACGCGGTGCTTCTCGCGAGCTAATTAAGAAAGCACGCGGCGAGCTGCTGAAAGACCTGGAATTGCAATGGCGTGGGCAAGCGCCGGTACAGTCATCAGCACAAGTCAGGACCCAGCACAGCACTTAGTCACTTCACAAACCCAGGGAGAAGCTTCTCCTCCAGTCCCTCCGCACACACCACGTGGTGACAACAGGTAGCAGCCAATAGCCCCTGACCTCCTAATTACCCCGCTGAAATGACGTGACCCGCTATTTGTTGTTCTTTGAGCTCATATTAACCCTCCCATATGGCCCTGGCCGATTCATTATCCCCTAGACCCATTGATCACCCGTGGTCACACCAGCAGAAGACACAATCGCTCAAGGTTGAGTGATCACTAAATTAGACTTCTTCCTATTTGGGATGGATTAATAGCACTGAATCCAGTCTCAAGCAGACAGAGCAGTTTAGCACGCGAGGCCTGACAGAAAGACACGTCCAGGATCAGGCCAGGTTGGAAATACAGCTCAGAAGATCAGCGGTTTGGGTAGAGTTTTTATAGCCGCTGCATCCGGGGCTTGCTGGATGCTTCTGAAAACAAAGCCTGCACTGGAAGCGCCTTGAGGTATCCGAAGCTCGGTGTGTGTTACAGACATCTGCCATGGCCCACTTGAAAAGGAAAAAAAATAAATCCCAAACCCAGAGTCAAGCCCATGGGTTTTCATTCCCATGGTTTTCATGCCAAGAAGGAGCAGAAGGCTCCCCGGCACGCCGCGCGGTGCCGCGCTAACGCGATTAGCCGGGCAGATCCACCATCCGCATCCGTCACCCCAACGCATGGTCAACTTTGAAAAGTTCAGCAGCTCGACAGGTGAGGCCGTGAAACCCGATCGGGGCAGACAATGTCGTCCCCCCCCAGCGTCGTGCTGGGAAGAACTTGTCACGTGCGTCATATCGGGCAACATGCTTGAAACGGAGCAGCGCGCTGAAACCCCAGCAACACGAATAATCTTTGCCATCTGTTTGAACAACTCAACCCTCCCCAGATCTAAAGGAATGAGCCCATGCAAACACAAGGGCCTTGCTGACTGATTGTAACAGCCCAGCCCTTCTTTTTTGGGGCCATTTTCTTCCAAACTTTGCACAGCGGCCAAGGCAACATCATGGGGAGCTGCTGCAACGGCTGAGGTCCAGGGCCATTAAAAGTCCCAGCTCGCTTACACGCAACAGAATGGCAAAGTCAATAGCTGATTTTTTATTTTATTTTTCAACATGGAGAAAACAAAATCTCAGCATGAAAGCTGCCTGGCAAAGCCACCCCAAAAAGCACAACTGTCTAGGACATGCTCATCCCAACCCAACCCAGCCCATGGGAACACGCTGGCGGAACCGACCCTTGCTCAAATACGGTCATTTGCGCCCAAAGTCCAGTTGGGAAAAAAATCAAGACTGTTCCCAAACTTCCTGGGGCAAACAAACCTTGCAACACCTCATGGAAACAAGACATTGAGTTTTGCAAGCACCCGGCTGCGTCCGCGCCGCCGGCTCCGTGCACAGTGCGGTGGTAATTAAGCGGTAGGTATTAAACCCTCGGTACCACTGTAAAGCCGAGCTTTAGAGAGACTGGACAAACACAGGGGCAAAATCCTGCCTTGCTCAAGATTTGCCCCTGGTTCTGCTGGGCTTTCACCCCAGGACTTTGAACCATCATCGCTTTATCCTTCCCCTGCTCCCAGTTTCACACTCCTTGGGGACAAATAAAGAGACTCCTGGGGAAAAAGAAAAATTAAAAGAAAAAAAAAAAGTAAGTTTCTCATGATTCAGGAATTGCAGTGAAGCAGCACTTTGCACATTAAGGTCCCCCATGCTTATTTAGGTGATTGAGGAGTGGAAGAACGCATGTTTGAAGCTGTTTATTGCACACAACCAGACTGGGCCTGATCCTGCTGGCCCAAACCACCCGTTCTCAGCACGGAGGATGAGTTCAGGCAGCTTGGCAATAGTGAGAAGATGAAGTCCCAGCACTGGAAGGATCTCCCCCTGCTAAAAAAGATAAACAGCAAAGAAGACAAAGAAGTCTCCTGTCTGCCCTGTTAGAGGCAGAAGAGCTCGGGCGAGCACCGCGACCAACACCGCAGCCGGGGGTTCCGAGCAGAGCACTCATCAAATCAGTCTGTGGTGGTGAGTGGGGCTGGGGACACGCAGCCCATGGCAGGAGAGACCAGGTAGTACAGCCCACCGGGCCTAAAATGATTTAAAAAAAATAAATAACCCCCCCTACACCCCCTCCAAAACCCACGTAACCCTAACAGCATGATCTTTGTTTTCTTACCTTAATTATAGGGCAAAATGTTTCCAAGTCGCTAGTATATTTAAAAGAGCATCACTGTTACATAAAATAAGGAAGGAAATTTAAAAATAAAATGCATCTTGACAACTGATTTTCTAGGTTTGCAAGAAACCCTTTTTAACCCAAAACCCATACAGTAAAGCCATACGAAAACAAGGGCTCTCCGTGCTGCCGGACACCCGCGCGGAGGCTGCGGCGCTGAGCTCCTCACTGCTGCGAAGAGGAAACTTCTTTATTACCCCAAAGTTGCAGGCGCTACTTAAAATTAAGTTTGCAATAGCGGCTGGATCCCGTTTCTCCTCTGTCGTGGTACATATTTTCATTTGAAGCAGTTAACATGCTGTATTCATTACTGGGGGGGAAACCCCGCACTGCGCGTACAGAAGTTATTTCCATTAGATTTCTAGCTATCTCAGTATTGAAAAATCAATTGATTTTTCTCCGCTCTTCCGTCTGCTTTTTAGGAACAGCGGTCAGCACCGCTCGATGCTGTTTTGCCTTCCACATATGGGGAGAAAAAAAGACTCTTGACAGAAAATGGAGTAAGAAAACAAGTCTGAATTCCCTCCTTCCAAAGTTATTTTCTATAGAAGAAAACTTTAGAGCAGCAATTAACATCAATATGACTAATCACAAATACCCCACAATGCAAGCCTTCATCAAGCTAAATAAGTAAATTTGTGATGCCTTCTGCCTTTTGGAAATGTGAGAAAAAGGTTGCATCAGAAGCACCTCATTATATGGCAGTAACGACTTAAACAAACAAACACTCCTAACAGATATGAGCCCATTTAGCCAGAAGCCAGTCAAATAAAACATACTTTCAATGAGATGTGGGTCAAAAAAAATCGCATCTTCACCCTCTCAAAGCCACAGCAATTGGATTTAAACTGCCAGGACACAAGTAACTCCCCCAGTTCCCAAGTTCAGTCGATTCGGGCAAAAGCATCCGAGAAGCAGAGCCAAGGCTTGCCCAGCGCGACGCTGGCACAGCCGATATTTTATAGCATTTTAATCTGATTTTATTGGGCCATTAACAAGAAAACACAAACGCATCTCCTTATTGACGTGATGATAATAAATAAAAGGCTCATTAGGGTTTGGAGAAATCAGCATGTACTTGAGGAGTGCTGAGAAGCCAAGATTCCCTGAAGTGAGAGGGAGTTTTGAGCCATATAGTGTCTGATTTATAATGCTGAAATTTATAGGAACAAACTTCTGCATCTAATACAAATTGCAGTTAGAAATAAAGCACAATTACCAAACAACTTGTCTGTTGATTCGAGCAAATACATCCTCTCCCCGTATATTTGGCATTATTTAGTCTCCCCCATTCAAGTCAAAACGGGTCCCAGTCCCACAGGCAGACAAACGCGCTCCGATCCCCAGGGTGAGTTGTACCCCAGTGATTTCAAGACCTCCAGCATCACTTTCGCTCCCCGCTTGTGAGCGTCACCATTCAGACCTGAAAATGTGTTGTATTTCAGCTACAAAACCCCTTTTGCAAATATACTACTTAATAACGTAGTGGCGTGTTTGCAGGGATAGGGCCCCACGCTGCTTAAAATTAAGCAGCTGATAAGGTGAAACTTTAAGAAGTTACACGCGACTTTGACGCCAGCTTGTCCAAATTTAAAAATAATATCTGTCCTGTAAATATTGACTTTTGCCCGCTGCATCTGGGAAAACAGATTAATGTAGTCATAAGCATTATTCTCTCCTTCTCCCCTTCCACCTCTTACTTGTAAAAGATTAATCAACCATTTTATGGTCTAATTTAGGTGCCTAATTAAAAACAGAGTTCAACATGTACAACACCATTTTGCTAATAAATCCTGACAGGTCTGCTGCTCTGTTATATGCAAGTTCTCCTTTCAAAATGCGAGATTAATATATATGTTTTTTTAAACAACTGAATTTGTAAAGATTTCATCGTGGTCGCTATGGGACAACATGCTTCACCCACCACCGAAATCCTAGAATTTCATAAAACGAAAGTGCTTTCCGAAACGGCTTCTTCCTGGCCAGATCTTATCCTGCATTCATGTCACTAACTGCTGAAGGATGGCGACATTAAAAAAATATAAGAGACATAAACCTAATTGGACTTTCAGGGTGGGAGTTTCAAGTCTACAAAGAGGTTAAAATAACTTCACAGCTCGCATCTATCTTCAAAGCTCCCATCTCTGCTCCTTTAGTATTCC
This sequence comes from Patagioenas fasciata, assembly GCF_037038585.1. NCBI lineage: Eukaryota > Metazoa > Chordata > Aves > Columbiformes > Columbidae > Patagioenas > Patagioenas fasciata. Next base: position 9,065,507 of record NC_092537.1, on the reverse strand, counting down.
TGTAAGCACTCGGCAGAAAGACACATTCAAAATATTCTTGATAAAGGGAACTTTAATCATAAAAGGATGAAAAGAAGCCGGAGTGCGGCTGGGCCCCGCACAGGGTGTCCCAGGAGCTCCGGACTCTTCTCCGCACCCACCGGCTCCCGGTTCTTCCAGCCCCCGCATCACTCACGGGGCTGCTCCCCCGAACCCCCCTCTCCAGTGCAATCCTACAATTTAGAATCTTCCCCTCCGCCAAAAACGCCTTTCATCCCGTCCCCAAAGTACACGTTACCCCATCGCATACGGCGCCACGATCTTCTCCCCAGCGCCAGGCTGCAAATTGCGAGCCCGAACAATTTATCAGCTAGAAAGCTGATTATAGTGGTAAGGAGAAAGTTAACGCAGAAGGAGCGTATGAAGCGATCGAGGAAGTTTTATCTCTAAGCAGAGCTGCCGCCTGCCAGTCCAGGGCTGCTGCTGCACTCCCAAAAAAGTCAAAAAACAAAACCCCAAAACCTGCTTTTGCTGGGAAAACGCCACCGCACAGCCTTGTCCCCCGAGCCGAAGGGCATTTCGGATACACCAGCCATCCCTCAGCAACACCCCAAGCTGAAGGAAAAATACACGCTCCAGCAAAAGCCTCGGAAGCCCAACGAAATAAGAGTGTTAAATATATATATATTAATATTTAACCTTTATTTAAAGGTTAAGTAGGGTTTTGCTGGCAGAAAGCCTGCAAACACGCCGCCGCCGCTTGGGCTAACGGGGAAAACAAGTTCCGCGCCGGTTTTGGGGTGTTTTTTTCGTGGTTTTTCTTTTTTTTTTTTTTTTTCTCGGGGGTCGTATTTAACGGAATGTTCGCATTTCGCCCCAGGACCTGCTCCGAACCCCGGGACGGACACTCCCCCCGCACCGGGACAGGGGACACCCCCCGGGTACCTGTACCAGGCGAGTCCCCGCTCGTAGTTGCGGTCGAAGAAATGGGGTTCGGCGCCGACGGCGCGGACATCGGGGTGCACCCGCAGGAACTCCAGCAGCGCCCGCGTCCCCCCCTTCTTCACGCCGATGATGATGGCCTGAGGCAGCCGCTTGGTACCGGAGCCGTTGAAGAAGCTGGAGATGGGGCTGGCGGCGTCGGGCGCTGCCCGCTGCTCCTCCACGCTGCTCTCCTCGCCCGGTCCGAGCGGCGGGGCTGCGCGGGGAGGTGAGGGAGAACCGCGGGTCGCCAACCCGGCGCAGGAGCCGGCGCAGGAGTAAAACATATAGAGCCAGAGGAAGAGCATGATGAAGAGCAGCAGGAGCCTCCGCCTCAGCGGCGGCAACGCCACGGGGACATCGAGGCAGCGATTCAAGCGCTGCCCCATGTGCCCGCGGGCGTGGCGGGATACATGGCTGGAGCCTGCCCGGCTCGGTTCGGCTCGACCCGGAGCCGCAGGGGGAACCCCCGGTACCTCAGCACGGCTCCATGGGGCTGCGCTGCCCGCCCGCTGCCTGCGCTGCCCGGCGCGGCGCCGCTCTCCCGCCCGCAGCGCAGGCACAAGGAGGCAGCAGCCGCAGCCGGACGGGCAGCACCTTCAACCTATCACAGCCGCGCTCCGGTCGCATAATGAGCCGGGCGGAGGAGCCAATCTGAAAAGAGGTTGGCCCGCAGGGGGCGGGGCGCAGGAGGGGCGGAGATGAGTTGATTGGCTGAGGGAGCGGCTAGATCCGCCCCCCGGCGCCGCGGCTCGAACCGACAGAGCAGCGGCTGATTCGGGAGCCCCGGGGTGAGGGAGGGCGGTGATCGTGGTGTGGATAAAGCAGAATTTGGGGTCTCCAGCATCATCTAGTGCTGTAAAAACACAAGGAAAAGGACACTTGAGGACATAATGTTTGCTAATGGGGACATTTTAGCCGGGCCTGTTGTGACAGGACAAGGGGTGATGGTTTTAAAGTAAAGGAGGGAGATTCAGGCTGGACGTGAGGAAGAAATTGTTGCCCTGAGGGTGGTGAGAGCCTGGCCCAGGTTGGCCAGAGAGGTGGTGGATGAACCATCCCTGGAGACATCCCAGGCCAGGCTGGATGGGGCTCTGAGCATCCTGAGCTGGTGAAGATGTCCCTGCTCATGGCAGGGGGGGCACTGGGGGAGCTGGGAAGGTCCCTTCAGCCCAAACCATTCTGAGATTCTGTGATCTCTTCCCACCCTGGCTGAGCCAGACCCCAGATTCACACGGGAGCACCCTGGCTCCCACAGGCTCTGGCTGAGGGACCCCGTGTTGTCCATCCCCCCAGGGTTCCCACTCAAGAATGTTAATCAGACTCGGCTTTATCCCTAAACAAGATTTAATGACAAAATAGTCAGTTGAACTGCCAGACTAAAGAGAAGGGTTCAGAGGTCTGTCTGCTGTACAGACACAAAAGAGAGCCGCAAGACAAGATAATGCAATTCTGGATTATACCTGTCATCCACATTTCCCTCGGTTCCTTTAGTGTCTCAGTTAGATTAGGACATCAGCGACCCAACCCTCCCACCCGATGGGCACGTTCCCCCAGAGCTTACAGCTGCACGCCCCCCGTGATGGCTGCAGGACAGAAAGAGACGGGATGAAGTCCACATACCCACTCCCCGTTCCCCCCACGGCTTCAGGGATTTGCCAGCTGGGAGTCGGGCACTGGGACATCACGATGTTGGGGGCATCTCAGTCATTTCCTCCTCCCCGAAGTATTTGGAGTTACCTATTCTTTTGATGTGCGCTGGCTTTTTGAAGAGCCACACCTTCTGCAGCACTGTATTTTCTGAAATCCCCGTCTGTACGCACACCCGGCGAGATCTGTCACCGTCTGTGTCGGGAGTAACGTGCACAGACCAAACACAACACAACAACACGGGAAAGCTGAATTTAGTGTTTTCCCAAGAGCCAGTGGGGATCCTGCACACTCTGTGGAAGCACCTTATTCAATATTCCTCCAACAGGCACCTAACCCTGCAGCTTCAATACCTGTGTTCACCTTTTCTACCCTGTTTTTATGAACAGATGCATAAATTTTCATCATGAATCACCCTGCTTTCAAAGCACTGTTGCTTTAAGGACAGAGCCAGGTTTTGTTGGAACTTTTAACATTTTTTCCACCAAATAAAAGGTGAGTCTTTTATCTACCAAGGGCCTTAATTTCCTTGTGTGTCAGAGGCCATAGCATGATGCTGATTTCTGCATACATCAGCTTTACATCAGTTCACGAAAAGCGCTGTGCAAGAGTGAATTGTTCCCATCACACCGGCTGTGGTGTGAGCATCTTGTAAAATCATCCCAATCTACAAACTAGGTTTACAAACTAATCTAACCAGGCAGATCCAAGAGGGGAAATAAGACCCTGAGCAGTGTACGACTGCTCCAAAAGCTGCTCAGTGGGTTAACACAGAGCCAAGAAAAGACCCCTTAGTACCAGCGCCACCCGTCCCCATCCTTCTGGGACCAGATATGTGCAAAGCAGATTTTGGGATGACACAGGGAGATCTTTGTGCTTCGGCTACGGACTGAAGTAGTGAACAAATCCCAAGTGTTTCCCTGCTGTGAGATCAAACAGGTGGCACTGCTGGGCTCTCTGTGGTATGAAGGGGGACACAAACCAGGAGGAGATGCAGCAATTGCTCCTCAGGTGACACGGGCTGGCTCTCCTGGACACAGATTTACCTCTTTATTTGGTGTTTGGTATAATTCAGAACAGAAAACCTGCTGCTTCCAGGCAGAAGCTGCTCCATTGCACCATGAGGGAAGAGGAAAGCTCTTCAGACAGATTAATTCTCCTTGTTCCTTATATCCACCAACACCAGCCAGGATAACATCAACAAAACGTCTCAGAAAGTTTGGTTTAAGCCCTTAATATATGTCAGCTGTAGCTTGTAAAAGTTGGATTGGCTTTTTAAGAAAAATAGCCCCAAGATAGGTTTTACTGTAATTCCATCTCCAACAGTTGGACGTCAGTTTCTTCCCTAGGAATGGGCAATGGGTAAGTGCTCAGAAACAGCATCCAAGCAAAGGATGGGCCGGAGGAGAGCTGAGCCTGCTTAGGCTGAGCTCTACCTGGAGTAGAGCATGGGGGGGGGCAGGTTTTGACAAGTGTTGTGCCCCACTGATGAGGGCAACAGAGCAACCGGGGCTCCATCATGAAGAAACTGGAGTTGGAAAGAAATGGACACAAACAGAAATGCAAGTCTGGGTTTGCTCCGTGCTGCTGCTGCAGAGCCCTTGAATCCTAACAGTAGCTGTCTTGCTAGCTGATTAATCAATAAACTAATTGAGCTGCATCGGTACAGCCTCTGGATCCCATTCCTTGATTGATTTATTACACGGATGGCACTGGGAAGGCGCAGCTCCTGACAAGGGGTGATGGTGGCACTTAGTGGAGAACCACGGAGGGTGCCCAGCTCTGCAAAATGCACCTGTTAAAACACGGTAGAACGCAGAGAACCCAGCACAACTTCAAGCCAGCACAATCAAAGCCCCCAGTGAGGACAGACCAGGGTCAGGTCTGCGGGGTCTCCTCACCAGCACCCACCCTGGATAACCACGTGCGCCACGGTTCCAGTCACACTTTCCACAACCTTCTCAGAGTCTTACACAAGTGCTGATCCTACCAGGCGGACCTGATGCTGAGTTTCACCTTGTTGCTTTATCTCTTCCCAACTAGAAAATCTGTAGGTGCTTTTATCAAATGTTATTTTCCTGCCACTGGACAGGCCAGTTCGGAAATGCTCAACATCTTCTTTCTTTTTTTCTGAGGTATGAGACTTGTATGTCAGTGACAGAGCACATGCAGCTCTTGGAAGATCTGCAGGAGCCAGTCCTGCTGGGGCGAGAAACAGGAGCAGGTACCCAAAATCAAGCCAGGGTGCTCTTGGTCCCAATCCAGGCTGGATCCTGCTTTCCTGACATGGTCACTGTTCTGTTCGGAGAAGAGTCATTTATCATTCCACGATGTTAATCAAGCGCATATTGATGGGAAAATAAGGCACTCTGAAGCACACAATGAGCTGGCCAGAGAGGTGACCAGCCAAGATCACCTCCTTTTTGGGAACAACCAGCACCAAGTACACTGAGATGTAGGACCTTGGTTTGGGGTTTCTGCACACTATTGTGTGTCCTCTTCCAAACATATGTATCTATAATGGGGGGTTTTTGTCCTTATTGGTCTCTTGCAGTGCTCCAAGACGTTCCTCAGTCACAGGTCCATGTCCCTAGCCGTTTCAGTGTCCCAGGAAGGGAGACCCTGTGTATTTTTATTCTACTTCTTCCATCCTAACACGTCCTCAGTGCTGCCCCCTCTCTCCCTCTTCGCCACATCTGTCCTTTGCTGTTGTGGGCTGGTGAAATGCAGCTATTGGGGAGCTGAGGGTTGGACTAGATGACCTTCGAAGGTCCCTTCCAACCCAAACTATTCTATAATTCTATGATGTATAAACCTTGCACGTCTGTTCGCAGCCTCCTCTCCTCGGGTACCGCAGCAGCTCCATCACTGCACACATCTGCCGGACTCATATTAATGTCACAACAGTGAGGTAAGAGCTGGGGAAAAGCGCCCATTTGGGATTTTGCCCTGAAAAACGCATGCGTTGGTATTGACCCACAGAGGCACAGCTTGTGGGGAGGGTTCTGTGGGGCAGGACGGCTGGACCAGTCACCATCCCAGCTGCAAAGAGCCAGTTGGTGGGGCTGGGAAAAGGAGTGGGGTGACCGCGGGTGGCATCACTGTGACTCAAACCAGGTCAACCACGGGCACAAAAAGTGCCCAGGGCCTCATGCAATCCCCAAGTGCCACATACCGCCCTCAGCTGTGGCTTCGTGACCCCACCAGCGCCCAGGGACACCCCAGGGACACCCCAGGGATGTCGGTGCCTCTTGCAGCATTTCAGGGCCGACTTCTCCCACCAGGGCAGCACCACTGTACAGATGTAAGAGGAGATCTTGTTTCTCTCAACCTGAAACCATTTCCTTTCCCCCACTGCTCTCCCTCCCCTTACCCCTAATTCCTCCCTGGGGTTTTAATATCTATTTCTCCAAGTGCCACGGGCCAAATTTACTGCTCACATAACTCCACCGACTTCAATGGAGAAGAGCGTTTAGGGTGCTCCAAGGAGGCGTAAGTAGGAGTGATGTGATGGAACTGAGTAAAGGAAAATATAGTCTGACTGTCAAGAAGAGTTTCCTACCAGCGAAATCTATAGACTGTGGAAGTTTCCCATGGGGACAAGCAGAAACCAAGTTGCTGAAGTCATTTTAAAACAGCACAAGAGAATAGGAAATCAGGCCGGTGACTGGCCGAAAGGAAAGGCGAGATGACATAATGCTACTTCTCCTTCTCTAGTTTCTGTGGCTGCGTTGCTTTGTCCATGGAATTATTTTCACACAACTGGGTTTCTCCTTGTTCTTTTGAGCAATGCGACAGCCCTTGCTGCTCCTGAAGAGGTTTGATTCCTCCACTAAGTCTGTCCTGGATTACAGCAACAGCCACTGCAGCGCCCATTAGTCCTCCTGTTATTCCTGCTGCTTGCAAACATTTTTTGGGGTCTTTTCAAGCTTCTTCCCTATTTACCTGAGTCTTGAGCTGCAGTTCTGTACTGATGGAGCTGTACAAAACGAGCCAGGCTAATTTGGGAAGGACGGCAGGGCCATGGCAGAGGTGTGCCAGGTACAGCAGCTGTCGGACACGGATCTGTAACCGCTTGGCACACAGGAGAGAGCCCAGGGGTGGAAATCTTCCTGTCTTCAGGGATTCTTCAGACAGATTCCCAGTAGATCACTGAGGGAGAAGCCATACAGACAATTAGCACACGGTGAAACGCTGCTTTCCCTGGTGACTCCTGGATTTGATAACTACAACCCGCCTGCTTGGGGCTCAGTGTATCACGCCAGGTCTGCACATGCCCGGCTACCGCCCGGTGGCTTTTGCAATCTCTTGCCCACGGAACTTCCCAATGTATTTAGGAACGACCCAGCATTCGCTCACCGTCTCAACATCGGCAAGGTGAAGCTCTACTGCCAGAGCCTCCTACCTCGCACAATTCCCAGATAATTACAGATTAGAACCGGCTAATTTTTATTTTTGTAAAGCTGTCAGGGATCTATGTTTGTTATTATTGTCTCCTAGGTTGCCAGTTGCATAAATACATATGTAAAACCCCCTTTGATCTCTAAGTATAATGACACAGATTTATCAAATGTTTGCCTTTTTCTGTCTCTTTGAAAAGGCTGATTTATGGAGTGCAGTCCCTACCTCCCTTCCTCTCTTGAAATATGAAGTGTTTGTGAGCAGCCAAGGTAATATTTAATATCCTGCCAAGAATCCTTTGCACTTCCTAACAAATGAACTACAACCTAACCAAATGGCTCACATCTGTTTAGCCTCTTCTCCTTTTTAACTAAACAAATTAGCATTAGAATACCTGGGAGGCACACAAAGTCCCTTTCTAGATGACAGAACACAGACAATTATTAGCAAGGGGAGTAACTGTACTGAAAGGAGCCGGCATGGACCCAGCAGATGTTTTCACATCTCCTGGAGTGTCCATGAATGACCCGCAGCGCCGCGGACGCGCTGCCACGGCCTTTTGAAGCGGGCGAGGACTCCATTCACAGTCCCTTCTGAATGAAATTAAAGGCGGCGGCCCCGGCCGGTTAAATGTTTCATTTAAACCGCTTCCAGATACATTTTGCTGGTTTTTCCCCCCCACAAAATAAAGAGCATCGCCCCACTCCTCCCCGTGCACACCAGTTCAGAAGTTGTGTCCTGCTCAGCAGGCACCGGCCAGCTCTGCTTTTATTTCTGTTTTCTCCAGTGGCTTCTCATCCCAAGAGCACCAAACTGCCCAGCTTCGCTGTCCTCTCTCTGTGAAACAAGGTAAAATGGGTTATTTGGGTTTTAGGAGAATCGCTGGGTGCAAATGAACATCCACAAAGTATATTTTGCATTAATGCTTCTACAGTCTACACACAGGCAATTAAAAATTCACACCCCTCCAAGCACGTGGGGCCTTTCAAGCCTCCCTGTTGCCACTGGAGTCTCAAACACCTTTTAACCTGTGGGTGAGGAGTGGGTTTTGGGGCTGGGGTGGGATGGGATGGGGTGAGATGGGCTCTGTGAGTGCTTGTTTAATTGGATTCGCCGCTGGAGGAGGGAGCCAAATGAAACCCACGTTTTATTAGGGCTAACACTTCGCTTTCGTTGTAAATGTTTTGAAGAAGAAAATGCTCTAAAGCCTCGCAGAGATACTGCTATTAATATATCATCCAAACAACAAGCGATTAAAACTAGCAACAGCTACTATGAAAAAGTGGCTTTGTAGCCCTGGACCGCATGGGACGCAGCAGGGAAAATCATTATCAACACAGCAGCGGGGTGCAATTATAAATAAAAACAGCTCTCTAAAGGCTACAAAAGCAGCAATAATCAGTCTGGTCTGCAGTTTAGTAAGGGCTAGAGACATTTTTGGAAGGTGCTATTTATTACCAGAGCCAGGGACATCACCGGATTGAGGGGTGCAACTTCAGGATAAGTCAACAGAGGGAGTTCAGTGCCATTGCGGCCGGGCGAGACTCAGCCTGCGCATTCCTGTGATCACTGCGTGTCTGCCTGTCCGTCCATCCAGCATGGCCTTCCTGCAGTCCCCATGATAAGCGAAGCACACAAAGGGCTGGTGGTGCTGGAGGAGGCTCCTTAGCTCCAAGGTGCAGTCACACTGTGCCTTTGGTGATGGCTCTAAGGACAGAGAGCCCAGCGAGGCTGAGCCCTGCAGGTACTTTGCACAGTTGTGCTTCTTCCAGCTCCTCATCTTGCTCACGGGCAGCTTGTGGATGTCCCCATGGAGCCGTCCTTGCAGAAACCCAGTGAGCTGCTCCCAAACAGAGCCCAGGCTGCAGCGCAAACGCTGTTGCAGGTGCCGGGTGACTCGTGGGGACCAGCCCGGAGCAGGAGCAGAGGACAGACCCCTTCCAACCCCAACATGGAACCATTTGTCATCTATTGGTAAGTCCCAGAGGCAGTGCCTGGGCTGGCCGAGGTCCCTGGGGCTCCCACAGTGGGTGTGTGGACCTGCACCCCACGCGGTGCCATGAGCGAGGGACACAGGGACGAGCCACCACAATGGCCGCCGGCAGATGGTTCTGCTGCGTTCTTCCCACTGCTCATTTCTGAAGCGAGGAGGGTTCATCAGCCTCAGCCACAACATATCACCTTGTTCCCATCAAAAACCAAGTGCACACGGCAAGCCAACAGTGTCAGGGGAGAAAAGATCTAAATAATATTCCTCTCTCTGCTGCTGGGCAACTACGTGGCCCCCGGCACCCCGCTTCTCCTCGGCGTGCCTCAGTTTCCCTTCTTGCTGGCCGGGAGCGGTTGGGCGCAGGGCCGGCCGAGGGGCAGCGTGTGGGTCACCCAGCCCTTGGGCCGCTCTGCGCTGCGAGGATCGGTCCAAACCTCCGAGTTCCGCTGATAAACTCAGGCTGTTCCCTCCCCCGGTTTGGACGCCGTCCAGCAGCTCCCCTGGAAGCACAGCGGAAATGCCTTAATCACCTCGTTTGCATCTCCGTTTCAAGTTTAATTTGATACAGTGACTCCTCTCCCCAGCCTTTCTTGGCAGCACAAATCTTGATCTTCCTCATTGCTCAGGAAACAAAAGACGAGACCCTATGCCAGCCACTTGTCAGTGGATGAGCATCGATTGCTGAGCTGCCGTCTGCATCGGGCAGCTCGTTCCTGTTGGTCTGGACAAGAATTTCGGTGGCAGTGCCCAACCTGCCTGCTGGGAGCTCTGACCCCCCGGCACCACGGTCTGGTGTCCCTTCCCACCCGCAGGGACATCCCCTTGGTGCTTTTAGGAGGAGGAAGATGGGCAAGATGTCCCCACTGGTCCCAGTTAGGGACGGTTTGGTCAGTCTGGGAGATCAGAGCCCGTCTGCTTCCAGGCGCTCGGGGCAATTCCACAAGTGTGTGTGTTTGTTTGAGGAAAAGATGGTCTGGCTACAGCTGCTGTTTGGATGCAAACATGCAACGTATAGCACGTATTTCATGAAAAAAAAAGAATCAAAGGAAAGCTGTAGGTACAATAGAAAGTGTTAAAAAGTGGAGCAGGGGACAGAAAGGATCTTTTCATGTGTCTCAGACAGAAAAATCAGTGGAAAAAAAACCTCAACCACCAAACACTTCTGAGACGTGAAAACCTCCCACAGGTACCGCACTCTGACTCGCTCGACGGGCGGGACTGAAGCAGGGGCTCCCAGAGAAATGGTAATACAGTGTGAATTCAGAACAACTTCTCCAGCCCTAGCAGGGATGGCCAGGCATCGTCCTTTCTAAGCACCTCTTCTTAGTCCTCGTGCTCCCCTAAAGCACAAGGACCAGCAGCAGCTCCCCGGTGCGGTCTGTACCTGCTGGATTCAGAGCATCCCTGCGGAGCCGTGAGCAGACGTTCAAACAAGCATTTGGGAGCAGTGACCTTGCAGGGGCTCCAGGAAACATGCGGTGCCTTCCCAGAACGGATAAATGCACCAACCTGAACCCGCGCGAACCCGCTGCCAAGTCATCAGTTCTTGCTGCAAGGCCCAGAGGTGCCAGAACTGGTTTTAGGAGCGGTAGGAAAAACGTCTCCGCATTGTGGGAAAACAGCTTGTTTTGCCAGCCTTGTTCTGTGAAACAGTTGAACTGTGCCTTTTTGAAAGGCTGGAAACTAAACCCCAGCCCGAGGCGCTGACCCAGGCTGGAAAATCTTCAGCGCAAACAGTTAAAGTCTGGAAGCAGAAAAGCAGAGGTGACGGAAAGTGTATGAGGCAGAGCTGTTCCTGCCAGCTCTTCTGAGCACACGTACCTCTGGTGTCGGTCCCAATGGCTTTGGGACACTGCACACATGGTGCTTCGCAGACCTTTTCTTCGGGTCAGGGAGAATTTGACGGCTCTGGGTCTGACAACAGCCTTTCGGAGGCATGGGCATCCTTGTGACATGGCAGTCCAGACCAAACCAAGCTCTAACAGAGCACAGTCACTCTTGCCTTTGAGAAATACTCCGTGTTCAGTCAACAGAAGGGTTTGGAAGGCACCTCCAAACTTGCTAAACTTTATGTTGAAGCCCTAAAGGCCTGTAGTATTTTTATTTCAGAGACACTAAAAACCATCCATGGGTATCACCCGGGAAGTCCCAGTCTGAGGGACCCTCACAGGAGGGTCCTCACCGACATTTCTGACCTCGCAGCTCCGTCGTCATCTTTGACTCCAGATTAACACCACGCTGTTTGGGAGATGACAAACATTGGAACCTTGTCTTTGGCACGGCCAAGTGCTGGACACACATGGCCAGGGGACAAGCCCTGCCCCACATTTCTCCCCATTTCTTCTCCATGACTGGGAGAAGAAACAGCAGCACCAAGAGGCAGAGAACCGACCTGAGGCCACGCTGCCCGCGCCATCCTGCATCCCCGGAGCCCTCACCGGGGCCGGCTCTTTGCCTGGTTAATTCATACCACGACTAGAAATGCCATCGGGAACAGACTGAAACGGAGCTTCTAGTATTACCACCTCCAGCAGAGTTGCTTGGTAGGAAAACAGTGCTGATATTTCTGTTTTCAAAAGCAGAGTGTTCTGCAGACAGCCTGTATTTCCAAAGGAAGGGGAATATCTAATCACCTCTGGAGAGCAACCAGGACAACATGCTTTCTATCTGTAATGATAATGATTTCTAATAGTATCACTCTGTTTCCATTCCTGCTCTCGTGGGATTGTCAGAACTGAAAAGGACGTGTGTGTTTTGTGTAAGTCTTGAAACGCCGTGGCTGGGCTGAGTGGGAAACGCTGCTGGAGCCAGGAGAGTGTGAATGTGTTACTCTGCTGGGGCAGATTATATCAGAGATTGATACAGGAAGCAAGAAAAAGAAACCAAACAGTGGGGGAAAGGAGAAGGGAAAGAGCTGTGTGAGCAGGGATTGGGTTTCCACATTGATGCTGGAGCTGCCCGCTGTGCCGGGACGCCGGCCGTGCCAAGGTACCATGAGTGGGTTCACGTGGGACTTGGGGGCTCCTTGGCAACACAAGAGCTTGGGGTGATGAACGGTCACACAGCTCAGCTCCCCACGCTGTCCTGTGAGACAAGGCTTGGGCTGAGATTAAGTGATTTGCTGAAGATCAGAGCAAAGAAGACACATGAGGTGGAATCTAATAATCAGCCATTGCCCTCTTTACAGAGCATACAGAGTAAGAGGTACGGGACTGATAAAAACACAGAATCACAGACTGGTTTGGGTTGGAGGGACCTTCCCAGCTCCCCCAGTGCCACCCCTGCCATGAGCAGGGACATCTTCACCAGCTCAGGTTGCTCAGAGCCCCATCCAGCCTGGCCTGGGGTGTCTCCAGGGATGGTTCAGCCACCACCTCTCTGGCCAACCTGGGCCAGGCTCTCACCACTCTCAGGGTCAACAATTTCTTCCTCATGTCTGGCCTGAATCTCCCTCCTTTAGTTTAAAACCATCACCCCTTGTCCTATTGCAACAGGCCCTGCTAAAAAGTCTGTCCCCATCTTTCTTATCAGCCCCTTTTAAGCACTGAAAGGCCACACTAAGGTCTCCCCGGAGCTTCTCTTCTCCAGCTGAACCCCCCAACTCTCTCAGCCTGTCCTCCCAGCAGAACTGTTCCAGTCTCGGATCATTTCTGTGGCTCCTCTGGCCCCGCTCCAACAAACATGAGCTGTTTGATTGTCCAACAAAGCAAAATATCATCGTCTCTATTTTACAGATGGAGATCTGGAAAGAATGAAGGTCCCTTGAGCCTTAGGGCTACTGTCTCATCCACAAAACCACACAAAAGGTTTAAAGTTCAAATAGACTAAACCCAGCTTCATCCTCCTGAGTCACTAGCCCTGTTCCCTCATTGAGGTTCAGTACAAGCTTCTGGAGGTCCCACCTGGATGGGACCCCCTCAGCTACCAGCAGACCCAGGGGTAGGAGGGACACGGCACGTTGCTGCCATTTTTGTCACTACCACATAAAGAGCACATATTCTCCAGAGGGTCAATTCATGGGGAGGTGTTGAATAACCAGGATATCGGGATTACAAACAACCTCTATTCAAATTCTCCAAATGGGACAAGGAAAAAAAAACACCACCCCAATTCTATGCAGGAATCGCTGTTTCAGACTCAGGGGGTTGTGCAAAGCCTGGGTCACAGGGACCACAACCACCACTGGATGAGGGCAGACAGCTCCATATTGTTTTCATTTCTATAGTGGCACCAGAAATATTGAAAAGGACATCTGAGAGTGCCGACTGGACTATCTGTCCACAGCCAAGATTCCATTCTGGCAACGTTTGTATTATCAAAGCACACGCAACAGTAAAAATTCCTAAAGGCATTCAAATGACAGTAGATGACTTCATCCACACCTGACACATGGCTGCTTTGTAGCAAAGCAGAGAACACCTTTTAGGTGAAAAAAGAACTTTTTTTAAAAAAAAAAATAGAAAAATATATATATATATATATATTTTAGGTATTTCTTACCTTTAAATCCCAGATCCACTCATTGTAAAACCATGCTCTGTCTCCAGGCCAGACGGACTGGGTGTGGAGATGCTGCTGCAACTCGGTGACCTGCATTTTGCAGACACTCAGTGATGATTATAAAGCTCCTGTCTAGCCCTAAAACCCGTGAATGTTACACATTTTGGCCCAAGAAGTGAAGATGACTGCTCTTCAAAACACAACCACAGGCATGTCTTTGGGACCTTTAATCAAGCCGGACTTTGCCAGGACAGCAGCCCGTACTTGCAGGACATTCTGCAGCCTGGATCTATAATGACTTGGGAGAAAACCACAACTCTCCTGCTTCAGCACCATTTTCTGCCTCTGGGAGCAAAGCCCATGGTTTTTGTGAGCCCTCTGCCCTTTTCAGGTTCATCTGCCAGCTAAAGGTTGACCAAATTCTTTGGTTTTGCACAAACCCTTTCCACTCCCATGTACCTTGGTTTCAGTGTGCTTTTTGCTCAATAAACGGGTATTTCACAAGCCGTCCCTGCTCTTGCAGTGATCAAGAAAAATACTGTTGCTATGAGAATTGCCACAAAACTATCAAATACCTTTGCAATTAACTGAACCGTACCAGAGTTTCAACTACAGAGGAATTGTTTAAAACAGATTTTGAGCATTCATCTCTTTTATTTTTTGTACAGTACGTACTTTATTGCAGAGAAGACCGGATGCACTTTTAAAACAAACTCAGGAGTTGCAGAGTTTCCAGACGTTTCTACAAAGCGTCGCCCACAGTAACTCGAGCACAACGGAGACCGTCAGACAAACAGTAAGAGGGAACTCAATCCTATCATCTGCATCACTTGAGAGAGTCAGAAAATCTTGCACCCGATTATTTAAGAGCCATGTAAAACAGGTGGCTCTGCTCCTGCGAGCACCTCCGCCAGCAGTTAACCGTGTCACTCCTGATTTACGCCACTGTAACCGAGACCAGAAGTGGGGCTTGTATCATGAAAGCGGGCAGCGCGGATTGTATGTCAGCGTGATACGCACGCGGTGGCAGATTTGTGACATTTCCTGAAGGGTTTTATTCGGGATCAGAGCAGTGTCTCCCATTTCAGGTGTTACTGGATCTTGGGATCGATGCACAACTGTGCTGCCCGGTCCCTCTCCACATGGGAAAGAAATCTCGGCGTGAGAATGCATCGAGTTGTAACAGGTATTAACTACCACACTAAACCACAGCACAGACTTTGTCTGCCGCGGGTGCTGCTGTGTCTGGTTGTTGGGAAGGATCCGGCGGGTCACAGCCCCACACTGGGACCCCAAGCACATTAAACTGTGGCTAGAAATGTTCTTCAGCGCATCAGTTGACAAAGATAATGCATTTTCCTAGTGAAAACATACACAATAATTGCTTTTGAGAGACACTGGCTGCATCAGCAACTTGAACATTATTATATTAGATACAAATCCTCAACTTTTTTTCTGAAAAATGTGTTTGCTTACCAGTTACATACCCCCAAAGTGAAGCCTTCCCTCTGAGCAACCACCGTGCGATATTAAATACAGTTCAAACTCCTGATGCAAGCCCAGAGCTCGCCCGAGGACACTGAGACTGAATGGGCTGGCACAAGACACATTAGCACAGAAAAGCCTTAAAACGACCAGACTCTGAGTCTGGTTCTCACCTCCTACACCTTTTCAAAGCTTCACCAACATAAACAGTAATGGCATTTTTTACCAGCTGAAGATATGACACACAAGGGTCAAACTCTAATGATGTAAAACCCCCGAGGAGTCAGAAATTCCCCATGATGGATGTTCAGCAGAACGGCTCAGAGTGTGTTCAAGGTATACGCTACAAAAGAGCTGTTCATCTGGACATTGTTTAAGTGCTGATGTGTAATGTGCTGAAAGACAGTTTGCTTTCCTCCTTTAGCATTGTGCCAGCTGTATGAAAGCTAAAAATCTACTGGGGTGAATGGGAACCTTGGGAAAAGTAACCGATTGAAAAAAGCCTTAGAAACAGAAGATTTCTGTGTCATATCAGAGTAGGGATGGCAAGGATCGAGCCAAGAGTTCACCCGACCCACCATGTGCCTCACAGCTTAATTGGGAAAGGATACTTGGGGAGCAGGGGTGATAAATCATTCATTTGTCGCTTCCTGACGGCTTCGCCAAGGCTGCCAGTGCTGGCGGTCAGTACGTGTGCGCTTGTGACTTGCTAAATGAAAACCTACCCACGAAGTGAGAGACCACAACTCAGGGAGGCTTTGGAAGGCCCCCCAAAGTGATGTGCTTCTGACACAGGCTAAATCCGTGATGAGTGAGCAAACCTGAAGCCCGTGAATGCTTTAAACTCTCACGTCTAGTCCCTTGCAGAAGAAAATAGAAAATTATCGCATGAAGTGGTCGCTAGGCACAAATGATTCTTCTTCAAACAGATTCTCACAGGTTTCCCCCTTGTAATTACTAAAATATACTACCTGATGCGTCGCGAGGACAAGTAATTGACATCTAAGGCAATCCAATTTCCACAGCCCTCCCATGATTTCCACCAAGCAGATCACCTTTGTCTTCCTTCTCTAGGAATGACTTCTTGCAGGTGAACATGACGAGCAGCAGCATCGGCAAATGCCACAGGCTGCAGAAGAAAAGCTTCCTGGAGCTGCTGCGATCGGCATCCCTGTAGAACCGAAAGGCGAGGTAGGAGATGTACAGGTTAAGAGGGAGCGAAATGATGGGGAAAGTCCACGTGGTGACATCGAGAACAGGAGCCGCCGTTGAGAGTCCGATTAAGGCCAAGCAGTGACGCAGAGCCACCCGCCGGCACAGCCCCGGGTGGGTGACGGACATCATGCAGTATCCTCCTCGCGAGTAATCTTCCCGCAGACCCCAGCTCAGGGCGTTGAAGTGGGGGAACTGCCAGGAATAGAGGATTCCCCCCAACAGTAACGCACCTGCAGCGGGAGAGAGAGGAGGAAACAGGCGTTAGGACATCGCAAGGTGTGCTATGTAAAGAACTCTGTGGATCCGGGCTGGATTTGCAAAAGAACAGCGCTATGAACCTGTTACACGGCGCTGTGCAGAAGACAAGGCACGCTCGGTAAGATAAGGCATGTTCTGTAAGATAACACACAGCCTGTAAGATAAGGCCCTGCTCTGTTTTTAACGGCATTTACATGGGGTTGCTCATTGTGGTGCGTCTGGTTTTGGAGCACTTAATTTGAAAAGCATTTCAACAAGTCACTTCCTCCTAATGAATCATCACTAATTGGTTTCTGCCCCAATTCGGTCTCTACCTGAGGGAAGGCAGATGAAAATGAAGCAATGTTGGGCAAGAGGCTGTTTTCCTGGGAGCCTCTGGCTCCCACTTTTGGTTGCAGAAGCAGAGCCCTGCTCAGCGACAGCAGCAAAGGAAGATTATAGAATCATAGAATCACAGGATGGCTTGGGTTGAAGGGACCTTCCCAGCTGCCCCAGTGCCACCCCTGCCATGAGCAGGGACATCTTCACCAGCTCAGGTTGCTCAGAGCCCCGTCCAGCCTGGCCTGGGATGTCTCCAGGGATGGGGCATTTCCAGGGATGGGGATCAGCTGCTTATTCCTGAGAACTGGGACTGTACCAGCACCCTGGTCGCCTGGAGCTCTGTGTTTGTGACAGAGGATGAGAACTTTTCATTCCTTCAAGCCAATCGAAGTAACTTCTAAGTGGCTTGATCAAGTAACTCTGTTCACACCCATCAGCTACTTTTACATTTCAAAAGGAGCTATGGAAGCAGCATATTTTTCACAGCTCTCCTGGGGACATGGCACAGGGCCTATTGAGCCAGAAGCAGCTTATGTGCTGATTTCAGAGAGCTTCGAGGAGGCCCTCACACTAAACTCCCTTCACTAATTTTGTCTGAAGACCAAAAATCCCCCAAGGCTGTTGCACATGATGAGCATTCCTGGATTTTCCTTTTGTTTCCCCCGCTCCCAAACACTCCACTTCGGCATTAACACTTTCTTTGCATCTCCCTCTTTCCACGAGCTCATTCTCTATGGAAACTGCCTCTCCATTGGAGCTGTGAGTCTATAATTTTCTTAAAGACTTGATAGAAACAGCAACACTTATCTGCACACGGGTTACTGTATTTAAATTCTTCTTCCCCAGTGACTGCTTGGGCTCTAACAAAAACAAGTCAGTGTCTCCTCTGAGCTGCTTCATGGTTCATGTCTTCTCTCCATCTGTTCTGGATGCACATTCCTCAGGGCTGTGCATATCTAGTTCTTGTCTGAAACAGCACGTCTTACACTGGTGTTGTCATGCAAATAATATTAAAGTTTGCAAAAGAGCCTTTTTTTCCCCCTGCCTTATCAATCAGTGAAGGAACAGCCCATCAGACTTAATGGGGGTTTGCAGTTGCTTATAAGATCCAGTACTGGTATAAAAGACCCATCTCAGTGCTTTTTAAAATGAGCAACACTCCATTAGGTGAGTACAGGCCTCTAAAAGTTGATTACTTCAAGGATGGAGATAGATGCTCATATATGGGCCATGCAGCAGCTTTCAGAACAACTTTGTCTTCTATGATTTACAGGTGAATTCCTGGGCAATGGCCCCAAATGCTTGCAAATCCCACCATTCGATCCTCCCAAAGTCCACTTCCAGGGTGTGGATGCCTCGCACCTTCTCTAAATTGGAATCTTTGGAGACAGTTGAAAACGGTGCACCCCAAAATTACCATTAATTTCAGAAAATTGTGGCAACAAAAGTAATTTTGGCCTTAACAAAATAACACTTGATTCAGTTCTGCTGAAACCTAAGGGAGTAGCTGTACTGAAATAAATTGAAATAAAACTTAATCAAGGAGCAGTACTCCCTGCACCAGCAGAAACAATGGGGAAAATGTTCTTGTAATAAGTCATTCTTTGGCTTTTTCAGCTCTTGTAAAACATATTACCGGAGGCAAGATCCAGAATGTGATAAAGGGGAGATAGGAATATTTTTCAAGGTTCACATCTGACGTGCTTCAGAGACATTAGCTTGTCGTTTTTCAGAACCTGGGGAAAGGTAAGCTACAATTATCCATCATCTCAGGAGGTGTAAGTAGCTGGAGCCAGGATCCACGGCAGAGATGTCCCTGTGTCCCACGGACCCGTCAGCTTTTCACAGAATCCTAGAATGTCAGGGGTTGGAAGGGACCTGGAAAGCTCATCCAGTGCAATCCCCCCATGGAGCAGGAACACCCAGCTGAGGTTCCACAGGAAGGTGTCCAGGCGGGTTTGAATGTCTGCAGAGAAGGAGACTCCACAACCTCCCTGGGCAGCCTGGGCCAGGCTCTGCCACCCTCACCAGGAAGAAGTTTCTTCCAAATTTAAGTGGAACCTTTTGTGTTCCAGTTTGAACCCATTGCCCCTTGTCCTATCACTGGTTGTCACCGAGAAGAGCCTGGCTCCATCCTCCTGACACTCACCCTTTAGATATCTGTAAACATTAATGAGGTCACCCCTCAGTCTCCTCTTCTCCAGCTCCAGAGCCCCAGCTCCCTCAGCCTTTCCTCACACGGGAGATGCTCCACTCCCTTCAGCATCTTCATGGCTGCGCTGGACTCTCTCCAGCAGTTCCCTGTCCTTCTGGAACTGAGGGGCCACAACTGGACACAATATTCCAGATGTGGTCTCACCAGGGTAGAGGGGCAGGAGAACCTCTCTGACCTACTGACCACCCCTCTTCTAATCCACCCCAGGTACCATTGGCCTTCCTGGTCACAAGGGCCCAGTGCTGGCTCATGGTCACCCTGCTGTCCACAGGACCCCCAGGTCCCTTTCCCCTACACTGCTCTCTAATAGGTCATTCCCCAACTTAGACTGGAACCTGGGGTTGTTTCTACCCAGATACAAGACTCTACACTTGCCCTTGTTATATTTCATTAAGTTTTTCCCCAACACATGCTGCGTCTCCATGTCCTGGCTGTAACACAGGCTTTACTTATTCAATTGCTCAAACGCTGTGTGGAGCCAAGCGCAAAACACACCCTAAACCTCAAGCACACAAAACCCTTCAACAGTTCTCTAACTATCACACCATTAAAATAAAGAGTCATCTGGAGAAACTTTAAAACACAAACAGACCAACTAAACTACTTGAGGCTGGATTCCCATTTACAAAGCTCTGGTTTTTACATGCAAGCCTTTGGAATTTAATTACTTTGATTACATTACGACCATTGAGATAATTGATATTTTACAGAGAAGCTGAACAGTAAAACAATTTAATAGGCCATTATGAGGATTTGAACTGACCGGGTCTTTTTGTAGCTTCCCATGTGCCTTGGACATCCTGTAATTTCCTCTGCCCAGGCTGAGACTGTCGGGTTGTCAGAGGTTTTTAGGTGTCCCATAAGTCTGATGATTTGCCGAGCACAGCACCCGGTACCGTACAGTTCAGCATCAAACAAGCCCACAGTAGGAACCCTGTCGAGCCCAGAGCAGACAGGGTAATACTCGTTAATTACTAGATAACTATGTCATAATTAGGTCAGCAGTGTTTTTAAGCAATATTACAGCAAAACTAACTCTGGAGAATCACCTGGCTGAAATAGTGCAGAGTCTACTCTGCTGCTTCTGCATTAAAAAAGTCTATTTAAGCAAACAGGACCCAGGCCTCCAGTATTCTTTCACTTGTGTGCAAAATAGGTATAAAATGTTTTCTTGTTGAGTTCCTACTGTTTAATCACTTTGCACTACCCTGTTTCCCTGAAAATAAGAGTCTTATATTAATTTTTGCTCCAAAAGATGCTTACTTTTTTACATGTACAGCTGCCTGGACACTATTAAATTTGCTTTCTTAATGAACTCTAACTAGGGCTTATTTTTGGAGTAGGGTTTATATTTCAAGTATCATCAAAAGTCCTGAAAAATCATGCTAGGGCTTATTTTCGGTGTAGGGCTTATTTTCAGGGAAACAGGGCAGCTTAGATTTAAGCTGTCAAAAGTTACAGGACTGCAAAAACCAGGTAGGTCCTTTAGCACCCACAGAGTTAAAGATAAATAACAGGTTTTATCATGAATTTTAAGGTTAAGCTACTATTTCTTTTGCTAAATTCTTTTAGAAGTATTTAAATAGTAATATATCTTCCTTTTAATAAACAAGAACAAGCTGAGATATTTATTTTATTTTAATATCTTAAGATAAAGCCAAAATGTCAACTGGCATTGAAGAAGGTAGAAAACAGTTCTTTCTTTCTGTAAATATATTTTTATCTAGTGAAACCCTGAAGCTTTATAAATTGTACTTTTCCTAAAACAAACAAGACACTAAATTCCAGAGTCATTTGGAAACTGCTCAGCAAGGCATTTTAAGGTTCAACAAATTTGGATAAGACTTGGAAATAATTGTGAGATGATAGTTTCAAAAGCAATTAGTGATTCTGGGCTGGCAAACCACAGGAGCTGAGTCTCATTTTCAGAATTACACGAGCGAGAAGCATCCCCCTCTGAAGTTACGCTCTTCACGGTGTTGAGAAGGCCATGTGGTACCCCTAAACTTCGATTAAAATAGTACACTTTATTCCTTTTAAAGTAATTTATGATGGCTATTGCAGGATGGCCCAAATCTCAGGTCGGGGAGCAATGCTGGTGCCTATGCCCGTTGAGTCTTTGGTGTCTCTGTTAAGGAAAGCACTCAAGAGCAGGGAAGGGGAGATGGGTTGCAGGGTGTAAGCCCTTGCGGGTGTGAATACTGAGCTCTGGCAAACACAGGAGAGCAGAGCAACCAGCAGCAACAGCTTCTTGTCCTCCCCACCCTGGGATCGGCGACCCTGGGATTCCCGAGGGCGAGACCCCAAATCACCCGCATCCTGTAAAGGATACAGGGTGTGTTCAAGTCTCTACATCACCTTCTCAAGAAGGAGCTGGCACATTGAGCTGACAGCGCCAACAGAAATCACGCCAGTAGCACTGATCAGAGCAAACCTTTCATTTGCATAAAGCAACCCAGGGCTGCAAACGTGTTTTTTCATCCACTAAAGGGCAGAAGTAACATTTAGATCCTGCTCTTGTGCTGAGGATGCCGCTCTCTTAAGCAGTGATTTGCAATACGCCTCTTCATCACCAAAGAGTTTTATCTATTGTACACTTGGCACGTGGAGCGGCAGCGAGGATTTCACCCACAGCTGAATTATTTCAGCTGTCTGCCTTAAGCAAGACACAATAGTTTGGGATGATCCTATTGCAACGCTCCAAAAAAATTTCTGAAGGCAAGTTCTTCCAGGGCAGAGCCGGCCCTGAGCTCCAAGAGGGCGCAGGCTGGAGCACAGTGTGTTTGGGGGAGCAGAGTCAGCCGGAGCCCAACCAGCCCGGGCAGGCAGATGAACGTGGGTCTGAACGCACAAGTCCAGGCAAACATCTCCAGGGTTATCTACAGACAATGCCGTATGGACACTGTGTTCCTGAAAACACACCGGAGACCAAAAACTTACGATTTCTTCATATTCTTCTCACTGTTCTTTAGACAAGACACAGCGTGTTACCTCATCAGAGTGTTCTGCAAACCTCCGGGATCGCTTTCACAGGACAAACACCTATTTGCTTAATCAATAAAAGGAAATAAATAAAGGAAGAGGGAGCTGATCTGTAGCATCAAGTCAAGAACGGGCTTGTTCCTTCTGCCTTTGCTGTCTTGTTGCATATGTATGACTGGGAAGTGGCCAACCAGGCATTAAAATAAACATGGAATGGTTAAAATATCAGCTCCAAAACAGATGTTGAAATCTTACTGCATTTCCCAAAGCTGGTGTTTACTGCCTTGGCAACCTAAGAATGCTGTTTTGCTTAAAGCACAATTTTAGTAATTCTTCTGCCTTGAATAATATGAAGGCATTTTAAAATCATTTCCAGACTTTGGGAGCTCTCTGACTTATTAGAGGAAAGCACCGGCCTTTTGTCTCTAGGAAGCTGGTCTGAGTTTGGCTGCCAGGAGGGGAAGGCTTTGGTAGTCTAAGCTCAGCCTTTTAATGCATCGCAGTCAGGAAACAACCACACACCGTTTTACTTGATAGCACACAACTGGCTCTCCTCCCTGAAAAGATGTTGAACAAATTACTCCTCTTTAATCCAGACAAGGTAGATTAGAGCTCCGAGACTTGACTTGGTCCAGCTGTATCCACCTGCTTGTGAGCACCGCGCTGTCTCAGAGCGCATTTTTCACCTTTTCTAAAGGAAATTTAACATAATCAGTCCAAATCTCTTCACTGTGGTCCTGCATGATTTTTACAGGATGTTACACTTGTGGCAAATGTACTGGATGCATCCCCAAAGCTTTTATTTTCTATCTTTTGTGTTTGTTCACAACAAGATACACAGAGTGGTCTTCCCCGGAGATTTCTAACTAAGCAGCTATTATGGGGGTAAAAAAAGATGTTGAAGTCTTGTCAAAGCCTTGTTGCCCATTGCAGATTCAATGTAATATTGAACACCCAAATGATTACTTGGAGGTGACGGTACAAATATCCCGAGTGCTCTGGAGAGTCACATCCACAACACATATGTACAGTCTTGATACATCCAGACTGGTTTATTAAGCTGGCGGTGGCATCTTCTGTTTGCAAAGGAGAGTTGGAAGGTGCAATAATTACTATATTTCCTTTCAGCTTGTTTTGGTGATGGAAAATGACTATTAGGGAAAATCAATTGGCCTCCGATTACCGGCATTCAAGATACTGCCCTGATAACAATCACTCCCAAGGAAAAATGTTGCCTACTATTTAATTTTTCCCATTGTTTTGGGGAGTAGAAAAGAGATTAGCTCTACAAAATTTACACCCTCATTTGCGATTATGAAACCTTCTCAAACGCAAAGACATTTGGGAATTACTTAATCATGAGCCTTAACCAAACTGAGGCAATTCCCCCCTGCTTTACCACTGCAGCATTTCCTACGTTAGCACCACAGCAAGACAACAACCGGCACTTCTGCTTCCACTGGAAAACAAAAGCAGACGCTGCCGCTCGTGTCGGATGCCGCGGGAGCGGCAAAGCAGCCTTGAGGAGGAAGAAAGGAAAAGTATCGCTTGGAAAGCTTTGCACAAGGTCTCCGGGCTGCAAACAATGGTCCCGGCTGCCAGCGCGGGCACGCACGGCCCTGATTGTGAGTCTTCAAGGTTACACGGTCATGTAAACCAAGGGCGAGGAGGAGAAGGCTGCAAAACTCAAAAGCTTCATGGTCATGGGTTTCAATAGCTGTTTCTTTTGAAGGAAGGCACAAAAGGCTCGTGGAACAGGAGCGTCTCAGGGCTGCGATAGACTCCTCTGCCGAAACATAAAGGGAAGGGGATGTTGGCCGTGTGTCCGGGCTGTCGGCAGGACAAAATGACGATCCTCCGTGTCCGCCACGAATGGGAAATGAAGTTGGCAGTGGTGTTTTCACCTCACAGCAGCGTTCCTGGCCACTGCCTGTTGCAGGAGGACACCAGATGTCCTCAGGTACGCTGGCCATGCAGAGATAAGCTGCGTGCATATGGTTACACACAGGCATGCACACATTTTGTACGACACAACAGGTTATTACAGCTGAAAGCCTCACAGGGAAACACCTCTCATTATACAGGCAAGGCTGAGAAAAACAACAACGCCATGCATAATTCGTCTTTGCTAAGCCCAGCAAGAAGTGCCATAAAAAATGCGAGCCTGTTTGGTAAGATGAAAATATGGTCTTTGCACAGACCGTTCATTATGCGCAAATATATTGAGGAAGGATTTGCCAAAGACTCAGCAGAGGATTGCGAACCTGCGGAACCGTGCAGGGCTCCTCATCGCCCGCCTCTTCCAGGGTTCCCACGCGGCCTGAGGATGGGGGCCCCTGCGGCAGAGCCCCCGTCCTGCTCCTCCAGCGGGTGTTGTGTCACACACCCAGACACCAGAGCTTCTCCCATGGGTCTTGTGTCACACACCCGGACACCAGAGCTTCTCCCATGGGTGTTGTGTCACACACCCGGACACCGGAGCTTCTCCCATGGGTCTTGTGTCACACACCTGGACACCAGAGCTTCTCCCATGGGTGTTGTGTCACACACCTGGACACCAGAGCTTCTCCCATGGGTGTTGTGTCACACACCCGGACACCAGAGCTTCTCCCATGGGTGTTGTGTCACACACCCGGACACCGGAGCTTCTCCCATGGGTGTTGTGTCACACACCCGGACACCGGAGCTTCTCCCATGGGTGTTGTGTCACACACCCGGACACCGGAGCTTCTCCCATGGGTGTTGTGTCACACACCTGGACACCAGAGCTTCTCCCATGGGTCTTGTGTCACACACCCGGACACCAGAGCTTCTCCCATGGGTGTTGTGTCACACACCTGGACACCAGAGCTTCTCCCATGGGTGTTGTGTCACACACCCGGACACCGGAGCTTCTCCCATGGGTGTTGTGTCACACACCCGGACACTGGAGCTTCTCCCATGGGTGTTGTGTCACACACCCGGACACTGGAGCTTCTCCCATGGGTGTTGTGTCACACACCTGGACACCGGAGCTTCTCCCAAGGGTGTTGTGTCACAGCCAGGGGCTGCACAGCCCCATCTCCTCCCCGTGCCCCACCAGCCACGCGTGGGGCACAGAACCGGGTGAGGACACGTTGCCTGTGAATTCACGGCTCTGTCCCTCAGGTATCCCAGCGGTGGAACTGCCATTTCTTTTGTCTCTTGTGAAGGGTGAAAAGGGGGAAACAAACCAGCCCACTGGCTTTTGTCCTAAATTCAGACCAGCTGCTTACTAGTATTGTTCCTCTGCCTTGGTTTTTACCCCCACCAAGCACACTCCTGGGCCCCCAGCTTCTAATTCTCATATGTCAGTGACATGAATATCTCTGTTTCCTCTGGAACAGACTACAAATTCTGCTGTCTTTCATCTGAGAAGTGAAACCCCCCCCAAACCTGGGTTTATTAGCGTGAGTTTATAGCCGGAGCCTCCTCCGCATGGGCAGGACGATGAGGTGCCCGGCTCGGGGTCGCTCCCGGACCTGCTCCCACGTCCAGGGGCTTTGAAAAGCTCTAAGTGCTTAACGGGAAGGGACACAAAGATCTCCGAGCTTATTTTGCACGCAATTAAGCTGTTGCTTTGCTCTCCCTCCTCCCGGCAGACAAGTGCTACATCAGGGAAGGTATGAGGGGCTCTGGCCATTGACAGGTTGGGCACAGACCCCCCTCCCCTATTCTCTTTTTTCTGTTGTTACTGAAACCATCCATCTGCCAAATGTCGCTAGCTGATAAGAACTGTTTTTAAATCCCCATTTGTAAATAGATGTTGGCTGACATAATTAATGTCTACCATACAACACCATTTGAATTACAAAGTAAAGGCAATTTAAAAAATCAGCCTCCACATGATTACAATTGATACTCAAGTCTATAAATTCCATAGCCCCAGGAATTATTTAAATTTCGGAAAATGAATGAAAATCAGTACAAGATGTCTCTCAGGAAAGCGAGACCAGAAGTGGAGCATCTGAGATAAACTAAATAGCCTCTTGAGATAAACATTCTTTGGTGCAGTAATACCTATGGCTCCAGGCCACCACGGGTCTGTAATGTCTGCTGTACTGTCAGGGCTGTTATCTGCTCTGCCACTGCCACCTACTCAGAATAAATCCCCTTAACTGATAAGCACATTATGTTGAGGACCCCCGCTTGTCACTTCCATCTCACTGGGTGGTTTATCCGATGGCACCGAATTGCTCTGCTCTCAGACGCCGATACCGCTGGGATGGAGCACAGCAAGGTCAGCGGACGATGTGCAAAATGTATAAAGCAAAATACAGGCTGCAGCACTTGGAAACATTTACCCTAAATTCAGTTTTTCTGCCAAGTAGAAATAACAAGTTTAAATGGACAACAAACATTTCTAATGAGCAAACTGCAGTGTTAGTCTGGGGAGGAAGACCAGCAACACAACAGTAATTTAAAGCATGTATATGTTGAACCTCTCACACATCAAAATAAATAGCTCTGTTATATTATATATATAATATATATACATATTATAATATGTATATATTATATAAGTTCACAGCATTGCAGCACAGCCAGGGGCGATCCAGCGCCTGGACCCAGCACAGACCAGGACGCTGCTGAGCTTCACCTTTTTCCTGGTTTTACGCTATTAAAAGCTTTAAGTGAATTCCATTATTTTCCTGCTAGTCCTTCCTTTGTAAAAATCAGGAGAAATAATTTGAGGGCGTCTAGATTTACAAGAGAAACAAATCTCTTTGGAAAGAAATAGTACCACAAAGGAGCAATGAAATTGGCTTTCAAGGAAGCAAACGTGTTACTGCAAATCACAGCTTGGCACTTGAGTTCTGCATAAATACACCAGATATGTGGTAGTGATATCCATGTGATAAATTACATTTATCACGCACCTTTGACCATCTCACCTGCACTCGACTCCCCCAGCGAGGAAATGTTACCATTCCTGATCTTTCAGCAGTTTCAAACAGCTGCCATTAAAAAAAACCCACAAAACCCCCACACCCACAACAAA
The DNA here is from genome assembly GCF_037038585.1 of Patagioenas fasciata. NCBI lineage: Eukaryota > Metazoa > Chordata > Aves > Columbiformes > Columbidae > Patagioenas > Patagioenas fasciata. The sequence goes on along the minus strand of NC_092537.1, from coordinate 9,038,510 downwards.
GAATTCCACATCTTCCCAGAGATAACCTTATCTTTCCCTTTTGAAATGTGAGGTTTTCCCTAAATTACGTTGGAACAAAATCTAGGGTTGGGGGCAGGATGTTTAATCAGGTTTAAGTGCACATAATTAAAGCTACATATTGGGGCATAAATGGAAGCAAGCATCACTGGGAATCACTGTCAGATCTGCAAAAGTTGTGTAGTGTAAGAAATACCAGTAAGCGTTTGCATCACTGGAAATATAAGGTTTTTTATCAGGAAATATATGGTATTTGTTTCTTGTGCAAGAAACTGTCAATCTTTGAAATAAGAAAGCCATAAGGAAAATCAGTAAAAATTAAAATGAGGTTGCTCCAATATGAAACGCTTTGTTATCGTCCTGGAATCAGAAATTAGGAATTATCTCCAACTCTCTCGGACGACCAAGAGCATCTCACAGCGCCGGCTACAAACCACCCCAGGGATGCTCCTGAAACCCAACAGGACAGGAGGCGCAGGCTGGGCTGTCCCAGGTACCGCACGGGATGGGGCCACACCTGGTTACCCCCTCACATGGTAACGAAATTTGACACTTAAATATTGTTTTCCCCACAAACTGTGGGCTGCAGTGAGAAGATCACAAGGAGAGAAATCCCCAGGAAAACGTAAACTCAAAAAATCACCAGTTAAGCGGTGAGAACCTTCCTTCTAATTAGTTTTCTACCTCCCTTCCTTCACATTCCTCTTTGTTATTGAGTGGAATGATCTTTTTTGACTTTTATTTTTTTTTTTTTTAAACAAGGTGCAAATGCATTTTCACACCTTTACCAAAAACTAGGTTAAGTCTCCAAGCTAATTACACATCATTAATGAGTTCCACGAGTGTGGTTAGGCTGGCTGGAGAAGGGATGCACGTCTGTGCTCCATACGGGTCTGATGCTGCCGGGTACTCAACTCCCTTCTCGTTTGCTATAGTAGAATCTTTAGCACTGAAAATCACAGTTTACAATGCAATCTTTTTCTTCTGTGACTTTTCTTTTTAAAGATAGTGGGTTTTCTTTGTTTGTTCCTTTTTATTTTATTTTGTGGTTTTTTCTTTGTGTGGTTAGTTGGTTGGGGTTTATTTTGAATATTGAAACACACTAAAATGTTACATTCAGGTCACCATTTTCAGAGCTCTGCCCAGGTGTGCTTCATTACAAAGCCCAACATTGGCTCAGTAACGTTTATTTCTCTATTAAACAAGCTGCTTGGTCTCACTGACACAGCCTGGGAGGTGACTGTAGAAGCTTGAACCTCCTAGCCCAACCAGACACTACAACAGATTATCCCTTCATGGCAGAGTGGGTAGAAGGACACGTAACCACATCTCAGCTGCAAATTAGAGAAGAAGAATTGACTTGGAACCCCAGTGGTGCTGCCTGTCCTGCCTGGCATACAGGGCCAGTTGAGCTCTTTGCAAAATGGGTCTCAAACAGCAAGCTGGAATTTGAGGAATTAAAGATCATCACAGAATATTTTGAGTTGGAAGGGATCTTCAAGGGTCATCAGCAGGGACATCTTCAACCTCCAGTGATCTTCGATAATGAAAACTGGTGCCAGATTACTGGGTTTTAGCTGCAGCAGTTTAATGGATATTTTAAAAAGCAGGGGTGAAAATGTGAACCATGACAACTATTACAACAAGGGCTCTTGGAGAGCCGGAGTTCTTCACCCCAGCTCCTCCGGGTTGGACTTTGCAGGTGGAGGACAGGCACATGAGTCACATTCTACCACCAACTCTAAAAAGAGATGCCAAAACCAACGCAGAAATCTCTAAACAAGATCTAGGCAACTGCAGCCACAATTATAGTCCTTAAAAATAAGTCTTTTCTGGTTTTAATCCATTCTCATCTCTTTAGATATAAAGAACTTCTAATGATGTCCATTAGACACTCCTTAACATGAGACATTAAACATACATATACATATCATTTATAGGTCTAAATATTAAGAAAACTTTCAGAGATGTAAATGTTTGTATAGAAGTACTACAGACTATTAAAAACCCACCACGGAACCCTTCATCCTCGCTCTAGAGCAGATCTGTATCAGAACACGCGTACACAAACCAGTTCACGCTGACTTCTATAGGAAGCGCACAGCAGAAACGAAGAACAGCATCCTATGGATTTTGCAGATTCTGATATTTTCTGGTTAAAAGCCCTGTTGTTGAAAGTATTATTCAAACCTTAAATATGCCACAGTGTGATGTGAGTGTGCGCTAAAAAGGTTCTTAACAGACCTGTTAGCTGAACTTCATTAGTTTCTTCAGAATATAACTATGTGGAGCCACTTTGATTCAGAAGTTTCTAGCTGGCAGGAAAAACAAGCCCTGATTGTGTCAGTTTAGCTGCTGAAGACATCAGTGTTTTACGAGGGATGCAAAAACGTTCACAGTCACTAAAATAGAAATCCTTGTTTGCTTTTTAAGGAGGGAGGGAAGGAACATTTATAACTTAGAGTTTGGAAATGGGCAATTAAGAAATACACCAATAAATTAATCTTCCTAGGATATTTTCTGGCTTGTGGAAAGACAGTAATAAACACATCTGGGAATTTTCCAGCTGAAAGCGCCTGACTTATAAGTTGGATCTTACTGGGTATGGTTTTAATCCTGAAATTATGTAACGTTTTCTTCCATGTGAACCTCAAATACACTCTTTTCCTCCTAGATTATTTTTTAAGATGGTCTAAACACATATTCACTAGGACACGGCCTTTTATCAGCTCATGCTGGCCCCTGAAATGCCCCTGTAAGGAGAATGATACCATCATGTCTGCTCATTCAGTCCTTACGGTAAGAGACTTTGGCATCGTGAACAGCAGAATATATCGATTTTCAAAGCAGTATCAGGTCAACAAGCACAAAGAACAAGGTTTACTGCCTTTTGAGCAGGTCTTTTTAGCTATGCCAAAGGCCATGCTGACAACCACTCACCCAGATCACAGAATCACTGGATGGCTGGGGTTGAATGGACCTCTGCAGACCCCCAGTCCAAGCCCTGCTCACGCAGGGTCACAGAGCAGATCACACAGGTGGGTCCAGGCGGGTTTCAATGTCTCAGAGAAGGAGACTCCACACCCGCTCTGGGCAGCCTGGGCCAGTCTCTGGCACCTCCCAGCAAACAAGTTTCTCTTCACGTTCTGATGGAGCCTCCTGTGTTTCAGTCTGTGCCCGCTGCCCCTCACCCTGGCATCGGGCACCACTGAACAGAGTCTGGTCCATCCTCTGACACCCACCCTGAGATACTGATCACATTGGCCAGATCCCTCTCAGCTTTTCCAGCTTCAGACCCCTCAGCATCTCTGTAGCTGGACTCCCTCCAGTAATTCACAGAATCACAGAATCTCAGGGATTGGAAGGGACCTGGAAAGCTCATCCAGTGCAATCCCCCCATGGAGCAGGAACACCCAGCTGAGGTTCCACAGGAAGGTGTCCAGGCGGGTTTGAATGTCTGCAGAGAAGGAGACTCCACAACCTCCCTGGGCAGCCTGGGCCAGGCTCTGCCACCCTCACCAGGAAGAAGTTTCTTCTCAAATTCAAGTGCAATCTTTTACGTTCCAGTTTGAACCCATTACCCCTTGTCCTACCATTGGTTGTCACCGAGAAGAGCCTGGCTCCATCCTCCTGACACTCACCCTTTATGTATCTGTAACTGAGGAGCCCAGAACTGGACACACAACTCCAGATGCAGCCTCACCGGGGCAGAATAGGTGTAAATGGTTTATACTCACCAGCATCCAGACTGCCGGTCGCCGCAGTCCAGCCCATGACGGGGGGAATGGCCCCGACAACAGCTCCCACCCACGTGTTGGCGATGCTCATTCTCTTCATGGGCGTGTAACAACACGTGTACAGGAAAATGTTGAAGGCCCCCAGGGCGCCGGTGAGCGGGTTCACCCCCAGCGTCAGCAGCGCGATGCCCGGGACTCCGCAGGAGGCGGCAAAGCAGACGGCGAGCAGGGGGCTGAGAGAGAGCAGGAGACAAGCTGAGAAAAGAATCTGTCTTAAAGAACGACTCCAGCCCCTCTCCTTCTGCCCCCTCCCAAAAATTAAGATGGAATTTTTGTTATTTCTTCACTCGCCCAGCCCAAATTTTCCCATCTGCCTCCCCATCTTGAGGGAAGCCTTTCTAAAACATTCAGACGATCTTGCCGCAGATTTGCAACAACAGGTGATACTTATTTTTGTGATCACTGTGTTCACCAAATGAATTCAACCTGTGCAGGTAAATAGCCCCTACGGAGAACTGGTGCTCCCAGCAAATCTTTCATTTTAACCTCGGTCAATTTTGACCTCTGGAAAAAGCACTCGGGGTTTAGAGTGAATGAGAATGGTTGTAGCTTGTCAGGTTTTTAACTGATTGCAACTATCCAAGGGATCTTTAGACTGAAATGCAACAGGGTTAGACACAAAATTAGGAAGCATTTACGAGAAAAAGAGTACATTCAATCATTTTGAAATTACGTCAACATGATATATTTTGGCTTTACTGAAAACAAGCTGAATTTTCTCTCCATTTTCTTTTAGCTTATGCACTGTGTTAACCAAGGGTAGCACAGCAAAGCAATTCCAGCAACAGAACCAAAATTAAAACTTATTATCTACTAAGTGTGACTGGAATTAAGTGAGGATATTTTAGGCTTGGCCTAAAGCAGCAAACAACGAACACGGAAATTATTTCTGTTTCCTTCTATTGCACACCAGCTAAGAGCTCAGGGAAGGCTGGAAATTCCCATTAAAACCCGTAAGAAAGTGGCTGAAGCTGTGTCAACTCCTGCTAATAAGTTCCACAATAAACATCCAAATATGACAAATAAGGTTTTTTTGTTTGGCTACCAAAACCACACCAAGCTGCAACCCTAAGGAAGGTTTATTTGTGATCCTTGCACTGGCTCAGCGATTGCTGCTGGTGGAAATCTCTTCACACGTGCTTGTTGGAGGGTATTTTGTAGGGTGGAAAGAGAGAACTAAATCCACTAGGAAATAACGTGGTGTGGGAGGGAAGGGAGAAAAATGCCATTAACTGAGTTGCACTTAATAACCGGTGTGGCTAAATACACACTTCTAGTCACTCATATAAGAGCAGCAAATACGTGTGTTTGCACCAAATGTCTCGGCGTGAAGTTTAGCTTTACACGTCTTGTCTAATCGAAAACTATGTGGCCTTTGTATTCTGTGATCACCCTGCCCTCTGGCCAAATACTTAACCCTAAAATACGTGTTGCAAGCACTGCTCCAACACTCATAAGAAAAATGTGCTGCTGGGGAAGAATTATGTGAGAGTTTTATCAGCGCAAAATCCTATCACTCAAATCTTGTTTTTTAAGACCTTTGTTGGACCAACTGGAGATCCTAAAGAACTGGAAGAACTAAAATGAACAAATCTTGCACTAAAGATCTGCCTTCAATTATAAAGTAAATTAACTAAGTCGTTTCATCCAACTTTTCAAAACTATCAACAGATTTTAGGTTATGGAGCATGCACAGAGAGCATTTACACTCCACCATTACTGGTCTTGCCGTTACTAATACATCAGGGATAGAGGTCGGGTACATCGTTGCCATCCGCTGACAATGAGATATAACATTTGAGCCTGTTTTCAGGAGCCGTACTGCGAAAGGAGCCATACGGTGCTGAGCCCTCTGGTTTTGCAGCTACAAGCGCTCTCCTGCAAAAGGCAGCAAAACACAATCTGTACCGCGAACGGTCTCAACGCCGACCACAAACGCTGCCGCGCTCTGCAGACGTTGTCCCTCTGCAGTGAAAGCCTGACTGGGTCTGGTTCAGCAAATCTATCTTGACTGATTCCTGAATAAAATACAGTCAGACGGTAAACACCGGATTGATACAATACACATTTTCGAGGCGACAAAAGACCAGCGTGACCCTCTGAGGCCGGGCTACCCACGTTCGCTCCTGCGGGGCTCACAGACGTAAATGAGGACACAGTCTGACCTAATGTAATGAGCACTTTTCTCACTAATCAAGAGTGAAGACTCATCTACACGTCAAACGAACGCTACACACCATGAGCTGGTCAGACACCGGCTCTTCGTGCCTTTGACGGGGTGGGAAGCGCAAAGCCCTGCGGCGCTTCACATCCAACCACTGGATCGGAAAATCACCTTTAAAAAATGAGGCTTTAACAAAAAGGAAGAGTGACGTTATGTGGCCGAGACCTTCAAAATATTTGTTCTGCTCCTGGTGGATGAAAACACATTTTTGTTTCTCAGTTTCTTCCTTTTTTGCCTCTTTATAATGAAGTTCCTGAAGGCAGCTTGATTAGTGTCTGCAATAGTCCTAACAATCGCAGGGGAGGGTATCAAGTCAACGATGGCTGTTCTTCATGAGCAGTTGAACTGGACAACTTTTAAGCATCCTGAAAGTATCGCATTTTCTACATCTCCCCAGTGTTTCCTAAACAATCAAGGAACAGTAAAATTCTTCTAGAAGAGTAATTGTTTGACTTACAAGTGCCTGCCCCTAAAACTCCAGCTGAGATCAGACGCTCAAACTGTGATTCAATGATTCGGTTTTGTTATTTCTGCCCCTTAAAACGCTATTTGGCATCACAAAGACACTGCAATAAAAGATTAGGACCTTGTTTGTTTGGTGAGACATGAGGTAGAAGAGAATTCAACTCATTCTCCCGTAAAGGTGTCATGTTTACAAGGTCTAGGAGAAGTATAAGAAACTCCTCGTTGGGAATATCTGAGGAAAAAGTAGAGATTTCAGTCCTCAGTGCAGTTTTTTTCTGCTTCAGTCACTCCCAGGATTTTAAGAAGAAAAGACTGATTGGAGGTTTAAATCACAGCAGCTTTAGGTGTACTCTGATTTCTACTACTTTATGGTTTTCTAGGGACCATTATGTATCTCCTTGCCCACACGAGGTCTGGCAAAACCCCGGCGTGTGCTGCGAGGCTCATTATTTGATGCCTTCTCCTTTGCCCTTGCCTGTATCTCACCAAGGAGATCAGCATCCCATTCTGGAGCAGGAGAAAGGCCGGAATGCCGAGCTGTCTCTGGATTTGCCCCATCACCCACGCGGTTCCTCCCACTACAGCATCAGTCCTGGGTAACCCAATGCCGGGGAATTCTCACATGTTGGTCAAAAGCGGTTACGGGGTCTCCACTGGTTTCCTCCATCCTTAAACCATCCCATGCAGGCTGATGACAGATGCTGGTGCAGAAGCCTCATTTCACTGGGGCGTTCACTTACGCTAAGGGAATCGCTCCCATGGGAAACAAAAGGCAAACTTTCATTGGAAAATTGGCCAAGGAGCAAGCTCAGAAAGCAAACAGATTGAGTAAGAAATGAGGTTTTATGATGGGCTCGTGGGAGGAGTTGGTTTCAGTTACTTGGCTGATTAAAATCAGACTTTGGAAAAATATTCCAAGTGCCAAATGAGTTCTCTTCTAATTTCAACTGCAAAATACCCAACATGTCACCACATCGGACACCTCCTAAAGGAAACCCAAAAACCGGTAGTTCTGCCTCGTTCTTCTCTCCTTTAAAGAGAACGGACATGTCAAACTCTACCTAATACTACTGTTAAAAGACATTCATATTCAACTCAAAGCTTTTGAGAGAACTTCAGCTTAAATAGTGAATAACCAAACCTTTCATCATCCAAAGAAAGTATGTTGACATTTCTCCCATAGAGTTCACCCAAAACGGACCCTCCCCAGTCGCACTCCACTGAGAGCATCCACGAGGAGGAGGAGGAAGAGGAGGAGGACAACAGGCCCTGGTTTCTCCTCATTTAACTCGAAGCTTTTGTGACCCAGAGGTGTGTGCAGAGATGCTGGTGGTCAGGCCGGGATGCTCTGGGTACCACAGGCCAGGCAGCAATGGGGGAACCTGGAGCAGGCAGGAGGAATCATCTCCCAAGCTGGTTGTCACTTACAGATGAGCTGGTTATACATATATAATGATCCTACACACATGCGCATGAAATATTTGTATTTAATAGGCTTCAGAGTCATAGATAATAGTACTTATTGACTCACAGTGTTACTTGGAGAAATCAAGGGGGGAAAACAAATTGAAGCATTTGGTCATCTATAAAATTAATGCACTATTTTACCTATTTCACAGCAGCATTAGGAAGCTTAATGTCTATAAAGATCAATAGCATCACTACAGCATGGGCTTTTCTATGCTGTCCTTGGCAAAACATCTTGTGAAGGTGACTGTCAAAGTACAGTTTGACCTATGATTTAAAAAAACAGTATTAAAAAAGGTGAAAAAGTTTAAAGAAAATGTTGTTTGGAAAAAAACAATCGAGAAGCTAGCAAAAAATTCCCTCTTAAAACCTATCAATATCTAGAAATATGGAAAATTCCTGTATCAGCAGCTAAGGCTTCCACTTATCTCTGTGAATATATTGACGCTCATATACAAAAACAGACACAAAGCCCATATGAATCCTGAGTAGGCGCATTAATGCAATCAGCAATTGTATGCAATTCATGTTCAGATGTTATAAATACATAAGAAACTTAATTTGTGACCTTGTGTTAATGGCAAATTGGCCACGCAAACCATATTTGCATTAAAGTGTAAGCCTGAATGTAAGTGTCCATTTAAAACCGCCTGTGTATTTTTCAGGTGAAGTGTAAGTGCTTCTATTTGAAAATCAGATTCCAAGCCTAACACAAAAGTAATAAAACAAATTGTCTTCTCCTTGTCTGTCAAAAACCTTTTACAGAAACATCACCCACTTCTTAAAGGGCAAACAAAAAAAACCCACCCAAAACAACAATGCCCTTTTGTTTTGCTGCAGTGTGCACGTAATACCTTAATGGATTGAAACAGCTACATTTCTGTTTGATTGTTTTGTAGTAGATCTTACTATTATCGACGCAGGGTGATGTCCTAAACTGAGCAGGACAGGGATGATGTCGAATAGAGCCCAGAGGGCAGTCCTGGTGCCAAGGGCCGCAGCCGGGCAGAGGTAGGACATGGTCCTGCTCCCGAGCACCTCCAGCCACTGAGCCCTTTCATTAAACTGCAATTTTAGTTATTTATTTAATGAGAAAAAACTGTTTTTTTTGGGTTTTTTTTTGGTGCGTTTTCTGTTTTATTCAAGACCCAGGTTGAGCAGAACCACCTCGCTCCTTCCCCTCGCTTGTTTGCTGCTGCCCACACAAACAGTCCCGGGTCACCCCCGATTTCAGCATCTTCCCCGGTGGCAGATAAACGGTGCCGAGACAATAAAGGGGAGATTGACGGCTCAGATTGATCTCAACATTGCTGTGCAGGGCGTAAATTCCATCTGCATAGAGTGTCAAAACAATTTGTCGTAATAAGAAGAGGAACAGCCTGCACCAGCCTCATGCACAGACGGGCTGAAAATAGCGGGAGCTGGGAAGAACGTATTTGGCAGACGAAGAATACAAGTGTGATTCTCATCTTTGCAGCTTCGTTTCACCATCGCGGGCTGAGATACGAGTCCAGTGCGTGAGCACTGTTCCAAGGCCATAATTAAAGTCAGATTTCAGAAGTAAGCATCATAAGTTGCTTATTATTTCTGGAATCTGTAGGTACTAAAAATGTCCCCAGCCAGTACGAGGCTGCCGGAGGAAGCCCCCCTCTTCTTCCTAATTTTTTCCAGGTCAGCAGTAAGTTATTAAGGGCTTCTGAAGCCACTTACAAACTCAGCCAAAAGAATCAGCCTGAAGTTTTTGTGTTTTTCCGACAGCAATGAGAGGTTACACAAACTGAGGGGCAAGTCACATCCCTTTGAAGGTTCCTCAGGCCGCAAAAGCCCATGGTCCTTGCAAGAGGGGACAATGTGCACGGAGATCCCAGTACAAATGCACCCAACCCTGGGCAGAAAACAGGAATTCTGCCCAGCTGTTCATTTACAGCTTTGCTCATCTCCTGGCATCGCCACAATCCCTGCAGTCAAGCAACATTAAGAGTTGCCAAAAAACAGTCCCAGGGTAGGAGCTGGTGACTGTCATATGGTACCGAGCTAAGACTTGGTCACCTCCCTTAGCCAGAGTATCAGCAAAGGGATTATATATATTTTTAAAGCTCAGCACCCAAGAAGCCCTGAACCCTCTTCGGCAGCTTTTAGAGATCCACCAAGAAAATGAGGGCAGGCCATCAACCCCAGGAGTCACCCCAGGCAATCCCATCCCGCTTGGAAGAGAGACAAAGAGCCGAGGATGTTACACGCTGTAGTAACACATGATTATATAGAAGCTTTCCTGCTCCTACGACTTGGGTACCGGGGAAGGAAGCCCATCTCCTTCGCGCACACATCTGGATTGCGTTTGCGGAATTTCCAGCTCCGCTTCCCCAGATGGACGGGTGCCCGGAGCCGGCAGCGGGGTCGTCCGCCGGCGCAAGTGCCGTACAGTCAGCTGACTGCAGAAAATGAGCCAAAATGCTGCAAAATACACATTTTGCCCCGAAAGGCAATGGTAGCTTCCCTGAAGTTATTTTTGATGGGAGGTTCAAACAAAAATACGCAGCTTCTAAGCTCAAAGTAAGGCACAGAGCATTCAAAAGCAATCAGTAATCACGGCAGACAACTGAATGATGGCAATCTACCAGCAGTGAAATTAAATTTTAACTTTCCACACAAATCCTTTCAGGCTGCATATTTATATATTTAGTAATAAAAACCATATTCATGCCCATTGTCAGCTGTAAAAGTTCTACAGTCATAACAACAGCGTTAATGGAAGCTGAAAGTGGAACAACATTGCCGGGCTCAGTAGCTTCATCTCTGATGACTTTTCTGAAGTAATTCTAAGGTTTTTTTGCAAAAGACATTAAACTCAGAAAAGTCCTATAGGCAGACTGGGGATGTACCTGACAGAGAAGAAAACCCCAAACATCCACACTCAGTTTTGAGATTTTAAATCAAAGTCGTTATATAATGATACATTATGAACCCCTAATTAGTATAGTTTTGAGGCAGCATATCTTTTTTTTAAGGACTGACAAAATATTTTTATATTCAATTATAGATTGGATTAGTCTCAAGGAGAGAGATTTCTTTCCAAGTAAAAGCAAAAAGTAACTTTAACATTGGCAGAATGGCTATATTGTGAGAACCTTTTGTTTCTTCGTGTAGATCTGATTCAGCATCACCCAGAAGCTTCAGCATCACAAGAAATCTGCTCTCTCACTTTTGATACCATCTTCCACAGGTACATTGTGTCTGAACAGTATGAAAAGCCCAAGAACCCGCTGACTGAGTGTCAAGGGTTAAGATTGCGGGGTGACAATCAAACCCTGGCAGATGTATTGTTAACCTCCTCTCTCCCCGCTTCCCCATTTTGCCCCTCTCTCTCCCCCCTTCCCACTCAGCACAGGCAATCGGGAGGGAAAGGACAGAGAGAAGAGAGCTGGAAAAATTAAAGATGTTTTACTAATGCTACTAATAAGAACAGAGAAAATAATACAAAATATACAAAACCAATCTTGAAAGTCCCAGCAACTGCAGAGCCGGCACCCAAAGTCCTGGACTGGACTCTGCAGCCAACCGGAGCTGGATTCAGTCTGTCACTGGGCCTCAGTTCGCAGGGACGACTCGCAAGGTCCTCTCCTAATGTCGGCCATAAGGAGAAGGGACGAGATCCTCGTGATCTCCTACTTTTATATGAAGTATTCACATGAATGGGATGTTATACACAGTTGGTCAGTTTCTTGGTCACCTGTTTCTCATTGCCCCTCTCCCGAGATGTCCATCCGTGCTTATCAATAACTTCCCATTCCATTGCTATGTTCACCAAAACATGGATCTGCTTCTCCAAGAAAATGCAGCTAATATGAAGGTTTAGCTGACAGGCAAATTCACTAGAAGAGAAACTTGTTTTTTAACAAAACCAGGACACTGAGGCTCAATCTTGCAAAGTACCAGAATTATATTAAACTGAACAATATCTACCAATGAGCTAAAATGGTACTATTTGAAGGGAAAAGATGTAGAGAAAGATCTTAATAGATATTCATTTATTCTCCCTCAGTCACGTAACAAAGTCCATGACTCATGACAAGGGATGAGGGACAATGTCTTTTAAAACTGAAACGTGAAACTAAATTACACTTTTAACTCCAAATACCAGAATACCTGCTTGTCTATCATTCACCACCACAGACCGACAAGATGTCCCTTCGGAGGTGCAAACAAATGGGGAACTTTGTCACATTTCTTAATGAATTATTTAACTTTGTCTTCACAGGTTAAGAATTCGTATCTACGTTCTGTCAGTGTCTGGGATCTCACCCCAAAAATGTGTTGCTGTGGCAGATCAGGCTCTACATGTACTACAAGTGCTGAATTTTATATCGAATCCCCTTTAAGTGGGTAGAAATACCACATTTTTAAAATTGCCAGAACACACTTGTTGCAATTCTGCCTTTTTATGTTTTTGTAACTGGCTTTTTGTGATTTGGTTTCTGGGAATAACTATGATGAAGATGTTGATAATCTCAGATCGGACAGTGCATTTCCCCGAAAGTCAAAAAACCCAAACAAAACAGTGTGGGAAAGAGAAGGAAAGTTCTAAAACCAACTTGTAACAAAAAATCTGAGCCGAGGAGGCTTGAAACTTGTAGGTGCTCCCAAAAAGCCTCATGAGCTGGGTTAATGTGCATTTAAGCTCAATTAAATTAAGCACAACACCACAGCATTGTGTCTCTAGAGGAAGAGTTTACAGACCTGAACCTCAAATAAACCTCTTTAAAACGCAAATCTCTGCGAAAGGAATCGCCCCTAATACCTTCGCTTTGTCCAGAGGGCTCAGCCAGGCCCATTGGCACCAACCTGGATGTGGTTTTGAGTGACATCTGGACCATTAGGGGCAGGATTCAGTAAGCGATGTCTAAATCTCCCAAGGAATGTCATCCAGTGAGAACTCGGCATATATGGAGCTCAGTGATGGATAAATACGTAGAGCTGCCTGGGTCTCGTCATGGAGTTGCCTTCTTGAATTTTGGCACTAAATAGCCAACCCAGCTCTGGTTTTGCTATCTAATATACTTGTTTAGAAGTGTATTTAGTGTAAATAAATACAGACCAGGATAAAATATCCCGTGTCTGTGTCAATTCACTTCTCTCCCAATGAAGAAACAACCCATGCACGGAGCCCAAGCCGCCCTGTCATGGTTGTGTAAAGCTATTGCATAAAAGCATAATCAACACTGTATTTTAACCAAATTGGAGGCAATTAGATCCCGTTGCTCCTCAGGAATCCGAGCTGCAGATGTTCTGTCTCCCCTGCCAGAGTGAGGGACTTTAAAACTATCATAAACAAACATGGCTAATTTAAAGGAATCATTTCATCTTGAAAGGGGCACATCTCTCTATTTTATGCTTGCGTAAATCAAAATCGGCTCGATTGATTTTGCGGGAAGTTTCCACAAAGACGCGATGGATGTGCTAAGACGAGGCGAGAGGAATTTCAACTCAACCGAGGAAAGAGAAATCAGGAGTCTCACCTTCTGCACGGAGCTTTCTCCTAAATATTTGCTCTCATTTTTACCAGTCTAACCCCACAGAGAATCCCAGAATGTCAGGGATTGGAAAGGACCTGGAAAGCTCATCCAGTGCAATCCCCCCATGGAGCAGGAACACCCAGCTGAGGTTCCACAGGAAGGTGTCCAGGCGGGTTTGAATGTCTGCAGAGAAGGAGACTCCACAGCCCCCCTGGGCAGCCTGGGCCAGGCTCTGCCACCCTCACCGGGAAGAAGTTTCTTCTCAAATTTCAGTGGAAGCTCTTGTGTTCCAGTTTGAACCCATTACCCCTTGTCCTACCATTGTTTGTCACCGAGAAGAGCCTGGCTCCATCCTCCTGACACTCACCCTTTAGATATCTGTAAACATTAATGAGGTCACCCCTCAGTCTCCTCTTCTCCAGCTCCAGAGCCCCAGCTCCCTCAGCCTTTCCTCACACGGGAGATGCTCCACTCCCTTCAGCATCTTTGTTGCCCTGCGCTGGACTCTCTCCAGCAGTTCCCTGTCCTTCTGGAGCTGAGGGGCCACAACTGGACACAATATTCCAGGTGTGGTCTCAAATGATGGCAGAATCTGTTATTCCATTGTTCATGGGGTCAAGAGTTTCCCTGATGATTGAGACCAAAGCAACCACAGGTCTGGGATGAGACAGCTCAGCAAACCCTGGGGAGACTTGTAGTGCACAAATACCACCTTCATATAAAAACAAAGCTTTTTACGCTGCTCTTTCTTATTAAGCAGAAGTTCCAATTTGGCCTCGTCGCTTCACTTGAAGTAAAAAATTAAAAATGAAAAGGACCTGTACTTATAAAACGTTTACGTTCTTATTGCACTTGCTGTACACATCAGAATGCGAATCATAACAACCCTGCAGAGCTCGCACGCTCCTTGTTATACGGCTTCCTTAGGTAGTAGTGAAAGGGTGAATAACAATATTCACAGTTCCCTGCAGTCAGGAAAATGTAAATATTTGTTTAAAGTCCTTACAAGACAAACCTACAGTAAATTTGAAAAATGTCCCCCATATTATTTAAACTAAATCCTCCTCTTTAACCTAACAAAGTTAACCTTACAACATGGCAGCTAAACGATCCATTAATTTCATTTCAAAATCTCAGTTCTCTCTTTAAGAACCAGAGACCAGGTGACAAACAGGATGGGTAATATGGTCTCTCAAGAAACATTTTTCTGTGATTTAGAATGATTCCATCCACCATGTGCTTCTGCTGAGCCCTCAGCCAGCATTTGGAAAGCAGGGGGTAAAGAAATCTTAGGTCAGTTCTCGATCGCATTAAGACGGAGAAAACTGAAGTTCTAGAGTATTTATCAACCTGTTCTTCAAAACCAGAAAAGATAGTCCAGCCATTCTGGGTACAGGATCACTGACTCTAAATGCATTCCTAGGAGTACAAAAAATGAAGGAAATAAGTTATTCACAGACAGCACGACAAGAAGGTGTTTTTGTAAGAGGCTTTTTGCAATTTGGTTTCTGGTAATAACTATGACAAAGATGTTGATAATCTCAGATTGGACATTTCCCCGAAAGACAAAACAAAAACCAGTGTGGGGAAATAGTGGGAAGAGAATCAGGCTCTGGACACCATTAGGTGGAAGAACAATAGCGAAAAAACAAACAAAACAAACCTTCATATACTATAAAAGTGTGTGAACACAACATAATTATTGTCACACATGGGCAATATGAGTCACTGTGGCTCACGCTTCTTCCAGTGTGATTTATAACATAATATTCGTTGTGATTCTACATCCCTAGCAAAAAAAAACCCAAAAACAAAACAAAAAGAGCCCAAAGCAAAAATAACAACCCCCCCAAAATATATCAAAGAGGTTTTCCACATATTTCAACCTCAGGAATGCTTTTCTAGTCCTAAAGAGTGGAGAGCAAGCATCTGGGTTAGCACAGCTAATTAAAGCGTATGAAAAACCTCTTCTATAGCTGACTTGCGAAGCTGATAACACATAAGTTATAACTTGTAGAAGACATGATAAACTCTGTCCTTTACAGAAAGAAATGCACTTCCAACATGACTTACTGTAAACAGATCTCAGGGTAGAGCAGCTTCTAATCAGAGGCAGCTCCGTAATGGACTTGTTGAGCGGTGACACTTCCTA
This sequence comes from Patagioenas fasciata, assembly GCF_037038585.1. NCBI lineage: Eukaryota > Metazoa > Chordata > Aves > Columbiformes > Columbidae > Patagioenas > Patagioenas fasciata. The sequence continues at coordinate 9,022,874 of NC_092537.1, read as the reverse complement.
CAACCCTTGGCACATGGTGAATAATGACGCCGTTGTGGTTAAACCAGATAAGGCTCCATACTAATATAGGGAATGAAGTGTGGGGATTTTGACCGCATTAAGCCAAAATTTACAAACATGAAGCTGAAATGTTTGACAGACACAGGAAGAAGAGCCACCAGGAGAACATTGCGCTAAGCTGGGGAAAGGATCTTGGCCTGTGAGCTTTAATTTTAATGTAAGGGAAAAAACTCACTTTAACATCAATGTAAGGGGGAAGAAAATCACTTTGTGTCACCTTTGAAGAAAATGACACATCATGAGTCAGTTAAACGAGAAAAGCGTCAATGGTTCCAGCTCATGTCCAAGGGGCCCATGGACAGCGGCCACAAGGCTGGAGGATTAACGCACAATAACTCTGCCCCCCGGCGAGGAGTTGACACCAGAGCATCAGACAACTCCATTAGGGCCTTATTGCTCGTCCGCCGCGGCCCCCGCGAGCAGATGGAGCAGCTATTTACCCAAATGCACCGTGACTCCTGGTTTATACATGAGCATCTGGGATTCTCCTGACGCGGGGCGATGCGCAACATCCTCCGATCTACCAACTGTCCCAATTAAAGATTCGGATAAATAAGTTGGCGGTGAAGGTGCCTTGGTCGAACTGCAAAGCAGCAAGAGGTGTGAGGGGTCAAGTGTTTCCGCAGGATTTATATTTACCAAGCAAAGGAATTTCTCCATTGAGCTGTGGCAGAATTAGGTCCAGACACGAGGAGGGAGATGAAGGCAGTGGCTGGATAACCAGCAATTGCTTCGTTTCAACTGAAGCGAATTTGAATGTAATGTTAGAGATATTAAAACAACCCTCTTTATTGCCCTTTGAAACAAAATATACATGTAGTTAGAGCTATATAATTTCCTGCTAATATACATTTTGATCTGAGGATAATGTGTAGTATCACCATTTTTCTGCGCATTCTACAAAAGGACTCTAATACCTTAGAACCATTTAATCAACATCCTATGCAGGCAGTGAATAGATAATTGAAATATAAGTACTGTCATCCATATCCCCTTTGGGAAAGTGACACAGTAAGCATTATATCATTCCATTAGTCCATCCTTTGATGTGGGTTTTATTCTCATTAAACTATGTTTTAGCCTCAAGGTTTCTTCCCCAGCCCCCACCTCCCCATGACGTGGCCATGCCGGAAAAATACATTAAAAATACCCTGCTGTTCCAAAGGCAAGAACTACAGTTTTACAAGCAATTGGACATGTCAAAAATATAAAGCTGCCTTTTTAATTTCTTGTTTACCCACTACAGTCCATGACAGCTTCTGGAAAACACAGGGTGGAATAAAACAAGAAGAAGCCAGGAGGGTGGTGGTGGGGAAAGAATGCATGTACTTGTTTTCAAATAATAAAGCCTGAATACAAGCAGGATAAAGAAAATGCTTGAAAAGGCTGCCGTGGTGGTGTCTGCTTTGAATTGTGCCCTGTTTAAACAAGAGGAAAGCCTCCCACTGAAAAAAGCAACATTTTTATCATTCAGAAAGATCTCAGGGCAGTCCCTTGAAAATGAGGTATTTTCTAAACAAAATATTGGAATGTTTCCCTGCAGGGAATGAGCATCTGAGCTCTTAGAAATGATTATTCTTGAAGAACTGTAGGTTTATGGAGTCCTTGTTTTATTTGTTTTAACTTAAGGCGAATGAAACCTGTCTGAAATGACCACCCAAGGGAGCGGAGCAGGCAGCTAAGCAGAGGCTGATCTTTCAATGGGAACCGAAGTCGGACTGAAACCCTTGGGGAGGTTTTAAACCACCGGCTTAACCCGGGCTGGCTAAACGCTTAATGCAGGTCTCAGCATAAGCCGGGGACATGGATTTCCTCTCACTTACATCAGTGTAGCTCCAACATCAGTAGAAACATTCCTGATTTACATTAGTGTTAGAAAGCAAAGAATCAAGCTAATTACACTGAGCTATCAACAGTGATTACAGGAGGATTGTTTTTAAATGCATCCATGTTTTTTCAGCAGGGACTGGTTTTGTTACACTTGTAGGTCTACTACAGGCAATGGAGTGGAAAACTGTGCTTTACATAGAACTTAGTTGCAATTTGGTTTTGAATAAACATGAAAGTTTGACATGTTTCAATTTTCTATTGGTTTATCAACGTCCAACTTACATATATGCAAATACAACTACAACTCATGAATACAAGCCATCAGTGAGAAACATTACGAGCTCAGGAGCTCTTTTTGGCTTATAGTTTAAACTGCCCAAAGTCAACACTCTACTCAGAAATGTCAACAAGTAGGAAAAGCATCACTGTCTCCATTAATTGCAAAACCCATCAACGGCAGCTGTAAGAAGCAGGAAGCTCATGCAGAACACAGCTCCTTGTGCACTGCAAAGTGAGGAGGGTAAGGGGATTCTAACAAATATTCACCCAACAACATGAAGATGTATTTCTGTTGAAGCACCCAAGGCATTATCTATGCTGACAAATTAGTAGACTTGCTTTTCTTCAGTGCACAAGGAAAAGCAAGTTTGAGAGCATAAATATTCTGCTTAAGGAGAATATAACTGAATTCCATAGCATATTATTCCTATATTGAAGATTTTTGGGACAAGCTTGGAGCCCCAGCCCCAGTCCTGGGCAGACCCGCAGCCCCTGCTAAGACCAAAGTCAAAGGACTTGGTACAGAAAGCAGTTCCAAATTGCAAAATACTGCAGAAGCAGAACCAAGAGGTGTCTACATGGTCATGAATTAGTTATTTAGAACACGCTGTTTGATTGCTTGGTTTTTTTTAAGATGAAAAACTATTCCTGTACAACTATTAAGTTTTTTATGAGTGCTTAGCACAGCAGATCCAGCAGTACTGCAAGTTCATAAAACCAGCCGCTTTTCAACAGGAGCGTGTGCGGTTCTGGGTAGAAGGGCAATCAAAACCGTCACTTTGTACAATATAATGGAGCAGGACACTTGTCATCCTCACGGCCTAAGCTCACTCAGCTACTGCAGCTAATATTAGAGATTTATTTAAATTAATCTGCGGGAAAATTAAATCCATTACCTTAAAAAGCAAGGGAATAAATCATACCCAACAGGAAACCAGGGAAAGCTGCTGCCACTTCAGTCGGATCTAAGATGGTGTGAGCACATGAATTTTTTCCTCGTCAACGACATAAAACCAATTCAGAGCAGGAAAAATCATATCAGCTGTTGTTACAATGCAAAACGCAAATATGTTCAATGTATTTAACACGGCAGCCAAAGTATGAAGAACATCTCAAGCTGTTTGTATTTCCAAACAAGACTTGAGGGGTCAGAGGAGGGAGGGGGACGTGTGGGCAAGGCTGGAATGATGGATGGCGTTTAGTGGCATGCTGTGTTTGGGTCTACTCTTGTTATTTTTGCAACAGGATGTCTCTGATTACTCTCTGAATAGCGAATAAGGATGGTTACGTCTCACTGCTCAAAGGGAACATTTTTTTCCAGCCTTACAAATTAAATTGGACATCGTAAAGCAAGCAGTCAATGAACTATCAGGTGCTGTTTGTCACAAATATAGCGACGGTGACAGAAAATTCCTGGGGGGCATCAGCGGTGGGTTTGGGGTTGGTAAACAAGGTGTAGATACTCTCGTCCTACTCTTGTCCTACATACAGCAGATTCCAGTGCTGCAGAGTCCTTTTGTGTCATTGCATGTACAGGTTCATCCAGGCCAAATGATATAAAATATATATAGCAGAGGCACACTAAGCCACTAGGTAGTTATTTCAGCCTTAAAGTTGGTGCCATATGGAGAGGACTTCCAAAAGAATGGAGGACAATTCCTTTTCCAAATCCCATCCTTCCCGAGGTGTTTGCGAAACTGGCTCCTGGCTCACAGGGCACTGTCTGGGGCAATGGTCAGGCCAAATCAGCCCAACTTCAACACGTCCTGAGTGTCACCAGTGGGATAACGATGTCCCCTGTCCACAGCCAGACCTCAGAGGATGTCGTGATGTTCACATGTGCAGCCCCAGAACATTCCTGTGAAAGCTACTGAGGTTCCCCACCCATGCCAAAGGCAACTGCAAGTCCTTGGCGACTTGTAGAAAGAGCTCAGGCAGGAGGATCTGGGAACCACAGGAACATGTACGCAGGAAAATGAAAGCACACAAGTTTTGCCAAGATAGCGGGTTTTTTTTGAAGTAAAGGTTTCAGGTGGAAAGGAAGGGGAAAAAAGTTGGAAGCAAGGTCAGTTAGAACGGATGGTTGATCTTAAACCTAACTAAACTCAGGGCTGAAACTACAAATGGAGGCCACAAAGTGAAACACACGGGAATAATTTCTCTACGCCAGCATAAGATTTCCTAATGAGCCAACTCCAGGAATTAGCTCATCTAAAATTGAGACACCAGCTCATCCAGGGCCTGGATGACTCAGTAAGACCAAGGAACCTCTCACTGGGAGTTTCCAGTTGGATTCTGGCCCAAGTTCAAAGGATCTGAGAATTGTCTTCATGATGCCTCTATAGAAAATGTCACCGGTCCCAGTGGGCAGAAGTTCACATCAAAGCCACCACTGAAAGCCTTTCCCAGAAGGTGCAGGGAGTCAACACGATGGAGAGTTAACAGCCTTCACACTCCTCAAAAGGGACGTCAAGCTCAGGACCGGACCGTACAAAAACCACTATGATTCTGCTACCAATACTGACCAGTTCTGTAACAAGCACTATGCGAAATAAAAAGAAAGAAAGAAACAAAGAAGGGAAATAGCACAGATGATGTAACACAGAATTAAAAAGCACCAAACATTTCATGATACGAAGCAGCTAAGGAGAAGAAAATGTCAAAACTCAAATGTGAGACAAATTCTGGGCAAGAACTCTGTACATAACCCAAGATCCCTGGATTCCTTCCCAGAGCCAAGACACCAGTCTCTTACATCCAATTTATCTGTCTCTGTCTCGTCTGGTTTTGACTAGTTATAGCATAAGCATTTAAAGGTTTTATTTAATCAGCCGGGAAGGAAAGAGTACAAAGAACACCAGGGAATATGTGGCAAAATATAACAAGGTTAGATGACTTGCAGTGGATTATTCTGCTCTGCACACCACAGGAGAAATAACCCAGTCGAGCTCTGTGCACTCAATGGTCTGCAGGGAACGAGAGCGGCATTATTCAAGGTAAGTGACGCTTTAAAGAACTTTAAATTAGCTGTTGACAGTCAGGTAGATAGATTGATGAGTGATTACACAAAGTCCCCAACATTACCACTTTGTGGTGAAAGCAAATATGAAGGGGGGGAAGTAAGAAAATCCATTAAATATGGTTTTGCCTATCTGTGGTGCATTCGGATGACGGTCAAGTTCGCTTAAGGACACTGGAAACTTAGAAAAGCAATTCTTTTCTCTAAATCAAAAGTTGACAGAAAGTTTCCCAACTATAATTTGGACTCCAGAGAGACTGCAAGACCTGCTAGTAGACTATGTTAAACAAAAATTAATGAGAAATTCCCCCATCATCTTTCTTCCTACCAAGTGTTCCTTCTTCCAGGGCTAAAGGACCACGTGCAAGCTCCCTGAACTGCGCAATTCGCTGTACAACAACAGCTGCCCTCACTGCAGTGCTCCCTAAAAACTCTTTTTAAATAAAATTAACTCAACTCCGGAATCTGTAATTAGCACCATCATCAAGAACAAATCAGAACAAGTTTATTGAAGCGCTCTAGCTATTTACAATGAGAGTTAATTTACCCCCAAGGTTCGCTCTACTACTTTGTCTCAATTTTCTTGTAATTTCATCCATCACATTTTTTTCAATCCTCCAAAGGTGATGGATAAAACACAGAAATAAATAGGACCAACTGTTCACAGAAGCCTAGGGGAAAACATAATTTTGTTATAAATAATCCTTGGCACAAATCATGGAAATGCAATACTAAAATTGTTTGTTGAATCATTTATGAATTGGGCCTTCAGTTTTAGTTCACAAATAACTTAAGAGTTTTTTGTTGATGCTCCTTTTCACTTTGCTTTTTAGCTGGAAAACAGCCTTTGAGAAACTACACTGATACATAATCCAGAAAACACACCGAATGAAGCTTTTTTTTTCAAGGGAACCCCTATGCTAATACTGGGCTTATTTTGGGTGTTGGAGGGGATTTACTTATGGATGATGATAAGCTAAATTATGACAAATTTTAACTTTCTTTTCATAAGATGCCACCATTCTGAGCTTTCACCCCAGCTTTATACTAAAAACATAGAAAAGGCAAAGACAACACAATGCCTTGAAGAAACTACTAAAATTTGAGTTGCGGGCACCTCTGCTGGGAGATCAAATGAACACAGAATCACAGAATCCCAGAATGTCAGGGGTTGGAAGGGACCTGGAAAGCTCACCCAGTGCAATCCCCCCGCCGGAGCAGGAACACCCAGCTGAGGTTCCACAGGAAGGTGTCCAGGCGGGTTTGAATGTCTGCAGAGAAGGAGACTCCACAACCTCCCTGGGCAGCCTGGGCCAGGCTCTGCCACCCTCACTGGGAACAAGTTTCTTCTCAAATTTCAGTGGAACCTCTTGTATTCCAGTTTGAACCCATTACCCCTTGTCCTATCATTGGTTGTCACCCAGAAGAGCCTGGCTCCATCCTCCTGACACTCACCCTTTAGATATCTGTAAACATTAATGAGGTCACCCCTCAGTCTCCTCTTCTCCAGCTCCAGAGCCCCAGCTCCCTCAGCCTTTCCTCACACGGGAGATGCTCCACTCCCTTCAGCATCTTTGTTGCCCTGCGCTGGACTCTCTCCAGCAGTTCCCTGTCCTTCTGGAACTGAGGGGCCACAACTGGACACAATATTCCAGATGTGGTCTCCCCAGGGCAGAGTAGAGGGGAAGGAGAACCTCTCTCGAGGCGTGATCTAACAGATACATCTGACCACTAAAACAATGTACACTTTTGTGTCCGTTCTTAGGTGTGAAATTTTGAAGATCTGGTGTTACAAACGAATGCAAAAGTTCAGTGGAACAGAAGCGGCTGCTACCACGCTCTGCACATATACACGAGGGGAAATTCTCCTGTCTTGAGAAATTCAGTATTTTAGAGGACAGCTGATCACCCAAACTCCTCACATGAAAGTTCTAAACACGGAGAAGTGTCTAAGAACAGAGAGGTGTGTTTCTTTCTTAAGTCTTTTGTCTGAAATTGTTATTTTTTGACATCTGATGAGCGGGAGAAGCTTGGAGACAGATAAAAGCAATGCAAAGGCTCGTTTCTCATCAGCCGGAGCAGGTGTGCACAGCCTTACCTGATCTGTCCTCGCACCAGCGGTCTGTTTTTTGTCCTGTTCATATTTGAGTCAAACGGAACCTCAAAGAACTGTAACGAAGAGAAGAAAAAAACAGAAGAATCAAATGAAAGGATGTCAGAAAGCATGCCATGCGTGGAATGTGCTGTCTGCATCTGTAGGTGCTTTAATCTCTATTTTTGAAGGTTCAGGAATACAACAAAAATGGCAAACTCCTTTTGCTGAGCTTTGATAGTGTGTGTTAATGCTTTTGGCATCCGCTTTGAAAAATAAATCACCTGGAGGAGAAAAATGGTTTATGTGGGTCCTCAAAAGTTAATCATTTAAAGTGGAGTTTAATTCCAAGTTCTGTTCTTAACAGGTTCGATACAGCGTTTATGCAAAATTATCTGTATGTATACATGCAGCTCTGCCCCCTGTTTTGTATTAATGCAAACAAACCTTGCAAATGTTGTGCTGCTGCTATTTAAAAGACAAACATGCAATTTTTTCCCCAAGATCATCTAACTTCTGAAAATCTATAACCCACCCCAAAATCAATCAGCTCTTGTAAAATGCTCCTGAAGTTGCACTGAGCATCTAGTTGGAGCAGCAGGGAATGAACACACCATATGGTGTTATTTAATGTCACAACCCAATTTGACTTTAAACACCACCTATGGGAAAATTCAGGCAGCGCTATCTTCACAGAGAATCCCAGAGTGTCAGGGGTTGGAAGGGACCTTAAAAGCTCACCCAGTGCAATCCCCCCATGGAGCAGGAACACCCAGCTGAGGTTCCACAGGAAGGTGTCCAGGCGGGTTTGAAAGTCTGCAGAGAAGGAGACTCCACAACCTCCCTGGGCAGCCTGGGCCAGGCTCTGGCACCCTCACTGAGAAGAAGTTTCTCCTCAGATATAAGTGGAACCTCCTGTGTTCCAGTCTGCACCCATTGCCCCTTGTCCTGTCACTGGTTGTCACCGAGAAGAGCCTGGCTCCATCCTCCTGACACTCACCCTTTACATATTGATCACCATGAATGAGTCACCCCTCAGTCTCCTCCTCTCCAGCTCCAGAGCCCCAGCTCCCTCAGCTTTTCCTCACACGGGAGATGCTCCACTCCCTTCAGCATCTTTGTTGCCCTGCGCTGGACTCTCTCCAGCAGTTCCCTGTCCTTCTGGAACTGAGGGGCCACAACTGGACACAATATTCCAGGTGTGGTCTCCCCAGGGCAGAGCAGAGGGGCAGGAGAACCTCTCTGACCTACTGACCACCCCCTTCTAATCCACCCCAGGTACCATTGGCCTTCCTGGCCACAATGGCCCAGTGCTGGCTCATGGTCACCCTGCTGTCCCCAGGACCCCCAGGTCCCTCTCCCCTACACTGCTCTCTAATAGGTCATTCCCCACCTACTGGAACCTGGGGTTGTTCTTTTCATTCTCAGAATTCCTGCAGGCTTTTCTGTGATCCGTTTTAAAAAGAATATTACTGGACAAGCTGAATGCGCTTTTCCATACAGCAAATTGTAAAGCCTATTAGCTTTACGTGTGCAAAATAATACTAAATAGAATAAGCATATATTTATTTATAAAAAGAGAAGTATGTTTTCATAGAAAGAATATTTTCTACTGACGTTACGTCTGAGGTTTTGGGGTAGGATCCCAATTATGGTGAATATGTAGGAAAAGCACCATAACAAATCATAATTCCAACCAACGAGCCTGCCAGTCAGTTCAGTGGAGTCAAACTGCAGACAGATTTAAGGTGACCATATGATAAATAACCATATGATAAAATCTACATTATTCCAGCAAGCTGATGTAACCTTTTACACAACAGAAGGCAAAATGAACAAACATCTTTATTTTGGCAGTGTCACATCACTGGCTTTGCTGCTTCACGGGGCTGTGTTCCCGGGGGACACAGGGACCCAGTGCACACCGGGGGAAAGACGCTTAAATTACAGGCACACAGAGATTACAGGATGCACTTTCCCATCTATTACCTTGAATTAATGACTCTATAACAATTTGTGAACCTCTTGCTGTCGCTCCTATGTCCTGCAAGTGTGTCGGGGATCTGATGCCCACAGACACCCCAAACCTGTGCACCCCACTGCCAGCCAGCTCCTGTGAAAACCCTCAAAAAGTATCTGCCTTGGCCCCATCCACTGACCGGCCAACACAAATCAATCGCTAATTACTGTAGTTAACTCAGCTGAAGCCTGTACTGTGTATTAAAGTCCTCAGTCTGTCCAGGAAGGATCCAAAAATGACCATGGCTCTGCAGGGGAGGAATCCTGCATTTGTCTTTTTTGTGCTAAAGGCTGCAGATTAAATGACCAAAAGCGAAGAAATACGAAAGCACAGGAATTGAAACAATCAACGCAGCTCTTAATTACTAGTTCACATGCAGTTCACTAAAATTTCTCACCTCCATCCATGTGGTGGAGCTGGCCGGGGGTTTGATCTCAGTAAACTTCCATCCGGAGCAATGGGATGGAACTCCTGACCCATTCCCAATTCCTCCCGATTCTCAAAGCCTTCCAACTTTATTATCGATATTCCTGAAGCAAACACGGGCTGCTCAGCCAAGATCCTTCACAAAAACCCTCTGTAGGAAACCACAACGAGCACCTTCGGAGAAGGGAAAGCACCTCGTCTGGATCCAAACGCAGTGATTGCTCCTGACAGCTCAGCATTTTGCTAATGGTTTGTTTCACTGTTACATTTCAGAGACAATTACGGTAAATGAAGAAAAAATGTGGTTTGACATCAGACTGGTAGAGCAATACAAGGGAAATAGTCTATACAGCGAAAAGTCTGTTCTCCTGAAAATATTTTGGGCTATACTCAGCTTTTGCTTTGTTTTTTAAGGACACAATTTGCCCTTTATTTCTCTTTGCAAAGTCTGGTTGCTCTGAGCTTCCTTCCAGCTTAAACTGGTGCACGCAAAGACATTCTGGCTCATTTGAGAGTATTTAAGCTGACAGCTAAAGGTATTCCACATGCGACGGGTGAAATCAAAATAAATGTGTCTCACACATAAAGTGCCTGAAATGAAGAACAGTTGGACACTCAGCACGGTGGAAAAAATCAATTGAGTTATCAGCATAACTTGACAATACCACAATCAGTGTAGGAAATTTCTCCATAGATTTAATGTGTAGTTAAGCCCTGAACAGAACATATATTCTGAACAAGGAACTTGTGAGTTAAGCGGTCAAAAACGCCAGTCTCTGTTGCACACAGACACGGTTGCTCCCGAAATTAAGATTACTGCATGACTCCAGTCTGAATTGCTTCGCTTTTTTAAATCTGACAATCTGAATAATCTGTTACTGCCAACTGTACGCACGAAACTACATATCTGATTGAACCACAGCTCCGAAAAAGCCTTTTATTTGCTGTGCCTCAGATTCTTTCGCTGAGCTGGTCGCTATTACATGTCAGCAAGATGCCATTTATCAAACTTTTCCCATTTTACTCCCAGATGTTCAGCAAAATTCTCTCTCCACTTGAAATGATTTTCCCCTGATATTCTAGGAAAAAAAAAATGTGCATCTCAAATATCATTCCATAGGAATGAAAGAGTAAACTCAAACATATTATCTCATGCCAGGTCAGCACAGTCCAGCCTGTTTTAGCAAACAGTAAATTCAGTAAGACGAAACCTGGATAAATAAATAGTTTAGAAGGACTCAAGAGGCTTTTTCCTCAGGAAGTCTGAGCACATCGGCTCAGCTGGACAAGGCAGAATATTCTCTGCCCCAGGTATTTGGGAAGCCGGTCATCAAAAGGACAGACAGAGGGTTAAATCCACAGCGTCTAAGAATCCCTGAGCGACCAAACTTGGCAATGGGTTTCGAGGCCCTAACGCAAATTTTAATCAGTATGCATGAACATTTAAAACACGATGATGGAATAAAATAAATCAGGCCAGCTAGTACTTTGTGGTTTATTTCTCTGGCAGGCTCATCAGACTCTTTGTGTAGATCTCATCTAGTTAATACACAGTAATTATATCCTAGACATCTAACAATTCTTAGATTAGCTGTCACATTACTGCTTATAGCTGTTTACACTCGCATTTTTTTTTTCCTTCAGCTTCTTCATATTGGTTTCCACTTTAAGTGGAACATTAAAGATTGTTTAATTTCTTCAAGCTACCTCCTGGCAAGAGCAGTCAATGCAGGGGGCAGCGCATCATTCAGACTTCCCGGGGGACACATAGATTAGTAATTGTGTTTGGACTAAGCCAAGATTCCCAAAGCATCAGCTTGCAGATGCAGGAGGCATCACCGCTACGCTGGTGTGATGATGTGATACAGAAAGGGCGAGAGGGTGTCCTGAGCCTTTACAGGACGTTGTCTTGTTCTCTCTGTACCAACAGTTAAACACCGACACCACTTATTAAGTTTTCAAAGACAATGACCTGACTATTTGCAGCTAATGAAGCCAGCGGAGCGGATGGAAAGCCCTTCGCCATCCGTGGTCATTCCTGCAGGAGAAATTTTAACTACTGAGTTATGACGATTTGATATCTTTACTCCCGTTCACACAAAAACATAAATAGAGTGCATGAAGAGGAACAACATATCGCGTGGCTTATCAAATGGATCACACACACTGAGGTCAGGAACCGGCTCTCACACACAGCTCTGGATTGAGCGGAGCCAGCACCAGCCTGGCCCCCATCTACACGGTGGAAACAGCAGTGGCTCATGCAGGCAACTGGTCTGCCACGTACTGACATTTAACTCTAATGCTAAACACATATTTACATCAGGAGCGATAATCCCGTAAGTCTAGAGATGGAGCAGAATGTTGCTATTAAAGGACAATTTAATTCAAGGCAGCTCAGGGGTCTTACCATTGCAAAGCCACCCTTGCATCTGAGCAGGCTTCCATGTGCTTTTGGCAGCAGAATTGTCGTCTGGATATATTTTTCTCCAAAGACTCCCTGAAGGGCAGCTCAGGTGAATCTACAGCACTAGTGAGTGAATGAGAAGAGGAGGCTGTTGCCAGAGAGCAATCACCTGCTGCTCTCCAAAATACTCCATGTCTTTCACAGCGCTGGGGAGGTGGGGATGAGCTACGGGGATGGGTGCAAGTGGTGGCCACAGCTTCCCCCCAGCTAAAATCTCTTGCTACAGACCCAAGGAAATATTTTTAACACAGTGTAAATAACAACCTGTACAACTGGATTCCCCACCTGAGCACTGAGTGTCCACAGCCAGGGGTGAAACTGGGCTCTTTAGGGCAAGTCTTGCAAATATTGGTCTTGTTCATCAGATGCTTCTGGGGTTCTCCAGTTTCCCCTGCGCTGCAGTAAGCTCTAATGCTCTTCGGTTTTCTTTGGTATTGCCAAAGAGGAAGCCACTTCAGCAGAAATATCATTGAGACACACACGTTGGAAGCTAAAAAGGTGCATGAATCAGGGAGAAGCAGGTGGATCAAATCCAAGTGGAGAGCGCAGAGTGGAGTCTGGATACAAGGATGAGAACCTGAGGGTTTCTGTGAAGCTGACATCCAGAAAGTCATTCCTCACGGCCTCTAAATTTATCAGGTTTTAGCATTAGTCTTTCACTTAAAGTCTCCCAATTTTCTCATGCATTCAAAGGAAAGTTGCTGTAATAAGCACTGGAAACCCATCAGACCACGAAGAGTCGAGATCCTTCCTTAGCGAGTTCTCTTCCCCTTCACATTACCTAATTATTTCTACTCTTCATGTTTGCAGTGATTTATCTTGCATTGTGATAAAGTAATATATAATTACATAAAAGAAGAAGAAAAACATAACATATAATTTATGGTAAATAAGATCAAAGCCAAGATTATTATTTGAGGTTTTCTTCTGGTTTCCTTTCAATCACTTTTATATGAAAACAACAAAGAATAATTAAAGTATATTACAAAGGTCTTTTTATTCAATTGTACACAGATGTGACTGAAAAAGGGCAGGATTTTCAAAAGCACTCATGTACTGATCTAACACTATTCTCACCGCAGTCAACGGCAGTTGGACTTCAATGAGAGCAGCGAGAGACCAACACTGAGTGATTCTGAAAATCCCACCCTAATTGTACAAACAAGGGAGGGCTTTAGAGATTGCTGGCTTGGAGATTGTATATTTGAGAATCATAAAGGGCACACAGCACCTGTTTGTCTTCAAGATATGAAAATAAAGCAAGGCAAATATTTTAAGGATTAGAAAGGCCTTTTTTATATGTATTTTTTTTAAGGCAGTATCTGAAAACCCTCTGGCTCTGCAGTTCCCAGTCTAGCTATAGATCTGCTTTAATATCGTCCATTTGAAAAGGGATTCTAATTAGAAACGAGATTGATGCAAGCCTGAACAATGTTACTTACACAGAGACGGGCAGCTAAACCCCAAAGTGCCATGTCCCAGCGCACCCAAGAAAGGTCTCCTAGGTAAAGCAGCTGCCATAGTTTAATTTATTATTTTAAAAAAAACCTTCCACAAAAGACACATTCTTCTTTTTAGCCAGTGTTTAGAAGCCCATTGCTGTGCACAGGGAAGAGAACAGGAGGTAACTGCAAAGAAAATATTGATACCTGCCACTTCAGAAACACGTTTTCAGGATGGAGAACACAAAGACTCACAGACTTCAATGAGCACTGATTTGTCCCCTCAGACTAATGACCTGCCCGCTTTTAAGTGCTCAAGAGATGACATGTTGCTATTTCCTTGACCACTTACAAGCTGTTGACTTTTCTGTGCATCCTCAGAGACATCCGCTACCCCCAAAACTGAGATGTTTGTTTCTCCCAGCTGTTTCATTGCACTGAGACGCACTTGGCACACCCGGCACACCGCTCTGTGCTTGTTCACAGCTCGCCCAAATCCTCTGAGTGGGTCTGACGGACAAAAACGAGCCGTCATTAAACTCCTGCAGCTTGACGGCCTCTTCGTCAGCACTTCAGCCAAACACCGTCCTTTGGTGATACCAGAAGTACCACGACAAGGAGCTTGAAGGGTGGGTGACCGTGTTAACACTCAGGAGTGTCAAAGTGACATGGTCCAAATACCTTTTGACTGCTGCTTCGTCGGTGTGTCCTGTCATGACGACGAGGTTGGGACAGAGGTGAGGACGATGGATGGACCCTGAACACGTCACCTGTCCCTGCTATGGCACTCACTGGGGTGACAGCAGAGAGGGTGGAAGGAACGACCCTCAAGCGTGTGTCCGAGCAAGGGATCGATGAGGTAGGAAAAGATGATTAAGATGCAGTCTTCACTTTTACTAATAATTCCAATAAAATAATGGGGTATTTGCACCACATTACCCCTTTATACAAAAAATTTCGTGTCTTCATTTTTGAATCAAATTCGGTAGCACCAGTGCATAAAAAACAAAGCTTGTTTCATCTCATGGTTTTCAATGCACCTGATGTCCAAGACTTGAAATGAGAGAAATGATGTGAATGTCCTGCTCTGGTAAACAGGTTGGGTGGGCACCAATGAGCCCTGCTCTTCCCACTACAATCAGATTTTGCCAAGAAGATACTGTTACAGAAATTAAACAGTAATAAAAATAAAACCAGGCCCTTGCAAGCTGTTGGATTTTTACCACTGACATTGTTATCCACCTAAATAGCGTATTCCCGGGGCCTCACAGAGGTCAACCACAGCTTAAGGGAGACACAAGCTGGGTACCGCAGGCAAGCTTTCTCCTTATGTGATCCACCTTGGAGAAATAGCTTTCACAGGAAGAAATACTGGTTTCTGGCAAGCTGCCAAATACTCCTAATAACATTAAATATTTACCACCAAGTTCTTTTTATTTAACCCACAATTAACGCATCCACAAACAAAGCTCCTTACCCCAAGGCTTTCTCCAGCTCCACTCCCAGGAGGGCACTTGCCCGTCAACGTGTTTGGGTTCCTTGAACCAAAGGGAGCAATTTCCAAAGCACAGGATGGGCTGCACTGAATGCACCTTCTTTTCTTTTAGACATGGACTTGGTCACCATTGGGCTCTTCCTTTTCAATTTAAAAAGTGCTAAAAAATCTGTTTCGGGTGTTTAGCCAAACACCTCGTGCCCTTCCCTTGTGATGACCCAACTGGACCCATAGAATGACCTGGTATGGCCAACAATATAACCAATTTCCCTCTGGATCTTTTCACTTTTCCATCTGTGTCACTGGATCTGGGACGTGAAAACAGGGGAGGGAAAGGGTGAAGCTGTGCTGGAGCTCCTGCCGCTGAGCTGGTGCATCACGTACCCCAAGACAGAAGCAGCAACACAACCGCATGTCTCCCATTTCGGGGTTAAACTGTTCCCCCTACCCTGGCGCACGGAGATAAGATAATGAAGGAACATTCACCTCTGTGTATTGTGCTGCCCTGGAATAACAAAGGAAAACTTAATCTACCTGTGTGAATAATATGGGGAAACCTAATCTACCCGTGTGCACCTCAACAAATGGACTCTGATGGCCCCAAATCCGTCACCCACCCATACAGGATTTTTGCAAGTTTTTAATGATGAATTATAAGTTGATGTCAGATGCAGAGTTACATACCTTCTGTTTTTCAGGAACTATTTTATTTCTGTATATTTTAGGAACTATTATTAGCGTTGAAGAAAAATGCCACCTTTATGCCTACCCAAATACACTCTGCATCACTTCTCAAAGCCACTTTCTCAAAGAGATTCCTTTGCATTAAGTCATATTTGTCAGGATGCCAGCATGCCGTGACTGCAACGTATAATTTAAAAAACAAACAAAACTCCAAATAACAATCTCTTCGCTGAAGATAGGAATTGCACAAGGTCACTATCTGGTTTAAGTTACTATATGTCCTAAAATACACAAGGCCAGGTCCTCTGGACAGAGTGCAGCTGCTTTGAGCGACACAGCAGATAAAATCTGATACTGAAGATGGCTTAGACAAATTCCTGTGGTGGAACAAAGTTGTTACTCAGGAACTCCTGGGGAAGTATTTCTGCTGCCCAGTGCAAGTGCCAAAGTCACGCAGGAGATCCAGAATCAACCAGGAGACGCGTGTCTCCTCCAGATGGTAAGTGAGAGCAAACAGAGGCAGGAGCTCCTCTAATTGAGATGCAAACCCTTTATTTCTCGCTATAACTACGCAGGGATCCTGAGCTCCTGGGGGAGCTGTAGAAGGGGCAAATACAAGAAAAGCCCCCAGAATATCAGTATCAGCTGCTTCTCAGTCCTTTGGGACTATTCGAGAGCACTAAAATCCAACAGCTTTGCTGCTGCTCCCTTCTTGCCCAGGAGATCAGAGCAAGGGAGTGGAAAGGTGAGATTTAAATCACTTCCACACATCCCCTGGCTCCAACACATGTGTCCAGGATCCAGGTCATTTTAATCAGCTTTTTGTAATTTGTCACTCCAATGCTAAGAATACTAATCCACTGCAATGTGCTTCCTGCCAGGCACCCGAATATTAATTCATAAACCGGTCTATTATATCACACGTGGAGGCATTTGCTTTAACTCTCTATGGCTGACACATCCTGTTAGCAATGCTTTTTTTTCTTACAAGACAAACTAAAGTAAAACCCTACATGAAGCGGCAGGCTTGCCTGCTTTCGGCTGTGGAAAGGTTATTTATGTAGCTGTATACACAAAAATTACTTATTCACAGTATCCTTTAGTTTTGGAAATAAATTAAATATTTTTACTGGAAGTTATTGGCACCTCTAAAAATAATTTGCTTTGGTCCATCTGTATTTGGCAAAAGAAAAATCTATGGCTCCTTCTGGCCAAAATATACAAAACCACAATAAAACACCAAACCAACCAACACGACAATTAATGAAATCTGCGAATAGTGTAATATAGCCAACAAAAAAGCCTAAATATGAACAAGGGTGCAAAGTGGCATCAGCGTTTACTGACAGGCCTCAGAAACACATTGCCCAATGGCCACAGACCTGATCTGCTGGACTCACCCACAGCTCAAACCTCTTAATAGTAATAAAATCATTCCTCAGGAGTTGTTCTTTTTATGTATTTAAGCAGCTGATATCAAGAAGAGTTTCAAGTCACATTTTACAGATGGCACATTTAGGGAACCTACTGGTTCTACGGGAGAGAGTTTACAAGTATCCCCCTTACAACACAATTTAAACCCAACTTTTCCTCTGTTGTTCAGATGTCTGAAATGAGAGCAAGAAACCTCCACGGGGATTTAATGATTTACACTTTGCTGGCAAGAGAACAGCCTCAGTGCTTCACTCCACCATGCGCTCTCAGTGCCAAAAGGAGTCTGGTTTCTAATATTATGAAGAGATTTAAATGTTAAGATACAGCATCAAAGGCACCTAGATGAGTGCAATATTGTAACTTTATTTGTATGACAATTAAAAAAAAAAAGTCTTGGCAATAAAGCAAATTAAGATAAATCACTCTCCTCTCTCCCACCTGTATAGAACTTTAGAGCAAACTATGAATATACTACTAATATGTACTTTTTCTTATTAATTTTACAGACCACAAAGGAAAGCCACATCTCTGCTGGGGAATAGAATAGTTACAAAATCTCCCAAAAGTCTACAGGTAAATCAAAGTCGCAGCTCTGTGACCAGCGGGTCTCAGCCAAGGCTGCACTGGGGAGGTTTGTTAAGGACGAGCAAGAAAATCAAGCTGGATCCACAACGGGGCAGGGCACATCTGGGACTTTTCAAGATATTCCTCCTTTGGAGAACTATCACAGCTCTGCTGATGCAAAGACATGGAAGAGATGCTCAAAAACTGCATGAAATTTCTAGCCAAGTATAAGGATTTTACCCATAGTGAGCTAGTTCTGGTAAGGTCTTTCTCTTCATAAAAACACGTTTTTATGCAGAATCCCAGAATGTCAGGGGTTGGAAGGGACCTGGAAAGCTCATCCAGTGCAATCCCCCCGCCGGAGCAGGAACACCCAGCTGAGGTTCCACAGGAAGGTGTCCAGGCGGGTTTTAATGTCTGCAGAGAAGGAGACTCCACAACCTCCCTGGGCAGCCTGGGCCAGGCTCTGCCACCCTCACCAGGAAGAAGTTTCTTCCAAAGTTAAGTGGAAGTTCTTGTGTTCCAGTTTGTACCCATTCCCCCTTATCCTACCACTGGTTGTCACTGAGAAGAGCCTGGCTCCATCCTCCTGACACTCACCCTTTAGATATCTGCAAACATTAATGAGGTCACCCCTCAGTCTCCTCCAAGCTCCAGAGCCCCAGCTCCCTCAGCCTTTCCTCACACGGGAGATGCTCCACTCCCTTCAGCATCTCTCGACCTATTGACCACCCCCGTTCTAATCCACCCCAGGTACCATTGGCCTTCCTGGCCACAAGGGCCCAGTGCTGGCTCATGGTCACCCTGCTGTCCCCAGGACCCCCAGGTCCCTTTCCCCTACACAGAATCACAGAACATTGAGATCTGTTAAACACAGTAGCAAGACACAATACAACAGATATTTAAGGTATATTTAATCACTTAGCACCAGCTTTGCAGGTAAAATCCAGTAGCTATTCTTTTCTTTTTTAATAGCATAACACACAATCTGGAACCACTAACCAAGGATGGACGTCATTCTGCTCTCCTGCTACGGGCTGGATGACAAATCTACACACTGAGAAGTCAAGTTGCAAAGACATCTCAATCCAATAATTAGGTCTTCACCTTTCCTTCCCCTTCATTAGGAATGAAAGTGAAGCAAGAGTCTCCCGATGACCCATTAGAAAGCTCAAACACCCCAACCTGTTGCAGGGGCGTCACATCATCCATCTTTCTAAAGCTGTCAAGAAATGTTTGTCATTCCAATCCCGCTTGCATCTCTCAAATGCTGAGATAACACGCCCATCAATCTCAGCCAGAGTTAAAAGAAGAGTTGAAAAACAAATAGTTCTGAGTCATGTTACTAAGAGGGATTCCACACACTATTAATTTTAGCTTGGAAACCAATTAAGACACCAAATCAGCATTACCTCCCCCCCTTTTTAAGCTGTAACGACCTATTCGCTTGCTTAGATTTATTTATTTTGTGACAGTGATCCTTTCAAATGCTTTCGAAGATTAAACAAGAAGAATTTCAGTCCTGGCTTCTGGCAACAAGACAATTTTTGCCAAAAGGAGGTCAGATATGGACAAAACAGCACAATTCTCTCTGTTTTAGAAGGCCATTCTTAATGTAAAAGAACAATAACAAGAAACATAATGACAGATGAGTGAAACTTGTCCTAATCACTGCATGGGCAGAAGTAGGCTGGAATAAATCAGGGCTTTCCACTCCAAACCTGGGGCAACCTCCGCTCCCTTCAACCCAACTGCGGCTTCTCGCTCCCGAGTTCCACCAGAGCAGTAAAGGAGTGAAAAACTGCACAATCCTCCTAAAAAAGGTTATTAAAGCACAAACTAAGCACCCACCCAAAGGGCTCGAGGGTCCTGCTATAGATTTGACCCCACCCCAGCAGCGAACTTGCAGAAGCTTTTTAATATTGACATGGAAATGCCGCTCTTGTCAGGTTTGTCTTGCAGGTGCCTCAAATGTCACCTTTTTTTGCTGAGGGCCGGGCCAATATGAAGTTTTCTGAGTATCTATGGGGAGAAAAAAAATAACCAACCCTGCACCTCGGTGCCCTGATTTCCCCTGGGTGCTGGTCCCCAACCCAGTGTTTTTTGGGGACTATTTCCAACTCCTTTCTGTGCCAGCACAGGGAGTTTTGATTAAATAGGCCTGACTCAAGCTGGCAAGTCAGGACTAGTGCTCTCACAGGGAGAAAAGACAAAACATCATCTGGATTCAACAGGAGAGTTGACTGAGGGTCTTTGTGCGTTTTTGACATTGTATTCATTTTCCATGGAACTAAACTAATCACAGAAAGTCTTTCTGTGATAATGAAAGGGCATTACAGTATCTAGTCTTGGATCAAAATATTTATTTAGGAAAGTAGGGATATATATATATGTAAGAAGACAAAAGATCAAGGTGCCACTGATCAAAGCAGGTTTTCATTGCCGGCAAGCACAGGAGAAAACAAAGAATTTAGAGAGCAGCGTAGGGAAAGGGACCTGGGGACAGCAGGGTGACCATGAGCCAGCACTGGGCCCTTGTGGCCAGGAAGGCCAATGGTACCTGGGGTGGATTAGAAGGGGGTGATCAGTAGGTCAGAGAGGTTCTCCTGCCCCTCTACTCTGCCCTGGGGATATTCCATACCTGGAATATTGTGTCCAGTTGTGGCCCCTCAGTTCCAGAAGGACAGGGAACTGCTGGAGAGAGTCCAGCGCAGGGCAACAAAGATGCTGAAGGGAGTGGAGCATCTCCCGTGTGAGGAAAGGCTGAGGGAGCTGGGGCTCTGGAGCTGGAGAAGAGGAGATTGAGGGGTGACCTCATTAATGTTTACAGATATCTAAAGGGTGAGTGTCAGGAGGATGGAGCCAGGCTCTTCTCAGTGACAAACAATGATAGGACAAGGGGTAATGGGTTCAAACTGGAACACAAGAGCTTCCACTTAAATTTGAGAAGAAACTTCTTCCCGGTGAGGGTGGCAGAGCCTGGCCCAGGCTGCCCAGGGAGGTTGTGGAGTCTCCTTCTCTGCAGACATTCAAACCCGCCTGGACACCTTCCTGTGGAACCTCAGCTGGGTGTTCCTGCTCCGGCAGGGGGATTGCACTGGATGAGCTTTTGAGGTTCCTTCCAATCCCTGACATTCTGGGATTCTGTGAATTTAACTTGCTTGTCCCAGAGCCAGATCAGTATATGATGCCACCCATCCCCTCTATGTAGCTACCTGTGGACAAATACAAAAAATCAAAAAATAAAAAGCTATTAGGTCATCCCAAGAAAGGATTGTAAAATGAAATCAGTCGCTCTCATGGAAACTCTTGAAATAAAAAAATTCTCACAAACTGGAATCAAAATGAACCCTGTTATATTTCTATGACCAAAAAAATATCTGTTGAAATAACTACTTTTGGGCCAGACTTCACATTTTCAGTGAGGAAAGTGTGTGTCGATACCTGAGAAACACTAATTCTGCAATTCCAAAAACAAGCTTGCAGCAAGAAGTTCCTATTCCAAAGCAAAAGTGCCCACAAAAGTCACCCTGAGAAAGAAAAAACTGTTTTAAAATTCACATCCTTCGAAAATTCAAATGAATTTCCCTAGGTAGGCAAGTCCTTAAACGTGTACCTCTGTTTAATTACACTGCAGTTCCTGTATAGACAAGTCCCAAGATGCTCTTACATGATAATAATTAAATACGAAGTGGTGAAATGAATTGCAACATTTAGCAATGCTCCTTATAAACTGAGATTTATAGAGGAAGCGTGAAATAAAACTAGAAAAGCACATGGTTATGGTGTCTGCACGTTGTACTGAAAAATAAAGACAGATATAAAAATAGCCATTGAAAATTCTGCATAGTTGGGCACCAAACTCCTTCTGCAGAGGTAATGCCCAGAACAACTATTATTTAATCCACATCATAGAAGTATTAAAATTAGAAAGAAATCTAATTATATTTTATAAGTCATTTAACCACAGAACACATCATGAAAATAATTGGCAGAATTGCGCTATTTGGTAAATAGTGTTTTCTACTGAGCTCCACACTTTAGCACTTGTTTAAACTGAGTGGTGAAAAGTTCGGGTATAACTCCCAGTTTTGTTACGTAAAATAAAAGAGGAAGAAAGACAGTTTTGCAGAACAGTCTGTTCACAGCTGCAGGAATTACACAAGTGTAAAGTGTCTCAATTTGTGCGCCCAAAAATAATAAAATATTTAAAAAAAAAAAAAAAAAGAAGAAGATAAGTGTAAACAGGCAAAAGAAACTTTGAACGCAAGCGCCTTGTTCCAGGGAAACACAGCTCGGCATCCAACTCCTTTACACACCTTGGCAATTTCTATTTAAACAAACACTCATACTAATAAAGGTTGAAAAGATATTTTTGACACTGAAATGTACACAAAACAGGTTAGGAGGATTGCTCACAGGGCTTATAAGCATTTCATTTACTCCCAAGCGCATGCACTGACTATATAAACGTCGATATTTTGGCAGCTGGCTCTCCCAATCTGCCCAGGTTTGCTCCGCTGGGTTTCCCCGGTGCTATTTCCCCCAAATTTCCACATTTCCAGATGCTTTGCTCCCCCAGCCTTGATGGAGAACAGTTGTGCCTATTAGCAGACAAGCTGCTGACAACTAAGCCAAGCTTCTAAAAGCTGGCAGAGATAATCTGGCTCCGAGACCTGATAAGTTAAGAGAGCAGAGACACGGTGGCCTGAAAACACCGAAACATCAGGGGAAGCGAGTCGAGCCCTGAGCTCGATGCTTCTCCAGGATGCTTCTCATTTCATCCCCAGGATGCTTCTCATTTTGCTCCAGAGAACTTCAGCCAAACCAAGGGAAAAACTCATCTTAGTCAACCGTCCTGTTGTCCAGCACCACTCGGATCTCAGCAGACCCAGCCTTCTATTAAAAACAGGAAAGGAAATGTTGCTCCATGAAGTTACAGCTTCTTAAATAAATTATATTTACAAATTTAATAGAGGTATACTTTAAAAGGGTTGTTTCTCCTGCTAAACAATGAAGACAAAAACCCCTGTTTTATTTTGCTGTAACCTCTTGCCTTTCCTTCCCACAAATAAAAGGTGACATATAAGCTCTTTCATTTTACAAAAGACATTATTTTGGGGGAAGAAAAAAGGCAAATGCATCTGGGAGTGCAGGAGATGTTTATCCACACCTCTCTGAACGCTGGAGACAGGAATCCCAGTTGTCCCCACACAGTGGTACCCAACGGATGAGCAGCACCAGCCAAACCAGGTCTGGAGCAGCCAGGGGAGCAAAGCGGCTCCACCGCAGCCCCTCAGGTTCCAGCTTCAGGTTTTACATGTCGTGCACAGCACACGGCCAAGGATTCAAACAAATGGCCCAGACAGGGCTTTTCTTCACATCTACGGAAGAAAACAGAATCATAGAATCATTTTGGTTGGAAAAGACCCTCAAGATCATCAAGTCCAACCATAACCCACCCCTGGCACTACTCCATGTCCCTGAGAACCTCACCTCCGTCTGTCCACCCCTCCAGGGATGGTGACTCCAGCACTGCCCTGGGCAGCCTGTTCCAATGCCCCACAGCCCTTTGGGGAAGAAATTGTTCCCCAGATCCAACCTCAGCCTCCCCTGGCGCAACTCGAGGTCATTTCCTCAAACCCACTGCACGACCACAGTTTATATTTTCTTAATCTCACAGGCATCTATCTCCAAGATAACACTAGAGAAGATAGAAGGCTGCAGCTTTATCTCAGTATGGATTTGCTGGGGCAGGGCGGTACAACCGGTGCTGGAAACTGGGAGCTCGTCCTGTTCTGGCCCCAGCAAAGACAAGTTCAGGCAACCCCGTGTTTAATCTATCCCAGCGTTATTGTCATCGCGACTCCCCGGCGGATGAGCCGTACCACTGCTTCCCAGGGCTGTGCCCGACCAGACAGGCATTCTCCTCAGACAGTGATTTTTCTTTAGACAGCACTGGAATCCTTCCAGGGCAGATAAAATCTGAATTTTTCCATGCAAAGAACTAAAATATTCATCAAAAAATATAAGATCTCATTTATGTTCTTATACTCCTCCTCAGACATTCAGTTTTGGCCACTGTTGAGAGACAGAATTTCTTTGTTTTGACCCCGAATGACTCTCCCAATGCATCTTATAGGTGAAGGGGGTTCCCTCCCTCTCCTGCTGCTGCCCTCCCACCCACTCCTTAATTAAAGATGCTAAGGTCTAACAGAAACCATGTCACAGATTAAAACTGGACTGTGATGGATGAAAAGTAACTATGTGGATAAGCTTGATAAAAGAGAACACTGGCAATTATTTTAGTGTTTATTTAGAATCTTTAAATTGTTTTAAAACAGACAGCAAGGAGGATTATTGCAATTAAACAATGAAGAAGAGGAGAAAAGCACAAGGAAATGTTTTCTTCACTGCAAACGCCTGGGACCAGGGATCTCTAACTAACTAAAGGAGTACTTTTACAAAATGCCACGACAAATGGAAATGCTGTTTAACCAGAATTATCCCAGTTCAAAGAACCGACCGAGCCAGGACCAGCACCCGTGTTTTGACTGGGAGCTGCCCCCGCGGTCAGGTTCACCCAAATACCTTTTCCATGAACCAATCAAATCAGCATTTATCGGTCGAAAGAGGAACACACCAACCTAAGGGGCTTTATGTGGGAGTTTTTCCCTTCATAAAGTGTCCCGAAACTTTTAGTCCAGAAGGTCTTAGATTATCAGGCTACAGCCAGACTAGTACAAAGCATCCTTGATGTCTAGACCACATGAAAAGATTAGCAGGTCTGCTCCAGTGCTGATTACACCAGGCTCATACTATTTTTCCAGCGGATGCTTTCATAATTAAATATCAAGTAACAGGAGGCACTTTAACATTTATCACCCTCACCTATGAATATAATAAAAAAAGTTTCTTTTGCACTGAGAACTATAAAGTATTAAAAAGCATTCTATGGCTGTAACAGCTACTTGTCAAGCTGTAAAGAGAAATCTAGATTTTAGCGAAGAGGGTCCCTTGGGAATGCCGGATATTGGCAAAGCAGAACAGCAATCACATTATTTCTGTAACTAATATGGACAGAGTGGAATGAGTAATAAAAGCCAACAAAAAACAACTTTCATTCCGATTAGCAATCACAGACTAATAGGCTTCAATTGCCATTTAAAATGAGGTGGCACCATCAGTCCCTCGGGTGTCCCCAAGCAGCAGTTGCTGCGCCTGCAGGGATGGATTTTACTCGGAGTTTACTATAGTCTGAGGTTCCTCGGATGTATTAATAGTAGTGGTGTTGATCTGGAAGAAGCACAAACCCCGTAACGTGACCCTGAGCACAATGAGAAAGGGCCCCAAAGGCAGGTTCTCCAGTCTCTCCATTTTTATCAGGTTAAGTGTCTTGGTCCAGGCAGGTCTATCAGCTCTTGGAGATGAAATGTAGGTGGTTTGAACAGTGATTGTCCTGCATAACGCAAATATAGCACATCTTAAATGCAGACAGGGCCACTCATAGGACAAATCCCAAAATACAAGATTTCCAAATGGAATGAGTATTTATTAGAGAAACAAACAAAGAATGGATCTATAAACCTACATCCATACTTTCCTGGTAATTTCATCATAATGCGAGACAAAAGCCCAGGCTTTTATGGGGATTTTTTGTTTTAAACAGGTGTGTGTAAACCTTGAGCAAGTTACTCACCCCCTTACTGAACAAAGTCTCCCCTTGCTGAATAAAAGTTGATGGGGCTGCGCTGCCTCCAATACACAGGCAACCACGTCATGGGCAAGGGTTTACCTTTTCAGAAATTGCTAAAAAGTTTACGATAGCTAGAAACCTTCAGCTAATTCCCCTCTTAAGTGTACACATAGCTAATCTATGCCCATTAGTTCTTTTGCCAACGCTGCTCTGCAGCCCAAGCGGGTCCTTTTCCTCCCTGGTACTTACCCCTTGATACATTTACAGAGCAATCGCATCCACATCAGGTTTTGTCCTGCCAGGCCACATAAGCCAAGCTCTTTCAGGACCTTTTAAGCCTGGTTCCTCACTCAATCCCACATCCCAACAAGTCCTTTTCAGCACCTGTTCCCGCTTGAATTAATTTTTCTTGCATACGGAGACCAGACCGGTGCGCAGTTTTCCAGATGACTCTCTGCTAATGGCATTAATAGCTCCCTTGCTTGAGAGAGTCAAGATTGCATTTGCCATTTGACTTTTGCACAGTCATACCCTAAAAAAAGATATATTGTTTTCTTTTTCAGTTCTTTCTGCCTGAGAAGCCTTCAGGCTTGATCCAAGAGTAGATAATACTCTGAATTAGAAAGCAAAGACCTGGCTCTTAACCTAGGTCAGGTATTAGTAGCCCACAGAATGATCCTGAAGAAGTCACTTCACATTCCTTTTCTTTCATTCCCACACTTGCCTATTTAAATCCAGAACTCATTGAGAACAAGAATCACCTCTTAAATCTAATTAAACCAGTTCCTCACAAGGATCCTGCCCGCGGCTGGAAAAACCTTCACACCTCCCAGCTTGGGAAGTTCCATGAAACAGTTTAACCCTCCATTATTTTACTGGTTTGTCATCATATGGAAAGGCATATATATAAATGCATACGCACACAAGTACATGTGAGACGGGGTGGTATTCGTAAATAAAAGGACAGCTGCTAATGGCTTATTGAATCACAGCGAAAGCTTCCAGGAACTTGCAAATTTTCCTATTATTTTAGTGAATGTTCCCATAAACGTCCATTACTGAGCAATCTTTGGGGAGACTGCGGTGGGTGTGAAATTTATTGAAAATGAGAAGAAAAGCTGGATTCAGAGAGACAGTAATTCACTGGACAATTCGCAACATCTGCTGTAAAAGCAGCAGGGACGGGGACAGCGCCGGTTAGAATTACTCTGGGCTCCCAGCATGCTGCCCCATCGCAACATTGAAATTGTGAACAGAAGATATTTTTCAGAAGTTTGGATAAATTATACAAACTGCCAGTCAGGGTTAGGAATCCCCACAAGGAATTACGAAACAATTGGAAACAAACCCTCTTATCTCAGGGTAGCTCAGCAGAGAAGACCAATTCTTGGAGACTTGTCACAGGGCACATGAGATCCAAGCATCATCAATACACTATTGACCTTATCAGAGACAAACTATACACTACCAACCAACACCCAGACAGGAATTTAATGTCTCCCAACAGAGCACGTTGCTACCGCCCCTCGTACAAGTTTCAACTTATGCACACAGAAATATAAAACAAAATTCAGACAACTTCAAGATGCAGACAAGTGCAACCCAAACTAGCTCCCCACCAAATGTAGCCACAAATATTTCTAACTAAAAACAGAATAGCGTAAGGTGTATAGTTGTATTAAACAGAATCAATTCTGAATTTATAAAGTTCTAAGGGCT
This sequence comes from Patagioenas fasciata, assembly GCF_037038585.1. Lineage (NCBI taxonomy): Eukaryota > Metazoa > Chordata > Aves > Columbiformes > Columbidae > Patagioenas > Patagioenas fasciata. Next base: position 8,995,647 of record NC_092537.1, on the reverse strand, counting down.
AATAATTATTTTCTTTCCCAGTTCAAATAGGTGGCAATAGATGCGGTGGGGCTGTGGTGCCACCCAAGCACCTGAGGACAAACCCTCCTGAGGATCAGAGCTGGGAAAAGCCCCCTATTCACAGAACTGGGCAGGAACACTTTAAAATGGCACATAAAAACAGAAAGCATGCTAAAATATCTCTTATTACAGGAACCAAAATCTATCCTGTGTGATACTCATGCAATGCGAAACTGCTTCAATCATAAGAGCAGGTTCAATCAAATATGCAGCTTGGATGCACTGGAGGAGCAGACAAATCCCTGTGTGGGAGCAGGGAAAGGCGGAAAGCTGGTCCACAAGGGCTCCAGGTACCTTCTGTACTTTCTGCCCTCAGCCTGACCCGAACACATGCAAGGTGCCTTTCTAGCGGCAAAGTAAAACTCCTCACCCCTGCAGTAATGCTGAGAAAGATGCCTCAGACAAAATATGAACGCGGAAAGTTTTACTCAAGCTAAGGAAATCACAGAATCCCAAAATGTCAAGGATTGGAAGGGACCTGGAAAGCTCATCCAGTGCAATCCCCCCATGGAGCAGGAACACCCAGCTGAGGTTCCACAGGAAGGTGTCCAGGCGGGTTTGAATGTCTGCAGAGAAGGAGACTCCACAACCTCCCTGGGCAGCCTGGGCCAGGCTCTGCCACCCTCACCAGGAAGAAGTTTCTTCTCAAATTTCAGTGGAACCTCTTGTGTTCCAGTTTGAACCCATTACCCCTTGTCCTATCATTGTTTGTCACTGAGAAGAGCCTGGCTCCATCCTCCTGACACTCACCCTTTAGATATCTGCAAACATTAATGAGGTCACCCCTCAGTCTCCTCTTCCCCAGCTCCAGAGCCCCAGCTCCCTCAGCCTTTCCTCACACGGGAGATGCTCCACTCCCTTCAGCATCTTTGTTGCCCTGCGCTGGACTCTCTCCAGCAGTTCCCTGTCCTTCTGGAACTGAGGGCTGATCCTGGTCCTTCTCACTTACCACTACACAAACCCCACATTTCACAGTCACACTGTTGCGCTGCCACAATACGGTGCCTTTGGGAAGGGCCTTTTTTATTTTCAGATACACTTTGGATTCAAGTTCTCTGCCTCAACGACACATTTGCCTGAATTATTACCAAAAATTTATCCAGCTCCTTGTCTTTATGGCTCATCTTGTCCTGAGTATTTGTAAGCAAACCAGCCGTGCTCATTCACAGCGATTAATTTAAATGTCCGCAGGATAGAAAAGCCTGGCAAGAAAACAAAACAGCTGCAGTAAAGTCAGCAGACAGACCGATAGGTATCACCGATGGGATAACCCAAAAGCTTAGCCAACCTATTTATGGTGAAAGGTTAATAGTTAATTACACCAGGGTGATAGTTCAGTGGTTCGAGCATCAGCTCTGAAATACCTGGACTTGTTGGGAAGTCAGTGGTTGAATTCCAGCGGGTCCAGTTTAAGCTGTTCATCCCAGTGAGGTAGACAAGCTGGGCTCCAGGAGGGTCACTGCGTCCCCTGGGAAACTATTTAAAACCCTAAACCTTATCTCTGAGTGTTATGGGACCACGAAAAAATGTTTTCCTGTAAATTGTGCAGCACATAAGCCTCGTCCCCCGGGGGTGAGGTGACAATATCGGTGTGTGAGGACACAGGGCAACTCACACCCCGTTAATTCGCACGATCTCACCACACTGCTCCCCTTCCTACGGGTTGTATTAGTGTTTGGACAACATATATCTTAACAGCAGGCAACTTCTGTCTATTCATTATACCAATCAAAAACCAAAGGGATTTTCTAAACTGGATCTTCCTGTCTGGTGCATCGCCATCATTTATGTTATAGCAACGCAGAATTTAATCCTTGTTCTCAAGGCATATAATAGCATGAAAACCATTCCACTGTGAATACTGGCAATGCTTTAAGGAAATTATTTTTATTCCTCATTATATGGAAGATTACCTGAGAGGTTATTATTCTTATTAACGGCAATTAGCATCAGACAGCAATTTATAATTTCCAAACTCGGATACAAACATTAGCAAAATATTTGCCAACAGAAAGCCATGTGTTATTCCCATTGCGTGGGAAACAAATTATAGAATTCTAAGTGATTTGTGTCTTTATAACTGAATTGGGAAGCTTATACAAGAGTTATCATGCGAATAGCGCACCAGGGATATTTTCAGTAGGCTACAAATTATTCTGAGATTCTGACTCATTCTTAACAAAATCTTCATAGTCTGGACTCTCTTACAGGCAGATTTTATAGTAAAGCAAGAAAAGCTTAAGAAACCACTCAGAAGAAAACACTAATAAAATTTTATAAAGAAAAATCACTTGTAAAACCATCCTTATTAAGAATTATATTTGGACTCCGGGCTGAGAACTCAGCTGATGTAAGTCTATCCTAATGCCATTTAATTGAGTTATATAGACGTAAACCGCAAAAGAATCCACTCCTGAGCCTACCAGGAAAACAATCTCTGCAAATGCTGGTCACTATAAATACATAATAAACATGTAAGGATGAGCCACACACACACAGGGTTTTGGACAGAATGTTATATGCTCATAAACAGCTTTAAAATGCATATCTAATGCTCAGAGCAAAGGATATATCTTTATATTATGGGAAATCAAACCTGTCTGTGTGAGTCACGTTTCTAACCTCTCTGTGTGGCCAAGATGAGAGGACAGAAGAGTTCAGGCTTTGGGTGGAAGAAAACAGTGATGCCCCAAAGCTCTGCCAGAAGCTCGGCTGGGTGAAGGTGCACCCCAAAATACAACTGGTCAAGCGGACCCATGGGGGCTCATCCTCTCTGCTTGGGATCTCCAGGGAAGTTTGGGATCTCCAGGGAAGTTTGGGACCTCCGGGGAAATTTAGGATCTCCAGTATCACCAGTGCTGGACTCGCCGAGGAGCTCTCACGGGGTTCAGATCCATCCCATGCACCCAGAATGATGCTGGACGGCAGCAGCCGCTTTATCTCCACCTTCTCCTGGACTTTTTCTCCTAGGCCAGAAACCAATAGGTGACTAGGGAGGTGGGGAAGTGGTTATTTTGACATTAATCTACCATAATACTCCCAATAAGTGACAGCTTAAATGATACTTCTCAGGCAGAAACAAAACATCTGACATTTTGTCTCCTTGAATCACAAGCAAAGAGCTGAATTTTGCAGTACAGAAGAATTGAAGAATAATAAGAAAAAAGTATGTACCAAGGGATTTCTCAGCAGAAGAATGATATACTAGACAAAAAGAAAAGGGTATACCATATGTTGAGTAATAAAATTGGCAAACCTAGTAAGGTTCAAATACTGCTATTATCCACATCTGGGCAAAACGGGGCAGGGGGGGGAAAAAATCATTAAGCAATCTGAGAACCCCCAAACAAAGAAACTGTAAAATTCTGAACTGTAAAGCAAAGGAAACACACTTAATCCCTCAGGAGTTTAAGTATGTATTTCAACTGGGTTATAGCATCCCTCACAAGGCTGTGGAAGCAGAGAAAGCTCGGGACACAATATAGGCACTGTGCGCCGGCCGGCCCCGAGCCAACTGGCCGCAGCACCCAGCGGCCCTGGCACCTGTTGGGTTTATCAGTGGCAAATGCTTTTACCTCCTTGGGGCACCCAGGGAAGGAAAATACTCTCCAAAGCGGCCGTTTTCCAGCAAAAGTGCACAACTGAGGGCTGCGAGTACTTTAAACTGGGGTTTTCCAGCTGCAAAACAAGCCTCCCTCAATGCTGAAGTCACCGGGGCTTTTGTGCGTTGCAAAGAAATGTGCAGAAATACATAAGTGAGCAGCAATCCTGTCCTCATGAAACTCTGTTTCATCTATAACCGCAGATGTAACCTCTTCCCCGGCTTCCCCTGAGGCTAATTTATTTATGAATGTTCCTATTAAAAATAGGACTACTTGCATAGTAGCTCACGTTGCAGGGTGAACAGGGGAGGCAGGATAAATGCGATTTAATGAAGAAACGTCTGTGACAAGACATCTCTTTTTATGGGTACGTGTAGTCTGGGCTCACCCCACGAGGTTGAAAACATCACCCCAATCCCAGCCCCTTGCACACACGCCACATAGGTTGGGTATTTTGGGGTGGCTTTCTTTTTGTTTCGGGTTTTTCAAATACAGTTAAAAGCCTTGTGGCTATATCCGTTTAGAAGCAAACTTCACACAGGTAGCCGGCTACTATTGCCTTGGATTACAACGTAAAAATTAATACATATTTCCCTAATACTACATGAACACAGATTGTCTTTTTAAAAGTTTTATTTTTTGGCAGAGGCGTCTATAAGCTAATATCAAGAACCTTGACAACATGGGAAGGCTTGTTATTGCCATCACTTGTTCTTAAAAGGGAGGAGGAGATGGTTTTGCCCTACCAGGGTAGCAAACGGCACAGAAATCGGACCAAGATGTGGGGCAGACAGTGGGGGAATCTTACTGATCATTTGGAACTGTGCTTGAGAAAAGGGAGTTTTGGGGATTGGGAGGAGATGGGGGAATAGAGAGGGAGCGTGACTGTCCAATGGGATCAGGGAAACCATCCAGAACATAAAGGACAGCATGCAATAAATAATAAAAAAGCAAAACTTGAGAGCACGATGTAAAGGGACACAAGAATGTGGCTTTGAACAATAGGCGGGTGCGAGGGGAGGAGGTGAAACAGAGATGTCTCTGAATGCCAAAGGCACAGAAGGGAAAATCTCAGCCATGCTTTTCATCCCTGAGAACGCTGACTTCTGTTCGGGGCTTCTGGAAAAGCAGTGGTGGATTTGAAAAAGTCTCCAGCCATGGAGAAAAGACCAGGATGGAAGATCTTCATTGAGGGGATGACCTGGCAAGATCCTGACAGCTTTCGGCAGCTGGATCCAGCGTCCCAACCGCCCGCCCGCCGCTCGCCCTCGCTCCCCTGCCTGTCATTCCTAGCCCATATCAAATGAAAGAGAGATGGGACAGCGTTGGCAGCCTGCGTGACAGACGGGCAGGAGTGGGACCACAGGAGGAGCTGCTGAAAGCTCTGAAATTGCTGATGTGGCCCGCAGCATGAAGGACGCTTGCCATGCATAATAGAGAGGATGCTGAGTATTTTCCCACTTGGTGCCTGCTTCTCAAAGAAGGAACCAATAAAAAATAAAAATCCTTGTGAAATTCTGTGACATGGTATCAGAACAAAAAAGGCCGTGGCATTGCTGTGGTACCTGCCTGGATGCGAAGGATGCGGCTGGTCCTGCTGCAACCCGGACCGACCATGTCCTGGGGTCAAAGGTTGAGCTTTTCAGTGCTTGAAAATAAGGTGTATGTACCACTTCTTCAATACCATGTCTAAGAATTAAAATACAAAGACTGCAGAAAACAAGCAACAGAATTACCAGCAGCAGCAAACAGTTCACTGCTGGAAAATCAATACCCAAAACAACTGTACAAATCCATGAGTTTTCCAGCTATGGATTTCAAGATTCATTCAGGATCTGAGCAACGTCAGTAAAGCAATAGGAAGTTTTTTCTGGTAATCATAGCGGTTTGGAAAAGAAAAAGAAAGGAAGGGGGAAGAAGGGAAGAAAGGGAGAAAGAGGGAGAGGGAGAGAAGAGGAAGAAGGAGAGGAAGAGAAGAGGAAGAAGGAGAGGGAGAGAAGAGGAAGAAGGAGAGGGAGAGAAGAAGGAGAGGGAGAATTCAGCTTTCCACTTCTCTTCCCACCAGGCCTCCGCGAGCCACTGCAGCCCTTTCCCTGCCCTTCCCAAATTAAAGCGAATCAAGATCTGAAAAATACAGGCACCGGTTTTCAAATCCGAGATTCCAGATGTTTGCTTCAAACAATATTTCAAATTCGACTGGTAATCGGCAAAGCTGCTTTCACACACGCGTATCTCGCGGCCGGTTACACACGGCTGTAGAGCTGGTTATTTACTGGTGTGTGATGGAGACAGTAAAAAGCAACAGGGTAAAGGTTCAGTAGGAGTTTAGAAAATCTCATTGTACACCACGGTGGTTTGGACAAGGAGCAGAAACTGCGAAAAATTGATTTTCTTCAGTTTCCCCAAGTGTGGAAACCAGGATTTTTTCAACCAAATTAAGCCCCAAAATGTAATTAAATCCATAAAAGCTACGAGGAAATTGAGTCCGTACCACATACTAACGCTTAAATTTATAAGCGGTGGAAAAAAAATCCACAGGAAAAAACACATTAAGTTCTATATATTAGTGTAACAAAATAACGAAGGGAATTCTTTAATAAGTTCTGCTTTTTTGCCATCCAATTACCAAAAGCAATAGTTAGGACGCCAGTGTTTCACATCCAGTTTTGGTTGGATCGGTGTCACAATGTGGAAGGATGGAGAGTTGCTCGTGAAACAGAATAAAAGAATCAATATTAATGAGGATTATGTGCGCTACCACTCCTGAGTTTGAAAATTTAACAGAAAGAACAGTAAACCAGTATCAGACAAATCTATGAGATTCTGGATTCGAATAACAATGTTTCTTAATGATGCAGAAGGGAAAAACTGATTGAATTCACTATTACTTTTTGTGACAGCTCGTGCCTTTATGAAAACATATAATATGATGTTGTTCCTTATTAGCGACAAAATATCATCTATATTCTGAAATGAAGTTCTACACAGAGTATTACATGCAGTCGTGCATGCAAAGTGATCTCACTTCAAGGATAATACAATTTTGTGTTCAACTATTTAAATTACATTCAAAGCCGTTTTAAGGGAAGTCTCAGCGATTGTTCAGCTGAAACAAAGATTTCTTCTGCATTTATTTTCCTGAAATGCTTCACCTGAGATGCTCAAGCCCACAGAATTGTATTGATCTCAGGAGGTTTTTCAGGCGATGCCACCTCATTCTCAGAGGTAACCTCAGAGTTGAACACCAAAGTTTATATTACTTTTCTTCATATTTTTTTTTCCATTTTCTTTTTCTTTCTCGTTTTGAAAGACTTGATAAAACACGCAGAGCACGTGATCTTAAGCAACATGAATCTTCAGAGGATTCATAAAATATTTGATGATTGTGTCTGGAAGCGCAGGAATGTACGGGATTCCACTGCTGTACATATTTCTACCATATTAGCTGCAGAAATGGTATCTAGAGAAAAAAGCACTCTGATTTGATTCAAGCGCTGAAGATGACTTAATGCAAAGCTCTGTGGTACATCATTAAAGACAATAATAAAACAAAACTATTCTTGCGCTCATCCGACTCCCAATTTTCAATTTGAGCGGAGAAAGCCTCACAAACTTCCAATATTGCATGCGATATACTGAAAAATCTCATATATAAGGACTATTTCCTTGTGGTTTATTTTTAATTATATTAAGTTTTTTTTAGGATAGTGCAGCCAGCTTTCTCCTATGCGCCCTTTGCAAAAGAGCAAGGCACAGGAAACCAAGATGTTCGGATAAAGAGGGTGCACGATCTCTAAATCAAATCCCCACCGGCGTTCCCCCAAACAAGAAGCACGTGAAAACCAAGCGAGAATCTGGGCAGTCCAGAAACCCTGTTTGCAGAGCAGATGAGAACAAACGGATGTTATCTGATGGCTTCAGGAAAAGGAAAGTGTAGGAGGAGGAAATAATATTAGTTACCCTGCAATCCCATTCGCAATCGGAGTCGGAGCGACTGTGAAAGGAAATAGTGCAGCTCCGCCGGCCCCCAAAGGGTTATAAATCTATTGGCCCTTGGGAACAGGTAAAAAAAATAATAATAAAAAAAGTATTTCAATCATTAAATAATAAAGAACAGTGCTGAAAGCTTCCTGGTGATAGCATGTGCAATCAGGTGTTGGCCAGACAGATGGAAAGTGATTTCCAGCAATGGTTTTGGTGGGGAAGGAGATTTCTCTTTGCGAACACAAAGAAAAAGAGATGGATCTAATTTAGTAGTATTCAAAATCAACATGTAGATTTGGATAAATTCTCTAATCTTGCAATGAATTTTACTATTTGAGAGTTCTTAGCCAACTCTTTGTGGTTTCTTAAATAGTTTTATGAGGCGAGGGAAAAGGACGAATGAAATTTTTCATTTGTAGGAAGTGTAATAATTTTAAACCTTGGTTTCAAACTAAAAAGCAATTAGGTTAAACACGAAACACTCCAAAGGAAAAAACTGATCATCGCAATAAATAATATCTGAAAACCACAGCAGCTTTAACGTTAAGAAACTTTATTTTAGTCAATTGGGAAACAGCAGCAAACTGCCAATGGAGTGGCGTGGAACAAAAAGATAGCAATAATGTATGATATTTTATAAAAGAATTCAAAGTTACAAGGAGTCAATTAAAATATCACTTCAAAAGTGACTTAAAAGCTCACATTGGACTCCTTTTGGATGGGGATTTATGCCCCACAACACTCCTACAAAACCTACACAACAACCCCCCCTCCGCTCCTGCTCCACATTGTGCCGTCCCGGTAGAGCCTCCCGCACACAATCATTACAGTGAAATCAAAATACACAGCTATAATAAATTATTTATAACATAGCAGAACATGTGAAACGTTAAGTGGCAGATGTTAACAGGAACACTAGATTTTCACATATTTTTGAGAAACGCTGCGAGTTGCTGACAGAGAAGGTACAGACCCAAATTATCCTGTTCAGCTAATTGAATTCCCAGAGCTCCTTCTGAATGGAAAGGGGTTGGTTTAGTTAAAGAATCTTTAAGTAAGGAAATTTTTCCTTTAATGCACTGATAATGAATTAGAACTTAGATCAAATTATTTACAACTCTAATTCAATTACACTGTAATATAGGATTTCAGATATTGATTCATCTCATCTAAAGCTACACAGCAGATAATTCGGCTGCAGGCAACAAAAACTCTCGGCCTGATCTCAAAGGGCTTTGTACATTGGAAGGACCTGAGTTTTAAAATTCAACTTTGCCCCCAGTTTTTAATCACTATTTGAAAGGAACAGCTGTGGGAGCTTTTTTTCCACCCAGTAAAATAATTTTACTTGTAATCTGATAATTTTTCTGGGTGGAATTGCATTGATGTTTCAAGATTTGTGAACACAAGGCCAGATTACAAATTGTGAAAATATCCCTGATAGAGGCAAATATGTTTGCACAGCCCCACATCCATGTTTTCTTTCTGGAATTTCTTAGACAGAAAAGGGATAGATAGAAAGGGATAAGTAAAAAATATTGCTGAAGTTATACCGCTGGTTTTTTAGCTCTAAGATACAGAAATCGTGATGTTAAAGTTTCACGTTAGTGAAAACTAATTGAAATCATTTCACACTAGCCAGACGGGGGAGGTAGCTTAAGCCATTTTGTTCATTATCTAGTTCTGGGTGTCAAACCTGAGAATATAATTTTGGGCTTTCTAGGTGTTCATAAAATGTCAGAATAAACTACGGGTAGTAAAACCTCACTCGGAATAAATAGTCACTGTGTTAAGAAGATGTAACCCCCCCGAGTTCCTCCAGTCGTGCAGGCCCACCAGGCTGTTTATCCCTCTGCTCATCTGTGGCCATCAAATTAAAGCAGAAAATGATGTAAAGGATAGAGTGTTGTCGTCATCCCAACATACGCCTTCTTCTGCATGTCACGGTCAACCTGACATTTATTAGAGTATTTTTTTCCCAATAAGCATTTGCCAACGGAAATCACATCTATAAGAACATGTGTGTGTGAGTGTGACACACATCATTTAACTTCTAGATAAAAACCACCAAAAATGGATGGAATCTACCAGTGGCTTAGAGACATCAAAGACAGGGAGGCTCCATCCCACACTCACGTATGGGAGTTGTTTTCTGTAGGATTTCCCTCTGCTGTTATCTGGTTGATAAGCCCCCAGCATTTAAAAGACAGAGTCTTAAAACATTATGTATCATACCAAAAAAATGAATTTTATACATACAAAATCACAGCATTTCCATAAAATCTCTAGTTAGATTTATTTCACTTTAAATAAAGCTTACTTGCAAAATGTTAATGCAGCCTCTCCCTGTACCAATTAGCACCATTACTGAAGGGGTGACCTCTCACCTTTGCAAGCGGTGATTAAGGGGAAGAAATGGTATTGATTTTTCTGTTAACTTGATTTCCTCCAGCATCTCACTGTGTAGAATTGCAGTACTCACCCTATTTACTGCTAACGGAACTTCACCTCATGCAGGAATACTGTTTGTACAATGCAAAGCTGTGCTGCCATTTATTATTCATAGCAATTCAGAAATGTATTTATTCCATTCATCCAGCTGCAATTTATTAAGCAAAATGGGCACCATCACTGCCAGCAGTGCCCAGATGTGTGGGTTTAGGTTCAGGCAGGAACTTCCCTGCCCTCCCCAATAACATCACAGCCACATTTTGGAAAGGATTTTGAAGCTAAACAATAAGTGTTAAAGCTTATTATTAAAACAGACATAAAAAGCAGGATTAAGTCATACTAATGCAGTGCACAACACACAGCAGGCATTTAATAAACAATCGCTTGTGCTCCATCCCCAAATATTTAGAGTCCAAACACCAGATAACACTATTAAGGACTGATTTTTGGTTTTTCTAATATGTCCCATCCCAATTGAGATGAATTTTTCTACTACTCATGTGGTGGATTTAACCAAAAACACGGTGTTTTCACCTCTCCATAGGCAATGGCAGCTACAGCTGAAGGAAGGGACTCACACATCACCGCCCGGTTCCCAAAAAATGAAGTCAAATCGGCAAAAATGAACACAGAACTTGAAAAGTAACCACTGCATTTTTGCCTAACGAGGTCACCAGAGCAGGAAGAGTACAAGCAACCGAACTTACTTTAATAACTAGATTTACACCAACAATTATAGCTGTCTTTTATTTTTTCCTAAACAAATCCTATTATCTCTTTTCTCGAGGAAAAGCAAGAGAAAGCAAAGAAAGAAAAACAGGAAAAATTGTGTCAGATTAATAAAAGTTTTAAGTAGAATTGAGAGAACTGATAACAGAGGGAAAGCTTTGCCTTATACTAATTCACATTTATTTTAAAAAATATCAAAGACATAGTGCATTACAATATGCACGTAGTGAACCTCTGCTCACAGGGACATATTTCTCCTCCTGGGTCCCTTTCCCGAACTCCTGGGTCCCCCCCTCCCGAACTCCTGGGTTCCCCTTCCCAAACATTCCTGGGTCCCCCTTCCCAAACACTCCTGGGTCCCCTTCCCAAACACTCCTGGGTCCCCCTTCCCGAACTCCTGGGAGCTCTGTCAAGCTTCACTTTTCCTACTGAATCTATATCCTCACTAAGCCAAATATTTTTGAAAGTTATCTCTAGCTTGCCTATATAAATACATTACTATCTGTAAAAAAACCTCACGTTCTTAGGAGGGCAAAGATGCTGAATAAACACCAGCTTGGTTTTTATTTATATTAATGTTTTAAATAGCTTTTAAAACATTCTAGGAGAGATGATTTGTATTTATGGCTTAGATTTTTGTGTGTCACATTTTTAAACAAAGGGGAGAGGGGAGAGAAGCTCTGCTGAGCGCATTACTTGTCAGGCGGACATCAGAAAGGTGTATAATTTCAGAAATGGAGAGACCAAATAATAAAAATAACATCCTATTTGCTTATGTTACCGGCTGCTCTTCCTGCTATTAAAGCTGAAATTCCATGTTGTGGAGCCGGTTTTTCAGAGCAACACAACAGCGCTGAGAAACCTTCCCCAAAGCTTCGCAGCATCGCGGCAGCTCCGAGAATAAGGAATTAGAAAACGTGACATTTGACAGGCAGCGGATAACAAGGTGCAAAAACTGCAAAGTTCCTGTAGGTAGAAAGAAAGCAAAGCGATGTAGTGGAAGAAAAAATTCCTGACAGCTCTGACACATGGGACCTATTTTTCTCCTCGATGCACATGTAGTTCTCCTGTGAGTATAATGAGAGTTGTGTGCATATGGGGAGGAGGAAAGGTTACTCCACACAGCAAACTGCCCAGCCATTCCCCTTTAAAAATACTATGTCAAAGAAGGTATAAAGATGTTTTTGGTAACTTTTGGAGGTGACTAAAGTGTTTGGCAAAGGCTTTAGGTCACTCCAAATTACAGGTAAGAAGAGGCAAATGTTTATAACGTCTCCGTGAATGTCTAATGCCTAAAATCAATCACTTGTCTACTCCAAAGATAAGTCCTGAGATTCCAGTCCCCCAAGTAACAGCTACATCCATCCAAGAGAAAGCAAGGATAAGAGGATTGATTGCAAAAACTGAGATTTCAGTGATTAAAAAATATTGTGGAATAGCTGCATTACTCAATCGCCTCCATTTAATGTCACCCATGTATTACTGTGGGAACGGTGATAATAAAACCCCCTGTTAACCCAGACCAATCACAGGAGCTTCCAAACAGAGTAACCGAAGCACAAGAGCAGATGAGCTGTGCTTAAAACACTTGTACCTAAAATTGCGCGGAGGATGCAGTGACGCGCGCTGTTTAGCCATGAAGAACACGTTTGGGCTGCCAAACCAGGGAGCTGCCGCCACAGCACCGGCGTGCAATTTCGTTCTGTTTTGTCCAAGTAGCAGTTACAGGGTTAAACTTTCAGATGCGAGTTGCTGGTGAACGTGTTTCTCTGGATTTTAGACACGCTTTTCCTCTTTAAATAATAAAAAAGCCCCTCTTCTCTTGTGCGCTCAGAGCAGGTCCCTCAGCACAACAGCGTTCACACCCCAGGAATGCACAACGACTTCTCCAGCCACCAAACTGTCACCAAGAACATGCTTTCCACTGCTTGAGTTGCGAGCTATTATTTTCAGTGCTGCTTTCCAGAGCATTAAGTTTGACTTTTTAAACCCACCCCTACGTAGAGCACAAAACCAGCCCAAATTCCTCCCGGGTGCAGCGGTGTCCCTGCTCTGCAGGTGGGAACATCTGTGTTGGGCAGGACACAGGAGATGCTCCCCAAGGCACCTGAAGCCCAGCAGGATTTTCATCCCCAATTTTCAATGGACCACAGGCTGAGCATCTAAGACTGGTGGACATATCGAAGATGATGGGCTTCCAAAGTCAAGCCAGCAAGCTAAAAACTCAGCTCAGAGCAGTCCTGTTTAAGTAATCTCGACATGCCTGCTTGATCTGTGCAGTTATTTAACACAGGAGAACTGTTCAAAGCAGGACACCTGATGTTGAAATCTTAATTCTTATAAATCTTTAACATGAGACTGAATAGAATACTACACCACTCAGCCAATGGCTATAGAAGAACTAAGTCCCTTCTCCAAATATACATTCATATGGAATACAGCTGAGGTTGATTAAATGTGATTTCTGTTTGTTTTAAAGATGTTAGAACCCAAAGTCTTCACGCAGCATCCAAAGCCATGGGATGTATTTCTACATTAATTAAAAATGTGTCATCCTCTGGAAAGAAGTACCTTATATTCACATGGTTTTTAAGTTAATTCTTGGGAACATTTGTCAGCTCAAAGGAAATTCCATCCCTAGTGAAGAGGCCTTCCTAAATGAGAGAAAAGAACATCACCAAAGGAAAAACAATACCCTGTGATGAGGAACACAATCTAGATAATTGCCACCTTGCCAAGAATGTGTGAACTTCATTTTTAAAGTTCTTTAAAATTTGAAGTAAATTCATTCTTCAAGTAATTATTAAAATGTGAGCTAAATAAACATCAGCATTCCCCACACACCCTCTCTGCAGAGTTTTCCTGTAAACAGCTTGATTTTCTCACTGGAAATGACACCAAAGTAGACAGAGTGGGTCCATTCCTGGAGCTCACCTTCCCTACCGCAACCCTTCAAAAAGCTGCTATAAAGAGATGAACTGCTCGCAGCATCCTGGTCCTGCAGGGGGAGGAAATTACTCCCCAATACACCTGTTTACTCTGGACTGGAAATCTGGTCTCATATAGCACATATATGAACTTGTAACAATATGTACACAAGTATTTACACATGCACACCTCCAGCTTAAAACCTCCTTTACACCATTTTCAGGATTCCTCCTCTCCTCATCTGTGATTAAACAACTCAATTCCTAAATATTTGTATATTAAAACTCGTAAGGATTTAATAACTGAACTGATATGAGAAAAGAGCTTAATAAAGATATAAACAAGGTGTTTTTTCTTTAATCCTACGCCATGGCTGTTGTAAAGAAATACGAACGAGTACTGGCTTCTCAGCTAAAATTCCATACTGTTCCTGTGAACATACAGCAGAAGTAAAACCATAGCACCCTATATGATAAATACTTAGGTGCACCTTTTCTGTATTGCAACACTATCTCTCATGAAAGAAAATGAACTTTATAAATGAGTCAGAGCACAGATGAAGGAACTTTCGCTTCTGAAGCTGACAATTAATGTTGTTAACTTGAAGCCACGCACTTCATTCTGTACCTAGTTACCTATTATTTAAGGGTTTGCTGTTAATTTGCCCCCCCATAGCAGACTGAAAAGCACATGTTCAAATTAACCATTCAAAAAATAGTCACAGTGTAGAAATCCTGTCTAAATAGCTGGCTCGTATGAAAAGCACAGATTACTATGTAATACATAATATCCTGTATAATATAACAGTCAAAACTGTTACATTACTGGAAAAGGAGGAAATGTTACCATATGTGAGGATGAGCACTTCCATAAATTAAAAATACAAAAATAAAGTCCTGCAAGCAATATATTCCAGCAACCTCTAAATATAACTTTGCAAGTGTCACGCAGTAATGCTGTTAACTGGAATTAAAAGTCGACAGCAGCCAAGAGCAAAGATAATTCCCCGCAGCAGCGATCTGCTCACGTTGCATCCCTGGGCTGCGCCTCCCAGTCCTCCCAGTCCAGCGGCGACGCTGGGAGGTGTCGGACACAGGCAACAGCCCCTCCAAACCAACAGATTGGGGATTCTCATCCTCCGGTGCTCACTCAGAGACTGAAATCATTTTAAATCTCACTAACAAAGTTTTAAAAAGCTCTTCAGGGGAGTTTTGTGACCATGTTGTTCTGCTCAGGTAACTCCCACGTCTCTTTGCTGGAGCAATCAAATCAGCCACTTGTTCTGGCAGCCCGAGGGTTTCCAGCAGCACGGGAGGGAAGTGAAGCAGTCAAAGCGGCTCTCCCTGAAACAGCAGCTGCTCGTTTCAAAAATGCCATCTTGAAATGTACCTCTAGCTTTTAAAATGTATTGAAACAAAGAAATTAAATACACAGCAGACCGTTTCTGGTAGCGTGCATAGGGAGTGTTTGTGGTTTATTGCTGTTGTTGGTTGGTTTGGGGTTTTGGCTTTTTTTAGTTTCGGGTTTTTAAAAAAAAACACGGGTCCCATTGCCATGAGCACTGACTTTTCCCATTTTGGATTTTGGATCCAGGGCAGTTCTCTGGGTCCAAAAGCATCAGCTCGGGTCCCGCTTTTTCAAGCACCCCCCCAAGCTCCAAAGGTGCAAAGGCCCCTGGCAGGACAAACCTGCTCCCACTTGCGCAGACGTTTGCTAGACCTACATTACAGAGAACACAAGCGAAAAAACCTCCAGCACCTTACAAAATTTACTTAACCAAGTTTTCCAAACAATTCAAGAAACCATTTCTCACTCCACAACCTAGACTGTGATTCTAAGTTCTTTTGATAGAATCCTTCCAGCAGCAAAGGGGGGAAACCCGTCGGTTTTACATCCAGAAACTGCAAAATCTGGGCTCTGCGCTTTCTGTCTTTGCGGTTTGCTGCTGTAATTTAGAAACCACACACAGCGCTGGAGTCTCAGACCACTGTTAGAAACGCGACTTTGGAATAAATTAAGAACACTCGTGGGAAGGGGAACCGAACTTTCATGTGGCTTCCTGGAGGCTGCTCTGGCACTGGAGAAAAATCAGACCCCGCACAGTAGTGCATCGGGAATAAAGCAACTTCTAAAATGAAATAAAATAAAGCGAAACTTTGGGCCACGGTCAGGAACCCGGTGACGTGGACAGAAAACATGTGTAGAATGAAGTCATGGGCCCGTGTCATTCTGAAGTGTAATATGAATTATTCAGTGTGGGCATAAATCTACAAACAGAGCGATGTAGACGTCCACATTAGCGGGAATTAAAAGTGTGAGAGCTTTAGGGCAGATCTTTCATTTGCATCTTTATTATTATTATTATTTACTGCATTAAAAAACCCTGTTTTCTTTAGAGGAGCCCACACTCGCTAAAATAACTGGGTCATTATTCAGGCAGCAAATGCAGAGTATGCGTGAAGCACACAGTAAATTTGTGAGATAAAGCAGAACTGCTCAGGTTTTCAGAACAAGAAAGCGCTTCATGTTTACTAGCCATAAACATACACCACAAAATACCTTTTTTGTAATTAAAAGGGCTATTTCTGGCAATTACCACACGGTTTTCTCAAGTTTTCCGTCTCCGTGGACAGACAGTAATTTAATTCACGTTTTAATTATGTTACAGAGAGATTATTGTTCCATAAGAGATAAATAGCAGTAAGTCAGTTAGAGGTTATTTCAGGCATTACGATGTTACTGAGACTCCCTGCTACTACGGTTCCTTTCTTTTCCAGCATTTCTCTGTCCCCTGCTAATGTCAGAAAGAGCTACACAATCAAATGGAGAACACAGCTACGCGCTTCTCAACGGGAAACCCAAATTGGCTACGCACCAAGCACATCAGTATTCAGAGATTTACCAAAAAGAAAAGGAAATAAAATCAAATTAAGTCGACTGTCTCCTAGCACTTTTGATTACTCCAATTATAAAATCAAAGCCGTTCCCATGTTAGCGGTGAAGCCAACAGGCGGTGAATTAAATATGCTTTCAGTGTGAGATGTTCCCTTCTGAGGTTCACTGCCCTCCTGTTTGCTGGTAGTATGTAACAATATTCATATTTAGCACTGTGGGATAAATCCTACTCCTGTCAAAGACAGCGTAAAATGTACCATTGATTTCTGTTCCAGTGGACTTTGCCTAAAGAAAATGAAAATACAATGAACTAACACGCTACACCGCACAAGACTGGAGCATAGTGCTGCATAAGGTAAAATAAACTTTAAACATCAGGAAATCAATACTTTTTCTAAGAACTTTTACATGCTATAATCATATCTAGTGGATCTTTTTAATTAAAATCTTATTTTGCTCATCAAAGCAGTTGGTTTTCTTTTTAAATCCCTCTCCCAATCACTCCAAAAAGCATCTGAAATCTCAGACATGCTGCTTTGCAAAACATTTAAGGGTGTACCTTTGCAGGCAAACTCACATTGTCCCAAAGATATTATCGTATTCGTGGGCAGAATGCTGCTCAGGGCATGGAGGCGATTGGTTCAGACTTAAAAAAAGGACAAAGAATCCCCTGAGATTACCAGGAAAAAATGCGAGCGCTAAGGCCACGTTGTTCGATGCGATACACCCCCAACAACCAAACACAGATGTCCCATTAAAAGGCCAATTAAAGGAGCATTAACCTTTAACCAAAAATATAACAGTAGTTTAAATTAGTCGGAAAGTCAGAGCAGAATGTTATTTCAAACTCCTTTGCCTATGCAGACGTCTTTAAAGTGTTATCCATTCATTTTTGTTTTATGAGGGCAACGCTACCCATAAAAGTAACATTTCTGAGGTTAACACATGGCTAACTTGGAGAAACAACGTTTTCACAAGAATGTAAAATAAAATAAATCAAAAAGCCAGACTACACCACATATCTGCAATATATATTTTACACATTTTGAAAGTTAAGGTGGCAATACAAGTCTAAACCAGGATTCACTTTTGATTGGAGGAGATTTATCAGTGAAGTACAAATATGTTTGTTTAATATAGTTTGCCACACATTCCTAACACTCAGTCCTGTAAGAATAAAATCCAGTTTCAAAAAGCTAACTCAAAAAGCAGCTATAAATGCTTAAATATGGGGGTTATAGTGAAGTTTCACGGTGAAATAAGCGTTGAAGAGTTTACTGCACTAGGTGATCGAAACACACGTAACGTCTAAAATGAGGATGGAATTGTAAGATGCACTCGGGCTGATAGAAATAAAGAATGGAGTCGTGAGAGATGCAAAAATACAGAGTAGAGAAAAACAAAATTAAAAGAAACAATCCAGCAATGAATCAACAGAAGCGCCTCTTATTAACCGCAGCGGCCCGTTAGAGGTATTTTGCTAATTGACACCGAATTAGCATTTGCTATGGTGGGGACAACACTTGAATGGAGGCCGGGGCTCGGCTCGGGGTGGAACCAACACGATTTGGGGAGCGGAGGGCCCGTCGACGGCCCCGAGCCCCGAGCACCCCCCACCCCATCCCGCACCCCCAAAACAATGCGGGAATTATGCACCCGCCGGCGTTTCGGAGACTGTGCTTAATATGATTAGTGCTGCTGTCTACCCAACTGAAGTGCTGCCGTGGATTGTAGAAGCCGAGAGCGGAGCGGGTGTCTTCTGCTCCCCAGAACATTCGGTTTGAAGGCTTCTCAGAGGGCAGAGAATAAAGATGGAATCTTTTCACAAGGGGCATAAAAGAAATGCCACACAGTCCCGACTAGCACAGCTCTGCCTTGTTTTCTGTGGGGGGGTTTGGGTTTTGTTTTCCCGTTTTATTTTGCTTTACTGTTACCAGCAACAACAAAAACTACTTTTCTGTAATGCGATTTTATTTTAAATCAGAAATATTTTACGGTTATGGGCCTGTTAGACTGTGCCCAGCTCCTAAATGTGCCATCTCCTATCTTTTCTCTAGCTCCCCAAGTTAGTCCTTTTAAAAGCAGTTTAACAACAGTAGTTAACATTTGGTTTTTAAACTGTATTAGCAGAAGAAAGAGTAAATCATTAATGACTCAAAGATATTTACTTTAAGTAAAAGATTTAAAAGCGTATAAAATATGCCTTGAAAACTATTTTGACAGTATTGGGGGATTAAATGGTGTACTCAGTACCATGCCTATTTTAAATACCTGTCAAAGGAACTTTTTGTGTGCATTTACTTGCAATCGATTGCCGAAGAGGCTCTAAAGATGAAGCTAAACGCT
Source organism: Patagioenas fasciata (assembly GCF_037038585.1). Lineage (NCBI taxonomy): Eukaryota > Metazoa > Chordata > Aves > Columbiformes > Columbidae > Patagioenas > Patagioenas fasciata. Next base: position 8,976,652 of record NC_092537.1, on the reverse strand, counting down.
AATGAAGGTTAGCTTTCAAGAAAACAAATGCTAGGAATGTCTCAGGAGTAGATTCATTATGTGATTTTTAAGCTGTGTTCTGCAGAAACCAAGGCCACTAGCACAGCTGATGAACTTGAAATTAAACTTCAAAGGGAAAACTTGCCGTTCTAAACTGCTTTAATACAATGAAAAAAAAAAGACAGCTTCAAAAGTTAGTTTTATTAATTGTAGACAGGATCCTTGAGCAGATCCTTGGCCGGTGCCGCCTTACAAGATAAATCTGCGGCGCTGAGCTCGGCGCTGACAAGATACCCGTGCGGACGTGGATTAGGGCTTGGGGACCACCCAGAACGACAAGCCCATCAAATAACCCTCCTCCTGCAGCATCGGCTAACGGGGCACATCCACACCGAACACAGAAATACCTCCCCACAATCTAAAGTAGAAATCCACGTACTACAAGAAGACAAACCGAAAACACTTACTGCTCAGCAGACGGTATCAGTGTGGTTTGATGCTCACACTACTCCAGGCCATCAGCAAATCTCTTTCTGTCCGACTTCAAGTCGTCTTTGATAAAATTAATATTCCAGAAGAAAGGAACTTGCCATTTACATGCATAAAAACATTCTCACGCCTCAGATGGCAGTGAAGTTGCTTCCTAGTTGCTACACATCTCCAAATATTTTCGCATCAGCCATGGCAGGAAAGCCCCGTACAGTGAGAGCGTTTCCATCTCTCCAGGATATTTTTGCTTTGTTTTCACTGCATCTGTTTTAAAATATCACAGAAAACTCAGCGTTGAAAGCTATCAACCAGACGAGCACCCTATTCTCGCCACATTCAAGCCCTGGTTATGTTTTTAACGCAGGCTGATGCCGAAGTATCTTTAACGGCTCTTCAACCCCATAAACACACGATGCTATTTCTGCGCATTTCGGGGTGAGCTCCCGACCCTGCCATCTCCCAAACCGACCCATATGTAAAAGCAGGAAAGTCGAAAGAGGCCATCACGCCCTCACACCACCTGCAGCTGTTACTTTGGAGCAAAAAGATTAACATCTCAGCAATTGAGTCTTGTTCACATCCCGCTGCCGGGTCCTGCAGGACGCTGAGCCGCAAAAGCACCCAGCACGGCCGATGGGACAGCACAAGTAGTCCCAGACCCATATGGTTTGACTTAACATTAACTGATTAAAGGTATTTTGACTAGTTCTACAGTTAAATCACATGCACCTGTTACACACATTAGTAGCACCTACATCCTGCAAACACAAGGATGTAAAACTCAAGAAGATTACGTTTCACGTGCTTAGCACTGAAACAGAGTAGATTTATTTATCAATTTCACAGCTTCCTTGAAATAAACCGTTTACATTAAAATAATTCCACCTAATATGCCATAAAAATAACATTTAAATACTCTAATTTATACCTTTTTATATAAACTATACTATTAATTTTATGATCTGTGCAAAAATAATTTCTCAGCATCCAGTTTGTATTATGTATTTTCAGGTTTTCCAGGGCCAAACCATATGAATCACGAGAGAAAATGTTTCTGCCCTTCTAACAGGTGTAGTTTCGGTAACTAACCATAACAAATAAAGCCAGTCTATCTAACATGTAGAAACTTTTGGGATGCGTTAATTATTTTTGCTCTGACAGCTGGTCACTGGTGTAGCCTACAAAAAGGCTGGTCCTTTGGTTCACACATTAGCCTGACACTGATTCAGCTTCAGTTTTGGGCCCGTTTTGGGAATACAGAAAGATAAAAGGGTACTGTGAACACAAACAGGGTAAACTATGTATTGCGGACACATCAGTACAGAAGGGGCTGTGATGCTAGAAATCACCACGCTGACGTCTTCAGAACCACCCTCCCAACACCCTGCAGCTGAGCATCTTCTGAGCTCATGACGGTGGTTTAAAGATCAATAAACATTTCCATGTGTCAAAACCAACACTGCAGTAATTCGAGCAGCAAAGGCATGGAGCACTCGGTGGGATAAGGCTGCTCCGAGTCACCTGTGTGTTCTGCAGCAGAGCTGGGCTCAGCATCCCTGTTGGCTTGGCTTAAGCTCAGCACAAACTGCACACAGTTAACCTATGAAAACCAGACCTTGCATGGACATCCCTACATCGAGAAGGTAGGGGTTTTGAGTTTGTAACTCACATTTAACTTTAAAATATAAGGTTCCTAATGTAAAAAACTACAGGTTTGCACAACCTTCCTAAATGCCTTTGCAATAAATATGAAATTCCAGGCCCTCCAAATGGGGTTCCCAGCCTGCTTAGCTGGGACTCACATGAGCAAAACCAACCGGAAGGGCTGAAAACAGGTTTTCATGAGATCTTCTTTCTGGCAGGGACTGAAGGGTCTCACTGGACTCCAAGCACCACCTGCATTAGGCTGACAGGCACTGTCATCAATCCTGTCCCAGATGACACATCTATGACATCCCTTTCAAAAGATGCTACTTCTTTTTCTTAGCACGAACAGGAGGCCGTGGTGGTTGCAATGACCCTCCCTTTATAACAACAGCTCAACACTTCAAAACGGGATAACTCCACCTCAGAAAGATGGTTAACGCCCTTCACAATAATAACATCTCGAGATCTTGTTTCACCCAAGAACAGGTCATGCTCAGATGGATGGACTGCTTGGCTTTCTTAGCAAGCTGTTCAGACCTTTAAGAGGGGAAGCTGATAGAGACAGGACAAGAGGAAATGGCATCAAGTTGTGCCATGGGAGGTTTGCGTTGGATATTAGGAAAAAAAATCTTCACAGAAAGGGCTGTGGGGCATTGGAACAGGCTGCCCAGGGCAGTGGTGGAGTCACCATCCCTGGAGGGGTTGAACAGATGCAGAGATGGGGTTCTCAGGGACATGGGTTAGTGCCGGAGTTGGGTTAGGTTATGGTTGGAATCAATGATCCTGGGGGTCTCTTCCAACTGAAATGATTCTATGATTCTACAAAGAATTGCAGAAGTACCTTAACATACCAGGTGAGCAGACGTCCAATGAGAGGCAAAGGCCAGTATGCACAGATAAATGTAAATGTCATGTTACCCATAGAAAAGAAGCCAATCAGCCCCTGAGCTATTTCCCCTCAGAAGGACACCACAGGGTAGGAACAGATAGGTCTATGAAAAAGTCAGCCCCTATTCATTAATTATTTTAAAAAGAAAAGAAAAACAAAAGCTAGAGGCACCGTACCAGAGATAGCTGATTGCTGTGATTGATTACTGTCCCAAGAGGTCTCGTGTAATTTTAATTATGTTAAGGACTTGATTAATCAAATTTGCTGTTCCCAGTTCTACCCACTAACAGACAGTATGTGAATACATAGGCACGTGCCTGTTGAGGGAGAGATGCTGCTCTGCACATACATTGCAACTATCTAAATCCCTCCTATACCCCTCTCTATACCCTCAGGGGACGCAGTTTGGGTTCCCCTTTCCCAAAGAGAAGCTCGCAAACATAGCAAAGATGAGACAAAGGCAATCCCAGGCAGAGAACAGCTTCCATACAGGAGTGCCAAGACAGAGCAGCTTCCTTCAGCCTGGAAAAGGGTGAGGAAGAATATGAAAGATACCTATAAAATGATCAGTGGCATGGAAATCCAACAGGGAAATGACTGGTCATTGCCTCTCCCAGTGCTAAAAAGGGACATTGGCAAATTATCAGTTTCACAACACAGAAAGATTTTGCCTTGCAATATTTAAACACATGCCTTTGCCAAAGCATGCTGTATCTTCCACAAGTTTTCACGGTTTCAGCTGAAAATGGACATATTCCTGGACATATGGACATATTCTTCACAGCTCCAAAGAGATCATCATTTTTTCAAGGAGTCCATGCCAAAAATCTTGCTGGAGGGTCTTCTGGAGACTCATCCCTCCATGCCTGAGCTCATCTTAACCTTAAGCATCTACTACCATATCATTTTGTTACCGATTTTCACCTACCTAACAAAATACCCTTTTCCTCCTCCGGACCAAAAACATGAGGTAGAGAGAGACAGGCTCAAGGGACAATGAAAATGAGAAAGAAAAACTCAACAGTACATAAAGGGAAGAGCTGGGGGCTCCAGGAGTGCCCACTGTCCCTGCCACCGCCATTGTGGAGGATGAGAAGGAGGTCTCAGCTCCTGGAACATTTCATGTTGGGCACCCGCCCACCAGCGCTGCTGATTGCCAGCATGGCCACGGCAAGATTAACGACAAGGTCCCATGACCTAGTGGGTCTGAGACTGGAAGGACATGGATGAAGAGCCACGAAGATGCTGAAGGGAGTGGTGCATCTCTCATGTGAGGAAAGGCTGAGGGAGCTGGGGCTCTTGAGCTTGGAGGAGACTGATTGATGTTTACAGATATCTAAAGGGTGAGTGTCAGGAGGATGGAGCCAGGCTCTTCTCGGTGACAACCAATGATAGGACAAGGGGTAATGGATACAAACCAGAACACAGGAGGGTCCACTTAAAGATGAGAAGAAACTACTTCTCAGTGAGGGTGGCAGAGCCTGGCCCAGGCTGCCCAGGGAGGTTGTGGAGTCTCCTTCTCTGCAGACAGTCAAACCCGCCTGGACACCTTCCTGTGGAACCTCAGCTGGGTGTTCCTGGCTCCGGTAGGGGGATTGGACTCGATGATCTTTCCAGGTCCCTTCCAATCCCTGACATTCTGTGATTCTGTGAATCCTGCCCTAGAGAGAATCCTTGCCTGAGCCAGCCCTTTGGCCTGACCCAGGATGGTCTGTCTTATGTGAGAAACTAAGAAAATAAAGCGTGCTTACGACATAAAACAAGCAGGAAGGCTTTTTTCGCTTGCTTACAGAAGCGCTGTTTATGCTCAGCGCTGAACAAGCACTGAGAAGTTGTGCTTTCCCACATTTTTCCTAGGGGATGTTGAGCAAATCAGTCCCACAGCTCCCCGTGTCCCATCTGTGATGATGACACATCCTCAGCTTCAGGGATGCTCTGAGGAACCTGCATTAGTGACACCTCGAGCCAGAAAAACAGACTTATGGACATGGACTGGAACACTCTGCGTCCTGCTGAACAACTCTGGGATCTGCGTGCCGGCCCTCAGATCTAAAAACCTATTCATAAATAAGTCAGAATCCATCACAATTAAGCTACTTTCAGTATTCAAGATCGTAATCAAAATCAAAGAGATGATTTACTCTGAAGATTTCAAGTGACATCTGCTGAAATAAAAATATAGTTTGGAAAAAGATTGTAAAAAGATGACTATGTTATTACCAATAACTTTTACATCTGTCATTAATTTTCACTTGGTTTTATCTGCTCTTCTAGTCTGCATCCAATTTCACATTGACTTGTGTTTTATTACAATCCCAATGCGGATCCCATCAACCAAAAAGACTAATAATTGCCTATGAAATGCCTACGAAATGCAGCAAAATAGCAAGGATATTGTTTCCCTTTACTTAGCAAAGAATAGGGTCTTTAAGCAACCGGCAAGAAGGAGTATCGACAGTCTTTAACCTGTTTCTTTCCAGAATGTAAAGAGCCTACAAATACATCTATACAAACCAGAATTTTCGTCCAAAACCTAGAAAGGGTTAATTAAGTTACACTTCTTGAACTGGTTAGTGAATGACGTTGAAATGGCACAGAAACATTTTCTGGCACAGCGCGGCCCAGACAAACTTCCCCCAGTGACCATAATTTAAGGTTAGTTTTTTAAAGAGCCTTTTAAAGTTCGGCGCTACAGAAAACTGCCGAGCCCTGTAACAGAATCTCTCTTGCCTTCCTCCCCAGAAAACACGCCGAACTCCAAAGTATACATTTAACACCCAAGGGTCCTACCTGTCTTTAAGGAATTTTTATAAAGTAGATGGCTACCTCAGGCTATTTAAGTACTTTGTAGTAAGACATCAATGGCATGTATGGAGATATTCCTTTGATCATTACACCACTGGAAAAAAATAAGAAAACAACTCCTAAATCTTCACCGTATAAATTTACGCTTGGAACTCGGCAACATAAGAACCATCATAGTACAAAACCACAAACAGCACTCAATTTAGTCCCTGTGTTCTCACTCATGTGATAGCCTTTGATATTCCCGAGGATGAAAAATGAATACATTTTACTACAAAGATGATTTGTGAACAAAGCCTCTTTTAATTTTGGTTTCCTATTGAAGAATGAAAAATCAAAAGCTGAAGGGGGAAATCAATCGCTAGGCCAATTATTAACCAAAACTGACGATAAACGAATGAAATTGAGATTTTTCTCCACTGTCATTTCTAGCAACACGTTTCAAAACTTCTTTTACTCTGCTGCTTTTCAGTTCAGAATTCAAATTATGATAAATACGAGGTGGAATGTGAACTGGTTTCATTTACATTGCCTGCACTGAAGATACAGAACTATCTTCCTTTAGCTGTATAATGAAAAGCCTCAAAAAAAAAGATACAGAAGTTTTATTTTAAGGGCTCCTCTTGAAGAGTGAGAGGTTGTGAACATCTGTGAAAAACAAGTGCAGAAAGACGACTAAGATATGTAGATAAATCATTAGTTATATTAAGATATGAAACAGGCACCCAAAGAATGGCATAAAATGTAAATGAACTTTGGGATCTGGTCTCTTAATTTGACAGCTGTTTGACAACTGCAAAATGGAAAACTGACCTCAGACAACTGTGTATAAATGAGACTATTAAGCAGAAGAATTTCACATGGAATGATACAATATACACTGCAGTAACTCCTCGCATGGGAATAGATAAATGCAGACTGGAATTTTTATTGTCTTTGAAGGTGGTGATGTTAAAAAGACTTGAATTTCACAAAGAGGAGCTGTACGCTACATTATCACAATTAATGCCGCTTTCTGAAATACACCGACTGTCGCCTGTAGAAATGCCCTGACACAGAACTCCCCAGCACTTAAAAACACGGACCCGATGAAATCGGAGGCACAGAAGAAAACATCTCCTGGGTTGAGGCAAATAATCTGAAGCCAGCAAAACTATTAATATACAGCGACTAGGTCATGGGATAACTTATTGGAGGGGTTTCTTTGGAAGTTATGGGTAGTCACAATTACACATGGAAAAATACAGATCACCAAAGCAGCAGCAGAACAGCCGCTGGTCTGTGAGAGAGTGGCTTAAGGAAATATTCTGCAGTTCTGGCCCCTATGGAGGAACCGTCCTGGAAAGAGCGGCACAAGGGGGAAACCTCGACCGTGACTGCCTGAAGCGTGGTTAAAATCTGATACTCTCATCAGCAACAGAGAGTTCAACGGAAAAGAGGGAGAAAGCCTACTTCTAGATGTAACCAACCATTTCTACTCATAGTTCTGCTCCAGATCCCACTGAAAAGGGCAGATCTTCCAAGAGCATCCCCAAGCTCTACTTCTTCATGTTCTCCAGCAATGCAAAGAGCCATCTGTGATAAGTACATTTCATTCCAAAGCAGTTAAGCACTTGGCTGTGCCTTTTATTTCTCTCTTTGGGATAAACACTTAAAATCAGCCTTCCCTACCTTTGTTTTTAACCACAAAAAACCCCAGAGAGGTTGTGCAACCTGCAACAGAAAAGACAAAAAAACACCCAAGAACTTTAAGTGAAATCCAGACTTAAAAAGGCAACAGCTCTCCAAGCACCAAAGGTTCACAGCAACAGCAGCAGAAGCGGAGCAGCTTTTGGGGGTCTAGTGAGATGAAAAAGGTGGATTTTTGGATAGAAGAGCAACTTGCTGTGCAGCTCTGTCAATTTTCAGTAGCAGTTTGTTGGGGGAGTGTTTTGCTGGTTTTGTTTGTTTCCAATCTAGTGTTCAGTTCTACCTCTCCATGTCATTCAATTGGTCAGTAACTAAAATGAAACTGCAAAATCAACAAAGCAAATCCCAAAGATATAAAAGACAACATAAGCACCATCACCAAAACCTTTATAATCCAAACCTCGCACTGCGTGAAGAACAGACTCCTTTTGTCCATTTTTAACCCGCCTTTTGCTAAAAGCCCCAATCTTACTTTTAGGAGGCAGTAAATAACCATTTCCTAAACATCTTCTCCCTGCCAGTTGTGCTTTTACAGACCTTCATCACATTCTGCCTCTCTGTCACCTGCAATTCAGAAACTAATTATGGCTTTGTATTAATACCACTGATTTATTCCCACAGGATCCTGGCACAAGGACAGCTTCTAGAGTCCAAGATGACTGGTCTCTAGATATGGTCAGAACTGTGGAACCACATCTGTATGATGACTTGAAGAAGGGTCCTGCACTTTGGCCACAACAACCCCCTGCAGCGCTCCAGGCTGGCACAGAGTGGCTGGAGAGCAGTCAGGCAGAAAGGGACCTGGGGGTACTAACGGACAGGAAACTCAACATGAGCCAAGTGTGCCCAGGTGGCCAAGAAGGCCAATGGTGTCCTGTCCTGTACCCAAACCAGCGTGGTCAGAAGGACAAGGGCAGTGATCCTTCCCCTCCACTCTGCATTGGGGAGGCCACACCTGGAGTATTGTGTTCAGTTCTGGGCCCCTCAGGTCAGGAAAGAGATCGAAGTGCTGGAGCAGATCCAGAGAAGAACAACAAGACTGGGGAAGGGACTTGAACACAAGCCCTATGGGGAGAGGCTGAGGGAGCTGGGCTTGTTCAGTCTGGATAAGAGGAGGCTTAGAGGTGAGCTCAGCACTCTCTAGAATGACCTGAAGGGCACTTCTAGCCAGGTGGGGATTGGGCTCTTCTCCCAGGAAGTCAGCAATAGGACAAGGGGGCATGGGCTTCAACTCTGCCAGGGGAAATTTAGGCTGGAGATTAGAAAGCAATTCTTTGCAGAGAGAGTGGTCAGGCATTGGAATGGCTGCCCAGGGAGGTGCTGGACTCACTGTCCCTGGAGGTTTTTCAACTGAGATTGGACATGGCACTTAGTGCCATGATCTAGTGAACAGACTGGAGTTGGACCAAGGCTTGGACTTAATGATCTCTGAGGTCTTTTCCAACCCAGTCAATTCTGTGATTCTGTGAAAGTCTGTGCTTTGTAAGTCACCCATTTTCTCTGATTCTAGCAGCACTTCTAATAAAAATACGTTACCTCTCCCTACAAAACCTGCCCTGCTCATAAGCTTCTGCATCACCTCTTGGCCCCACTTCAAAAGAAACTTTAGAAACATCCAGATCAGGAGGGAGTTAAAGTCAACCAGCCTCTCACACAGGAGGCACGAATGGTTTCCACCAGGAGTGGTCCTCGCCCTAAAGACTTTAATCAGGGATGAAGAATGCAAACCCAACGCACAGATCCCAGTTCAACGTTTCCCCACTGAAGTTCTGCCAGGTGATATTCTGGATTTATCCCTTGTAGACTCTGCCCTGCTACTTATCCACAAATCAAGGGGAACTTTCCTTGGAGTGAGAAGAACCAGCCGGGATGAACTTGGGTCTGTCTCTGTCCCGCTGTTGGGATGGTGCCAAAAATGAGAAACACTTCATGAACGGAGCTGGAACCAGCACAGCAGCGTGTTAAACACGGCCGAGTCCTCCACTACCCTGCAGCTTTGTTTTCCATTTCAACTCAGTTTCTTCCCTGTCCAAAGCCATTTCAGATAAACATTTTTATAAAGCATGCCCTTCAAAGATAATATTTTGCTTTTATTGCCCTTTAATAAACACAAGGCATCCTAAATCTTAATGCATCTTGTAAAAGATTATTATTTTTAAGAGTATCTAATTTCTGAACATAAAAATGAGTTTGAAGCTGAATTATTCAGCCTGCTTTCAAATGCCATCACCTTTATGATTCTAAGTTAAAACGGATTGTCATGTCTCTTTTAGGAGCATCAACATAAATCTTGACCGTAATAAGAAACAAGTCTTAAAAGGAGGATTATAGGGACAGATTTTCATCTTCTGCAAGTCTGGTTTACTTCAAAAATTTACATAATCTATACAGACCCAGACAGAGTTCGCCTTTAGTGACCTGAGAATACCAAACCTCAGAGATCTGCAAACACGTCTGGTTTAAAGTCAAAGCTCGTATTATTAAGCTGCCACAGCTCTTACATTTCCACACACATGTCCCATTTTATTTCTTGTCCTAGTTTAATGACAGTTCTAACATCCCTCGTGCTCTTTCATCTGGATGATGCACCTCATGATTTTGGTGTTGAAAACCAACCTCCTCCTTCAGTTTCCATACAGATCTCATAAAACCCCAAAGAAATGGATTAGTGCCCAGAGCTGTGGTTTACTCCTTCATTAAACAGCTTACTCTTAGAATCCTCTTAAAAAGTCACTTAGTAGTAAATGGCTATTTGACACTACAAATAAAAATTTTTAAAAGAATTTACTACAGTTTTCTATTCATACCAATGTTACGATCCCACTGGGGATAGTGCTGAATTTTTGGTGCAATTTGGATGGCCATTTCCCAACAGAATCCAAGGAACCATGGCACAATATACAGATATATATATACACACACACTACACCTTCCCAAGGAATGCGTTAGATGCCCATCTACTTCAGGCATGAGAAATTTTAGAACAAAAAAAATCCAACCATCAGCAATTGTGGGTAAAAAGGATCTTTTAGGACAACTGACAAGTGCCCGAAGAGCTGAAAACATTGATATTGAACATACCACGTTTGCTCATCCTACCATAAATTGGGCAGACCACACGCTGTAAAGCTCTTGCATAGCATCAGCATCGAGCAACACACCTTGCTAATGCCTAGAGCAAAATCTGACCCAATCCATGAACAGAAATACAGGGGAAAATTAAAACGCATTTTATGAATAAGAATTTTCATCAGCATAAATCAACTCTGAATGGCTTTCTTGTTCCTTCTAGGATACGTGTGTTGATCTTTAATAAACTCCAGGCTGACACTAGTATGTAGCCTTACCAACAAACATGAGCTTTGAGAAACCTTAATACTTCCTCCTGCACTTCCAAGGTTCAGTGAAGTCACGTCCAGAAAGAAGATGGATGGTCCTTGAGTTTTCACATGCTGAATTCAGCTTGTTTCCATTCAAAGCTACATCTCTCATGACAATAACTACCCTTTTTGATTTCTACAGACTAATCAACTCGCTTTTCAATCTTCCCTCTACGCTCCCCTAAAAAACTCAAGTATGCGACTCAGGGAAGTGTTTTGCTATTTAAAGGCAAACTAAATATTTTCACACTCTGTAACTTCCCAGATTGCAAATTCTGCAGGACACACATCGTTACTTCCTTACACTGGAAAAAAAACCAGCAGACTCTCAAGACACTATTGCAATATGGATATTAAATAATAACATTCTGTGCTACCAATAGCATGGATATAAAGGGAAGGATCCTCCCCAACTCATTTCTGCTGTGATCCACAGATTTTAAAGACCTGTTACGGTGCCTTCAAAAACATGATGTTTAAATGCCCTAGCGCAGACACAAGAGCAGATGAATGCTATTAGATACAATGGGGAGTTTTCAAAACTGGAAGCAAATGCATGTTATTGGTGCATCACTTTGGTCAGAAAGCACTGTATCATGTTCTCAGTGACCTGCTGCCCTGACAATCCTGCAAATGATGTTATAGAGTTTGAGGGGAAAAAAAAACCAACAAAATAATTATGTCACCGTGATCACATAGAATCCCGGAATGTCAGGGGTTGGAAGGGCCCTGGAAAGCTCATCCAGTGCAATCCCCCCATGGAGCAGGAACACCCAGCTGAGGTTCCACAGGAAGGTGTCCAGGCGGGTTTGAATGTCTGCAGAGAAGGAGACTCCACAACCTCCCTGGGCAGCCTGGGCCAGGCTCTGACACCCTCACCATGAAGAAGTTTCTTCCAAACTTAAGTGGAACCTCTTGTGTTCCAGTTTGAACCCATTACCCCTTGTCCTATCATTGGTTGTCACTGAGAAGAGCCTGGCTCCATCCTCCTGACACTCACCCTTTAGATATCTGCAAACATTAATGAGGTCACCCCTCAGTCTCCTCTTCTCCAAGCTCCAGAGCCCCAGCTCCCTCAGCCTTTCCTCACACGGGAGATGCTCCACTCCCTTCAGCATCTTTGTTGCCCTGCGCTGGACTCTCTCCAGCAGTTCCCTGTCCTTCTGGAACTGAGGGGCCACAACTGGACACAATATTCCAGGTGTGGTCTCCCCAGGGCAGAGTAGAGGGGCAGGAGATCCTCTCTGACCTACTGACCACCCCCCTTGTAATCCACCCCAGGTACCACTGGCCTTCCTGGCCACAAGGGCCCAGTGCTGGCTCATGGTCACCCTGCTGTCCACCACAACCCCAGGTCCCTTTCCCGTACACTGCTCTCTAATAGGTCATTCCCCAACTTAGACTGGAACCTGGGGTTGGTCCTACTCAGATGCAAGACTCTACACTTGCCCTTGTTATATTTCATTACATTTTTCCCTGCCCAACTCTCCAGCAAGCTACCAGGAGAGTTAAATTCTGTACAAACATAACAAAAAAGGATTAACATGACCAAGGAAAGAAGAATTGAAATAATGAAGCACTTTGTACTACACTGTCAGACTTTCACGTATAAGTTATCGCATGAGCTTCAGAGACATTCACTGTATATACACGTGTTCACATCAGGCACCTATGGAAACCTGAAATACAGTTACTCTGAGCGTCCCCACATAAAAAGTCTCTAGAAAACAAGAATTTAACTGTTAATAAAACAGCATATCTCTGCAGCTTCACAGGCGCAGCAGTGACTGCGCAGCTGCAGATCAGGTCAGCAGAATCAACTGTGCACGAGGCTTTACTGTAAAATCTTGCAGCTTTAGAAAAAAAATAAGTCAAAAGCCACATAAGGTGAATTATCATCATGCAGCCCATAAAAACAAGAACGTCACAAGCGCTCGCCCCAGCCCTACTTGCCTTTGCCAATGCTGGTCGTTAGCGAGACCCACTCCTCATGGTCACAGCCCCTTATAGTCAGATCAGAGTAAAACTTTGTATTACCAGCAACAACAGGCATTGAAAATTAAAGAAAGGAGACTTTTACTTCATTTTACTGCACGTAAATCCTATCCAACATCATGAAGACAATGCAGAATCCAAACCTCTGGCATTTACATAGTATTTTTTAACCATGGAAATATGAAGAGAACAATCCTAAAATGATTCAAGAGGAAAGGGACTGTTGGAATGCTCTGGGTTTGTGTCTCCATGAGCTATTCCCTAAAGAAACGGTAGCAGTGGGTTGTTCCAGAAACCAGGAAATCATTTTCCTTAACCCTTGTAAGTCATATTTCACCACATATTTATTATTTTCCATACAGCACACAAGGTACTGGATTGTCATGCTTGAAACTGTCAGGAGTCTAACTCGAGGCAATAAACAGGATGACTGTAACACCATTTAAATTACAAAAAGAAAATGACATTTCACTAATTATCTAATTTAATACTTGCATTGCTGAAGAAATTCTGAGTGATTTGGAAAATGTCAAAACATGTATTTAAAGACTGAAAAAAAAAAAAAATGGACTAGTTATTTTCACTTTTCTAAGCTTAGAAAGGCAATACCCCTATGGATCAAACGGCCAGATAAATCTTATTAAGTACTAGGTTTTCCCTTTTGTCTAGTGCTCTCTCCACATTCCATCATTTCAGCCCTTTGAAATTCCTTTGTTCTGCCTGTGATCAGGGTTTCCAGGGGAAATCTGGCATTGGATCTAAAGGGAACCCCACACCACTGAGCTATTCCTGACAATTAATCATTTCGTAAATTATTTCTCTCTTTTCCCCCCACCTCGCTTACCCCCAGCGTTTCCAGAGAACCTTTTAGCGTGAGGCTAATGAGTCAAAACTTCCTGTAGCATCAAAATGCAGCGTCTTGAGGATTGATGGACGCGCAGAAGTTCAGCAGCTTCTGCAGTTACCACCCCAAAGTTCCCGTCCGTCAGACTGACGTTTCAGAAGAATAACAGGAGTTTTCTCTGTGTTCGCTCTCAGACCGCATCTATCACCAAAGCCTATGTGGATCAAAGCTGAGGAGAAAGAAAACACAGAACCATGGGGCTGTTCCTGTTGCACCATCCTGGCAGCACGGAGGGGGCTGCGGTCCCCAAAACCACATCATGTCAATAAAATCCCCTTTACCATCCTGCCCACTTTCTGGTGTTCATTCCAGACATAAGCTGCTTACCAACAAATGCAAGTAGGGAGAGAAAGTGTGCACCAAATACAGATTGCCCTGTTAACCAAATAACAAACAGTGGGACGTACTTATTCTGTGCATCCATAGACAAAATTTCTTTATCAAATCAGGAAGCATCATGATCCATAAAGGAAGGTGATAACTTTAAATAGAACTTTTATCCACTCTTTACAGGTTTTTTTGTTGGATTTTTAATATATGTGAAATGTAACAGAAGAGAAACAATCAAATCATAACATTTTGATTTCAATTCCTCTAAAATCTGAAGTTTTATGTTAATAACGCATGCCAGGAAGGGAGGCAAAGTGGTAAAAAAGGACGCTAGGATGCCGGTTTATTTATTTTCATTGTCTTTGTTGAACATCACACTTTGGTGACTGGGGTCTAAGTGTCCCCCAGCTATGGGAAGCCACCCACTTTCTTTCAAAGCCTCCTCGTGTACCACACTCACACAATAGCCATATGAGCAAAGAGAATTTCTTCCAACAATGGTATGCATTAATTTATAATATTTTTCCAAGATGCTTTATCAAGTTTCAGTTGTAGGTCAAATAATTTATGTTTTGCAAGGATAATCTCTGCGCTTAAAATTTATCGGTCCTTCAGAGGCTGGTTCTCATTAGTGCTCATCATCTTCCCCGCTCCTGAAATACATCTTCCCAAGCTGAGCCATTCCTACTCGATATGGAGGATTCCTACACGCTAACTCGATCTAACTGTCGCAATTATGAATCATCTGACGGAGTCGTAAGTTATGATCCTCAACGACCACTAATGAAGGTTGCCTAGCAGTTAAAATATCAAAGCCACATATATCAGCACACTTTAGAGCACGAGATAGACTTCCAGCATTGTGCTTCTCTTATATTTATTATATACTGTAAATTACAGCCCAGGCTGCCTCCGATACTGACAGTCCCGTGCTCCAGAGTCAAACAGCAGGTTTTAATAAGCACTCCTGACAATCTTTTGATCGCTGGGGGGGCAGATGAAAGGCAGGGCCGGCTGCTGCAGGCGATCTGCCCCGTCAAAACAGCCGGGACTTCAGAGCGAGACAGAGACGCATCAGGTGCTAAGCCCTGGGGAACACCCCAGAGCACAGGCGGACGGACGCGATGCCCATTTCCAGCAAAAAAGAGTGAGCGCCTACCATGAAAAATTCTGATTTGGAGACCCAAAATCTTAGAAAGTCATTGTAGGTTCTTCCTAAATGACTTTAACCATTCAACTATCTGATTTTTCAAATATGCTGCACGGAGCAAATCTCATTGGTGTTTAAATAAGTTCTCTCATTCAAGCACGGCAGTGCGGTCATCTGCTAAGGGAAGAAGCAAAAAAATACATTTTCAGGGCTTTCAAAGAGTGGACAAGATGGAACTTCGAGGAGATTACTTGGGAAAAGCCTCCTGCATGGCGTGGAGCTGGGCAGGATGATCCAACAGACATCATCTCCTCCCGCTTGGGGCTGAATGAGAGCATATTAATAACGTTAGCATGAGAATATTGAGTTCGCACTACATGCCTTCAGGCATTCAATAAAAAATGTATTGGGTAAGAAAAGTTTAGGCACGACAAGATAACACCAAAAAAACTCTTGGTTTGCAGGAATATAAAAAGAACTATTGCTGTTCTCTCTTTACTGTTAAATTTCTTCACAGGGAAATAAAGAGAAAATGGTCTGATGGTCTACCAGACTCCGGTCATTTCTTCAATAATCCAAGCATCTCTCACTAACCACATTAGCTTAACCTTTGTTTTATTTTCTTCTGTTGCTTCAATCCTCCTAACAAGATTTCTCTAGAGATTTGCTCAGAAACCACATCAGCACTCTGACAGGAACACAACTCGTAACGTCACATCACTTTACGTTACTTTTCACAGCCACAGAAAGCAAACAGTTCACTGGGCATCTAATAGCCCGACATGAACAATTTTTATAAATATTTATAAAACTTGCAGAAACACATGAAGATCCAAGTTAAAATTTGTGCTTGCAGGATCGGTGGGACCCAACCACACACAAACCTCCTGGGTTCCTCCTCACTCTCCAAAGGTGTTTGATGGGGCAGGAGGCACCAGGGGAAAGAAGGGTTGCGTTAACACTTAAAAACTATTTCTGATGCTGCGTTTCATTTGTGTAAAATCAGGATCGTTACTGCTTGGCAAACCTGAATCAAAACGTGGAGTTGCTAAGAAGGCTCCGCTCTGCTGTGGAAGCTGGTCGCACATCTCCCAGCGCCACCCTCCTCCTCCTCACAACGCAGGTGAGCATGATAACTAATTCCTCATGTTTTCTTTTATTTTTTTCCTCCCTCCTTGAAAAATGAATGAGTGTTTTTACTGGTCCAGTAAGCTAAAACAATTACAGCCAATATATCTTAAGAGAGGAACAAAGAGTTGGGCTTCTGAAAAATCAGTGCTGCACATTCTTTCCCAGCAGTGACTTCAAAACTCAAAAGCCCTCGAACTTACTTTTTCCTACTCCTTCCATCCAGCTACGTGACCTTAAACACCAAGTAGTTCAGAAAACTCCAACAAACATGAACTCGTGATGACTGAGCACAGGAACACAAGCCCATTAACATGATTCCAACTGATTACGTTGTTGTTTGGCCATTATGGTGTGAACCGTTTATCTGAATTGGATCAACTTGCCCTATTTTACTACCTGGAGTCCACATACCACTGTTTAACCCATATTTGCAAAAACAACTGTAAAAATGTCAACTTGAGACTACGTACAGCGAACCACAGTCTCACCTGCAGGCAACAGAGGCACAAAGATGACTTCAAAATCCTACTGTGTTTGTGAGCTTCAGTTGACCTTTCTTTAGAAAACAGGGCAATATTTGCTTATCTCAGTTGGCTTATTAATTTTTTTAGCATTTTTTAAGTTGCTTTGTGAGTACTGGTCAATCAAATCATTACAGAAGAGAAAAATATCATAAAAGTTTAAGACTACAGCTATTCTTTTGGCAGCGCAGAAAGAGTAAATGGATTAAAACCTGGAGGAGAGGCAGCTCTGGTTTGACTTTAGCCCAGCACCCACCACCGAGGAATCCAAATGATCATCACAGAAATCACACGCAGGGTCCCCAGCTGGCAGCCAAACTCACGTTCTGAATTTCGCTCCCTTATTTTAACACCAAACCATCCTTCCCGTCCACTGCAGCTTCACTTCCGAGGGGGCATCGCTGCCAAGAGAACCTGACGCCAAGAGCAAATCGCAGCCATCAGATCAGATCTGAAGGGATGGGGATGTTTAACTCATCTTACATTTGTTCTCTCATTCTGGATAACATATTTACTCTATATTTACTTCTTATTTTCATCTCTCTAACCTCAACTGAGGTATTCAGTCCAGTCTGCTTTCTTTTCAAGGTACCATCAGTCAAATCCAACCACACCATTTTCTCTCTCGGTTACTAAATTCAAACCATTTTAAACATCCTGCTTTCATCTTCATAGCTCCGTCCCACTTCTTAACTGTGCTGCAGATACAGAAGAATGTACTTGACATATAAAACGTGCATGTGATGCCTTTAACATTTTAATGCCGTGTACTGTGTTGTAAACATCTCTTCATGTTTTATCTCTTTCCCCATAAATCAGAGGCTACTATCTTAGAAGTCTCAAAAATGACATGTGTTCTCAGTAACATAAATGTAAGACTACTCCTTGAAACCTGACTCAGCTTTCAAAAATAATCAAAACACCGAGCTATGAAAAAGCAAAAGATTATCAACTAACATAATATCATTTTCTCCCACTCCATTCCTATGACAGCAGGAGTATAGGATCAGAAAAAATAAGCCACAAAACTGATCTTCACCAATCAGAAAACCGATGTTTCATTTATTCTTTTTTGTCATTTGTAAGGAACAGCACTAAAGTAAAATACCCTCTTGTGTATCCGTACCGATATCCAACACGGAAAGAGTCGGGAAAGCAGACAGTATGAAAAAATGATACACTATGAATAATTATTTGCTTTATTCAAGATAAATATGCAGTGCTTACAAGATGAAACCCCCAAAAATACTTCAATTTCCTCACCATAACTGCAATTAGTAAGATTGATACCTTATAGTGGGATTTTCCCGACTTTTTGGCTAGTTTAGTAATATTAAAGTAGAAGTATGTTTCAGTCTACTCCTTGGTAAATGTTTCTAACCAAAAACCACTGTAAAACATTTATTCATTTGAGAAGATACAACACCAATAAAGAACACTTGTCCAAAATAATTTTAGGTTACTTCAATGATGGGGAAAAAAAGAAAGAGCACCGTAAGAATAAGAGAGGGGGGAAAAAAACAGGCAAGCGGTTTTAGCAGGTGGCACTGAGAAGTGGTGACATGTTGTAGTACAATACTGAAGGGCTGGAGGACATAACGCGGTGTTGGGTGATGTGGAAGAGAACCAGGGACCGCTGGATTAACGTGCCACGAAAATGCTAAATGAGGTGCGAGGTACGAGCCTGAAGTCGTGCGATCCGAAGGGGTGAGGCGGAGGCACAACTGCCGGGAGAGGACAAGAGAAATCAAACACTTGCTTTTCTTTGGCACCTTGTGGCAGGAGTTGAGTCCTTTACAGCCCCCGGACCCAACGCGCTCGACAGGAAAACCCAAGGACCCTGTGGGATTTATCCAGACCCCCAGAATTCATAACATTTTCCACCAGCCTGAGAGATTCTGTTTCTCTCAAACTACTGTCTAACATCCATTATCCCAAGATCCTTCTCTTGACATTTGCTACACAAATGTTTCTAGAATGACCTTGCTGCAGAACAGGCGCTACGGCTCCTCCTCACGCAAGCCCACGCACAAGTACTTTTTGTCTGCATTTTCTAGGATGTTTTCACATGCAACCTTATCATTGTCATTTGGAAAAAAATATATATATATTAACAGTTATTCAGCTTCACAGAATCGTCATAAAAATACATTATTTCTATTTGCATCAGAAAGTACAGCTTGAATTTAGAACTTATGCATTGAGAATGAAATTTGTTTGTAAATACATGCCTTTGGTTGATAAATATCCAGATTGTTCTTCTATAAACAATGGAAAACTACAGCATTGCCAACTCCCATCATTTCTTTATCATTGCTTTCTTGTTAAGGACGATGAAAGCGGAGCAAGAACCTCCACTCTGGTAAATTTTGGAACATTCCAGCTCTTGTGGTTAGGAAGAAAATGTTTAAAGTCTGACATGCAGCAATCGGAAATCAAGAGGGCAAGTGGTAATTAAAAGATTATTTTAGACCAACTTCCTGAAGAAACAAAATGGGACTTATTAGTCTCTCTGTGTGTTAATATAGTCCTTGTTCCCTCTGCCATAGTTAATTGAACTTAATTCAATGCAATTCAAGGGGGTCAAACTGGGCTCAGCTCCTACCAGATTTTTAAAATGAAATTGTCAAGAGAAGGGAAGAAAAAAAGAATCCAAACCACAGCATTCAAACAGTTAAGTTTGTATCAATACATCCACAAATAATAAGGAATCTCTGCGACATTTTCACAGGACCAGGCCCTTCACATCCTGTCCTAAATCACCACGAAGAATCTTACACAATCGACACTTTACCTTCCCACGACATGGCTGAGGATTTTAAATCGCAAGCACAGATTTATCAGGGAAATGAGGGGTGGGAAAGACGTGTTGCTCTTAAAGATGTACAGATTTATAGCACTATGGGAAGTGGAAAGACGGTTATCATGTAAAAAGGTCCTTAAGGGACAGCAAGGAGCAACAAGGGAAACGTGAGTCATGAGCTGCCAGAGAAGAAGATGCGTATGGGGAGCAATGGACAGAGCGAAGTCGCAATAAAGGAAGTTCCAAGTCAAATATGCTCCATCCCAAAGGTCGAGATGGATACCCAAGCTTACAGTATTTATTGAAAATTAAATTCCCAGCCAATTCAGACACAGCACCGGGAAAGGGACGTTCTGCGACTGAAAGGATCCATTGAGAAACAAGGTCATAGACCACGGCTCTTTTCTTCTGCTTCATTACCAGCTCTGCTTCTTTCTTTTCCTTAATAAGAACAGTCACCTTGAAGGTCTCTCCACACAGTCTACAAGCAGCTCAACACCAGCGAGTGTGCAAATGTAGAACATTCAGCTGAGATTGTGAAAAAGAGTTTTACACTTCGTGAGGTCAGAGTGTGCGTCTCTATTTAATGGCACATTAACAGTTGTTCCTACGGTGCAATGAGTATAAAGTGAATTATGAGCCCAAGCACAAAGTTATCACACTCCTAACTTTCCTATCACAGCACACCTTAAAAGCATCAAACTCCAAATTAAGGTGCAGGATTCCTGGTGCTCCCAAGTATTTCAAGATTTTTAAAAGTAACATTTTAAACAGTGACTTCCGAGAGTTTAAAAAGTAACATTTGAGAAAAAATCCAACATTGAGCAATACGTGGAAGCTGAAGACAAAGTTATTTGTGCATTAATATCATCTCTAGGAAGATCTACCAAAGTCTCAAGGAAGACAAGTGGCATAGGAGTCTCTGAACAAGAAAAAGATTATTCTCCTCTTAGTCTAGCAGCAACCATATCAAAGGTGAATGTAAATGTGACATTAAATGTTTCAAAGGATTAATAAGTCACAAAATGAGTTCTTAATGTTAAAAGACTCTGTAATAAAGGAAAAAAATGGAGGAAAGAAAAGTATACCTGCAAACTGTATCAAAACCAAGAAAGCGTCACCTTAGTTATGGCAGTTTTTCTACCCTGACTTTGTGAAAAATATGTACATGATAACCAAATATACACTTCAGAAAACACTGTGACTTCCTTAAAATTATTTTTCAAGGCTACTTAACTGTTTTTCAACTTCGGTAGGCTATGTAAATATTTCCAAGCAACTAAAAGTCAGGCAGCATCCTTCCTGTCTCACAGAGAAAACAGACACATTAGCTGCCTACCTCAATTTCAAGCTCCAGGATGTAGATCACAGGAACCTCCATGCCCTGTGACATTATTGGGGTCCCAAAACTCAGCCCCCCCATCTCTCAGGTCATTCCTGGAATACTAAAGTGCCACCAAAGCTGGTAGCATTACTGCCACTTCTTTTTTCAGGTCACATTTACAGCTTAATATGACTGTGGCTACTATGCTTTGCAAATCGGTTCAACACCACAGAATTGTTGCCTGTTCACTACCCCGTTTCCCCAAAAATAAGACAGGGTCTTATATTAATTTTGCTCCAAAAGGTGCCCTTTTTTACACATATTGCTGCCTGGACACTATTTAAACTGACTTTTTTTTAATAAATTGTAACTAGGGCTTATTTTTGTAATAGGGCTTATATTTCAAGCATCCTCAAAAATCCTGAAAAACCACGCTAGGGCTTAATTTGGGGGTAGAGCTTATTTTGGGGGAAACAGGGTAGTTAGGTTCCCCTTTGGGATGTAGGACGAGCCTAACGGCAACTTTGCTTCACAGCTGGGTCTCAGGAGAGCTGAGAGATCGGCATCAAGCCCCATGGGCACATTCACACATGCAAGGAAGCTCAAGATCAGCACCTGGAGCATCTGTAGCACCGAACAGCTACCACACATTGGAGACTTTCAGTATTCCAGGATTCAGGATTCCAGCCTGAACAGAAGCACACAAACCCCAGCCAAGCCCCACTCCAGATGTTTAGAAAGGTGCTGTGTGCCATTCTTTAGACAGATCCGACAAGGTCATACAATAACGCAACCGAGGAACCAGGCTCATAAGGCTGAAGCCCCCGTGGCTATTCTTATACTCCAATTACACAGTTCTTCCTATGCCATTTTCAGTGACCCATGCTTGGTATTATCAAGATAAACATTATTATTGGGGGGCTTAAAACCTCATCAACTCAATTCTGAATAAACACGCTGTGCCTAGCAACTATACTTTAATTCGCAGACTTTAATTCCTTTCGTGGTATCAGTTTTAACAGCTCAGAGCTCGGGCAGCAGCTGAAGGCACAGCATTCCCAGCCACCCATTGACGCTCCTTGGCAGCATTTCAGAAGCCAGGACAGCACCGGTTTGCAGTGCAGACGAGGAGACAGACTGACCTGATTGATGGAGTTGGCAGCACAGGACGCCAGGCCGGTTCCGAGGGAGGCGAGCAGGAAACAGGTCAGGTCAAACGGGACCGGGGCCATGGCAAAGCCGGCAGACGTGGTGCTCACAACCAGAGCTGCAACACAAGCGAGAGCACAGTTCAGTGCATCAGTAAGAAACCGTCTCCTTTCTATATTCCACTAGACTTAAGGCTTCTAAACCCTGTAAGAACCCTTGTGCAGATTAACTTCTTACTACTTCTATGGATCAAATCACATCCATGAACTGTGTACAATTAATACTAATATCCCACATAAAGAAGTCAAAGATGAGGAGAACTGCCAGGCTTAAAATGAGAATCCCAGAAGCATGAGCACATTAGTAGAAGAGTTGAGAATACAACATTGTCACATTGTTCCCATTTGACATGCCCACCTCAGGCAGAAGGTACAATCACATCATCACACGGGCCCAGCAACTCTTAAAGGCCTCAAAACTGGAGTGAATTAATAAAGATCCATTCCCATCTTGTCATCCAAAATTATAACTTCAGTACAGTACTGCAAATCACATTCTTAAAATCAAAGTTACCTAAGTCTCAATCCTAATACTGTCATTACCCAAATAATAGGTCTTATGGCAAGAAACAGTATGACATGAAAAATTTCTTATAAGTCAGCACACCTACTAAATATTTTGCTCACAACCTTGCACCTTACAATCCAAAATGAATAGTTATTAAACAGAAAGTATTTACATTATGTTCTGCATGTAATTATGTGTTCCGGACCGCAGCTAGCTCAAACCAAAGCATCAAAATGTTCTTATCTTCCTGATGCCTGCAAAGCCTCCTGTTTGTCTGAAGTTAAATGACAAATAAATAACCTTTGCTGACTGCAAATACCTGGATTATCTACTAACCAGCATTACTTGAGATGAAAAACTAAACGTCATGGCAGAGACCTGCCAACAAGGACGCACACGCAAAGTGCTAATTTTAAGAACTGTGCCTGTATAAGAACCTTAGGATTTAATCCTAAAAAGACACTGAAGACAACTTGCTGCTCACCAAAACTTTTCTCCAAGTATTAAAACCTATTGGCAGCTGAATATTATTATAATACTATTATAAACTTTAATTATTCAGCCCTGTTATAGATTCCCAGGAGGCTGTAGCACAGGCTGGCTGCAGGTGCCTGACACTGAGGTCTGGCTTTGATTTCCCAAGAGAGCATCACCAAGGGCAGCCCAGATCTCACTGTGGCCCCTTCCAAGAATCACAGACTGGTTTGGGTTGAAGGGACCTTCCCAGCTCCTCCAGTGCCACCCCTGCCATGAGCAGGGACATCTTCACCAGCTCAGGTTGCTCAGAGCCCTGTCCAGCCTGGCCTGGGATGTCTCCAGGGATGGTTCAGCCACCACCTCTCTGGTCAGCCTGGGCCAGGCTCTCACCACCCTCAGGGCCAACAAATTCTTCCTCACGTCCAGCCTGAATCTCCCTCCTTTAGTTTAAAACCATCACCCCTTGTCCTATCACAACAGGCACTGCTAAAATCTCTGTCCCCATCTTTCTTATTGGCCCCTTTTAAGTCTGGAAAGGCCACAATAATGTCTCCCTGCAGCTTCTCCAGCTGAACCCCCCAACTCTCTCAGCCTGTCCTCTCAGCAGAGCTGTTCCAGCCTCGGATCATTCCTGTGGCTCCTCTGGCCCCTCTCCAGCAGGTCCATGTGTGTCCTATGCTGAGGGCTCCAGAGCTTCTGATGCAGTCCAAGATACAATTGTCTTCTGGGCTGCAAGACGCACATTGCCAGCTCATGTCCCACCTTTCACCCACCAGCACCTCCTCCATAGGGCTGTTCTCCAGCCCTTCATTCCCAGCCTGTAGCGACACCAGGAGCTGCCCTGACCCAGGTGCAGGGCCTTGCACTTCAGCAGACTTCTAAAATACAGGAAAGCTGCAACAAAGTCTCATCCCTCTGAGAAGCTGTGAAATAACCACAGTTTCTGTAACTTCACATGGACATGCAGGCAACTCAGCATTTCTGAAAGGCTGGATCCCATTTATTACATAAACACAACATCATCTTTGTTCCAAAACTCCTGGATCCTTCTTAGTAGAGAGCACAAGAAAATGTGAAATGAAATGTCTTGCAACTGAGAGAGCTAAAACATACACTGAAAAGGTGACAGCAAAACAGCGGCGTTCACATTTCTAAGAGTGATTACATTCATTTTTTTGCATTATAAATCACACATCCACTTCTAGACAAGAATTTAATTAAAACTTATCTTAGAGAGCACTTTACACCAATTTATTATGGGAAAACACCAACTCATTTACTGAAGAAAGGTGGAGCAGATTGGCAAACAGTCAGTGTAACATTATCACTACACTGACCTCCAAGAAATTCTAATACTGTACAGCTCCAGCACTAATTAAAGTCCCCATTGATTTCTCAGGATTAATTTCAGCCAGCCATTTCAGTGTGACTTATCAGGATCTCATTAAAAAAGGTGATGGTACATCCCCTCACTTATCCCACTAAAACAGGTATTTGCAGTTGTTTACGCATTCCCTGCTCATCTCAGCTCCCAGCAATTCAAATGCAACAAGTTAAGAGTAAATAAGAAAACGTCCCCTTTGGATTGGGAAGTTTATTTTCTTTTACCATGGAAGCAACGGTTTACTCTTCTACTTTCCTCATAGAGGAAAGTATATTTAATGGAGATCACATCAAGGGAATGAGGTCATTGACTCTGTTTGTTTTTTAATCTCTGTTAGTTTAGTGCTTTAGGGGCCAAATTAACTTCACCTTATTGCATAATAGATGAAATTGATCCTTTCAAGATTTGTTGATGAGAGTTGGCATTATATATGCTCTTCAAAAAGAAGTCAGGATTAAACTTATGATCTCAGCCTAAACCTAATTTTCAGTCTTTTAAACATCTTTAGCTTTAACAAAAATTAACAGGAGACATTTTTCTCCAATTCCAATGTAAACGAAAAAGAAAATGCTAATGGATTGGTGACAGAATGAAACACAAGAAACACAGGATAAAGGAAAAGTAGATAAACGTTTGAAACCTATGGACACGAGTACAACTTTCTAAAGGAGAACCACATTACAGTTGCCTGGGGTGAGGACTCAACTCTTCCAGCACAGCAGAGATAGAGATGCTACAGACACAGCCCCTTCCTCACCAAGCCTGCAAGTCGGGTTAAAAATCCTACAGCTGTTTTGAAATCAGCAGGTACATTTACATCTGATCCATGCTTACACATCCACGTCTCTGATAGGTGCTACACATCGAGCTGGTCGTCCTTGCCAAAAGACCTACCTGCAAGACGCCCTTTACTACGAAAGTCACAGTAAGCAGCAGCGCTACGGGCTGGGCACAGAGTGGCTGGAGAGCAGTCAGGCAGAAAGGGACCTGGGGGTACTAATGGACAGGAAACTCAACATGAGCCAACAGTGTGCCCAGGTGGCCAAGAAGGCCAATGGTGTCCTGTCCTGTATCCAAAAGAGCATGGTCAGCAGGACAAAGGAAGTGATCCTTCCCCTCTACTCTGCATTGGGGAGCCCACACCTGGAGTATTGTGTTCAGTTCTGGGCCCCTCAGTTCAGGAAAGAGACTGAAGTGCTGGAGCGGATCCAGAGAAGAGCAACAAGACTGGGGAAGGGACTTGAACACAAGCCCTATGGGGAGAGGCTGAGGGAGCTGGGCTTGTTTAGTCTGGAGAAGAGGAGCCTTAGAGGTGAGCTCAGCACTCTCTAGAACTACCTGAAGGGCACTTCTAGCCAGGTGGGGATTGGGCTCTTCTCCCAGGCAGTCAGCAATAGGACAAGGGGGCATGGGCTTCAACTCTGCCAGGGGAAATTTAGGCTGGAGATTAGAAAGCAATTCTTTGTAGAGAGAGTGGTCAGGCATTGGAATGGCTGCCCAGGGAGGTGCTGGACTCAGCGTCCCTGGAGGTTTTTAAACTGAGATTGGACATGGCACTTCGTGCCATGATCTAGTGAACGGACTGGAGTTGGACCCAAGGGTTGGACTTGATGATTTATGAGGTCTTTTCCAACTCAGTTGATTCTGTGATATCTCTCGAGGGTTTGTGAACATCTAATGAGAACACTCAGCATTTTTCATATCATGCCTGCACCACACTCCCCCCAGTTAAAAAGTGAAGTTGAATCTTCCTGTGGTTTTGCACATAGCTCATCATATTTTCCATCTGTGATCACTAAGGAAAACATCAATGTAAACTTGAAGTTAAATTAAAGATGAGACAACCTGAAACTCTTCATGTGTTAGCATTAAGTTGTTAGAATTTCCTCCCACTACCATAATTTCACATCTCTCTTATTTTTAGTTACACATAAACTTCAGGATAAAGTTGAAAATAATGACATTTATGGTTCTGAAAACTTAATCAGACAGATGCATGAGCCTTCCAAGCACCTGGATGGTAAGATCCAGCTGTTCAGACAGCAGCCAGAGAACACCACAAAGAAGGCAAAGGATGGAAACTGGATTGTGCGACAAGTAATTAAAAGCTGCTTAATTGTTTTCTATGGCAAAAGAATATAAAGAAAAATCTTTTCCTGTTGGTAAGGCAGAGCGTCTAATGGCACAGTCATCAGAGCTGCAGTTTACATGAAGCAGGAGGGTATGGTAATAGCTAAACTCATTTCCTTTCAAAGGTGAACTACAGTTCAGAATACAAACAAACAGTCTCTTACTCCAGCGGGAAGAGAGAAGGGCATAAGGAAGTCCCATTTTAGCATAATGCAAAGTTTGTTTTTTTGTTATTTCATACTCTACAAAGTATAAATAAAGAGCCTGCCAAAAAGAAACACACAGGATATGAGATCTATCAGAACTTCATGGGTGAAAGGAGTTGAGTTGTGTGTCAGTTGTAACTTAAAAACTGACCTCAGAGAATTTATTTTTCTTTAAGAAAAAATAAAATCAAAGAATGCCACCAATATATTCTTCACACAATATATAATTCGTCTAAATGATTACACAAGTTGGAGAAAAGCTCATACTGGTTCCTTGCTCCGCACACTACAGCCAGTACTTCTGCTCCTGTCTCCTACGACCGATAAAGACCAACAGATCTCCCCTCCTACAAACCCCCTTCATCCAGCTTTCTCTTTTATACTTTCTACTTCCAATAAAATCTCCCCACGCCAGAGCATCTTCCCCACCAAATACATCAAGATCACAACAAAAAGTAGCATTAAGGGTTTGGGTTTTTTTCTATATCTATACACCTTCTCAACAGGTACAAAGTTGACTACACCTGCCTTGGGTTGAGAACAGTACAGCTCAAAACACAGACCCATACAAAACAACAGACAAATGGGAAACGGATGAAATTCTGTAACCTTGGCTTCTGCAGGTTTCATGGAACACCCTATTTTAAAATCCCAGTGGTACTTTCTTGCCTGTCAATATTGCCTTTTGCATTTAAAATAGTCTACTAGAAGCTCTTGAAAAGTTTGGCAGCAACAGTGAGGCCACACAACAAAAGTACCACATAAAGTTATTTTCTCAAAAAACATAACTGTTCCATCTTGGTGCAGTTCTTGAGGAGCACCAGTATCACCCAGATGCGGTACTAACACCAAGCTTAATCCTAAGGAATATCAGCAAAACAGCTCATTCTCTCCCTCTCCTTTTTAAAGCAGCCACTTTATCATTGCATTGTAACTTTTAATTTCTGGATCTACTGAGAGTTTTAAAATTTAACTTTACTTCAATAACTCACCGGCTTTCAAGTTCACACTGAAGAGTCACTACAATAAAATCACCTGACTGAAAATATGCCAAAGGAGCCAATTGTTCTTATAGCACTTCAGTTATCCATGGTGAGCCTAACAAAAACAAAATATTGCTAAGACTGAACAGCATGGGGGAGAAAAAGGCAAGAGCTGTATTACACAGAAAGAAAGAAGAGGCATTAGTGAAGTTGTACATGCCACAAAGCTGCTGCAAATTTTAAGTACAATAATCCTGAGAACTGCTGAATGTGGGAATCACCACAGCAAAACCCACCCAGTGTCAGTAACGTGCTAAAGAACTGAGATCAAACAGGATGCACAGAAGTGAAAAAATGACCAGTAGTACCTGTAAGCTTGATTTTGGACAAGCGTGCCAAAATTCCTGGCAAATCATCCAGCCGGAGCTTCATTTCTTTCCACTGTCTGTCTTCTTTGGATTCTGCTCTCACTGGTGTGACTGAGTCTTCGGTTTCTGCAGCTGAGGCCACTTCTCTCAACTCATTTCTGCTCGATGTCTCAGACAAAGGCTGATGAACAGGTGAAATTGGGCTAATCTTGTGTATAACCTTTTTTTCTTGATCCAATCGCTGAAGCTCACGAAAAGGAGATGCAACTGAATCGGACTTAGGTTTGGCTCGTTGGCTGAGGTCTTTGTTGTACTGTGTTACATACTAAATAGAATGAGAAATGTTAACACAAATAGTTAAGATGTTTCTGTCTATTTCAGGTTATTAACAACATCAATATTATTTCTATATTATTGTTATTGTTAGCAGAATTACTTCCTGTGATGACAAGACTGAGTTAGTGTGAAATTCAAACACTTACTTCACACATAAACAAGTTTCTGAACTTGGGCAAAATATCACAAAGGCAGCTTTTCATCTCACAACTGCATCAATAAGGTTTACTAAAGCCTGAGAAATTGCTTCTGCATAAAACTATTTCCTCCATTGTAGTTTTAAGAGCAAACTCTACTTTATTCATATTCAAGACTACCAGATAATATCATCTGATCAATTCACTTCTAAAGAGAGGTACACACAAGCCCATAACAACTCCAGCCTCCAAATATACGCACTAAACTAGTTGTATCTTCAAGATATGAAGAAAAAAAGAGAAAAATGCCAGCAATTACAATATACCTCCTATGATATAAAATCATCTCCCACATGATACTACTTATCTAGACATAACAATTTTCAACAAGCATTACAAATTAACATTTATTGAACAGAAAGTTAGAAAACAGTCACTTCCCCTCTTTTAGAACTGTTACAGAATAAAACACAGAATAAGAACATTTAGCTTCTATCTTTCTGTTTTCTCTCCCAACATATTCTATACACTCCAAGCCAGAGACAGGTTGAAAAAGAATGAGTTTTCAACTACTCATGGTTTGAAGTACACATTAATATGAGGAGGAGGGATCTGAAACTCTGAATGAGTGATGTAAATACACGTCAACAGGAAAAAAAAGAAACTGAGAAGTGCTGGAGATCCCCAGAAGGGTGGAAAAGACCCATCTCTTGCTTCATACAGGACTGAAGCTCCAAAAATACCAGCTGACGTACACACTTCTTGCAGTCAAAGCAGCCATTCGCTATATGACTTAGTCTTACCCATATTTCATGTATACAGCTTCAAAGTACAACAAGCAGGTAACAACTCAGGGAAAAGTAAATATTTTACTACCATTCTCTTTCAAGGGTATGAAACATAATTACAGCTCTTTTTATACCTAAAACTAACCAAATGGAACCATTATGTTAAGAGCTCAGGAGTTTTGAATCAAATTAACTGATTGACTCTTCAGTCAGAACACACTACATCTACAAGTGAGTTCTATCTGCCACTTGTATTACTGCTAACCAAGACCTGACTTTCTTGTTAGCATTTTTTTAAGTAATAACCTTAGAAATCATTCCATTTCATGTTTCTCAGCAGGAGATAAGTTCTCCACTTCAGAGGCACAGAAAGACCCCATCAGGTCAAGGACACACTGTGGCACACGGCATTGTCCTTCCTATAGGTCTCCTCCAGACTCCAATGTTTTAGACACCAAATGTTCAACCTTGACGTGATGCAGAAAAGGTGACGCTTGGAATTGCCTGGGTTTGGCTAATAAGAAAAATATTATTTTTAATCACCTAATCTCTGTTTCGACTCATCATGGGACAAACCAAATTAAAGAATGAGAAACATGGGTCAAATACACTCCGTGACTTACCATTCGTTTGAGAAAGTTAAAGTACTGAAATGTAATCAATCTGTTATTTGCGGCGCGGCACAAGTACACAAACTGGCACGGGACCTGCCGGATTCCAGTGTTCTTCAGATGCCAGACAAATAATCCTATTTAAAGGAAAAATTAGAATGTTACACTCCAGTTCCTTGTCTGCCGTGGAGTTTGTTTCTGTTTCAGAGCAGAGTGTTTGCTGCCAGCTGTGACACAGATGCCCCAAAATGGGAAGCAGACCTGTTTGGCTCCAGGTGAAAGAACTGAAAGTGCAGCCTTGCCCTCACGGTTTGGGGTTTTTCTTCCAAATCTCTCAGCTCCCCAGAGACGCATTTTGCGTTTCTTCTTCCCTGTCTAACTTTAGATGCCATAAATAAAGTTATCTTGGTAAAATGGCACAAGCAGCAATGAAAGGAAGCAGCTGACATAGAATCGTAGAATGGTTTGGGTTGAAGGGACCTTCCCAGCTCCCCCAGTGCCACCCCTGCCATGAGCAGGGACATCTTCACCAGCTCAGGTTGCTCAGAGCCCCGTCCAGCCTGGCCTGGGATGTCTCCAGGGATGGTTCATCCACCACCTCTCTGGCCAACCTGGGCCAGGCTCTCACCACCCTCAGGGCCAACAATTTCTTCTTCAGGTCCAGCCTGAATCTCCCTCCTTTAGTTTAAAACCATCACCTCCTGTCCCATCGCCACAGGCCCTACTGAAGTCTGTCCCCATCTTAGTGGCCCCTTTTAAGTAAAGTAAGCGCAGAACTGAAATCAAACACACCAAGAGAAACCCCCTGCATGACACCACTCCTGTATCCCTGTATAGAGAGATGTATACAGAAACACACGCTCTGTAGATCACTATGCAGAGCAGTCCCAGGGACTTCTCGTCGTCCCGGCCCTGCCCGCCCCACATATCCCCGGGCACGGCCCCTCTCCGCCCCGGCCCGCGGTACCTGCCATGGCCCGGGGCGGGCGGCAGCGGCGGGCGGCGCTCATGGCCCCGCTGCTCCCGCCGCCCTCTCCTCTCCCCTCACCGCCTGGGCGCCGCCATCTTGCCCGCCATGACCTCTAAACGCCTTCCGGGTGGCGGGGCGGGGGAACGCGGGTGTCCGGGGCGGTTCCACCGGAGCGGGTCCGGGTGTCCCGCACCCCCGGGGGGCTCGGGCCCCGTCAGGCTGTGGGAAGCGCCTGCGGCCCCACTGTCCCGGGTCGGGCCGAGCCATCCCCTCCCGCGCCCCGCGGTGTGGAACGGGGGCGATCGGTGCGTGGCCCCGGGCGGTGGTTGGTTCTGCAGAGCGAGTGCGGGAGCGGCTTCGCACCGAGTGTCACCTGCGAGGCGATAAATAACCCCCGAGCGGGGAGAAGCGCGGGGTGGGTTTTGGGGCTTGGGGTGTAACAATAGATGGAGGCGTTTAGGGGGTTGACGGGGCCGGGCCGGGCCGGGGACTCCAGACACCTGATCCGTGAAGAAGCAGCCCCAAAATCTGCCCGGAGCATCCTCAGCTGCTGGTTCCTGGCACTGGTGCAAACCCCTCGTAGAATCACAGTCTGGTTTGGGTTGAAGGGACCTTCCCAGCTCCCCCAGTGCCACCCCTGCCATGAGCAGGGACATCTTCACCAGCTCAGGTTGCTCAGAGCCCCGTCCAGCCTGGCCTGGGATGTCTCCAGGGATGGTTCATCCACCACCTCTCTGGTCAACCTGGGCCAGGCTCTCACCACCCTCAGGGGCAACAATTTCTTCCTCACGTCCAGCCTGAATCACTCCTCTTTTAGTTTAAAACCATCACCCCTTGTCCTATCACAACAGGCACTGCTAAGATCTCTGTCCCCATCTTTCTTATTGGCCCCTTTTAAGTCTGGAAAGGCCACAATACACAATAATGTCTCCCTGCAGCTTCTCCAGCTGAACCCCCCAGCTCTCTCATCCTGTCCTCCCAGCAGGGCTGTTCCAGCCTTGGATCATTCCTGTGGCTCCTCTGGCCCCTCTCCAGCAGGTCCATGTGTGTCCTGTGCTGAGGGCAATCTCATCCGCATCCCTGGGCACATTTTCCATTAACAGTTGCAGACTTGATGTGACTGTGACAGGAATGAAGAAAGTGCAGTGGAGGTCATGGGGAGATGGTGCAGTACTTGTAAAGCAACTGCAAGATGTCCAATAAAAAATAAATTCATCCTTGAGGACATGGGATCTCATTCCTAAAATCACCTGAGCTTTAAAGAGCAAAAGGCTTGGTAAAAAAAAAAAAAAAAAAAATCTGTATTTAGTTCCTAAAGTAATGTCTGAAAATGAAAGTTTGATTTCTTTATTCCTCGGTGAAGTTACGTGTTGTGGGAGGTCAGAGTGAAGTGCTGACCCAGCTGTCATCTCATCTCATCTCCCACTCATACATGGCTGGATGTCATTGCTAAACTGACTCAAGTTGCTAACCTGAAGAGAAAAAAATGCTTATTTTTCTGGTTTAACTGTTTGAACTCAACTGGTGCAGGGGCTGACAGGTTGAAAGCTGTTGCGGAGCATGGAGGAAAGGGACTTGGCTGGAGCCGGAGCAGAAAGGGAAGGGAATGGTTAGGACTGCTCGAGCTATAAAGCGTAATTGCACCCCCAGGCACCTTTAAAATGTTTTCTCTTAAGAGTTTTAAGTTCAGGAGATGTAGGCTATAAGTCACTTAAATGCTTTTGGAAATCAGTCTCAATATTTTAACATGGAGATCTTCCTCAGAACCATCTTCCTCCCAGGCTTTCATTTCTTTATAGTGCTTAAATTCATGCAAAAGTCATCTTAAATCATTATTAGGAAGATAAAATGAAAACACTCGCTCTAATTCACCAAGAATATCCTACTTCAAAGCATTTATTTCCACTCTCTTTCTATTTGGGGAGCTGGGGAGAAATTAGGACTTCACATTTCTTACAATTAATATCCTGTTTCACTCCGAGTTCTCATCACTCAGCATATATCACTTCGCAGTTCCTGTTTGCATCTCTTGGTTTTTCTTGTAACTTCCACAGGTTTGGCCTCAACTTAAATTTACACCTGCAAAAATAAAATAAACATCCCATAGCAAGCACACACAATGGTTACATAGAGGGCTGGAATGGCTGGTTGGTTTTAGCGCAGTTTGGGTCAGGGGATAAGGCTGAGGTAGCCGAGTGTTCTGTGTCAGGGCTGAGATTTAAGGTTTAATGATTTTCATTGCCTTTCACTTGGGCAATAAATTGCACCCTTGGAGAGAGGGGGTAAAACACTACTTTTCTAATTAAGGAGAATGTTATCCACAGGCCTTAACACAGAGCAATACCTCCTTGTGAAACGATAATGATGATTTAGGGCACACAGAATGCAGTGTGTCTGTTTGGCTTAAACCACTAAAGCTACTCCTAAAGAAAAAAGAAAACTCACAGGAATTTTAATGAACACAAGCATCCAAATGTCAGAGTTGCATCTCAGCTTAAAATGGGTCCACAAGCTTTGGATCTCGATACCAAAGGTTGAGTCTGCAAAGTGCGAATTCTGCAGAAGCTGGCTCCACAAAATACCGAAGGCTTTGGAAAACACCTGGGGAAAGGTTACCACAAAGGGGGTATGACCGTGCTGGGGAGCGCTCAGCACCTTCCCTGCTCAGGTCCCCAGTCTAGCTCAAAAATCCACCAGTGTCACCGGACCACAGCGAGGGATGCAGGAGAAGGTTCCTCTCCTGTCCCAGGGCTCCAGGGTCAAGCACCGTTGTGGGGCACAATCATTCCCGAAGAATCTCAACTCTCTTGCTAATTGCTAAGAGGGGCAATTTCTCAGTATCTGTTGCTACTTCCCCGCAGTTATAAAGTAAACACTGCACCTACAGCTCCGTTTTCAGGGTGATGCAAGGGGCATTTAACCATGCAACTCCCATTAATGTTAATTATAGAGCACATATCAACAGCATTATACGATCTTTTTTCCTATTAGCACTATCATAAATCTGATTGGTGGGGCTTAATTAGATCTCAGCAGCAGAATGCGATAGTTTGATACATGAAAGGGCAAATTTGTGGAGAGACAGAAAACTATTATTATAC
The DNA here is from genome assembly GCF_037038585.1 of Patagioenas fasciata. Classification (NCBI taxonomy): domain Eukaryota; kingdom Metazoa; phylum Chordata; class Aves; order Columbiformes; family Columbidae; genus Patagioenas; species Patagioenas fasciata. Next base: position 8,942,388 of record NC_092537.1, on the reverse strand, counting down.
TTTAATCTCAAAATCTCTCATTCTCTTACTCATAACACCAACAAGGCTTCTTGTAAGATTGATTTGTTGTCAGAAAATGATTTAAAGACCGACTGTAAAAATATTATATTTTCCTTGCTTCATAGAATGTGGCATTGATGTTAGAGCTCCACAGAGGCTTGATGTACTTTCAGATAGGGAACTCTAAAAGCCAAGTGCAAAATAAATAAGATGGCATCCTGCTGTTATTGTGGTAACCTTTACAGATCTTTCCAGAACTGTGACTGGTGTGTGGTTTAGTAATACACCATGGGGGAAGCTGGAGCTTAGTGCAGTTCTGCAGCTGAAACTGTGTTTGCTTTCTGGGGGCTCAGTTTTAGTAGGTAACAGGAAAAATGGTGTCCAAAGTGAAGGGCATTAGGACATATCAGCAGCACAGGAATAACAGATAAGAAGAACTAAGACAGTATTAAAGGCTAAGCCGAAGTATAGTGATAGAAAGTTGGGAGATGGCTTAAGGCATCTAGACTGAGCAAAAGATCTGTGGGCACCCCCACGGTTACACCCCTGCTGAGATCTGGAGTCAGGGCTTGTCCCAGCTTTGGTGTTTGAGAAATTCTCAGTGATCCCGATGACCCATTAAACAATTCCTCAAGCTGCTTGTACTGGTGGGTTTCAGTGATTTTCTACAAATTGGCATTTGTGTTGCACAAGCTTTATATTAATACAAGGTTGAAGTATAGGTATATTTTGATCATACATAAAGAAACCTGACAAACTGGAGTAAAATCAACTGGTATCAACTGAGAGCCTGAAACACACCAATTCTGCACTATTAAGACATAGCCTCAGCAAATAACCCCAAATGGAAAAGAGCAGGCAAAAAAAAATCCAAATCAAAAGCCTCAAACCCTTCCCACCATCCCAATTTCAGTGTTTCAGAGTAATTAAAACTTCCAAGAAAAGTGAAATAGTAGTCTTCGTCGATCAGGGCTCAGTAGCCTTTCTGAAGTGGTGCATCAGACTGATTTCTTTCCCAACATAGGGGTCATATATACCATAGGAAACCAGCAGAAGCTCAGAACTGCTGCCTCTTCCCAGCTGTCCAAGGTGGCTTTATGCTGACCCTGTGGAATGCCATTTTTTTGGCAAGCTCTGTGTTTCTTGCTCACCACCTGCAATGGGCTACGAGCTATAACCGCTTACTTCAAGTCAAGAACTTCCAGCCTTTCCTTAGGTAGAGCTTTGCCGAGTGTCTGGTGTGAAATCAGCTGTGATGAGATTTGGAATTGACATCAAATGTGGTGTAAAGATGTGGGTGATGGGATGTAAACAGCAAGATGGCAAGAGCTGCCTTAAGGCAGCAGCAACGAGCCACACGGATGCCCGAAAGAGCTGCATAACCCGCTGCAACCCCCATCACATCAGCTATCCCTTTTCAACTCACCCTGATTTTGCTGTTGCTGGCAAGCAGTGATACCTCTTATCCCTTAAAGTTCTCAGCCAGAGTCAACAATAGATATTTCCAGCAGCCCTTTGCCCAGAAAACGATATTCTGAAGAAAAGGACCTGTGTCCTATGCTCTTTCAGGTGAGAATCACTGCCTGAATATCTCCAGACCCCACTTTTATTTTTTATTTCCATACCTCCTTTCAGAGGTCTTTCTTTTCCTAGAAAAATCTATGTGAAATTCCCAAGCTGCCTAGGACTCAGAACATCTAATAAAAATAAGATTTATTAAGAGCAGAGGGAGGAAATCAGATTAAAACTGAAGAAACAGCTTGCATAACTGATCTCTTATACTCAGCAACTACTCAGGAAGTGTGGGGTGCACACAAATTAACTGTTGTGTGGAAGCACTTTCCAGCCCGATAACCAGAAGGGGCAGCAGCAGTCGGCAGTGTCTCCTCCGCAGATATGGCCATTAAAGCCCACCAGCGCTCATGCTCACAGCTTCTCAGCACCAGATGCCACGTTGTGTTTTGCTAACCCACAATTAACTCACTTTCACTACTGCTTGGGGGTACAAATCTCCCAGCAGTGGCAGAGGGACCCCAGGCAAGATTCTGCAAGCTCCACAGCCCAGTATCCCCCACCACAACCAGTATCTCTGCTTGTGCCACCACCAGCTCTCAGGACGAGCTATACGTGCATGCTATGAGACCTATAGGATTGCCCTTTTGCCCCATCACTCTTGTCTTCTCACCCTGAGGCCACGATTTGTTTTCCCCAGCAGCCCGTCACCCTCTCCAGCTCCCTGCTTTGGTTTGGTTCAAACCCCACCACGCAGCACCCATGTTGGCAGGACTTTTCTCACTCGTTCTTCTCCCTTGGCAGCGTTTTTGCCCAGGTGGGCAGTGCTCAGCCCCAGCAGCTCTCACATGGCAGGCAGGGCAGGACCCATCTGCTCCATCCCTGTCCCCTGTCCCTCTGCAGGGGCAACTGAGTCTGGTGACACCCCATGTGCCAAGCTCCAGGAAACAGCTCTGGCTTCCTCCTCATTTCAAACCATGCCCAGACAGTCCTCACTCAGTCGCTGTTGGCTCCAACTCCTGGAAGCAATTCCTACTCTTTACTGTCCTCATTTGGATGCCTTTGCCCCATTCCTTGAATGTAGATTTTGGACTGAGTAGCTCCCCCAGCCCCCATTAACCTTCACCAGCCATCTTCCTGCTGCTCCCTTGCTGAGCCCAAGCACAACACTGCTCTTTCACTTCTGCTTCCACTGACATCACTTCTCCACTTTGCTTATGGTTTCTTTCATAGAAGACCTCTCACAAATCTTCATAGCTTCTTCTGGGTATTTTTCCTACTCTTTCTCCAAAATGAAATGAAGAGGGATCGGCTGGATTTTGTCCTCTGCATCTCAGTGCAGACCCTATCCCCTGCTGCTTCTTGGATGCAGATTTGGTCCTTGTTTGTTGCCACCACAACCAGGTGTGGAGGGATGTTGTGGGCTTGGAGGGTTGGGAGTGGAGATGGCCACCACAAGAAGATTAATGATCCGCATTTTGAGAAATGATCCACAACATGACAGTGGCTGTGAACCCTGTTCCTACACCCATGGAGCCTGCATGGTCTGCTCCTCCTCCTTGCCCAGCAGAGGAAGAGCATGCTTGTCCTAGGACACCTTTGCCACTGCTCTAAGCCTTGCCACCAATGTAGGTTCTGCAGACATCTGCCCCAGGCCACGGAAGGACAGTTTGCGCTGTCTGAATTACTGCCCCACCCAGCGTGTGAGAAAGCAGCACAACCATGCCCAGGTATTTTAGAAATTATGCTTTATAATTATATGTCACTTGCACATTCTGGACTTTCACATAATTCAGCTGAACTTCAGAGAACTGGTTGCTCATCTGTACACTTCATCTTGAAACTTAAACCCTAAACCATCTCTTACTGAAATCAATCAATAAATGCTTCTACTGACTTAAATGGAAATTGAATCAGATCCATCTCTAACACTCACACATCCCTAATTAACTGTCCACTGCATCGTTGAGGTGAAACCAGCTCAGTGAAACCTGTGACTGAAACCCACACTGGCAACCTTGTGCTTGCTCGCACCTGGGTTTGTGCGAGACGTGTCCTCTCCTGTGGCAGCCGTAGCCCCGGCACCTGGAGCATCAGCACAGCTTGCTCAGAACCTCGCCTGGGTCGTCTCACAGACTTCCCAGCACATTTCCCATTCCATGTTACTTCCTCCTGCCCAGTACTGTTTCGAGCCTTTATGTAAGAAGTATCACAAGCACCTTAAGACGAGGTTCTTTGGACAATTATTCTGCAGCAGAATTTCTTGGATTTAGCAAAAGTGCCTTCTGCTGTCCTAGCAGCACCAAACACACAAGTGCGAATGACTGACTTGCAAGGGTAACAACATTCCTGAGCTTTGCAATTATGCACAGTGATGCTATTATATAATTGATCAAGGGATTTCATGAATTATTCTTTTTATAGCTCTGAGTACACCCAAAGTCACATTAGGAAGAGCCTTAATGCCCACTTCCCATGCTGAAAAGACATTGTTTTATTTTGTGACCTGATGGGTGTGGGAGTAGCCTTGCTGAGCTGCCTGATGGCCATGGCGCCTGACTGGCAGGATTTCCATCTGCTCCTCTGCCTGCCTCATCCTCACCTCAAAAAAAGGTCTGAATGCAGTGATAGCAGACCCTGGTATCAATAATGTGCTCCTTGGCAACTTCTCAACAGCGCGAGGCTGAACTGCCTGCAGGAGAGGACCATGGCACTGGTGAGATGGGCTGTGCTGGGGACAAGAGTTGCTGAGGCTTTATCCCCACTGCTCTGTCCATGCACTTACTGCCTTGTCCTGCAGCACGTGGCGGGTGGCCAAGCTAGTCCTCCCTCCTGGGACTGCCGTCTTCTCACATCACATCGTCTAAGTGAAATTTGGTCTTGTTATTACTTGGTTTGATCCCTGAGGAAAATCTGTAGCGCTGCAAGAAGTGGTCCTGGTGACTCAGAATCTGGCACTTTTCCTTCTGAGTCAGTGCTAAGCCCGTGCCCAAGCACGGTGTGGGAACACGGCGCGGTGGGAGGCTTTGCCTTTCAGGTGAGGAACATCACTGAGGTTGTAACCACTCACCATCTTATTCCCCTTACTCCTTCCCATCTTGCTGGTTTGCTGCTGCCCAGTTGAGCTCTGGATCCTGTGAGAAGCAGCACTTCCTCGCAATAATTTCTTCACACCTACCTCACCGACATGCACAGCCCTCCCTGGCTGGGATTTGGGGGGCTGTCTGGTTTCCCTCCTTCTCCTGGGTGTTCAGCTAGACAAGTCCTTTGTGGGAGAAGAGTGAGAAATTCCAATATTCCCCCTCACTGTGAAGGGAGGAATGTTTTTTCTTTTTCTAATTTGTGCATGAACCAATTTAGTTTCTGAGGAAAAAGTGTCACGTAAAAGAAACACACCAGAGTTGGCAGCAGGAGGTGCAGGAGAGAGCCCTCAACCCTACCACTCTTAGTAGTAATCTATGTCCTTCCCCAGCGTCTTGCAGCCAGGGATGCTAGGTGGCCAAAATAAATGAATGCCTTGCTTGTGTTTCCAGTCAATCTTTCCATCACAAAATACACCCAAGACACAGCAGGTCTCTTTTTTAGAGAAATATCGTATGTGTCCTGTTGACTGCAAACTCTACAAACCGTCTGTGGCCTGCAGGCTGCAGATCCAAGGCCCTAAGCAAGTTGATAGCAGGAGAAGGCTGTCATGGTCAGGACAACCATCTCCTCAGGAAGGGAAGAGCCTGTGGTCAGAATGACAGATGGGGGAAGGCTGCAGGGATGCAGGTTGAGAAGCCTGGTCCAGGGAGCAGAGTGATGCTGGACACCTCCACCATTGGCTTTGAGCCTCCATGGAAGAACGGAGATGTTGGCAAACTGTGCAGAAACCCCTCAGCAGGGGAGGAGGCGTATGTGCCAGAGAAGCTGTATTACTCAAAGGGTGTCTGTCTGGGTTCCTGGCTGCTGCAGTGGCTCCTTGTCCCTCCAAAATGAGCATTGCAGTGCTATTGATTTCATCTGGAGCGATGTTCAGGCTATTGCGTACATCACCCTGAAAGACAAACCAGGTCCAGTGCCACCTCCTCAACTTAAACAAAGGAAACTGAGGATGTCTTGATTATAGAAAAGCAGAATACACCTTCTCCTTCTTTATGGACGTTTAGGACAGTCAGAGTTGTTACAAATCATGCAGCCAAGCAGTCATTTTTTTAAGCTCTTGCATCCCAGACCAACTAACCATGTTCATATTAGCCACAGCGGTTGACAACCAGAGCAAAGAACTTGCAGAAAGGATAACATTTATGAACATATCAAAGTGATTCATAATAGGCTATTAAAAATAGCAAGAGATGAAAGAGGCAGCCTACAGATAAGCCATTTTGAGATCCTCAGTAATTCAGAACACTGTTTTAAAAGTCAAGTTTTAGCTATCACAGATCTGTCCCTGCTGCTCTGCAGATAACAAGGTGGGCTGTTCTGCTCAGGGTGAGAGCTCTCTTCCACCTAGGGCTCTTTATTTCACTCTGGCAGCCATCACATAGATATTGAAAAAAGCTTCATGCAACTCACACCCACCTTCTGTCTCTGCTTGCTGAAGCGCCAAGCCTGAGCACACAGCAAATTCAGCCTTATTTTCCGTGGGCTGGCTCTGCTCAGTGCTGCCATATTCTAAGGGTTAATTTTGGCGAACAAGGGTAGCTGGTCAAGTAAAGCGTGCACACCCCCTGGGCAGTTTCATAGTCTGTCAGGCACTTGTTAACACACTAACCCATTCATTTCTTGATGAATTTGTGGCATGTTGGACCTGAGCCAGAGGCTGAGCTGGGAACAATATTTATTTATATCTCCACACAATAATTCATGTCTGCCCAAATCACGGACTTTCCCTAATCCGCAGTATTTCAAAACATTTGCAGTTCTCTCAGACGATTAGCATTGGCTTTGCTTGGCCCGACCGAGTGGAAAGAAATGTAAGACAGTGAATGCAGCTGAATGCTTTGATTCACTGATAGAGCCGGACGTTTCTTCCCTGGTAGTTCTATTACTCCATAATTTAAAGATTCTTCTGAGGTGTAAAGAGCTGTGTTTTGTGCCGTGACAAGCAATATGGGATGTCCAGTCCCTGTTCTGTGGAAGGGGTCTTGCCAAATAACAAGGGGATGATAGTTTTTTAAGCTACTGGAATGAAGTAAGAGCCCGCAAAAGTGGCTTCTTGAGAGCTGCTTTCTCAAAGTGAATCTCTGTCCACAATCTGGAAGGAGGGAGTTGAAGCAACCTGCATCATCAACTTGATGGATCACAAAGTTTTCATAACATTGCTTTTCAGCCACTGTGCTAAGCTACATGAAACATAAAACACAGTGTTTGCATTGAGAAGTACTGCACAAAAGTATAGGAAGTTACTGAGGATAGCTCAAAAATACCCTCCATACCTTCTAAGTGTAACAGGAAAAACGAAAAAGAGGGGAAAAAAAGCCAAGATTCAGAGGTTTGTTGGACATGTTTGCAAAGTAATTGGAGAAAAACAGAGCTTGGATGCAAATAGGTTTAGTGTCCATTGAAGCTAGACTGAGACAAACCTGCTGAAACCAGAACTGGGTTTGGGTATGACCACTATATGATGTTGTACCTGGATGGTGCAGAGAGGTTGGTGATTGTGTAATAAGAAGAACCTGCATGTGCAACTCAGGGGTCTCAGAAGATCGTTGTCACCAACCCGGTCACACAGAGAGGGAAAATGATCTCAGGTTCACCCAAAATACCATGAAAAACCCTCTGTGCTCTGTCCATTAGATAATTTCCCTATATGTGTAACTACCTTGGTTTTAAGAATAATCAGTGTTGCCCTGTCTGGACCTCTGAGGGAAAGACAGGGAGGGGATGGCTCCGCTTCACAGGGTGTCATCACCCGGCTGAGAGCTGGGGCAACGAAGAGGAAGGTTTTTATAAAGGAAAAAGTATTTTCCACTTCTCTGTAGCAAATATAGAGAATAAGTAAAATCAGCCTGGCCAGTATAATTTATTAACCAGTCCTACATTGGTTTGTCAAGGCACTGTTTGTTTTCAAAACAGGCCAACATGACTTATTTATAGGTGGTGGTAGCCCAGGTCTTTTTGGTCACATATTCACCTTCAGGAGACCTTTGTAATTTTCCACGCAGTCCCAACAGTTTGTCTTTGGTATTTTCAAACCAATTCTTTCTTATTTCTGCAAAAATAAGTGAAGTTTAAGCCTGATTTTGTTACATGGGGAAACTTGAAGGAGTTGCATCATTAACAGCAGCTTTATCTGACCTGAATTTGGCTACTGCATAGTTTACATCCCTTAGGGGAACTTCATTACTACAGCATTAAGGAAGCTTTCTGAGTTTTTAAAATCCTCGTAAATGTTCTTTTCAGAACTACACTATAAATTCAGCTTTTTATCATAAACTTTCCCTTCCTAAATAAAAAACCCCTTTCAACTTATTTCACTCTATTTCATGACAGTGTTTTAAAATACAATTTAGTAGTGATGAAATGCACTGCAAATTCAAGTTTGCTGTCTATGGGCTGTATCTGGGAGGGAATGTTCTTATTTCGGCCAGGGTTTTTACTCTCACTACACATTACGTGAATTAAGCTCACTATGTGTGCTAGCCAAGATCAAGATCGCGTGGAACTAGGTACTCTATAAATACAGCATGAGATGCAGCCTGGACCATAGATCAAGGAGATAAAACCAAGGGAAGAGGGAAGCGCTGTTATCACCACTTTACAGACGGGGTGCAAGGACACGAAGAAAGGAGTGTTCACACTCGTTAGCTTCAGAAACCAAATGCAGGAGCCTGAGCTTGAAGTACAGATTCCTCCCTCATTAGTGTTGTCTCCAGGGGCTGTTCACATCGGTCATCTCACCCCACGAGCCTCCCCAAACCTCCCAATGGTTAACCATCATCATGTTGGGCTCCATCAAGAGCCAGTGATGAACCGGTAATAAATAATAATTTATCTCATGAAGACATTCGTGTCAACTATGTCTGTTAGTGTAGAGACGGATTCAGAGTACAAGGGCCAGCATAAAACATGCTTCATGCACAAACATGTCCATGAGCCCTGGAGAGATGGGTTTGTTGAGTCAAGGAGTTGTGAATTAGCCAGGCCAGCTCAGAAGGTGACTTTAGTCTGAAATATCTGCGTCTCCAAGAAAGTGAAACAATCCCTATTCCGAGTAAAGGCAGACCACCCATTGCCTCCATAATGAGGGAATAGTTTTCCTTTTGGGGGAAATAGGAGACCCAGCAGGGCCCCTAAAGGACCCTGGAGAGAAACAAAATGTAAGAACAAATGTACTCCAACATGAAAGAGGGTCTCAGAGGGAAACCCTCTGCAAGTGCATGTCTGCAAGCAGCAGACATCCTGCACAAGTGTGGGTGCAAAGCACCCTCAAAAAGAACGTCAAGACGGGACAACAAATCAGCTGGGTAGGGAGGATAAACTTTTCTTGGACTACAAGGAGTTTAAACACAGCTTTCTCTACATTTCTTCACCTCTGTCTTTTACACACATTTGTGATTGTTTCCCTGTTCTAGGTATTATGAATGAAGGCCAGTTAGCCAAGCATGCCAAGTTTTGTAGGATATTCAGCATGTGTAGCAGGAACGGCTTGTTTACATATGCAAAAAACTCAGAGGACACCTCTATCTATACTTTTCTACTCTGCAGAGCCCCTGAGTGTAAGTTTGTTCATTTGCAATGTCTCTTTGTGGCTCCGATCTGGGTGCCCATCCTTGTGGCATCCGGGCTCCGTGGCCATCAGTCCGTCCTCCGTCCTCTTGCCAGCCCTGCCTGCGATGTGGTGGGACAGGTGTGTGGAGATGAGCTTCTCAGGGACATGATTTAGTGCCAGGGTTGGTTTAACGGTTGGACTAGATCTTGAGGGTCTCTTCCAACCAAAATGATTCTGTGATTCCGTGACACACGGGTGTCTGTGGGTGACACACGCAACCATCCATCAGCGCAGGTGTCTGCTCGCGGCTCTGGGAGGACACAGATCACACTTCTTGACCTAATCACACCTGGTCTCTGCTTTGCAGACTCTCACCCTGGCTGCCACTCAGCTCTCGTGCTTCATTCAGCGGCTCGGAGGCTTCTTCTCCTAAGGAGATTACCCAGCCATCTGCCGGGAGCAGCGCCGGGCCGTGGTGCTCCCGGTGCCATGGCTGACCTCCGAGCTGGGCACGAGAACAGGAGCGAGGATCGCGAGGTGCCACAGCTCACCGGGCTCTCGCAACGGGAACTCCTAATTAATTGTCCGTGCAGTACCTCTTTCTCTTATTTTTCTTGTTAACGACTGGTTTTTAAAAAGGGAGTTCAGCAGCTCAACCATTTCAGAGTCACCATTAATTTAATCTTCCTTCTTATTTATTGATAGAGCTACTTTTTCCCTTGCCTTTTGTGTCCCCATGATGTATTTCTAAAAGCCTTCCCGATGCCTCCGGGAGCAGTCACTCATTCAGCTGCCCTTGCCGTCTCCCTGAAAGCCTCCCCTCCCTAGCAAGACACGCTCGATTCTGTGTCCCCTCCTCCTTCCTACTAGGAAACTTTTGTGCTGTTTCTGACTTGCCCACCATCTCCCTTTTCTGCCTGGTTTGCTGCTCCTTGGTCGCTGCATTTTCCTCTTTCCCTGTAAAAACATCCTGAAGGATGGGAGTGGGTCAGCAAAAAGCTCCTTCCCCTTGCAGGGATTTGCGCTCCCTGTCAGCAGCTGTGGATCTGCCCTGCTTTCTCCTGAACCATCACTCACCCTTCGTTTGACAAGATTGTCCTTCCTAGCACACCGTGTTCACCAGACTCCCCGAACTACCTTATCTGAAATCCAATACCTTCTCCTACGCCTGTATTACAGTGTTGTAACAGTTGCCGTTGTTTAGTATTAATTAGCATGACTGTAATTTCATTGTGTCCTTATAGACCCAGTGGTGGCCCAGTTCTGCTGTGGATGGCGCAGACACAGCAAGCGGCGGTCCCTGTCCCAAAGCATTGACACTACAGATGAGCCAGGAGGGAAATACCTTTTTCCCATTATACCAGGGGAAGTGAAGCAAGAAGAGATTTGCGGGGGAGTTCAAAATCACCTCTGACGGCTGAGCTCCCACGCAGAGCCTAGTTCACGGCGTTGCTTTTGTTAATCCCCCTGAAGTGAGTTGTTGGGGTCGCAGAGGGACCAGCAGAGCTCCACGGCACGGCGAGAGCCGCCTCCGCTCCACCGCCAGCCCCAGCACATCCAGCCCTTCCTTTCTGCTTCATGAATTTTAGAAGTGCCAGGAAGGTTTCAGTTTGCTTAAGTTTTAGATTTCTCTTTGGGATCCACTCCCCAACCTGCTGAATTATTTTTTCCCTTCCTAATCAAATTGCCTTTTAGCGCGATGACCTTCAATTAGGCCAAGGTGTCCCCTGGCTTGCTCAGAAATCCCAGTAGCAAACGGATAGTCGCTGAACTCCTCTTTGCTGCACAAAGATAAGCTGTAAGCCAAAGCTGGAGAATATTAATACCTGCTCCAGAAGGAACAGAAGGTTCTTTCTTAGCAGAGTAAAAATGGGTTCAAACATGTGGGTGTGTGACCAGATGGACTGGGTGTGTTAGGAGCACACACTTGCTATAGAAACTTAAATATTTTCTTTAAGGAGCAGCAAATATTCATTTTAAAAAAATAATGTCATTGGGTATTTGAATATAAACAGGAACAAAGAATTGTAAATAGTGGTTCAGTACCTCCCAGCTGTGGGGAAGTGCCTCGGCAGCGCTCAGTCTTATACGGCACATCCCCACGTGAATGCCTACGGCCCAGGGCCAGGGTTGGGAGACAGTATGCTGTTGGTGACATTTGATTTCTTCCATGTCTTTGGGAAAGAGATTTCTTTATGGTGTTGTTTTGATGGGGAGATAGATGAGGGGTCCCACCTGCTGGGTGGTAGAGAAGAGCTGGCCCCTGCTGTCCCCGCTCTAGAACGGGCTGGGACAAGGACAGCTTCCGCTTCTATAGGAGGCGACAGGAAAGCTTCCATTTCATCCCAATATGAAAGAAATATAAATTCAGAAACCTCAGAAAGTGCTGGGAAAGATAACTGCTGCTCGCTGGCATCTCCAACCACTCACAGCCCTTCAATGAGGCAATGGGAGCACATGGTTCTCTGGCCTCCTTGTGTACCAGGAGGATTCGTTTCCCTTTGGATGAATATGAGCGACTAACAAGGGTATAAAATGCCATGGAATTTGGGCTGAGTCTGATCTCCATAGTGTAAATTAGAAGGCACTTTCACTGAACTCAATGGAGCTTCGGTGGGCAAAGGACACTAGTGCAGAGTCTATAATGGTCCTTTGCCCAGAGATGAGAAGGTATATGAACAACTGTCCTGCAAACAGGTCCTGCAGTGCTTATTGTTGCTGCATCCATTTATATCCATGTAAGGAAGATAAAGTAAAATGGCACCATCTCCGAGTGGTAACCTAATATGTTCTCTCTGCATGGAAGTCAGTGTCACAAAAAAAGATTCAGGCAATGTAGATGAAGCCACTTATTGATGGGTTATTGCATCATCAAGGCTGAGCTGGAACTATAATGTCAGAGTTCATGGCGATGCATGTCGGAAATGTGTGATATTCAGACTGTCTGAGTTCTTTTGATGCCCTTTTGTTGTTCAACTTGCAAATCAGGCTGTGGGGTTGGACGCCTGACTTTAGATACTGATTTTTAAAAAGTCTCGCCTGAATTTCTACCAGAGACAGAGAAAAAAAGAAATTGTCTGTCCTGGAAAATAGCCATTCAGAAACAATTTCCCCTAAAATTCTCACTGTGGGTGATGAAAATCCACAGCAAAGGGGGGAAAAGAAGAAACAAGATGAATTAATGCTATTTTAAAAAAACTTTTTACAGCTGATTTCTTATGAGGCATGGCCAATATTGTTGACACGCAATTGGATCAGCTTCAACTCCTGGGATGACTGTTTGATGAATGGACAAATTCCAGGGCTGGAGACAAACGCTGCCTTCCTCTCCCACAACTCAGCACTTCTCCCACAGACTACTTAAACTCCACCAGAAACGACCCGACTCTATATTAGTAGTTTAATTAAAAGTTTCCATGAGCAGATCGCCTTTGCTCTCACCAGCCTCTGAATGGGGAAATTAAAAGTACAGCGACAGCAAAAGGCTTTGAGCTGGTTTTATGGGCAGAGCTGCTTACCCACTCCATGGGCGTTTACAACACACTGGCTGTGCCATATCTGGCCTGGAAGACTGAGGGCAACCAAGAAGCTGTGCCTACATAAAGCAGCTCTCTGTAAGCCCAGCTGCAAATATATATATTTGTTTTTATCCTAAGATGTTGCAACAAATGTAGAAACAAGAGTGGTATTACTAGCAGGAGCTCCTCTTTTTATTAAAGTAAGCTGTAGTTACAGATCAGATGTCACGCATGCTTTTTGGGGAAAATTCTGCAGGTTTGACCCATTTGTTTGCCTGTTTGCGGGGCAGACCTCAACTTTTTTTCCAGCATCATAGCCTGATGTTCCATGTGCCCGTACAGCTACAGACAATCACAGCTCAGGCTCTTAGGTCTCAAAACGCAGCTCTTGGCTGCAGGTAACCAACGCCTGAGTTTAGAGCTTGTTCTTCTGAGCCAACCCAACAAAAACGTGTGGCTGTGCAATGCTCTGTTCAGCACCCTCCAGGGAAGAAGAAAAAACAAAAAAAGCTAGTTTTAGGCACTGTAACAAAAGTAAATGAAATGCAAATCTGGCTTCAAAGGAGTGTGGGAAACAGAGAGTTGGTTTACCAACATCTCCAGGGCTTATGCTGCTCCCAAGGGATGTGGGCAGTCCCAGCTTGGGTCTCCCGTGTGCCGCGGGGATCTGCACTGTGTAACTCCTCTCTCAGGACAATCCCTGACTAGCAGGCTACGGAGTCTGTCGCATCCTTTTGGTCATTGTCTCAGCAACTAGATAAATATTATACTTTGCAATAAGTGGAACTGGTCCCGTTGATGGGATGGATGGAGCTTGCCTGAGCATGCATTAATGGTTGTCTTGTTGGAGCCCTTTTATGGGAGAAGAGGGTTCAAATCATAATCAGGCAGTCGTGGGAACTGAACTTGATCTCTCATGTTCCTGATCTGCTGCAGGGAAATGGGAGATTCCTTGTCCTTCACACAGGTTTTGGGGCACAGGATATTCCTTTTCTAAGCAGAAGTGTTTGAATTCTGGGAACACGCTCGAAGCAACAACTTCTGTAGGCTGGTTTGTTGTTTTTTTTTTTTTCCAGAATTACCAGACAACTAAAGAAAGATCAGTTGTTCAGTGTTCTCCACCTGGCCCAGAATTTCCCATCTGTGTGGGCAGAGGAGGGTTGTGATTTGGGGCTGAGGTTTGGTGATACACAGCAGAGCTGCACAATCCGTGGTTTGTCACTGCAGGCTGGATGGGGAGCTGAGCCCCGGGTGACCATGCAGGGCTGCTCAGCATTGCGGGGACAACAGATCCTGCCTCCTCAAGTGGGGGATCAAGCCATCTCCTGGGCGAGGAGGTCACTTACCCCTCCTCTCCATACCCCCTGCTAGGGGAATGTCTTTCCTTCCTTTACATCCCCTGCCCCAAAACATGGGGCTTTCCACTTCTGTGGCTGAAAACTGTACCAGGACCCCATCACAGGCAGCAGCGAGGAAAACTCTTGAATTAAAACACTGCTACCTCTCTGCAGCAAGCTCAGCAAGCTCGGGTGATCACCATTCTCACAGGTGCTCTATTCTCCCGTCACAGCCTGGGGACAATGGGGACAACAGGTGACCTGTGGAGGGAGAGGTGGCCGAGCTGGAGCCAGTCGTGCCTGCGGTAAGGAGGGATGCTCGGATGCCTTCAGCCGCATCCTGCCCTCAGCAGTTTCTCTGCTCTAGGCCTGTCTTTGCATGTCGGGACTTTTTAGAGCCATAATTATTGTATTTCTTTCAAGAATAGGTCGCCAGTATTCCCTAAAGGGCAGGGATCCACCTTATGAAGATCTTATGCTGTAGCAGAAATAGTAGAACTAGCATGAAGTGGTGGTACTGGCTCTGTGGGAAGCCAGAAAGGTGCTGGAAAGAAACAGGAGGTTTACCTTGCCTTCCCCCTTTGAACACTGGGGACAAATAGAGCGTTCAGAGTTTTAAATCATAGAAACATAGAATCATCTTGGTTGGAAGAGACCCTCAAGGTCATTGAGTCCAACCCTGGCACTGCCCCATGTCCCTGAGAACCTCATCTCCGTCTATTCAACCCCTCCAGGGATGGTGACTCCAGCACTGCCCTGGGCAGCCTGTTCCAATGCCCCACAGCCCTTTGGGGAAGAAATTGTTCCCCAGATCCAACCTCAACCTCCCCTGGCGCAACTTGAGGCCGTTTCCTCTACTCCTGGCGCTTGTTCCTGGGGAGCAGAGCCTGACCTCCCTGGCTCCAAGCTCCTTTCAGGCAGTTCAGAGATCAGAAGGTCTCCCCTCAGCTCCTGTTTTCCAGCTGAACCCCCCGGGTCCCTCAGCTGCTTCCATCACACTTGCAGTTTTGTCCTCACCCCAGACCAAGTGAAACCAATACACAGATATTCAGACAAGACCCCCAGGATCTCCTGGGTACCATTCTCGGTGATGACTCAGGCTGAGAGTGGCCACCAAGTGCTGCCTGGTGATGGCCAGTCTCTCTTCAAAGACACCCGTGCCCATAGTGGCCATGTCCTCACACAAGGTGACACCCTGGGAGGGACAGGGCTCAGTGGGATCACTGGTGCTGAGTGTAGAGGAAAATCAGGCAGCTTATTTCAGCCCGTAAGTGGAGATTTAAGATTCTCAGAGGCAGCCTGCTTTGAAACTCTTGGCTATAGTCTGTAGTGCTATCAACCATGCACCTTTTATGAGCATTTTATTCATTTCAAAAAGTCATCTGGGTGGAAAAAAATTATATATATATAAACATGATATAGGGAGTGAGCATGTTCCAAATGGGAGTTGGGTCAAAATAAAACCTACTGCAGTGCTTAATGACCATTCTAAATAGATTCACACAAAGCTTTGCTATTTCATAAACCATTAAAGGATTTAAATGACTTTAGATACATCTGTAGAAACACAGGCCATATTTTATTAAAGGTGTCAGGTCTGTCTAATCTCTCCTGTGTAAGATGATCATTTTGCAGTAGCAAAGGCACAGAGATCATTAAGTCCATCTCCAGTGCTAGTGAAGACAGCCTTTGCCAGGGACCAAACTCTCTCCTCATTAATATTTTAACATTGGAGGTGATACTGAGAAACTGTCCTTTGTCACAGACACTGGAGAGATTAGTAGTAAATCTTTTCAAAGAGAACTACTGCATCCTTAGTATCCAAGGATAAGTGAAAATTGAACTAGTTTTGGTGCGAGCTGCAGAGCAAAAATAGCCGTCCAGTGGGACACAGCCACCAAATATGTACCCATCACTGGAACGTGGGAAGAGCAGGGCTGAGAGCCTATAAATGTAGATTTGGGGGTTGTTGTGACTCTGCAGCCTCCAGTGCCAGACGGGATGCTGGGCTAGACAGATCCCACTCTGACCCAACATAGTAACATGTACGCTTTTGGAAAACAGCAGGGTAAAGCCCTGAAGACAAGCAGTGTACAGAGGAGCCCTAAGGACAGATCGGGAACAGTCGCTTTCTGTTAGGGATAAATCTGACCTGGTGCCCACAAAAAATAAACAGCAAAACCTTTAGCTTTAAAAGCAGATGCAGAAGAGAGTTGTAGAGTGAGAATGTCCAAATATGGAGGGTATTTCAGAGGTGAAATGGTAAAATCAGCCCGGCAGGCCCCAGGAGCCGCAGGGGAATGGGCTCTTGGCATCAGTGGGATGTAACAGGGCATCAGTGGGATGTAACAGGACATCAGCAACAGCACAAGGGATGGGGAGAGTTTTGCACCCAGCTGTCTCCATGCCTGTCTTACAGGGACCAATGACAATTGTGCCACCAGGGGAATAGCACATCAGGTGTGACGGGTGCCGTTCAGCAGGCCATAGAACCGCTGCTGCAGGACTTGGAGGAGAATGTTCTACGGCCTTATTTTCCCAGTCTGGTGGGCCAGCCTGTCAGATGGATCGTGTTATACTGCCCTGAAGCGAATGGTATTGGCATTTGGCCACCAATTCAGTAGCAGCCTTGAACTCTGCTTTCTCTTCCACTTCAGGTGAAGGAGATTTATTCTCAACTTGCCACAGATTTGCAATTCAGTATTTATTTGTAGGATGCCTGGTTCCTTGGGCAGCGATGCTGGGAGCACCAGAGGTTTGTTTTGGATCCTGCATTGATTGCAAAGGAAGGGTTGGTTGCATCAGATTCCTTCTGGTCACATTTGCTATGTGGTATACACAAGAAATGTCTGTTAGGAGTCAATGAAAATACCCCTGAGGTTGCATTAACATAACTAATAGCTGTGTTAATAAATGCCATATAATAAAATAAGAAGGGACATTTTGAGCCAGGTCTGCAGCTATGTGAAAAATGCATTTGATTAATGAAATCCATTTCTGACTGAATGGGACTTTTATAATCAACTGATAATCTATCTGTGTCCTATTCTTGCTGGGCAAGTATTTGCAGCTCAGCTTTTCAGGATATATTTCACAAGATCAGCTGTCTGGTTGGCCTTTTTCATAGATGGCTTGGCAGGAGATGCTGGAGGTCACTTGCTGTCTTTTGTCCCCCTTTAGAGATCACAACAACAAACCGAATTCACCCGGCAGCTGGTGCAAGGTGTGCACACAGATGCTCACTCCACCCATGCTACTAAATCATTCGAGCATCAGAAGAAAGGCGCTGTGCCAGAGAAAGTAGATATCGTTTTCTTTTCATTATGAAGAACTGGTACTTCCAGAGCCACCCACATAGTGCATTTTTTGCTGCCATTTACCCAATCTGACACTTTCTGATGGAAACACAGGAAACTCTGGAGCAACTCCCCTGTGCAGCAGCTCTGGGCCCTTTGCATCTCTCCAACAAACCCATTGCAGTTCCTGTAATGAAGACGAGCGGGTTAACTAGGGACAACCTGATCATTCCCACCACGGGGTTTTGGAGTCCTCGCTAACAAAAGAGCCTAAAAGCACACTTAGCATCATCCACACCACCATTTTTTTCTGTTCTCATATCGCAATGTCAGATGCATAAATGTGTCCCAAAGCTGACTTTCACAGACACAGACAGACTCTGTTTCCCTGCCTGTGCCTTTTCAATGATCAGGCTGAATGTGTCACAGTGTATTTCCAATCTGACAGCTACAATTTCATCCACTGACCTGAAGACAAACAGAATTTTCTTTAGCATCAAATTATACTTACTGGGATTTCCAAGGTGGGATAGGGGTGAGACTAACAGCAAATGGACAGAAGGGTTGGGATTTAGGAAGAAAACCAACTTGTTAATCAAATCTAACAGAGGTAATCCATTATAAGTAGGTTTATGTGCCTGTTACCAGGTTCCAGTTTGAATGATATCAAAACATTTGGGATTCTGCAGTATCTCTTTTCAAAAGGTTGAACTGTGTAACGTGTCCAGTGATGTAAGAATTATCCAGACCATTGTCCTGTAGGCAGCGGACGGTGTGCGGAGGAGCTTGTTTGGTGCTCGTGTTAAATTTCCATGTGTTGGCCAGATGCTTTTATTGGAGCAGCAGTGAATCGGTGCTGCTGTGATCTGCTAATTGTTTTGACACCATGGGAGTTGAAAAGTGCTGGTGAACACTTGGCTCAACTGAAATGTGTGTTTTAGTTAAATGACCCCAGGGATGATCAGAGTCAATTTTACTGCTTATGTCTGCTGCCCTGGTGCTCGAGGTGGTTCTGGTCAGCGCTATAGAAAACAAGCGAGTATTTAGTTAGTTCTTTCTGCATAACACACGGAGAATAGGAGAACTTGTTCAAACCCAGAAGCTCCAGCTAAAGCAGCCACTTAAACATATGCCCTAATCAGGACAGCACTTGAGCGTGTACATGCTTATCTGTAAGCACGTGCTTGAGTTTCACAAGTCTGCCTGGGGTTCACACCCAGGTTTAAGCGTCAGCACATACTGAAGTGCTTTGCCAAGACGTTTTCCAGAACCACCACCTAAGTGAGAAAAATGAGCGTGTCACGTTTGACCACATTTATTATACTGCTGCTGCTTTTGCAGTAGTGAGGAAATCCTGACAAACTTCGTTTCCCTTCAGATCTGATAAATTATTTTCCACTTATCCCCCTGCTCTCTCCTCAGACACCCAAGGAAGCAGAAGACTTTTGCTGTAGAAGACAACCTCCATTCTTTGCTCATTCGGATGTGGGTTGAGGGACAGAAGAATGTTGGCCCTTGGAAAGAATTCGTTTCAGACTCATCCATTAAAATCAGTGTGTTGATTCTTCCACAGTTGACTTGTAATGGCTCCCAGGAGTTTCTCTCCCAGAAGTGAGGTCAAATGTATTGACTTTTCTTTCTTTCCTCACAGCTTTTCAACACTGGACGAATGATTGTTTTGATAATTAAACTTTCAGAAATCCAAGGCACAGTGATCATAAGGAAGGACTCCATCTCTAGGAGCAAGTACCCCCCTTCTTGATGAACTTCCAGCCTTTTGGCAAGTGTCCTTCACAGGCAGAAGAGTTGTTAATTAGGGATATTTTCAGTCTAAAGGCAAAAATGGTGAATTCATTATAGATACATATAAATTACAAATATAGACTTAAAAAAATAGATACTTTTTATTATTATTTCTAGCAGTGAACATAATTAATCATTGCGAGAATTTGTCAAAGTTCTGGTAGATTATTTTCATCACTGAAGTTTTGAGGTCATCCACATGCCAGCAGCAGTGATGCTAATCAGAAGTTTTAACACATGCTAACGTTCTTAGGTGAATCTGTCGTTAGTATTTACTGATTTACTTCAGCTCTCTCTTTGCAGAAGGTTAAAGAGCCAAAGCATTTTATTCCCTCCTATCTCCATCTTGCCTTCGCTCACACACACGCTCAGTATTTGGGCTTCTAGTCCCTAATGTCATCAGGAACTGGTGAAAGCCTGATGGTATTGCCTGAGACGAGGAAGAATTGAAACACAGAGCTGCAGGAGGGGATGACTCAGTGGCTGGTTTACCAGTGCTTTCAATAAACATGTGTTTACAGACACCCCTTTCAACCCTACGGGCTGCTGTGGGTTTTCTTGGCGTGGTGGAAGGTGACAGTAAATGAAAGAGTCTCAGATGCACAGGAAGAGAGTCAAGATCGCTTCTGATGCAGGGACAGATTAAAAGAAAGTGCCCCCATTGTCCGAGCAGGATATCCTTTACAGGGAGAGCAAACTGCTATAAATGAATGAGGACACCATGTTCTGAATGAATCACACCTCTGTTTTCACTTTGCTGCCTCTCTGCTCCAGCCCCACGGAAATGTTTTTTCCTTGAAGACCTCTTGACATTGTCACTAGCTCTGCAGATTGCTCATGTTTTGTACACAGGAAAAGTCACTTTTGGAGGAGCAGGTAGGTGAAAGAAGATAGACTTTTTTACACCGAGGAATATCTTCTAATAAATCTGACGGGGCACGTTCATTTGTCTTGCAAGCTTGTCTCAAGCCCCCAGTATCTTTGCTCATCAAGGTCACATCTGTTAAACGTGCACAGGGAGGCTGAGCCAGCCACTGGGGAAACATTGATTTGTGATCCTGTATTGCAACAACCTGAGCAATTAATATGATCAAAACATCCCATTCCATGTCATTATTATAGACCTCATGATATTTATTTTTGTTACTTAGGACTTAAGGATGAAAGGCGCAGCAGTGGCACTAGGGTACAGCTGCAGGTGAGAGCAACCTCTATTGTCTCAGCTGCATACGTGCCCAAAAACAAACAGTTCAGATAGCCCTTGGCAGGGCCTGATGGATATTACAGTCAAGTCTTGAGGTCTCTGTTTTCAGTTTCCAGCTAAAACGTAGACAATACAGGTCAGAGCTTCGGAAACAGCTTCTCTTTTATGGAACAAGGAGATAGAAACACACCACCATGACACCAGTGTATGCTTGGGATCCTGATCACCTTCTCTCTGACTTTATTTTCCCAATATTTTCAAACCAGAGGAAGTGTTACCCCAGCAAAAGATCTTGCTTTTTTTCTCAGCCCCTTCACTCTCCTGCAGAACCACAAGGAAGCCATCCTCTTGGATACCAGCACAGATCAACATCTGTCTTTTCCACTTGTGCGCAGTGAAAACTGCTCTTGACAAAGTAATTCTAATAAATTTAACCCTTTGATATTCCTGTTCCAAGTATCATCCTGATCCTGTGAATGATCCAGCACCTCCTTTCATCCTCAAGGCTTGTCTGGCCAGCTTTTTCTTCAAGCTAAGCAGTATGAGTGAAATATGGAAGCAGACGGAGAGGAAGCGTAGTTAGCATTCATTCATTGCTTATGGTGTACAGGCTGTCAGAACTAATGAAATTTTATGACAGACGGGCAGCGATCAGCTTCTTGCTGTTATTTATCTTTCCCCCTCCTGGCTCTACATCCCGGGTAATCCTTCATTCGTCTTTAAAAATGCCAAGATGACTAAGCGCAGAACCCACCTACCCAGAAAACTAGCAAATTGTGTCAATGCGTAGAGATAATTAATAATCACCTGGCTCGAGTGATGAGTGACTGCCAGGCAAAACATTCTCCCTCTCCTCATTGATTTCCCCCACTCCACTTCCTCTCTCCCGCTGGGCTTCCAAAAACTTCAAGAACATCCATTATTGGGGATTTTCCCCTCCTCCTTCTGCCATCTCTCCTCAAACTACACCAGATGTTTGCAGAGACATTCCCCAAGCTGAAGGCACTCGTGGATGGTCCGGTGGGCACCAGCACCCTCGCACGGCCCCCGATTCGCATCACTTATCATGAAAGGTGCCAGCTAGGCTTGACAGATTCATTTGCAAGAGCTTTGCAGTAGGTGATGCAAGTTGATGCAAAACATATGAGTGAAGTAAGCTTCATTCACCACCTGTTAATGGCAGGAGACGGTGGGGGGGGCGAGGAAATGTAATTCTGTGCCTTCACAGAAACTGCTTTATCTACATGAAATAGCGACAGTTGCCCATGCTTGGGGTGCTCAGTAGGAAAGTAACAGAAAGAGAAGTGGAGGTGCTTGAAAAGAAGCACTTTTTTCTCCAAATGGAAGGATGCAACTTTATGTTATGTGCAGGAGAATTAGCTTTGCTCCAGGGTTGTCCCGTAAAGGTGGGATCATGCAGCGCATTCAGTGCTCTATCCCATTTCTTTGCATCAGTCAACAAATAGTTGGCGATGTATCAAACTAATGCTGATTATCTGTATTTTAAGGAAGAATTTTACAATCTTTAGATTTCAGAGGTGAAATGAATGAGACATTCAACTTTCCCTTGAGCTGTGGGCCCAGACTCTCTGCAGGTTTGAGGGAGTTCTGCTTCCATGGAATCTTAGAATAGTTTGGGTTGGAAGGAACTTCTCATTTATATCTAGCCAGAAATGCCAGGACTAGAGAGCCAGGTTCTTTCTGTTCCTCCAAATAGGGATTTCAGCCACTGATGTTGGGCCACACATTCAAAATCTGTCTTATTGGGAGGTTGTGGAGTCTCCTACCCTGGAGGCATTCAAACCCGCCTGGACACCTTCCTGTGGAACCTCAGCTGGGTGTTCCTGCTCCATGGGGGGATTGCACTGGATGAGCTTTCCAGGGCCCTTCCAACCCCTGACATTCCGGGATTCTGTGATTCTGTGTGATTCTATTTGTAGTTTCTGTACGTGTTTGTGATTGCTCCGGTTTTTCTGTAAAAGGGATTAGGATGCTGTGAACGTTCACACGGGTGAAAGAAAATAACCCAAACAGCTGCCTCCACTTAACCACTCGGCTTCTCAGAGGGTTTTGGGAAGGGGAAGAATATGGGACTTTAGAATCCAAGCCAGCCTGCTTTGAGGTAGTGATGAAAGAAAAGGAAAAAAATCCCTCTAGTAAAGAAAGGTACTAACCTCACCTCAATAGATCATACACAGATAGGAAAAGTTATAAAGAAATACCCACAGTAAAATGAAATACTGAAAAAACAACTCTACTTTTGCCTTTCATGGGGTGATTTCTGAAAAGCAGACTCTATGTTCCTATTAGACCAGTTAAATTTTGAGCAAGAGGGATAAATCCAGGTCTTCACACAGTGTCTCCTCTGGATTGAAGTTGTGTGTAAATCAGTCAGGCCAGCTGTACCAGGTGTGCTATAGGACCACCTCCTTATAGCACAGGGCTGTAAGTTCCCCCTCCATACATTTCTGTCTCCTTCTTCAAAACCTCCAGTGTCTGCTGGCTTTTTCTGGTTTTCCTGTGGTTTTTGGATCAGGGCAATAACCTGCTGACAGGATGCAAATCAAGAATTTTACTGGTGTGAGTCTTATCTTTAAGGAGCATTTTCAATTAACTTTAACTTAGAAACAAAATAACAGACTTAATTGAGAATCTTGGCTCTGTTTAAGCTCTCCCCACTGCTAATGTGTGGTTGATGGAGATGTGCTGCACTCTCTATGGGTAACCAAAGGGTTGAATCCCCAAAATCAAACACTAACCGGGCTATGGAGTGATGCCAGCACCTCTGTAATAGTTTAAATGATATTTCCTTTATGGCCTCTATATCTTCAGATACCATTGCATTTTTTTTCCTCCTTCTCGCTGTACTGCCAAAGAGGGTGTCTCCAGGCACCCTGGATTGCCTCCCCATGGTGCAGTGGTTGGGGCACCCCATTACCAGCTCCCCCATCCCATTATTCCCCACCAAGCACTAGGCTGGGGCAGAAAGTCCCCAGCCCTGGAGTTATGGTGCCCAAGCAGCTCCTTTGTGTGAAATCTTGCTTCTTGGGAACTGCAGTGGCAGAGTTGGGTGACAGGGCTGGAGAAGTGAAAATCCCCAGAAAAAGGACACTTTTATCCCTTCCTCCCTTCAGATCTCCGGATGATGGATCTCACGGCTGCAGTCCCACGATTATTATGTTCTCTTAGGGACAAGCTGCTTTTCTATATCGGGTCCTGTTGCAGGGTGAATCGTGCCATGAACTCAAGGCAGGATCAAGGAGATGTGAGTGTTTGACCTTGCTGCAGTGCTGGGTGATTTATAGTCTATGATTCTATACGATTTGGGGGAGCCTGGTCAGCTGGGCAGGCTGTGATACAACTGAATCGGGGCGGGGGGAGGCAATAACTTCTTGAAAGCCAAACACCATTGCTTGTTTGCTTCATTGTCAGCATGCTGGTGGGGTTCGTGTCTTTTCCTCTCCAGCTCAGCCCAGACACAACTTCATTGCTTGGTCACCTGGGGGATTTGCAGCCGGTTGAAAGTCTGTGCCCTGCTCCCCGCTCGGCTACAAGGGGTTGCTCCGATACCTCCTGAGCCAAAGCAGCACCTCAGATGGGGAAAGTTTCCAAACCTCTTTAGCAGGTTGAAGAAAGCAGGAGTTCCCTTTGGAGCTGACCTGCTTTGAGGTCTCACTGCTGTTCCTCTCTGCTCAGTAAAAGAAAATGGAAAATCTGGGAAAGCTTTTGAGAATAGGAGATTTCTGCCTTTTCCTCCAGCAGACAAAATGACACAACCAGAGCTCAGAGGCCTCCCTGCTCCTGGGACTGAGTTGCTGCCTCCCGTCCCAGTTTATAGGGGAAGATGTGATAGTGGTACAACATCTCCCAGATCCCAGAGACACTGCAGAGGAGAAAGCCACACTAAATAGCAGAAATGGGGCTCTTCCTTCTCCATCATGCGTGTGTTCTGCAGGGCAGCATGGGAAATGGATGGAACTGGCACAGGGGGCTTTCCTCAGGGATGGGACAGAGGATGTCCAAGTTCAGGACATCTCACAGCTGCCCGGACCTGAGCTGGTGTTATCCTTTCAGACGAGAATGAACTCTCTGAGGAAACTGGTACTGGCCCCCACTTGAGGATCTAATTTAATGAGCAGCCTCCAATTGACTGTAATGGGTCTGGACTCTATCACAACCAAGAAATTTGGGTCTGGATCTAATACGAATGTCTTTAGTGCTTTTTATTTTGAAGTCTGTTTCAGGGATAAACAACTGGATGCAGAAAGCCAGTTTGCCCTATATTTAAGAGCAGTTTGATTATCTCTTTCCAGCAAAAACACTCAACCAAGCCCTTTAACCCACATGCAGTCCCAGCCCCATCACACCCCACTGCTTCTGCTTTCATCAGCTCATCCCTAAAATCATGGATCCCAGTAAAGAAACCTGCCAAGAGACCAGGTGCCTACCCTGCCACCAACATCCCCTGACTCTGCAGCACCCACAGCACCCCATTATACCCACAGCCCCCCTCTCACATCACTGTCATGGACAGAGCTAATCCCAGGAGGATGCAAGGACTGGCCAAGACATCCAGCCCGAAGGATGGATTCAGGGAGGAAGGGCTTCGTGACTCATCCTAATTGGCCACGTGGACTAAACTGCAGATCCTGGCTGCATGCGCTTACAAGGTTTAATTTCCTAATTGAAATTTCATGGAAAAGCTGCACCTTTCTGATTAGTCGCCCCAGCATGAACGCGCTCTCATAACACAGACATCTGCCCTCCGGACTAACCTTTCTAGAAGCTGCATCAACAAAGTAATGCTAATAAAAATATCCATCTGTGCTTAAAGATAAACAAAGCATTAATACACCAAACTGCGGCTTAGATTATATTAGAGTCAGCTTTAATGATATTACACATCTGTTAGGATGTATTTCCCACCCGGGCCATCTCGCTCTTGCTTTTTTAAATATCTTCATACAAAAAAAGAATGTGAGAGCGTTTCCCTGGGAGCCCTTCGTGTGCGTCACACTTGCAACCGGCCCTGCTCCTTTCCCTGAGACGCCCTGCTGGGACAGGGCTTGGGGATTAGGGTCTGTAACCTAAACATTATTGTACTTTAAAGTAAATGTTCCCCAGCTCTCGCTACTTGGGTTTCAGAGCCTCTTCAAAGAGCTGTTTTCTTCCCTCCCTTGGCAGCGAGAGAATAAATATTTCAGAACCCAGAAACCAGACGCTTTGCCGAGCGCTTGCAGAAGCGTTTCTGCACTCGGGTGTAGCCAGGAAATATGTGGCATCCTAATCTCCCTGGTTCTGCCAGGGCGAGGGTTTGCTGCAAGGCTTCTTAGGCTAGAGATGCTAACTCTGTTGCTTTTTTTCCCTTGGGAGGTCCCCATACACAGTAATTTGCCCTCAGTTTTTGTAATACGCCTCCCCAGAAAAGGAGGAAAACTGATTTAACGTGTTGGCAATCTTATCTTAAGAGAACCGATAAATCTGTTTCTCCCAGCCATTCTTCTGAAAGGGTGGTCTTATCCTGTTATCCGTGCACAGCAAAGCAGCCTGGAAATTGAAGCCTGGAATTCACAGGATTGGGATGTAATTGTGCATTTCCCCTCTCCTGTGCACATTGCCTGTCCTGCACCCCAAAGAAAACCCTGGCTGCCAAACAGTGGATGTTTCCATCCTGCCAAGTTTTGAGAGCTGTGGTGGAAAACCAAACCAGAAGCATTTCTGTCCTCACTCCTGGCCCTTTGGAGAAATAGCTGTGTTTTCAGCATTGGAAGCCCAGGTGCTAATTACAGACAAATAGCAGATAGAGCTGAATACCTGTTGCTCTGTGCCTGTCCCAGCAGAGGATGAGCATCACCATCCCCAGCAGCTCCCAGCCACCCACATCACCTTGGTGGGGTGTCCCAGCAACACCAAAGGCTTTGGGACATTTCATTTCTACTTCCTGTGCTGTGCAGCAGTCACAAGCAATGACATCTTACTCCCTGATACCTTTGACTACCTCTGCTCCATTACCCGAAAAAGCTTCCTCTTTCAAGCACTGGGGTTATTTGAATTTTCATGAGCTCCCTATGCAGCAGCCTGAGAGGAGGAACATGTCCCTGCCTGGACCAGCAAACTGCTCGCTCTGGACTGGAGGGACTGGGAAGTGGTTTGGGGCAACTGGGAAGGGGGCTCATGCATGAGCAACCCATCCTCAGCACCTCTGTCCTCCTTCCCCACAGCCACACGGGTTTTTGGGGTTTGGGGACATAGTGTGTGTGAGACACAACCACTTCTCCTTCTGCTCATCCCACCCACAACAAACACATCATAAAATGATCAATAGCGCTCCTCTGGATGTTTTTTTTTTTCCTTCCACCAAGAAATTACTAAATTACAAAGATCTGACTCATGGGGTATAATATTAGTAGAGCAGCATGCTCAGGGCTCCTTTGCTTCTGCTGGATATGTTCGTTTGTACTACAGGAGCACCTCGAGATGCCTCCGCACTCAGGTCCCACCGTGCTGCAGGTTGTATGAACACGCAGAAGCAGCATACGCTTCCATGAAAAGTCAAAAGCTTGAACACTCGGGCTCAGAGCTAACAAATATTCAGGTGCCTTTATTTGCACCAACACTCACTTTTGATATGAATCACCACAACAGAGTCAGCGCTCACCTCAGAAATCTTAAAACCCATCTAAACAAATTATGGAATAGGGAAGAGAGGCACAGAAAAGGGAAATAACGTGAAACAACGAGGAATTGCAGTAAATCTGATAGGCTTTGGAGATACCCAAGTATCTTGTATGTTTGCGTGGTTTTCCTGCCAGCAAGGAGCGATTGCATGAGGTCAATGTGAGGTGCTGAGATTTTCAGCATTATCTGTTATTATTATCTGTTATTATTCTACATTAGACGAAGTGCAGATGTTGAGATATCTGAGGAGTCCAATAGGTGCACAGAAAGATGCCTTAAGTATCTCTGTGCTCTGCAGGAGGTGAGAGAAAGAAGGCAGCAAAATCTCCTGTTTCTGCACCATTCCTGTTAACCCAATACATGATGTTACTTTCCCATCTGGAGAGCAGCCACTCACATATGTCAATTTTAGTGTGAAACGCGGTGTAATGTCACTGTGGCTCAAAGGTTGCCTTTCAGAGGGGAGACGGCATCTCACAGGAACCAGCAGATCGGAAAACCAGAGCATCCTAGCTAAAAAACCTGAAAACCAGAAGACCAGTTGCCATGACAGAAAATTGTATTCCTCTCAGAGAGCATTATTAGCAGAGGAAACAGAGATCCTGCTGCAACATGTGGCTCACTGAAGTTTTTCTAAGAATATTTACAAAGTCACCATCAATGATTCGCAACCAGCTGCCGATGGGAGAGGGTGGCAGAGCTGTGAGGAGCCTGGTAGGACCACAATGGCACGATGCCGGGGATGGTAGGGCTGGAGGAGGTCCCCGAAATCCCTTAATGCCACCTCAGTGAGACTCTACTCAAGAAGCCGTATGGGTTCCATGGCAGGAAAAGAGTTAAGATAGAGCTGGAAGGGAAAAGGTAGCCTAAAACCAGCTCCTGCATGGTGGCTTTGTAAGGCTCAGCCAGTAACCCTCACACAGGAGAGCAGCCGGAGCTGCACCCGTGTCACCCGTTGGTCCCTCTGCGGCACAGGGACCTGCTCTGCAGCTCAGCCTGTCCCCTGATGGATTGTTTAATGGGGCAGATTTGTAAAAGCTAGGTTTCTTCAAAGGATTAATTTATCTTTTGATGCAGGGAACACTCTGACGAATGCTGCTTTCCCTATCACATTCAAACACACGCCGTTTTAGAAGTTAATAAACCCATTTGCTGCCAAATAACTGTTGATGTTTTTTTCTTTCCAATTTCTCTCCGTCAGGATGATAACAGGTTTAATGTCTTCATGGCTTCTCCTTCTTTCAGTAGCTAAATCAGGTGTAACTATCACTGCGGAGAGCAGCACTTTTTCCCTGTTACACCACCATTATTCCCATTTCCTCGATGCCATTTTCTCCCCAGCTCACGCTGACAACAACAGACCCCTCGCTGTTAATACACACGATCTGAAGGGCGATATCTCCACCTGCCATGGCTGAGAGGACAGGCCAAGCCATGAGAGCTTGTTTATCCCCTCGTAAGGTGCAGTGTCCTCATGGGGAGAGGAAGACTTGGATCTGCAAAGCACAAGATGAACCATCTGGGTTTGGAGTAAGACGTGATTTTTCTTTTTAGGCTTCAAATGAAGGAGGGAAATATTAGAATAAATTTAAAATTCATACATCAAGTTAGGGAAGCAGTTTCTTTCACGTTTATGCTAGCAGAATATGCAAGCGTCATGTAACTCAAAGACTGAAAGCTTATGGGGGCCTAAACCACAGATCAGCTAAGTCAACACAAAAGTTTCCATTTATTTCACTGGGCTTTGCATCAGGCTCTAAGAGTGAAAAAAAAAAAGGTGATTAATAAGATTAATACAAGGAAAGAAGATATGGTTGGAGGCAGGAAAAGGACTATGACCAGGGGCTGTAAAACCCGAGAGCCTTCTCACCACAAATGCTCAGTAACCTTAAACCATAACCTGGCATCTGGACACGGCATCTTCCCCCGCTAGCAAAATCCCAGCTTCCCAACTCTACTATTCCCAGTTTCCCCCTGCCAATTTTGTTCCAGCATGCGCAGCCTTCTCGTTTTTCACCCGGTGCACATGATGAATCCAGAAGCAGTGAGCTCTTTTTGCATGGTCTGCGTTTTTTCTCCTCCAAATTCAGAGCTCTGAAACTATTTCAGTTGTCTGTGGGAAGATCACAGCCAGGCCCTTGGAGCAGCGAGGCGGAGTTGTGTCATAATCAAGATTTGTTCTCTTTATTTGAATGCATCAACACTTATACCAGGAGAGGTTTTGACTGTAAAATACATGCTCCTTTTTATCCTTTAACTAATTTTAATCTTTCTTTTTCACTCGTCACTTCGTTGTTCACAAAGCACGCTTTTTTTTGCCGAGGGTTTCAGCAGAATGCATTAAAGTGAAGGGAGATAACAAGACCTAATAACCCTCTTTATCGCAAAATAAATAAATAAAAGAACAACCCTTCCATTTAGGTGTTGCAGATATAATTGAATGTTTCTTAGAAAACTCTTTGATCAAGGTAACTTGTTAAACTTTTGCTTTTGTCTCAAATGTAGCTTCTGGTCTTTTCATGTTGGATGAAAAGCTCAGTTACTGAACTCAGCTTTATCTCGAAATGATTACTGGGGTGTTCTCGGGGATGGTTTCTCCACGTCTTGTAGGGCTTGATAACAACAACTAGACCCTTATCCACCTGAGAGAGGAAGGCTGGCACTGAAAATGGGTCAGAAGTGGCCTTCTGGCTCTCTCACTGGTGATATAATTTACACCTTCAGTGCAGCAGTAGAATAAAACCCATGTTTATTATACAAACACACTTCACTGTGTATCGCACACACACAAAAACATAAAAGCTCGCATGCCTCCAGGTCTTGGCAGGTTTGCCAGGAAAGAAATATTTATCCTGGCAAAATCGAAGTCTGACAATAAAAAGAATTGCTATAATATAAAATGAATACATGCTTTGTTATCTGGAGGCAGAGGCATTACCAGGCAAGCACAAATCGTGAGTTCATCCAGTCCTGCCCCTGCCTTTGACCATCGCAACGTTCTCCAGAGGAAGGGTAGGGAACTTGTCGCAGATAACCTAGTGATCTGTTTAAGCAGATTGGTAAACAAAGGGCTTATCAAGTCAGCCCTAAGACATTTCAAGATTGATTTTTATTTACTAAATTAATTAAGCGCTTAAGAACCTTTTTGCTTTTCTCTTCGTGCCTCTGGATGTTTGCATGCAAATAAAGAGGCCTAATGCGGTTTTCAAAAACTGTGTAATAAAAGCTGAGATCCAGTTCAGTTGTGTGTTGGGTTTTGGTTCTGGGTTGGGGTTTTTTTTGCATGTTCTCAAGAGTGGCAAATCAACAGGAGTAGTTAACAAAAGTGATTGAGTAACTAGTAGAATTACAGTGTACAGTCAGTCTGACAAGTTATATTGTTTGGAATAAATGTCTCTGGAGCCAGGTTTTGCTTCATCCGTGTGTCAAGCCAAATTTGGAGGTCCTTAGTCCACTTTTTCTCCTAGTTTATACAGGCAAAGAGGGGTTTGAGTAGAAACTTGGCAAGGTCCAAAGAACCTGGCTGGATCCCACTGCATTTCTGTGCTTGCTCAAAGCATCACAGAACTATTTTCAAAATGGAGAGTTTCAAAAGCTTGCTGCCAATATTCAGATTTACAAACAGGACTTTTGTTCGACAGTTCATGATTTACATGGGATGGATCATGTTTTCTAACACAGCCCCAGTCACATGTGGTACATCTGAAAACACAACCAGTTATTTGACAGTATCCATTCTGCGTTTGTAGTGATGCCAACACTGGCACTAAGTCTTCAATAGTTTTTCTTTCCAGAAATAATCGCACACTTTTGCATAGCGAATGGTATTCCTGAGGCTAATACAAAAATGAGGACGGGGATTTCTGTATCTGGAACTGGCTGGTGTGGGCTTCAATTCACTTTTAGGGCTTCGATTTAGAATAGGGTTTGTGGCCTTTACCCCTTGAATTATCTAGTTTTCAGTTAATACTTAGAGTGGGATCTGAGCATGTCATAGGAGTGCGAACTATGACAGAGAGGACGTTTCTGACTGGCCCATCCCAGTTGCCCACACTCCCACCTGCACATCCCTAGTGAGGGGTGATCACACAGATATTTCCAGCACAGACCCATTCAGATTAGCAGCTGGGTCAATACAACACTCACTGCTCTGAGGATGTCACCCAGCAATAGTTTTTGCACCATATCTACCAGTTTTAGAAAAAAAACAGTTTTCTTCTTAACCACCGCCATATCAGCTTAGCATTGACAGTGGTTCATCCTCTGTGTCTTTTGGGCATTAAGACAGCAGAAGGAGCAGAGACAGCAAAGCAATCCTACAGGAGCAGCTGCTTTTGTTAAGGAATTATTGAATTGCATTATTATTAGCTTACCTTCCGATTTCAAGGCTGCACTTGCCTTTGCAGTGATATTCACTCACAGGGTTCATAAGGACCAGAGTGGTGAAGCCAAGAACTGGTCATGGTTTCTACAACATGACTGGCACAACCACAGGGCCAGACTCTGGAAAGCAGAGTGGTTTGTACCACGCTCAGTTGTTTCTTCTTTAAAGGAGAGCACAGTAAATGCCATCAAGCATGGCTTGCCAGAACAACAAATGCCTTCAGGCAGCTGCCAGACAAGTCCTCAGATGTGGAACCTCCTTAGAGCAAACTTCAAAATCTCCCTCAGCCTCAACTCATGTTCCTTGAAGACAAACAACTGCCAAAGGGGTTAAGGCCTCTTCTTAGAGAGGATGCTCAGCCCTTAGGACTTCAACTCAGCCTGCTCAGCTTTGAAAGCAACCACAAAAATGCTCTTGTCATTACAGACACGCACAGAATAACTAAGGTGGCATTAGGGGATGGAAACAGGAGCATGGCTGAGGTCTGTCCCAGATGTGGTGAGCTCACACAGCACATATGTCGCTTTTTTTTGCTGCAGGAAATGAATTACCAGAATTCTTCCTCAAAATATCCCAGTCCCTTTGCACCTTTTTCCTGGGTCAGTCTTGCAGAGCACAGAGATGGGTGCAGCACAGCGCTTTGGGGAGAAAACCGACAGGTTTCTGCCTTCAGAGCAGAATTTGCAGAGCAACTTTTCTGCAGCACGAGGACGCATCTCAGGAAATTCTACTCAGTTGTTCCACAAACATCACATGAATTCAGAGAAAGGGATTTAAAAAACAAAACGAATCATTCCAAATCCCATTTCAGCAGTTTCTCCTTAGAATAAACAACGGCCACATATATTAGCTGTTCTAATGGCTCTGAAATCTCAGCTTTACACACCTACCATGGCCTTGATTTAGCATGTGACAAAACTCCAGATGTGACTTCCCAAACCACTGTGTCATTCCACAGAGCGATGGGGGATTTCTGGCCCAGCTCCTCCACCACCACTGCAGACCAGACTTGGATAACCAGTGCTACCCACCTCCTGCTCCATGTGCAGCACTCTTCTGTAAAAATATAGATAGATAAACCTCTGACACTTGTGTGAAGTATAAGCGAGTGATCAGTTAAGCTCCTTGCGTTTCTCATTAGCTGATTCCTCCAGTAATATTTATCTCAATGGGAAAAGCTGGTTTAGATTGACCCCCAAAGCCAGATCCAGCTGAGAGTAGGAGTGTGTCTGGGAGAACATGATAGGATGAGAGGAAACGGCCTCAAGTTGTGCAAGAGGAGGTTTAGATTGGATCTTGGGAACAATTTCTTCCCAGAAAGGATTGTCAGGCATTGGAACAGGCTGCCCAGGGCAGTGGTGAAGTCACCATCCCTGGAGGGCTTGGACAGACTGAGATGAGGTTCTCAGGGACATTGGGTAGTGGTGGATTTGACAGTGCTGAGTTAGCAGTTGAACTCGATCTTAAAGGTCTTTTCCAACCAAAACGATTCTATGGCTATGTCATCCCATGAGTCTGGCTAACAAAGAGGTAAGTCACCTTGCCCTCATTTTGCCGATGGAGACAGAAATTAAATGACCTGAAAAAGGCCATGAGACAGACTGGGGGACTCTCATCTGTGGGACCCAGACTTTTGGAGGAGTGCAAGAGAAATGCCCCAGCTATAGTCTGTGTAAAGACTCTCTTCCATTGCTGTGTTGAAGGTTTTCACAGAACACATGCTCAGCTGCATTGCCAGCCAGAGATTTGACCCAAGGGACCTGTGAGATGCCATTCAGCATCCATCAGCTAGACACATGTGTGTGGCTTTGGGAGGGAGGCAAATTCATTTTGCCTCATTTGTATTTTTTCTCCTTCCCTGACTAGGACTGGACCTCAGTGACCCAGAGGCAGAACCACTAATGAATCCAAGGTCTGAAGTGTCCTGTTGTGCATCACCACAGCTCCAGGAGAGTGCCCTGAGAACGTGCATCCAGCAAGGGATGAGCCTTGAGAGCCATCAGTACAATCAGTCCCAGTGCAATACTGAGCGAGCGGCACGGATTGCTGAAAATGTCATGGCTGTTTGTTCTTGCTAACAGCAGCCTTGTTACCCACGCCAAGAAACACTATTAGACACCAGCCAGCCTGTGAGACAACGAATTACTGCACCCAGAGATCCGGGAGGCAGCAGTCAAAAAACTACACATGAGAAATAAAATGCAGTGATTTTAGGAGTTAAGAGATCACTAGGAAAGATTATCAAAAAGCTCAGGTAAGCACTCCAGTACATGCACTATTTTGACCAAGATGATGACAAAAAAACCAAACTGGAGCTCAACAGCGAGTTGTTCAGCACGACAGCAGCACCCTGAGTGAAAGACTGGGACATTGTATTCACAGTGTCAGAACAGATTATTAAAATGGTTTGTCAAGTCTTACAGCCTGCCACATGCTTCTCTTTCCTTTTTGTGAATGTAGAACTCATGAATAATGCTAACTTAAAGGCATTCCTGAGCTCCGCTTAACCACCCAACTGCTGCAAACTCAAACTGAGCTTAGTGCTGCGTCCCACCAGAACGCCTCTGTCTGGCTTTGGGGACATCTTGGACTGTCCCCAGAGGTTTGTGTCCTCATCTTTGTGCCAAGACCATCACGCTCCTACCAATAACTGAAAAGGATAAATAGTGCAATTTTGAGGTTAGTAACTTCTTTACAGACAGAAAAATTACTGAGAAATGGAAGAGATGGTTAAGGACAGCAACAGCTTCCTGAATTTGTTAATGCTGATGGAATTACAGCTGTTTACCTGGAAGATGGGTTATTATGGCCCATCGTGTGACACAAAAGAGAGCTGTAAGAATACAAGATTGGTTTCAGTGTATTAAACAAACCTTTTCTAGGGTACTTTTATTTGAGCTGCTCTGAAATGAAAAGCAGGAAATAAAAATCATTTTGGGTCATTTTGCCCAACTTGAAGTGTTTTTTAAAATAGTAAATGTCATGATTAAAAATCTTTGTGAAATTAGGGTTTGAAATATTTCAGTGCCAAATGGAACATTTAGATTTTCTACAATTTGGTTTCGGCCAGAGATCCTTGTTGCCAAATCTGGCACAAATTCTCAGACAGATGTTTTTGGCTTCAATCTGCCTTAACCAGCAAATCTCAGTTTTAGAATATGATTTGGCCCAAGAGCAGCAAGGTAAGGCTTCTCGGATGTGAGCTCAGCATCCCGTGAGATGAGAGGCTCTGGGGCCAGACCCCTCAGGTACATTCATCGCTTTCCACCTGAAATCTGCACCACAGGAATGTTTTTTTGTCCAGGCAAGAACCAGTTCAACTACATCTCTGTCAAAACCCTTTCCAAATCAAATTTTGTTCTTTAAGGCTTGCAAACTTCCATCAGCATTTGGTTTTACAGGCTTTTGGGTTTAAGCACGTTAACTTCTCAAACTGCCCAGTTCCATCAAAACCTGACATCTAGTAATAACAGGAAGGCTATTCAAATGTTTTTCTAGTTAATCCTAAACATGGACTAATGGTGCGGGAAAAAGAAAGATATTTTTGCAAGAGGTGCAGACCAATGAGGTTTTATACAACATGTGAGCTATGGGATGTGTCATCTGCATGGAACCACCAAGGTCTCTGCTTTCAAGCGTCCACCTTGCTGAGGTGGTAACTCATCCAGAAACAACCAGAACATCAAGAACCTAAAACCTAAGACAAGACACGCTTTGAAAGAGACAAACAGCCTTCACATCATCCCCTGGCTGGCTGGGCTGCCAAGGCAGCCTTTCTCATGAATTCTCCAGTACAGTGAAAAACACTGGAGAAAATAAAAACAGAAAGCTTCAAGGGAAAAAAAACCTTTCTGACTACTGAAATAATGATTTGACACTAAGCAAATACAAATGCACAGATAGATTAGTATCAGCTAATGGTCTGTTCCAAAGGCTGTTGAAATCAAAGTCAGCCTTCCCTTTGATCTCAATATTTTCACTAGGTCAGGTTCCAAGTTTACAAATCACATACTATAACAAAAGATGTTTCACAACACACATCCACCCATATGAAAGAAACCTGTGTCTGGTAAGACTTGCCCCCTCTGCTCCCCTCCATACTGAAGTTTTAAAGTTCTTCCTCAGTCACTATTGTGCAGGTCTGAGTTAGGGGAATCCACCTGCAGGAGAACATCATCGCTGGTCCTTCAAGCTGCTCCTCTTCTCAAACTGAGCAACCATCCGTATTATGGCAGGACAGCAATACATGCTCCCCAGAGCTGACTATATATTTACAGTATATTTTATATTATTATATATACTATATTTTATAGTTCTTGCCAATCAGTGAGTTACAGATAACCCAGTTCTGCAAATGAAACCCTCCTGGGCAGTGTTTTCAATTACAAGCACTTGCCAAGTTGTATTTACTCACTGAAGGTGTCAGATTAGAACCATCCACATTTACCATCTATTGCCAAGCTATCCATTTTCCTCTTGTTGATCTGTTTTGTTCCTAGTACCAGAATTGACAAGTTCAGCAGTGATGCAAGGAACACAACTCAAGCAGGCTGAACAGCTTGCTAAACACAGGAGATGTTCACGTACAACACTGTACAGCCAGCCTCGGATCTCTTGACCTCTGAGCTCTTATCTCTGCATTTAATTGACTGTTTTTTTGTAGTCTTTGAGAGTAAATGCTCAGAAACGGTGTCTGCTGCAGACATGCCTGACTGCCAGTGCAAAACATCTGGGCTTATGTGCTACAAAAGATTTGAAAGACCTTGAGCTGAGAGCTGATATAACCCCATGGCTCCTACACCTGCAAATCTCTCCACTGTTACCATGGTAGAACAACTCTGCTGGGTGAAGCCTTTGGTTTTCCTTCACCTTGCCAGAGCCTGGGAGCAAGGGCTCCTGTGCTGACACCCCGTCTGCAGCCCTGACTGCTGCCCTCAACCAAGGAAACCATCGGGGCACAGTGTCTGCCAGCTGAGATGTGCTTGCTGACACAACTGGTTTCTGGTAAAATTAAACAGGTTAGCTTAAACTAGCACTAAGGACTGTTTTCAGAAGACAGGTAGTACTTTTCACTGTTTAGTTGCCTGATGCACCCAGGAACAAGACTGGTGAAGGGACTTGAACACAAGCCCTATGGGGAGAGGCTGAAGGAGCTGGGCTTGTTTAGTCTGGAGAAGAGGAGGCTTAGAGGTGAGCTCAGCACTCTCTAGAACTACCTGAAGGGCAGTTCTAGCCATGTGGGGATTGGGCTCTTCTCCCAGGCAGTCAGCAATAGGACAAGGGGGCATGGGCTTCAACTCTGCCAGGGGAAATTTGGGCTGGATATTAGAAAGCAATTCTTTGCAGAGAGAGTGGTCAGCATTGGAATGGCTGCCCAGGGAGGTGCTGGACTCACCGGCCCTGGAGATTTTTCAACTGAGATTGGACATGGCACTTAGTGCCATGATCTAGTGAACGGACTGGAGTTGGACCAAGGGTTGGACTTGGTGATCTCTGAGGTCTTTTCCAACCCAGTTGATTCTGTGATTCTGTGATTCTTGAAACAGGGATATAGGACCATAAGGAAATTAATTTTTCTTGAAATTATTACCCAAATCTTGCTGTAGCTCTAGTAACTGAGAAAAGGCTCTTGCTGACTCTGCTTCCTCCTTCAGACAGAAGGTTCTGGGCTAGTAGCTAATTCCATCCTGAAAATGCGGCCTTTACTTCAAAACCAGCATGTTTTGTTGTAGTTTGCACAGCTTTTCAACCCAGTTCGTTCACACTATGCTGACACAATCCTGCTGTGCGACACTGACTTAAGGAGATGGAGTGGTGGGGAAAGGACCAGATCTGCAAAATCACGTCAGGTTTACAGAGTCCCAAAAGCCTTGCCCAGCTGCTGCCTAACTCTGCACATACCCAACCTCCTTAGATTGAATTTTCAAGCCTGCCATTCACCAAACATCAAATGTTCAGCTTTGTGCATAACCAGGTGTATCTTGCTCGTGGCAATTAATGATAGTTCAGGACCAAGTATCTCAACTGGGATGGGGTCCTACATCTGCCCGTCTCTGGGCATTTGCAAAGGCCCACAGCACCGTGCAGCTAACACCAGCTTCATTCTGCTCCTCCTCTTCTTAGTGAAGTTTTGAGGAATGCAGTGATGTCCTGTGAATATTTTGCAACTTCATAAACAGTTCAACAGCTGAGTGATGGGGGGTGATATCGCAGTCCCTCCATCTGCCATGGCAGCAGGATGTAGGGAGTAGAGAAGAAACCAGAAATTGCCTCAAGTCTCTTGTTCTTACCCCAAAGTTTGAGGCACGTTGGGCACCTGCATCTTGTCTCTGGTTAGGAGGAAAGCCACCCAACTCTGCTGATTAATGAAGTCACTAACTCAGCAGACACCACAGAAGAAGTCTCTCCCAATGCAGTATTTCTGTTGACACCATAAGGCAGGTGGACAACATGGTCCAAACTTGCCTTTAAGCTGGTGGCTGTGATATACGTAGTTTAAGAATCTTTAATTATACTCTCAGCCTAACCAGTTATCACATTCCTGGTTGGCTTCCAAGTCTCCATTTTGGGCCTAGCTGTAGGTAAAAGGGTTAAGAGGCTGACGTGTATCAGTGACTGATGTATCAGTGATTGCACTGCTGAGGAGCCAACACTGCCAGGATTTCAGTGTCGCAGCCCAGAAAGGGGAGGAAAGGGAATTACTTGTGACCTATGGGCTGCAACAGTAGAAAATATCCAGGTTTTGAATACACATGTTTCCTCCTGTGTATTTTGAGGAGGATGCCACAAGATCTTTACTAAGACTGTTGGAAAATGGGAGTTGTCTTATATGAAAAACTCAAATAATTTTGATTTTTATTTTTTCCCTGAACTCTCCGAACTTTTCTCTGAAAGCAAAGCCTGCTCTCAAATGGACAGAAAAACTGTGATTAGAACTAAAATGGATACAGTGCTGATATGATTTCTTGGGGTTTTAGATTAAAAGCTGTAAAGAAATAAAGCTTGTCATGGAATTTAAAGTGCCGATTGTTGAGGGTTTCTTTAAACAACCATTCAACGTTGCACTTTTCTAGTTTGCAGCATCTAAATCCAAACCAAAAATACAACATAGGAGATGAAGGTGAGCATAGAATAGTTCATATCAACACTAACTCATTACTTGTGAAATCC
This sequence comes from Patagioenas fasciata, assembly GCF_037038585.1. NCBI lineage: Eukaryota > Metazoa > Chordata > Aves > Columbiformes > Columbidae > Patagioenas > Patagioenas fasciata. The sequence continues at coordinate 8,903,793 of NC_092537.1, read as the reverse complement.
TGGCTTTATGTTTGGTATTACGATTCACCACTTCCGCCCCAGGAATCCTCAATCACGAGTAACAGATATTTAAGCAGTTTCCAGTACAAATGCAGACAGAAACGGAAGAAACATTTCCAGCCCGTCAACATTTTCACAATCTACTGCTTTTCTTAATATCACAGACAATAAAAAATAGCTGCAGCTGATCAGAAACCTACATTTTCATTTTGTGAAACCATTTGAGGTTTCGCAAATTGATTTCACTTGAATGCAAAAATGAAGCCAAAAGGTCCGTAAAGTTTGGACTAATGCGTGGCTGAGTTTTTCGTGGCCGCTCTTTAGAGTACAAACCCCCTCGAATCCCAGTGCCTCCCTTGCCTGCTTGGCCATGCAGGCAGCGTCCTGACCCAGGGGTTCAGCCTCTATTACACCACAACAACAGTTTCATTTTCCTTCAGAAGCAAAGCAATTTCAAAGCCTTGAAATGTTTCTAATTACGTCTGTTGTTTATGAGTGTTACATGATCAGTAGAGTATATATAAAGAATATTTGCAGTTTCCAGGAGTTTTTGAACTTCAGCCAGAATTATATCCATAAACTCACACTACAACCTCTCTCCTTATCCAGCTACACAGTTTTTCTAAACGTCACCTAGACCTGAGTTTCATCCTTCTGAAGCTCTGAAATAAAGAATTTTTGCACAATACTTTGGTTGTGATTGGAGGGGAAAAAAATAAAGTCTGGTCAAAATATTTCAGCAGATCTAATTTATTATCCACTGTAAATGCCCATGGAGTGAACTCATCCTTCTTATTTGCCAAACTACTGACCCAATCACTTTTTGTACTGCTGGATCAATTTTAGTTTAAATTGCTTTTGTCTGCATAAATTACACCTCTTTGTGAACATGAGGGTTTCTGCCTATACCCACACAGAGCTTGCAGCATTTGAAAAGTTGATCCTTTAGTTTCAGAAGCCTCTGGGGAAATAAGGTGTTTCAGAGATGCAATTTAAGGTCCCAGTCCTTTAAACGCCATCACATCTACCACATCGTGTCTGTTATTAGTCTCACTGAAATCAGTGAAAATATTCACAGGAGCAAAGTTGTAGATGTATGATTAATGTCTACAGGATCAGGGCACAAATGCATCATGTCTTTGGGTGCGATAGAAATTAGATGCTGCGTTTGTGGTCAGCAAAACCCAAAATGTGCCTGCAAATGGAAAACAGGGAGGTTCCTACAAGGGCTTAGGCTCTGGCCCTTTTGATAGGTTGTGAAGGAGGAAGCAGCTCTGAGCTTTGAATCAGCCCAAAATTCTGAAGGGAAAATCAGCTGCAATTAACTGTTTCCACAGCTGCTTTGCAAAGTCCAAGATCATGTTAAAAAGGATCTGTGCCTGATTTAAGTCTCAGGGGATAGGTGATACATGTTAAGGTTGACACATGAGATAGACACAGTGTCACCTATCATAAGCTCATTAACAGATTAATCAAAGCCCAGACAGATCTCTGGGTGCTTACAGCTAATCACTTCACCACGCACAGCCCCGCGTCATGAAGAACCAAGTTTCACTCACAGACCCAAATTCACACCCACTCCCCCGAGTCTGCTCTGATCTTGATTTCCCTGTAAAGCGTTTGACATCAGAAATAACGAGACACCCTTTCATGAGTCCTTCCTTTCATTATCTGAATGTTAATTTGAGCCCCATCACTCATTAAAAGGACAGTGTCATATCTTCTATCTTCACTAGCTTGAGAGTCATTATGCAGATCCTTAGATCAAAACCTTAAAGAACATAAGGCGTGGGACTATCTTGCAGGAGCAAGAGATAGACATGGCCTAAAACCCCTGGTCCCAGACACCCTTGAACACTGGAGTATTTTAAAACTGGCGTCACAGCTGTAATTTGCAGCTGCTCTTTAGATACTTTGCAGAAATAAGCTGGCAATCTCAGAAGCAACCGCCTCATTGCAGCATCTCTGGCCATATATTACTCCAGTGGGAAACGCTGCAGAGAGAGAATCACATCATCCCTCCTGATTTCAACTACAACGTGCGGAGAAATGGGGAAATCCCAAAGCTTTTCAGCCTTTCCCCAGCTGAACCCCAAGGTTTGCCTGTATTGGATGGCAGGTTGGGTGGAAGAGGTTTGTCGAACCAGCTGACTCAATAAACGACACTTTCATACCAATTAGATTTTCATTGTCGAGATGTCAAGAAATGGAGTGCATTGCACATTTTTTTGCAGGCCTGTGGGACAGCTTTTGCTGGATAAATGATTGCAGGCCAGCTGGGAAGGAGGTCATCCTGCCTTCTGCTGGAGAGGTTGCTGCTCCTCCTGAGCCATCCCTGATTGTTTTGGAAAAACTGAGTGTTTTAATTTTTCAGGCTTTTCAAAATAACATCTATATTTATGAAATATGCAGGGACAAGGCTTCCTTGCAAGTGACAACTGAAAATTAAGCTTAACATTAATCCTGATGCTCTAGGGCTGGTGAGTGTGGGATGATTCTCTTTCAAACAGGAGAAAATTTGTGGGTTTGCTCAAAAACCAAAAGGACAATAAGGCAAAAGCTCTAGGATTTTTCTGAACAACATATTTACTGCTGCTTCTTGTTTGCAGCCTCAAAGACTTGAGTAATGCCCAGGCTCCCCCAATCTCAGCACTGTCTGCCCCCTTTTAATCTTATGCTGGGCCAAATTTGCTCCAGAGCTGGGACTAAACGCAATTAAGCAGCAAAACCAGGAGCACTACGAAGGATGAGCCTTTGCTTTATGACTACATTAAACACTAAATTGAGTATGCAAAGGAAGACAAGGCGTTTACATCCTGGACACAACCTCAGCAAGGAGGTACCCAGCTAGCAGACTGTTCCCAATGACAGAGCAGAGTTGTTTTAAATATCTTTTGTCTGGGCAGAGGGCGATTGCTGCGATGCGGGCTTGACGTTGAGATCCCCCTCCTAACAGTTCACATTTCTCTGCACACAAACCCTGCCTTTGCTGGGGAGGAACCGCTGCTGAGGGGAGCGATTTTGAAATTCTAGGTCAGGCTCAATCCAAAGTATTTGTTAGCTTTAAGTAGGGCCCCAAGTTCTTCAAACAGAATTCTCGCTACTGCCGACACTACCTATCCCCAAAGGGTTACACTACCCTCGGCTTATTTTTAACTTAAAAAGAGGAGGAAAATGTTCCTTGGCAGCAGTTTGCCCAGATTCATCCTTTGTGTTACATGCCCGGAGCTATCGCTGGTCCCAATTTAGATCTCTGCAGATCCCGGGGAAGCCAGCCCCAGTCCGAGCGCGGTACGGAACCCCGAGCAGGCTGGGAGCCCAGGCTCAGGATGCTCCGCTTGTCCCCTGGCAGGACATGAAAGGTGACCCTGTCTTGCAATTAGGGCCAGGCAGCTTGTAATGAACTTCAATTAAGGGCAGCGCTGCCCACACAGGAACAGCCCGGCCGAGCAGGCAGAGCCCGCGCTCCGCAGGACACAGCGCTGCCGAGCTATTTTTACGAGATCGTAAAATAGTTGCATTCGGTACGTTACGGTATTTTGTAACTACATTCTTTATGAACCTAAAATAGCAGCTTGCAGTTACTACTTGGGATAAATTGCTACCATATTTGCCAATCACTTTAATACCCACCATTAAAACAGCTGCTGCTAAATACAAGTAAATTATATTTCACTCTCCTCTAAGGTTAGTTAGGAGGCCCGAGTCCATCATTTCATCTAGTCTTTGCAAAGCATGTCCACTGAGTCGGAAAATGGGAACTTATTTGATGCAAGAGTAGGGAGGGAAGCAACTTTCTGCGATTGATTTCAGCATTTAAACTGCTTTTATTAAAGCAGTATAGTTGTGCTAATCCTCAGTGCTCCAAAATCAAAACTACCTCAAAATGTGATGTCTGCCTTAAAAATGATGACATTTTTACCTAAAATAAATTTGATATTTTTTTACTCAAATACCCCCCAAAAATCCAAACTTTTTTCCTAGGCAGGATGTCACATCTTGATAACAATTATTGCTGCAGTAATAACAACATGGCTTGAAAACTTCATGTGTTCCTCTGGTTCCAGTAGATGGGATTTGACTAAATAGCTGAAAAAATATATATATACCGATATATACACTACTGCTTCAGAAAACAGGAATTATGACATCAAACCTCTTAATTGGCCATTTCCAACTCCTTTCCCATTCCCCCAGCATCTCCCAGCGCGGTGTCACTGCCCTGTGCGGCGCTGCTCTCACCTCGTAGGCCTGCGCTGTTTCTCCTGGTTTCCTTTGCATTTGCTGTTGTTTCCATTCTCCTGCATGAGCGCTGGCATTGACTTTGCTTTGCACCGACACCGTGGGTGCCCCCAGAGGAACCGGCTGTTTATTTTGGGAGCTGTGCAGGCTGCTCAGCCACCTCTGGGCTCTCTGCCTGCTGCAGGGATTTTTTTTGCCAGGAAAAGGGTGTTATTACCCAGTGACAACAAATGCCAAGTGGCATCTCTCAGCCCGCCCTGAGCCGCCAGCTTCATTTGCTCCAAGACAAACTGGGACCAAGAGGGGACCTACATGAATGACCGCTTGCCTGGCACTTCTTTACCCCCAAAATTTATGCACCAGCACTTCAAGCCTGTTGACTGCAGTCATAGGTGTCCACAGACATCTCGCAGCTCTGCCATACCCTGACTTTTCATGTCTCACCCTGCCAATGCTTGCACACATCAGCCCTGGTCTGCATGTCCAGGAACACCTTTGTCCCTCTGGCACTCCCAAAAGCGTCACCCTGCACCCCCTGCCCTGCATAGGAGCTTCTTGGAGTTCCTCTCCACAACCAGCAGCACGTTCAAAAGCTGGAGTAGAAAACCTGGCCACCAAGACCCCAGCACTCAGCAAGGCCAAATCCTCACCGTGGTCTGAAAAGAGTTTGTATGTTTACAAGGAACATCATAAATCCAAGCTTTAAAAACCATAAATGTACCCACTGTAAGGGACACAGGGCCACTTGCCTTCAGTTATCTACCTGGCAGGACCAAGGGACCTTTTCTCAGAGTTCACATGATCTGTAATTGCTTATTGAGAGTTATTTTCCTAAGCCAGTTGTCAGCACACACAGCCAAGGCTGTTTGGTGGAGTCTTTAAATGAACATGAGCCATGTGTCAGGAAAAATAAAAGGCTTTTAAACAAAAAACTTCACCAACTCTTCCAAAAATCCAAGTGCTGGCCTCAAGCTTTGACAATCAATTTAAGCCATAATCATTTTAGGAGAGGTGCATTTTCCCTGCCTCCAGCTACCCATCCCTCCCTGCATGGCACGTGAGATGGGGATCCACCTCGGCTGGGAAATGAGAGTTAACTCTCAGCCAGACCAAGTGAACTGACAGATGGGCTGAACTGCTCCCCCGATCTCATCCACACATCCATTAAAAATCCAGGTAATTCCACCACCTTTACTTCTGTCCTTCTGGACTGGCAGGTCAGAGCGATGCATCCATCGCTGGGAGGGGCTGGAGAAATCAGTGCACCATGCCTCCATGTTTTCCAAAACCAACACTCATTGACACCACTTCACGAGGAGCTGGTGTGGAGCTAACCCCAGCTTCATCATCCCTGACAGGGAAATCAAGGCTGCCAGGACCATGGAACAGGCAATTCCCCTGCAGGTCATTATTTGCTCTCCATCTGAACCTACAGGTAATGGAGTTTGGTTGAGAAGGACAGTATTAGATTATTATTCGTATTAAACTTTGGCAGAAGCTTGCAAAACTCTGACCTCATTTCAGTCACTTTGTAATGGGCAAAGAAACCCCATTACTGATGAAATTTAGAACTTTTATATATATATATATAAATGTTTAAGTTCTCAAGTCTCTCATAAGTTACAGGCCATTCCTGATCTTGGTTGTACTGGTATAAATCCAATTCAGTTCCACTGATGCAAACTGACTTATAGCTTATTTACTCCAAAGAACCGAGGTGCCTATTTGACCTACACGTGAAATGTTTAAAATAAGGAATGACATCTTAAATGCAAAACATTTTGGTAAGCCACAACTACCTTTTCCTTAGTTAACTGTACTTGCAGAGCAGTATTTGGCCTAGAGAGGGGAATAGGGAGTTGGAGATGGGATGGGGTCACAGGACAGCCACGTTCTGCTCCAGTTTTGGTCACCTCTGAACTGCGTTGCCCTGTGGTACAATATCTCCCACTTCACCTTCCCCGCTTTGTCCTTCTGCTCACATCACGAACTCCTCTGGGCCCTGGTATTTGATGGTCTTTGTACCGCTCTTGGCGTGAAGTTGTCACCCTCCAGCAGAGCCAGGAACCCAGAAAAAAGGTCATGGATCTGCTCATGTACACTGCAATCCACAGTCTGAAATTGTTATCATGGGTCCCCCAAAATGAGGTTGGCTTGAGCCAGAAATCTCACAGATGTAGACTACAATAGGACCCATCATCTCAGTCAGGACCTCAAGGTATCGCCACTGCAGAAATGAATATACCAATGCCCAAAAAATGTGAATGTCAGCAATGCAACACCTACAGCTAGGCATAATGTTGATCTCACCTCCAAACCACTTAACACATAGACAGCCCCGTACTGTGCATCCCTTCTGCAAAACTGCGCATTTTATCCCCAAACAGGTTTGCAGAAGAGGGCTGAGAGAAAGAAGAGATCATTTCAACCATCATAGGCAGAGGGACTAAGCAGCTGTTGGCAGGGTGTCCAACAACACTGCCTCTTCACAGAAATCTCTCTTCAGAGATACTGTCTGCAGGGCACCAAGCGGAGCTTCTCCCTCTGTTTTTCTTAATTGTTACTTTTTAAAGGATTCCTAGATCTGGCAAGCCTTGTGCATCGCACCAGGACCCCACCAGCATATGAGGTGCTGCTGAATGGACCCACTGCTGCTTCAAACCTGTGTTTTCTTCTCACACTGCAAAATCCCCCGTCACACCCCCAAAATGTCACCTCTTGGAATGAAACTCTGACCTGCCTGAGATGAAGCTCCCACCAGAGCACCAGAGCTGGGGAATGAAATAAGGACTTCACCCCAAACAATTCAGCAAATGGAACCTCAAACCCCTCTTTCCCCATCATGACTGAAGGTAAAAGCATCCTCCAGTGGGGACACAGGCTGCTTTTTTAAGGACTTAAAATTACATTTCCTTTCCAGAAGAGCCAATATCTCCCATTCTTTAATGGCTTATCACTGATTCTGAGATCTGCTTTATCTTCTCAGAGGAAACCATGCATCAAGGACCAATTCAGTGATCCCACAACTCATTAGTGTGGATACCTTTCCCCCAGGACCCATTTCCACGCTTGCACAGGGCTTCCTTGCCTGGCCCAAGCAAAGCATAAAGGTGACCCTACAAAAAATACTGAGAAGCAGCCAGGATGCTTCACCCTGGGAGCTCTGGGGACTCCTGCCTCCCCATCCTCCACGGCAAGGGGTATTCAGAGCCATCCCTGGGGATAAATACCCGAGACATGGGTGTCTTTGAAGAGGAGTGACAAGTGAGTCCCCGTGCAGGATGTGGCTGTGATTGGCATTTCCAAAGGCGGAGGAGCGTGCTGTGCCTGCTCCCAGCGCTGCCTGGCGTGGCCGGTGACAAGCTGCTTGTCGTGTCACTCGGAGATGAGAGGCTGCGACGTCAAAAGGGACCCTCTGAACACCAACGCCACGACACAAAAGCAGCAGTTCAAAGGCCCCAGTTTCCCTCCTAGGGAGACAGCCTGGCTGGTTATGACACTAATTTATTGTCAGATATACTTTTTTTTTTTTTGAAATTACAGTCAAAGGGGTTTGTGTTTGAATCCCTTTGACTGGATTGATGATGGCATTACGTCTTACCTGGGCGGTAATAAAAGATATGGAAAAAAAAAGCGCCTTCTAATGAGAAGTTTGGTCCTTACGACTTATTTACTTTCCTGGCAACGGGCCAGATTAATTCAAGGTGTAATTTCATGGACTTCTGAATTTCATCAAACGGAGAGGTTGACTGTATAAAACAGCTGACAGGTATCAGTGGAGGGGTGATCCTAGGTCAGCCCCAACCATCAACAGAGACACCCCTGAGGCTCCTCACAGCACATTCCTCTCTACCCCAGCCTGTCTGCAGAGAGATGGGTTTTCTGTCATCTTTGATGTTTTGCTCTGAAATCACAGCACTGCAGGAACTTTGCTGTGTACACATTTACCAACAGGAACTGGATGAGCTGCAAGACTAGTAAAGAATTAGAATGATGGCCTTTAAATGTCTGACATTATCTGAAATCCGGTAATTTGGTGGCTTGTCAAAATAGGTTGGTGGTCTCAATCCACTTTCCCATAAAACACAATGTACATGGTATTTTTGGCAGAAGCAGTGGGGATGTTAGAGAAAAGTCAAGTAGCACCTAAGCTGCTGGTCTAAAATGCATTTCAAAAGATTAGACATGCAGTAGTCATGCAAAAGACGCTTTACCAAGGTGAAGCACTATGGCTGTGTTTGAGAAGTAGCTGGGCCACCTCAAGCTTTGGGGACTCCTTTGCTGCCCGCCTAAAGGAGACAAATGGTTGTTTGGCTGGACTGCATCTGTCTGCAATTTCTAAAGAGTTAATGGAGCTTCTTGGCTGAAATCTCAGAGTGATGTTACTGTTTATCCATATTACAGGCTTGTGTTTAAACATCGTAATGATCGTGGTAATATGTTTCCAGCTGCTCACCATGCTGGATAGACAGTTATTAAAAATAAACTTGCATAAACACGACATTTCTTTCGCACAGCTCATCCGTTTTGCCCACATGCTCATGCTAAGAGGTCACCAAGCTCTGTTTGTCACATCCTTGTCCATTCCTATGGGAATGACTTCCCTCCCATCAGCAGATCATTATGTCCTGAGGCTGTAGCCAGGTGGTAAAGAAGAGGGAGACAGCACAGACTGATGTAATAGACTCAAAAATGTTTGTCTTTATGGACATTCCTTCTGTCTTGCTTATAGAGACATTTTCTCCCCTATACTGAGCATTGATCTCCAGTTTGATGAGGGCTTTCAACAGTTGGGCTGCAGCCTCCTGAACTTCAGTAAAAGTTCACTGGGTGAGTGGGGAGTGGAGGAAGATTAATTAAAGTGATCTGAATGGTTAGTCTTTCTATTGGAAATGATTGTCTATGGAGTAGCATAGCAATAGATCATTAATCTAGAAAGGTCAGTTATGAAGAAATATTGATTTCAGAAGTTTGGTTTGATTACATTTCTCTAAAGTGTGACATTAAAATCCCAGCTGTTTGCACCTCTGTTCTGAGATCAATACAAAATACAGGCTTGGATTTGCTTTGCACTTTTTGTTTCTTAAAAAAGACAAAAGAAAAAGAAGAAAGTATTTCCAATGGCATTAACTACCCAGAGTAAATTGTTACTTGACAGGGGTTGACGCTTGGTTTCTATTAAAAGGATACTGTCGAAATGCTTAGGCTCCACATTTATAATCAAGCTGAAGGAATTTCCTGATGATTATAAAGACAGCGTTTTGCACCAAGATCCTTCCCTGATGTCCATCATCATCATCCAGGCTGTGACCACCAGGACCAAACTGCCTGCAGCACCTCTGGGACTGGGACAGTTTAGGAAGGTGGGAAGGATTTCCAGTGTATTTCTTGTAAATATTTCAAGGAAACATTCACAGCCATTTCTCACTTTTTATAGCCAGTACCACAGTGTTATGAGAGCTTCAAAGCTAAGCCCATTTCTAAACAAAACCCCAGTAAAAGAGCATTATTCATTAACTGTTCAACAACAATCTTCTGCTGGGAGAAGGATTAAAGACTCATCATAACCATCTCCTCTCTCCCAGACCAGACACAAAGCACATTTCAGCTCAGATGTGGAGGAACACAGATATTTTCACACCAAACCCCACCTATGAAGGGCTCCTCTCCCCACATGGATAAGCCAAACCCCACCATACCAATGCCTTAAGCACAGGGAGCAGGAGGAAAGCCCAGACCATGTGTCTGAAACTCCCACACCTAAAACAAAACTTACCCGAAGCGCATCTTGTTGGTTACCAGCTGGCCAGAGATGGTCAGAGGAACCCACTGCTTTCCCTGTCTTAATTTTGGCTGGAGTGGGTTTGGGCTGCAAGAAGCTGGTTCCTACCTTGCCTGTTTTCTTTTTGTATCATCCATAGATGTTTTCCATCACATATGGTTTCACAATGCTGGGGCATGAGGGATGCACAAGGTGAGGATTTATTATTAGTTTAGCTGTTGCTGACACTTGAATTTCACCTGCAAAATCCAGAGCAGGGACTGAACTGGGGAGGCAAAGGTGGCGAAACTGTCTCGCATACCTCTCGTTTGGTTCAGCAAAACAAGACAGACTGTTTTACAGTGCTGCAACGGCACGATATCCCACAAAGAAAGCTCAGTTCTGAAAAGCATTTTGCAGGGAATGATTTATAAACTGAGACAAGGCAAAGGTCAAGGTAGGACCAGGGGTACATGACCAGGGATGAGAGCTGGGGATGGAAACCTGAGCAGGCAAAACCCACCCCCAGTATGGTCCTGCTGAAAACCCTGGAGCCAATATCACCGAGTTACTGCTGAGTGTTTAATCGTGGTTGTTTCACAGGGTGAATGCATTTTCTTACTGTTTATTATTCTGCTTTTGCCATGTAACCTGTTTCACTAAAAGCTTTAAATGAAACAACTGCCATTAAAAAACCATCAAACAGGATTTTATAGTTCTCCCCTTTGCTGCAAGGACCTAACAACTTATAAAAATTTATTTTGCGCTGTGCTCAGTTCCATTAAAAGGCTACTGGGGTTTATTTTTAGGTTTTATCTCGGCACTGAGTTACCTAGCTTGTAACAGTCAAGGTTTTGTTTTGTCACCTCAAGGCCTAATCATAGTGGGATTTGCTGACATTAAGAGTCAGCAAATATATCTACAGGCATCAGCTATGTAGAAATGCTTTCAACTGACACAGGCAAAGAGGATTGCACGCTCTCTTCTGGTGCGAACGCTGGGAAAGGAGTAATTATCTCACATCAACATCCTAATTTCCAGCACTTTGATCAGAGTGCTTTGAATTGTAAATATTGGGAAAAAAAAAATGGCACCTATCAGTTTTAATTAGGAGGATCTTTGCCCACAGAACGCCGCCTGCTAAACGGAGAGGTCTGAAGTCACCTCCTGCCTGGTCCCAAGAGGCTTCGAATGCTCCTTCAAAGAGATGGCTGTTGTCACCAGGAGCCCCGATCGCAGGGGTGAGGCGCAGGGATTGCCACTGCGGGGACTGTCACCACAGACCGAACTCAGCGTTTCCCAGCAAAGCACACGCTCGAATTTCAAAGATGTGTCTCAGCCCTGCTGAAGCCAGCGGGGCTCAGGCACCTGTGTGTGGTTTGGCATTTAGGAGAAGGTCTCCGGGCTGCACCAGGGGGAGCTGTGCTGGCAGCGAGATGTGGCGTGTCCCCAAAGTCGTGCTGTGCATCTCCAGTCCCCAAAGGCCCAGTACACAAGGTGATCAAGGACTAGAATGAAAGACATGAAATCCCCAGTGCTTTTCAGCATTAATACATGTTTTATACAAGTCATCTTCATTTGCACTGTGGGGAGAGGACCAGCTCTGCATGCGTGTTTGTAGAGCACCCAGCACAGGGAACTTGGGTCTGGGGCTGCCCACCCTGCCCCAGTGCTGCAAAAACCAGTACGGTGGTGACTGAAAAGTGGAGATGGTAGAAAAGGAAAAGGACAGAGTTTCTGCACCAGCTGGGGCAGGGTAGGACTGTACTGATTGCACATGAGCAATTCAAGGACTTGTTCACTGACTTCAGGGTGTCACAACAGGCAGAGATCTGGGAACAGATGCAAGTGCAGGCTTGAGTTTGAGTAGGTTCATTTTGTGGAGAGTGTTTCTGAAGTAACACCATACACAAGGCCTCTTCCTTCTGGTCTTCTCGAGCACCCACCACCAGTCAGTCCAGTCTGAGCCAGGATGGCAGCAGGTGCCTCTCCTGGGGTCACAACCACAGCCAGCAATGCTGCTCTTCAACACAAAGCCTCACCAACACCAAAAGCAGAACTATATCTCCAGTCATGGTTGTCAAAATATGGTACTTTGCAAGTTTTCCTACATTTTTCCAAGCACCCACATGACCAAGATGATCTACATCTCTGATACCATGGCAACATTACTCAGATGTTTACCTGACGTATGAATTATGCAAGTAGCTAAGGTCTTAAATCAGCTTCTCCTGCATATTTGTCTGTCAATGCAGCGCCCTCAGGCCTCCACAGCCACCTATCTAATCTGGGTGTCAGTGGGGACCAGTGATGCTCCTTTTGCTGTGAACGAGGAGCATCCACCCTGCAGGAGTGGGAGATGCTCACCACCTCCCCAAGTAGGAAGGTTTGTGCATTGAGCACTGCCTATTATTTTTTCCCCTCCATGAAGCTGCGTTAATTAAAAAGATTAAAGCCACATGTTAAAACATCAGCTGACAGGTATAGTTCCCATCCCCCGCTACTCCCTTGACATGACCACGAAGTGTTAACAGCAGACGTCAGTCCTAGAAGACTATAAAAATTATCATCTCAGAGCTATTAATTCAGCTCAGTGGTTGGGGGGCTCTTTGAAGAGCATATAGCATTAAACCTCTAGCTAGATATTAAGGGATTTCTTAACCTGTAAAGTTATAGTTATGTGCAGAAGAGAGGAGGGGGGGGGTTAATTAAAAATCCATACTCAGCTGGCACAACACTGTACTTAAGGGCTCTAGAAGAAGCCATTTAAACAGGTAAAATACTGCCCCAAATGCAGAGATGTCTGCTGGATAAAGAGGCCCTTTGTATCTTTGACGTCCTGTAAGTGCCATTCTCTTTAATTTTCTCCTTCCTAACAACCATAAAGGATATTTTAAATGCATGAGGGACGCTCAAGCCACAGAGGCTCTGGCACAGGTGTCCAGTGCAGTGAAATGTTCCTGGAATGGGCTCCGACAAGGACAGTGGCCATTCAAAAGTCAAAGAAGTCCGTAAAGATCCTGGAGGGGATGAATTCCTAAATAGCTGTATTTCCTACTGGCAGTACAACACCACCTGTGAGCCCACAAACAGGGATCCTCTTTTCCTAAAGGTTCTGCAAAAGGATGCTCTGTATGAAAAGGCAATTCCTGTCCTGAGTAGCCTGCAGTGTGAAGGTATGTGTGCTATATACGTATATTTAGCCATGGCTCCCCAGCAGGATGCACAGTCTGCTGGCAGAGGAACAGCACTACAATCCCAGCAACATTAGAGCGGGGTGGAAAATGAGCAGTTTGGGCTGGTTTTGAAGTTACTTTTCTCAAGTGCAGTCTCCGCTTGTAACACCACACTCCCTTCCCCACTGCAAGCTTTGGCAAAACAGGCAAAAAGCAACAAACCCGCCAAAGTTAGATTTAAGTGTGGAATTAAGGATTCAAGCAAATGCAGTTTTCTTGTTATTGTAGCAGGCGAGGCATGTACTAATTACAACTTCCCAGCTCAGAGCAGAGCTCCTATCCCTTTCTCCTCACCAGGAGCCCTCCCAGCACAGCGGTGTTAGGTAGGACATGCATTTTCCTACACTCTTTGCTGACATAACAGCATCAGCGATCTAGGCCAGGCTTATATATAAGGAAGGCTGGTAGATTAATATACTGTAACACAGGAAAACAAGACAACACCAATGCCTACTCAGCATGCACAGTCCTAACATATGGTAGCAGAAGCTGTAGGACCCAATATAGCTCCTCAGTCAGACTTTGATACAGCAGTTTATATCAGTAGGTCTCATGCCTCCTACTCTGCTCAAGGTGCAAGCGTATTGTATGACCCAGCTTGCAAAGAAATTCCACTCATTCATTTATTCTTTGGAAGTGGATATAACCAGCCTGTAAATTACGCACAGCTTCTGAAACAGTTTGAACAGAGTGTGAATGCATTCAAATGGAAGCTGATGACTTCTCCAACTTCAAAAGATGGGACTAATTACAAGAAACAATAAACACTGTGGTTCACACAAGACTGCCCAGGCCAGCCCAGGATGGGAATCCTCAAACCCAGAAGTGGTCCCCGGGACAGAGAGACTGTCTTCATTTGACTCAGGTGCCTGGGCAAAGCCAGTAAACTTTAGAGCTGAGATTTCTTCCAGTCCAATAAAAATCAGGTTAAGGCCTCATTTATGTGAGGTTTTTCATCAATCTGGCATGTCTGCACAACTCTGGGCCCTAGAAGGCGGGCAACAGCCATGCCTGGGAAGTGTCTGTGATCTACTCTGCCCCATGTAAGCCCAGCATCAAGAGGTCTCTACCACAAGACAAGATGTGGGTGCAGCTGACAGTGAGAGAGCAGCACTGGCTCACACCAGCCTTGGAACGCACCTTTGTTCAGTGCCAGAAAGAGGAGAGTCAGGCTGGGCTCTCCAACCATCACCCTGGCCACACGCAGTCATGTACGTGGGTGCAGATGGACCCAGCCAGAAGACACCCACCTTGCCTTGGTGTGATGGTGCAAGGGTGGTCTGAAAGGTTTATCAAATAACACTGAACATAGTGTCCATGAACAGAGAAACCAAGTTCTCCATGGGAAGTGCCTGATTTTTAGAAAACAAAAGGTAAATGCAGGAATTAGGCTTCTAGGACTCAAGAGGAATCAGAAAACCTGGGTCCAATTCCTGCCCTTTTAATTACCTTTCCAAAGGACCTTGAGCAGGAGTTTTAGCCTCTGTATCCTATAAACTGGGCTGATAACAATGCTGTCTTATGCAGGAGATACCCAGAGACTGTGAGGGTGAAAGGCATGGGAGCCAGGGAGAGCTTTTCTCATTACCTCCAACCTAAACAACATGTCATAAAGCAGTTGTTTGTGCTTATTCTTCACAGACTGCCTCTGGCATAATTTTCCTTGTAAGTCATTGTCCCTGCCCTTTCTGCTCAGAGCCCAACAAGGACAGGAGCAGACACCATTGTGAGGAGCTCGTACACCTTCCTGAAGCTGTCAGCTTTGCAAAACATAGTCTGGCCATGTAAATAATACAAGCAACAGCGGGGGAAATGGCACCAGGCAAAATACTGCCTATGTCAAGGTATTAGAAATCCTAGAGGAAAAGTCCTCATGGTTTAATAGAGAAGGTCAGAGAAAAGTTATGCTTGTGTTTTTTGGCATGATTGGATTATAAATATAGCCAGCAGAGGCTGAGGACACCCAGAGCTCCAGATTGTATTTGGAGGTGTCACTTCTGACACTGGCAGGTGATGCCTCCATCAACCTGGCTTCCTTGTCACAAACCACACCAACATCCTGAAGTGTGGTGGGAGCAGGCAGAGGATGAAAGTAGGAGTTTGCAGGGGAGCCACGGGGCAGGCAAAGCAATTATGAAGTTATATACGTTTGGCTCTATCCTGTGTTTCACTCCAATAGCTAAACAAAGTTAGATTGTACCCTTAAGCTGCACCCACAGCAGAAATGGGGGAAGAGCTGCCAGCCCAAGCAATTTCATGAGGTCATGACGCAGCCAATACATCTTTGATGTGCGCGGGATGCATATGCTGCCTCCAGCCCACAAACCTGTTTGTTCTGCTCAACTCTGGGAAAGATTTTCAAAAGCATTAAGAGGATTTATAGCCACACGTTCCTTCAAAATGAGGTCTCTGCCCATGTGCACTAGGCAGGTTGTTGTGTTCTACACAAGGTATTGGCACCTTTTGGAGTTTGTGCACATCAGTCAATAGGATTTATGCTCCTAAAGCTCTTGGGTGCGTATAAATCTTCTCCACAGTAAGCCCTGATCTTCTGGTCAGATCCCTGTTGAGAAGTTATACAGAGCCTCAGAAGTCAGTAGGACTTTACAACACATGAATGGTCTTCTGTTAGCTCAGAATTTGTATTGAGAAGGGAATTAATTTAATAGCATTTCAAGCTGTTTACATTTCCTATCAAGCCTGTAATATCAGGGGATAGTGTTTAAATGACCTCTAAGGATTATTTGACCTATTAATGGCAAAAGTACTAATAGTCGTATCACAAGTGATCTGTTTTCAATTCAACACCCATTCCCAGTTATCCCCTTCCTAAGAAGAATACTGCAGTTCTAACAGAAGGATGATTTACTCAAAGAGGTGGATAGATTAGATGGACGGGTAGGCAGTGGATGTAGAGAGATGAAACTGCTTATTAATTTAACATGTTACTTCTGGAAGATGGATGTGGCTGGATACTCCCTCTGCCTCCTACACATCCTCCAGCTACAGGGATGCTCTGTGGTGGAGAGATGGAGATGTCACAATGGGACCTGAGCAGGGCAGCTGGTCACCTGTGACCTGGACAGCAAGTGACACTGTCCCCAACCCACATTACCCTTGTCGCCTACAGAGCAGTGAGTGCTGGAGGTTACCCTTTCCGAGAGATGTGTTACCAAAGTATCTTTGCCATACAGAAACCTGAATTTTCTGCTAGTACTCCCAACTGACAGTCTCTCCCTTGTTGTGACTAATAACTAGGAAACAGTAACAAGCGAAATTAAGTCCTAGCCTGTTGTCATAAGACTATTCTATTAAAGCTGGAGAGAATATCCATTTTTAAACAGGAATATAGGAGATCTCAGAATAACCCAGCATTTTGGTTCGTAGTAAATCCTACTTGCAAACCAACAACCCAATCTCAAGGCATCAGCTCAAAGTCCCAAAGAGTCCCAACACCCATAAAGATGCAGTTGTGTGTGGAGATAACAGTAAAATCGGTGAAGCCACCGTATAGCCAGAGAGCACATTCAGGCACTGAATGCCCTGTTGTTTGACTTTCACTAATGTTGTTTAATTATATTGCTAGAAGGCAAAAATTCCCATTTGTCGGCAACTGGGAAAGTGTTTAAGGTGATGATATTGTTCTGCTTGGGTGGCCCGTGCCTGAAGGTAATCTTTCAAAAGCAGCTGCTTTAAGTGTTAGTTAAATGGTACCAAGGGATTCACTTGACACAGGTGTCATGTTTAATCTTATTCGTATATCAATAAAGCTGGTACCATATGTGCAGGTTGGTTGGCAGCACTGAATCTCCGAGACAATCAATATTTCCATTAACAGACTCATCCTCTGGTCAGAGCCACTGCAGGCTCCCAATTTCAGGCATTCCCAGCCCAACTGCCTCTAAACTCTGCTTCCCAATCCAACGTTTCTCCCCTGGAGAACACACCGCAGGCACCTCAGTATTGCAGTTTGCCTTTTTTTTGGTGCATGCACTTCCCCCAAATACACATTAACAAATAGCAGGGAAGCGGTAGCAGTCAAGGTTTAAGTATTTGCTGTTTCTACAGTATGTTTATCCAATGCTGTTCCGCAGAGGCTCTCGGAGCACTTTGCAAGCTGCTCTGTCACAGAAAGGTTAATGGTGGCTGAGAGAGGATAAAGTCACTGCCCCAAGCATGCCAAGGATGCTCAGAAGACAGTCTGGAAATCCTGATGTTCAGCATATGGCAGCACAAGTTAATGCTGTACAAAAGCCTGTGCGTTTACAGCTCACTGGCTGCTCAGATACACTCCGTGAGGTATAAATGGATAAACTCCACGAGGTGGGTTTTGTTCGGTTATGTTCTGCCTCTGACAGCTTTGCCTGGATAAAGCTCTGCTGTTTGCAGCAGGACATCGGTGAGATTTTTAAATTTTTTAATATAGCAGTTACTTTTATGTCGAAAGCTCATATTAATACCTGAACTTTAGAAGTTTGGAAAAATGATCGCTTTCCAATGTGTCACACATCAGCCTGCTCCCTTCACGGCTGGGAAAGGGTCTGGGAGGAGCAGTGACAAGGGCAGCCCAGGAGACAAAAGTACATCCTCCGTTTGGATACGATGGGGACAATAGCAAGGCTCACTTGGTTTCTCCCATACTAATTGAAAATAAGGCTTCGCAACTCTTAAAGAAGGACCTGATCCAACACATTACTGACTGATTTAGTTACCAGTAACAGTCTCTCATCAAGCAGAACGGTGTGGCCTGAATAAGCCAGGACAGAAATAGCAGGAACGCTAATGGCAGGGCGCTGGCAGAGCACTATGTGAGAAGTTAACACAAAATCCTTTTTTTTTTGTAAACCGAGACTGCTCCTCACTTAGGTGAGTACAGAAATGTACAACTTAAAAATACACTTTGTGAGGTTATTCTTCTTGGCCCCTGCATTTGTTTCCCTTGGAGCACGGGGCACTCCTTCTATGGCAGGGAAGGAACTGGGCAGAGGAAGACACGCTGGTAGATGTAGGTTTGGATGGGATTCATCTCTGGACAAGTCGCCTGACAAACCCAAGCCCTAACTTAGCATGAGAGACAGATTTAACACTCCCAAATGAAATGTTAATGCAGGAACAATCCCCTATAACATCCGCACCGTAAATAATTTACTTTCCTTCCAAGCGCTGAGGAAGATTAATGGATGGGTTTTTGAAAAAAAAAAATTAAAAAAATCAAGTTAAAACATTTGCAGGCCTCAGTGTCATTGCCGTAACAGGCAGCACGTGTAAACACGGCAAGGACTGCATCCATTTAGGAGCGGCTGGGAGACCACACAGCACACGAGAGGCAGCGATGCTCGGAGCTGCCCTTGTGTGAAGGGGCCACTTTGAGTTTCCATTTGGAGCTGGGAGAGGCGGGGGATTCACTGCCCAGGTTTGAGGCACCGGTTATTTGTTATGATGAACTCTCCGAAACGAAGAGATTAAAATAAGTCCAAAGTGTTACTCTGACAAATGTTAAACGTCACCCGCAAGATTTATAGCACTTCTGTTCCCCCTCCGAAAGCTTTTAGTTCGGTGGCAGAGGTTACCGAGGGCTTGTCCGCTGGCTGCCAGCTTTATAGTTTTAGCACTGGCCAGAGAGTAATCCAAAGTTTCAATAATGAGTAATAGCACTTTCAGCTCACCATCATCATTTGTCCTACATCCATTATTGTCCTAAGAGACCAATCTCGCTGATGTTAATGGTGCTGGCAGCTGGTGTGTCAGCATTTCACACCTCCACAGCTGCTGGGCTGCGCTGGCAGCAGCTCCTCTCCCTGTGCAACCTCCCCGGCTGCTCGGGTGCTGCCCTGCATGCGGGGACAGAGACCAGGCAACATCCTCACTGCCATGCTTGGTGATGGGAAGCTTGGAAGAGGTTGTCTTGCTTGAGTATGGTGCCCTGCAAAGCTTTATTTTGGGAGGGTTTCTGCTCGACCCTTTGCACCCCTGTGCTGCAGTGCAATGGAAGCGTTGCTGCAATACCTCAAAAAGGCATCACCTCCTCTTTCACTTCTTTCTCCTCCATCTCACTTGTTCCTCTCCCTGCTCTTCTCCCCTCCTTCCAGGGGACAGAAATCATTAGACCAGCGGTAGCTCATTCGTGAGGAGCGTTCATGGGAAAACAGGCATCCATGCTCAGGTCTGCTCCGGGGGCTGGATGGAGCTGGTGGGATGCAGCCATGGGGTGAGGGCTGCTGACAGACACGGCTGGCACCCATCCCACCCAGACACAGCCCTGGGGGGCCACCAACAGCCAAAGGTGTCCTGCAGCCTCAGAGAGGGCTCCCCCTCCATCCACATGCCATAAGCCCCACCACCACAATCACACACAGCATCCAAGCTCTGCTCTCCAGTGGATAATCTGTGTAAGCAATTCTTAATTTTCTTTACTTTTTAAGGAGATTGTGGCTGTTCAGAATAACATTAAACATGCTGCAAGACCATGTCAGACAACACTGCACCCAGCAATGCTCCAGCTGCCTGCAGTGAAAGGGACAGCAGATAGCAAGGAGAGAAAAACTGGGTTGTGTGGGGTGTAGTAGATCTTATAAAGTGCAAAAAGAGATACCAGGCTTCCCTCCGCATGGCTGATCTTTGTGGTTACCCAGCTAGCTGGGAGTTCATTCATCCTTCAATTAACACCTCTTCATGTTTGTATCACAAACCGCATGTGTTTTCCTCACTTTTGCCTCAGTTTGCATCCATAATGCTGCTTTGAGTATTCTCACATCCCCCTTTTCCCTGCCTTCGCACTCATCCAGGTCAGGGTTACACAACCCAAATACATGTGTTCAGCAGAGCAATCAAACAAGAATAACAAGCCACAGCAGACAGCAAACCAATCAGGCTGATCTACAGGTGCAAACAACTTCAGACAATGGACCAGCTTTCCAAAAATCATTAGAAAAGTGAATCCCCACAGCATAAATCACCAGCTATCACAGGGACTGGCTGAACAGTAACAGGTCAGCTCTGTTTCCAAGGTGGAGAACTTAATCACCCCACTGCTGGTCTGTGTAATTACAACAGTTATGAATCTTATTCTTTACCAACCTCTTTCAAATCCAGACCCTGGATTTGACTTGCTAACCTCATCAGTACACAGCCCTGCCAGACACTGTGGTAGATGTTTTTTTTAACTGAGTAATGAATCAGGTGATGGCCTCAAGTGCAACTCAAAAGTTTGACTTTACTAAGTGTGGGTGAAGACCCCAGAGTCAGGTCAGGATAAAACTGGTGCTACCAAGTTAGCACAAGTTTGGGAACAGGTTGTTTACCTTCTCTTAAACAGTGCACTCGAGCATCCCTTTTGGCTTTCCCCTCCTACTACAACAATTACAAAAACCTGAGATGCTCACATGCCCACAGGACCCCAAGAACTAGGACTTCAAACAAAGTGGGTTGAGAACTTTAGACAGCCAAAAAAGCCATATTATGAAGTCTGCATTGGATCTTGCTGACCAGGGACAGAAAAACCTCGCACAAGGTCTATCATACTCCATCTGCTCTTTGAGATGCTCAGTTAATGCGGTTAGAAGTCTGGATTGTTCCTCCTTTAAGTGATCTGGGATCACTCAGGTCTTTGAAGGCCAACTAGCAGTAGGTGAACAGGACTCCCTGGTCAGAAAGGACTGAACATCTCCATGCAACTATCAAGAACCCCAAGTGTCTTGAATTAGAAATTAGCCCTCAAAAATCAGTCATCTTGGCTAATTTGTCTTCATTTGTACTTAACCAACAAGAAGATGTTATCAGAAGGAGGAGTCACACATCTGTCACCTTTTCACACAAAGTGTTCAAGTCATACAAGTCCTTCCAAGTTTAGGCTTTGTTATATTTTATGACAACCGAACACAATACTGATAATCTTCTGGCTCTGGGGCTGCAGGCAGCCCAGTCAGTCATACGGGGAGCATCCCCCTGCAGCACAGGCTCACCGGCTTGTGGCTGTGCTCTTGCACACATCTATCCATCCGTTTTCATAGCACACCCTGAGTCACTTGGAGGCTCTTACCCAGTAAGTTATTCAGGATTTTTTCTAGTTTTCTAGAAAAGCTGTCAGTTTGTCACCAGAAAACTAGAAAAACTTAAATCTTGGAAGTATTAGCAGAACAGGGAAGGCATTTCTTTCTATCACTCTGGGGCAATAAATCCTATTAGCCTGGGATTGCTGATCCCCACAGCCCCGACTGAATGGCTCTTCTGCTCATTACAGCCTCGTCCTGCCGCTCCGTTCGGCAAGGCAGAGCTCTCCCAGGCAGACAAGCAGATGGAGGAAAACTAAATACTGTGGAAGACAAATACGAACACCTCATTCACAGGAATGAGATACACAGCAAGCTCAGGTCGTGGGCAGCTAATCCTGCGTTGCTGTGCTTCCCTCTAACGTTATTGTGTGTTTTTGTTGATGGGGTTAGGTGTGGCCAAATTCCTCTCTGCACCATTCACACATTCTCAGGGGCCAGGGTGCACCAGGACAGTCACAAATCCCTAGGCTGAGCCTAGGTTTGTCTTCCAGTCCCGTGTGCCACCAGATAGCCTCTGAAGTCCCAGCTGAGTCAGGCAATGCTGACCTCAGGGGTTCCTTCCCCTGGGGCAAACCCCAAAGTGCTCCTTACCATGGCACAGGGGAGAGAGGGAGAAGTTGGGTTTTGTGTAACCATTCCCAAACCTGGTGCTCCAGGTGGAAACCTGCTCAGCTAATTAAGAACACCTGAAAGGACAGGGGTGTCTTTCCATGACAATTTGCTCAGATCATTGCTACTAGGTATTTTTAAGTAAGGCAAAAGATACAGCAAGAGCTTTATTGTACACCAGAGTACAATTGTACACCAGAGCCACAGGGTTTGGAAAGGTAAAGAAAAGACACTTCACAAAAAAGGGTGAGTGATGTAAAGCAGCAAGGCTTATATTTGAGAGAAGTTATGCTGATTCATGCTAGTGAATGATTTAGCCTATCTGAACTGTCTCACCACAGCTTAACTATTAGACTAACCAGTCTTAAACATCTTCCTTTCTATGGTATGACTGGGACACATATACTACAAGAAAAGCCTTTGGACCTTAGTTTAGACAAATCCAAGCAGAGTCTGTAAAACAGCCCTAAGATTCTAAAAGCTTTACTAGAGGGGAGAGCCCTTTCCTGCTCCTTGAGGTTGCAGAACTATCAAGCAGATGCCTTGGAGAGTCAGTTCCCTGGTTTGTTACCAGGTATCTTGTGTGACCTCACTTTGCGCCTCTGGTCCTTCTGTGCAACTCTGTCATCATCTCAGCACCATGGGCAGCCCAGAGGGGAACGTGCCACAGAAAACCATCAAGTCACTGCAGCTTCGTGCAAACCTTATCAGCCAAGCCACAACGAAAACACAGAGCACTGCCTGGGCACTGGGCTGAATCCCTGGATAAAGCAAATCAAAGCAACTGCTATAATACTTCCTGATTATCCATTTCAATAGAGAAAGTCTTTCCCTTTGCCCATCTGCTGCGTGCTTACAGGTACATATGATGCCACTGTGTGCAAGTCCAAATGCAAAGTCCAACTTCCCACTGAAGTAAATTAAATTTAAGTTAAGCCACACATGAGCTGCAGAATGTGCTGGGATTGCAGATTGCAAACCACACAGCATAGCTGACTCTGCTGTTCCCAGTGGATCCCTTGTAAATCCACCATCTATCAATTTCTCTTGCTTGGAGAAATCTAATCCCAGGACTAGAATCAGCAAGTCCTTCCCTCCCTTCCTCCCCAGGCCACCTTTTTCCACTAAGTAAGATAAATTTTTCCCAGCTGTAATATTGCCAAAGACAGTAGGGTTATAGTGGGCAAAAGCTTCATCCCAGAAAGCATTGCAGATTAGTACGTCAGTAAATCAAAGAATACAAAGATATACCTTCTCCTTCTATATGATGCATGTTTCCTCATATCTCTTGATGAGACTGGGAGAAAAGGTTAACAGGGAGCAGGCAGCACTAATGATTTAGTTAAGAGACTCATTAGCTAACTAGCAGTAGGGCTGAGATAGCTCACAGCTGCAGTACTCTGCACTTGAGAAATTAATCCAGACTTACCTGAATTCCCTCAGTCTGGAGTGTCTTCGTGTTCCCACCTGCAGATGCACCAGGGCTTGGCCAAGCAGAGCCTGTTCCATGGAGCTGATTGCAGGATTTCCATACAAAGAGGTGGTGCACAGTTGCAAATACAAGGTTGTACAGCATAGTCATTAGCACAGCACCAGACTCTGGCATTTGCGAGCACTGAGGGATGGGCTTTGGTGACCCATGAAGTGGTGGTTTTCACCCCAGCCCTACCTGAGGCTCCTGCAGCTCAGTGCATCTTCCAGCAGCAGGACAGACGGAATCCAGGTGGTGTAAACTAGTTTGGGGTGACTGCCTCACCCAAGAACACTTTAGTTTACAGAAAAGCACCTTTTTTACTTAATATTTTGCTTTCTTAAAGCAAAAGTTTCCTTTTATCACCTCATCCTATAATAAGCAGCGAAGTTCAATTTCCATTCTTACTCCAGTTCTTAGAGCAGCACATATATCAAGCTTCTCCTCTAGTTTCAGCTTTCATCTCTCTAAGCACCAGTTGCCATCTCAGTTCCTGATGTCCAATACCATGCAGCTTCCTGGGCTGTTTGCCCCAGAAACAGCTTTCAAATCCTCCTTCATCCTTTTAGGACCACCAAACACAGGAGGCTGGGGCACCAGCTGCACTTTGCAAGCAGTAGTAGGGGCTAGGGATTGGTTGAAGGCTGTAACCGGTCACCTTACAATCCCCCATAGCGATCTCTTCAGCTTTAGTTGTGTCTACTGCAGAGCTTAACCGTGTGAGACTAGCTTGAGGCAGACCTTCTTATGTGCAAGCTCCATATTTGTATTAGAGATATTAGCACACATTAAATATTCATATTAAAAAAATAGGATTTTTTTAGAGCCAAGAAAAAGTAGCTACTGAACAGGAAAAACATATTACTGCTTCTTTTGAGACTTCCAGAACAATAGAAAGAGCCCAGCCCTTCCTGAGGACTTTTCTAGAAGGCTCATCAAAGGCTGAGGGGCCTTAAATGGATGCAGGGAGGTGCCATCAGCTATTAAAGCCAAGTTAGAGCACCTGCTCTCCTTCTGATGATGTTAGCCTTGCCTGCTATGAGCTCTTCTAATTTTACTTTATAGAGACTGTATTATTTAAGTCACTACATGCAGTGCAGTTAAATCTGTACGACTTGTAAATATTATTATTCTAGGGTTCTTTCTGGGCAGAACTCCTGGCTATTGTATTTTTATTGGCATTGCTATTACAGAAAACCTGCCTGCTCTCCTCTCGTGTTTCTGGAGGTGCAGTAGGTATTTCAGCAGCTTGCCCTGCTGCTCTCTGGTGCTGTGGGATGGTTGGGAGCTGCTTCAAGCATTTATTTGCTACTTTCATGACGATCATTGTTTTACAAGGTGAGTTTTCATGCTATGTGGTTCAAATGACTCTTGGAGGGTGTCTGGGGGGACTGGGGGTGTGGATTTGATCCCAAAGCTGCTTCTTGCTGTGTCTCCCTGCTCTCTGCTGCCTAGCAAGCTCACCCCAGTTCCTCCAGCTTGGATTTGCCTGGCAAGCAGGGAGCTGGGCACGCAGCATCTAGTGCTTCCTGATTCATTATAGAAGAGAGAAGGAAAATTAAGAAAACTGAAGTGCTAAAATAAGGGCTAGTCTAGGAAAATGAGGGTTTGCATCAGAAGGCAGCATCTCTTGAGCATCTTCCAAGCTCTGTGCTGCCAGCATGTCCTTCCCACACTGGGCCCATTGCCTGCTCCAGTGCTCAGAGCAGGAGAGGAAGGTTGGGAGCTCACATTCTGTAATTCCCCCTCTGTCACACTCCTGTTTCTGTAGAGTATGGCACTCCCTTCCCCAGGGCACCCCTGGCTGCCTCATCCCGCTGCTCCTCCTGCCTTTGCCTGGTGTTGGGGCCAAGGGAGGAGGAAAATGAGCTCAAAGGAGAGGAATACAGCTGATGGATTGATACACCTGCCCACTGCTTTAATAACCCTCAATACATAACAGTCAGAGCTAATGCAAGCTTATCAGCAGTGCAACTGAACCAGTGACCAAGCTGCTAATAAAGTGAAACCGGGTGACAAAACTGAAGTGATTGGACTGGGTGAGGTGACTGGGAAAGTGCAAGGGAAGGAAATGGATGTGCTGGGACCTGCTCAGCGTAGGATGTGTCCGAGCATGCAGCAAAGCGTGGAGCCATGTGTCTTTCCCATTGCACACTCACACCCTTATATTTGATGGGAGTCGGTTATAATCCCTTGTGACTCTGCAGCAGAGTTCATTGAAGATTTTAGATTCTGCAGCAATAGGTAGCATAGTCTGGGTGAACATCCAAAGACATTTAGCTGGTGTGGCTCCTCCAGATCTCTGCATAAACCTCCAGCTGGTTGGGCAGGGAAAGCAGGAGGCTGAGTTGTAGGTGTGCTGGGGGCACTGATGAGCATCTCCTAACAAGCAGCAGCTGATGTGCAGTTCCTGCTTCTTTTGCCCAGGTGTAGGGTGCATTACAAGATGTGAGATGGTAAATTCAGAAGAACCAAAACCTGAACCAACAGCCAAGCTGACCCCTTGAACCAGGACCTGTCCAAGATGAAGCTCTGAAGCAAGACAGCACATTGTGGCTCCCCCACTCCTGGCCTTCGTCCACTGCCTGACATAGCTGTGCCCGAGCCAGATAATACCACATTTATTTCTTCTACTAGTGGATGTCATAAGGCACTTGATCCAGGATAGGCAGGAGAAGACTAACAATAGTGTTAACCTTTTCTCGCAGTAAAATAACCTTTTTAAATCTGCATTATTTAAAAGGGTGATATTAAAAGCCTGGCATCCCAGTGGAAGTAAATCTTCTCGTAATAACTCTCCCCACTGGACTCAGTTCCAAGGAAATGCTGCGTTTTCAGGAAAAGCTTGTCCAAAGGTTATTCTTTCTTTATGTACTTGCCTAACTCATGGCTTTTGTCCATGTCCCTTCTCCATAAAGATCATGGTGATATGCTTTAATGGGGAGAGATCTGAATGCTCATTTTCGGAGCCCCTGCTCGGTTTCCCTCAGTTGGCTGTGATGTTTGTGGGCAGCGTTGATGTGCAGGGGGCTGTTTTTGAGAGAGCTGCATCTCTGTGTGTGGAGATGTTTTACTGCTCTATATGCAAAGAGCTAATAGATAAGGTGCCAGTAGATGGGGCTGAAGAATATATTCTTTAGATCCCAGGTTTTATAGGTGCAGTAAGAGCATAGTGAGCAGGCTCTGGCTGTTCTTTATTTGTGGTGTTTAATGGCACAACATAACAAAAATGCATTTAGTTCCTTAACTTTCTGGTGTGGTTGATGAGAGGTGCTGGGTGGGTGGGTGGGATGCAGGGTGGGCTCCCTGGGCAGTGCCTGGGGGCGTTTGGGGTTTGAATGAGGTGCTGTCAGTGGGTGATGCTGTGGGGTCCCAGGGGATGGTGACAATTCCTGCTGCTGAAAGTGCCAGCAGGGTTGGGACTGCGAGAGATAATTGCCTGTTACTCTGTGTATAAATCCACATCGAGAGAATAACCCAGCTTCACCAGCAAGCTGCATGCTGCTGCCTTAACCTTGAGCTGTGGATGAGTGGTAAACTGCAGGGCTTTTGTTTTCAACATTAAAAATGATGCTGAGGGACTATTTACAGCTAATTTCCAGTGCATCCTTCATGCAGACTCCAGCATGGGATCCCCCTGTCCCGCCACTACCTGGAATGTGTAACTGTTCTGGATGAAATGCAATCTTGTTGGCAGATTCTGGCTAAAACATAGGTGACTTTCTTCCCCTCGCATGTGTCTTCCCTGTTATGGCATGGTTCCTTGCGCATTCTGCAACAAGCTTTGACTTGTCTCCTCCTATGGTGGAGGCATCAGGCTGGATGACATGACTTCATGAGATTAATCCAGCCCATGGAATGGCATTTGACCACTCTGGACCATGTTGCTCTATTGGACAGATATGTAAGATAATGGGATTTAAGGTTACATGGGTTTGAGTATCACCTTAACCATCAAATGCCTGTCCTGGTTGCCTTGGGCACTGCTCACTTGCTGCCCTTGATGAATCCCCACAGCATCCCCACCTGGTACATATTCCAGAGAAAATAAATTATATTTAAAATAGACCTCATTTGAGATCCAGGGGCAAGGGCATCTGTAGCTGGTTAGGAGTAAAGGCCTGTTACTCCTCAAGCTTCTCATCAGATTGATGTTTCAAAAGCAGATTTACAACCTTGCTGGAAAAGCTGACAAGACAAACTCCAGCCTCATTGAGTAACGTCTTAGTAAATTGAAGAAGTCATAAACCACTTTAAAAAAATGAAAGTTAGGACTAAAGGTTTGAGCACAAGTGGCTAAAAGCTCAGGAGAGCATCATGAGGGAGACGGAGGAGCAGACTTGGGAAGGGATGGAGCTCAGTGCCTCAAAGTGATATAAGACCGAGAAATGGCACTGGAGATGAATTTATTACAAGCGTAAAAGCAGATACCCAGAGACTGTGAAATAGGGAGGACTAAGTAAAAAGAAATGAGACTGAAACTAAGGCAGGCGGTAGATCTACCTGCTGTGGGAACTGGGGAAATGATCGAGGCAAGTGTAGAGCGCTCGACTGCTTTGTGCAGGGGGGCAGCTGCATTGCACCCATCATCAGCACTGAGCGAGTAACTGGAAACCGCAAAACCCAATGTGAATTCTCCTGAGAAAGGGGGAGAGTTCTGTCTGTGCTCCAGTCTGGGAACACAAGAAGGTGGTAGGCGAGGGAGCCCTGAGTCAGCCTGAAAACTCCTGAGTTCAGCTTTAAAATTAAAATATGTATTTTTAGACACAATAAGTTTGTGGGTTTTCATTTGCTACTTGGTTTCTGAGCGTTTAGGATGTGCTTGTTTCCTGCGGGTGCTTTTCTTGCAGACCACAAGGGACAGGAACATGTAATTCAATTTCAAAGAAGATAATGTTCTTGTGCAATTCGGCGAATGCAGTGTCTGGAGTTTTAAAAGCAGTAAATACCAGAATATTTTGTAATTAATATCCAGAATCAGTTGCAACATTTTTATTTCACAGTATGTTGTTCAGGAAACAAAAGGCAGAGCAGTTATATGGAGAAGTTAATCAAGGAGACACTTCTGACTTGCAAAGCAGGGCTTAACCTTCTCCAAATACCCCAAAATGACCGCTCGGTATGGTTGTGATGTAAGTGTATTGTCACCCATCAGCCTTGACCTCCTGTGAGAGATCTCACCAAAAGATAACCATATCTTCTTGGTTATCATGGATCAAGTGACATGTCAATATATGAACAAATGCAACCACCAGAAAATGCACTGTGCTTTTAAGAAACTTAAACTTTCAAGCAGTTTAATCCTTAAACTACCAAATCTCAAGCTTTCACCTGACACTTCTTTGCTATGGAGGATGCTGCGCTGAGGGATGTTTTCCAATGGAGGGCTGCTTCGGGCTCATTGCAGCATCGCTGCCCCTGCATCAGTGCTGGGCTGGCAGAATGAAACCCAAAGAGCGTCTCTTGCTCAGAGGAAGCAGTGTGAGCTTGTGGCAAGCTGCGACAGGAGAAGACAAGTCTGCTGGAAGAGCTTTTAAGAGAAACCAGGCTGCTGAAAGTCACGGCAATTGTAATAATCCCTTTCTTGTGCTGTGGATTCCCCCGAGCTGAGGGTCATGGGAGGTGCATGCAGACGCCAGGCTGCTTGCACCTCACCAAAATGCTCCCAGTTTGCAAATTTAGATGGAATAGGAATAAAGCTGAGACATTCTTCTCCACTTTTCCAATTTCCTCCTTCCCTGCTTGATAGCTGTTTGGTCACTGGTGCTTTCTGAATGTCACCTTCTGGGGATTCAGGGGAAAGACAAGGATTTTCTTTAAAATTACCCTCTGGTTTTCCTCTGCCTGCAGTCGGGGTTGGGAGGCACTGCGAGCAGTTGAGTCTTTCACAAACCTGTGCATTCATTTAGGGGGAAAAAAAAGCAGGTTTTGAACCTGTCCATTAGTCGCAGCATAAAAAGATGAGCCTGATTAAGCCTTGAGTAAATATTTCAACAAAGTCCTAGCAATCGGGAACACTCAGAGCAATTTTCTGAGCTCAGGCCCTTGTTTCAGAGGCACAAGTTGCTCCAGCTGTGTTGTACCACCAGACAGCAGCGCGTCCCAAACTGTGTTTCAAATTGTTGTTGCTGTTTGAAATGTCATCTCCAAATAGCTTTAAGAAATGAGAATGTAATGCTGCAGTTCAGGTGAAACCAAGTTTGGGGTGTCTACAATGCAAATGTTTTCTTTTTCTTTTCATTCAACCAGTGAACTGAAAAATTAATGAGTCACTAATTAACATAGCTCTGGCATTGACTAATTTGTGTCTGAGAAACTAGATGATGGGGTGCAGTGATGGGAAGGGGCCATGGGATGTCTCAGCCAGTGGGACAGAGGCTCTGCGGGCTGGCAGGACATGAAGGAGCCAGGAGATTTTTGGAGGATGCGTGGGGATGGATGAGCTGCTGCTTCTGCCCTTGTCCTCTGCAGGTTTTTGCCTTTCCTGCAGTATTGAAGGAGGTGAAGGTGCCTAAAGGGTGAGATTAGGGATCTGGGCGATTAAAAAGAGCATGGGTGGGATTTTTGTACAAGCTCATGGGCATGGTGAGAACAGCAGTGCCCCAGCATGATGGGGAATTTCCTGTTTGGATAAATGCTCACGGCTCAGGGTCTGGGACACTTTGTCACCCTGGAGGAAATATCCCACAGCCCACCCTGGCCAAAAACTGTTTGGCAAAAGGCCTCCCAGGTTTGGGCTGGAGATGTTAGTGCTGGGCTTGGTGTTAGCGCTGGGCTCCCTTGCAGGATGGTTGGTGAAATGTCACCTGTGTTCACCCTGATCCCCTGGCAGGTCCCAGGCTCTTGGCTGACCCTGCCCAGTGCTTTCTTGGCACGTTTTGTAGCTCATCGTAGCACTAAAACCACACTGAATTCCTCAGGAACAGATTTGCCGCCATCCCCTTGGAGCACGGTGTGTGTCCGGGCATGCCTGGGGCTGCAATTAGGCCCTGTAATCACAGGGACATCTGCACGGGACCTACCACAGAGGCCACCTCATCCCAGACATGGGGGACGGTCCCCGGAGCGATGAATCATTTGGTGCCTGGTGATTATTTTAGCTTCTCCCTCATGTGGCAGCATTCCTTGGTGAAAATGGGAATTATCTTCTGAAGTCACCCAGCCACCCCTTGTCCATCCTGTGCACAGTGCAGTTTTGTACAAGAGGCAAAATGACTCAACCAAGGCCACCAGCAGAGTCGGTGGCAGTAGTGAAACGAACAAAATGCACCCAAATACACATGCGGCATGTTCCCTTCCTCCTGGGGAGGGTGAGGGGAGGAATCTTTGCTGTTTTTTGCACAAGAGGGCACTGTCAAACCCCACACCCTGTCCCTCCTGCTGCCCAGGGCTTGGTGGCTGTCACCCTCTGCCAAGGTTCACCAGAGTTTGTCCCTTGCAAGCAAAGATACAAAGAACTTTGCAGCTTTTGAATGCGAGTGCAGGGAGTATTTTGTCAACGTTTATTTGCTGTTTGGCTTGGAAGTGTTAGCGAGCACAGAGCTGCTGGTGATTAAAGCAGCAGACAGATGTACTTAACACCATCAAGATGGTCCATGGCTGGTGGGAGGAGGGAGTGTCCCTGGTGAAGGGTAATTAGCACGTTCCTCACAAACGAGAGCAGTGCTGTATCATTCAGTAGTGCCACCAGGAGGACAGCATTATTTATCATATCAGTCTTCCTTCTATACACATAACCCACTCCTTAAGAACATGACATCTTATATTAATTGTGGGAATAGCTTGCTGGAGGGATTGCATGTTTAACTTGGTGAATTATTCTGCTGAGGGCAGAGGTTTGGGTGGGCTCTGGAGCAAACTGCTCCCTTTTCGCATGAGATGGGGACAAGGGGGACCCAGCTCTGTGGGCACAAGCAAACCCATTGCGTGGTTCTTGTCCCAGTGTTTAATTACACCAGCACCCATCTCATGTGGCTGCAAGCTCTCAGCGGTGTATTTGTGCTTCACACTTGTGCATGCAAAAGAGGGAAAAGAGGAAAGGTTTGTCCTTTGATATTGCAACAGATGAGTCCCCCGGAGCTGCTTTTGCTTCTGGGGAGGGAAAGAATATGCGGTTTTGCTTGTGTAGGTGCAGCAGGTGCCTGGGTAGAGCTGGCACAATGAAGGGACCACCCAGCTCCCATCCCTGTTGACACCATTTGTGGTGGGTGATCCTGGTGATACAGAGAAATAGTTCAGGGAGAAGATGCCTTTGCTGGAGGTGTGTGCTGGGTGCTCTGCGATGTGCTGCTTTGCAGGGAAGGTGAGCAGAAAGGTGGGTGTGGGGTTGTGTGTGATCAGGGTTTGGCCTAGAAAACACATGATGTTGGGGATTTTGCAGTATTTTCCTCGTGAGGTAAGGCATTGCAAGGATCTGGCTGCAAAAACATTTTTTTGGCTGCAGATCTTGCAGTCTTACCATTTGCAAAGTATTTTCAAATTAGTGCAAGTGCCTTCGATGCCTTTGCAGTTCAGTGTGCTCACATTCACAGCCCCTGCCCCTGGTGTTTGGGCTGTTTTCCTTGACAGCACATCATTGCTTATTTTCTCTTTTATGGCTCAGCTTTTTCAGTGAGTTATCTGCCATTCAGATGTTGGGACCTGCCACTGGATCCTGCTGGTAGCCCAGCTCATATGGACAGTATAGCAGTGGATGTGGCAGCTTCTCCATCGCCTTCCATTTGTCTTTTTTCTCTAAGAGGCATTCAAAACTCATGTGAACTAATTTACACCAGCTGGACAGGTTACACTATTTGGTCTTTTTTTGAGTTACATGATTACGTTGTTAATCAATGTTCTGGTAGTTAATGATCTGGATCAATAATAGGGAAAAAAAAGTGGCCAAAAATATAAATCATGTAATACTGTCAGGTCAGGAAACTCGGCAGTTGGTTTTAGCTTGAAGCACTGTTAGTCTGTCTATACAGACAGTGCAGATAACAGACAGTGTGTTTGGGAAAGGTTTTTTGTTTTTCATGTAAAAAGCTGGATAGCTGCAGAAGTGGCTGTTAATTCACCCCCATGGCTGGTTTCCAGTTGGTCAATGTTGAAGGCACCTACACGGTGCCTGGAGCAGCAGCCCGGCTATGGGGTGGCTACAGGAATATCTGCAGCCCTGGCTGTGGCTACAGGGAGTTCCTGTCATGTCCATCCTTCTGTCCGGTTCTTTCTTAGCTCTCAGGTCATTGAATGCTCTGGAGAGGTTGAAGTGTTTGGGCTGGAAAACAAGAAACAAACTCAAGATTGCAGAAATCACCTTGATGGGGAGAACAGGAAGAACTGGGTAGGTGAGCTAGCTCATTAATTAACTGGTTCCCTAATTAGCTTTCAGGGGAGCCTGGGACTGCTATTTTTGAAGTGCATATACAAAAATAAATGGCTGCTTGGAACAAATGCCTGTGGCACAGATGTGTTCTCGTGCTGCACGTGCACAGTTGCTCCGACAGCAGCTGGTAAGTGTGTGTCAGAGGAAACCCAGGCAGGGGACAACTTTACAGGAGTGACATCCCTACAGTACCTAAGAACCTTGCTTCTGCCACCCCTGGGTGTAGCACTCTTGTGCTTCCAAGCCCAAAAGCTCCCAAAGCGGGGTGAAAAGACAGGACAGACATGCAGCCTTGCTGGTTAAGGCTTCTCCCCCATTGCAAGACTAGTTTTCATTCAGCCTCTGCAGCTCTTTTGGATTTTCTTGCGTGGCTAAAGGCATTTTTTGATAATGTGGGACTGGGGCTGGTGGTTGTGCTCAGCATCTCATTACCAGGTGCTAAATGGCAGCAGAGCATCTTAGCTCAGAGGCTGGAGAGGATTCAGCCTTCAGCGGGAAGGGAAAGGCAGTGGCTTGCTGGGCTGCCCCTTCCCCTCTGCAAATATTTATGCTTTAAGCTTTCTCACTTAAAGGCCTAATTGGAGTCTAGGTGAGCTGGCACACTAGAAGAGAGCCTAATAGAGACATTGCAGTGCTATTAGCACAGATGGTTGTCATATGTATGCAAATGAGGAGCAAATTGAATTTGGTGTCCCCTCTCACCAGCTGTCCTATCAGCACTGGCTCCTGCAGCAGCAAAAGCCACCACCACTGCTCTGCTAATCTGTCATCGCAGATTAATTACAACTAACACATTAATCATCATTTGTTTCCCGGTACAAAGGAAGTATCTTGTTCTTTCAAGTGCATTCTGGTGGGATGGGGTGCGCCAACCTGGGAAAAGAAAAGAGAAAGGGAACAAGGGCCAGGCAGCTTCATTAGTGCCAGCGCCTGGGGCTGTGGGAGCCTCACTGGGGCTCGGGGCTCCTTCTGGCAAACCAGACCCTGCTGGGCGACCACGAGCTCCTGGGACATCCACTTTGCTCCATGATCCTGCCCAGGACACATGTTTCTCTGCTTGGCTCCATCCCAAAGCGCTGGTGTCGCTCCTTTCCCAAGCTGGCGGCTTCCACGAGGGTCATTAGCGTTAGCGCAGACCTGAGCTGCTCCCCGGTGCAGCGGCTGTTCGGGGGTGCTGGGCCAAAGGGGCCCTTGGGGATGCTGCCACCCTGCTGGCAATGGCACTTTTCCTGCTGTCGTGAGTGGGAAGAGAAGCAGTCACTTCAGTCTTGCTGCTGATTTTGACATCTTGATGAAAAGCAAAATAATTCCTCCAGGGTTGTGGTTTTTTTCCAAGTGAAAATGTTGCAGCTGAAACATTTTACAGACCTCTGGCATTAGGTTCCACTATTATTTTGGATAGAAATCTATTCCCTGTCTCTTTTTGTCTAATTTTGTGCTATTGAAGTAACCCTTAGTTCTCCACGAGCTTAGTATTTGGACTGTTGCCTCTGCTCCACGTGTGGTCTCTAATACCGTGATCTGAAGCGTGCTGATGACAAATGTTAATGATGTCTATTTAATCAGTCTGTCTGTAGAAGCTCAAACCTCTTGTATCCCAGGGACTGGAGGGAGGGATGTTGAAGGAGCAACTTCCAGCAGCTCGAGCCAGCTCGTTGCAGTAACTGAGCCTATGAAGCTTTTTCAGCCAGACTAGAGGTGTTTTCACATGTTCTTCTGGTGTGTAAAACTATTCCCCTTGCTGGGCTGTCCCGCCACATCATTGTCCAGCATACACCATCCCTTTTCAGTGCATCTCCCAATAACTCACAATGGGTTGTTGCTGTTTTAAAGCCATTTAATGAAAGCCTAGTGATTGTGTTGCTTCATCCCTTACCCTGATCCTGTAAGAGCACCGGTGGTTGCCCTGCCCCAGCTTTTCACCTGCTTTGCTCTAAGAGCCACTCGAGCATCCCCATCCTGGAGAGAATTCTGCTAATTTTGGGGCCATGAAGCTGTTGCTGTTGAGGCAGGAGGAAAGACTTGACACCTTCACACCTTGCAGCAACACTCGCTTTATTCTCTCCTTTCGTGACAGCATTTATGTGAAGTTTGGTAGGAGAAGTAACGCTAGCACTGGGATGATTCTGCCGTGCAGATTGTCTGTCAAGGTTATACACCCAACCGCAGAGCAATTCCCAGACTAGAAAAACCCAGGAAGGTGGAGCTGCAGTTGGGGTCAGGAACTTACAAGCAATAACCATTACAGATGTGTAATTATTCCTAACCAGGCATAACCAACAGCAGAAGTACAAAGGCATAGAACACAGTCACCCTTTCCGCTCATTTAGTGTGAGCCATGTAACCTTCAGAAAGAAGTAAAAATCGCTTGTGTGGTTACCTGTGAGGAGGTTTAGAAAGGAAGGAAATACTTGCAGGTTTTGGCAGCAGAAATAAATGGAGCATACGTTTTTATTTTGTTCTAAAATTTAACATTTAATTCTGTTTCTTTCACACATATTTGATCCGATATCTCCATCCTTAAATCATCAGCAAATGTGTTTTCTGTTCTGATTAGCATGCCTTGTCCCCAGGGTGTCTGAGCTGGTCTGGATGGCAAAGAAGGGATTGAGTGGGAAAAATTGCTGGTAGCTGTAGAAAGTGAGCCCAGATACTTAGTAACTCTCTGCTTTAATAACCTTAAAGTTATTAGAGGCAATGTTTAAATCCTAAATTATTGTTAATTTTCGGAGAAGCCATCCCACCCTCAAAGGGATGACTTCTGTAGTTGAAACCTGGGGTCAGTGTAGAGACAACAGAAGCACAACTGCACTTCAGGACCTTCAATATGTCCCTGACTGGGTTAGATCTGTGCAAGAAGGGAACTCAGACCTGTTTGGCAGCTCTAAACCTCTGGTCCTGGTGTCCCTGTCAGCCACCTCCTCTGTCACCTGGGCCCACCTTCTGAATAGTGATCCAGTTCCTTGCAGACAGCTGATGATGGGATTAGTGCCTCCTCCACCCAAAGCAGGACAACTGGAACCACATCATTTGCTCTGTACTTAATGAAGGAAATTGCTCTGTACTTAATGAAAGAAATGCTTGTCAGGGGTTAACATTTACTTCTGTAGGGCTGAGCTATTTATCTCTGCAGGATCTTCCAGCTGATGAAGTACTGCCATGAAACCCATGCAAGTATAAATCCAAAGGACAAGGTGTACAGCGATGGGGATGCCTTTGAACAGCCAAAGTGGGTGTTTCCAACAGGTTTCATGCACAACAGATTACACTTTAGGTGATGTGATTGCTGCAGCTAAACTGTGACTTTTTGCCTGCTCCCTGGGAAGTGGTGTCCTCTGACATACATGGTTATTTTCCCTGGTCATGGCATGGAAGCTCAGATGTTCCTTCTGTCTGGTTGTCCATGCACTGCCTGGATTTGAAGCTGGCTGAATCTGGGAGTGTTTCTGTTAACTTCTGTTGTTCTATCAAGTCCTTAATTTGTGCTGGGCTGGCAGGATGACTGCTGGGGTGATTTGGGGATGTCCCTGAAGTTGGTATACTCTGTGCTGAAGTTTGCTGTGGACAGAAAGGCTTTTGGGGCTTGATAGTTCGAAGGACCTTTGGATAGTTTCGCTCAGTACTCTGTAAGCTATGGAAAGGGTTATGTTAAAGTGTCCCATTTTTGGTCAAATATGTGTCTAGACAGCAAACTCTTAGTCGTGGCTGAAATGTTTCCCTCCTGGCCTGATAAAAACATACCATCACTTTTAAAACAGCATGCTTTTTGGTCTGGAGTTACAAGCAGCACCTGAGCATCACTGCAAGTGGAAAAATAGAGAGGGGGGGAAAGTATTTGCCTGGTTTTCCAGGGAAGGTTTAGGCAGCACATGGGGCATCATCAGCTTTTGCTGGACCAGTTTGTTCTTTACAATTGACCAGATTTCATGTAAGAGCATCCCCTTCTTTCCAGGAGAGAGGGTAGGTACCCAATTATTCTCTCCTGTTGTGCCCTTGCAGGGATCTGGAGCTCCAGCAAAGCCCCTGGCACCTGCAGCAAAGCCACCACCACAGGGCACAAGCTGTTTACTGTTCCTTCCTTCCTGCTTTTGTTTGCATAAGCAAAGAAATGCAAACTGCATCCCAGCGAGGCGATTCAGTTGGTGACACCCCTGGCATATGGCTTTCCAGGTGATACGGCTACTGCAGCAGCATCAGCAGCGCCCGTCTGTGTCCCAGAGGTGGCCTTGGCGCTTCGTTTGCATTCCAGCCGCGACGTCAGGGCCACTTTTACCACTTGAAATATATCTGCATGCGTGCAAGGTGCCACCACTGGTGCCCAAGCCCTTCCGTCTGGATAAACAAAAATGGGGTTTGGATCAAAGTCCCCCTGTGTGCGCCTGTTTGCAAGCGAACAAGGCATTGGGGAGAGCAGGCTGTAAATTCAAGCAGAGCCTTTTCAGTGCTCTGGATGCTACCCAAATCTCTGCTAATTGGCCCCAGGAGATCCCACCCCTTTTCATTGCACCCTCATCAGTTTTCTGGGTCTGAGGGGGGTTAAAATCCCTATATAGTGTGTGTGTGGGGAGCACTTTGTATAAACATTAAAATATCGTAGGGTTGGATATTGGCTGGCACCTCATAACTGAAGAACCCATGCAATGCTGACACCCCAGGAATAGCCAGTTTACCCCAGCACAGACAGAAGGCCGGGGCTTGTCCCTCAGGCTGGGTTTTGCCCAGCGTTTTCTAGGCAGGATGGAAATGGGGAGCAGGTGGGAGGAATTGAAACTGGCCCAGGGTATTTTTGACAGCGGGTAATAAAGGATTACAGTTTGAAAGAGTGAGATTTGGGGCTTTCATGCTGTTAGCATAATAATGAACTGCCAGCCCCAAGGTAGGCGAGATGACTTGGAAGTCTGCTCTTCCAGGGCAACATATCAATCACTCCACAGCTCCTCCACCCCATCCCTAATTTGCCACAAAGGCAACAGCTCTGCCAGCAGCACTGGGAAGGTGGCAAGAAAAGGTTTCCCTCCTGGATTTAGCTCCTTCTCCAGCTTTGGGAGCAGCAGCCAGCTATAAAAAAGGCATTTTCCATCTGATGAATGTTGGCGCTGAAGGTCGTGTCTTACTGGCTGCTTCCTCCCATGATCAATGGGATTTGGGCCCCTGGGCCACTGTCCTGACACCATTTCTCCTTTCTCTGTCCACTGCTCGATGAGGTTCTGGTTGGCTTCTCATGTGGGTTTGTGTCAGCCGAGTCCATCTCTGCCTTGTTTATTTGCTTTCTATCAATCTGTGGCTTATCAAAACTTTGCTAGCAGGAGCAACCTCACAGCGAGTGTTGGAGATGGGGACTGTGCAAAGAGCTGACTTTTCATTTCACAGGATAACCCTTCTCCCAAGATAAGATTCATCCTGAGTTTATCTTTAATTTGCTTCCAACAAGAAAACTGTAAATATATATATATTTTTAAGGAGGTTTTTTGGGTCAGGAAAACATTTCATTTGTCTCAGAATGCAGTGTTTGAATGTTTTTGCTTCTTTCTTTTTAATTATTAAGTATGGTTATCTTTTGATAAAGAGCTTTGTTTCCAAATGAAATGTCAGATTTTCTTTTACTTGAAAATATCAAGGAAAAAGTGTTTTGATGTTTCATTTTTTTTTCCTGGGTTTGTTGCCAAACAAACCAATTAATGTGAGTTTGCCATTAGTTTCAGTCCATTGTCATACCATCCTTGGTTCAGGGCAGATCCCCTCAGCTTTTGGTGCTTTGTGGAGCTGGTTGGAGGTTGGTGAAGTTGATGCTCCTGTAAGGGGTTAGTGACAAACCCAAATGTCTCTTCCACTCCCCCCAAATGTCTGCCCATAAATGACAGGTGAAACCAGGCAGTTTGGGTTTTTCTACTTTCAGTGAGTGCAGAAAGTAAATAAATGGACTAAATAACAATGCAGTGTTGCCAGTTCAAGTGACTGAGAACTGTGGGCCAGGAGGGAAAGAAAAAAAAATCATGTTATTTTTGGGAAACTGATAACACGAGATTTCCATTTGCCTCTTGTCTTTTGAGGCTGTTCAGCTTGGC
Source organism: Patagioenas fasciata (assembly GCF_037038585.1). Classification (NCBI taxonomy): domain Eukaryota; kingdom Metazoa; phylum Chordata; class Aves; order Columbiformes; family Columbidae; genus Patagioenas; species Patagioenas fasciata. The sequence goes on along the minus strand of NC_092537.1, from coordinate 8,864,994 downwards.
TTTTCTGTTCAACCTGGCTAGAAACCTATTATTTTCTTTAAATGAAAGATGATCCTGATACACGGCTGAAGAAAGCGGTTGAAAAGCAATCTGAGAATTGCAACACTGGGGAAGGGCAGGTTAGAAGTCAAAAATTCTTCCCATCTAATAACCTGAAGCTGTTATTAATCACCCACAGGTAAGAGGGAAAGCAGTACACAGCTCCGGCTTCAGAAGTGACTCTTGAATAGGAATGCTTTTACCATAAAACTTTGCATATTCAGTAATTCCTTCTTTGTGCACGGAAACCTCATTAAACTCCGGTCAGCTACCTGTCAGGCTGGTTGTTTGCTACGGGCTCCTGCCTTGCTGGGACAATCTTAGGAAGCGTTTGCCAGGTGACAGTTGTGCTACATCAAGGCGTGTGCCCCGGGCAAGGTTCGGTCCCTGCGGTGGGTGTAAGCAAGAAAGGGGAGCGAGACAAAGATGCAATTTGTCTCAGGGAAGCAGGATCAAGTTGGGATAAAATGCAGCAGAGGACAAATGAAAACACTTGACTCCCCTGCTCCGGGTTTCCTAGGAGCATTTTCTTTGAATTGAGTGGACCATTGTTTGCTGAGCATAACCTCTTGCTTCCCCTTGTAAGTGTGCTACCCACTTTAATTAAGAGGGATGAAAATGGAATATTTCATCTTGTAGAGGGGGCAGGAAGAGACGCAGCTGAGGCCACTCTGACGTGTATAGCACTGCACAGTGTGAGATAATCAACTGTCATCATTCATACTCGCTTTGCAGCACAACATGGGATGGGCAGCAGTTGCATGGGCTTAAAATAACCCAAAGTTGACAATTAGCACTAGGCAGGGATCCTCAGGGCTGCACAAGCCTGGATCAGGTTGCACCCTGGCTCTCAGATGCAGGATGACCTGACAGCAGAGCCTGTTATGGTAGGACAAGGGGTGATGGTTTGAAACAAAAGGAGGGGAGACTCAGGCTGTACATGAGGAAGAAATTGTTAACCCTGAGTGTGGTGAGAGCCTGGCCCAGGTTGGCCAGAGAGGTGGTGGATGAACCATCCCTGGAGACATCCCAGGCCAGGCTGGATGGGGCTCTGAGCAACCTGAGCTGGTGAAGATGTCCCTGCTCATGGCAGGGGTGGCACTGGGGGAACTGGGAAGGTCCCTGCAACCCAAACCATTCTATGACACCCTTTTGGAACATGCTCTCTGGGTCACTGATTTGTTGAGAAAGGCAACAGAGGGCTGAGCATTGTCATGGGGCCAAGGGACTGCAAGTGCGGATGTTTGCCACGTGTCTGGTTGGGTTGGGGCAACTAAGTGATGAACTGAAAACCAGAAACACGAGAGCAGATGCAAGGTTTACTACTCAAATAAGGAGGATGCTGCCCACCCCGTACCGAGATGCAATCCTGAGCAGTGTACCTGCAAAAGGGGTGCCAAAGGGATGGGGAGGACACATGGAGACCAGGTTGTGTGTGAGCTCTTCACTCCTACAGACGTTAGCAGTGGTGTGCACTAAATAGTTAACTGCCCGTGTCAGCGAGTCCTTCTGCACACACTCGTTTCTGGGAGGATTGATGTGCTTGGCACACGCACACCTCCCTCCAGATAGTGCACAAACACACTGAGCTGCTTTGTGTGCTGTACGTGTGTGCTGTGGATTAAAGTCACCTTTGTGCTGAGGGGGAACAAATGGTTTATGTATTTCAGAGAAAGGAACATGAGATTGTAGCACGATGTGCTGCACAGGGTTGAAACCACTTTAGAGCTCAGCGTCTGGGTTGTTGGTTCTCTGGAACTTGAAAGAAATAGGGAGATGTGTTAAGCTGCATAACTTCAGATGTTGCCTGTACCGTTTGCCTTTGTTATTTTTCTTCATGGCACTGGCGGGAAGGATCTCAGAATCTGGCAGGGAAGGGATCAAAACCCTTGGTTGGGGTTGGTGGGGCTTCTCCTTTGGACCATGCTCCTACTAAACCCTCAAACCTCAAATGCACACGTGGGAGGATGAATGCTGAGCAGATGGCTTCCCACCTCTGTTCCAGTGATCCCCTTCCATCTTGCTGAAGCTGAGAACACAGGAGTCCTACAGGGGAAGGCAGGGGATGAGAAGCTGGTTGGGTTTGGGTTTCTGCTCTGTTCTCACTGTTCTAAGGACCAGGTCCAGAAACTACAGCCGAGTTTCCTATTGACGTGAATTCTTTACACCCAGTTCTTATTTAACTTCATATCAACTCTCAGGGCAGGCGCTAATGTGAACTTCCTACAACATGTAGGATGTTTTCTGTAATATTGATGGGTAATCTGCGCAGTTCATTGACACAGGGCTTTGGAAAAATACACCTGGTTATACATACAAATACCTAGACATGGAAAAGAGCTTTTCTCCTTTCTGTTGCCCCATCTGTCCTACTGTGGCTTTCCAGAAGAAGTTGCAGAAATGATGGTGGATATGCAGGTGGGGAAGTCCGGCCATCCCCAGGTGATCTGTTTTTGCTGTCCCAGACTGAGGATTACAGTAGATTTTCAGATACAACCAGATACAGCTTTTGCCTTTGTATTTTTCATTAATTCTCTGATGGCCTCTCAAAGGGAGGAAACACTCTGGAAATGGGCTGCACAAGTACTCTATTTTCCATCTGGAGAAAGGAAGTGATATTTTACGTCTGTGATTATTCTGCAGTAATTTGATTGTTTGCCTGTTTGGTGGGTTTGTTGTTGTTGGGTTTTTTTCCCTCCCCAAAGTGAAACCCCAGAAAATAGTGTTTTGCTGCAACCTGAAATGCAACCTTTTGTTTTCCTGCCTTAGTAATTGAAGGTTTAGGTTATTGCTGCTACAGGCTTTTTCCCAACATTAAATCAGTAATTGATGCTCACTTGCCCAAATGTTTTAGGGGATTTGAGCTCCAGTCTGTGGGAGAGTTTCTCCATCACCATATGACAGTGAAAGACAGAGACCTCTCGGTCCCTCCTCCTGCGGCATTTCTCCTGCACGGGCTATTTCAGTATTCACTCAGCTAGAAAGCGAGCATACGGCTGATTCTCCAGCCTGCTGGTTAGGGCACGCATTTGGGAAAGAGCATCTCTCGGTTCCAGTCCTTGCTTCAATGAACCTGACATTGAAAAGCTGACAACGAAAGCAGCTTTATTAAAATTGCCAGCTTGGAGTGTTCAAAAATCATGTGTCAATCTCCTCAATGTTGAGATAGTAGAAAACACATCTCTATCTTTGGCTTTTTTATTTCCCTTTTGGGTTGTAGCTTTTGAGGGACAAGTTTTCAAACTTTGTCTTATGACCATGGCTAGGAAAAGCCCTGTCCATAAAGCTGTCCCCCTCCCTTTACAATAAACCCCTTGGAAGGAATTTTTCCTCCTCATTTTATTTTAACAGCACTTTTGTGCCCCTCAGCAGAAGGAACAACCTTTTAGTGAAGGTGCTTCCAGCTCCAGGGCAAAAGAACCACCTCCTCCCCCAAATCCTTGCCTCTAAAGGGCTTATTCACACCTTCCTTTTTCTCTAGTGCTGAATTCTACTTGCAGATTTCAAAAGAAATAACCTTGAAATGTCTCATGTATTTAGCACTATTTCAGACTGAAATGATTGCTTGTGTTTAGTTTGCAGCAGAGCCTGACCAGAGTTGCTCCCAGCGACCTCGTCTGAGCATCATTGTCAGGTTATTTTTTCTGCTTTCTCTCTCTATACCAATATTGAACCAACAACTTGCCTTTAAACGAACAGGTCCCTGTTGACCTCAAATTCAAATTTCAACCTTAATCTTTTGCTTGGAAAGATTCAGTGGCACTTCTCAGTAAAAAGCAAACAAACTTCTGTGAAGATGATGAAAACGTATCAGAGCCTACATGGATATACCAGGGCAGCCCAAAACAAAAGATGGAGCCATCACAGGACAGTTTCAACACTCTGCATTAGGTAGGCAAATAAGAAAGGCTGGGATCTATTTTAGCTTTCAGCTCTACCTGCTGCTCCTGCGTAACCCTACCCCACATTAACAACACCAACCGGTAGCTGCTCATGTATAATACATCTTTACTAACCTGCAGTGAAAGGCACCAAAGTGTAACGCGTGTGAGCAAGGTAAGAGAGGCAGCAGAGGAAGGAGTTACCATCGGCTGATGGCAGCTGACCTGAGTCCTTCTCGAAGTCTTCCAGGGATGTTCAGGTCACATACTGGAGATTAAACACAGGAGTGGGGTTTCTTTAGGTGCCCCTGCCCCAAATGTCAGGGCTAAGTCCAAGTTCATCACTCAGAGCTTTGTTCAGTGCGTGTGGGCTCATCGCTGCACAGGGGACAGATGGGGTGATTTGGGGAAGGTGCTATTTTGCTTATTCCCCAGTTCTGCCGTTAACATTAGAGGAATAGAGTCTCAGAGGCAGTTAAACTAGTATTTTTTTAATTTATAAACAAAATAGACATCCTTTCCAAAAGGAGCAGGGTATCTCAATTTATTTAGAAAGAATATGTGAAGTGCAAGAAGCCTCTCCTTTGCATCTCGTGGTGCCAAAATAATGAGCCGAGGCGGGTTAGAAGAGTGTGGTAGTTAAAAGTAATGTTGCTTTTAAATTCACCACATTTGAAGAAGTCCTTAAAGAATTCCAACAGACGCCTTGGTGACTGATTTCAAACCAGCTTTAGTTCAAAACATAACATGCTCTGACATGATCCCAAGAGAGACCAACATCATTTGTTCTTATTTTGAGTTATTATGCATAATAAGGTCATGTTCCAGAGATAAGGCCACTCTAAGATGCATTACTTCAATTCTGGAAAATAATTCCATTTCCTACACTGAACGTTTCATTCTTTGCAGGCTCAAAAGAGCTGAAGAAAATGAAACATCCTTTAAGTAACAGTCATACGCTCACCTATGGCTTCCTATGTCCCTAGCTGTAACCTTCACAACATTTAACTGTTATTCCTCACTCGGATATTTTAAAGATTGGTCATGCCCGTTAAGATCTTTGTTCCAGCCCATGTCTTGTTGAATGGTGTGATATGATACAAACCACGATTCATAAAAGTTCCTTGGAAGTGACTCAAGAGAGATTTGGGATTTTCAAACAGTTTTTTGAAATGTTAATGGATGTTCAAGAGCAATAACAAGCAATTTCAGCTGGGGATGATTCAGTTGAAAAGGTTATTAAATCAAGCTGGTAGGAGTCAGAGAGACTCAGAAAACAGGGAAACTGGTGTTTTGCTGAAATAGTTCAGAGTAGGAATTGCAACTTCCTTAGAAGGAAAAATATTCCAGTAGATTAAAAAACGCTTTCAAAACCAGAGACTTTCTTGAGATCAGAAAATTTCCAAAGTAATTTACTTGCACATGAACAGGATGGGAGCAGTACTGGAGGTGCTCCAGCTTTATCGCTGTGGTAGAGGGAGGCATTGGGTGATGGTTGTGTTGCCTTTGGGAGTCCCATCATGGCCTCTGAGAGAAAAGAGGGTTTGTATTTGTATTTTCTTGGTGTGCTTGATCCAGCTGCTTGCAGTGATACTGACTTGCAGTGAAATCCGAAGGATTCCTGTTGATGCAGCAGCTGGGGAGGCTGAGTTCACATTGATGGGGAGAGTTTGGTTTCTCACTCAAGACCTTGGGCAAGTCACTTCATCTGCAAAATGGGGATGATAATTTTTCTTGCCAGAGAATTGCAGAGATAGGCACATTAAGAATCACAAAACTGAATAAAGGGATCTATAATAATCATTCTGTGACGTATATAGAATAATAGATCTATAGGAATAATATTCTTGACCTGTTAGGCTTTGTGTATTCTCAAGTGCTTTGTCTTAACCAATGATTTAGCCCAAGCTAGCTGATGTAATACATCTCCCTGTCCTAATTTAGAAGAAGCTTTCTGAAGGGGAAAACCAGATTCCTCAATTACTGTATGAAAAATTAGAATATCTTATTTAGGAAAACCAACAGGAATTGCCTGTGTAGATGTAAATGATCTTTTAAACTGTGATGTGGCATTGCTTTTTCCCCTCTTCATCACCACTGATCCTTAGCTGGAAAGGCACTTTGGCCATTTTTCTTGTGATAAACCTGGCCTTGCCACTGTAGTTTTGAGAACAAGCTGATGATTAAGGGGTAAATCCTGAGTATTAGTTATAATGCAAGGAATGAAATGGGAGAAAGAGGGTTCCGTGGAGGAGGGACCTCGCTCGTGAAGGCAGCTGGCATGGGGCACATCAGCTGGTTGTAGGCAGCCGGTGTTCGGTGTGAAACCCTCCACGTTCCCACTGGCTTTGCTGAGGCCGTGCATGCCTGGCACGGGGTTTATTGCCAATAGAACAAGCCGTCCCGGCAGGAAATACTGCAGCAATAACCTTATGAGTGGCTGGGTCCAAGCTGTAAACTTTTCCAAGGCCACCACTGCATAAATAACACATTGCAAAGGCTCAATTTAAAGCCCGGAGAGTCATAGATGTTCCACAAGGCCAGAAAGCAAAGAGAGGCGAGGTTGGGGCACAGTTTATTTCACAAGCGTAGGAACCGGGAAGTCTGGGCTGTATTTACCCAGCTGGAAGCAGGCTTCATGTCTATTTATTCCTAGGTTTTGCCTCAGGTGCACAGTCTCCCATTAGGGCTGAATAGCCGGAAAAGGCCAAATACATCTGAGGTCACTTTTGGCTAATTAACATGGCAACAAGTGCTGATTAATTAGTTTGGGCCTGAAATTAGCTGAGATAATTTTTGCAATGGCATAGGCAATAGATTTATGAGTGCTTCTTCTCCAAGACAAACAATACTCTGAAAACATTGTTTGTGCAGAAACCGTCATTCACCCTGTAAATTACTACCTGGATTTCTCAGAACTTAATGAGTAACTATTTTATTTCACTTAAATGCCTGGTTTTATTTCTTTCTACCTGATGGAAACTCTTACCTTACATGGCATCCAGTGGTGATCACTTGCCTTATCATGAATCTCTCTGCTTGATGTGTTCCTGGATGGTAGAGCAAGTTAAAAACCCCTTTGGGGCTTGAGGTCCAGATTTTCAGAACTGCTGAACATTGCAGCAGGCAAAAGGTGTTGAGGTCCCAGTGACAAACCTGCTGTCCTCTGGTCATCAACATGCTTAATACACAGACTTGCTGACTTTAACAGCTTGGTCAGTGAACTATAATACCAGTCTCGGTGAAGATTTACTGCTGTACAAATGTGGGCTGTGGTGTATGCGACTTCTGGATATCCAACAGTCCAGGCTGTTGGACCTTGAAAATTGTGGGGAAATTCCCATTACGCCTACATGGAACAACTCTGCTCTTTGCAGCATATATGCCATAGGTGTGTACTGCAAACACTTTGTCAGACTGATAGTTATGAAGTTGATGAATGCATGTTTAAGAAAAAACTGACTTTCTGCTTCAAGACCTGCTGACACTGCCAGGTCAGAAAGTGTGCAACAGAGAGGCCAATGCTAAGGAAACATATGTACCTACATTAATACAGTATATGAGACTTCCCTGCTGTGTGTCCTTCTGTTGGAGATCTGTCTGGGTGTGTGCAGCTTGCTTTGCCATTTGGCATTTTGATGGGCAGCTGATGAGGAGCAAAAAGCCTCATTCCTGGTCATCTCCCAGGTCAGGTCCCCAGGGCATCCCATGGCTGGGGCATCTCATTTGCAGATTGCCTTAGCAGAAGGGCCCACTGCTGTGTCTGGATCAGCTATTCCCTTTGCAAGAGACTTACTTTGTGCTTGGCTTCATTGTCCATCTGTAACACTTTCGCAATATAACCGTGCAAACAGGAGTAGCTGCCTCTGCCCCACTCGGAGAGATCAGCTCTGCTGCTGTCACAGCAGGTCAAGAAGCAGAATTTCTTTTTCATGGGACTCTTTTAGCATTAATTTTGCTTCCAGTCCAAATCAGGTTGAAATCATCAGTGTTCACGTTTCTCGAGAGCTGGAGTCTGTGAACAGAGATGCACAATGCAGAAAACATCTGTTAATAAGAGAAAAAATCATGGAGTAGCTACAAGTGACTGCCTGTTCTCAAGTCCAGAACTGACCCACAGTGTCCTTGGGACAACAGGGGTACCCAGAGAGGTAAAAATCACTTGGGTCTTAATGTGCTGTAGCCCTAATAAATGCCCTCAAGCCCAAGAAGTTTGAAATGAGGGATTTAGGGCTCAGTGATTAGCAGGCGTACTTGTTGTGTCATTTTGCCATTGTGTAAGGACCCCCACCATGGTATGTATCTGAACTACATTAAACCTTAATGATCATTATTACAAAGAATCCATCTCATGCAATTTTTTCCTTATTCAGCTTTTCCCTTTTGCCAGTTTGATAGGGTTTTTTGCAAATTATTATTGAATTTTAACAAGTACTGTCCAGAGGGACCCCATAAAAGTTCATCTGAATCACATTTTTGCCACTAAAACCTCTTTAGTTGCAAATGTTTCTCCCCCTTCTCTTTTGCTCTGAGCTGAGAGGAGCTGGCAGGGCTTGCTGCTGCCCAGAGCCAAGAAGCATTAGAACCAGTCTGGCAGGAGGCTTCTCATCCTTGATGGGACTCTTCTTAAATGAAAATGTATGTGAATTTGCAAAGCCCTCATTAAGTGAGTCACATGATTACTAAAAAGGTGTGTGTTGCAAAGAGTCTGTTTATCCCAGCGGTGACAGAAGCCAGAGTCCCGTAGCAGCGCTCCTACAGCAGATAATGCTGATGCAGAAAGAAACCTCAGAGAAGGCTCCACAACGAAAACCCCTTTGGTGGTTTTTTTTTTGCCAAAGACTAAGTCGCTAACACTGATGGATCACTTCATTCCATTTAACTTCATTTCTGGGGATTGACTGCAAATTCCTGAGCATGTGTGGTCATTAGTGTTCCCATCAGGGTAGCAGTTATATGCCATGAGCCCTTGCTCTCTAGATAGTTGTAGTTGAGTATGTTATTTCATTTTACAGCCTGTTTAGATCCTTTCTGTACCTGTCATGTGCTGCTGAACAGCTGCCTCATGTCCTACCCCAGAAGGAATAAGTAACATGGATCCTCAGGCTTAAAAGCGTTGTGTGAAGTATTTTGTTGGGAGCTAATGCAGACCAAAGTCTTCTGCTTGGATTTCCCTTGTTGTGTGATTGCTTCAAGATCCAGGTTGTGCTTTGTAATCCTGTTATCTCAGAGCTGCTTTGTAACATCTTGTCCCATGAGTCTCCTTCCAGCTCACATTCTTGCAGCTTGTCAAGCTTTTCTTTGCCACTTCCTATTCTGACACCTTTTCCCTTTTTGTGATTTCTTTTCCGAACTTCATTTACATGAAACCACAACTAAATCCTTCCCAGGCTTCATCATCCATTCTGCTGCTTCTGCTCTATTTCCCATGAAGTCTCAGCTGACTGGTTTCTCTGTGCTGTCTTTCTCACTGGATGCATCAGTATATTGTCCAAGTATTTAATAGCACCTAATGCATTTTCTTCTCGCTTGCATACTTGAGACTCTTAATTTTCAAGCTCTTTCTCCACTGTCCTGCTGTATGCCAAGGTAGTCTGAAAAAATAATGGTTTTATAAAACTGATTCTTTGCATTATTGGACCCAAACTGGCTTGTACAGCTTAGCAGAGGCTAATGGAGTCAGTTGGTCATTTCAGTTTCTTCAGCTGTTAGTGAAAAGGGATCTCCAGAGAGCAATTCACCCCAAATGTTTTAAGTTTGGATGAATCACTTTTTGAAAAGTGCTTGTTTCTTCTTGGCTTCTGCTATTTTCAGCTTGCTTGGACTTAAAGTTTGGTGTAGTCTTCAAACACTGACACCTCAATTTGACATACTCATGCTCATCATAAAGTGCACTTTTAAAAGTAATGTTAATAGTGATAACACCTTGCCAACTCTCAATTAAGACTAGACAATACAGTAATGCTGAATTTAGGCTGTTGGTATCTCAAATCACAAGCTCAGGCTTTTGAGAGAGGCTGGAAAGCTGCATCGTGTGGTAGGTACTTGCTCCCTGATTATGTCATGATAAATTCAGAATCAAACCGTCAGCACATCTGTATTCATGTGACATTGGTAGTGGGTCATGAAAACAGATTTTAGACCCTTGCTGGCTCTTTAAACCTGAAGCACTGCTTGCTGCACCAGATGGGCATTTGTCAGTGGGAAGTCCTTCACTGGCCACTGAGCTCCACACCTTGGATATAAGGTGGAGCAGTAATAACAAATTGCTGCACATTTTACTTGATTTGTAGATAATAGACAGTGGAACTGAGGAATTGAGCAGATGTATATAGCAGGTCTTATACACACACCTGAGTCTCCTGAGCATTGGACCATGTGTCAGCAGCTGGTCCTCAGAGCACCAGGACTCAGGCCATGTGGTTTTCTATGGCTCTATGGAGATGGATGGACTCCAGCAGGCTCTGCCTCTGCCAGCTCTGTCCCTCGCTGGGTGTCCTCCTGTGTCCCCATTAGCCCAGGGTTCACTTTCCCTCTAGAAGAATTGTTCTCTGAATGCAGTTTGGGTGACGATGGGCTGGAGAGAGACAAGGGACAGACCGCCAAAGCATTATGTATGTGTGCCCTGGTGCATAAGGAGCTGCAAGCTCCAAGTGAACCTTTCTCTGGAGCATCTCTTCCATGGTAGCTCTCTGCTGGGAAGGCTGAGCTCCTCTTTGCACATTTTCCTTTCCAACCCAGCAACCTGGTTTTGCAGGGCTGGTAGGAGCTGCATACCTGGAGCAGCAATGTCTTGGTCTGGCACAGGTGATGGGCCAGAAGTGGGGAAGAGACGCTCACATACATGTGCCCACACACAGCTTGAGCTCCTGAGCTTCATCCTCTTGAGAAACCAAGATGAAGAGGCCTGGACGAAAGGTTTAAAGCTTTGACAAGCCAGGGCTCAATGGTGGCTCTGGTAATGTTGTTTCATAGAAGTACATAATATTGCATACATACACATTTAAATCAGTCACAGCCCCTCTGTCTTCTCCTCATGTAGATCCCATCAATAGCAGCTTTATGCAGGCAGGAACATAACCTGGGGACTCGAGCACCAACACGGTGTCAGGGGAAGTTAGTGCAAATTGCTCCATCGGCTGGACATTAAAGCGAGGAGTGATATCACCCTTAAAATAAGAAACCTAACGTAATGTGCTTTAATAGCTGAATAATTGCTACGAGCAAAGAAGGAGGCTTTTGTGCAAGAGGATCAGTGGAAGCCAGGGCTGAGTGCTCATGACATCACGGCAATGCACAAGAGAAACTTTATTCTCACGGCTCCGCAAAAATGGCTTGTCAAGCTGCCAGTGCCAGATAACTTGGTGGGAGACATTAGAGAAGAGTTAATAAGATGATTGATTTACAGCTGGAAAAAATTAAAGAGTCTGAAAATTGACAGACTGACATTGTTTGAAAGATTTGCAAGAAGCCTCCCTCACTTCTTTCAAAAAGAAGGTCAAATGCTTCCATCAGTCTTTTACACCCAAATTTGGAGCTCGCAGCATTTCAACAGGTATTTTGGGGGAGTCGCTGTCAGTTCTCCTTCATGGGAAACAGTTGTGAAACTATTATCATCCTAATTTAGCTCTGCAAAAATAGGTCTAAAAAATCTGTACCCTTCTTATGGGAAGAAGTGGGTTTAAAATATTTTATTTTAATTTACCAGCTGTGGATCAGATCCAAAACCTTTATGAAACTTCTGTGTTTCTTATTGCTGGATTTGAGTGCAGGGTGTTTTCTTTACTTGTTAGGAAAATTGTCAACTTTGTCTCAACTCTATATATTTTTACGGTGGTTTGCTAGCACAAGGGAAACTAAGGGCCCTTTCACAACATTTGGAACCAGTCCATCATATTTTTTAAGAATTTACTTTGTAAAAACACTTGTTAAGATTGAAACAAATGATATATTGTTGATAGAAACAAAATCCCACGGACACTGCATTGTGTCTTTGCGAAGAAACAGCCTTTATTTGGGTAATTTCTTAGGCACAATGGTAGAGTTGGCTCCAGGAGCCATTTGCACCTTGGTTGTCTACAGCAAAAGGCAAACATACTAACTGAAAGTAATTATGAGAGACAACACTTTTAATTTTTCAATCTTCAACTATCCATCAGAGTTGTTAAGAACAGGTTTTTAATTTTAGTATCGTTAGGCTTGATCCGTCAGTTATACAGCTAATAAGGGACAAGTCTGGCTTTCAGAAGCCTTTAATGGGTTTCCAAAGACATAAAACAACTTGCTTCAAACTGAATTTGATTCAGACTGCACATGTTAAAAAACCACCCTCACAAATGCATGTGCAAGTTGAAGATAATGATGTAAGACGTAATGAACAGAAATGAGAAGGATATGACATTTCAGATAAAGAGGAAAAAGTGGGAAATAAGTCCAAACATCAGTAACATACAGTTTGAGGTAACAACAAATACAGTAACATTATGACCGCAACTGTGGTATTGAAGCCACTCAGGAAAGTGAGTGTCTGAAAAACAGCAACAGGATTGATGAACTTAAATCTCTCTCAGGAAAAAAGAAGTAAATTCTCTTAGCTTTCACATGAGATAAGTATCAAGCTGTTTGGATTTTGGAGATAAATGGAAAGGACCAAGGTAAACTCTAGAGGGAGAGCAGCTGAAGAGGTTTATTGAAAACTTTCTGGTGTTTGAGTCTGACAGACTCGAAAGCCAGCTGAGTTTTACCAAGAACTTGTCTCTTTATTGAAGACGTATTTAGATCTTATCTTCTTCAGACAAACTCATTGGTGTATCAACAATCTGTTGAGTTATCCCAACTTTTGGAGATTTGCGGAGTAGATCTACTTAAAGCATGGTGCTCTGTGCTAAAAGCCTTCAAAACAACCCAACAACAACTCTCCTACACTAAAAAAATCCTCCGTTTTACCTAAATGTATGCTGACATGTCAAATTGATTTCATTTCCTCCTTTGGAATAGGAGCCAAGCGATACATGTGATGGCTCTTGTAAGGAGGTTTTTGACAGTGTTTGGATTGATGCTCTCATAACTTAGGACAGTGCTGTCTGGAGGAAATCACTGTCTGAAAGATGTAATTTGGATATACACTTGGTTGAAAACACCTTATCAGAACAAAAACAATCTTAACAAGCCAAGTACCTGATTAGGAATTTAGCAGTGTAACATGCTGTACAAACTGTAAAATGGCATGTTTAGGAAGAATACAAATGCGCAAACTACACATCAAAATTAATTGACCAAAGAACAGTATGGCATAAAAGCTAAACATGGACCAGTATTGCAATATAATGCCAATCCTCAGTCAAATCTCATTTGACGATATATGAAAATATTTTCTTTGCTTTCTTAGCACGTTTGAGGTCTTGACCAGAACACCGTGTCCCACTTCGAATCCAGTGTTGTTAAAAGAGACACGTTAGAGGCTGGAGGTCAGCGGTGATGTGGAAGGCAGGAAGGAGCAGCTGAGGAAGGTCAAGGTGTTTGGTCCAGCAGAGAGGAGCAGGAGGTGGCTCCATGACCACAAAGAGTTGATGTTGTAGGAGATCAATGACCGGCTGGTACCTTTGCACTGCAGGAAGAATTACAGGGGTTTCCACAGCCCGGCAGAGGAGCTGTGAAGTGAGTGGCTTAAACTCTTCCCTTCCTCTGGAAAACTCCTTAGAAAACCTCGTTATAAAGTTTATCACAAATGCCATTTCCCACCCACCCAAATCAGAGGGAAGGGGCAATCCCAGAGCCCTCCTGGTCTGTTTTAGCAAGAAAAGAAAGTGGGACTACGGAAAGAGGTACATGTCTAATGTCACAGCACTCTTCCTGCTTACATACCATATGTATTCTTCATCTGGGGCATTTTCATATTACTGCCTTAATTTTACTGAAAAGGTTTTTATCATTCTCACAATACTATTCCTCATTGAACATTTTCTAATCACAATGAAACTTCCTCTTTCCTTGTGTCCTGCTTGGTTTTTAGTGTTTCATGTTTCTGAGGAGGTGAAGTACGATTGCTAGTGGATCAGGCAGTCCTTTCAAATGCTGTTTTTTGTAAATTGAAAGCCCAACTAAACCAGAAACCAGCAGCCCAGGGGTGGGAGGCATGGAGAGATTATTGCTAAGAGCAGCAAAAGAGGGGGATGAAATGTCTAGCTTTTGAAAAGTCCTTTTCGTAATGACACAGTTCTCTCAGTTTGGAGATGACAGAATAAATTAGAAAATATTCCTGCCAGCCTTAAAGATACTGCTTTAGGAAATCTAAGGTTGCCTAATGGACTGGAATATAATCTCCATGTTTTCAGTCTCCTCCATTTTACTCAAATCATTCACTTCAATAATTAAAGGATAATGAGCTGAGCAGTTTTTGCCTTTAGAACCAGCCCTCTCTGGATAGGGATTCAAAACAATTAAAAAAAAAAAAAATCCTGTCTACGAAGTTGTCTGCAGGTAATAGGAATATCCTTCACTTTCCCTCTCCTGGGGTTTCCTAGCTGCCATCTATCAGTCAGTGGCCAGATCATGGGGATTGATTAGGGGCCAAAGAAGAGGCTGCCCTTGTGCAGAAAGAACCATCAAAACCCACGTTCCCCACACAATTCCAGTCTCCCTCCTAGGACATGGGTTCCTATGCATCCATGTAAAGAACTTCATTGATTAGATAGGAAGAAAAATGGGATAAATCCTATTTACAGCATTTCTTAAACTTTTCTTGACCTCCCTGATGCTGTCACCTCTTGGACCTGCTCCCTTGCCCAGCACCAGGAAACATGCACAGAATCCCAGAATGTCAGGGATTGGAAGGGATCTCAAAAGCTCATCCAGTCCAACCCCCCTGCCAGAGCAGGAACACCCAGCTGAGGTTCCACAGGAAGGTGTCCAGGCGGGTTTGAATGTCTGCAGAGAAGGAGACTCCACAACCCCCCTGGGCAGCCTGGGCCAGGCTCTGCCACCCTCACCAGGAAGAAGTTTCTTCTCAAATTTAAGTGGAACCTTTTGTGTTCCAGTTTGTACCCATTGCCCCTTGTCCTATCACTGGTTGTCACTGAGAAGAGCCTGGCTCCATCCTCCTGACACTCACCCTTTAGATATCTGTAAACATTAATGAGGTCCCCCCTCAGTCTCCTCTTCTCCAGCTCCAGAGCCCCAGCTCCCTCAGCCTTTCCTCACACGGGAGATGCTCCACTCCCTTCAGCATCTTTGTTTCCCTACGCTGGACTCTCTCCAGCATTCGCCAAGAAGTGCTGCAGGAAGGAGATTTTTCACAAACTCTGCATTTTTAAAAAATCTACTGGAAAGACCCATAGCAGCCCTAACCAGTTCAAGCAAGAAAACATCCCTAAATCTTTATGTTCAAATGTACATGGCTGGATTCACCCCACTGAGCTGCAGGCATTTCCCTGGGGAACCCGAGGCGATGGCTGTGACCTTCGCTCCCTGTCCCCAGCGGGGACACGTAGATGTACCAGCAGGTACCTTGGTGATTTTCCAGCAATGCCCGGCCCTGTGCAAGCAGCAGCTCCCCCGGCCCGTGCCCAGCGCTCAGCTTTCTCCACAAAGAGCCCGAGTCCCTTCGAGCATCTTTTTTACAAGGGCTGGGCTTTCACAGGATCTGCCTTTTTAAAAGTGACTTGTGTAGAAATATGTCCATAAACAAAGATCAGTACTTGATATTTTTAAAGGGGCAAAGCTTGCTCTTTCTGCTTTTCTCCTAAAACCTACCCAAAGCCCATCCCCTCCCCTCATCACATTCTGCTGCCCCTGGCCACTGGGGGCATAAATAAATTAGTTATGAGTTTTTTCCAAGCAGTAAACTTTTTCTTCCTTCTTCTAAAGAAACACAGCAGTATCTAACAGCTTTCCTTGCTGGAGTTTGGGAGCTTTTCAGAACCATAAAATATTCATTTTAATTTTTTTTTTCCATTAGGTCTTAATTCTCAATATTTTATAAGAAGTTAAATTATCCAGGAGAACTGAGCTGTCATTTTTAGGAAAAAGAAAAGAAAAGAAAATCAAACCTAAAAAGCATTTTCCCAATTAGAAAATGATCATCAAGCACAATGCAGAGAACATTTCAGAAGGAGAGAACTGAGCTTGGTAAAGAACCAAGCACATATTTAAAAATCCCAAACTGTTTATTTTTCCTTCAGAGAGGACCAGTTTTAAGAACTGAACAGACTGAGATTCATTTACTCTTCTTCATCTTCCATCCCAGAATCAAACTGGTGCTCCCAATTCTTTCCTTTCAATAGAACTTTATTTTTGGGCCCTGTTTGCTGGACTGAACCCCACTTGGCTCCCAATGGCAGGTGGCCTGCACCCCAGCACACTCAGCAAATAAACATTTCAAGACCCAAATTAAAACTATGATCCCAGGATGCTCTGCTGGCCAAAAAATGCCACACACCCCCCTTTTTTTTTAATGTAGGAGCTCCAAAGCGCTTCTGTCTGTGCCCTGTGAGCATCCAGCCCTCTGTTCCAGGTCCCAGTCTTGGAGTCTGTTGGCTCAGCCAGGAGGGAGGAGAAGGGGGACAAAGGAGGATGTTTCATCAGAGCAAAGCTACCAATGAAAGAGGTAAAATGTGCAAAAACAGTTCTAGGTATCTTCTATATGACAAATAAGTTTGCGGTCTGCCTTGATGCCTTTTGGACAAACTATAGATATAAATTTGGCCCCTGGAAAAAGGGAAGGAGTGAGAAAGGGTGATATGCCATGGCCCAGATGTGGTGCATAAGGGACAGCAAGTGAATGGTCGCATGGGAGGGAAGAGGTGGCACATGTGCACCCTTCTGCATAGTCCTTGGTGGGAATACACAGATTTATACCAGTTTGAACGCCAGCAGGGGAAACCCAACTTTGGCATGTTTCAGACCCTGTCTAACCACAGAAAACTTTCTCCCATGACCCAGTTCTGTATCAGGACTAGTGAGCCTCTCTGCTGACACATCCAGGGCATCACAGTGCCATGAAATGTCACCTAATTGTCCCCATAGAAGCAGCTTTCCGCCTCCCCCTTTTCCTCTGCAGAGGCTGGAAGAGAGCTGCAACTCAGCACATGCATCAATGACCGGTGACCACTGCTATTATGTAGCGTGGTGGGGTTAGAATTTGCCATAACCTTCCTCATTAATGACACACAGTTAAAGGTTCTTAATTATGAACTCACTTGCTGACATTAAACTGTTTTACTGTCCAAGAGGCAAAACTGGGCTGGATGCAAAGTGCCGGAGGTTCATCCTTCTCTCTGATGAACCAGTCACCCTCTCTCAACACTATCTCCATCCCCACCCCCTCCTCGTCCTCCAATTTGGGAAATAATTTGCATTCTTCCTCTGAAAGCATTAATTGAGAGGAGAACAAACGGAGTCCCAGGCAATTTTGAACAAGCCTCATTACTGACTGGGGGCTTGTTTTGAATCCGCGTCCGTCAAAACAACAATTGCAACGCCTTGGCCCGGCACCAAAACTGTACTGGGAGGGCTGGTGGGAGAGACGGGGTTTTTGTTCTCTGGGAGCCAGTTGTGCACCTTTAATGATGACTATTGCAGCCTGCCCCAGGCTGATTGCTGCACAGCCCGCTGTGTCCGTTCCCGCATTAAGCTCTTATTACCCAGCAGCAGGACGAAAACCACGGGCAGGGACGTGCCACCCCTGTACCATGCCGCTGGGCTCCCAGACAATGTCACGCTTCTCTGACCAGGGACCACCCGCAGCAGGAGATGCCACTTGCAATTAGGACATGTTTGTTTTCTGCCTTGCCTGACTTTGCCCCAGCTGGAGGAGAATTCCAGCCCAGGCTGGGGTAAGACATGAGCAGAGCCCTTTGTGGAGAACCTTGGCCCAAAGGGATGAAGTATCTTCTGCTCCTCTGCCTGGGTGGACGGGGAGCTTCTCAAGGCACAGGGAAACTGCACAGGTTTTCAGCCAGGCTCTGCAGCAGCTTCCCATGGCTTTTTTTCTGCTGTGCCCTCTTGCTTCTTTCGTCCCAAATTCCCATCTTCAACTGCCTCTCAGCTCATTGGATGGGATGATCTCATCTAGCTTCAGACATGTTAGACGTCTAAGCGAGGTACATAAGTCAATGTGGGGAGACGGGAGTCTAAGACAGAGCTAAAGATGTGCTGCATTTCTCCATCACCCTTTTGGAGATCAACCCATTGACTTCCTTTCCATCCTCGCTATCTCACTGGTTTAAATTGCTGCATTATCCTAAGCTGGCTGGTAATTCTGGAATGGGTGAGAAGGATGCAAGGGAAGGAAAGAGAAGATATTTTTTTTGCAGCAGCAGCAGCATCCAGAGCTGTTTGGACCCAGAGGTTTTGCTTTCAGCCCACCTCTGCTTTTCTCCAATTCCAAAGAGAAAGCCAGTAAGAAAAAAGCAGCCATGGATCAGTATAAGGGCTAAGGCTGCTGCCAGGGGGGCCAGCAGGCTTGTCCCCTGATGCTGGATCAGCTCTGTGGGATAATCACTTGCTAGATATTCTTGCTAGAGGTATGAGCAATCATTTCAAAAGCTTTCTTTGTGTTTGCTCTTTGTAACCTATACTGAAATACCAGCATGTAAGAGCAAAAGAACTGCACTTAACGTGTTTCAGGATAAAGATTTTGCTAGCCTGGGCTGTACGTGTGGAGCTCATCACTGCCATGGTTCTCATACAAGTGCCCAGCTGATATAAAGTGGTCCTCAAACAGTCTAATTGTAACTGTTTTCTCTAAACATTTACAACCAACAAAATGTGCATGTGTACGTTCAGCAGAGGGCCAAGGAGAAAAACAGCAGCTGCTCCCTGCATTCCTGCTGGAGCTTGTATATATTCCAGTGCTTTTTAAAGCATCTATTTACATTTGCATTTTGGATCCTTCTTCGCTTCCCAAGGAGACTTGGCCAAATCCAGCACTGGTGCAAAATGGAGACAAGAAGAACTAAACCATGGAACCGTAGAATAGTTTGTGTTGGAGGGAACTTTCAAAGCTTATCCAGTGCCATCCCTGCCATGAGCAGGGACATCCTCACCAGCTCAGGTTGCTCAGAGCCCCATCCAGCCTGGCCTGGGATGTCTCCAGGGATGGTTCAGCCACCACCTCTCTGGCCAACCTGGGCCAGGCTCTCACCACCTTTATTGTAAAAATTCTTTCACATGTCTAGCCTGAGTCTCCCTGAGAAAGAACCTCATCTCTGCATCTGTCCAACCCCTCCAGGGATGGTGACTCCCCCCCTGGCTCCAAGCTCCTTTCAGGCAGTTCAGAGATCAGAAGGTCTCCCCTCAGCTCCTGTTCTCCAGCTGAACCCCCCAGGTCCCTCAGCCGCTCCCATCACACTTGTGCTCCAGCCCCTCACCAGCTCTGTTCCCTTCTCTCAATTTGCTTCAGCACCTCAAGGGCTTTCTTGGTGTGAGGGGCCCAAAACTGACCTCAGGATTCAAGGTGCATCCTCACCAGTTGTATAATAACATATAATAACTTATAATAACTCAATATTGTGTAATAACATCACTTATGTCTGGGCAGCTCAAGGCTGGCAGTGATGGGAAACTGCCTTGGACGTCCCAGCTCCACCTGCAAATGAGCACGGCAGCGCTACAGCTCCTTTGCTTTCAAATTGGAGCACGGCTGCTCATAGGAAGATAGGAGCTTTTTATAGCTGGATAAATTGTGTTGGCTCCAGCAATGAGCACAGACCCACCATGGAAAGGCCGCAGGAGACAGTTTCTGCTCAGCAGGAGCTGTGGTTCGGCTCTTAGCAGCTTCTGAGAAGTAACGAAGCAGCTACCGAATGTAGGCTGTGAGGAAGGAAAGTGCCGTCCGTCAGCCCCATGTCGTGCTCTGGAGAACAGTATTTTTATCAGACAGCATGTGATAATTTCAGTCTTTCCCTGCTTAATGTTGTCTCAGAGCAGCACAAATCCCATCTCATTTCTTACTAACTGTTCATTCGGATTATGAGGAGCCATAGATGCTGTTTACAAGGTGAACGCTTTGCTTTTTACAAAGAATAAAGTGCATGAGGCTGCTGAGGCTCATTTCGGGAACCCAGCACTTTCTGATTTTTGCTAAGATGTCTTGAAGCTGCAGGTAATTGAGAAACCTGATCAGGGGAAGAGGAAAAGGCCGTTTGGCTGCTATGTCTGATGCTTCCCCTCCCTCCCTGCTCTTTCCCCTACCTTTGCGTGGAGAGGATCCCCAAAGCAAAGGGCATAATACATTTACATTTCTGGTTCATTCCAGATGTTCGAAGATAAAGACCTCTTAGCATATACCAAGATACTTCATGATCTTACATATTACAAAACAAAGCCGCAAGGAGATGGCGAAAATCATCCAGTGTGCATTTTCAGAGCTTTGCCCTAGGACTGGAATATCCTGTGCAACATGTTAAAATATCCTACAATTCCTTCTGCAGAGGCATAACCCCATAAACCCAGTGTTGCCCTGGTAGAGTGCAGGGACCTGCTCCTCTCTCCCCCAAGCTCCCTCCCATTCTGTGTAATTATCTGGTGCACCACAGCAGGTACCTTGCACGGTTGGTCACCTTTAATGGCTCCTCAACAGTAGAGATTTAATTACATTAGCAGGTTCAAAAACAAACATGGAAATGAAGAGAAAATAGGGCTGGAATGTTAAGCATAAAAAAAAATCATCACTTAACAGTGACATTAACAAATGATGTTCATTATTTATTTTCCAAATGACCAAGCCTGATCTCTGATGAAGATGTAGGGAATTCCAGTAATTCTCTTTTAATCATTTCACTTTGCACGATGGAAGATGGGAACCGCTCACCAGTAACACAGCGCTGGGCTGAAGGGGAGATGCAATTCTTTATGAAAGACGAGCGTGTGTTTTGTCTTGGCGCAGCATCAATGTGACCAGAGACCGAGACAGAGGGAGAGAGAAGTGCCGCGGTGTTTTAATCAGCGAGCAGGTTTCATTCACAGGCTCAGGAGAGCCTGCTGATCAGCTTTGCTTCCACGTGGCTGCACCTCCAGAAAGGAAATAAAGAGCTGAATGGAGTAAAGCAGTGTAATTTCATAGCAGTTAACAGCAAGACACCAAAAAAACAACATTGTTTTTTGCTTTAGCCTTCCTTGAAGATCCATCATTTTTGTGCCTGCGTGAATCTCTGCTGAATTCCTGAAAACATGAGTTTATTTATATTTGTGTTACTCGTTGCCATTTGCCTGTGTTAGCTGCCACCATCTGGTTTCACCTGCGTGGGTTGTGCTGCGCATCCCATATCAGACCCTGCTTTCATCCCCAGATTTCATAACAAATCTTTGCAAAAAGTGGAGACGGGAACTTTGATACAACGCTGCACTCCATCAGCATGTAATATGGAGGAGCTTATGTGCTTCTTTAGCGGCTGTATTTTCTCCTTGCTCACTTTTTGAAGTCACTGTCCCTGCATATTTTTCCATATGCAGAAGTGCTCGCGGCTGATTCAGTGACTGCAGAGGTGTTTGCTTTTGTAAGCAGATGTGCTCTCAGGAGAACGTGCATGTGCATTTGTGTGGGATGTGACAGGACACGCTGTACCACAGCATGCAAAATAATACATAGCTGTTGTTTTTGTCTGGTTTTGTGTTGTTACCGCCGTGGGTCTCGTATAATACGTACCATGTATGACCAAACCTCACGGTGGGAAATGTTCCTCACTGTCCCATAGTCCTCATTTCTGCATCACAGCCCTGACTTCAACACTTCTCAGGCAGAGATGGTTTTCAGACACTGCTAATGAATCCAAGTGTGCACCTGTATTGCCTGTAATAGACCTTGCCCTCCTACATCCTATACACCTGAAAAAGGCAACCTCTGCTCCAAAACCCTTGCAGCAACATCTGATGGTGCTTTCCTGCAGTACTTACAAACCGATTAGCCCTGCACCAGGCAATTTGTTAGTGCACCATGCATCCCAATGCAGTGACAGCTTGCATTGCTTTGCAAGTACAGACACACCTGTAATAGCTTTTGAGCCCATAAACAGCACCGCAGGCATGTGGGGTGGATTCATCTGCTCTTTTCCTGTGGTGTTATATATGGATTTGTGTCTGTTCCTGATGGAACTTAGAGCACCTTTCTATCACCCGGTTGTATTTTGCTTGTATCTGTATGAGCAGGCTGTGCCTGCAGAGGGGTCTGTCACCTGCGGCACAGCGGGTCTCAGCTCGCTGCCCAGCTGTGAGGACGTCAAGATGACGGGTGATGACACCATTTATTAGGATGTTTAGTCACTTCTTTGCTGTCCTAACTGCTCCTACACCTGGCAGTGATTTCTTGTCCTTGTATTATCAGTGTTGTTTCTCAGACATTCTGAGAGCGGCAGGAATGGGAGTTAAATTTTCTTAAAATGCTGGAGATAGGCAAATGTATTTCAGATACCCTGTTCTGGCTGAGCTAACTAATAGCAAGGGGTTGATTGAATCTGTGGTGATTTCTGTGCTGTTCTAGACAACACATTCAGCTCTGATACAGGAAACTGTTACCGCAAAAACCTTCCAGCCCTTTTGTGAAGGACTTGGCATAGGATGGGCATTAAAGTCTGGATGCCCATCCCCTTTAATGCTAACGAGAACCAAACCTCCTAGCTCAGTGGATTATTTCTGCATTCGGCTTAGCAGAATTGGTGTGGGAGTAACAGCAGAGCTCTCCTCGTGTGCTATTCTGGTCCAGCTCTGCTTTGTGCTCATACAGTCAAACTGCTCCTTGTGATATAGGGTCCATATGGAAACTGCAGCTTTGCCGATGCAGCCGTCTCTGTGCTGGGACTGGAGTGGACATAGTCCTGTCCATCAGTCTTGTCAGTCCGTCCAGCAGTGAAAGGCTGGTGGGTTCTGATGGTATGAGGCTGAAAAACCCCAGTTGTCTCCCTCTTTTTATTCCTCATAGTTCTAGGGAGAAGAAATAGATTTCAGGAGAGAGTGAAAAACACCCCCATGGCAGTTTTACTGCTGTAGTGACCATCAGGCAGACAAAATGTCATTCACACAAAGTGTGACACAAGACAGTGTCCCAACACCAAATAATCCTAAAGGACTTCGCTTTGAGGTGTAATAAAAGCTGCCTTGTGCTCCCCAGACTCGCAGCTGTGGTGATTCTGTACAGTTATCTCTGCTCTGCATCAGGGAAACTGAGGCACTGCCATGGCAAAATCAGACCGCACGACACACCGGTCCATGGAGTTTGGAGTGCCCCAGGCAACAACCCCCAGACGATTTAAAATGAAGGAGACACAGTTACGCTGCCTGATTCTCCAAAGGACAGACATCCGTGGGGTACCCCAGGCTGACAGGAGGCAGGGACATGGGCACTTGGCTTTCCTTGCCAGGACTCAGGGGTGCACTGCGCAAACCCTGAAGGTTCTGAGTTCCCCATGGAAGAGATGACAGGATCTCGGCTACCCTGGGTTCACCAGGAAGACACTGCGCGATGACCGCTCGTGAACACTAAACACAAGCAAGCAGGAGCTGAAGGTTCCTCCTCCGTCCATTGTTATTGCTGTCCCCAGCGTAAGGAAGGTCTGTGCCACAACAGGAGCCACTTGCCACCTCCATTTGTGGAAATCCTGGCTTGGATCCTGAGGCAGGGCCTGGTCTGCTGCCCGGGCCAGCAGCACCCTGCCCTGGCCACAAACCAGGCAGTTTCTGCTCAAAGCCTCAGATTGATTACTTTGGCTTTCAGAGGCAACATATAAACATTCCCAGTGAAGACACTTCTTCCAAGGGGCTCGGCCAAGTGGGGTTTCCTCCTCCACATTTATGGGAAAGCATTTTGTTTAGATAGAAAAGCAAACAAGCAGATCCCCACACTCCTCCCCAGCACATCTCCACCAGCTTGCTGGCCTCTGGGATGGGAGATTTAGCACAAACTCAAGGGAAATTTGCATCAAGAGTCCCTTATTAAAATCCCGGCAATGTCTCTGTGGGACGTGAGGCACCACAGGCTGGCTTAGGAGCTGGGAGAGGGTGGGAGGCAGCCTGCAAACTGAGAATTACCCTGAGATTCATTACAGCAGGTAAATGCTTCCCCTAAGGACTCTTCTAGCTCGTGACTCAATACCACAGCCTACTTACAGCCCAGGAGGCTAAAAAATGTGGTATCACTTGTACTGTGTTCTTGGGAACTAGGAAAGAAGAGACAGTTTGGATTTTGCCCTTCAAGGCTACAACTAGGTTGAAAATTCACCTCTGCATGAACACCAACAGAAAGATTTACACCCATGAAGTACTACTCAAAATAGGCTTTAAGTGAGAATTAATTGGGATCTGTACCTCTGAGAAAGGTGAATTTCCCCTGGGCCTGAATAAGTTCTGCCTGAGCCTTTCATAGAGTTATTATTTCTTTCGTTAAAGGGGGAGAAAAAGGGATGAAAATCTCCACTGAGAACAGCTGGCTAATTTTCACTCTTTCTTTATAAACTCGGGCCAAGACCTGGTTCCTGGCAAGCACAGACCCACCATCTGCAGGAGGAGAGGCCTCTGGCCTCCCCAGCTTGCTGGAATTTTCCAGCTGATGTGAAGTATTTCCCAAGCTAACGACAATGTCTGTTGAAGTAGGATGAGGTAGCCAGCTGGTCATTTTTGTGATGCATCACTGAGTATCACAAGGCAAGTGACTGAAGACAAACCCAACCTTGTGCAGAGCTGGACTCCACAACCATGCTCCATGGTCAGGTTTTCTTTCTGAGCATAATCTGAGGAACAGGAGCCTCCTAATCTCACGTTGGCCTTCTGCAGTTTGCTCCTTGATTTTTGGGACCAGCAGAAGGGAAGGGTCTAATATAACTCCCATGTCACCACTGACCTCAAAAGATCCACCGTCAGTCTCATAAACACTGGTACTACGGTCTCCTCACCAGCAAATTTCCAAGGGCCTTATATGGCAGGTCAAAAATCTGTTTATTCCCGTGCACACCTTGGGAAAATGAGACCCAGTGCTGAGAAGTGACTTCACAAACTCGCCTGTCCAGCAGCACCATCAGCCTCCTAAGGGCCAACCTATGGCCATGACCTTGCTGGAAGTACTGGTCCACCACCTCCCAAACCTTTGTGATTTGACACCAGATGCTTCTAAAAGTCCTTTTATGGCTGATCAATGGCTTCAGCAGGAAACAAGACAGTGGGATGCACCCATGGTACCCACAGAGCAGTGATGGCATCTCCATAGGCATTGGCAGGACTGGCATTGAGGGAGACGGTGAGGAGTGAAAACATCAGGACTGATCTTGCCACTAATTCTGACCAAGCTGAAATCCTCGGACAGGGGGAAAGGCCGAGATTAGCAAACATCAGTCTTAGAGACCAACTGCCCTGGAGCAGTGATCTAGCAACTCTCACCTCCAAGCCCCTAAGCCCCCTCCATCCTCTTCAAAGTTCAGCCACAACACAAAGTTCCTGATCAGTGACACGCTGGGCACCCGCAGGAAGGAGGCAGCTCAGGGGTTAAGGCTCTTGGCAGCATTTCAGTTGTACGATGCAGTAAAATATTTTATGACATTTTTACAATATTGCGCAATGGGATTTTGAGACCTCAAAAGAAAACACTACGTAAAAGTAAGATGCAACTGAGTGGAGCAAGCCCAGCAGGTACGAGTTTATCTCTTTTCCCGCCCTCTCTTCCCCTCTCCGGCTGCCCTTGCTGCAGGCAGGAGCATTTTCTCCCCATGCCCCACTTTCCCTGGCGCTTCTCAGCACATCTGTGCCGTTTTTATGTGCGTGCCACATAGTTCCACAGTGAGCACATATTACATGTTGCTACAAACAGCCCCAATAAACGTGAGAGCCAAGTGTGCCTAAATATTACAACATATTAAACACCTTTTAGCCTGATACATAACCTTGCAATTGGCACAAAAAATCACAAGATTTGTCTTTCAATGGGATTCCATGGTTGCCATTGTCTGATTGCTGTGTGACATCATGGCTTGGGACACTGGTGGCAGGGACAGGAGATGCAAGCTTGCAGCAAACAGCTAAAATCCTTTAGGTTACTAATTTGATGGCCCCCAAAACTAACTCCAGTGATTATGAATCAAGGAAAAACACGCTCATCTTGAAAGGATAGGGGGTGTTTCATTTTACAGTGAGACATGGAAAAAGAGCAGATGTCTGAAAGAAAGGGCTGAAGTGAGTTCATCAGCAATAAAGCTTATCCCAGTGGTTCAGCATCCTCCTAACTACATGGAGGTCACCCTCATTGCAGAAGATCAAGGTTGCCTCTGGGCAGTCCTGGAACAGGCACAGCAAAGATCCTTCAGCAGATGTGGGATGGTCACCCAGATGTGCTGAGCATGGTTGTATCTGTCCTTGCACCTTAGTCCTTGTAGGAGATGGTCTAAGGTGAAAGATCAGGCTGTCTCTGAGCCAAAGATCACTGAGGCTGTGAGAGTGTCCTGGGGAAGTGACACTGTCCCAGGCACAGGATGCTGGACCAGCTCACCCTGGTCAGGACCAGCTGGGTCATTTTGTTGATCTCCTGTTACCCTCTCCACAAATGACACTCCACTTTGAATGCACTGGGTAGGTAGAAAATTTATCTGCAATTTCAAGGTAAATTTGGCCAGAATTGTTCCAGACACTCTGAGATCAGAGATCACCATGTAAAAACATGCAGGAGATTTAACACAAATCCCCAAAAGAGGAGTTTTTAGCTCCCTCTCGCATGCTCTTCTTTCCTTGTTTCAACCCTTCTGGTAACAACGTGGGACAGGAATGTGCTTTTATAACCAAGGCAGGGATGAGATTCTTCTGTAATCACGTTATTCCAGGAACTGACACTCTAAGAAAAATCCCAAATATCACAGGGCTTGGCATAAAATCATACAAATTGGCAACACTACATTCAGAGCGAGGCAAGCTAAGAAAAGCCTAATCCAATCTTATGCTTTAGAGGACCAGCAGAGCAGCAGCAGATTGCATGGGGTGGTTGGGAAAGACACACTTGTCCCCGCATGGGACGTGTCCAGGCTCTTGGTGAAGCAGACAGGGGGGTCTCAGAAGAAGCTCCAATGTTTGAACTTCTGCAGGCAGAGACATCCAACATCACGGCTTATTTGTTTGATCAAACAGAGCAAATCCCTCACTCTGATCCTGCTGATGGCTCTAAATTGCTTTAACTGTGGTTAAATGAACCACACAATACATTTTCAATGTAAGCATCTTTTTTAATAGTTCTTTGGCCTGACTTCAGTAGGTGGTTCAGCTTTCTTGGAATGTTCTGCTGAGAAACTACCTCTTAAAAACTAAGACATGAGGCTTTTGGTGCCCCAGCTTGGGCTCCTAAAGCACCTGCAGCTCATCCTGGGCATTTCTTCTTCCAGGGTTTGTTGTGAAGCATCTTTTAGTGGCAGCCGCTCTCCTGGGAGATCGTGCTTGGACACCTCCCTGGGTGCCCTGACTCCTGGGCCAGCTGCTATCAATGGCATCAGAACTTGGATTACATCAATTCTTCTGACATTGCCCAACTGAAACCCTGCTCCCCAAGGGAGGCCCAGCTGAATTGACTGTGGTTATTAATATTGTATTATCAGCAGCCAGATGGTCCAGAGACAGGCAGTTTTCATACATTTTACCAATGTCCTTCAGTGGAAAATGATTCCCACTTCTCTTTCATCCTCGTGTACTTCAAGTAGAACAGCGGCACCCTCCGCTGCGAGCGGTCACCATGAGGAAGTGCCTGGCTGGAGACCAGATGTGAAAAGGTACTCGTGTGTGTTTTAATTAAAGCAGCTCCATGGAATGGCTGGAGGTCCTTCCTGCCAAGTCTAGAAAATGCCCAGAGCAGCTTCACTGGAAGGGCTCTCACCTTTACTCTTTTTTTTTTTTTTTTTTTTTTTTTTTCCCCACTTTTGCTGACTTTTTGACTTTTCAATTGATACTGGAAGAGCTCACAGTGGTGGGTCCTGGTTAGAAAAGTGACCATGGACAGGTGCTCCAAGGAGGTCTTTAACCGAGAGTTTTTTCTGGCTCCCAGGGGAGATTCAGTCCAAGAAATAGTCCTATGGGTACCTCTTTGTAGGTCATTTCACTTGATCCTAGATCCAGCATTGACCATTTGGTCCTTCCACACTTGAGATGCAAATAATGGTTGAGATAAACACAAAGAAGACCCTGGGCTTTATATGGCCAGAGGATATTGCCCTGCATCATTCCACATGCCCTGCAGTGTGCTGGACTGTCCCCTTCTGAGGTCGCCAGGACTGAGCCCAGTCCTGGCTCTGACACCAGCTCACCCCGTGGCCCTTGGCATGTCCCTGCAGTACCTTGGTGCCCACACTGATACCCGAACATCACCCTTACCTCATACCCTTGCAGCAATGTGTGGTTTTCCAGGGCTTGTCCTGCAGGAAAACATCTCTCCAAGGCATGGTGGTGACTAGGTTATCCAATGACAGGCTAACACCTCCCTCAAAGTGTCACCAGCACGTCAGATTGGGAACACAGACCTCTGTTGTTAACTCCCCTCCTAATGAGTATTGCTACTGACAGCTCCAGTGTGACCTCAGAGACTGTTTAAGGCTGGGCTGGAGTCTCAGGAGGTGTGGACGGGGTCTCAGGAGAGAGTGCTGGTGATACCAAGAGCTCTGGGAAATGAGCTGCAAGCAGACTCCTGATACAATATAAATACAACAGGAAAAAATTTGTGTTGGTAGCATAACTCTCATTGCTGGCCCAAATGTTCTGGTGCTCAGTCACAGTGTTTCAGCACATCATTGGCCAAATCTGAAATAGTTCATCTTTCAAGTATTTTCTTCTTAGACAAAGTTTTCCCTCCCCAACAACTGTCCAGGGAAGAGACACATCTCACACACAACCAGAAGCAGAACCAGTCAAAAGCACATTGCTGTGAAGGAAACCGTCCTTTGGCTAGGCTGGAGCATACCCAGAGCTGCCTCCTGAGCCTCAGACACAACATCCCAGGTGCTGTTTCTCCAGCCACACATCCATGGACCAGCCCGAGGCTGTGATCCAATGCAGCGACCGGGACCTGCTCTGGGATGGAGCAGCCAAGCCCTGTTTTGTTTATTTTCCAGTTGATCCACGGGTGAGGGCTCACCTGATGCCCACGCTGCCAGGACCAGCATGTGCTCCCCAGGCTGGCCGCTCGCTGGGAACATCACCAGCAAAATAGCAAACAGATGTCATCCAAGATCATTCATAAATATTTCATAGCAGCCTATGAGCCACCTGGTGAAAAACAGAGACCTCAGCGCCGGCTCTGAGCTTATTACTGAACACCGACAAATGCTTCTAATTGGGTCGGTGACAATGACAATATTATTGACAGCAACAGAGAGAACAACCCGCTATGGTTTATTTGTTTTGCTGTGAGTACCTACACTAATAAAATGTAAATTTAGGATGATGGATAAGACTTTGTGGAGAGCTTCTTCCCTGTCTTATTAGATTAATACAGAAATGTGAGCAAAGAGGGAGATGCTAGGGAACAAGGTGACGCCTGCAGAGATGGGCACTGCTCTGAGGTGCAGGAGAAGTGCAAAGGGAATCACTTGGAAGTAAGGTCACTGGTGTTTTCACCCAAACAGGAGCCATGGAGTGATGAGGGTAGGGGAATATTTTCCAGAAATCCAACCCATTTCCTATTAGATTGAACAGCAACCCTGAAACCCCATTGTGTCGCACATGGACACTGTGAACAGGACGTTTTCCCAAAGGGCTGCTACTGCAATCAGAGCAAAAATCCCATTTTCTCAGCTGGTTCCCAATGAGAGAGATCTGAGAAATTGGGAGAAATGAAATGAAGTGGGAGAGGGCGCAGGAATCAAAAAGACTTTTGGCCTCTGTTCCCGGCTCTGCTGTGTATGTGCCACACAGCTCTCATCTCCCAGAGGCTGCAGTGCTGTCCCCGTGTCACCAGGGATGACGTGACACTTGATTTGTTGCTGTTTGCAGAGAATTCTGAGGTCTTTGCTTGAAAGGAGCTTTTATTAAAGTTCCTGCATGCTAAGAACTGCCTAGGACTAATAAACACGGTTTAAGAAAAGTAATTTGGGGACATGACGGCAGCTTGGTTCTGTGTGCTTTTGGGCGCATAATCATGTGTGTGTGTAAGAGAGTGCATGTAGTTCACAAATTCTCCTGAGATCCCCCTTCCATTTGGAGGCAAAAGACTCCCATATGAACATAAGTCCCGGTATGGCGATATTTTATATGCAAGTATTAATCCTCTTTTTAAGCAGCTCGTTTATTAAAGCTCGGCAAGTTTCGATTTTTGAAGCTGGTTTCTTGAGCTGTCATTATCCTCCTGCTGGAGCAGATTAGCGGATTGCTGGGAGGATGCAATTTGAGCTCAATTAATTCTGCTTCAAGTCTCAGTTCAGTGTTGCTAAATAGCTCTCAAACCCTCTCACCAGGCTCTCCAGCACTTTGCTGCCCATGGAATGCTGCTGTGGGACTGTTTCTGCTGGGGAGTCCTGCCCCACACCAGCCCCATATCACTGGCACACACCAAACATGTTTGCACCATCACTCCCGCTTTTCTAGAGGATTTTTACAAGACTTTCTGCTCACTTACCTTAAAGCATCTTGCGTCCAGGGTGCAAACATTAAGTTCATCTTGCAAAATACCAACTCTGGCGTTCAATTTTTATTTCTCTTTTGTATCACTGCTGTTAAATCAGTTAAACCATTGGAGCAATCATTTTCATGTCTGCTTGGATACAGCAATGAGAGGGAACGGCAGAGTAAAGCAGATAATATATAAAGTACTGAAATAAAAATAGTCAGTTCCCAAGACAGGGTTTCTTTTTTTTCCTTGGGTAAGACTTGCCTTGACTGTCATAAGTAGGATTAAACTGGAGCCTTGACTTAACCTGCTGGGCGCATGGCCTACAAATCCTCACTCATGTGGTGAGGTTTATGCGGGTGGAAAGTGGGCTCCTGGCATGTGTAAAGTGAGGACTGTGTAAAGCACGGCCGGAGCGGAGCCATCGACTGCTCCTTCTTCCAGGCAGGAATTGTCTTTTCTTTACGTGCCTTTGCAAAACCTGTAAAACTGGGACCGGATCCAGGACTATCCAAATCATTATTAATCTTGACCTAGTTTACAAACAGGTATCAAGTCCACTTCCTTCGTTCCTGTCCCTCCTCTCTCTTCCTTCCTTGCTCTCCCTCTTGTGCTCACAAGTATATACTGCACATCCTCTTTCCTGCTTCCAGAAAGCATCAGTTACAATGAACCTTCCTTATTTATTTTCTTTAAACAGAAATACAAACCTTATCAGGATATTCATCAACTTGCCTACTCTCACTGGATGCTCAGGAGAGGGGAGTTTAGGTACCAGGAGGCTGTCTAAGGCATCACCATCAGCATGGAAATGGAGCAGATGAATCTTGTAGCTGCTCCTACTACTTTTATTTTAAGACAAGGTGGACTTCCAAAGTTCAGACCATCTGAAAGAGAAAGGACTGGGGCAGGTGGAGGGATGGAGCTGTTTTCTCAGCAAGGCAGATTCAATGTGCAGGCTGTTTCCAGCACTTGTGCAGAGGGAGTTAAAGGCCCCATGACAGCTGCAGACTCATCACCCACAGCCTCCTCTCTCCAAACACCCAAGCTGCAATGTGACAAAACAGATTCTGAATTGAATTGCCAGGTGGGACCACAGGCCCCAAACAGCAAAAGCTCTTGGCTCAAGCTGGAAGACATGAGTGGAAATGCACGTTTCTGTCTTCTTCATATTGATCTTCTAGATGTCTCAGGGGCTTGCTTTTGTGCTGCCATTTACCTGCACATAGCCTTTCAAGCACAACCCCAGGGCATATATGCTGAGAAGCTTCAGTCCTGTGTTATTGCTGTAAGCACAAAGATGCAAACCAGACCAGACGGAGACTGTCCCATGAGCTTGATGGTATCATTTGTACCCAGCTGACTGTGCACATGAGCCTTGGGAGCTGGCAATGTTTTGCACCTGGGCTGAGGACAGTCCCAGGCACTGGTGGCGCAGACAAGCCTTTCTGCACTTCTCAAATGAAAGGCAGAAAACGTGGCTCACTGGGAAACCTCAGCTTCAAAGGGATTCCCCTGGCGCATTCCAGCCCCTTGGCCCATGAGGCAGCAGCCTGAAAAAATACTCATTCCCTGAAGGTCAGCGTGAAACACAGCGGCGCCCCAGCCAGGAGTGAAGGGCACAGCTGAGGGACACGCCAGGATGGTCCTGCCACTGTCCACAGCTGCCACACTCCAGCATCCCCCACCAAAACGCCTCTGCTGTCTTGATATACTCTCTTTTCATTCCCCTTTGCATGTGGGTTGGGACAGAAAGCCCTGTCTGCTCGCAAGGACCTTTCCATGACTGTGGGTGGTTTGTGGCTATTGACTGAAGGGAGCTGGATCGATACACAATCTGTGTTGCCTTTGTGGTGGGGAATACTCCAAAACACAGTGAAATGCTTGGACAGGCCCAAAGGAGGATGTCACAGCTGGGGATCATGACCCCAGCAGATGCCTGCTTCTGTGGGGCCACCCCGACTTTCCCAAATATCCCCATGGGGTGATTCCCAGCTTGGGAACAACTGTGAAACACACAGGCAGGGCTCGCATGCCAGCACATGGATACCGGCTTTCCATCCTGAGGCAGGACAGCCTCGTGCATAGACCCAGTAACCACCACCTGGGATAATCTTCATTTTGGAGCATGACTCCCACCTTGGAGCCTTTTAGATGCACAAGTGTGCTGAAATCACCAAAGTCACCCAACCTCCCCCATGCCAAGGCTGAGCTGCCCTTGCCAGGGCTGTACAGAGCTTCTTGGAAGTCAGAACCACAGCCCTTAACCCAAGAGGCCCTGCAGACTGTGATGCCTTAAAAACTTCTCTTTACACATTAATTTTTCTGGTAGAACCCCATAGCTTGGAGAGTTAATAAAAGCGTCAGCTAACTGGGGAAGGAGACTCAGAGGAGTTTATGCAAATGACATGGGGGGGCTTCAATACTGCACTTCCCTGCTACAATTTCCAAGGCATTTTTGCCAACTGATGTTGACATGCTCTTTCATCCACCGCTGTGTCAGTCAACCAGCAGCTCATAACACCCAGCCCGGCTGGAAAGAGAACGAGCAGCTTCCAAAAATCACAGCCCCGTGTCTCACCACTGGCACTAGTGCTCAGGGCGGGAGCCGAACAGGCCTGGAGAAGGGGCAGGAGGCGCAGGGCGGGCAGGCGGGGAGGAAGATGCTTTTGGCAAGCAGAAAAAGAGATGGTTAGTGGAGATTTTTTTTTTTTACCTGTGAAATGGGGCCATATTTTTCGAGGACCTTTCCTTGTGGTGTCATATCACTGGAGACGATCTACCATTAAAATTACCATTATTTACTGATTAAACAAAAACCAGCCCTGCCTTAAGCTAAGCCAAAGGCGCCATCTCCCCTCGGTGAAGGTGATGTCAGAAAACAAGACCACCCTCACCAAACCCCTTCAACAGGAGGTTCAAAAGGGCTGACCCAAGGGTGAGGATCAGCTCCAGGACACCATCCAGAAAGAAAAATCACCTGACATATCTCTAGAGCAATTAGATCCCAAAAGAAGGTGATTTGTTAATGCCGCGGGTCCATCTCTTTTGTGTAGAGCCCGGACATCTGGCAGAAGCACAAGGGGCCGGTGGTAGCCGCTCCATCCCATTGCTGGCCAGCGAGCTGTGCTCATTGAAACACTGACCGCGATTCTCATGCAAATGGCTGGACGGCAAGAACAGATGTGAAACATTTGGTTCTGTTCTTGTTGGCTTGTAAAGAAATAATGCGACTGGAAGGGGGGAAAAAAAGGGGCCAAGCAGGGTGTGGGGGGAGAAAGTTTATAACAATGGTTCTCCCTTGGTGGCCCAAAGCGATGGAGTTTATGTCAGGCTGTGCCAAATTCATATCTCTAAGTGAATGGGACTAGCCCTGTCAAGCTTTGAGGTAGGGGCAATACACAAATATTATAAATACAGAGAAGTGTAGAAGCTGTGTCATGTCCAGTGTGGAGCTATCAATCATCTCCTCCCCATCCTGAGTTTATAAAGTGGTTTCTGATGGTACTTAGACAGTTTACGCCGGCCGTGCGGACTGGCTGGAAAAGCTGACTGCATGCTCCAAGTATGTCGCGTTTGCTCTCGGGGAGCTCCGGTGATGAGGTGCCCTGGCAGGTTTTGTTGATATTAGCAGAGGGAGAGAAAAAAATCATCTACTGCTGCAAAGAAACAGGCAAGCAGAAAACATGAGCCATGCTCCAGCTGACCCCGGCTGGAGGGAGCACAGGGTGTCCGTCACCTCCCTCCACATACCCTGGTTCAGCACAGGGGAAATGGGGCTGGTGGGGGAACTAATCTGGTGGTGACACAGACGCATGATGATACTCAGTCTTCCCTGCCATTTTTCATCATGGCTCTGGAACTACTGTTTCTGCAGTCTGTTGGCATGGGACACCTGTCCAGACATAGAGGTGTCTTTAAAAATGTGTGAGGCCCTTTTTCTGCGAACATCCATGCAGAAAAACTTATGAAGATACAAAACCCTCAGTGAAAAATATGCATGACATGCAGATGCATAGAGCTTGCACATGCAAACATGTAGATATCCCTACAACAATATGCATATTCATACCGCCGTCTGCTCTCCTGTATGTGCATGCAACACAAATGCTTATGCACGAACAAGAACATCCCTTGGCACACACAT
The DNA here is from genome assembly GCF_037038585.1 of Patagioenas fasciata. NCBI lineage: Eukaryota > Metazoa > Chordata > Aves > Columbiformes > Columbidae > Patagioenas > Patagioenas fasciata. The sequence continues at coordinate 8,830,379 of NC_092537.1, read as the reverse complement.
ACACACTGGGTCCTGAGCTTGACTTTTCCCTTCTTTATCTATCTGGATACCTCTGGGCTGGGATACAAGCTCACAAAATGAAGGCGAACCTCAAGGCTGAGCTTTTCCTGCCTCATTAGTGACTGAGCCCTCCCAGCATATCGCTGCAGTTGCCTCTGACAGCTCCCAGGAGGGAGAGAAGGGCTCATGGGTGAACATGGAGGCCAGGAAGGCAATAGAGAGATGGGAAGGTGGAATCTAGTCGCTGAGAAATGTAGATTTGGCCAGTGCGTGGCAGATGTGCAGGCCAAGAAGGTCCATTGCTGGTCATCAACATGTTCAGACAAACCTGACTTTGTCTCAGCCCTCTGCCCTGTGTAGAGGAGGTGACCATGTCCAACCGATGCTGGCTGGGTGGACCTGTCTGACCTCCACGCCCCCCACAGCTTCTCTTACCCGAACTTCACATCCAACTGCGTCGAGGGAAAGGTGTCTGCTTATGTTTCCTGAAGCACTAAAGATCATGTTTTGAAACAGCTGAGCTGCTGACTGCCTGCACAGCTCAGTAATTACACACTCGGCACTGCGCTGTATATGCAAATTAGTCCTAAAATGACACCGGGATGTTGTGCTCCCAAGTTGTCAAAGCTCAGCCCTGGGATTGCTTCCAAAACTCGCCAGTGCTGGGACATGCTCGCCAGCCAGGCGGTCCCTGGGGGGGATGCCTCTTGGGGTCATGTCACACCCTGCTCTGGCCATATCCAGACCTCATCCCAGCACAGTGATGGGCTTATCTGTGAGCTAGTGCATGCATGTGAATCCCCACAAACACCCAGGCACAGACCAGCAGGTGGGTGCAAACACACTGCCAAAAGCACAACGGGGCAGGTTATTCCCTTGGGATTTTTCTGGTGGGTTTGGTGCAGCTGTCGCTGATTCTCAGCCATTGCCCAGCCCTATCTCAAAGCCTCAGCGAGTTGTCCAGCCCTGACTTCACCCACAGCCGCCTCCGAGCTGGCAGCAGGTTTTAGCATCGCCTAGCAGGAGTGCGGGCTGCCTGAGGATGGGATGCTGAGAATACAGCATTCAGCCCAAACTCCTGGGGTGATGCAAGCAGGCCAGATTTCCCATACAAGGCAGGAATGTGCGGCTCTCGTTCCCCCTTCCAGCAGAAACTAATGCTATGTTACTGCTTTGCTTCCTTTTAAAGTGCTCTCTTCAGCCCAGCAAAGCCAATAACTGGAGCTGTCACCAGCTCTGCTCAGCCAGGACGGAGCAAGAGCGGCAGTGCAGCGTGTCCTGGCGATGGGGGCAAAGTCCCTGCCCTTCCCACGGCACCCCCGGGGGTTTGCGGGCTCTGATGCTGTTTTGCTGGGGGTGCATCATTGCCCCTCTCTGCTGCTGGCGACACCACAGGGCTTGGTGTTTGCTCGTTGTTACAAATGCCCCGGGAGCACCGTGGAGCTCCTGGCTCAGGTCCTGGCGCTGAACCAGCTGTTTCCAGGTGTGGTTTCAGCCCTCCTGAGGGGGTGGGATATTTCAAAGGGATTGCATGGAAAGTGCAAGCCATGGGGCATGAATCAGTCATGGAGCCCCACAGATACCATTGCTGTACAAAGGACAAGTTCTTTCTTAAAATCTGCTGTGAAAGGAGGAGCTGATGGACTTCACAACCAGCCCTTGGTCTCTGGCTCTTCTGTCCAGCACAGCTGCCCTATCCCAGCCCTTCGGGAGCCTGATTCAGCACTCAATGCTCTCTAAGCATTGCTGGACATCCAATTAAGTCAATGAAAAGACCACCTTTAACTTCAGAGCCCTTTGGTTACACTTTTGGAGAGAGACAAGGCTTTGTACAGGCTCACATGAGGAACGAAGTGAAGCAGCACGTGTGCATGAGCATCTTCTTCTCTCCACAAATGGGGTACCTTGTCCCCAGCCTGGTCCTTGGGGACATTTTCTGTGGCTGGCCTGTCCATCCTGAACCAGGAAAACCTTACTGAGTACATCTTCATGAAAGCCAAGCCTTCCCCCAAAGCAACAGTTGGAAATCAGGCTTCCCCGCACCTTTAATACAGAACCATAAATGCAGATTTAGGGTTTAATTTTCCCTGTATTGTTTTCATTGTCTAGTTTGGCATTTTTTTAAAAAAAGTAGAGAATAATATTAAAAAGCACAAAAGTCCTAGAAGGTATTTATTGTTGTTCCAACCTGTAACCAGTCACAACTGTATCAAACCCAGCACAATGAAGCCCGCAGCGCACAAATAAAATGAGACACAAACAAAGGTAATAAAAGAGACAAGTATCTGTTTCAAAAGCACTGGAAGAGCAGCAGGAGTGTAACTACTTCATGTTCCAGCTAATATAGCTGTCTGGAGTGAGCCTCAGAGCTGTACCAGGGAGCAGTTTATGGGTTTCCCTTGGAAAGCTCTTGTAAATATTTGCCTGCAGTGGCTGAGGACCCTTGGGAACTCCGGGGAGACGTTCATTATCTCGGTTTGCCAGCCCAGCTAATGGACCCGCTGCTCAGGGTGCTGCACAGCTCACCCTGCGCCGCGGGCTGGGGGCACGACCCTCGGCTATCACACCATTGTTATTATTATTTCATGTACTGGGGGGTTCAACCTGGAGAAAAAGGAGGCTCAGGGGAGACCTCCTTGCTCTCTACAACTGCATGAAAGGAGATTGGAGCCGTGGGAGGTGCTGGTCCATTCTCCAAGTAACAAGCAATAGAATGAGAGGAAATGGCCCAAAGTTGCACAAGGGGAGGTTCAGATTGGATCTTGGTAACAATTTCTTCCCCAAAGGGCTGTGGGGCATTGGACCAGGCTGCCCAGGGCAGTGGTGGAGTCACCATCCCTAGAGGGGTTGAACAGACGTGGAGATGAGGTTCTCAGGGACATGGGGCAGTGCAAGGGTTGGGTTACGGTTGGACTGGATCATCTTGAGGGTTCCTTTCAACCAAAATGATTCTATGATTCTATCCCAGATGCAGGTCCAGTCCCCTTAGGTTGCTGTGTGAAGTAGGCGTCACTAGCTGAGGCCATCAAAACCACAACTGGGAGCTGTGAATTCAATAAACCAGGGAGAGGTGTGATCAGTCCTTCTGGCCCTGGAGGGTCCATAGCCCATGCCAGTCTTTGGAAAACACCGATGCAACTGCTTTCATGGGAGGTTGAGCTGTTAACAAGCTGCAGACACTCTCCAGATAAATCATCAGCCCATATATCTCAGGAAAGGACAAACAGGGATCATTTAAACATCAGGCGTTTTGCTCCCCAGAGTATATTGCACACGATGAAGCACCCAGCTCCAGGCCATGCTCTCACCACCTTTGTGGCAGATGCATCACCCTGAGCATGGTGGCCACGCTGGGAAGGGCAGGTCCAGAAATCCCTACCCTCCCACAGCAGCCGGGCAGCCCCAAGCTCCCGTCGGGGCTCTGAATCCCAGTCAGTCTCCTTCTCTTACTGGTTCTTATTAATTCATGCTCCCGATCCAACGCCTCCCAGATGTCCTCACATCTTGTGCCAGCTCTCTAATGAAGTTGGCTTGTTCTCCATCCTGCTGGGCAGGAGGTATCAGGTACAAGGTGGACAGCGTGCCACGTTCAGACGTCAGGTACAGAGATACATTTCCTCCTGCCTCAGCCAAACCAAGACTAAGATTTCATCCGCTTTCTGCTCACAGATCTGTTTGCTTTCTGGGTGCAGGCATTGCATATTCTGCAAGAGGATAAACCATTTTGTCAGGTTAAGTGAGTGTAGGATGAAAATACTCCCTCAAAGCTTTTTTTTTTTCCTGGTCTATATTATATTTCCTGTGGATACTCTTGCCTCTCAAAAAAAAAGGGAAAAAAAAAAAGCCCATCCCTACATTTTTAGTGTCTATTGCTCAGTATTTCAGGATACCTTTTCAACAAAATGCCCAGCACTGGAGACTCTACTCCGCTCTCCCACGTGTCTCCAGCACCTGCCCCTACCTGCGGTGATGCTCCGTGGGGATGCAGCTCCCAGTCCCAGTGCTCGCTCGGCTGTGCTGCTGCCCTGTACACCCTGAGCACACGCTGCGCCTAACAAGGGCTCTGCAGACCCCCTAAGAGAAAGACCACAGTTCCTTTTTTAATAAAACAGGAGGCTTCATCTGGAACCTGGCTGCGCCAGGCTCTGTACATCCACTCACACTCCTTCTCCGGAGACATTCGAAACCCACCTGGACGTGATCCTGTGCGATCTGCTCTGGTGACCGTGCTTTAGTAGGTGGGTTGGACTGGATCATCTCCAGAGATCCCTTCCAACCCCAACCAGTCTGTGATTCTGTGAAAAAGTTTGGTGGAGCCAAAACCCACCCAGGAGCCAGAGAGCACTGGGATGAGGACACCAGCCATGGTCCTTCTGCCACCTCTGCCAGTCTGGGGCTGGAGACACCCCAGGGCTGCCCAGGTGAGGGTAGCAGCTCATCCCTGGCATCCCGGTCCCGCTCCAGGGCATTTCCCACCAGCCTTCCCCCGCCACACCTCGCTGGCTGCCGGTCCTGCTGACTCTTGAGGACAATGCATGTCCCTACAATCCAAAGGCAAAAAGTCCTTGAACTTTCTGTGTGATTTCAAGGGGGGGGAAGGCCCAGGAGATTACCAAGATCAATAGAGGATTTGGGTAAAACAGGACCCGCCATTGACTGCTCCCTCTACTTGAGCTCTCAGATCCTCGTCACTGCTGGCCTGTCCCCATCAGCTATTGTTCCAATTCATTTTAGATGAAGGGGCTTTTGTTGTAGGAGCCCATGCGGGGTCACATCACCCCTCGGTTATCAATTTGGTTCTCTCTCCGCTGTCCCATACTCCACCTCCCCACTACAATGGGATGTTTTCTTCAGCAACAGTTTCCTGACAGGCAGCGATTCCCTTTGCCTTCAGACCTTATAATCACTTGTTAAGCTGCGCTCGCCTCGGGCTCCCCCGGTCCCTTTTCCACCATACTCCCAGTTTAACCCCTGATCCCATCTATGCTACGGGTCAGCAGGAAAGGGGAAAAAATACAGCTGTCCCCGTGGGGCTGGCGCAGGCTGTGCACACATGAGGCATCCAAGCTGGGTGCTTTCCACTTGCCCAATTGCGCAGGAGCACCTGGAAGTATCAGATGGTGGAAGCAAAACCTTCAGCTCTTGTTTGCCAAAGTGTCAGAGGATTTCAGTTGCTGAGTTTAAACTTTTGCAGACTTGCGTGCCAAAGGGCTCTCCTGGTAAGCAGGTGTGTTTCTGTGATGCCTCGTGAAGGGATCCCAAAAGAAGGGCATCTGAAAACAGCCTGTTTGGAATAGGAAACCTTACCAATGGGTGAGGGCTATGGTGGTGGAGGAGGATTGAGGCACCAGCTGTGCTGGGTGAAGAGTCCCACTTGCTCTCAGAAGTAGCACCAGAAACGCCCTGTGCAGCAGAGCATTCCTTGGGGGGAGCAGGAGGAGGACAAGCAATTAAATCAGAAATAGATAAAAGGAGAAAGGAACAACTGAGCAAAGTCAGGAACAAGTGCAAACAGGACCACAGAGGAGAAGCTGCCAGGACCATCCCCGGGCTGAGCCTGCGCCAGCAGCGGGGCCGGTGCCAGGGAGCCGTGAGTCACGACGTGCAGCACTGCGAGCCCCGACAGACACGCTTGCCCCCGCCTGCAGCCCACCGGGGAGGGTGACCGCGCACCCCTGCACCCACCACAGCACCGGAGCTCCCCCGGACCCCCCAGGGCACCCTGCTGCTGCCAGGCTGCGGGAAAGGGATGCTGGGGTCTGGGATGGGGTATAGCGAAATGCTTTGAAATAGGGAGATTGATCAGCGTGGAATAAATTTAAGGGGAAAAGAAAGAAGCTGCACTGAAAACGTTAAGTCAGTTGTGTAAGAGGCTGAGTAAAATGGAAATCACCTTTTGCTCCAAGCATCTAAGTCATTAAAAAAACCCACGTTATCCCTGAGAAGGGTTATTTTGGCATTAGGGCTAAAAGAGATAAGAGGTGTAAATTCTCAGAACTGGATGTCATGACATCAGCCGCTCAATTTTTCTAGCTTTATAGTACAGCGTTCACCAAATGGTCTTTGTACCAAGAGAAACTCATCTAAAAATAAGGACAAAACCAGTCTGCCAATAAACCTCAGTGGACTCTCGTATTTGCAGCTGCACTAGCAGAGTCCGTAGCAATATGGGGTACAGAGGGGTGAAGCTATTTGCTATCTTATTTCCCTGTCTTGCCCGTTGAACCAGGTCAGACACCTCTTTTCTCTGAGAGCTGTTTCTGCTGCCGGAGCCCCCGGTGCCTTCAGCCCCAGCAGGCAGGAACAGTGAGTCAGGTTCTGAAAAAAATCACAAGATTGCCTTAAATATAGTAAGGCTGTTTTAAATACAGATATATTTGGCTTATTGCTTTCTAGACACCGAAACTTTTAAAATAGACTCTGGTCATATTTTCCCTAGGCAACTGGTGACTTTTTAACGGGAAGCTGAGATTCTCACCAATATTTCCAGGAAAAAAAGCAGCAAATGTGAGTCCTGTGATACCATCACAGCAGATACACACACATCAACCCTCTGCACTGTTTCACAACGATTTTACTTCTCTTTTCTTGTTTTCCCTGCTTGAAATGACCATTTATTCAAACAGAAAATGTAGCATTGTTCTAAGTGTCTAGGAAAAAAAAGTATCATAATAACCAGCATAAAGAAGTCAAACCACTTTGCATTGATCGTGCTCCTTCTGCAGGGCCCACTCCAAAGCCCATTGATGTCAGCACAGTCTTTTCATTGGCTTCAATGAGCTGCGGATCACAGCGCAGATTTATAAAGGCATTTAGGTTCATAATGATGTAAGTAGTTGCCTAGAGGTGCTGGGGGCCTAACCTGCTTATAGCCTTTTGTAAATCACACCAGGCATCTACTTACATGTTGAAGCACTGAAATACCTGAAACGCTACAGTTTCTTGAAGTCACCAAACATATCGAGTTGGAATTACACACACTAATTTTAGATAAAGTGATCTGGCTGCGTTGTGGCTGGACTGGGTATAGATATGGAAATCCATATATTCAAGATAAGTTTCTTTGCTTAGAGAGGAAAAATGTAATAAAGTTGGGAGAAGATCTAATAAAATAATTCCTTGCAAATAACATTTGTTATTAATTTTGGCCTGTTTACTATTTGGAAACACATTTTTACTTGCCAGCCAGCTCTGCAGATGGCTCATTATTATTCATTGCAATTTCCCCCCCTTTTTCATTGAATAATTTGTGCATACACCAGCTTTATTTCCAAGTAGTTGAAGTTTAATTCCTCAGCTAGGTCCACACCAAACAGAGGGGAAAAAAAAAAGATCTAAGTCAAGTGTTTCATGTGCAAGTTTGTTTAAAAATTCTATAATCTATGACAAACATTTCAAATTAAAAGGACATTCCCACAGGCAATGAAATAATGAAGTCCTTAGAATCAGGCAGCCGAGGCATGAAGCTGATAGCTATTTCCACATTTTATGTACTCTCAAAGGAGAAGAGCAAATTCTGAGAGCAATATCATGTTGTGTTTGTAGATATTTCTTACCAACTCCGAGCCAGATTCTGCAGCCAGCCTAGAGGTAATTTGCTCAAGCGAGTGGGGAAAAGTCTGATTTCAGGGTTTTTTCCGCACTGTATTCAGTACAGTGCTTAGTCGAACTGTTGGCTGTAAGCCTGCAAATATATTTTACACCCAGGTCAGCAGTTTGACCAATTCGAAGGGGAACTATTCTTCCGTTCAAGGTATTTGTGTATACAGGGGTGGATAATATCGGCAGACAAATCAGGAATTTGTGCTCAGGTACCAGAGGGATGGAAAGCAGGTAGTTCAAAAATCTGAGTGGACAGACAGAAAGGTGGACAGAGTGAGGTCAGATGGACATCACGGTCTCATCACACTGCATACGCTTTAAGGAAAAGTCCTGCGGAGTTCGGCTCACAAATGAACCTGTCTGAGGGCAGCGGGGTTGATTTCCCACTGCACCTCCAGCGGGCGGCTGGAAAAAGTCAGCACCTAGGGAAAAGATGGAGAGAGCTGAGATCTCCTCTGACTCGCGGGACATCCCCACATTCCCTGCGTCAGCTTCCCGGCGACCCTTCTGCTCCCGGGACAGCCTCCTTGGCATCCCCGCACCCCCCGGGTCAGCTTTCTGGGGACACCTCTACTCCCGGGACAGCCTCCGGAGCATCGCTGCACCCGCCGGGAGAGCCTTTGGGGCATCACTGCACGCCCCGGGAGAGCCTCTGGGGCATCCCTGTATCCCCCGGAACAGGCTCCCGGGTCACCCCCGCACCCCGCTCTCCCCGAAGGGGCTCGGAAGCGGCTTCCCCGCGGCTGTGCCGGGGCCGGGCAGGGGGCGGCTCTGCCCCCCCGCCCCCTCCGCGCCGTTGCCCCGCCTCTCCCGCCCCGCTCCGCCCCGCGCCCGGCGATGTCTCCGCCGAAGTTTGCCGCGGCAAGCGCCGCACGTGGGAGCCCCGCACCGAGCCCCCAGCGCCGGCGGCTCCCGGCACCGCGTCCCCGCCCGGCCCCGGAGCAGCAGCGGGGGCGGTGGCGGCGGCTCCCGGCCCCCCCCAGCTGGGGGATGCCCCCCTGAAGCGCCGCCGCGCCGTGGCCCCCGCGCTGGGGATGCGGCAGCGCGCAGCCCCCCGGCACCGCTGAGCGCTGCGCGGAGGGGCCGCGCCGGGGGGCGGCCGCGGAGCATGGCCAAGGCGCCCGGCCGCCGCCTCGGGGTAGCATGGCCGTGAGCGCGGCGGCCGCCCCCGCCGCCGAGCCCCTGCCCCGCAGCATCTTCAAGAAGTTCCTGGTGATGCTCTGCTCCCTCCTCATGTCCCTCTACGTCTTCTATTGCCTGGCCGACCGCTGCCAGACCCTGCCTGGACCCATCATCGCCGCCGGCGCCGCCTCGGAGGAGGAGGAGGGCGGTGGCGGCGGGTACCTGGGGGGCTCGGCCGAGTTGCCCCCTTGGCAGGCGGCGGCGGCGCGGCGGAAGCGCCTGCTGCAGCGGCTCAAGCAGCGGCGGCGGCGGCAGGAGGCGGCGCCGGGCGAGGAGGTGCCGGCCGGGGGCGGTGGGAGCCGGGCCGGCGGCTCGGGCGGCGGCGGGGGCAGCACGGCGGGCACGCCCGGCACCCTGACGCTGCTGCTGGGCGAGGGCAGCAAGCGGCTGCCTCAGGCCATCATCATCGGCGTGAAGAAGGGGGGGACGCGGGCGCTGCTGGAGTTCCTGCGGGTGCACCCTGACGTCCGCGCCGTCGGCGCCGAACCCCATTTCTTCGACCGCAACTACGAGCGGGGACTCGCCTGGTACAGGTACGGGACGGGCTAGGGCGGGCGGTGGCACCGCGGCGGGGACGGGGACATGGCCGGGCCGGCAGTGCCCCCCGCTGGCCGCCCAGCCCCTCCGCCGCCCACCGCGTTCCCGGAGCCGCGTCTCCCCGACCTCCAGCCCCGCTGCCTCGCTCCCCAGACCCACTCGCCAACGCTTTTGTCACTCTCCAGGTCCCCCAACCCCCGTCTCCGTTTCCCGATTCCCCAGATGCTCTCCTCTCCATCCTCCCTCTCTCCACCCCTTCTCCCATCCCTGCTCCCAAATCCCCAGCCCCGCTCTTCCCCCAGATCCTCTTCCCTGCTCCCTGCCACCCATCCCCTGATCCCCCACCCCTCCTCTCCCGCTGACACCCAGCCCTGGTGCGGGGTCTCCCTGTGGGTGCCTTCCTGTAGCGGGGTGGGGGGCAACGGGAAGAGTAGTGGGTGCCCCATAGCCCAGGCGACTACACAGGGATGCTGTGTCAGAGCTCACCACCCCCCCAACCACGCCCGAGGAGCACAGGTCCCCCAACATCTTGCTGCTCCCTGGCTTTTCTCGGGCATAGGAGCTTTGCAAAATCTGTGGCTCATCCTAACTCTCATCTGAGCCCCAGCTGCCTTCCCTTGCAAAGCATCGTGTCATCAAGTCCTGCAACTCCCAGCCCAGAGATGCAGCCGTTAAAAGCAGCTTTCCTGTGTCCAATGTGGAGAAAAAAACAGATTGCCCATGCAAATGTTTCAGCAGCCTGCTAATGAGTAACCAAAAATGTCAGTTCCAGGAGCGCAACCCATACACTCACCTCGTCTAAAGAATGAGCAAAAAGGTAGATGGGGTTCTTCCTTGAATTAATTAGTGTTTCATTAAACCAAATAAAAGGTATTCCCTTTAAAACAAGACAGTAAACGTTAAAGCCAAGGGGCAGGATTCTCATTAAATGTTTTCCGTGTGTGTTTTAGAGTTAATAGAGGAACGTCTTCTGGCAGATTCCTATGGGAAGGATTGGGTTAGGGTGGGGGCGAAACTGCTCTTTCCCAGAGCGTGTCTGTGTTTGTGGCTTTTTTGAATGAACAAGCAAAAAGGAGAGGATTTCGGGTACCCCCGGAGCTTGTTTTACTTTCATGTTAAGCCCAGCTATTAGCAGAGAGGAGAGGATGATTTTGGCTCAGCTTGCCGTGACAGTATTGAAATGTGGAGTAGGATAGTACTGACGGTCCGAGTGTTTATGTAAAAGTCTTAACACGTGGAAGTGATGAGCTTCCTTGTGTATCTGCCAGTGTCAGAAACACGCTGGGTTTTTGCAGGCAGCAGAGTGTGGCTTCTCCGAGAAGAAAAATTTCCTTTTGTGTGGGCTGAAGCTGTCTACAGAATTATATTTTTAGTCTGTGCTTATCCAATTTCCCCATGCTGACCCTGTATCAGAAAGGAAACATTAAAAACGAATCTGAAAAACCTCAAGAACTTTAATCAAGTCTTGACTTTGAAAAATAAACACGTGGCTTTGGGATGGCATCTACTGAAATTTATGGTGGCTATGCAGAAAAGCTCATTTATCAAAGATGCTCTGGAAGCCTTGAGGAGCAGATGGCAGTGGGATAGACCCGCTTCTGGGAGCGGTGCCTGGGTGAGGAGTGCAGACCTAGACAGAGAAGGAGCCACCAGCATTCAGGGCATAATACAGCCCTCAGTGTAGGGGATTTAATTTTCCAGAGGTTTTGGTCTTGATCTTGCAGCTCTTACTCATTCGAGGTGCTGCCCTGCAGGCTGTTTGTGTGATCATTATGTTTTAGCATTTGGTACATGAGCTCTCCCATTAATTGCTACAGTTTGTTTGTTCTGGTATTTGATGTACTGAATTTCATCTCTTTTTTTTTTTTTATTAGCCCTGTGGAGGCTGAGGTACAGTGAATTCTTTGTATGAGATTATTCCTTTGAGACCTAATCTTGCTGGCTTTGCTTGTATGAGTAATCTTTACTAACACACGGAGTCCCGGCATGATGGCAGAGCTGCAGTGTCAGCTCGCTGGTAACCAGTTACCAGCCTGTTATAAATACTCATTTAAAAACATATCTGTCTCTCTCCATGGGTTTGTTGTAATCTTTGATGAGGGTTCAGTGCCGAGGAAATGGCCAGATGTTTGCCAGGGGTCCTGATTCCTTATCTTTGGCATCGGCAGCTTAGGTTTCACGTGCATTTCTGTTTCCCAGCAGTCAGACTAAACAGCATCATTACGAGGTATAAACAGTTGGGTTCGCTTTCAGCGCCCGCAGGAAGCCGGCGCGGGCAGCGAGCGCCCTGGCCAAGGGAACAAAAAGCTCTTGGGTGTTTGCAGCAACACAGGCTTGCAAACAGAGAAGAGCCAGCCAGCCTTTGTGGGTGATAGTGCCATTGTCACCAGAGCGCAGAGGTGGGCTGTCACTAGGGTGCCACACCAGGACTGTGGCAGGTCTGGGGCATAGAGGGGACTCCAGTGCCTCTGGGAAACAAGAGCAGCTCCAGTAATAGCCGCTTATTATATGGCATGAGGGTGGATGAACAGGGGCTGAGCTGTGGCTGCAGCAGCAGGATGATGCTCCCAAAGCGGCCAATTGGATGGTTGGTACCTGTAGGGCAGTGTGAAAGTCTTGTCACCCTCTGGGGTGCCACAGAATGCAGGAAAACGCTGTCCGTTAAATCAAGTGGAATAATCACTCGGCTCTTACAGCCTGAGCCGTGCCTGCGTAAGAAGGCAGCTGTCCTACTGACTTCATAAAAAACAATCCGAGTGATTGAATTCGGTAAGTGTGACACCTCCGTGCGTGCCCGTGTGTGGGTTGAATATCAAGGGACGCTGTGTGCCGAAAGCAGCTTTCTCCATATTGGGTTTGCGAGCCCTCTCTTCGTACAGGGACAAAAGGCAGGAGGGGGCAGCCCACAATGCTCGCATTGACTTCCCAGTGCAGAAACCTCCCCTCCAGCCCTGAACAAGGCTATTGAGCCAACAGAGTTCAATAGCAGGTGACCATGGGTTTTAATAGAGTTCAGCTGCCATCCCCCACCTCGAATACAGCTGTATACTGCCTGGGGAAAACTCCAGGAATAGGAGCTAAGTCATTCAAGTACAAAACTGTATTTGCGGGTGATATTGCAAGTCTGCCTGGTTCCCTCTGATCCTTTGTTAGTCTCGCGCTGATGGAGCTGCCTGTTGGAATGTCATTATACTGTCAGTCACCCCAGGAACATTTATTTCATATGTTTTAATCTCTCTGCCTCTGTAGCACCGATGCCAATTTCACTAGAGCGAAGCCAAGCTAATGTCATTAGATTACACCCGATCCAGGGGAAGATGAAAGATAATTCAAAGTTACTCCGTCAGGTTGGAAATTTAAGTATCACTCCTCCCCGATGCTTCCAGAGCTGGGGAGTTCTGTCTCCTAATTAGCGTTCTCTTGGGATTTTTCTCCAATTCTGTTCTGTTTTTCCTTCTTTCTGTTCTAGGCAACCACTGATTTTTTTGAGTCAAAGGGAACAGAGAACATCTCAGGTGCTTAAGAGATCTGGGATGGAGGAAAAGGAGGTTTCTTTAGGGGGAATGTGCATACAGTAGCTGTGAGCAGCTGCATCCTACCTCGAGCCATTTCCCGTCCTCTGTGTCTCAGATCCTGGTGAAATCAGGGCCCTGGGGCTGGAGGAGTTGGGTCTTTCCTGTATCAGTGGATGGCCAGGAGGTCCGTGGGGTTTTGTGGTCACTGTAATTCAGCAGCACAGCCTGTGAGTGCTTTGTAGCCATGGAAGTGAGGATAGGAGCATAGGCGTGGGGAGCAGGAGTGTGTGGATAATGCCAGGGGAGACTTAGGGGAGCGAGTACAGTTCATGAAAGCTGGATCAGGACCAGGTGGCCATCAGGAGAAAGGTCTTGTTGTAAAACCTCTGCTGGAGGGAGATGCTGTAGCAGTAGTTGCTCTATAGTGATTTTATCCCCCACCTTTTTCAGCCATCCTTGCAACCCCTGCAAGAAACACCAGGTCTTTGACTGCATTCAGGGTGTGTCCAGCCAGAACAAGGGTTGTGCCATTGGACACTGAGTTTGAGCCAGTTTGGGTTTTACACTCTCTGCTGTGCTTGTAGGAAGGTCTGGTTTAGCAGCGCTGGCTCCTTGTCCTGGGAACATCTCATCTCCCAAACACTAATTGCATCAAGCACAGCCTGCAGCAGTTTCTCTGGAAATTGCAGCCTTGGACAACCACATGCTGAAGAGGATCAAGGTCCTTGTTTATTTATTAGCTGTGTAATCAGATACCTCCCCGTACCGAGCTCATTGTGCCAGGTGCTATATAAAAAGGGAACAAAAGATGGTCTTGGCCCCAAAGTGCAGGTGATTCGCTGTAAACAACAGATGGAGATGGGCTGAGATCGGCACAAAAATGAGTGATTGTTGGTTGGACAGCCTGGGTCTCCTGGTCAAGGAGTCATTGGAGATGAGGTGGGAGTTGAGGTGGTTAAGGGAACCTCTCCTTGCTGGGGAACAGCAAGAGGAAGAAGAAACTTGTTGGAAATGATGATGAGATCAGGGCTGGGGTCATTGAGTCTGTTATAAAAAGATATTAAGTGGCTCTGTGGCTCACGTGCTTTGCTGCTGCCTTTGTGTGTCACCTGGACTCAGATACTCCAAGGCATTTTGGTAAAGATTTGAAATAGCTTGAAGGCTGGCACCTTGCTGCTGGGGGGATGTCATGGTGTGCCTCAGTCTGGCCATCTGTAATGCATGAGGAATGTCACTGTGCTGCAGGGTGGGACAGCAGCGTGGTGACTCTGCAGCACCTCTCTCCAGCACAGAGATGAGGTGCTATATGGAGTCTGAGCTTGTTGGGCTGTGCTGTGGGTTAAATAACAGCCAAAGCAGCTGAACCCCACCAGAGCTGCTGGCAGAGGTCCTGTAGCCTTGGCACAGCTTTGGCTCGCTGTCCTCTCATGGCTAGGTGGATTGGCAGCTGGTGTGCCCACCTGATGGATGGCGCCATCCAGACACACACCCCGAGCAAGATCTGTCTGCAAAGAGCTGGGACTGGGCTCTTTCCCCTCTTACTCCTTAAATAAACCCCAAAGCTTATTGGTGGTTCTTTTAAGCATTTTGCATCTATATATATCACTTCTGTTTTCTGTTAGAGGAGAAGTTCATACCCAGGACTCATGTCCGTTCCTGATGATGGGGTGAGCTCATGAGTTGGTGTGTGAGGAGACGTTAACCCCATTCCCCTTAGAAAGCATCAAGATTATGCCCTCAGACACATGGTGTGAATTTTGGGGTTGTCTTATGCAGGGAGTTGGACTTGATGATCCTTTTGGGTCCCTTCCAACTCAGGACATTCCGTGATTCTATGAAACTAAGTGCTTAGGATTTTATTGGATTCTGCTCCTGCCAGATCCTGTGGTGTGCATGGGGATGTACTGGGGAGGTTCAGAAGTCAACAGACCCCATCCTTCTCTCCAATATGGCTTCATGCCCTGGAGCATGGGGGTTGGAGGGGATCAGCACCTTCCTTGTCCCCCCATAGCTCTGCCTGGGCCTGGGGTGCTTGGAAAATGGGGCTCCCCTGGCCCTGCCTGCTGGTGCTGAGCAATCCTGAAAATATGGCCTCGACTGTCCAAGATTTTGTCAGTTAAATTCATAGAGCCGGGTCTCGTGAAGAGCAGTGCAAAGCTCCAGCTGGCTGGGGCGAGAGCCCATTTATGGCAAAAATTGCGATATGCTTTAGACGAGCAGCAGATTCACCCCGCTTAAACCGCTAGTCTTCCTTTAAGGTCAGATCTTGCAAATCCCCACCTAGGCACATAGTCTGTCCTTCTGCTGCCTTCGAGGAGGGCTCCTGGGAATAATTACATTGAGTCTGGGGTCTGGGGCCATGGTCTGGCTGCACCATCACCACCAGTGTGTCTGTTCAGCGCGGCTGAGCTAGGATTTCACCCCGAGCTTTTGAAGTCTCTAATAAGAGCAGTTAGGTCTGGGGAGGGGGAAGGGAGCTGGTGCCTTTACAAAGAGTTCAGAGTGAACAACAAGTGAGCAGAAAACCTGAGAATAAACCCCCCATGTGCCCCCTTCCTGACGTAGGCATTAAAAGTCCTGAGCTGCTAATTATGCTTTTCCCCTGGAGAATATCGACGTCACCCAAACTGCTTTTGTAGGGAAACAGCAGCGGCTAGCGAGGGGGAGCAGGGGTGGTTGTTATGGCCATAAATCTTTGCAAATTCTCATTATGTGCAGGTATTATGGAAGGGAAGTGGATTAAGTTGCAGCTAAAGTTGCATTGCTGGGGTCTCACCCCCTTACAAAGGCGCGTGCGGGTCAGTGGGGCTGTTTGTGCAAGGTCTGTAGGACCGGGGCCATCCTGGGGACCGTGACAGTGGCCGGTGTCTCTGCCTGTCTCCTGCATAACCCACCTCCTGGGTAATTCAGTTTTTCACGGTTTGTGGTTAAACATGTTAACCTCCAAACTGTGCCCTCCTGAGCCCTCGTGGCTCCCTGGGGGGGTACATGAGTAGGATGGTGGCCATGGTGAGAATATAAATAGAGTTACTCTAGGAAGTGAATTATTCTTAGCATTTCTATCATTGAATGATGCGATTCTGCAGGAGGAAATCTTTCAGCAAAAGAAATCGCCGGTTCCCTTCATGCGTGGCAAGACCATCCTTCTTGCTTCCTGGAAGTGAGGCGACTCAGAACATGCTCTTGCTGTTACGACACCATCTGTTGCAGAGATATAAAGATCCCTGCTCAAATTCCCCCAGGCTCCAGGCCTCTGCCGAGTACATCTCTGGTGGGAAACAGAGGAGAAACTTCCCATCGCTATCCTGAGGGAGCTTTGGAAACCTTGTGTGGTCGTTTCCTTCTCTGTTGAGCAGCCGTGCCCAAGTGTCGCATAAGAAAATCCCAGCTGGGCAACTCCAGGCATCCGGCTGCCTTCCTTGCACAAAGCTGTGCAGACCATGGATGCCAGCACAGCAGCCTCAGCGGGATCCTGCCTGTCTCACAGCTGGGGACAGGGGATGGAGCAGCCTCTCTTGGCCCAGCCGTGCTCTTCAGCTTCGCTTCCCGAGCACAGCCAAGGGCTGGAATTTGGGATGTGAACAGTTGTGTCAGGTCCGACCACAACTGCCCTTCCCACACCTGCCCCTGGTGAGAGGTGTTCGAGAGTGACATCGCAATGGGAAGCTGGCTATTTATTAATTTATCTCTCTAGCGGTATCTTTTTTAATGGGAAAATATCAAATCAAATTGTTTTGACTTCCATGTTTGTCTGGTGGTTTATGTGCATGAACACTCACATCTTCAGGCTCTCAAGTGTGGCATTTTGTTATTAACATTTGATTTCTGCTTTCATGGTATTGTATCCTAACATCTAGTAACACATACCAGCACCTTTTAGCATATAGGACCTCTTGGTATCTAGCTTGGTGCTGCTGTTGGTCTCCTCTAATCCTGGTAGGGAGGCTGATACCAGCATAGGCGATGGGGGTTCGGCATGTGCTGAGCTTCCCTCAGCATCAGCCACATCCCCCTGGTGCTGCCCCACTTCTCAACCTGCTCCTTGTGCTGAAGGTCATGGAAAGTTCTCCTGACTCCTCTTACAAGGGTTGAGGGTGCTAATCCCCGTGTCCGGGCTAACTTCCAGCGCAGGTAATTCTAGTCTCTGCCCCTAAAAATTAACTCTGCGGTTTTAGCTGGCTCCAGTCGTCTTTGTTTGCCATCTGTGGACCTGCTGGGCACCGTGCTGCTGGCAGAGCCCTACGGGGCTCGGGGCGGCTGGCTTTTGATGGCTGGGAAACGATCTTTCCTCTGGTCTGCAAGGTGGTTTGGGTTTTTCTCTGTGCAAGAGCTGCATGTCGCTGCAAGGGATAAAGCTAACGTTGTGCAATCTTCCCACCCTCCTGCACTGTTGAACTGCGCTATGTGAATATTAATATTTGTCTATAAATATTTGCCTGGTATTTATCAATTTCATACCTGTGTGATAATGGTTGTTAGCTCATTCATCATCTCTAAAGAAGGAAAAAAACCCCAAAAGCCAGATTTTACTGCACGCAGTGAGCAGAGCATGGGTAGTGCCCCGGTTCTTCACTTCTGCCCATCTACTGCACGGTTTTGCTGCCTGAATGGGGGTGTGAGCCCCGTACAAACCTGGCTGGGTCTAAAGGGCTGCTGGAGGTGTCTGAGCAAGCATTAAAACCCCAGCCCATATGTGCGTTTGGGTAGCTGGAGGGCGATATGTCCCCCAGGAGAGATGTGGCAGGGACGGTGGCATCGCCTGTCCTGCAGGAAGAGGTCATGAAGCAAAGGAAAAAATGTCATCACAGGGCAGGCTGGAGAGGAGGGAGGAGCACAGAGTTCTGAGCTGTGGCTGCTGGAAGGAAAACTTTCTACCAACACTTGTCTCTCCAAGGAGACCAGTAACACCAACCTCTCCATTTCATAGCAAAGAACTGAAGGTAGGAAAGCCCATCGAACAGCCAAGAGTTTCTTGTCTGGCTGCTTACTGCTCCTTGTTTGAGCCAGAGTGGCTGGTTCTCACCTCACTGGTCCCAGCTGTAGCAGGGTCTTGCTTGGGCTAGACCCTCCTTAGGGTAGGAGATGGGATTTTTGTTGTGCTGTCTCTTGTGTCATGTCCAGGGCAGCAAGGATGCTCTGGGACACACTCAGCCTGGCCGGGTGGTGGTGAGCAAGGGCCTGCTCTGTCCCATGCCTCCGTTTCTCCATATCTGAAATGGCGTTACACTGCTGAGCTCATAAGAAAATACTAAGGTCGTTGCTAAAGATGCTTCTAGTGCAGGTGGACTTGGCTTTCCTGCAGTTGATGAGCACCCGGATCCCTCCCTCCAGCATCTCCTGCTCGAGACTGTGTTTGCTCCAACCACAGGCAGAGGGAGAGGATGCACAGAGGGTTGGACACAGTGTCACATCAGTTTTAAGTGTTGTTTCCACGTGCATGGGGTGTGATCCCTGCTCAGCCCAGCTGGGCTCAGGGCAGCAGAGCTCAGCTCCCGGAGCTGTGTTTGCAACAAGTCTCTATGCTGCTCTGCCCCTCTCACTTCCAGCAGCAGTAAATCCTCTGGCAAAGCCTCAGAAAGAAAAAAATCTAGTAGGACGTGCAAGTGGTTAGCCCGGGAGCCTCTGAAGGGGCCAAGACGGGGGAAGGACTTTGCAGCCTGACCCAGATGCTGTGCACAGCACGTAATTGAGTTTGACCAGTCAGCCCCGGTGGCGAAGCCCATTGAGGCGTTGGAGCCGCTTTGTTCAGCACTTGCACAGGTTGAGCTCTGCCCTGGCTGCATGGGGGGTCACAGCCCCGTGTCACAGCGTGGGGACACGCTGCCTCCACGGCACGATGTGGCAGGGTCGGCGAGCCAAGCTGTGAGCTGTGGGGTTAAAGGAGGCTGCACCTCAGAGTTGTACAGACTTAGTCTGCTCATTGCTTCCTAATTGTAATTGAGTTGTTTGGCCAAGTGACAGCAAACTGCTGGGTCGCAGCTGATGCCTGGATGTGTCTGCATTTCTCACGCACCCATCCCTGCAGCCTGGCTGTTCAAGGGGCTTTACAACAGTAAAACCCAGCCTTCATTGCCCTCTCTTCTAGCCTGCCCCAAAATAGAGATGAGAGGAAGAAACTGGTGCTTTCCCATCACTGCCTGCTGATGCCAGGGGATGCAGCAGGGCAGCAGCTCATCTCCCCAGCCACAAACACAGGGAGCAGCTGAGAGAAGCCACGGGCTTGATTTATCCATCGGGACCCACCAGCCTTCCCAGGCCAGATGTGAAACCTCTGGTTTCCTAGTGAACCTCTGGTTTCCTAGTGTACCTCTGGATCCTTTGGTATGTCAGAAAACATTCTATTGCAGCACTGGCTTTTTTTAATTATTTATTTTTGGACAATATAAGCATCTCCCTAGCACATGCTTCTGCTGCTTATTTGTCTCTCACCCTAGAGCTCTGTCCCCAGCATCCCTCTCACAGGGAACTGCTCGGGCTCGGTTGCATTACAACCCTGGGAAGGTAGATGGGAAAAGCATCGGGGTGGTGATTGCAGAGGCGAGGAAGGAATTTGGGTGTGTTTGCTCTGGAGTAAATCTGGCTTAAAATTATGAGTGACTCTGGATATTATTAAAGACTGACTGTGCAGCAATGCTTGGTTTTGTCGGCCACATCCAGCAGTGTTGTAAAAGCTGGTGTAAGCCCACACCGAGATGAAGGAACCCAAGTCTGGGTGACCTGCAGAGCAGCGCTCAGCCCTGGCTGCTCCCAGGGGCTTTCTTGGCTGTCACCGCCATGGGGACATCCAAGGGTGAGTGGGATGGAGGAGTCCAGACCCAGACTGGAGTCCGCTGGGTGTTCTGGTGTGAATGAAGACATGGGTCCCGGAGACACATCCCTTGCTGGGAGCTGTGGGGCTCTTGGGGAAAAAAAAGGGCCAGGATGGAGCTTTAGGGAGTGATTAATGGCAGGGCCATGGGTCAAAAAGGTCCAATTATTTCCTGGTGATATTCCTGCTGGAGGGGGCGATAAGCTGACGCAGGAGATACGGGTCAATCTGACCCTCTGGCTCTGGAGCACAGTGAGGGCAGGGATGACGGGGACACCCCCGAGCCTCATTCACACTCTCTGCAAAAGGGCTGTCAGATACGAGCCCGCGGGTCACCCCGACATTGCTGACTCAGGCACAGTTCTCCCCCTCGCATGGATTTCCAGGAATGCTGTCCTCAAGGTCTCCCAGCAGGCAAATCATAGCCGTCATATGTTTAGGGGAAAAATTTGATTTGCCTTGTAATCTAATCAATGTTAAATAACAGTAATTCTAACTCCGAGGCTCTATGTTTAAAGTGCTGTTGGTCTCTGGGGGACATCGGAGTTATTTAATCTAATGAAATCACCATTACTGTCTAATGAGGGTGCACCACAGGGATGTCTTTACTGGGAAGTAAAGCAATGGTTAAATAATTGGCAGGCAGGGCCAAACCTTCAGCAGGGGTAAAGGGGCAGAGTGCAGTAAGTTGAAGGTGTCACCTGGTGGGGACATGGAGCTCTTTGGCTTTGTCTCTCTGATGTCTTTCTAAGGGTGACTGTTGTTTCTCAAGACATGGTGGTGGTGTGTGCCCACGTCTCTCCTGTCACCTCCCTGGGCCACATCAGCGCCACCTTTTCCCTTTTCTGGCCCAAGCAGGAGTTATGTTTTTTAACCCATCTCAATACTCCATCCTGCATCACAACTTGCTGTGCTACCCCGGCAGGTAGCTCTCTGTGTCGGCTCTCCCTGTAGCGGTCCAGGCTACGTTGTCTGCTGGTTTTTAAGCTGTTTTCCCCCAAACCTGCTGTACTTTTTCACTTTCATTAAGCGTTTTTTCCTTATCTCCTTTTCAGAGGGAGATAGGACCTGTTCCAGTTCACATTTCCCACGCTGGTTTCGCAGCAATTGCTGAGCCACCGGTGGATCAGTCATTACGGACCAAGCGGAGCCGTGTTGAGCCGGCTGCTTTCCTACGTGCTGAACTTATTGTATTCAAATATCTTGGAGTTAGATCAGCAGCAGGCAGGGACTCTGTGCTGTCAAATGCCAGCACAGCTGTATCCCTCATAACTAGGGGAGTGCTCCTTCCCCACAGCGCCTGCTCTAATTTCCCATTATTATTTCTTTAATAAGACTGATGCTTACTGTACATCACTCATTTGCTGCTAAAATTGGAGCCATTAAAGCAATAAGTGGCAATTACCTTCTGAGCCGTGTGGCGTGTGAGCCCAACGCAGTGCCTCCCTGCACGAGGAGGCTGAAATTTGCCTTTTCGGGAGCAAACGTGAGCAAATGGGAGCGTAACACTGGGGTGGCTTTGTAGGGATGGGTGGGAGGGCTCTTAGGAGTGCCCAGCATCCTCCAGAGCAAGGATTGTACCCAGGGGTGCTGGGAGAGGGTGCGTCTGGTTTGACGTCCATGGATGATGGGGACAACGAGGGGTTGTGGCTCCACACGTGGTGCTGAGTTATCTCAGGATACAGAGCAGCCTGTCCCCAAGGAGTGGCTTCTCTCCTAGAAAACAATCTCCATGCTAAAGAAATAAAAAAGAGCATGTCTGGTAATTTAATCCTATTAAATGCTCCTAAAAACCATGTCTGTGCAGCACAAGACTGTACCACAAGTCTCTGGAGGAGTAGATGCAGCAGGACCGGTGAGGATTTGGTGCAGAGGATGGGGCAAAGGAGGGATTTCTGGAGGAGGGAGGGTGAGATGTGCCAGCAGGCAGGTCTGAGAGCCCTGTGCCCGCGTGTCACCCTGTCCTACATGGTCACAACCCGGCCAGCAGTGCAGGAAACCAGGCATTTCCCCACAAGGGCAGCACTGTCCCCAGCACTGGTACATCCGAGCCCCACGGCACAGGTTCCATCAGCATGGCGTGGGAGCGCAGGCGATGTCCCCCATGCTAACGAGGAGGTCCAGGGGCCACCGTTGGCAAGGACGGTCCCCACGGGCGGCTCCTCTGCGACAGCCGGGATGTCTGTGTTCATTATGCACATCCCTTTCATGCCGCCTTCATTATTCGTGTGCTATCTAGTGTCATTAAGATATCAAGTTCATTTAGGTACATCCACATTGGCAGTTTAATTATGTCTGGGTACTACTCTGGATTTTATTCATGGACTATCTGGGGGCGGTTGTCAAACACAAGCCCAGGAGATAAAGGTTCGGTGGCTACAGAATGCTAATGTCCTGCTGGTTCCCTTTTGACAAATACACATGCCAGTTATTACCAAACTGATTATTTCATTCATTAACACCACATACATCAGCTCCCTTCACCCAGTATTATTGTGTACATTCATCTTTTCATAAACAATTACCTGACAAGGTTGGGAAAGCAGAGTACGGGGGGATTAATGCTCTGAAGGGGAGTTCCTGGCATGGGTTAGTAACAAGGTGCTGGGGGGGTGCGGAATGCCCCGTTAGCGTGATCGCTTCATTAATCAAATTAGGGACAATAGCACATCACATGTGCGCCATGTTTCCCAACAATACCAAACCCATTTGCATTGTGCTGGGGGCTCGTTGGATGGGGCTCCCTGTCCAGTTTGTGGTGATGGAGAAGGTGAAATGAAAGTCCCCGGACCTGATAGGAAGCCTTGGAAAGTTCACTGTGGCCAGACCATGGTGTGTGTTTCTAGTCTGTCTTATATTTTATAATTATTATTCTTATTGTTGTGAGGAACATTTGCATGAGAACGGGTTCTTTGTTTATTGTTTGTGCCTTTTTTTCCAGCTTCCCCACATTGCTCTCCCACAGCTGTAACCCTCCATGAGAGCATTAGCAGCGGCGGTGGAAATGCTGAAAGTCACCATGAACATGCAACTGTCTGGGGAACCCCTCAGTCTTCTTTCTACATTTTTTAACTGTAAAAGGCTGCCAGTGGAGGGAAAAAAAGTACAGGGGGACATGAACAGTGAAGAGTAAGCAAACTCATTAAATAAGTGATTCCTGCAGCTTGCTTAGAGATCCTGGTGAAATCCATTGGGCAGGACTAGTGATGCTGCTCGCCCAGCTGGAGGTCGGTCTGACAGCCTGGATCTGCCATGAGCAGCATTCTCCAGCACGTTGCATCCAGTGTTAACCCCAGACATGGAGCTGCTCTCAGTGATTTCCCTTCAACACAGAACCCTCAAGGTTTCAGTGTGTAGTTGGTCCCATATTTATTTCTTTAAACACGTTGTACTCTCAACTGTTCCCACCAGTGAGCTGGCTCCCGCCGATACGGAGCAGGAGCAGCTGCAGGGGGCCACCAACACAGCCAGAATCAATTCAGCTTTTCACTCAAACAGACACACTCGGAAAGTAATGCTTCAGGGGTCACACTTCTGCACCACTCCGGCGCAGGATTTGCAAACTAAATGAAGGATCTGAGTGCGATTTAAGTGCCTAACTCCCTTAGGCCCCTTTGAAAAAAACCCCACTGGAATAACTAAGCTTTCTCTGTGTTTTTGCAAAAGCATTAATCCTCCTTGCTATCTCTGCAAGTCTCTTTGATCACACTTCAAAATCTTCATCTCCAATGGTCCTGGCTGGGCTTCTCAAAGTGGCTTAAGAGCAGGTCTCGCTGCTTATCGGGGAGACCTGGGCTCCCGAGACACAGAATCACTTTTCAAAGCTCCCCCCATGACTCTCCACTTTGGGATGGGAAGATCATGCCATGCCAAAGGTCCCGGTGGTGCCACTGCCCTGCAAGGTGACACCCCGTGCCCCAACCACCAGGAGATGCCTGACGGCCATGGGTCAGCATGGATTTGAAATCCCTGCTGCTGTTAAGAGTGTCATACAACCATGGAATCATTTAGGTTGGAAAAGACCTTTGAGATCATCAGTGTGGGCTTGGCCAGTTTTTCCTGCATTTTCTTACATTTTCCCCAGGGAGCGCAATGGGAGAGAGCATGGTCAGGCTGGGTTTTCTGCTCTGTGTGGATGCTGAGAAATGAAGGGGGAGGAGGGCTGGCCTTGCCAAGGGTTTTCTGCATTTAAGAGCTCTCAGCAGGGCAGCCCTGGGAAAGGAGGGTCTGGGGATCATCCCCAGGAGCCGATCTGAAACCCCCAGCCCATGTTAGTTTGGTGCTGAGTGAGGAAGATGAGGGTTTATTGGCCTGGAGCCAAACAACTCAGGTTGACTCATGAAGCTGAGGTCACTAATTGGTTTTCTTTTCATCCATTCATATTCTGGAGAGCATTTCTCTTCTCTTCTCTTTCTCTTCTCTTCTTCTCTTTTTTTATTTGGTTTTGTGTTGTTTTTCTGTTTTACTGTAATGAGCTGGATTCACTCTTGGAACCCTTAGTGTCACACCAATGCCCAGGCAGCAGCTGCCGTGTCCCCTCCATGCAGCGACAGGAAAGTGAGTGTGGTACAAACCTACAGACCAGCCAGACCCGAGCTAGACACTGTGCAATTTACTCATGAAATTTAGATATGCTATCAGCTAAAACTTGCTGAAATATGTCAGATGACTCTGTTTGATACCGGGTCAGACAGTGATGCATTCCCTGGGAGGAGGTGGAATAAAAACGAGCTCTTAATGCGCGACCTTGTGAGCTGTGGCTCAAATCCCCTAATAGACTGAGGGGCTGGAGGGGCCAGGGTGCGATTGCTCGGCACAGTTTCTTCAGCACTAACCCCCGTCTTGCCCACAACTTGCAAATTAAGCTAGGAGGAATCTTTTTAAGCTTTCTATTTTCTGGAGGCTTTTGCCCTCTTTGCACTTGACTGCTTTGCTCCAGGAATGAAAGTCGGGAGCCCTTTCCCAGCCATTAAAGTTTCATTTTGCAAAAGGACAAAGCATTGGCACAAGGAAGGATGAAGAATAACTCCGAGGGTAAACTTGTCACAGCCTGAGGTCAGGCTCTCTCTTTTTTATAATACAGATAGAGGTTTTTTTGGCATTGCAGCAGGAGGAAATGTGTAGTGATGTATAAAGAAGTCACTTCTCAGCATAATTTAAGAAACAACCTCTGTTCTCAAAAAGCAGGGAGGGTGCTTTGAGGTGTCTGGCTCTTTCATAAATCTTTCCATTGATGTACACACACACACACACATATACATGCGGCATCTCCAGCAGAATAGGGCATGTCACAGTATTTTCCAAAATTTAATAATCTCTGTTGAATTGTTCAGGATTTCACAACAATACCTTGGAGGATGGATCCTTTTATCTCTGCAGAGAAGGGAGAAAGCCCTTCTCGCTTCTGACAAACGCCACGGTCAGTCCCTTAACCTACAGGGACACAGGGGTGTCCAAAACTCCCAAGAGTGGCCCAGGTGGGTCTCAGCCTCCTGCGTCCACTGCCCATTCCTGATAGTATTTCCCTACCTCTGGCTTCAGCTGCTTTAATTTAACGACACTTTAGTTCCCGCAGTCACTATGTCCTGATTTTTGGTCTCTGAGAATTTCTTCTCCTCCAGAAGCAAGAAGGATGGAGGAAATCAAATTAAATCACATCCATTCAATGGTTTTCTGTGTCCTTCCATTTTCCAGGCAACATTTCATGCCACCCACCTCCCCTCTCTCCTTCGATTCCCATCCTCGCTCCTCTCCCATCCTTCTCCTCTTCCATGGGCAGAACACATGCATCGCTGTGAGTCTGCACAGCCAAAGGTACCTGTGTGTTTGCGCCTAAGAAAAATGAGGCAGACATGGAAAACAAGCAAATCACATTATATATTGCAGGCAATAATGTAGCTCCCAGGGGACAGAGATAATATGGTGAGAGACAAAGGAACAATAGACTTTGCTGGCCTGAGCGCTTACTTGATTGTGGCTTTTCTGGAATTATTTTTGACTTCTTCTGCATGAGTGGTGAATCAGGCCTCGGAGCTGATCAGACATGAGGATGTGGTCCAGGGACTGCGCTGGGGATGCAGATGGTTTTGTACAGGAGCCTGTTGTACGTATTGCTCTTAGGAGGAGACTGTTGGTGTGCCCAAGAGCCCCACAACACAAGGGATGGGGATTATTTTAAAGCTGACTGTGGTTTTTGTGGTTTGGGAAAACACACCGCTGTCTGAGGGACTTTATCTGAAGAACTGTATTGATTTGAGTTCCCATTTAGGGGTGGGTGTACTGGTAGCTTCTCTTCTCTTCTCTTCTCTTCTCTTCTCTTCTCTTCTCTTCTCTTCTCTTCTCTTCTCTTCTCTTCTCTTCTCTTCTCTTCCCTTCCCTTCCCTTCCCTTCCCTTCCCTTCCCTTCCCTTCCCCTTCCCCTTCCCCTTTCCCTTTCCCTTTCCCTTTCCCTTTCCCTTTCCCTTTCCCTTTCCCTTTCCCTTTCCCTTCCCTCTTTTTCTTCTTTCTTTTCCTTTCTGTCTTTTTCTTTCTATCTTTTGCTGTCTGTCTGTCTTTCCACCTTTCTTAGACCTCAGCAAATTCCAGGAAGGCATCAGTTGTCTTTAACACCCAAAGGAAAAATCGAAGGGAAGGGTTCAATTACTCACATGAAAAATGAGTCTCCTAACCGAGGTCTATCCATTTGCTAGTTGTGCTTGTTTTAAAACTGAATTATAGAGACTGCACATTTTTCTGGAGACAAATGCATTAATTTTTCTCAAAACAGACAAGAGGGAAGCAGAGGGAAAATAAGATAATAAGAGTTTCCACAGTGATTTATATGCCTTTGTGAAAAATAATGGGGGCAGACGGCAGCACGCACCATGGGGGAAGGGGCTGGGGGTGGCAGGGACGACTGCAAGGAAAACTGCCAGAAGTCCAAGTCCGATTGTTGGTTTTAGATGATATAAGATCACTTTATGTCTCTGGCTGGCTTGAAAAATCTCTCTTTCTCTCTCTATATACACACACATAAAATATACACCATATGATGCACTTAAAATCAGCACGGGCTATACTGTTTATACAGGAAAGGATTGTGTTTCTCACCGACCTCTCCCCAGCCCTCCTTCTTCTGACGAAGGATAAACTGGGACCTTTAGAAAACAAAGTGGTGGCTACAATTTTTAACAGATTTGCTCTTGCATATATTTATCTAGGGCAGGCGAGCCCTTCCCCAGGGCCAGCTGCCTCCGCTCTTGGGCAAAAACCAGGGGGGTTGAGTTTATTTTTTTCTATCTGTTCACTTTGGTTTGATTTATATGCTAAAAGAGATATTTTTATTATAGTGCGTAGTAAATTGGGTTTCTTTATTGCTCATGAGAGCTGTTTTCCGAAATTGGACTATTTATATAGTGCGCTGATTGCAATGTATTTCCGATCTTAATGTCTAACTGTAGGGAATAAAAAAAATATACTGAGTCATATTTCTTAAAAAACTGCAACCTTTTTTGAAATAAGAAGAAATGGGTAACTTCTTCTCGAGAAGATGTTGTGGCACTCAGCAGCTCCCAGGAAATCATCTCGTTTTAGCAAGTAAAGGCTTTTGGTGGGAACTGGAGACTCTGGAAGGGGTTGAAGCTGTTCTGTGGTTTGTCCATTGGCGTAATCCACAGGAAACAAGTCAGGGAGACCAAAGGCCACCAGGGCTGTAGTACCTACGTTGATGTTCCTCTCCAATTACTTACAGGAATGATTCAATGAATTTAATCCCCGTTGGTTTCCGACTAGAGAATCCTGTGGCGTTCAGATGGGTATGAGAGCAGAGGGAGGCTGGAAGTGATGCTTTAAAGCAAAACCTAAATCTGTTCCAGGGCAGATGGTTAATTGTGTGGTTCAATTTATTTGCCTAATGCAAATCATGTCCTGTTTGCCCATGGAGCCAGGGGAACTGGTTTCCTGTTTGTTTTGCTAGAATCTGGGCTGAGATTTCACTGCATCTTCTGCAGCCCCCACGTGAAGCTCCCCTGCAGGGAGAAGCCTTCATGGTCCTCAGCAGAGGGTCACCCTGCCTCTAGGGCTGGTGGACAAACATCATCTCCCACAGAGAAGGGCTGGCATTGGGATAAGTCACCATCACTGTGCTGCTTTGCAGTATTCAGTCTCCTGTCTTAGAATCACAGGATGGTTTGGGTTGAAGGGACCTTCCCAGCTCCCCCAGTGCCCCCCTGCCATGAGCAGGGACATCTTCACCAGCTCAGGTTGCTCAGAGCCCCGTCCAGCCTGGCCTGGGATGGCTCCAGGGATGGTTCAGCCACCACCTCTCTGGCCAACCTGGGCCAGGCTCTCACCACCCTCAGAGGCAACAATTTATCCCTCTTCATGGCTCCAGGCCTGTGCAGGTGCTGTAGGGAATGGCAGCATCCCCTTCTCCCATCCTAAAACCAGGCTCCGAGGTGTTTCCGTGGGTCTGGGGCCCATCAGTCCCCTCTGGCTTTGGACCAGAAGGGTATTTCAGGGGGTTCCCAACTTCCTAAATGGGCCTAATTGAAGTCTGAAGAGATTTTTCACAGATTCATGGCTTTTCAAAGGAGATATTTGCATATTAATAAGAAGCTGTTCAGACTGATTGGCTTAATGTGTTTGGGGTAAGTGTAATTAAATGTCAAGGGAAATATATCATGAAGTAATGAAGCTGAAGCTAATTTATCAAAAAATGAGTCCTAGAGAGGGAGACATTTCCAACAATAAACAGTTCTTTAACCTTCCTCTTTAGGTGATTTGCTTAGTCAGGGCTGAAGTGTGTGGTCTTGAAGATCCTCAAGTGAGAGAGACATGAGATGGTTACTGGTTTGGGGGTTGAGGTTTTTCCATGTTCTTTCCAGTACAAACCCCTCTGCCCTGGCACCCCAAGGCTGAGCCCATCAAGAGGGTTCGCCTGGGGTGAGGTCTGGTCCTCCTGAGGCCACCAGCAGGACCTGGGAGGACGTTTGGGGAGATGCACATGTCTAACACTTCAGGGGTGCCCCTAGAGACAGGCTCAAGGTTTAATTATAGCAGATGCTTCTTTTCTTTTTATTCCTCTCTCAGTCTTTTCTCTTTACTCCGTAAGCTTTTCAGAGCACATGCCATCTCCTGCCCTCTTCATCTACAAACCAGGGATAAAGATCAGCCTATACAGGCACATCTTTAATACGAACAAAAAACTGCAGTGCACTTCCAGAATGGCGATGCAGGTCCCCAAAATGGGTATTTTAGCCTCAGAATTGAGGAGAGTGAGGTCCAGGCTGCAGGTCATGCTGGTCCCTATGAAGGACGTGACTCTCCTGCATCCCACTGTGTGACAGGAGGAGGTTGTGAGCTCCCTCCCCATGGCACAGCTGTGCAATGGGCAAACGGGCACACGTTTTTCAGCAAATCTGCTGCTTTTGGTGAGTGCTGGGGTCACAGGATTCATTTTCAGTCATGGACTGTCCCTTGCTGCCCACCTCCAGTGATGGGAATGGGATGGGGAGCTCTTGATTTGCACTTTGGGCACTTGCAAGGGAGAAAGGCAAGGTGCCAGGCTGGGAAAGGATCATGCCCATCATCTCAGCTGGAAAATCCTCCTTTGGCATCAAATGGCATAGAGGGGAATCAGCAGGTTGCAGAATAATCTGTAGAGGAGAGCAGAACTCATGTCCATTTTCATTAAGAGGCACCACAGTTACTATAAAAAACAGCACCAAAAAGCCAAAGGAACCAGGCACCAGAAGCCTGAATTTACCCAAGCAAATCCATCTGGGAAATGAGGAATCACGTTTGATTTGGGAGCTATGTTGGAAATAGGCTAAAATCACTGTGGACCTGATTTACCCTCTTGTAAGAATCAGCTGATGCTGCAGGGATTGGGCAAAAGGCACATGCTCTACACTTGAGCCCTGACCACTGCTGGGGTTAAGCTCCTGCTTATGTAGTGCTGGAGAGACCACCGAGATGTAAAAACACAGGAGATCAAAAAATATACATGGCCACTGCCAGGGGTGATGAGAATTGAGTCCAGGGCTTCTGGGGAGGGCAGGGCTTGTGCTCCCCTGTGCATGGCGTACCCCAAACCTGCACCCTTGCTAGAGCTGCTGGGGTGCCTTGAGAGGAGCTCTAAGACTGGACTACAGAGCAGGTTTGTGGCCAAGCAAAGGGGGAACCACAACAGGATTCCTTGGCAGGAAGTCATCCCCAAGCCCAGCAGAGAAACCTCCTTAGGTGGTGCCTGGTGGTGTCTCCAATCCCATACAAAGGATGGAGACATGGTAAAGAGGCCCATGGCCAAGGGCTCTGGAGCTCTTTGTCTGCTTCTGGTAGGCGGATCACTGGGATTTACCAGCAACACCACTGGGCAGGACTCAGTATCCTCCCAGATGGATGCAGAAATGCATGATGATGACTTGACTTTTTAGCCATTGGAAAGAAAACAACTACAAAACGCCCCTTTTCCAAACCCCAGATGGTCAGCCTGGAGGAGGCAGTGGTGCCACATGTGATTGCCTCAGCTCCGAGGAGTTTCTTGTTCCAGCACAGAAAATCAATGGCTTGCACAGCTAATGGCACCAGAGAGTTTCTGCTTGTCGATAGCACTCAGGCACTGGATGTCTCTGGGAGATGCCCAGATGTGTTTCCCAGCACAGAACATTTTCAGGAGCCTCTCTGCATGGTTCCTTCTGCCAGACCACTCATGGGATGCCAGGACAGCAGCATTGCCTCTCGCCACTGGCATCACTGTCACCGGGAGGTGGGAGGTCACCAGGCACCTGCCTGAGCACAGGGCTCCCCGCTCACCTGCTGCCTTCACAGCAGCAGCTCAATAATTAATCAATAATTAATCAGAGCAATTAGGCAGAGGGCTTGCACATTGTAATTAGCTCTGATCAGTGCAATCTCCCTTCCCAGGGTGGGAGGGGGCAGTGAAGCAGCACTGAAAGCACAGCAGGGGGACACAGGGCTGTTGAGCAAAGCTCCATGTGCAGCTGCTTTTTGCGTGCAAATGCTCCCCTGACCCTTTGAAACAGCCCACAGTCCCATCGCCCCAGGGCCAGGGAAAATTATGCGAAGTTATGCGTGTGCCTGCTCATACAGGAGGCTTTTGGGGACAGAATGAGCCCCTTGTCTTGGGGACACTGCCACTTCCTGACCGGCCACCTCGGCCCCAGGTCCATGGAGCAGCATCTGCCCTCTCCCTGGCCCAGGATTGTTCCAGGCCATCCTGAGCAAGTTGATGGCCCCAAGAGCCACAAAGAGAGCATCAGCTCTGTGATGAGATGCAGAATGAGCTACAACTACCTGAAAGGGGCTTGGAGCATGGAGGGTTTTGGTCTCTTCTCCCAAGTAACAAGTGATAGGATGAGAGGAAGCAGCCTCAAGTTGCACCAGGGGAGGTTTCATTGGGTATCGGGAAAAATTTCTTCCAGGAAGGGGCTGTTGGACATTGGAACAGGCTACCCAGGGCAGTGCTGGAGTCACCATCCCTGAAGGGTTTGAACAGACATGGAGATGAGGTTCTCAGGGACATGGGGCAGTGCCAGGGTTGGGTTAATGGTTGGACTCAATGATCTTGAGGGTCTCTTCCAATCAAAATGATGCTATGAGTCTATGTTGCACCTGCGGGTATCAGCAGCAGCCCCTGCAAACACACCGCTTTCTCTGCCATGTTTCTTTGGTGGGTTTCTCAGCTCCTCAGGAAGGAGAAGGCTTCTTGGCTGTGACCTCAGGATGGGGTGACACAGGTTGCTACCCCCATTGATGCTACGTGACAGCTTAGTGTCTCCATTTTGGAGACAGTCAGAGCATTGGAGGTGTTTCTTAAATGCTGAGGTGGTTAAACCCACTGGTGACAGGGAGCAGAGCTGCCCGCAGCGCTTGGCATGGAGCAGGGGTGCAACGAGGCAGGGGGGGATCTACTGAGGAACCCCCAGGATCCTGGCACAGCCCTTGGGTGGACTCGCAGATGCCTTTGCCAGGATGCCCGTGTGATGGGTATGGCCACCTGCCACATCTTTCTGTGTCACCCTGCCCTGACAGACCCTGCCTGCTGGCTGGGCTGCGTTTGGGGCTGGGACAACTGCTGGGATTTGGCTGGGGACAGGGCAGGTGTCCAGGGGTCCCTGTGGGCTGCAGTTTAGGCGGAGGTTTGCACCACAGGTGCTGGCTCCATCCGTGTTGGGCTGTCAGCCGCCTCCTAAACTTCAGAGGGAGCTCAACTGGAAGGAGAGGAAGGCAGCTCCGCTGATAAGATTTTCCTTGACAGATACAGCGTGAAAACAGATGCTACTGGCTGCAGATGTAATGAAATACATAAATACCAAGACTTGCTCAAATAAACACGGGCATCCGCTGTAAGGACGAGCTCAGGAGCTCCCGCCAGCAGCAAGCGCAGAGAGATTTGGGGAGGGAGGAGAGGCCCTGCCTCTGCCACAGCATTTTATTCAGGAAGGTGACGTATTACTGGTGTGCCGGGTTTATCCCCTGCGCCCAATCCGTCCTCTGTTTAAACCAGTAGCAAGAGTCTCCCTTTGATATTCATGTCAATTGGACTTTTGATTTTATATCCAGCAACACAATAAGTGATTTTCTTTTTTGCTTTCAGACCTCTCTGATCTTTTCCCCCTCTCAGGTTCCTCGGTCCCACAGCTTTTCTTGGAGGTGTTTTTGGCATTGTTATTTTCTTTTTAGTTTGTATTAGATTCCTGAAATGCATCTTTCCATGTATTGATTTCACCTGACATCTGAAGGAAGGCAAAGGAGGAGGCTCAGCTCACTCCAACGTGCCCACACAGCTCATCAAAGCAAATTTAAAACCTTGCTAGAGCTGCCAGGGCAGCACAGCCCCTGGGCTGGGACACCAGCCTCGGAGGAGGGACACATTCATCTCTTTGGGCATCGTTTTTTAATTTAAATATACATGCATGCTGCTGGTTACATCAAGTTATCACTCTTGCCAGAGCATCTTTCTTTTCAATCATCTCCTGTACAGGCTGTAATGGTACTTCTGGGAGTGCGGGCTCGAGGGCGGGGAAAGGCAACTGCTTGTGATAGCAGGCTTTGATTTTTTATAAATTTCTGCTGCAAAGTCAGTGCTTAAAATGACCTGGAAGAAAAAGAGAAATGATTGTGGGGGAGAAGACAACTCGCTGGTGGCTGCAGTAGCACAGGGAGGAACGCACACTGCTTCGGGGGCGCCAGGCTGCATCAAGCCCCAGGCATTGCTGTGCCTCAGTGTCCCCATCCTCGTCCCATAGCTTCATGCTGGAGAAGGATCTGTGTTTCCCCTGGCACTGTGAGCTGTGTGACATCCACACTCATGCCCCATCCTGAAAGACGGACATTCTGATAGCACTTTGGTAGAGAAATTCGAGGTGAAATAAGCCCCCATCAGACAGTTAATCTTCCTTTTGCTTTGCTCTCCTTCCCCTTGGCACAGCATCCACCATCGTACCAGTCACTGAACACCTGACATACAGAAAGCAGCACCTGAGAGAGAGGCAGAGAAACGCCATCGAATGGGACTAACGGGCAGGGGGGCACCAGTGCCCATCTCAGTGCTACTGGGTTTTTCGGGTGGTCAATGGAGGAAGGTTCCCCTCAAGCTTTGAATGCTGCTGGCTCCCAGAGATGAAAGGGATGTGTTTTTTCTCCTCCTCCTCTTCTTCCTCCCATACACAAAGACCAAATAATTTTGCACTAACAAGCCAATTTCATTTTTAACTGTGCTGTCACTTCATGGTGCAAAGGCAGGACTGGGGACAGATGTTTGCTGGTGGGAGAATGTCCGATCCTCCCCATGACATGTTTCTGGGACCAGATATGGCCCTTCCTTGCCAGAAAGGCTCTTCTGTGGAATTCCAGGGATTGCAGAGCTCTTGGGCTCTTTTGAAAAGCACAGCATTTCTGTGATACAGTTTTTTCTGCGATGACCTGGTCAGTTACACTTCCTTAAAACAGCCCTTGCCACCACAAGTGATTTCCTTTCCCACCACTGTTGTGGGCTGGGCTGCTTCAGAGCCTGGCCAAACCCTGGCCATTGAACATGGAGCAAAACCAAACTGCTGCTGGTTTAAGCTGGGCAGGGCAAAAAGTAACAGAGGGCAGGTTTCTTCTGCAAAGCTTGCTGTAAGGTGTTAATTAGCAGTTCACTGGCCCCTCAGTTCAAGAAGGACGGGGAACTGCTGGAGAGGGTCCAGCGTAGGGCAACAAAGATGATTAAGGGAGTGGAGCATCTCCCTTATGAAGGAAGGCTGAGGGAGCTGGGGCTCTTTAGTTTGGAGAAGAGGAGACTGAGGGGTGACCTTGTTAATGTTTATAAATATATAAAGGGTGAGTGCCACGAGGATGGAGTCAGGCTCTTCTCAGTGGCAAACAATGACAGGACAAGGGGCAATGGGATCAAGCTGGAACACAAGAGGTTCCACTTAAATTTGAGAAAGAACTTCTTCTCAGTGAGGGTAACAGAGCACTGGAACAGGCTGCCCAGGGAGGTTGTAGAGTCTCCTTCCCTGGAGACATTCAAAGCCCGCCTGGACACCTTCCTGTGCGACCTCACCTAGGCGTTCCTGCTCCAGCAGGGGGATTGGACTGGATGATCTTTTGAGGTCCCTTCCAATCCCAAACATACTGTGATACTGTGATACTGTGAACTCATTTCGAGCCATGGAAACAGGGAGGCTCCATGGATGTTCTAATATCTGCCTGGGGATTTTCCTTCCCCACTGTCCCCGTGTGTATCCCACTGCTTGGATCAGTAGCTCGGGCTGGTAGGAAAGATGGAAAAGGCACCTGGAGGCTGGAGAAAGGTGCTCCCCAGGCTAGGCTGTTCAGGGAAGGTGTTTTGGGGTGCAGGGGAGGGGTATGCAATGCCCTTCTGCTGCGTCTCGTAACCCCGCTGCAGCTTGCAGGCTGTGTAATGGGAAGATGCTGATGGCCAAACTCAGCAGCACCTTTGGGAAAGCCCAGCCCTGTGTGAAGAAGCTGTGTGGAACTCCGGCTTCATGTCTCTGCTTCATTTCCATCCCTTTTCCAGAGGACAGTTGAGGGCTGTGGCCAGGTCCCAGTCTGCTGGTGCTGGGACCAGGCATCAGCATTTGCTGAGCAGGGACTGATCTTCCTTTGCTGCTCGGTCACGCTGGGTTGTTCCCTGCTCTGGCACCGAGGAGCTGCATTGATGCAAGCTGCAAACCCCAGGGCTGGTCCAAACCCCTGCTCTGCATCCTCCTCCTCCTCAGTTATATTGCAATTGCCATTTCATGCTGCAGGTGAGCTTGAGGTAGACCTGGCCATGCACAGGGCAGTGCTGACCCCAGCAGCACAGGGGTGACACCATCGCTCTTCTGTAGGGCTTCAGGCTGGCATACCTTCTTCTGAAAGATCATTTCAGTCCATCCAGCCTGGATACCTGGGCTCTGACAGGCTGCTTATTTTTAAGAAGTCATACCAGGGAGAAGGACCTCACTTTTTGGAGGTAAGAGATGAGTCCGGCCCTTAGCACATGACTGGGGCAGGTGTTACTAGAGGCCAGGGAGCACATGGGGCTGATGGCTTTAATCACAGCAGCTTTATTTATTGCTCTGGGTTGAAATGGCTTGGTGAAGAGCTGCCCTTATCTGCCGATCTCAGCCTCCCTTCAAGAGGGATCTGGACTAGATTTATGTGGGAAAGGTTTGCAGCAAGTCCATCCCCAGCTGCTTTTAATGCCTTGCGTGCTGCCCAGGAGCCTAGAGAGTCCTGAGCAGGACATGGCTTGGTCCAGCTGGGAGCAAAGTGGCAGATGGACTTCAAACAGCAAACTCACCTCAAGTTTTCTAGACCCAGTGACCAAAAGCTGCTCCCACCTCAGTGGGAAACAGCAGCATGGGGCTGCTCTTCCTACATGAAACAGGCTGTGCCTTCCTAAAAAAAATCTCACTCTGGAACAACTAATGCTTGCTTTCTTGCTAATCTCCAGCTTCTCTTGCTGCTTTGAGTTGGTGGGACAGCAGCACAGGTCAGCTGTGACAGACCACCTGTTTTAACCCATTTCCCAGCCCCTGATGGAGTCAAGGCAGGTACCCAGCATGGGCTGGTGGCAACCACCACCACCACGTATCATTGCATCCATTCCTCCAAGCCATATTTCCAGAAGCACAACCCTTGGATGCTTAGTCTTGTAAGGATGGAGCCTGATACGTTATTCTGGTTTCTTGACGTAAAGTGATGCTTTCTTCCCCAGAACTGTGCTTTTGGTAAGAACAGGGGCTTGAGATAAAGTGGCGTCTCTGTGGACTCTGATCTCCAGGGCTGAGCCAACACCCTCCTTGCCCTGGGAAACTAAAGTCAAGATTTTTAAAGGCATCATTGTACAGTCCATAAAGAGATACAAAAGCCATAATAAACATGACACCAGAGCTCAGTTCCCACACCAGGAGTGTCTGAGGGTTGGGCGACTGTTACTGGGATGTCTTGACGTTATCCCAGCACGAAAATCAAGTGTCCAGGACTGGCACACTGGGCTGCATCAATAAATCCCTGAGCAGCACCATGTGCATTGCTGGGTCTTGCAACTGCCTGGTGCTCAGCCCTTGCACAGCATCATCCCCAGCCCTTGCACAGCATCGTCCCCAGCCCTTGTGCAGCATCATCCCCAGCTCTTGCACAGCATTGTCCCCAGCCCTTGCACAGCATCGTCCCCAGCTCTTGCACAGCATCGTCCCCAGCCCTTGCACAGCATTGTCCCCAGCCCTTGCACAGCATCATCCCCAGCCCTTGCACAGCATCATCCCCAGCCCTTGCACAGCATCGTCCCCAGCCCTTGCACAGCATCATCCCCAGCTCTTGCACAGTATCGTCCCCAGTCCTTGCACAGCATCATCCCCACCTCTTGCACAGCATCATCCCCAGCTCTTGCACAGCATCATCCCCAGCTCTTGCACAGGATCGTCCCCAACCCTTGCACAGCATCGTCCCCAGCTCTTGCACAGCATCGTCCCAGCCCAGCACTCTGAGGCAGCCTGGCCTGGTCCTGGAGTATTTGCTGCAGCAGCTCCAAGGGAGGACAAATCCAAACCATTGCATTACCAAAATGAAGTCCTGCAAAACCCATTGGGGTGAGGAAGGGGCCACAACCACCCCAAGCAGCAGCCCCATGAGGTACCTTTGGGGGTTTGGCTGGGAATGGCCATCTCAGATAACACTGCTGGGAAGAACGTATGGACCTGGAAAAGGCCAGATATGAATATGCATGCCTAGCTGAAATGCTCCCTTTGAGGAAAGTCTTCCTCCCCTATTAAGTAATTAAATAAAGCCCCAAGCTCTACTAAAATTAAAATAACAGAATCCATTTATTCTGGCAGGGCCCACTTGTGGCTGCTCTTGCCAAAAACATTTTTGTGGTTCTTGTCTTTTCAAGTGGCTCTTTTGCAATAAAACCCAGATGCCATTAGTCCAGGGAGGCCTCCAGGCAACTGTTTATGTCCATGAAAGATGCCCTTTGTAATTAATTAATCTCCCAAAAGCTGTGGCAGCACATTCCCCGTGGCTCCTGGCGTGTCCCTGCCCGCCGGCCTGGCAGCGGAGGTGCCGGCTCATTCCTGGGCGCTGAAGAAAGCTTTTGTGTTGCAGCCTCACCATGGAAGGGGTTAATCTCCTCCTTGGGAAGACACAGCACAGATTTCAACACTTATCCGAACACAAACAGAAGTCATCCTGCCTTCCTGCTGCCAGTTCCGCAGCTCCTGCTCTTGCTTGACAGCAACTTGCAGTTGCAGGAGCTGCAGGATGGGGACAAGGACGAGCCAGGGAGCAGTGGGGAAAGGGGGTATAACCTGGTTCTTTTCACCCTTTCGGGGGTTCAGGCACTTCCAGGTGACTCAGTCATTGCAGAAGATCCAAAGAATCTGGGAAACGTGGGCTTGGTGCACATGGGTGGAAAAAACAAGACTGCCCTGAGCAAAAAAACATATGAACGGCCAGAGCAAAGAGCCGTCCAGCCCATTACCTTCTTCCAGAGGGAGCTGGCATCAGGTATCTACTGACAAGTGTACAAAAGGTGGTGGTTTGTAGGGCTCCTTCTCCTCTTGTCTCCTCCCAGCTGAGGGCAATCGGGGTTGGGGGCTCCCCATGGCTGAAGTGGCTCTGGGACCCTCACATTTCATGGCCACCAGTTCATTTCATCCAGCACGAATTTGGCCAGGCTGTTTCTGAACCATTTATACTTTTGGCCTTTGCAGCATCATCCCACTGTAGAATTCTGTGTCTGCTCAGCAAAGGCCATCCTCATGCTGGTTTTGAACCCATCTGCACCTTTAGTGTGACCAGCAATTGCCTTTATGTCTTCATATTCTTCAGGATTTTTTCGTTTCAGTTTTTGTTTTTTCTCTCCAGCCTGCATGTCCCAAATTCATGGAGTTTCCCCCAAACAGAAACCCTCAGCAAAAACCAGCAAATATTTGGCTTCTCTAGGACCATGTGTTTGCTCAGTCTTTATGCAATGTGGTTGCAAATAGAAAGAATTGCCCTAGGAAGGGTCAATCCTCACTGCCTCATTTGTAACATAACAACTCAGCCTGGGGTTTGGTTGTTATTGGTGTTTTTAGCTGTTGTTGGCTTTTCGCTGTTGCTTTTTTGATAGATGAGTTTAATTTTGCTGGCATATTGCACAGGTTTGCAAACCAGATGTTGCTGCTGTGAGAGGGTCACAATATCACGGGCAGGGAGCAGTTCATCACGGCACACGGGTGTCGCAGCCACCGCGGGGTCAAAGACAAGGGGTCAGAGCATGGGGGGGGTGTGGGTCCCTGCTCCTCAGGACCCAGGGCCGCAGTTGCCGTGAGAACTGCTGGTGGCACAGGGTGACCCTCACTGGTGCTGCAGCCACCTCCCATCCATCTGCCATTCCCCCGGGAAGGACCAGACTGGTGGAAGGAGACCAAGATGCCGAGAGCTCTGCTGAGAGCCTGGGTGGAGGGACGGGTTTGTGTGACCACATGATGATGGGGGAATCACTGGTGTTTTGCAGGTTCTGTCTCTTGTCCAGGGGTGATATACAGGGTGACGTGATAAAGCTGGTGAAGGGTCTAGAGAACAAGTCTTAAGAGGAGCGGCTGAGGGACCTGGGGGGTTCAGCTGGAGAACAGGAGCTGAGGGGAGACCTTCTGATCTCTGAACTGCCTGAAAGGGGCTTGGAGCCAGGGTGGGTCGGGCTCTGCTCCCAAGGAACAAGCGACGGGACCAGAGGAAACGGCCTCAAGTTGCGCCAGGGGAGGCTGAGGTTGGATCTGGGGAACAATTTCTTCCCCAAAGGGCTGTGGGGCATTGGAACAGGCTGCCCAGGGCAGTGCTGGAGTCACCATCCTTGGAGGGGTTGAACAGACGCAGAGATGAGGTTCTCAGGGACATGGCTTAGTGCCAGTGTTAATAGTTGGACTTAATGATATTGTGTGTTTCTTCCAACCAAAATGATTCTATGATTCTGTGTGAGGGGATGGGATGTGGTGTGGCAGGTGAGGAGCAAGGAATGGAGCTGAGAGCACCCAGGATGAGCAGACAAACGGCTGCTCATGTAGCTTCTCCACCTTCCTGCCTTACCTTGTTTAACACAGAGGAGCTGAGTATCCTGCGGCCAAATCCTGCGATGCTTGAGCAAATCACACCCAGTGCCTGGCCCAGGAGGGCTCTGAACTCTCAAGGGGACCATGGAGCAGGATGGACGCGGCCCCGAGCCCCCTCCCGGCTGGGAGAGCTTCCCAAAGTGCTGCGTCTAGGATTTCTCTGGGTGGAAGGAGGAAATTGCTGAGGTCAGGGGGCTGATATTGCACATTTTTATGTGACAACAGCTTGCTGCCACCTTGAAAATACCAAAAGATAGAGCCTTACATCCTGGCCCTTGAAAATCCCTTGTGCCTTGCAGGAAGGGAGTGTTGTTACTCCAGAAATTCTCTGTTATTCCAGGGAATTTAAGCCAATGTGCAGGAAACCCCAGTGCAGGCAGGGAGGAATTTAAAGGGATAGGACATCAGGATTGTAGAGATGGGCGGTGTTCTTACAGTGCCATTGCAAGAAGGGAGGTGGGATCCCCTTGAAGAAGCCCCCAAGATGCCCTTGAATAGGCAAAATAGGTTTAGGTCTAATTCTAGATAAACAGGCAGACAAAGTAAGAGGAAATGAGGAGTGTGTCTGGCTGCTTTGCTGAATCAGAGCATTATGGTCCTCCTCGCGATCTATGAGGGGAAGAAATAAAGCTGGGCTGGAGGCGTGAGGCTCAGGAGCATCCTTGGTACCCAGGACATCCCTGGGGCATCTGGCACTAACGTGTCCTTCTCTCCCCCTCTCTCAGAGACCTCATGCCCAGGACCCTGGAGGGGCAGATCACCATGGAGAAGACCCCCAGCTACTTTGTCACCAAGGAGGCCCCAGCCCGCATCTCCTCCATGTCCAAGGGCACGAAGCTCATTGTGGTGGTGCGGGACCCCGTCACCAGAGCCATCTCGGACTATACCCAGACGCTCTCCAAGAAGCCCGATATCCCCACCTTTGAGAGCCTGACCTTCAAAAACAGGACTACAGGCCTGATCGACACCTCGTGGAGCGCCATCCAGATCGGCATCTACGCCAAGCACCTGGAGAACTGGCTCCTCTACTTCCCCATCGGGCAGATCCTCTTCGTCAGCGGGGAGAGGCTGATCAGCGACCCCGCGGGGGAGCTGGGCAGGGTCCAGGACTTTCTGGGCCTCAAGAGGATCATCACCGACAAACACTTCTACTTCAACAAAACCAAGGGCTTCCCCTGCCTGAAGAAGGCAGAAGGCAGCAGCAAACCCCACTGCCTGGGGAAGACGAAAGGCAGGACCCACCCCGACATAGACCAGGAGGTGGTGCAGAGACTGCGGGACTTCTACCGGCCCTTCAACATGAAGTTCTACCAGATGACGGGGCAGGACTTCGGCTGGGACTGAGGCTGAAAGAAATAATTTAAGAAAAGAAAAATATAATATAATATATATTTTTTTTACATATTAGTAGAGAAGGGGAAAATACAGAAAAAAAAAAAAAATAGTTGTGCTGAAACATGATTGGTTCTGATATTTTTTTTGCTTTTTGTCATTTTCTTTCTTCTCGCAGAGGTGATGTGCCTGTCCAGAAAAGGAGGCCGTGAACAACCTGGTCCTATTGACATGGCCTGCAGCTTAGCTGCCTCCTTCAATGGGGCCAAGGTTTAGCACTGTTTCTGTAAAAAAAAAAAGGTAAAAAAGGTGCAAAGTTTCCCTGTGTCCTCAGGTCCACCCCCAGAAGTGAGAGGGGTGCTTGGGGGAGCTCAGAGCCTTCCTGGAAGGTCAGCCAGGTTTTGGCTTGCAAATGCCATTCTAGACCAGACCTCATCACTTTCGACAATTAAACAGAAGAGGCTTAATAACTAACTTGGCTTTCAAAACCTTACCTTAGGGGATTTTTTTTTTATTGCATGAAACCTTTGGTGAAATTATTTTCATTTATCCAGTTTTTTGTTTGACTTCTGCCCTCCCTAAATCAAGTTCTTTTCACCAACCAAACTTATTTTTCATCTTACAGAAGCCAAAACCAATAATCCTTTGTTGTGTTTTGAGACAAAACAATTTTGGTAGCCAAAAGTGAAACAAAACAAATGATTCTTTTGACTCAATGATGAAAACTGCCAGGTAGTCAAAAGGCTCATTCACGGGGGTTGGCTCTAAACCAGGGTTCCCCATTGCCAGCACATTGCACCCCTTTGCTATGCTGACAGCAAAGTGCATTTCCCTGGGTGGGGGACCCATCTGCAGGGATTTGGGTGATGGGCAAGAAAGGTCCACACTGAGATGATGCTTGTGATACCCATCTTAAAGGTGATGCGGGACCCACTGTCCCACCACTCCTATGCAGGGAACAAGTTCACAGTGTCTGGTGGATGATATTTAAGCCATAATGAAGAACATTTTAAGTTGGACCAGTCTTAATACAGTGGAGAAAGGGTTTTTTGGGAAAAAATGAACAACAGTCATATCCAGAAAGGGGAGAGAATGAGGAGATGCTGGAAGGTTTCTTGTCCTTTCCTAGAGGAGAACCAAGGGAGAATCAGGAACAGGAACACGGGTTGTGCGGGGCTTTAAAAATCATCAGGCAAAACAAATCTCCTGTTTGCAATAACCAGGAGCTTTAAATTCTTTGCTTTGATCCTTATCACCTTTTTTGGCTGGTAGAAGTGTCTCAGCAACAGAAATCTATTAGTGAAGCACGATCTTGTTATTACCGTGGGCTCATTTATCTGCTGGCTCTTTATCTTCAGCATTTTCTGGACTGTAGGAGCATCTAATTATCACTTGGTGCTGTATAAACACAACTCCCTCTCCCGAGTCTAACTTTGGAAAGGCCCGGATGGGGTAAAACAAACTAAGTGGGGGATCATCTGGTAACCTGGGGACGAAGCTCACCATGTACCTGCACACCAGGCAAGATGTTAATAAAATCACAACCGAGATAGCCGGGAGTCCCAACAATGCGGAGTCCTGGGACCTTTCTATCCCCTGAAGACACACTGGTTTTACATGCAAAGTCCATTTCTCAAGGTAATTAAAACAACTTCATTAGTGTTGTGAGGCCCCAGGACCTTGTCCCACCATTGCTGCCCCAAAGCCCCACCTGAGCTCAGGT
Organism: Patagioenas fasciata; assembly: GCF_037038585.1. Taxonomy (NCBI): domain Eukaryota; kingdom Metazoa; phylum Chordata; class Aves; order Columbiformes; family Columbidae; genus Patagioenas; species Patagioenas fasciata. The sequence continues at coordinate 8,788,092 of NC_092537.1, read as the reverse complement.
GTCCGTGCCCCAGCTGGTGATGGGTTGGTGGCACCAAAGCCAGGCTGAACTCAGTGGTCTGTCCTGGCACAGCACAGCTCAGTGCCACCCTCACTAATACCTTCAGGCTCTTCCCACCTAGCCTTGTTCCAGTGTGTCCCATTTTAAGCCCCTTTTTGGCAATGTCCTGTGCCACATCTGGGTAAACATTTTACATAATTGCCTTCTGCAAACACCTTGCAGCAGAAATAGAGATGGGGGGTCACACAGACCCCCAACAGCCCTTTCTCTTACCTGCCTCCCTTCAGCCCCTTGAAGTTCATGCAAGAGATGATGTGAGAACATCGGAGATGGATGAGCAGCTTTGGCTTCACAGAGTCGTGGTCCCTCCCAGCATCTCTGCAGCTCATTGCTGGAGCTCAGAGCTCCCAAATCAGAGTCACAGAATCCCAGCCTGGTTGGGTTGAAGCGACGTCTGCAGACCCCCAGTCCAAGCCCTGCTCACACAGGGTCACAGAGCAGATCACACAGGCGGGTCCAGGCGGGTTTCAATGTCTCAGAGAAGGAGACTCCACACCCGCTCTGGGCAGCCTGGGCCAGGCTCTGGCACCTCCCAGCAAACAAGTTTCTCCTCACGTTCAGATGGAGCCTCCTGTGTTTCAGTTGAAGTTGGAAGAGTGTTGTGCTCTTGGTAATGGTCTCCCCGACGTATCACTGGAGCCGAGGGCAGCAATCTGCACTCTGCCCATGCCAGCCAGATCAAGGGGGAATGGGCTTAAGGTGTAACCAAAAGGATGGGAGTTAATTCTTGGGAAAACCTTTCTAACAGCAAGGCTTGTTGGGGCAGGACTGGGCCATGGCCACCATCCCTCCCATGCTCTGCTCTTCCATCCCAGTGCCAAAGCCAAGCTGGTGGCGAGGACAAGGCACCGCTCACGGGCACGATCAAACCATGCAGCACTGCTGAGGCACCAAATCTGAGGTCTTCCAGGCTGAAATGATCTAAGTATGCCATTTCTTTGGTATTTCAAGGAGATGTAAGGTTGGGCTAATCTGTACATGCCTTTGACAAGCATAAATATCACTTAAGAGTATGATTTTTAAAAAATCAATGTAATTATATTGCTATTGTCTCTCATACGGTCACATTTAGACTGATAAAAAGCAGCTTTATAGTGCTACAGATTGTTCTTCCCATATTGAACCAGCTATAGCACTAGCCAGCACCTTCATACAAATGAATTTCTAGAACTGCCACCAAATCACTGTCATTAAATCAGTATATAGCTGTGGTGTGTACACAAGCCCAGCTATCGTACCTGGCTTTACAGAACTCTTCCCAGCACACTGATCTCTGCTACATAACCATACGTTCCCAAAAATGCTTGAATGTTTTACACCCACTGTTTTCTGAGGGTTTTAATCCCTCAGTGCACACCCAGGAAAACTATCGGGGGATCTGAAACTGTAATTGATTTTTTCGACCTAGGCCATAAGTATTTTTGAAAATCTCTCCACATATGAACAATGGCTTTTAAAAAGAGGTCCTGCAATCAAATGCTTTGAACTCTAATAACATTTAAGCCTCTAAACTCTTTAGGTTTATTTTAAAATCCAGCCATGAAGTTTAGATTATTGTAACCTAAGAAGAATTGGAAGTAAACTATCGAAAACTGCTCCCCTCTTAGGCCTACAATAATGAGCATGTGTACTAGGAGGAGAAAGCAAAAGCAGCTATAAATAAAAGTTAAAGTGATGTATAAAGTTCAATTAAAAAGCAGAAAAATCAATACATTAACTATGAGAAATTAATTAGGTGTATCCAAATTCTTCTGGTTTCAATAAACAAATGTGCCATTAGGCACTGATGAAGCTCCAGCTTATATGCCATGCAGCATTTAGATTTTTAGAACACGTAAAAGAAAAACAAAACACACCTTTCTAAAGCATCTTGTCAATGTAAAGTATCGAATTAATCTTTCACATCTCCGTCAGCCTGCTTTGCACAGCAGTGGCTCTTGGAGGCTTTGCAAAGCAACTCACGCTGCTCAGCCCCACAAACAGGGCACAGAAACCACCATAAGCTTTGGTACAGGGGGGGTGAGCACAAGTATTGCACTTACTCTTCAAAAATCTGTTGGTTTGGGTTTGTTTTCTTTTTTTTCCACTGATGGTGATGTGTTTTGGCACAGGCTCCTAGAGCCCAATTCAGACATACAGCTGGAGGTGAGACCTCCCTTTAGCCCACTGCAGCCAAACCCCAAGTGCAGGAAGGCTCTTTGCATCACGCTTCAACTGGCCACAGCTGGGAAATTTCCGAGAAATAGGGTTTTCTTTACCAGTGCAGCTTGGCAAGACTAAACCCAGACCCTTTGCTGCGGCGATTTGCATCACTGTGATTTCTGGAAGGGCAAAGACCCGGCTGCTGCATCCACCTTGCACTTGGTGCTGGTTTAGTGCCATGGGGAGTTGAATCAACTCTTAAGAAAATGCTGCCACCCAATAATTTACACAGTAAAAAGGAATATAAACACTGATGTGCCATGAAGATCAGTGTATGGACTCCTCTACCTGGTATTCGGGGTGATCTCTGGGGTGCAGTACCAAGAAGTTAAATTTCCAGCTATTATTTGGCCATGTCTACCCTGCACTGAGCGATTTTGATCCTCAGCCTCCTCAATTCTCCCACATACACACTGGCACACACAATGCTAGGTGTCCAGATTAGGAAAAGAAAACAAAAATTGCCCATTTTCTTAACCATTAAAAAAATTCTTGTTCGTATATAACGGCTTCTGGGTTTTCTCTCCTCCCTCCCCTTTGCTTGGTGATACTGTCATCCTTCTCCCTGTGGTGCTATTTCAGTATGAAACAGACTGATTTTCATTTAATTTAAGAATGAAAAAAGCACACATTTAATAAAGTTTACGGGTACTGAGAGGCTGTGCTCTCTTTTTGCTGGCGGCAGCAACCTGGAAAGAGTGGGCAGGTTTATGACAAAAAAAGGAGGAAAACACAGAATTACCCACTTGTGGGTGATTTTAATCTCCTATACCTCACGCATCCCACGGCTGCCAGGGGGGCTCTGTCTGCTGTGACTCCCCAGCCATGGCCTTGGTGGCATCATTTCCATGACCTCGGACCTTCCACTTTACATTTCTCCAGCGAACTTGATGTCATGTTCCATTAATTGCCAAAATCCTTGAAAAATCAGGTCTTCCTGGCTCACCCCATCATTCACCCCATAGCCATCGCTGGCCCTGCCACGTCCACAGAGTTTCGGCCCCAAATTTGCTGAATTCCTGCTTTTCCCCAACATGGTGGGAGAGGAATGGACCCAAATCCCGGTGCACTGCATGAAACCTGAGGTGGAAGCAATGCCCCAAGAAACATATACAGCGGAGCAGGCCCCGTAGATCAGGTTTTCTGTGTGGTCAAGTAAAGTGATATTCTATTTACTTTTTTAGATGTATAAACAGATTAAGTCCCAGGGAAAATAGGCTCCCAAACTTCATAGTATTTTATTAAACCGCTGAAGTTTAATATAATCGTTTGGCTTCCACGGAAAAATGTTCCATTTCTTTTCTGAACACCTTTGATTTTATTTTCTTTTAATTACTGTTATCCGGAGTTAACAATGTGGGTTTTGCACTCCACCCAGCGAGGACTATCCAGATTAGAAGTGGGGAATTTTGCTGAAATACAGAAATATCTATGTGGTGGTAAGAAATCAGCGACGCCTGGGGTGGAAAACTCCGGAGGAGCCAATGTGCAGAATGAATTCCCCTCCGCCAGGCAATAACGAGGCTGCATTCCTCAATTCATAGCATTTATTACCTAAGACGTTGGCCAGCTATGGCTTTTGACAAAAAATTATACCTCCTTCATCTTAGTGCTGTCCACACGGCTGCTCGAGCTCGCTCCATCCCGCAGGCTCATTGCTCCGTGGGGACAATTCTCATTAATCCAGGTCCAACGCTGCCCTCGGGCTCACACTGCACTGTGTGAATGTGGCTTTGGATGCATCGTCTGTCCCGGTGTGAAGTTGCTGGCGACGGCCAACACCGCGCTGAGCCTCCGGCACAACGCCTGACCCAGCAGCTTCCAAACCTGATGACCCAGCAATGCCCTAAGGACAGCCCAGCTCATGGTGGAAGCTGCTGGGAGCCAAGCAGAGGTCTTCAAGAAAGACTCAGCACCTGCGTTTCAGCATCGTTAAATAGGAATAATAAGGGTAATAATCATCTCGCAGTTCTTAAGACAACTGTGTAAGTTATGGAGGCCAAATTCACTGGTGGGAGTGTTACCCAAGGTCCTCAGCGCAGCAGATGGACTTAAAACACAGTTTATCAGCCACAAGTACCTGCTCCCCTCCCAGAGCTCTCGGCAATTTGCTCTCCTGCAATTCGGAACAGTCCTGGAAGCGGAGGGTCCTTCTTCACTGACACACCAGCATCCGGCCTCTGCGAGTTCCTCCATTAACGCCGGGGCAATGGTGATGCTGTAGACAGGATTAGACCTCCTTGGCCATGGTTTCTCCAGCTCATTTCTTTTGTTCTTTCATCAACAGCTGTGATTTAGGGCATGTGAGCAACATCTAAAGGAAATGACCGAGGGGTATTGGCTGGGGAGCACTTAACTTCCCTTGTACAGACCTTTTGGAACAGAATCAATATATTTTCTATATTTCTTACTGCTGGAGACCCCCCACAGCTGGGCAGAGATGGCAATGGAGTGAAAAAATTCTCCCGAGAAGGACAAGTTTAAGAGCACAGAGGAAAGCGGCTGAATGCATCATATCGACAGGGCAAACGCAGTCAGGAATCTAATGACCTGCCTGCCCGCACGCCTGCAGCCGCTCGCTGCCTCTCTGCAGCTCCCCAGGGCTCTGCCGGTGCACAACAGCCCTGCAATGGGACCCGTGTGTTTGGGGGGTGCAGCAGGCTTGTGCTGCAACCGCAGGCTCCCCACACAATCAGGGAAGGCTCCAGCGAGGTGTGGGGCTGGTGGAGGCAGAGGAGAGCATCCAGCCCTCTGAGTACATTATCAGTTCAGCAGCATCGCAGGATTTGCTGCATTGTCAGGAATCATTTCCTACTGGTTTGTTTTGGGTCGGTTTTGTTTGTTGGTTGGTTCTTGTTTGGTTTTTTAAGCAGGTCTTCCAACTAAAAGATCATGTCTGCTCAGCCCAGAGCCGGTCTGTTGTCCAAAGTGAAGCCACAGACCAAGGACACCAATTGAGGGGCGCATCTTATCCCACAGACACATCTCTAGTCACCTGCCATGGGAATCATAAAGATATAACCAATGGCATCACTATACCATGATTAACAAAACCAAACAAACCTCACTGAGTTTCCCTGTAACTCAAACCCAGTGTTGGCCTGAGACCAAACTCCTCCATTTTGCACTATGAGAAGATTCAAGGTCAAATAAAGAAGTTATTTGTATGGCTATGCATGTGAGCTGCTGGCAGGGCTGGGGCTCAGGACATGGCCAGCTCAGCCCATATAAATTGGATATTGCCCCGTATGTATTGGTGAACTAGAGGTGCCAGATGAGCTTTCTCTGGTCCACAATTACCCCAGTCCTGTCACAACCACTGCCTGGTCACAACCATCACCCCATCAGCCAAACTGTCATCCTGGTTTGACACCCTGTATTTTACCAGCTTTACTGAAGAGAAAATCGTCATATGTTTCTACTTTTCGAGGAGCTGAGCTGTCCTTTAGATAGCAGCTGCCAGCATAAATATACACGAGGAACAGGTTTTTAGTTCCTGAAGAACGTCTAAAAAATTGTAAACAAATCTCAAGTCATACGGGGATAAACAGTCAGAATTTCAATATTGTTTATAGCTTGTAAAAAACAACAGTCGTTTGAGTTCAGTCAAGCCAAGCATTTTGGATAGATAATTTTTAAACATTTGGTTTCAATTCTCCCCAACCTTCAACAAAGAAGCCCCATTCATGCTATACTTAGCTTACAATTCAAAATGAAAAGTATTACGGACTAGAGAACCGGATGTTTCTATTTCAAAAAAGAAATGGTCTCAGACACTGGACCATCTTGGAAGAGCCTTTACAGAAAAAGAAAACAAAAACACTTGGTCAAGAAGTTTATTCAGGCTGATCTTCTCCTACGTAGAGTTTCGGTTTGGTTGAATTAGTTGTTTCCTTTGCTGAAAAAACAAGAATACTCTGTCTATAAGAAAATATTCCTGACAAGTACCATTTGTCAGTCTGAGAGCAGAAACGTCCCTCCTCGGCCCGGTCCTCCCCGTCAGCATCCACCAGCCCTCCCTGGCACCGGCCCCGCTCCCCACGCAGACGCTTTGCAACCGGGCAGAGTGGAAAACAGAGTTCTTTAATTTCCTCTTCGCATTAGAGCTCATTACGAAAAATCCAGAGGCCCCTCGTTGAGCAAACGTCTGCATTTGCATGTCTTCTGTAAATGTTTAAATTCTATTATCCTGGAGAGGTTTCTTTTCTTGTGTCTTTCCTGTACCACTGACACCGGCCTCCTTCTCTGCCCACAATTAATTCTTGAAATACATATATTTTTTTCCACTTCTGTCACTGTCTCTCAGCTGGATGGCTCACATTTGCTAGTCCTGATGTTAGGAAACTACCTGTTTAAGCTATGTGTTGGTATTAGTGATTACTCAGTCAAGTCAGGTGGCAGTACGCCCATTCCCAGGCTGGAGAACACCTCTCTCAGAAAGAAAGAAGTTGAAAATAGTTACTATCAAGCTTTACTGGGTGCATTTTAAATGCTTAACTGCCCCTCCTGAAATGCAGCAGATCTGAGGCATGTGCTCATTTCTTGAACCAGCGTTTCTTTCCAGCCTCCCAGTACCTACAAGAAAGCTGAAGAGGGATTTTATGTAGCAATAGGACGAGGGGTAATGGCTTTAAACTGAAAGAGGGGAGATTTAGATGAGATATAAGGAAGAAATTCTGCACTATGAGGGTGGTGGTGACCTGGAACAGGCTGCTTGGAGACGCTGTGGATGCCCCATCCCTGGGAGTGTTCAAGGCCAGGCTGGATGAGGCTTTGAGCAATGATGCAGAAGAAGCTGGAGAAGGACAAGTTCCCTGAACTGGTAGTCCCCAGCCCATTTTGCCCTGAGGCAGAAACACCGAGTCTGAATAAAGAGCCGAACAGAACAGCCTACTACTTGTTCTCCTACAAAGGACCTCGGCGTCTCACAAGCAACATATTACTCCAGCGTATAGTTGTTGTCCTCTGATCCAGATTTCCTACGGACACAGGCATGCGTTTGTGCACACGCAGGGGTGTCCGTGTGGGAGACTGGAGCATGTGGAGTTTTGGCGAGTCCTCCGCGCACATCAGAATGTTCCTGCTCTGAAATACAGGGGAGGCAACTGAAAAAAACCATAAAATAAAAAGACTCCGAGATGTTGCACTTGACTTTGTGTCAGGCTCTTTGCTACCTGTGTGGCCCTGGCAGAGCACCGGGGCTGCTTGGATGCGAGTTCCCGTGCTCCTGTTGGATCCATCCCGAGATAGGGAGCTGGCTGCTGGTCAGAGAGGAGAAGCCAAGCTGCAGCTATTCCCTCCCTCTGCTCCCAGCCCGTGGGCTGCGCTCCAGTATCTCTGCTGAGAGAAGGAAAGAAGGTTTTTTTCTATTAATCAAATGAAATAAAGACTGAAGGGATGAAAGGGAAGGTTCAAGGGAGCTGCAGGTGGGGAGACATTGAGTGAGTGGAGTGCAGCAGCTGCTTCTATACGGCTCGCTCTTGCAGAAGTGTTATTTCTGCTTCACATCCCTTCTCTGCTCCATCCCCAGCTTGGCCTCGGAGCAATGTGGCTTTTCCTTCTCCTCCTTCCTCCCAGCCCTTTTTCCCCCATGCACACCAGAGCATCTCAGTGTGGTGCTTGCTCAGAGCTGCCCGCATACACCGCTCAGTAAAGAAAAGTGAATAATTCTGTCAGATATGGGCTTTGGGGATTTCTGTGCTCAACCCGTGGCCACTCTCCTTTCCTGTACCATCTTCCCAAACGCAGAATTAAGCAAATGAATGAGCTTCAGAGCATAAGAATTACTCTCTGCCTTTGTACTCCCAGTTCCAATTCATTGGCATAAATCAGTTTCCTTTGGCTACTCCTTGTTGGAAACTCCTTTTCCAAGCTCTCCTTCCTTTCCAGCACCACCACACCCATCTCCAACTAGAAATTACACCAAGAATGCCTACAACCACCCATACACAGGGTGTAGCTCCATCCTCAGGCTTAGATTTAGGCACTTCGCACCATGGTCAATTGGAAACAGAGACACTCAATCACCCTCCTTTCCTTTTTATACTACATCCCACAAGCACCGAAATGCAGCCAAGTTTGGGAGGTAGTGGTATTTTGGTGGACAGCTGATCTTTGTGAAGTGATATGCAAGCCAGCTCAGGAGGATATTGTATTCCAAGGCAACTGAATCATATTTCTGGTTTTACATCAAATTCTCTGCTACCTTTTGGCAGAAAGCTCTCTCTACATAATGCCTTGTTTGAAGATTCATGTGCTCGGCATCCTTGCATGCAGGTTAGGTGCTGCAGAATTCCTTTAGATCTGCAAGGGTTTGTATTTGTGCATCATCCACATCAACTCACATCAAGCACAGCAAGGTCCTGGGCACTTCTGATCCTCTCACCATCGTAAAATCACGGAATGATTTTGGTTGGAAGAGACCCTCAAGATCAGGACCAGCTGTTAACCCAACCCTGGCACTGCCCCATGTCCCCAAGAACCTCATCTCCGTCTGTTCAACCCCTCCAGGGATGGTGACTCCACCACTGCCCTGGGCAGCCTGTTCCAATGCCCCACAGCCCTTTCTGGGAAGTACTTTTTCCAATATCCAACCTCAACCTCCCCTGGTGCAACTTGAGGCCATTTCCTCTCATCCTATCACTTGTTGCTTGGGCGAAGTGAGGGAAGAACTGGTGTCCTGCAGCTGGTGGGTCCAGCCCGCCCTTTAGCAGTCCCTGTAGCAGGTTCAAGCTGAAAGGTTCAGTCTCCAAAGAGACCAAGGAGACCATGGATGGACCCACTGGGACTCAGAGGCAGGGGGAATGTCTCCTCCCAGGGCCCTGCGCTGCTTTTCCATGTTGAGCCAGTTGTAATGGGAAATGACAGCTGTTGAAAGCTGCTATTCACAGCCCTCTAAACAGTTCATTACCCCCCCTCCTCACCCCAGCCCTTCACCAAGATTCGCTCTGGCTTGAGTCCAAGCCCAACATGGCCGCAGAGCCCAGCCCAGCCACAGTGCTGGTGCTGTACCAGGATGGGGCATTCTGGCTGCACATCACAGCCGCCCCCCAAAACCAGCCACAGGCTGTGTCCTGCCCCGCAGCAGAGCCAGCCCCAGCTCTCCTTCCCTTCAGCCGAGACACCAGTTGTCACCAAGGCCCCATTTGTGCATCTCTATAGGTTTCTCCGGTATTTGAGTATCTCCCAAAATGACTCCAGGTGTGTTCACTTCATTGTTCCCTCATCATAAGAAGGACATCGAGGTGCTGGAGAGAGTGCAGAGGAGGTGATGAAGCTGGTGAGGGGCTGGAGCACAAGTGTGATGGGAGCAGCTGAGGGACCTGGGGGGTTCAGCTGGAGAACAGGAGCTGAGAGGAGACCTTCTGATCTCTGAACTGCCTGAAAGGAGCTTGGAGCCAGGGAGGTGTTGGTCTCTTCTCTCAAGTCGCAAGTGAGAGGACATGAGAAAATGGCCTTAAGTTGCACCAGGGGAGGTTCACATTGGATATTAGGAAAAAATTCTTCCTGGAAAGGGTTATCAGGCATTGGAACAGGCTGCCCAGGGCAGTGGTGGAGTCACCATCCCTGGAGGGGTTTAAAAGGAATTTACATGAGGTTCTCAAGGACATGGGTTAGAGTTAGGTTAGGCTATGGTTGGACTTGATTATCCTGATTATCCTTCCAAGTGAAATTACTCTATGATTCTATGATTCACTCCTGGGGATGCACACACAGAGCAGGTACAACATTTACCACTCTGCTCTTTATCTGCATCTGGCCCCTTTTGTCCCTCCAGCACACACACTGATGTGTACAAGAATGCTGCACCACTTCAAACCCTAAATGCCTTCTTGGAGCACAGGGGCTCCCAGATATCCCCCTTTTTTCTCACCTTTGCCAGCTCTAAAAGACTTTCTGCCACTAGCTAGCAGTGGTTTTCACCACTAACCACTGGGGTGGCTTCCTGCACAAGGTATCCAGAATTTAGGTTGGATCCTGTCTGTAAGGTCCTAGGCAGCTCCACATCTTGAGGTGCAGGCTGAAAAGCTGGTCTTCTTCCGAGAAGACCCATAAGAATGGCTGAAGTCCTGGAAAGCTGTAGAAATCTGCCATGAGTGAAGGAGCCAAGCAAAATCTATCTGGCTTAACAGCAAACTTTTCTCAGCCTGCAAGAGAAGAGATCCAAGACCTACAGTGATCTGAGCTTGGACCAGAGCCTTCGGACACTCCTTTAGGTGGCTGAGTTTGATCATCTAAGTCTGGATTTAATCGCCCCCTGTTGCGGGTTGGCCAGCTGTGCTATGGAGGATGAATTAATTCTTCTATTTCTACCTCACAGTTCTGAGACTTAATGAACATAAATGATTTTACTCTGAAAAAAACACAGCATGGGGATACCAGGAAAACAGTTCCTACCCATGTGCTCTAAGTCTGTTAGTCAGACATTCAAATAAAAGGGTAAATACAGCTTTTTGAAAAGAAATCTCAAAAAATTCACTGTTGCCTCTAAAACTCTGACTGTCGCATGATTCTATAAAGAAGGGACTCCTGCAATGGATAATTACAGATATTTCAGCCACGATAACGTGGTGGATAATGAGATAGCGGCAGCAGGTCATAATCTGACCCTCCCAGGCTCATCCACCTGCTGGGACAACCCTTCACCAAAGCTTTGGAGATGAGGTCTGGTCCAAGCCATGGATCACTAACGATGGACTCTCTGCAGAAAGACTTGTGCTCCATCAGCTGCCAAAGCCAAGGGGACAACCTGAGAAGGATGTGTCACATGAGTGTCATTAGCTTCCTAAAGCCCGGTGCAAAAACTTTATCAGCCACCAACCTGAGAAGAACCAGCTGTATTTAAAGGCACCTTGCGGTAACAGTCACAAGGCAACACCGATTCACTCTCAGGTCCCTGGGAACACAACAAAGCTGCTTTTTGTGTCTGGTTGTAGAACAAGACAAATCCAACACTTCTGGTACACAGTGACACTGCCTCCCATCATGGGGCAAGAGGAAGGAGTCCCAAGCAACCATCACTAGTGTATTATGCCAAATACTGTCCCACTGTTTTCAGATCTGCCTGTATCCATCTCCTACATACCTTCCCTTTAGCTTCTTGAGGTTAAGGACCTAGAGCAACTGGATTTTAGCCATCACTTCTTGGTGCTATCACAGCAGAAACCTTCATGCTCAGAGCAGCTCAGTGTTCAGCTGCTCCGTTGGTGCAGGACATGGTGCAGGAGGGGTTTTCAGAGGGGCTGGGGACACCATGAGCTGCTGCTGTTGGCTCTGAAGAGGAAGGACCAGAGGAATCTGTGGGTCCCTGGAAGGATTTCTGTTTCCACAGCAGGCTTTCAAAAACATTAGCAGCCACAGCCCAAGAAGCGAAATCTCTGTTTGTGGGTAATAAACCCAGACAGATGCCTCCTGCACGCAAACAGCCAGTACCCCCGAGACAAGAGGCTCTAAATAAATAATCAACAAATCCTAGGGCTGAACGCACAGTTGCTATTTGCATCATAAATAAATTAGGAGGCTTTTATTTACTCATTCTGGGGGCAGAGCACATCACAGAGGAGCTCCTCAGAGCTCCTACACCAGGGATTGTCCTTACTTCAGCACAGCCATTCCATTCCCACCAGGTGTTTGCTCCTGCACTGCTCCCCAGGAGACACACAGCTCGCCAGTGAGAAGGGAAAACAAACGTGAGGTCTCCATCATAATAATACAATAATACTGGCCCAGGTTGGCCAGAGAGGTGGTGGATGAACCATCCCTGGAGACATCCCAGGCCAGGCTGGGCGGGGCTCTGAGCAACCTGAGCTGGTGAAGATGTCCCTGCTCATGGCAGGGGTGGCACTGGGGGAGCTGGGAAGGTCCCTTCAACCCAAACTATTCTATGACTCTATGATCATCATGGAGTGCTCAGCTCCCTGGTGATCTCTCTTAGCTGACAAGCATGGACAACCAACTACAGCGAAACGGCACCAGCCTGGCAAACAGGGGCAGCATTCAGGGTGTCATTCAACAGAAGCCAAATCAAACCAGAAAGAACGTTCAGAGAAAAATTCCCATTTCTTTACCTTAATACCCACAAAACCCACAAAACAGGGAACACAGTGTCATTTCCAAGGAGAAAAGCCACCTTTTCAGCCACAAAATATATCCCTCGAGATCCAACAAGCTGAGGTCTGATTTGGTTTTATTTCGGTATGTATTATATCAAGTGTTATTGATCTGTTTGCTTCAAGCAAACCAGCGAGTAGTGCAACCCTTTCTGCTCCTTATGTCTTGAAAATTGTGTTTTTTCCTCTTTGGGTTTGCGGATGACAAACAGCCAGAGCTCACGGAGGCTCAGAACACACACACACACACACCTTGACCCCATCCGTCAGCCAGAGCCTGCAGCTCTTTCGGCTTATTAATAAAACACAACTGGGTCTAGGGAGCTCCCACCCCTGGACACAACAGTGGCTCCAAGCCTTGCTGGTGGCACAAGGAGGCCAACACGTGGGCAAGAGAAACTGTAGTGTAGAGCCAGGAACTGAATGTTAAATCAAAAACTCCAAAATGCAGCTCACCCTTCCCCATAAGTCGCTGCCCTGCAACCCCATGTGCATCTTCAGTGACAGGAGGTGGCCAGCCTGGAGCAGATGCAACATCACATCATGGGCCCTTGCAACACAACGTGTGGGAATCCCAAAGCAGACCCTTTAGGAACAATTTCTCTCCAAATGAGATTGTTATCTAATTGCATCACTAACCCAGCTGTCTAGTCAACACAACGATTTTATCAACCATCTGATAGCCAAAACGCATTTCTATGCTTGAACGGTTCATCGCAGGATTTGTATTTCTAATACAGCTGTGAGAAGACCGCGGTTTTGTGTACTGATCCCACTGAGATGGTATCTCCTGGGGGGTACCTTGATCTGCAGGGTCCCAGTGAGAAAGGCCCAGTGCCAGCCTCAGATTTGGTGCTGGGATTTATACCACTTCCTACACGAATGCGAGGTGCTCCAGCACTCACCAAGCTGGCACCAAATTGCTAACACTGTTCAAAATTAGGGCTGGTAGAAAAACGTGTCATAAAATTTATTTTGCAAAGGAAAAGTCATTTTTAGGTTTGTTGTTTCTTTTTTTTAAAGAAAGTTATTTCCTTTTCCCGCACCACCAGCACTCAATCCTCCCCCACCCCACTGAAATCATGTCTCATCTTGCAGAGGAAATTTTGATTTTTCATCGTAAAAAACCCCCAAAACATTAAACAACTGTAAGTGAATTATTTTGGCACAAAGCCGATATGTTTCGGCTCCAACATATTGCCACAACACCTCTGGCATTAAGTACCCCAACCAGGGAATGGCAGCAGGAGTACAGTTGCCATGAGGATGGGTGGCAGCACAGCCAAAGCAAACTGGCTGGGTTTTCCAGTAAAACACGCCACTTTCCAGCTCAAAAAAAAGGTTGGTTTGCCTTCTTGTGTGCATTAGAAGCAAAGAATCATAGAATGGTTTGGGTTGAAGAGACCTTCCCAGCTCCCCAGTGCCACCCCTGCCATGAGCAGGGACATCTTCACCAGCTCAGGTTGCTCAGAGCCCCGTCCAGCCTGGCCTGGGATGTCTCCAGGGATGGTTCATCCACCGCCTCTCTGGGCAACCTGGGCCAGGCTCTCACCACCCTCAGGTCAACAATTTCTTCCTCATGTCCAGCCTGAATCTCCCTCCTTTAGTTTAAAACCATCACCCCTTGTCCTATCGCAACAGCCCCTGCTAACAAGTCTGTCCACATCTTTCTTATCGGCCCTTTTTAAGTACAGAAAGGCCACAATAAGGTCTCCCCAGAGCTTCTCTTCTCCAGGTTGAACAACCAGGTAGGAGGAATGCTGGCTTGAACTCCTCCAGCGTGCAAGACTTTGCAGCTTAATCAATTGCTATTTTTAACACAGGTGAGGTTTGTGCAGCTTCCCAGCTCTTCAGAAAATCAAGAAAAAGCAGGATCTCACCTGGTGGCACTGCCTGTGTCATGGATGGCACATAGGTGATGCATTTCAACCTACAAGATTAAAGTTTTACAGTCCTGTAAAGAACTGTAAAGAAGCCCAGATAATGGGAAATGTCAGGAAACTTAATAACAAGAGAGATTAGCGCCCTGCCTGTAGCACATTGTTGCTGTATTCAGCCAGCTTTTTATATATAATGTTGACAGCTACATACAAGCTGTGAATAGTTTCCTATCTCCTCCAGCCTCGAGTCTCCAGGAACCTGACCGACTTCCCTCAAGCTGGTTTGGATTTACACCGGCTCTACTGAAATCAGAATTGAACAGCCAGAGCAGACTGGGGCAAACCAGCCCCACAGCTCCAAAACCAGAGGAGCCATTTTGCTTTATGCAATGGGAGAATGGAGGAAAACACTTTGGATCTCTCTCTTTCCTTGGCAGAAATTCGCATCCATCTTCCAGCTCCGGTAAAGCTGTGCTGGTTTACGGCGGTGGGGGATCAGGTCCTCTGCTTGTGGCTCTGCAGCATGATGGAGTCAGTGCTGAGAGTGGAGACCTGTTCCATTTCTGATACCAGTAAGAATTAATCGCCCACTTTAAGGGGGGTTGGACTAGCTGACATTTAAAGGTCCCTCCCAACCTAAACTATTCTATGATTTAGCAAGAGCAAGGGAAAGGTTTTTCCAAACTGGCTGGAAGATGAACACACCACGGGCCTGGGGGTCAGACAAGGAGCATCCTCTGCTGAAGGACACCCCACCAGCCCCCAGGCCCCATTAACCTACTCTTAAGGCTGGTCTGGGAAAGCAGAGGTGGCCACCACATCACCAGCTGTATCATCGCCTCTTCTGCTCACCTCACCTCAGCTCCGGAGCCCAGGTTTCCCCATCAGACATGGCATTCCCATGAGCTCATCATGGCATTCATCACATCTCTGCTAACAGATGGGATTTTGACAGGAACGTTCCCTTCAAGTCCTCCTTGCTCTCCAAATACTCTTCTATAGTGTTTAGGGCTGCTCTTCTGCATCAAATATCTCTAAAAGAAATACCCTCCCCAAACTTTTCAAATGAAAAAATAAATAATGTGATTAATTATTCTGAAAAAGGCTGCTTATAGTTTGGACTCCATAAAACAGAATGCCTGATTTAATACACTGAGAATGTGCTGTTTTTCATTTCAGCGCAATCAAGACCTAAATCTGTGTTTCCCTCTCCCTCATCCGAGCTTGAAATGGTTTTATATTCCATCTTGCTTCAAATTATACACACCGAGTTTATAACGGGACACGGTCTATTTTGTTGCCAAAACTTGCTCTGCAAGATCATCTATTAAAATGTATTTATTTTTTATGACAAACAAGAAAAATGACAAAACAGCTACCGAGCATCTGCTAATGAGGACCAAATGCCTCTCCAGGCACCGTTCCTATTATGGACATCCACCCGGGAGCTGAGTTCACGCTCCTTCCTTCCTCACCCTCAGCTTTAAAGGGCAAAGGAGGGAGATGCAGGTGAATGCAGAGCCTCACCAACGTGCTCCTCTGCAGGCCACTCGCACTGAGGATGTTGCTCTGACCCAACCACCCTTGACCTTGGGTCTGAAACCAGCCTGGGCATCAGAGCAGACTCACACTCACCCATTTCTAACATCCATGTCTTATTTCTGGAGATGATGGCAACAAGAAGACTCTCCAGCGACCAGTATAAATAGGCCTCCTGTAGCATGGGGTGCATTATCCATGCCCCAGGCTTTCCAGCTTCGAAGGAAAAAAGCAAATGCTGTATGGAGAGAAGAAGACCACTTGGAGAAACCCCTTCAGCCTGGTGTTTCATCTACTCTGCCAGACACCAAAACAGTCCTGGGATTTTCCTTAGGAGTGTTGACTTTGGAGGTTTCCCTTAGCTAAACGATTGCTTATTATGGCACTAAGCGACTGTACTACCTGGCTCTTCGCCACCACCACGGCGGTGGCCACATTCTGCAACGCTTTGGGTTCCCCTGTTAGAGGAGAGCAAGCCTGCCCATGTTCCCTTGGCAGGAAAGCAGGCTATGACATGAGACCTGTGGCTAAAAATCACCATAAAGCTAATGCTATTTCAGTTTAAATGACAGCTCCATTTATATTACAGTCATAATGCAGAAAGTCATTCCCCTACCATCTTATGTATTTTTGCCATTCTAGTTGCTAGTCAGCACAACAGCAAGTTTTTAACATCAAGCATGGCAACCCATTGCAATAAATTCCTTATGTATTGTATGAATAGCTAGATACATGAATAATTTAACCATGGTTTAATCAACATTATATTTATGGTTTAATCATGACCAATTATGTAATCGTTTCATAAAAGACTTACAGACCAAGGCTCTGGCCCTGTTTTCATGGCACAGGAAGAACACGTATATCCTCAGTGATGCATTCAGCAAATTAATCATCCATTTCTCCATGGCACCAGCCAGGCAAGGGCTGGAGCGTGCTGGCCATCCCTTCCCCTGCTCCACCCTACGTCCTTTCTGCTGGAACCGCAGAGCAAGTTGCATGCAATGGAATGGAGGCTGTGGAAGTAAAACTCATGCCAGCCCTGTCCTGTGCCATGTTTGCACGCCTGTGTGTGTTCCCATGTGTCCCTGTCCATGTCCATGTGTGTCAAATCAGGTCCTGGGAGCACCCCCCAGCTGCAGCGGGCAGGAGCTTGGTCCTTCTCTGCTAAGCTGGCTGCAAAGATGGAAATACCATGGAAAATGGAAGGAAAAGGGACAGAGTAACTCAGCCAGTGGCTGAAAAGCAAAACCACTTGGTCTGAGCAGAGAGCATTGACATGAGCAACCACATGCAGGAGGAAGGAAAAATCACAGCCCTGCTGCAATTCCCCAAGCAGCAGAGACCTGATGGACAAAGGCAGAAAGAATCATCTGTGGATGAGTGCAGAAAGGATCACCCATGAACATCTGCTGGTCTCCAGAAAGGACCAGAGAACCCCGGTCCTCTCATTTTCCACAGGAGCCTCAGAGCTGGACCCAGTGGTTTCAGGGCTGGGTCAGGAGATGCCCATCTGAAGCACCGTTGTGGTGGACCCACGGGAAGGACAGTTTGGGTGCTCCATCTCCACTCCCCAACCACATCATCTGGGATGCACAAGGGCCCTTTCACTGACAGGGGTCAGCGCTGCTTCCCAGGGGACGTTTCTGACCTGAGACGGGACACCTGGCCTGGGACAACACCTGTATTTCAGGTTTCTGTTTTCAGAGAAGGACTAAAACTCACCACAGAAAACAGTGATGAAAGCAACATCCTTTCACCATTGGACCTCCAATGTGTCTAACGCAAAATGTGTGGCATGCACTGCACATTTCCAGTGCCATCAATAACAGCAACAGCAGCTTCTGCCCCCATCAGCCTCTTCAGTATTTGCATTTCTCAAGAGCCAATGAGATTTTTGAAGGATCCTCCTTCTCTAGACCTTTTCAGACACTTTCTAAAGCCCCTGTGAAGCCCAGATCTCACTCCGGCCATGTCCTCTGATTTATTAGCTGTTTTAAAGGAGTTTATGGCTGTTGCTGCAGTCAGAAGATCACTGTGAACTCTCAGCCCGCACTGCTGGCTCGGAGCTGCACGTTTGTTCCTCTCCAAAATTCACAGCCACGCTGATTTTATTCCAAGTAGCTAGGGCATCCTACAGTCCAAATGGTTCATTATCTCTGGCTTTCTTTAAAAGGTCAAGAAATGCTCTCTGCTTGGCAGATGGACTAGTGCAGGAGTCGTGAAGTCTCAGGATTTGTAACATAACAAGGTTATTAAATTGCAAACTCTATCCTGAGCAAAGCGACACGAAAAGTTTGTTTAAAGTTTTTAAACAAAAAAAAAAAGGGGGATATTTTGAGAAAATTATTTTTTTATCCATTAAAAAAAAAAATCAGAAAAAAAAAAGTTGGATCTTCAAAGCAAATAACTCTGCTTTTCAAATAACTCCATTACTCATTTTCCTGATATTTGTTTTCTGACCTGTCACCTCCAGGCCCTTTACTGAGTCTTGCTGACCTCTAAAGACAGAGGAAATCAAATGAAGACAAATGCACCAAGCACTTAACTATAATGAGCCCCCAAACCAGACCACAGTTTGCGGCACTGTCGTAAAACACGGATCCCATCGGTGTGAAATCCTGTGGCTTGCCAGCAGCCACCCCTTGGCTGGCACACAAGAAGGGTTCTGCCTGTTTGGCTCCAACTTTCACACGCACCAGGACGCTCAGTTGTTCCCACACAACCCCAAGTCCTCATTACCCTTTGCGCCCCCAGCTCTCTATGCAATACTGGACAGGAATGACGAATGCCAGCCCCCAATCCCCAGCCTGGCAACACTCAGCACAACTCAGACTTTAAGCTCTACAGACCTTTATGGAGCCCAAGCTGAGTTTTATTAACTCCAGTGGCTGCTTGGACAAAGCATCCTTTATAAACCCCATTAAGTTCCTGCTTTTAGCAAATACTTTTTCTTTCCACACTGTAATTATTTGCCAACGAAGCAGAAACCACCAGATTGACAGGATTTACTCCCAGGGCTTATAACGCCCGTTCCTTGCTCACAGGTACATGTGTCACAGTGGCACAACCAGCCTATTTTTGGAGTCCTAAGAGGAGGAAAGATGAGCACAGGGGGAGCTTGCAGGCTGGAGGAAGAGGAGCAGGGGACGAGATGCTCTCTGGGGCGATATTCCCCACTCCACTCCCAAATTTCTCTGTGCTATTCCCAGCAGCAGAGGCTGCTGCTGAACTGTCTCGAAGGGTGAAGACAGTGATTGTAGAGCCAGAAGTGCTGCTGCTGGGCAGGGAAAGGAATAAGGGGGGGTTTGGCAGTCTGGGTGGGAGCTGCTGTATGTGGTTGCACGAACATTAGCAGCCCTGTGCCTGTCTGCAAAGGGCGCTCGTGCTGCGGTCTCAGCTTGGCAATTCAACCTCAGCCTTCCATCCACAAAATGATGAGAGTTGGTGAAAGATAGCAACTGTGGCTGGTGCATCTGCTCACCAGGAACGTGCATCTTGCAGAGCTCCAGGCTTCGAGTGGCTCCAGCAATGGAGGTTCCCTCTTGGACCGAGAAATGACGTTCCTGAGCACGTCCCAAAGGATCCCCAAGCCCCGCTGCTCTGCCCCACAGCCAAGCTCTCTGCATATACAAATTGAATATTAGGAACAATTTCTTCCCCAAAGGGCTGTGGGGCATTGGAACAGGCTGCCCAGGGCAGTGCTGGAGTCACCATCCCTGGAGGGGTTGAACAGACGCAGAGATGAGGTGTTCAGGGACATGGGGCAGTGCCAGGGTTGGGTTATGGTTGGACTGGGTAATCCTGACGGGCTCTTCCAACAAAAATGATTCTACGACTCTATCCACATGAGGACAGTTTACACCACTGGAGGACAGGTCCCTCGCAGCCCCTCGATGCACAACCCATCTGCAGCTGCAGTTGCGACTTTGCCCCACTTTGTGTCACTCCCCGAAAGGCGCCTGAATGCACAGCAATGCTCAGTCTGATAAACCAAACCATTGTAGCTTTAAGGCGCTGCTCCAGAAAGAAAAGGCCTTTCAGCACAGTGAATAGCATCGCTTTTCCTCCACGCACCATCTGTTTGCCAAGATGAAGAGCTCCGGGCTGGCAGAGGCTTCATCATTCGGACAAGAATAGGTCCCACTGTACTTACACTTCCCAGCTCCCAAAATAAAAACCACGGCAAATCATTGACTTCACGTACCCCGTAGCGAGCTCTGAGCTAGTGTGAGGAAACACCTGATTCAGCTGTTATCCCTTCCAAAAGCAGAACCAAAAGATGAACACAGCTCTGGGACCATGGTCAACAGTCCCTTTGAGCAGCCTTAACAAGCCTGGTTATTTTTTCAGATGGGGAAGGGGAATTACTGCTTCAGAGCATCCTTACAAACATGCCTGACAACGCTGCCACATATACATCCCACTCTGCAGGGAAAAAATACATGATGGATCCCAATTGCCAAGACTCAGCATGTGTTGGGGGGCTCAGAGGTGGCAGCGGGTCCCTCCAGGCTCTACGTGTCCCTGGGGACTGAAGTCTGGCCACACACCCACGTTTCAGTATCCAACTTCCCTTCTTCTCAACTACCTCAAGAGACGATCTTAAACCGCTATGGTTCTCTAATCCAGGATATTTGAAGAGAGAGAGGAAGGTTTTCTACAACTTAAAACCTCAGATGCCGCCCGGTGGGGTCCGTAACGCTCCCACCTTGCTGCTGGGAAAACCCTGTCTGGGATGGGGATGCAGTTCTTTACCCACAACCCTGAAACAAATCCACTTGTGCCCTTTCCTCTCCATCACTCTTGTTCTTCTCCAGGATGGGTGTCTCTGTTCCCCACCACCTCAGGGAACATCTCCCTCCACCTGGGAGAGAATCAACCTTGCTCAGGGTTTCCTGGCTTCTTCCACTTGTGGCCCAACATAAACAGTATTTAAATATCATCTTCCTGCTCCCCCCTCCCTCTCTTTTTGTCACCTGCAAATTTAGATTAACAAGGAGGTTTGACAAAGTGCTACTGTATATGTTAATAAACCCATTAGTGTCGGCCCGCCTGACATATAACCTGCAGAGCCTCCAATGTTTACTAATATGGTTGTCAAAGCAAAGGAACATTACTTTTTAATGACATTTCATATCACTTCAGTTGAAGTAATATCCTGGGACATGATAATCAGAAAGTCATTTAGCCACAAAACTATGTGCTAAATAGAGGCTGGTGCATGAAAGATGCTCATTTTGTCAGAAGTAAAACATTCGTGTTTGCTTCATAAGTTGTAAGCGCACTTGTGGAGGAGAAAGATGTTGTGAAATATTTATTGGAAGCAGCTCGGTTCAGGTAAATGGGGCTTCAAAATGAAACGCTGGTAAAGTTTATTATTGTATTTGCTGTATCTTTTGCATGCGATACATCAATTGACAATTCATACATATGATATGCTTAATAAACCAATGAGATTTCAGAAGTTCTGTTTAAAGACAATTTCTGAAGTGGTACAACTGGATGTTACTGAATTTATTGCTGCTTTCAGAGTGGGGGAATGGCTGCAAGACAAACTGAGATGGGGTTTGATTTTACAGAGCATCTCCCATGCTCCAGGTGATTCCAAAATGCTTCTAAAGCAATGAGGGTGGTAAGAAGGTGGCAGTGGTCGCAGACAGCCCTGCTGCCCTTATTCATAGTTGTCTCCCTGGCTTGGTGGCCCAGGGCCACTGCAGAGCAAGAGGCAGCAGATCGAGGAGCAGAAGATGCTCAGGCAGGGGAGGGGGAACTGGGGAACCCCCTGACACATCCCACAGCCGCAGAGCTGCACCAGGGCCACTGAATGAAACAAAGAAATCAGCCTGGGTCAGAAAAAGATGCAGAAATTAATAATAAAACAATAATTTCTCCTTTTTCGAAATAAATAACCAAGGGGATCCCTCTGTCAATCTGTTCAGAACAATCTTTCTGATAGGAACTAGCAATTGATTCAGTTAAAGTCTCCCATCGGATGGTGGATAGAGCTGATTAAAGCTGTGCATGCACTATTAATAGGAGCAGGGTGCTGTTCTGTCATTATTATTAATTATGCTGCTGTGATTACTATCTGTTCATCCATCCACCCATCCTCCCTTCCATAATCCCAGCATTGGCCAAGCATGTAGGAATACAAATTCTTACTCCCTTTTTGTCCCCAGTTTTCCAGGGAAGAAAAAAAAAGGGACCAAAAGTCTTCATTTATAGGCTTTCTTCTTAGTGTGTGTGAGCGTGTCTGTGTGTGAGAAAGTGAGTGAGTGGGTGGTGGGAGATGAGTGGGTGAGATGCATGTGGGAGCATTTGGTTGTGAAAAAGGCACAAAAGGAAAGTTAAGTCAAAGAAAAAGACACGGCGTTTCATGTTGAACCCACTGGATTCCCGCACCGTCCTCCCTTCCGCAGGAGCTGTCCCACGGACGGGGTCCGACCCCCGGCCGCCCCTCTCCCACGCTCACAAGCACGTCCCCACCTGGGAACCAGGTTCTCTTGAACTCTCTGCCACCGTCCCCAAGATAGTCAGAAATTTTCCTTCACCAAATAATTAGACTGTGATAAGAGGAAACAAATGGGCCCTCGGAGCAGCGAGGGCTGCAATAAGAGATGAATTATTAGTCCAAGATGGAAATCTCCTTTGATAAATGACTGGCCCCAAGGAAGGAAGGATTCAGCAAAACACAACAACGTCTTTGTTGTGACACAAGGAAGGGGAAGGAACAACCTTTTAAAGGGCAACAAAGGCTCCGCGCTACCACCTTGACCAATTGATTAATCAAGTGCATCCCACGACGTCAATATGTTTCCCTCTTTGCATTAGTTCCAGCATCTAAATGTGGAGGGCGGGGATGACGTGTTCCGTGCAGGACCAGTTCTGAAAGCCCTGACAGATACCACCACGGAGGGCACTGGGAAAGAAGACAGAGCAAAGCCTGCTGATACATCTCATGGAGCGGTGTCTAAAACCAATTGATCCATAGAGCATTTCAAATCTAACACAAACCAGCACCGAGCCACAACAGGCTGGGAACAAAAAAGGAGAACCGCATTTTCCCCTTTTCCCCTCCTGCAAGGAACCTGGCTCAATGAGGTGGGGTGATGCCTCACATTCCAAGTGAAGGAACTGCCATTTATCAATACTGGCCCAATTCCTGGTATTTTTATAGTCTAGTTCAGAGGGTGAAAAAAACACAAATCCATTGGCGTCACTGAAAAGAAACCCAGCAATAAGGCACTGGACAAGGCATTGAATCAGCAGCTTGAACATCACAGATTTTTTGGGACTTTGATGGTGAGAGGGATCAGTATATCTAACTCCAAGCAAGTATCAGAAGGACCCCAAGAGCTCTGTGGATTTTTACCCAGCCACCAGTAACAACAGCATTGGAGTTTCTAAGTCACTGTAGCCTGGAATGCAGCTGTCCCCGTGGACTGGTAACTGGGGCCTCTGGTACCACTATTTTTAGTGGGAGATTTAAGTAGAAACAGCAGAAATGTACACATATATATGGATGCTATGTAACATATATATACACTTTTAAAAAATCTAACAGAAATGTCTCGAGCTGGAATTACTAAACATATTTCTCTTTTTGTCCTCCCCCAGAAACCGCTACCAAAACATACCTTTCCACCTAACGAGATTAGCAAGGTACCATGCTAGATCTTTATTAGTTAAAGCTGACCATAGTGCAAAACTTGGCCTGAATCACAAATGAGCTGACTGCCAGAATGAGGAGTGCAGCCAGCAAGCAGATTTATTCCGAATGGGTCTCTGCTGTTTGCCTTGGGGAATATGCTTCCTTCTCTTTAACTCCCTGAAAACTGGTAGCCAAAATTCAGCTCTCCCCACACTCCCCGAAGCCATCGGCTCCACTGCTTCCAACTCATGTTGGCCTTATTCAGGCTTAATTCCACTGCCTGAATACAACATAAGAGAGAAACAAACTTATTTACTTGGATAGCTCAAAGTAGAATGCAGCACATTTATATATGGCAATTCTTGCCCTCTCTACTTTACTTAAAGGGACCAGAATATCAAATATTAATAATGGAACCCTGGATGTTGGGATCAGCAGTACTGATTTTTACAGCCATCTTCTGCCCTCAGACAAGCTAGTTCGGATTCCAACGCTTTTCTTTTGTAAAAATGGGGGCACGGAGGAACAAGTGAAAAAGACAATTTCTGTTATGAAATGAATGGTGCTGGCCTACCCTCACACGTAGTGGCCAATAGGAAACCTTTCACGAGATCTGCACATTCCTTTTCCAGGTCACACCCAGAACCTCCTTTTAAAGGTCTCAGGAGGACCAGTTCATGCCTTGCGGGAAGGAATGGAGGCCAAAGCATGGCCATGTACCAGAGTTTCACTGCAAACAAGCTTCTTGCTTTGGAGTAGAAATGGAAAGCACACGCTGAACAGATCTGGTTTCCATCAGCCTGTTATTTATAGCGTTGGTTTCACACCATGGACTATACACACTCATGTTTGTTCTTTCAGGCTCTCTCAGTGCTCTGCCACGATTTCTTCTCACCTGAGCAATGAATCGGTGTGTGTTACCCTGCCATGATCACATTCTTCACATCTCATTTAGTTGTGCATTCACTATATATGCTCCACAGAGCTTGGCTGCTCATGAACTGAGAGTCTGCAAGCAGAGTAACTCCAAAACATCTTTCTGAGCCTTGGGCTAAGGTGGTGAGGCCAGGCTAGTTTATCAACAGTGCACATGGGAGATATCTCCTGGAGCTTTGGATTCCCAGGCTTCAGAGCACCAACTATCTCTCTGCAGTCGGAACAATTAAAAACACCTTTGGTATGGAGAAAAATATGGTCTCGTGAAACAGCAAATTACTCTGCTCAGCTACAGCATTCGAATGGTTGTGTGGTGGCAAAGACTTGGTATGAAGTCCCACCTTGGCCAGCTCAACAGAGACTGCACCAAAGACCTCTCATGCCAGCAGCCCATACTAAACAGCAGATCTGGGCCTGAAACAAGGTCCTGCAGAGCACAGGTCACAGGGTAATCTGCAGCTCATGCGCTTGCTGGTTACTCACTGGGAGTAGAGTGAGGGTGGTAGGTCCCTTCTGGTACGCCTGGAGTCATCCAACGTTGTTCTAAGTAGGGAGGTTAAACAATGGCTGTTTGGTCCCTGCTGTCAACTGAAAGAGATTTGGTGTCCATAATAAAACTCCTGGCATATGATCAGTCACTGTATATAAACCCAAATTACACCAAGAAAAGCCAGGATAGTGTCAAACAGCTCTAAATCATCATTAGAAAAGAGGTCATCCCCAGTCAACACATTCTGAAGAGCCATGAGCAAATTACAGTATTCTTCAGATTCTCCTCAGGTAGACATGAGGGTGAAGAACATGGCTGGTGGTTCTCCTTCAAAGTTCCAGCCAACATCTGCATCACAACACAAAGACTGGGGCAATTTCTAAGATACCCAGGACCAAACAACAGAAGATGATCCAACACTGTCTCTGAGGCCACAATCATCAGCATCAACGACCTCTTCCTGCCAGATTTAACTGGGAAAGCAGGACACAGGTCTACATCACAAACATGGCATCTTTCCCCAAACCCACAGAAGTAAAGCTGACAGTAGCCTAGGCAGTCTGCTTTGGAGATGTGATCTTGCCAAGCTGTCCTCCAGTAGGACCTCACAGCCACACCTGGGGCTCCACAGCTGCTGCAATGGGCAGCAGAACAGGCATGTTATGCCAGAGTCACCGCCTGGGCAACTGCAGCTTAGTGAGTGTTGACTTAATCTCCAGAAAACCACACAAGCACTTTGACTGTGCAAAATGTACTCAGGAGACTAAGGGATAGGTTTGGTCTACTTGTAAAGCTGTAGGTGGTTCAGGTTAGGGGAGATGGACCTTACAACCTTCTGCTGGAATCTGAGGGCTTGATTCAGGTGCCAAAATGCAGATCCCTGCATCTAATGCCACCACAGATGTGGCAGATCTGCCATTTCCATGCAGATATCTCAAACAGCATGATGTGCTTATTGGGCAACTGAATGGTACCCGAGCAGGAATTCAGGAGGGAACCTCAATTACAGTTTGAAGGCTGTGGGATGGAGGGGAACTGCTCACACCAAGACACTTAAGGTGCTTAATAATTAAGGTTATCAAAAAGAAGAGGAAGAAGTACCTTATTAACAATAAAGAGTGCTTACTAAAGAGGAGATCTCTCATAGCAGAACTCTCTTTGATCTAACAGACAAAGCCGTATCAACATCCAGTGGCTGGAAGCCAAAATTAGACAAATTCAAACTGCAAGGAAGGTGCCAGTTTGTAATTGAAAGAGTAATGAGCCATTGGAATTACTCACCCCAGGCTGTGATGGATTCTCCAACATCTAAGTGGATGCTGTTCTAAAAAGCGCCACATTGCAGGCACATATTTCTGTGTTTGGGAATTATTGGTAAAGGCTTTCCAGCTTGCACGAGCTGTTTGTGCTCTGAAAAACAAACAAAAGAAGTATTATGCTGTTCTATTAAAGATGGAGAAGGGAGGTAGAGTGAGTTTAAGCAGACAGACTGTGACAGTACTAGGAACAGGATTCAGGTCACTTAAATACCATCATTGTCCAGCCACAATTCCACTCTGCAGAGCAGCCCGCAGCCCCAAAGCAGCCCTGCTTCTCCTGGCAGCACCTGCAGCTCGGTGACACCAGGTTCAGCAAGTAAACTCAATGCCACAAGGCCAGGTCCAGACAAGAGACAGGGAATGGACCACATCAGCCAAGCATTCCTGCCGGGAACACAGCCACAGGTCCAAAGCTGCTTCTTACAAGTCCGAGAAGAACAGGACAGCCCTGGTGGTGTTTAAAATACATGTAGAAGAGGTTCTCAGGGACATGGTTTAGTGCTAGTGTTGGGTTAACAGTTGGACTTGATGATCTTAAAAGTCTTTTCCAACCCAAATGATGCTATGACTCTATGATGCAGGTGAAGAACGTTTTTGCTGAGCTTCCTGCACTTCCAGCGAGAGCCCTCCCCAGAGCTGGGTTGCCAAGACTTGGTGCTCTCCAGGCCTTTGTCCAACACAACTGGGCTCACAGAGCCCTTGGGCACACACCCATGGATACATGGATGGGCGCTCTGCAGATATCCTGCTCTCTTTATTTCTCTTCCCAACGAGCATTACCATCTCTTGCATACAATACAGGACAAAGTACACAAGAGGTGTATTTTAATCACATTTTTCAGCAGGCAGGACAAAGAGAAACCCACAGGGGAAATTGTCATCTGCCAAGATACCTCCATGCTGGACCCTTCATATAGGAATGCCTGCTGCCAGGCATCACGGAAGAGCAATAAACACCCAAGCTCAGATACTCCCTCACTGAGAAAGTCTATTCTGCTGACTTCAAGAGTATGTAATAAAAATCAATGGGAAGGGCAAACAGAGGTAAAAGCACTGAAGGGCAGATTGACTCACTGTTGGGCCCTGGGAAACAGGTAAAGCCCAGAAGCAGGTGAATAAATGATGTCTCTGCTTCTCTGGTAAATCACTTCAGGTTGCCCTGAAAAAAAAAAGGGCACAGAGATCAATTCACCCCACTCAAAGTAAAAACAAGTTTTAAAGATGCTTAGATATCAAATAAAATATTACACCAACATTGCCTAGTTTCATTTGGGGGCTGTGAAAAACGCTTTTGAGAAATTAAATGGGGATAAATTTCTAAGACACCTGTTTTGAAATAACCAGCTTGGAAATGACAAAATGAAACCTTTAGAGTTAGAACCATTTCTTGGTGCTAACCAGCCTTTCTTGGCTGAAAAGATATAATAAATTTTGGGGTAGTTTTTATAAAACCCCTGCAGATGCACGGCTAAGATTTCACATAGACCATAACCAGGAAGGACTCTGCAACACACCGGCTCGGAACACCCAAACAGAGAAACCCTGTTCCTCCTCCTTTCCCCAGCCTCTGCCTGCAAACACATCACCACAGTTAACACACAAAACATCATTCATTATGGTTGGAATTGAGGAGCACGAAGTTAGCTCTTACACCGAGGCTGGCATCAAAACGGAACAAAAATCTTAAAAAGCAAGGATGAAATATTGAGCCCTCTGGAACTTCAAACAGAAAGACACGTTACTGTTTCTCAGGCAGATGTGAAAATACCGTAAAAGCATCTTATATTTATTCATTTGAGTTTATTCATTCACACCAAGTGAAGGCGCTCCAGGTTTACACATGGCAGGGTGGCTCAGGGCAAAATTCAGCCCTCAGTATCAATACTTTGGGTTCACACCACCACCACGAACCCAACTGCCTGCACTCAGAGAAGCCATCGCTGGTCAACATTCTGCTGCTTTCTGCCCTTTATTATGGGCAGCAAGTCTTTGGTTCAAGAGTTCTGACACCTGAGGTTTGTATGGGGCACCTGAACATCCAGAGGGCTCCTACCCTGTTTCCCCAAAAATAAGACAGCGTCTTACATTAATTTTTGCTCCAAAAGATGCCTTTTTTACAGGTATAGCTGCCTGGACACTATTTAAATTGACTTTTTAATGAGCTGTAACTAGGGCTTGTTTTTGGAGTAGGGCTTATATTTTGAGCATCCCCAAAAATCATGCTAGGGCTTATTTTCATGTTACGTCTTATTTTTGGGGAAATAGGGTAGAAGTGCTACAAGATCTCAGGATAAGTTATCAGGAATAACTATGGCTTCCAAGTAAACAGCTTCTTAATGACTCAGAAGCTACTGGAAATATCCAGACATTCGCTGAGAAATTACATACCCAAGAATTACCAAAGCCATTGTAGACATAAGAAAGGGATCATTATTACAAGAATATAGTTTTTCAGGGTAGAGAGACTGAAACAACCCATGCAAAGGCACACAGGATGTCAATACATCCTGAGAAAGAGCAAAAAAGCAAACCAGATGAGCAGGTATCATATTCTCCGTGTCTCACTACAATGCTCTGGTATTTCTACAGTGCAAATGCATCAACCCCAGCCAAATTAACAAAGCCTAAACTGCAGCCTTTCGCTTTTTCAGCCCTGTGGGCCTGGCCCCACTGGAGAAGATGTGGGCTTCATTCGCAGAAGGACCTTCTGTGCTTTTCTTTATGTTACTCTGCAAAAAGCACTGGTTTCCTGAGTATTTGCAACAAGTCAGAGCCCCTGGATCTTTTCTGACAAGGCTTATTTTGGCTTCTCTGCTAAAAGAGCAGCGAGACTACTAAGAACGAGCTCCTGAACAGGGACAATCTGGGATTCAGACAGGAAACAAACAAACAAGAAAATCAGGAGGTAATAATCACTGGTCTGTGCATCCTTCCTGCTTCCAAACTTCCAGGCTGGCTGTTTTCTGAAATGACTGCTCAGGTTTGGATCAGCGCAGGGACCTCAGGAGCCTGAACACACACAGTGACAGACACCCCTTCCTCCAAGCAGCGAGCAGACACTGCCTGAACCACAGGGAAAGTGGGATGGATGAGAAATTCTTCCATCACAACGGGAAATACAGCAGTCAGGATACCGAGAGGGTGGTCTGCCAGTTAATTCAGGAGACAGAATTCAAACTGAAAGCTCCATGTGGAGCAAATTAGCAGAAACTAATTCTAATCCGTCCCACGCTGGCACAGAGGCACGTCAGCCCTGCTTAAAATTGCACCTCCCTTCAGATCTCGGCTGCCCCTTGTCCTACGTGGAGAGAAGAAAGGACGGGGAGAGGCTGCACCGCAATCTGCATGCAGATGGTCTGTATTATGGAACCTCTGTGGAGTATCAGCCACTTGCCCCTGTGCCCCATGATAAATCACAGCCTCCTTCAATGTTTTCAGGGAAGAGCAATGCTCTCCCAGACTTTGATTGGGTTGAAAGTCTGACTAGTTAAGGAGATGTAAATACTGAGCCCCTATCAGCCTGTAATTGTCATCATCATCATCCTGTTTAGGAAACTACTCACATCTTTGAGCAGTTACTCCGTGTCTCCTCCACCCCAGGAGAAGGTCTGGAGCCCATTTCCGGCAGCCGGCAGAGCTGCTTTGCTTTCGTTGACACAAACAGAGTTTGTCAGCTTGTGCATCCTTGGTTTCTGCTCAGTTTAAAGTTGCTGCAGAGTCTTTAGGCGCAGCTTAGCAGCTGGAAACAGAGAACTCAACCCTCGCCACAAAGGTGCCAGTTCCCCAGGTTCTGCCCAACAAGAGCATCCTCTGTGTGGTGGCCTTTGGGACGGCGTCCTCGGTCCCCACCTGAGAGGGGGGCAGCGACACTTCCAGTGGCTCTTGTGGATGGCAGAGCCAAAACGTGTGTATTCACTTCCTTCTGCAGGCAGAAAACTGAAGGAACACCCTGTCGGGACAAAATAAATACATTTGTCATCTTTCCCGCATCTGCACCAGCATGTTTGTGGTGCTGAAACTGAAAACAGGCCTGAATGTTATTTACACTAAAGTCTCTTTCCGTCACTTTGGCAGTAGGATGGGGCTTAGTCTTTATACATATTACATTTTCTTTTCAACATGTGTAAACGAGGATCAAGCTTTTACATTGCTTAAAATAGATGTAAATGACCCTTTACGCTGTCAGAATGGTGCCGAGAGGCCTTCCTGCAATAAAGAAATCTGCCCCATTATGCTTTCATATCATGCTCCCTTCATTTAGTTCTAGTTTCCCAAACTTGGGCAAATCCCCTTGACCTTGGCAATCTGTGCTGAGATTTTACTCAGCTGGGACTGAAACCAGGGGCAGGAGAAAGTGTATGAGCTCAGATAGAAACACAACGGAACTTTCAATCTAAACTGGTCTTGAAGACCCACCAGGAGGACTCCCCATCCCCAAAACATCTAGGCCATCTGTGATACATTGATTCTCTCTATTAGTTGTTTTGGAGACTTTTTAAAGAAAACTTTGTACATTCCAGTCCTCCTTACAAACCATGAAAAGGAGAAAAAGAGAAGCAGAGACAGAATAACAAGAGATGCTGGGCTGCCGTCAGGGTTTTGATGCCTCACAGATGGACTTGCCATGCCTCCTGTTTCGGGGAAGCCACCACCACATGTTCCTGCCCAAGCCACTGTCTTTGCTCAGTTGCCAGTTTGCTCTGCGCAGATTGAAGGAGACCCTGATGAGAAAGGAAGTGGCCTTCATTGGATCTCTACTATTAAATGTGTTAATTTTCCTTGAAGAGATAGAGCACCGACCACGCAGACAGCTGAACAAATGGTGGTATGAGCTACTCAAGTAATTGTAGGTTAAGGTCAGGGACGTGATTCCTGTCCCTTCTGTCTGATTAATACGGAGGAGATCCATCAGCCAGCAAGAGCTGACCCAAGAGTGGGCTCAGATCAGACAACCTGGCAGCCCCGGGGAAGGTCTCGCTGGCTCAATGCTGGATAAAATGTCTCCAGGTACCTCAGATGCAGAGCTCTGCTTTTTCACCTTCCTGTTGCTCTGTACGGCAAGTAAATTATTAGAGCCCTTAACATAAGGTGATATATTTCCACATTGGCATCCTTAGCCAGTGAGTAAGCTCTAGAGTCAAGATGGGGTTGGCTGTTACCCTGATTAATTATTGCTGGTGCTCCTCATGCCCAAACTGCCTTGTCCCCCTGCAGCTCCTAGTTGTGGTGTGGACTACTGAAAGAGAAGGGCTTTCATTCCACCTTCTGGACTATTAAATCCAGATCCCACCCACACTCCTGCAGCCCCAACAACCTCCATCACTCCGTCAAATGAGGTCTGCTCACAAACCTCACAGCTCCTTTGGAGCCACCATCCACGCAGAGACGTCCTGACAGCTCATCAATACCGTCTGCCCCTAAGAGCAGGAGCAAGAGATGCGATACTCAACTGCAAAATAAGTTACTGGAATCTGCTGAAGCCGTGTCAGCCCATTCCCAGAGCCACCCTGCGGGCACGGGCTGGCCGGCACGGCAGGACAACCAGCTGAAGGGCAGAACGTTCACAGTAACTACCATTTGCTTTTCCTTTCAGAAGAATGCACAAGGGATTGGCAACACTTCCCATACCCACCCCCACGCCTTTTCCTCCGTAAAACAACCCCCTTGCCAGCTAAATGCTACTTCACTTTTCTCCAGGAGCAGTTGCAATTGGAAATACCCAGACAAATCTCATCCAAGGGTTTATGAGGAACAGCTCAGCGGCACCCAGAAAATTGCAGTATGCTACCTAGAGTGCTGCATATTATTATTACTTGTTTAATCTTGGTAGAGTTCTGGGTAAGGTTTTAATTGGGCATTGTATTTCAAAGTCAGGGAGTAGGATCTATGCAAAGCACTGGATAGTTTCGGCATTAATTGACCATCAAATCCTTCCCCTTTGCATCTGCATTCTATTATTAGAGAATGTAAAGCAGTTTATAGGGCTTTTAACCTCTTCAAGCAAACACTGTGGAAGTTATGCTGCTGCAGGGACCATATTAGCTTTACAGACTTTGTTTCTAATCCAAGGAGAGGGGAAAAATGGAGAAGGGACAGAGCAAATGAATGATTTTGATGGTATGAATTCAGCTGGTGTAAATCTGCACAACTCCATTAACTTTGGTAGAGTTACACTGATTTATGCCAGCGAAAGATCAGACATTTGATCTGCAATGAGGTCCTCATTCCCAGAAGACCAAAATGGTACCAGACAAATCTTCACAGACCATTTATCAGCCTTCTCAACTACATTCTTCCCTGCTGGATGGAAAAGCCCTGATCAGATGCCAGGGAGCCATCTGGCGATCTGGGTACCGTGGCATGCATGCACACTGTGTGCTCAGTCACTTGGAGGAAAATCACCTTCCACTAAGGCATTTTGACAACCTCTGTGACCACCAGCCTGTCCCCAGGGCTCCCATGACAATGGGTGCCAGGGAAAGGCAGAACCGTGCTGTGGACTGGAAGCCTAAATTGAGTCTTGCAGTCTCTAACGAAAGTTGCTGAGCTCTGCTTTCTTCAGGGCCTCATGGTTGGACTCCTCAGGGAATAAACATCATTCCCAGGTCAAGAAAGCCAAGATCAAGGCAGCCCGAACTGCCATGGGTTCCTGTGTGCAAGGGAGATGTGGAGGCCAGGTGTAAGGTAGGAAAACAAGCATCAAGAAGTATTGGGGTAGCCTGGGCTGATCACCCATCCTGTGCATAGGGTGCTGGTTCCATGCAGCACTGGACTGAGCCTGTGGATTTCACGGGACCTGCAGTTACTCTGATGCTCCAACTGTGCTGGGCAGCCACAGCTTCCAGTCAAAATAACATGAGTGCTCAGTATCTCATCCTGTTCCAGGATGACAGCCAACATCCACCATTTCCACTCAACCTAAGATCAGGATGACCAAACTGTCACAACAAAGGTCCACCTCATTATCCCATCTCCAACCCAAAGAAGAGTAGATGTCTAGAGAGAACAATGTTAGCAGAGCACAGATATGGTATTTCCCTGTCCAAAAAGATGCATTCCCCTAAGAGGGGTTCTACACCCTCAGACCTGGATACTTGTTGCAGGAAGAGCAGGAGGTAAGTCCTGGTTCCACCCTAACCACAGCAGGAGAGAAAATGGGTCATTCTGTGCTGCTTCCTTCTGAAGGGACAAGGTGAAATCCATCCTTACAAAAGAAGACAAGCAATGTTTGATCTCCTAGATCTGTGCAGCATGATGAGAAGGAAAATTCACCACCTCACTTGCCTTTGTTGCCTGTTTTTTTCACACAATTGTTCCACCACCCCTCAGCAGGTGGGATTCTCATTTTGCAACTCCCTACCCTATTTCTTTGTTTCATAGTAACCCCAAATGTCACTAGAAAGAGCCCAGGACAGTGATTATGATCATGCAAACAGCAGTGTAAGGTCCATTATAATTATCTTGTTTCTAAGCACTTGACAATGCTTTCAAGTATCTTGTATTTAGTTACTCAGTAAGGTCCTGAATGTCTGGTTCTCAGGCACTATGGTTTTATTGCTACAGAATGAGCCAGAAACCATTCAAGAGCTTTAAAAGGTCCTTTTAAATAGTCAGAATGAATTTACAATGTTGGCTGGCTGGCAAATGCAACAGGCATTTCAAGTGGAAAGGAAAAGTCCTTTATTGCATCTGCTGTTGGCATTTAGGGCACCCTGATCGCTAACAATTCCTCAGCTCCAACGCCCAGCATCCTGCAAGCTGCTGGCTGGGTGAAACCAAGGAGAGCAGCAGAATGGGAAGAAAGGGTCTAGGTGAAAGAAAAGCCTGGGTTTAGAGTTAGTTAGAAATTTCACTGCAATTAATCAGAAAATGACCACAGAAGCGCCTTGGTTTCAATCACTTGCTAGTGAAACGTAAGCTGGGCTCCACCAGCAAACCTCTCCCAGCTCAGCCTGGCTGGAATGTGTCCCATCTGCCCCTCTGTGTGTCATCTCCCCTTAGGTGTTCAGGTCTGGCACCCTGGACTTTCTAGAAACCAGGGATTTTGACAAACTGCTCTGGAGTTGACTTCTGAATAGTGCTGGTGTCCTTGAGCAATACTGCCATGGAGAAGAGGCTAAGACAGGCCTTAAACCCAGTGCAACCCTCCAACCAAGTTCATGGCTTTTGACACCCCACATCAGCCACTTCTTGATGTCACCGTCACTAACCCAGCTGGTGGCAGGCCACTTCACCTCCAGCAGCGTGGGAGAGGGGAGGAACCGCACATGCCTTTTTGATGGTCTAAGAAGCTCAGAACAATTTGCCATTTCCTGTGCCTGGGACAGATTAGAGGGACACAGGAGCCAGGGGTTCCTATGCACAGTTTACATCTGGGGTCAAAAAGCCACTGGACAAGCAGCTGCAACAGCCTTTGCATGTGTGGAGAGATGAATGGGGGTTCATGCAGCTCCAGGGGCTACAGGAAAGGACTTCTCCAAACTCTCCTGCTCCATCTCAGCTAAGAATGAAGCCAAGAGCACCCCTCATCGGTCCCATGCTCCCACTCCCTGGTCCTGCACCCACCAGTGTTCTTCCACCCACATCTGCAGGGTCACCCACCCTAAAACCAAAACAGCTCTCTTCCTTCTCACATGCCCCAGCCTTGTCAATTTGGGCCCAAGATCCTCCTGCACAACAGAAGAACAGCAAATTGCAATTCCGTGGGGAATCCTCCACTACTTTCTGCTCCACTTGGCCCCTTTCTCTATAAGCAAACATGAGATAGGGGCTGATCTACAACTCCCTCTGCAGGAGCTGGCTCCAATCTCCTATCTCAGGCTAAATATTTCCTGACTTGGTTGGTAACCTTTATCTCCCCATTCTGAGCACAAGAAGGCCCATCAAAATTGCCTGTCTTCTCCATCGGGTGGTAAAGGCCAACTCCCCTGTCCTTCCTTGGCATAACTCCTAAGAAACACAAGTTTCCTCAAGGATGCTGAAGGAAAGCAATTAGCTAAGAAGACAGTCAGGAAAACATTTTAGAAAGACTGAATAGAATAATTTAAAGGTATTATTATTAATGACGGCAATTACAGCTCTAGAAAGCTCAGTGTTTTTTCATACAGGGTTGAAAAAGGAAAATGAGCGAACCCAAGCAACGTCTAGGTGAACACAAGAGAAGCAGCAACGAGCTTTGGAAACCAAACAAGATCAGTCTCAGAACAACTAAGCCAAATCCTCTACTTGAGTAAACCCGTGCGGGTCCTCTGGAGTTCAAGGGAGAACCAAAGCTGCCTCCCTCTGACCAGGGCAGAGGATATTAAAGCTGAGCTTTCCAAAGACCTTTCGGGAAGTCAGCTCAAAGTCACTGCAATTAAATGAGTCAAGGAATTCCCCCAAGGCTGTACAAGAATCTCTGCTCTGATCTGCCAAGCTGCTCTCCCGAGAGTCACCAAAACAAGTGTCAACCACCCATCACACCCCGACATACATTTGCACTTCCCTATGCACCACCAGCCCATCACCTCGGGACGTTTCCCAAGGCTCGTGCAACTGCCATCAAGTTGACCAGTCATTAATTCTCAGGAAGCATCCACTGCCTCATTGGTAATTACTTAAATAAACTTCCCCTTCATGGTGTCTGAGCCCAGGCCTTTCTTTCTGACACGTCCCCATAAAGTTTTATTTAAGGTAAGATAACACACGGGTTATGCGCACGAGCTGGGCTGCACCTGACTAAACACTGGGCCCATCGGTGACGGCCGGACGGCTCGAGCAGGATTTCACCGTCTTGCCCTCCTCCGTGGCCAGCACAGCCCCTTCCAGCTCCCAGCGAAACAGACTTCCCCTTATATATGCCACGTAGATCCTTCATGCAAATCTGTCTCATAAATCACTGCATCCCAGGTGCACCACGGAGTCATTTGCTAGGAAAATACTGTTCCAACCGAAGGACCCAGCACAGCACAGTGGTATTTATGAGGGGTAATATCCAGGATAGGGGTGACTTGGGAACCTGCCAGCCTCCAGAAATGATTCATCCTGCCTGACCTTAAATTGCAACCGTGTCCAGATTCCCTGTGGCTACAGGGCCCTAGGGGCACATGAGAACCCCCAGCTTGAGATTGTGGAGTTTGGGTGATGAACTACCCCAAAATAACCAAAACGAGGGTCTCCAGAAACACAGAACTGACTCTGGCATTTTGCTTTCTGCCACTTCACCAAAAGCTGCAGCCTGTGTCTATCTCACCTGGGTGGTTTTGAGAAAGATCTTATGGGTCCCAGTGATTGATGCTTGTATCAGCTGAGCTTGATCCTGGTCTCCAAAAATTTAAGAAATTCTTATATGACTTCTGGTCTGTCAAATGATTATTTATCTCCAACAGAGAATTCTACCCTAACATCTCAGATTGCTGCAGTTAATCCAACAATAACCCAAACTTCTCTAGTTCTCACACTTTTCCACAGTATTTAGCTTATTCTTATTTACAAATGACAAGAATACACTTTGCTAACCAGATCTTTGCCCTGCTCATGTAGACCCGTGAGATACTGTAGAGTTGCTTGCGAGCATAAGCCTCATTTTTCAGAGAGGGCAGCATTAAGTTACCAAAGTAAAGATCCATTTAAGTCAAAAGTTTAGTAGTTTTGCTGTGGTAAGAGAAACTCTCAGGATATCAAAGAGTCAAGGGAGGAATGTTGTACTCAGCTGAGAAAACGGACAAGCAGTCAGACACAAAAGCCTTTCTACAGCTCTGACAAAGAAACAAAAAACCTCAGGCTCCCGTAGAGCTTAGCTTAAACCCAAAAGACTGAAAAAGGAGACAAAATACGAAATTAAGATATTTCCCCTCTCTCGATAGTAACTACAGTAATGGGGTGACATATAATGGCATAAGAAATCTTAACATCGTAAGAAAAACTAAACTAGAAAGACATGCAGGTTGCAGATTTTCAATAATACCTTGAAATGGCCATTTCAGACCAGTTAGACCACATCACAGGTACTAGAGACTATATCTGCATCCATCACAGCCAGTACCGGCTGTCAGGCAACAGCAGCAGACACCAGGAGTGCCGAGCAGCTCTCGGGGGGTCTATGGCACCTTGGCCCTGGAGCTTAATGCTGCCCACAGGTATTTATAACCCCAAGGCCAGAGAGGTGGTTGAACAGGAGCAACCAGGAGTAGGGACAAAGGGCAACACCAGGCTGTTCCAACAGAACCACCTCCTGCAGACAGCTGAAGGGTGGTGACACATCTCCTCTCAAGCAGCTCATGGTTGGCATGTGCTGCTGGATACAAGGATTTCTGCTCCTTGGTGTGATGTCCACCAGACACCGCTCTTGGTGCCAGCACTCCCAAGAGAGGTCCTGATGCTCTCCTAGCTTCTCTGCTAGGTCCAGACAGCCACAAAGGTCTCTAGACCAGAGACAGTCCAGGAGGGAGCAGACTTAGCCAAACACACACCGGGGTGAGGGCTCCCTGCCATTCCCCAAACTGCTTTGACCCTTGCCCTCCCGGAATGAAACCAGCCCCTCCAAACCACCAGCCTGTGGAACAGAAAATTGCAAATGACTTAAAACGGGATGGAAAACTCCACGTTTGCAGATCACAAGCTGAGGTTGCTAATCTTCTTGTCATGGGAGCAGACTCACCCAGCAGAAGGGAATTCCTGCCTTTGACTGGACTAATTAAAGGCACCGAACTCTGCACCCGTTACAGCTTGATGTGCCTTAATCTTATGTGACATTTGACATACGCGAGGAACGCAGACGCACACATACGGTTCTCATTGGCATTGGTGGGGGTGCAGCACGCTCCTCCGCTCGCTGCAGGGTGAGCTGTGTGGGCTGGCAAAGCAGGGGGTAATTACTTATCCTGCCTCAAAGCCACTAATGACCCTGGGTGGCTGGAGACCCTGCAGAAGGTCCCATTTAGGGGAGAGGAGTGTGGTCCAACCCAACTTTTGAGAAGGTGGGGGTGGGATTGGGATTCAAAGCCTTCCTCAAGTGACATGACCTATAAGGTGCTGGATGAGCAGCTCCTGTCTCCCTCCCATCCAGGTACAGGGACGAACAGTTGCTGTGCCTTGGGAGCAAAGAATATGTCCAAGCATGATGATACACAAGACTGTAAAGATCTCAAATTAGGGACGGTGTTGTTTAAAAGATGTGTGGATGAGGTTCTCAGGGACATGGCTTAGTGCCAGTTAATGGTTGGACTCTATGATCTTGAGGGTCTCTTCCAACCAAAATGATTCTATGATTTTTAGATTTATGATGCAAGATGAACCAATTAGGTATTTGGATAGTGATGTGAGTCATGGATATTGGTTGTGTTCCTCACCTCCTGTCCAGGATCGGCCTCTTGAAGTCCAGGGATATGTGACCACACTCAACCACGCCCAGCGGAACTCTGAACCAGCCCTGGGAAGAAAACTTGCTTTAAACACCCATGGGAAGGAGACAAACCTCCTCAGCCTTCACAGCCGACAGCCCCCATCCCCGCAGAGCACAGCAGCATGGGAAGCAGTGCGGTACGGCCGGCGAGGCACGGGGACACCCTCTGCACCCCCTGTCCCCACGCACTCACACCGCAGTGTCGGGAGCATCCGTGCCACAGGAGCACCTGGCTCTGATGGTGTGCGTTGAAATACAGGCCCTGAAAAATAATAAAGCTTTCTCAATGGTACTGCAAGGAATCAACATTCTTCTTCAATTATTGCTTTTTCTGTAAAATATTAGAGTCCCATACTAAGATTATTTGTACTGTCGACTAACAGCGTTGGTCTGCCAGGTTGTATGGCAGCAGGCGGTGTGTTCACATCCGAAGGTCCCAAGTTCATTTCCAGTTAATGATCCATAAGAGGGACTGCAGCATTTCTCCTAGGAAGATCGCTTGGAAGCGACTGATGGACTGCTTAGCCAGGGTAGAAACAAAGCACTGAGATATTGTAATGAGTTATAAATCAGGCAAAGTCAGTGATGCTCTATAAGGAACAGTATCATTGGGGCACACTAGTACCAATAGCTGGGCAAGTAAAAGCTCCTTCAGAGCTAAAAAAAAAAGTAAAACAGACGGTGATTTCAGTACAGCTGAAATGCAGAACATGTTCAAATTCATATTTAATAAAGAAATTATTGTTTATTATTGAAGTACCAATTGATTATTAAAAACACATTTATTGAGGCTGGACCACAAGGTAACAGATATGTACCTCTGGCATAGTTGTGAAACCTCAGTAAATAGCGATTATTAGAAACAGATTTATTGAGGCCTAACGATACCATAAAATGTGTATCAGTTACAGAGCTCTTAAAACCCGATCAGTAGGTTCTTAAGCCATTTTTACTGAGGGTTTATAGCTCAGCAGTAGGGTTATGTGTCTTCATTTAGGATTGTTAAGCCACGTGGAATATCATCTTAATGCTTATTTGATACTTAATTAAGGGAGTGTTTGCAGGGTAAAAACTACAGCAACCAATGAGAACCAGGAAAAAACACAATAATTTTCCTACTTCTGAAAACACAGATTAGAGCCACTATTTGACCTATTATTGAATTTTTTCATTGATCTCTGGACACGTCTTTCCATGGAGTGTGTGGACCACGGGTGGTCTGGGGACACAACCATGCGACCGGCAGAGCCGCATCCATCCTGGTGCCCGATGCTACGAGCCAAGCATGTCCGTCCCACCCTGGCAACAGCTCAAACCCCCGCTTGGCTTTGACCAGCTTGCCCTCAACAAGCCCTCGTGCTCCCTGAGAGCCTTCACCAAGTCTCTCTGTGCCACGCTGTTCTAAATCAACCGTGTTCAGAACAGAACAACGCTCAAATTGGACAGAGCACAAATGCTGTTCAGGAGGAGAGAGCTGAGTGACACAGCAGCACTGCGAGTCCAGCACCAGCCACAGACATGAGGACACTGGACAGGGGGAACCCAGATCTGCAGCCCTATGGTAAAACACTGGCCCAAGTTGGCCAGAGAGGTGGTGGATGAACCACCTCTGGAGACACCCCAGGCCAGGCTGGACGGGGCTCTGAGCAACCTGAGCTGGTGAAGATGTCCCTGCTCATGGCAGGGGGGGCACTGGGGGAGCTGGGAAGGTCCCTTCAACCCAAACCATCCCGTGATTGTATGATTCTAGATCTTCTCTCATCGCTCCCATCAGAGATGCTTGGAGTCTTGCCCGGCAAATCCAGCCTTCCTCACGTCCTTCCCTGCCAGGAACCTGCATCTGCTGCCAGACCTGACATCTCCATCCCACACACGTGGGACACCAGCCTACAGCTGAGCCACGGGGGCCTCCCCAGTGCCCACCCAGCCTTCCCCCGGTCTGGGGATGAACATCTCCCCAGGGACACAGCCAGCAGCACAAAGCAGCAGTATGGAAACCACAGTCAGAGTGAAGGCAGCGATTTTGCCCTGATCATGCAGACTGGCTGGGGAAAAGCCTGGGGGAGAAGGGAGGTGTGCTGCTTTTCTTTCGCCTTAAGACCTCCCAGCCTCCCACTGGAGGAGGAGGAGGGGAGAAAGGAGCCCAGATTGCTGAAGAACTCCCCTAGCTCCAGTCTCCTCTGTTCAAATTTATATATTCCACTACAGGTGACATCATGATTGCTGGAGTCTGACAGGTGATGCTGTAAAATGCATGAAACCATAAAAATTTCAACAGCAGCAAGCTCCATTGCCACTACATCTGACAGCACTTAGCTGCCCAGCTAACACAAATATTATAAAAGCACTCGGGAAAGAAATCCAACCTGCCTGACCTCAGTTTTGGACTAATAAACAGTAGAGCATGACCAGATTTCACCCACGTATAATAGACAGCTTTTAAAGAAACTAAAGCAGGGCGTTGGGAGGTGTAAAGAACTAAGGAAAGAGATGAGTTAAAAGTGGGCAAAGCCATCGCTGAATGCAGAGGGCTCAGCTCCCAGATCGTGCTGCTTTCTGCCACTCCACCTCTGCCAGGAGGAGATGTGTCTTAGGAACTGCAGAGCTATAGCTGCAAAAAGGTGCCCGTTGGTGTCACACAGCCAGAGCAGGGGTTGGGAATCACCTAAACCGCATCAGAGCACCTGATGTTCGCTTCTGCCCTCTCTACAGGCATAGAGAGAGGAATCTTGTCTCCAAAAGTTGCACAGTAAGTGAATCCAAGAGAATTATTGCCCTTTATTTCAGCGCACTCAGCACTAAATCTTTAAAGGCCAAGGATCTGATTTCTATTTCTTCCTGCTGTGAGGTCCCCCTGGTGTCCCCGGAGCAGAGCACCTTACTCGGCCCCATGCAAAGCTCTCTCCGAAGGAGGAGAAGGATGTTCATGTGGGCACCAGCCCCCCAAAACCACCGAGGGCAGCCAGGGAGCTGCTGATGGCTCCAGCCAGGGCAGGGATGCTCAAACCAGAGATGACGAAATGGATTTTTAGCTTCTCCATGGAGAACTGGTTTCCATGGGCTATTTTGGGATTACTCGGACAGACGAATGGGCAGAAGCAGCTTGTTACTTTCCAAATGGTCACCCCAAGAGCTTTCTGAGCAGAGGTGGGGACCCTTGGGAACCAATGATGGGTGTTCTTAGTCACCTCTCAGAGACTCTCTGGATAACCCAAAGGGTCCAATTCCACCCACCTTGCACCCAGTCACCAGCCACCCCCAGTAAAGCTCAGCCCAGCGACTGTCCCAGCACCCAGGGCCACTGGTGTCCCAGTGGGCAAACAGGCACCCGACCCATTTCGCATCTCCACCAAAAAGTGCACCTGAAAACTGATTTGCTGTTAGATCACAGTGACAGCCTATTGAGACAGGCAAGCAACAGAGGTTACTATAAATACATATATAGCTCCATTAAATCCCCTTTATTAACCAACTGCAGAGCTGTCTCTGAGCTCACTTGCTCTCATGGACAAGAGGGGGAGCGAGCGGAGCAGCCGGCACCAACGGGCTGTGTGACCAGCGAAAACAAACATCATCAAAATCACATTGTCATCCACACTGCTACACTAATTGGCAATGATGGTCAAGCTTCTAAGTACAGCTTTCGATGTTAAAGACAGACATATTGAAATGTCATTTTTTTCAACCAAAGGCAAAACACTTTTGCAACATTCTATACGGTATTTTTAATCACAGGTTTTGCCAAGCGCTTCGGCAGAAAGTGTACTATCACTTTTTCACAAAATCATCGCTGTTTTTTCACCATTACAGATCTCCTTTTTCTATTGAACTACCTAGTGATAGATCCAGCAGATTTCTCAAACAATTTTTAGTTACTGGAAAAATATGCATAATGAAAAAAATGAAAAGTGCATTCACTGGACCGAGTTTAAATCTTTTTTGCATAAATGGTTCCTTATTTTGCAGTCAGATGTATCAGAATTGACATTAACTGATGGAAACATGACGGCTACAGGCAGGGATTAAAAGCACCTGATACAGACCAATATGGGTCAGCAATTTCCCAGTGAGGAACATCAACTCCTACCATAGCAGGGGACAGGACAAATTGCTACCGGGTAGGATTTCACCTTTCCTGCCCCAGTTCTTCTACATCTCCAGTTCACCAACCAGATTCAGCTACAAAAACCCCAAATCACATATATTTACAAATATAAGCAGACGCTGAGATTATTTAAGTGTGGTCTTTGCAGTCACCTTCATACAGAGCCAGAACGATATTTAGGCACCTAATTTCAGCTCAAATAATGCAGATGCCCTGATGCCTACGGGAAGTTTCGTGTCTAACCCCTCCCTGATCACATCCCACACCTCCCTGCTGCTTCTCCACTGCAAACTGCGCTGGAAAATGCTAACGGGAGTTCCCAGAGTCGTGTCGCTTCCAACTTGGGTTGCGCAACGGCTCAGCTACTCTAATTAAAACAAAGCCATTACCAGGGAATGAGCAGCTCTGGATTAAGCGCTTCCATCCCCTGCTGCTGACAACCTCTCTGGATAATTTCCCGATTGGGACAACATCCTAAAGGGAGCAGGACCAGTCATCCTGGGTTCCCTACGGACTATACTGAGCTGCAGGAGTCCCAGCTAATTTGTCTCAAGCCAGGAGATGGCACTCCACAACATGCAGAATACCGGTGGGGCTTTGCATGCCCCTAAAACCTCCCTTTTGTGCCTGGCAAACAGTTTCTTCTGCTCATCAGCATCTCTGAGAGTCACCAGCTGCAGCCTGGAGGTACCAGACCCCCAGGAGGTGACATCCAGATGCCAGCAGCTGTTGCCAGGCAGGGGTGACCCCACCTGCAGCGGTCCTGTGGCACCACTGGCCTCCCAGCAGCTCTGGATTGCAACCTCGGGGTCTCTTTAATGT
Organism: Patagioenas fasciata; assembly: GCF_037038585.1. Classification (NCBI taxonomy): domain Eukaryota; kingdom Metazoa; phylum Chordata; class Aves; order Columbiformes; family Columbidae; genus Patagioenas; species Patagioenas fasciata. The sequence goes on along the minus strand of NC_092537.1, from coordinate 8,744,594 downwards.
AAAGGCCCCCCCTCCTTTTTTTTTTATGGAATAGGTAAAAACGTAATAATAACTGATCATAAAAAATGAAAATCGTTTACCTTTCAGGAGGCAACTCAGAGCAGGCTATTACAGGGTAATTTGGTACATCATAAAGTTTCCTATTAGAACAGAAAATAGGGCTGCTTGCATGAGCTGCCAATTGGAAATAAAATAGTAGCAGGGTCGTGATCATTAGCACCGCTTTTCTATTAGGTTTGCTTTGCATCGGGGTGGGGAGAGGAGGGAGATTGAGACGCAGGTGAAAGCAGATGAGACAGGTCTGGAAGAGACAAACAGAAGGTCGCTCTTTGTGTTTACGAATTATCTCTTCTTGCACCTATTGCATCTACAGTGAGAGCCCCACAGAGAGAGGCAGGATGAGTCCCTGGACCACCATGGGGCGTCCAGTCGCCCAAGGTACACGACACCACAGAAGTTACTGAAATTGAGATAAAAACAAGCCAGAATAAGAGCAAGCTGGCCTGTTGCTGCGACCGGCCACTGCTATAAATAAAGGCCCCCGAGTGCTGGCATTCACACGGAATTCTCAGCACACTTCCCTTTGCTGTTGGCAATCTTTGACATTGATCCAGTGCCTCTTAGGCTTCTCTAGTTATTAGTTATATCAAAGTACATGCAAAGCATCCGGCAAAGCCCAGTCTCCTTCCAGCTGCATTACAACTGTCAGAGACAACTTCCCTGGGCTTGCCTGTGCGTGGCACACCAAAACACAGCCCCACATTGCATGGGTGAGGTGACATGACCAAGACCACAGAGGAGAGCAGTGGCAGAGGCAGGAATGATGTTTAGCCTCTTAGGATTGCACTTCCTAAGATGCCCTGGGTTATCTTGAGGCTGTCACCCCAGTCCATAGGGATGGTGGCACAGGAGGAAGGCTGAAGCATCTTCCTCCAGGAAAGCAGCAACAGAGCTGAAAGCAGCATAAATGATGCTTTTATTTCTGTGAAGGAGGCAAAAAGCCTCTTCCCTCTGGTGGGAGTTGGATTACACTGATGCTTACACTAACAGTGTGCTTCCCTGGGTGACTGCTGGCTGAGATGGAGGGATCAGCTCCACTCCACGCGGCAGCACAGCGATGGATCCCCATCACACAAACCACAGACACCATAAAATAAACTGGTCCACAGAGATCAGAGAGCATCAACTTAGAGTTTGGGGCACAGAGGCCACAAAGTGCCATAGAGACCAGGTCATGAACCAAGAGTGAGCAATAATGACATGAACTGTTTCTTAATATTCATCCCATGGTTCCCATAAAAACCCACACACCCTCTCGAGAGCTAAGTCCTGTTGCATTATTCCTCATGATCTATTAAGACAAATTGTTCCTGCACCACAGTTGGAATGTAACTGAAACCAGCAGCGCTGTCTCCATCTCGTGGGGGAACTGAATCCCAGCCCAGACCGTGTCACCACTCGCTCAACAGACCTGCGGCTTCGCTACCGCCCCACTTCTTCCCCTGGCTTCTGGGTGCTTTGCCTCCCCCTCTGGTCTTCCAGCCTTGAAAACCCCTGTCACACAACCTTCATGCCTCTTCAGCAACCTGCAGCCTGACTTGGCTTTCATTTGCCTTCATTTCTCAGTGGAAAAAAGTGGGCATCAACTCCTCTGTTCCTCGGCACTCTGCAAACTGGCACCTTGCAGGGACATCCCAACACTTGCAGCTGCTCAGACATGGGAACCCAAGTCGAGCTCACACCCAGGCACACACAGTGTTTCCAGTAAGCAAAGCACCACAAAAACAACCCAGTTGCATGGTGAGATTTTTGGCAGCTTCCCAACAGAATAACTTGAAGATCCATTGTCGAGGACTTCTGCTGCCCCACAGCTACACTGCTGCGACCAGGATATGTGAAAATCCACCCATGCCAACAATCCCCATGGTCCAAAGGCTGCAAAACCCCAGGTTGCCATCGCATCTGCTCCCCCTTGCCTTTGCAAACCCCATTAGATGATCGCAAGAGTGATGTATTGGGACGTATTACACAAAGCTGCCTGTCCGGTGGCCACGGCAGCCGTGAGGCTGGGATGTGCCTGCTCCTCTGCAAGCCCCAAGCGGATCCGCTCCCCAGACACCAGCGGGATGTGACACCCCGACAGGTCGATCCATCAATACTAAAGCCAGGAAGGTCAGCACAGAGGTTGAGCACCAAGGTAAGTGTTCGATTAAAGGGGGTTGGTGAAGAGTTTTGTAGGGATCTGTTGGGGATGGAAATGAAAGGTTTATGGGGTGCTGGCGGGTGCTCCTGACAGCGCTGGAGACAACACGGATTCAGCACCGGCTACAGTCGTGTTCTTCACTTACCATCTCACTCCCAACCTCCAAAGGCCTTGGGGTGACTGAGGAAACTTTGCTACATAACATTTTTGGGTTTATGTTCTGTTTTATCACAATGAGCTTTGAGTATTGTTCCACACATGGGGCTGTTCACGTCCATTCTTAACATTTTCCTAAAAGATTTTGCTATCCATCAATTCACCCCCACCCTCACGGATTTGATAGCCCATAACAGAGTTTTTAGCCAATAGCAGGTACTCCATGATGCAACTTTCAGTCATAGTCATCCTTTATGACCAGGATTCATTCTTTAAACCTTTTCTTTTCAATCTATCTTGCTTCAATTTTAGCTTTTCTTATTAATTAAATGGCAAGTTTCAATAGGCTAAGATTGAATTATAAGGCTTGTTTAGAGCAAGAAGAATGACCAGAGCAAAGGGTGGAAGCTATATACGTAATATATACATATACTTAAGATACAGAACTTTGCTTCCAGACGTTTGGAACAAATTAAATAGAGGATCAAATTAACTAGTGATTGAATTAAGTGGAAAGCATCTCATTACCTAAAAGACGGAAACATGTGTCATTTTAAAACAGCTAAAAATAAAGCAAGAATGGGTCGAAATGAAAAGCAGGAACCTTGCGAATGTCCGCCAAATCTGGGCTCTGCTGAGCCCTCCAAATGTGAAGGTTGTAAATATGGTGGGTTTGCTGCATAGTGGGAGCTGCTGGGAAGTGATGGGCTTAGAAAACAGATGTTGCAAAAAGGAGCTGCTACACATCACATTTCAGGCCTTGGCAAACAACGAAATGTGCGTGTTTGGAAGGGGCTCTGACCCCCGGACCGCGGCTCGGCAGGACGGCGGGGGTGCCCAGGACATCGACTGCACCACCGGCTGGCACCCCGGGCTGGAAATCCAGAGCACCCCGCTCCCCGCCAGCCGGAGGAACAGTTCTTCTCAGTCAGTGGCTTTAACTTGCTCTGGCTGCTCCCTGCTCGGAGTTATTCAACCAGACTGAATTTCAGGCATTTCACAGAGACCAAACCCAGTGATACAAGTGTCTTTTTAACCCAAGATTAAGACATCTTGTTGCTGTCTTAATTCAGCACCTTCATTGGAGGGCTCATTCTCTTTTCCAGGCACTTAATTTCCTTTGGAATAGATGTGAAAACCAGAGAGAGCATTCAGACCTCATCTTCTGTTTCACCAGAAAAGAACCGAGATCATTTCACATGGTTCTCCCCTTCTGTGATATCGATGCTCATCTTCCTTCCTGCTCACCTGGACCGTACGAATTCCAGTCCCTTCTCCTGACACAACACTTCACTCTGCGATGCATCAGATGGAAATTGCTCTGAGCTGCCACACAGGAAATCAGACTTTCACTCCACCCAACTCCAGTCCCAAATTTAGGATGAGGAACGAGGCCTTAGCCCTATTTCAAGTCATATTTTTTCCTTTTGTTTCTTTTATATATCTCATTTTGACAAATGTGAGTGGAACTCTTCCAAGACAAATAACGTTATCTTTGCAGAACCCTACGGCACCCCATGGCAACTCATTATTTTTCAATTAAATTTACTGTTCATTGGCAGTTGCTCTGCTTTAATTTTCTGCCATTTGTTTACTGAAGAATGAAATGCATAACAGAAAGACCTACAAAAGTCAGACTAAGTTAATTAAATAAAACCCTAACTTTGCCTCCAGAGCAATTTTATCATGAGATCTCCTTAAAAATGTCACTTTTTGCAGGAATTTATTAGACATATGCAACCACTATTAATTAAATGTGTGGTCCCTTCACAACTCTCTCCAAAAGACACTTTGCAGTATTTTTTTGTAACCACTGATGGTAGAACCAAGAGTTCACACAATTCACAAAGCACCATTTTTCAGTCAGACCAATGTTTTTAGACTTCTTACATGTTTCCGAGTTCTTTCAGCTGAATGCAGGATACCTAAGTATCAGTTTGGATGCAATGCACCATATTATTTTCCTTCTATTGTCAAAAAGTCCTGATTTCACACCTTGAAAGGACCACGGGATTGATCGATTGCAAAGCTGTCAAGTACATAGGCTTTTATCAGCCATTTTACATACTAACAAAAATACCCTGATTAGGGTCCGCCACCACATCACACAGATCAAGAAGCAACTGCACAATAGATGTTAAAAATTAATCAAGACACAGACCTTGGCTGATGACGTTCCTAGACAATGTCAGAAATAATTTTAAAGCACCGGTGTTCGATATTTGCATGGGCCTCTCCATCTGAGCCAGACAGCCCAGATAAATCACACCTTCCAAGTACTCATTTCTCTGTGCGGGTGACAGAGTCCTTGATATCTTGGGAGATGTGGATGGCCACACGTCAATCACTGTGTCTGTCCAGGTGAAGTCTGTCCTCCCAGTGTCACAGGGGGATGTCCAACTCAAACCCAGCACCCAGCCATAGAAACCTGCACCTTCCCCCAGCCCTGTGAGGAGTGTAAAACAGGGGGGGTGAAGCACCACAGTACATAGCAACAGCCTGTACAATTTCCTTAGGTAAATCACCAAATTTGAAAGCTGGAGGCAACTTATTCCAATTTAAGAGTAGAATCTGACATGTCAGAAATAGCTTTCCAGTGCTAAAAGATTCCCAGCTCGGAATTTGAAACTGCAGATTTATTTCTAAAACCATCATTCATTCTGAGGAGGAAAGCGAAAGAGCAATCTTTTCTGAGAGACACTAATTAGAAACAATGCAAATAATGAACAGAGGGTTATGAAGCTGGATAAAGTCTCCATTTAGGTATCCAAAAACTATTTGAACAAAACTGAAGCCAAGGCTTGAATGTTTTGTTGGGACAAATTACTTCAAAAGGGAGATGTACTGATGCACCTACAAAGGTTTGGCCGAGGTTCTTATTGCAAGAATGGAAAACCCAAACTCAGCCCAAAGGGCAGAAGGTTTGTCCTGGTAGGAACAACACATGAGACATCTGGCCAGAGCACACCACACGCATCCGAGTGTGACCTTCATCTTGCTGCTACCGATGTCCCACCTTGGGGCAGGTGCAAGCGAGAGGCAGCGTGACGGCGTTGAGGTGAGCGCCACATCTTGCGCAAGGTGAGAGAAGCACAGTGTCAGCAGCTAATAACTTTATCACGGGGTTTCTTCCTCCAGCCAAACTCAGCCCAGATTTATAACTCCCCCATACCACTCTGAACTTTCCAACACTCCTCCTGAAACGTTTCATTATTGCTCAATTACTGTCATGTTCTCTTTAGGACCCAGATGGGGGGAAAGGTCTCCATTTGGAGACCAGATGCCATTTCCACAGATACTCACAAAACTGCACTGCCCAATAAATAATCCATTCACCCTTCAGAAACAGGCTTTGAGGATATGATAAGTTAAAAAAAGAAGAAAAAAAAAGGTGAAAACTGTGACATGTTCTATGTGCAATGGAAACTATCCAGAAACGACGATGTTAAAGCGGTGGCAGGGCACCTTTGGCTTGCGGCGGGGCCAGATTGTCTGACTGCCCTGGAGGTAACCAGAGTACAAATCCTCCACAGGCTCAGCACGGGACTAGTGCCCGTCACACTGACAGACACCAAACATCAGGGCTGTCAACCCATCATCAGGACCTGTGCCCAAAACAGACAACAATTTTCAGCAGCTTGTTCCAGGCACTCATGGTGGGTCTCAGACTGGGAATGATGCACCAGGCGGGAGGTTAATGGTGAGAGCACGAACCTGAGCCCACGCTCAGGACACACTTTCCAACTGCACCCACCGATGCTGAGCTCTGGAAATTAAGAAACCAAGTATTTTCCAGATTGAAAAGCGGGTTTAACTTCTTGTTCATAAGGTTTGGGTAGGCTGGACTTCAGGCATTACAGCCCACTCCAGCACGGGATGTCTGAAATTCAGCATCCCAAACCAGAACACACAAGGTTCACGGATCCTACTGGGCTTAATCCCCACCCTTGAGCTGGGTCTCTGTTTTAGGATTTGTGGATCAACCGACAGCTCTCATGCATTCACTGGACAGACACTTCCACAGCAAGTTATCATCCAAAATGTTCATTCTGCTTTGATACTTGTAACAAGTCTCTGTTTGTACATATGGAAACCACATTATATATTCCAGATGGAAATTCATACTCTATTTCAGAGAAGGAAACGAGAGCTATTTCATACTAGATGCATAATTTGTTGTGTGAATATGAAATACGTGACGGCCTCGCATGTTATGTTGTGAGCTAATCATAAAAAAATATAATGAAAAAGGTCCCATCTGTCTCTAAATCCTATAATCCAACTGTTCGCAGCTCACTCCAGCTCTGCCAGTACCTGGTACACATTCAGCAAGGGGAGTTTTCTGTGCCAGGGAAATACTGAAAACCAGAAGAACATGTACAAAGCTGTAGCTAAAGTTTCAACCGAGGCAGTGAGAAAATGTCTTGGAGAGAATAGAGACCTCACGACACCTCTTCAGCTGACTGAAGTCATTCCCCAACTCTTCAAATTGTTCTTGACCTGCCTTTTTATCCAGGCTACCCTATAATTATCTTCTTAACATAATTTCCCCGCAGTTCCCTGAAGAGCCTTAATGGGATCACTGGGAAAGATCCAGCTGCACATTAGAAAGTGTGGGGGCAAAGTGCTGTCCCCGAAAGATGATGGCAATATTGCCACTCACATCGGCGAGGCTGTGATTTCGAAATGGAGTTTGCGGGCTGCAGCAGCTCTGCCATGCTAAGCCCGTCGATCCGTGGCAAACGGCAATAGCTGGGTCTGAAATGCTCTGTCTGCCACTTCGGTCATGGTCTCATTTATCTACAACCACATTTCCAAGCCTGACCTTACAGTCCTCCTGCAGTGTCACCAAAGGAGCTCCTCCCCTGGTATCTACGGCATCATTTATGGAGAATCAATCAGAAATAGCAATATTTGTCTGTTCCTTTGTACTTAGCTTCAGTGAGTTACTGCAACTGCTTCTGCTTGCTCACCTCAAAAAATAAAACAGACATGAAATGGCAGCAGGATGTGTTACCGAGTTCCAAGGACCATTAGGACGTTATCATCCAAAGGTGCCAAAAAGAAGCCCCAACTCTCAGCTGGCAGCTTATTGCAATTTTTCATGCTTTCAGACTTCCATAATAACAATTCCAGTTTGTTGGGTGGTCTTGGGTCTGGTTTGGACCTAACAATGGGCAAGGGACATAAGTGGGATGGCCACAGGCACTCCTATACTTAACATCTATCGCATGGTTGCCTGGAATTACGGGATGCCAGATCTTTGACAAACACAATGGCTTCCTCTCCTCTCCATGAACTACATCTCTCTCCTCCCTATGGGCTCATCTCTCCCCCTTGGTCACCTTCTGCACCATCGGAGATGCTGTAGTGATGGTCAACCAGGCACGGAGCATCTGCAGTTCGCATCCCTCAGTGCAGGACGGGCAGTGGCAGGGTGGAGATTTGTCACTCCTGAAGGAAGGTGGCACTGCACATCACTGCATCTCCACTCCTGGGACTCATGGATGTCAACGCCGGGTCATGCAGCTCAATTTAAAGGGCTCTTTTTTAACCGCAAAGAAACTATTTCCAAACAAAAGCCCTTTTATTGCTGTGCCAGTTTCAAGCCACACTGAAGCTCTTAAACATCTGGGCCCAGGCCGTTGCCTTTTAAATGTAACCGGTCCATCAGCAATTGCATTCCAGTACCGTGAGCTGTTTCTGTCTCTCCTCAGGCCTGCACTCCATTTCCCCTTCAAAATCAGCTTTATTTACCATCACCCCTTATGTCTCTTTCCCTATCTTTCACGTGAAGTCTGGCAGGAATGGTGTGGCCGAGGCTCCCTCCCCTGAGGGCTCCTCCTCAGACCGAGGAAACACACGGAGGGCATTAGCAGGGAATTCATTAAATATGAGTCCTAGGGGAACACGGGAAGCAGATCTTTTTATTTAGGAGGGCAAAACAAACACAACCAAAAAGAAAGAAAGAAAAGAAATGCCATAACTACCAAACAATCCCCTGCAACGCTTATCAAAAGAACCGGAATGGAAAACCCCTTCTTGACCCCAAGGTTTGGGGACTGAATGCAGGGGTTTGGCACTGAAGAAAACGCGATGCCACCAGAAGGTCTAAAATGAGCTGCTTAACCTCTGCCATGCTGCAGGACCAGGGCTACAGAGACCTAGAAGAGCTTCCCCAACACACCAGAAACCAAATTACACATCAAGGGACAAAAACATTCCTCCCTGAGCTCAAAGGTGAACAGAAGCAGCCAAGGAACACTGGATTTATACAAATATAGCACAAATAATGAGTGATCTGATTTCTTCACAAACCCATTGGAGATATTAGGAAATTATGTAGGATTTTCAAGCCCTTGGAATTCTCCTATTTTGTCATACAATCCCTTCCATAAATTTATCAAAATTCACCTTCAAATAATCCCCTCAAACTAATTCAAGACCACCTCAGCCCTTTTAATCATACCAATTCACCAGAACTCTTACTGTCCACAGATTGTCCCGCCAAACAGCTGGCACTTGCCTCGCTCTTTCTTCATCCAGAGAGAAAGGAAAGGCAGCTACCAAAGCAGTGGGACCACTAAAATCCTCTGCTTGTTCCTCCTCCTCTCCACTTTTGAGGGCAATGACACTCTACCTTAGATGCCACAGCTAAGTCCTCAAGTTTAATGGGATGAATCTTTGCCACCCTACAAGTTTAACTCATTTACAGGATTACACAAAAGCAGTTGCCTGGATTAAGATCACTTTGATGTCTTGAATCCATTTAACTAGGCAAAACAGATCACAGTAACCTAACTTCTTCTCCCTGGGGATTTATCACCCCACCACCTTTGTCCAACCTGTGTTTTACAAGCACAGCAATTATACCATACCTTTTGAGGGTTCCAAATTAACAGTTATTTCAAGGCTTGATTCAGAGCCGACTGCGGTCAACGAAAGACTAAGGTACACTTCAACAGGTTTTAGATCTGGTCCTTTGGGACCTTTTTTAGTTACAAACCATATAAATGCTTTAATCAAGATGTCACGTACTAATGGATTAAAAATTACCCTGTAAGTGTCTTGGCCAACCAGACCACATGGACATGCTTCTGACAAGATCTGTCTTCAATCACACCAGTGACTGACACCTGCAAATTTTGCCATCTCTGTTGAAAGGTAAATTAGCAATGATGTTAATTTACACCTCGCACAGGTCCCAGAGATCTCTCCACGCTCATTTGCCTTGTGCCTCCTCGTCTGGAAATTTCCCTACATTGGGACGTGTCTGCTCACTGCGGACAGCAAAAATGGTGTAAGAAAATAACCAGAGCAACATGTAACATGGAAAGGAAGGAGAACACGGGGGTGGTGAAGATGCAGGACTGGCCTAATGTGTCACACACCTTTGGGAAACTGGTCCACTCTGGTCTTCATCTTGCTTTAGATCCACAACATAGCTGCTGCCTTCCGTGTGTTTTCCAAGTCTCACCCCGATGGCACCAGCGCTCAGCTAGAGCTGTTGGACACCAACAAAGTGAAAGCAGCAGCATATGCTCAGGTGGGTTTTACTTCTAGTTCCATCATCTTTTTCTCTTGACTTGGTTGTAAATCGTTTCTGGATCTTTTTCAACACAAGAGGCAGGGAAAGGGAAGAATCCCTGTACCTCATGGACCTGGGTTAAAACAAAGCTGCTCCTTCAAGAGCAGGTTTTTTTGCCTTGGGAGGAAAACACTGACTTTTACAAACAGCAGACAACGTCCTGGGGACTTTGGGTGACTGCTGCAATGTTTTCTAGATGGATGGTGAACGGCCAGGTAACCACTGACACTGTCTTGACGCAGGGTTTGAGGTTCCTCTCCCTTTCCCTGGGGACCATAATACATGATCCTACTACAGAAACAAATGATTTATCATAGCAGAGGTGCCTTATTAAGATTTATTACAAACCCTTGCGACAGCCCAGGAAAACTGCTTCCAGGAGTCATCCAATATACCAGAATTAACAAGACAGCCCCTCAGATGGAACCGTGCTATCCAAATCCCTTTACACTGACCTGCTGCCAGAAACACTACGACAGCCACAGCAGCTGCCCGACATTAACAGATATCTGCAACTTTTAACAAAAATCAGGCACAGAGCCGCTCCAAGGCCCAGCTATAAAACTGATGAACTGAGAGGAATATCACAAAGAGAAAGAGGAAAAACACAGCATCATACCACAGCTATTTGCTTGTGATTTATGTCCCATTCCACCTTGCCTTATCAGAGCTAAGCCTTTCAGGAGAAAACCACTACACAGGCTGTACAGAAATGGCATTTGGTGCTGGATGTGTAGCTCTGCTGCCTCATGCGACTGTGACAGGGGCTGTATGGCCCCGCCACACAAACCCAATTTGTGCTCCCACTGAGACAATGCAAATGCAACTGTTGGATGCATTGATGGCACCTGTATCGCCACACAGCCCTGCCCACGCTCCTGAGAAGTGTGCGATATAAATCAATATAAACCCTGGCAGTGATTCCCTGGAGAGCATCGCTGCCTTGGCAGTGCCCAGGTCTTCACAGCCACCAGCAAACTTAACACACGGACAGCTGGGAGAGCGAGAAGGTGCTACCTGGCACGGAGCTGAGAATGAAACTATTTTGCCAGTTGTAAGAACCAGACTTTTCACTGCTTTGTTTCAAAGCGACATTTTTGTTTGCTTGCCTAAAAGCCAGTCAAGTTTTAAAGAAAAAATGGTTGAACATACAAGTCAGAAATAATCCCAAAATGAAGCAAAATATCAGGGTAAAATGAAACAATCCACTTGTTTCAATATTATTTTATTTTCCAGGACAACAACGACAACAACAAAGCAGCAACTTTTCTGTTTAGCATTATAACTCTTTCCTTCCTTCATCATTTCCAATTTGGTCAGCCACACCACATACCTTGTATTTCCCACACCTATTCCCTAATATGCTGGAAAGAGGCTGAATGTTTCTACTTAGAGCATCAAACTGAAGAGCTCAGAATTGTCCTTGCCACAGGTAACCAGCTCTCTCCAGTTACGGAGTGTAGACGAGCTCTCTGCCCTGCAGCTACTGCCTTTCAGCTGTGAAATCACCGGGTTTGCAGTGAGCTCAGTAACACAAGGGACAGCTGCCCAGTGTGTGAGAAGATCCAGGACACCGTTTTTCAGTGTGTTTTTCCCATCAGTGTGTAATGTTATCCAGCTCACACATGATCGGACTAGAGCATCCCTTCCAGGAAGATATCCAGGTTCGAGGTGAAGCATCCAAACTAGAATTAATTTCCCCCATGTCTTGGTCAGCAGCTCCACTGGGTAATTAACCATGTTGCTCTACAGTTGTCTTATTTCCAACTTCAACTTCTGTCCAGTGGATCTTCGTATATCTGTTACACATCAGAAATACTCTCCCGGTGCAGGGAATTACCTGCCATGATCATATTGCCTCCAAACATTGTTTTCAGCAAGCCAAATAGACCGAGCTCTAAGTCTGCCTCTTATCCCAGACCTTGGCTCACCCCATTACAGTTGAGGTGTCTTCCAACACATACCCAAGAAGAGAAGAAAAGCCATCATGCCATTTGTAGGGTCATAAATTTTGTGCTTTGCCAAAGAGCATTGTCCCAGCTGCAAACACCAACCTGCCAGACATTGTGTCAGAAGGGAGGGAATCGCAGGCTCAGGAATTGTAGGCGCTGGAGCTCCTCAAAAGCTTCCATGAGCAGTCAGTTGTGAACATTTCCTGATACCAACTATCCATTAACTCACAAATATCTGGTGATCTCCACTCAGTTTGTGAACTTCAAAGTCTGTTCTTTGCCATGGTGCTGCGCAACGTCCGTGCGTTATGTGTGCTGTTTGAGATGGTTTCACTCAAAACGGCACCTGTCCATGGGGAAGACGACAGTTCTCCAAACAAAAGGTTCATTCTTTCACCACTCGCATAGGAGGGGCCCAAGGAATGGTTTTCATCAACAAAACTCGCTCTGGGTACCACTGACAGCCAGAGCTTCCAGTCAAGACATGCTGAGGTGAAAGTCCAAGGAATGCTGTTCCTTCCTGGAGCCGATTCCTCTGCTGTCAAATCACCATCCAAAGAAAACACATTAAAATCAATGCCCTTAAAAATGACAAGCCCTAAAAATCGCACTCTGCAAACAACGATGGTCAATAGAAAGCCGCTCAGGAGGCAACCACCAGCTGCCAGGCTGCCTGTCACCATATTGACCCCCAGTTTTTCCCCGGTGAAATATCGCTCACCTTGCTGGGGCCAGCGGGCTGCTGCGTGTTTGCTCGGGCAGCGCTACACAAGCAGGCTGCACCTCACCGTATTTATTCAGTCCGGAGAAAGGCAAACCAACCATTAACTCACAGAGTCACTGCAGAAAGCACATCCCCACGCGGAGGGGGCTCAACGTATCCCCACAGGCTGTGCTGGTGGTCTCCAGAACCAGGCTTTGCTGTCTCAGCAGCAGCTGTAATTACGGAGCCTAAGGAAGCAGATAAACAAGGAGCTGAACTATTTTGGGAGTGAATTTAGGGCTTGTGATAACAAAGACAGAAAAGCACTACAGCCAGGCAGGGTATGGGGGAACACTGTAGTTTTTCATCGAGTTGGACTAGGGTAACCCAGCAGGAAGCTGCTGAATCAGCCCCGATGCCCTGCACCGCTGCGGCAGCGAGCAGCATCCTCTGCAGAGCTCCAGCGATTCCCCATCCAGCTCCGTCGACATCCCAGCAATCCCGCAGGATGGCAGCACTGATACCGAGCCACCAACAACCCCAGCGCTAAGGGCTATCACCTAAAATATGGTAGTACTCCTGAGACCCCAACCTTACCCCTTACATTTCCTATATATAATACCATACCCTCTACCAAAACCACCTTCATCCCTACCTAAAGCACCCTTCCAGCCCCATCCTGACCTTCATGGGTCCAAACTGCAAACCACAGTGACCCACAGATCAGGTACATGACAGGAGCAGTGGGGATAATTACTGCTTTAAATGGAGAGACAGTCTAGCCATTAAAAGAAACTATTAAGGGAAATGGTGGATTATCTACCACATGGTCTCTTCAGACCAAGAGTGGAAGAGATGTTTTAGTCAGAAAGGAGTTAGTGGGCTCAGTGGTGAGGTTAATGGACAAAACTTTATAGTCTGCTATTCAGCAGGTCAGGCTAGAAAATGCCTTAGAGTTTTCCAGCATTCATATGTCCATGTCTAATAGGATCATAGCATCATTTTGGTTGAGAGAGATCCTCAAGATCATCGAGTCCAACCATTAACCCACCCCTGGCACTACCCCATGTCCCTGAGAACCTCATCTGTCTGTTCAACCCCTCCAGGGAAGGTGACTCCACCACTGCCCTGGGCAGCCAGGGCATCTCTGAAGAAATTGATGAGGGAATACTAAAAACCCTCTTCCAAGCCACTGTACTCCTAGCTTCAATTATGGGAAAGTTGAGGAAAGTTTATAAAGCAGTTGCGTTTTCTCCTGCGTTTGACATGGAGGAAAGCCAGCACTGATGTCACCCTGTATCACATTTCAATGCTTTCTGGATCAGGTCACCAGCACCGACCTTCCACTCTCCTTCAAGCCACAGCACAGAACAAAACTGTCCATCAAGTGCATCTTCACTTGGGAGCAACGGCTCGAGCCCAGGCTGTCCTCAGATGGCCCGGACTGTCCTCAGACGCCCCAGCATTATCACATATTGGCAGAGAAGAGGGATTATGTTGGTGTAAGCAAATATCTGCTCATTGAGCCAATGAAGTCCCCTGGGCCCAGGCTCTGAGCAGGCAGCAGCAGCTCCAGCCGCTCTCCTGGTGTTCCCTTGGTCGCTGGCAGAATCGTTCCTGCAGCAGGAACCAAAAGCACACGATGCTGCAGCTGGGGACTTCATAGAGTGCTAGGGACTGGAAGGGACCTCGAAAGATCATCTAGTCCAATCCCCCTGCCGGAGCAGGAAGAAGAAGGACTTCAAGAATCACCATCTTCCTGCACCATCTTCCAGGCACTGAGAGCTCCTGTTTCAGCAACACTTCCCTGGTGCCTGTGAAGTAATTAGCAACAGCTCTCACCGCTGTCCTCTAACGGAGGATGGCCTCATTAATTACATTACACTTCAGCAGCTTAGCGTGCTCAGAGATAATAAAAACGCTGTTAGCCCTCCTTCCAAAATAAGCAGCGAACTCACATTTTACAGACACTTACACAAAGATCCCACAAGAAAAATACAACACCTTGTTTTTAAATATTTTCCATCATTGCCTGAATCTCTAAATATTTCCTACAAGCACCAGTTCACCCACAGCTGAACTGCCTGCACCAGACAAAACACAATGTGGTATTTCAGGGTATCCAGCAGCAATAGCAAAATGGATTTAGCTAAGAGGATGGAATGACCCTGCTTAGACATGGTGTTAATGCCTACATCACCTTAAAAGCATCCAGAGCCCCTAACGGTGTGACCATCTCTCACAGTGTGACCTCCTGTCCCCAGCCAAGGTCACTGGTACAACACTCGCTCCGTGGAGGAACCTCCTCTGTTGGCTCATCAGCATCATCTAAATGAACGCGGTTGTTAATATAGACTAATCTACATATTGTTCCTGATGTTAATGCCTTTCACTGATGAACCCCACTCTTTCCCAGTGCCTCTGCTATATAACACAAAAACTTTACACCCTGAACATACACACAAGCCTGCTTAAGCACTACAGAATACACACTGCGCTTAACAGGGGACCAGGTTTGTCCCCTCTGACCTTAAATATATGAACAACATAATTTAGGAGTGCTATCCCTATGGTTATTAGAGAAAGGCAGAAGGGTTGAATCACTTTCCAGAGATGTTTCTTTTTCTTTGCTGAATTTTTAGGGAGTCCAGAGGAACCACAGATGGGAACAAACCCATGATAAATACTACATGGTAAGAAAGAGGCCATAAGCTCTTTAAATGAGAAAAAATGGGCATATTTGGGAAAAGAAAAAATGTTCCTACTTAGTATTTTGAAGATGTCTCGAAATGTTTAAAGTTTTCCTTCCTAGGTACATTTGTTTCAAAGAATCATCAGCATTTAATTTTTAAAGAGGGATTTGAATGGTTTCAGAGCACGCAGCTGAAGTAAAATGAATCAAACTAAACATTTTGGGTATTCTATTTATTTTGCTGAATAATCCTCCTCTTAGTGTGATGGGAAAGAAATTAAGAAACATTTTTCTAGTTTAACAACCAAAAGTAAAAAAAATCAATTATTCAGAGTTCTAGTTCTGAGCTCTTTTGAAAAATCTACCTTTTTGATATGCTTGAGATCATTTAAAGATATTAAGAAATATAGCTCCGTGCACCAAATTAAAGGCAGCATCAAAATACTAGATGCAAAATAGAGGCTTTAAAACAAATCTCCATAAATATCAGGGAAAACATTTGGCAATCATTTATATTTCCAATAAAACAGGTGATTTTTCAATTAAAATGAAGATACAATCTTTCTTAAAAGTAATGAAAACGCAAACGCTCAGTACTAGATAAATTAGGCTGTGAAACCACGTATATACAGAAAATAGGTCACGTTGCACTGAGTGAAAGAGGGAAAATGGGAAAATTAGAGGAAAACTGAACTCAAGTTCTTATTTCTCAACAGCATCCTTTAAATAAAAACCAACATAGTTTAAGTTTTCTCTCCAAACACTGAATCAACAAGGAAAAGGGCACTGGGATCTGACCTCCCTTTCATAATACATTGGCAGTTTTTCCTTCAGGGGGAAAAACGTTTTGTAAGAGGCAAGACAAATAATCCCAACTAGATTAATAGATTTGTTAACGGAGAGAGCCGAAAAAGGAAGTACCAGAAAGCAGGACAGACCCTCTGTTTTTATTTTAGCGCCTTTCTTTTTTTAAAATTAAAAAAAAAAAAAGCATGAAATAATATTTGGAATACCACGGGGTGTTAGGGAAAACAGAACCTACCCTGCGCTGCCGGGAGCTCAGCCCCACTGGGCAGCTGAAGAACGAAGCGCTGGGGAGAAAGTCCATTCTCCTCCTTTCATTTCTGTGTTCACTCCCATCTCGGAGGTCACCGGTTTATTTAATTAACCAGGTGGTGTCCCCCAGCACTGAGAGGCTGATCCCGGTTACCCCATATGAAGAGTTTTCAATGACATGTCCGTGGTGTTGAAACCATGGTGTGTTGGTCCAAGTCCTGGGTCTCTGGCAGGGATGGGACCACGTTAAAGCATCTCATCAAGGTTTTGGGTAACCTGGACTGGAGGAGCAAAAATATTAGGGAGGGAAGAGTACAGGTCAAAAATGAGTATCACTGGCAGATATATTAGATATCCCCAACAGAGATCAGTCCTTGGAGTAGCACATACCAGAGCCCCCAGCCACACACAGTTTCTTCATTTGAACAGGGTACACTATTGCTCTGTAGCCTGATCACCCCTGCCCTGATGTCCACTTTTCCCTACTTGTGTCATTCATTTTGTACGCCTGCTCATCTCATGCTCTGAAAACAAAAAAATACCCAAACAATCAAAATCCAGAAATGAATTCTTGCTAAAATTCTTTTCATAATCAACATGTAAACAGTGATCCAGTAAAATGAGTGATACAAATCTCCTTTAATGACTCATTCACCAGATTTCTGCCCTTGCCTTTCAGACCTCAGCATCAGTAGTGTAGTGTTTCGTCTCCTACCCATCAATTGATACTTAAATAATGCATAAAACTGTCTTATTAAATGCATGTTGAATATTTATTTGGAAGCTCATCACAAGTTGAAAGATAACCTTCATTTTCAATTCCCTTTGGGATAATCAGCTAATTGGGTATCAGCAGAAGCTCAGCCTCTTCAGGCTGCTGCAAGTCAGTGTTAAAACCCCTCCTAACAAAGCCTTCAACACGCACAGAGCGCCTCAGCCCCTCGGACGGCTTTGTCCAACCCAAGCTAATCCACAAGGCTGACATAAAAGAAAAGATAATGAAAGTGGTTGCAGTCACCCACTTCTTCAGTCTCGTTTGTGCTTCTGGATTTGGGCCAGACGCCGGCAGGAAAGAGCCAACCGCGTCCTCAAGATAACGGCTCGAACTGGGGCCTGGCAGCTCTGGCTGTCACGGAAACTCAGGAGCTACATGGGACCTTTTGCAGAAGCTCTGGCTTCCTTGTTCTTAATATACTTCGCATTAAAGCATCTTGCAATAAATTCAGTTCTTAAAATTACAGGGTCTGTGATACAGCCTGGAACGTGTCTGACTCCGACTGACAGAGCTGTTTCCCATTTGGCACAATCAGGTATTAATATTTGTTAATGAAGCCAGTTAAGTAATCACCCCACAAAGGCAGAAACCAACCATACTTTCTGTTGAAGAACCTTCTCTCCTCTTTTAAGAGCACACTGGATGGCTGCTCCAGACACCCAGCATGTAGCAGCTCAACACTGGAAGGTTGTTGGTAAATTGTCATTTATTCTGCACTATTGACTACTATTTTCTATGGAAAGAAACACGACTGTATTAACAAACTGGGGAGAGGGAGGTGTCTTACACCAATCTGGTAAAAAAATATGAAGGACTAGTCGAATGAGGGGCCGGTCCAGCCACACCTCATTTCCGAGAGCATTATATTAAAAGCCTGTTTGATGGCACAGGAGCCACCAAACCCTTTGGTAGATATGGAGCTGCCACTGTCTAACATGTTCTGCAATACAAGACCTGGAAGAAACCTGCCCAAGCCCAGAGCTCGTCGGGTCTTTGGCAGCTGCGGGAAATAGCTGCACAGGGAGCAAACAGAAGCACTTGTGCGTCATGCTGCCTTCCAGGCTTGTCAAATGCGCTTTTAGGGGAAATTCAGTCAAACAAGGCTTGTACAGCAAACGCCTACTAATTTTCATACACTCAAGTATTGCAAGTTAATGGTATTTCCCTTCATCTACCATCGCTGCTCGCATGGGGAGCACAGCAAAGCATCCTGCGGGGTACAGCAATTGTGCTGCTTGGCATGAACTGCTTCTACCTTTGTGTTCGGAAAATATTTTCAATCGCATCCCTTTTCTCCCCGAACACCTGCATAAGTTTCGGCTGGATACTTCTTACCTGACATCAGCAAGGAAAGAGCTCCAGAACCTCCTAATAAATGCGACCTCAGGTTTTCACCAGCTATGGGTTTCCTCCTGTGAAAATCCCAGTGCGTGTTCCCTGGACTTACCGAGTGGTAAGGCACAGCATGGATTTTCTGAGAATCTAAAGTAAAGTGACAAACTGGTTTGTGATTTAAAATTATTTGACAACCGGGTCCTGCAAGAAACATCTAATCTGTGGCATTTTTGTCCAAATTAAGTCTAATACTGACAAATGAGAGGCTTTACGCACTTCTGGAATGAGAGCTGAGCAGTGTACAGAGAGCAGCCGAGGACTCAGCCTGCCCTGAAATCAAACCTCACAGCACAATACGTGGAGGAGAAAATCAACACAAAGAGTAAATAAGCAAAGACACAGCCTGGAAGAAAAAAAGGAGACATGAAACAGGGAAAAACAGGCACTTTCAGAGCTAATTTCTGCTCACTTTAGGCAGGGACCTTACAAGGTGAGGAACCACATGGGGTCTGGTCTCTGTCCACATGGATCTGGGGGCTATTCGTTCACCTGGTGGCATTTGTGTTTGGGCAGAAGAGTCTGGTCCTGGGGAATGAGAAAAGATCCTTTCAGCCCTCGGCAGGTAACTCTTACTACGCTCTCCACGCTTCATTTCATGGCAGGATTCCCCCATCCCAAATTATAAGGCATTTTCTTTTGCTGACCCACACGTGCCCAGCAGAGATGCAGCTGCACAGTGATGAGATGAAGGGTCCGTGTGATTCCGGACAACGGGACCCACACCAGAGAGATTCACGGGAAGGGAGAGGAGTTGCCTCTCTCTGCACAGCAGCTCTTCCCTCCTCCCCACAAGGACAGCAGCATCCAGCGGGATGGATACAACACGATTAACCACGCCAAAGGGCCAACAGTCCCTTCTTACCTCCCTGCATGGATGAATATGGGTCCTCACTGGAACCTTAAATATTTTGACAATATTTTCACAGTCAATCATTAACATCTGATGCACGCAGGCAACAAACCAACTATGTTTTTTCCGAGAAAGATGACACCACATCTGGCCGTCTCCCATGAAAAAGCAATGAAGAAACACAAGCATCTCTGAGGTGCATCTGACACCCGAGTCGGGCTCCTCCACCATGTGAATCAGGGCTCTCTGCCGCATCCACCACCGGGACACTGCAGGTTCTCTCTGGGTTTGCCGGGATTCGGACTGGAAACGCTGCACACAAAGAAGTCCTCAGTTTCCAGATGTTTTGAATTTTCTGTATATTTGGAAAAAATGAAATGGCTCTTTAATACTGAGAATCGTTAGCGATATTGGATTTGGAATGTGTGGAGGGACTAGTCAAACTGAAATGCATGGTGGATCTTTCACCGGTGTTTTACACATGCAGAGAGAGAATAAAAAATGTGGCAATTGTTTTCTTGTGGGATATTTAATTTCTCCAACTAATTGTGCATGAAACTGGTTTTAGTTTTCATTCTTTCCTTCTTTTCTGTTTGCTCAACTTTTCCCTTCTCAGAAAAAGGAGGGAAAATGAGAAATTAAAAACCCACCCTGTTCCATCCTTTATCTTTTCTCAAACTGCTCTGTTAATCCATAACCAACCTTTTCTCCGGGTAGGCCCCATGTAGCCTTTGACATGCTTTAAAAACTCAATAACTACAGTAAGCTTCCTAATTCCATACCTCCAGCACCAAAAGCATGAGCTAGTTTTAAAAAATGCTGAGCATGCAGCAGGTCCCAATAAATTTCACACTCCCGCAAAAGTCCTGTTGTCGGGAACAGTTTTTATCCTTTCATTCGCCGGCTGCCTTCATTACTTCCTCCCCCTGGGTCACGAAAAGGCTGTTAGTGACATCTTCCATTTACCAGGTGCAGGAGTACAAACTCAGAGTAACTCCACTAAACTTAATGTGCTTAATGTAGATACTCTGGATTTGCGGCGCTGCAAATGAGATCAGAATTTGTCCTAGCCACAGGAGCCAGGAGGAGGTCAAATGCTTTACATGCATTACCTCCTCCTCGGCACGCTAATGATGGGCAATTTTCAAATGCTATTCCCGAGACGCTGCAGTTCCAGGAACCGCACTAAAAGCACTAAAAGGATACAAGGGAGACTTTACCACAGGGGCAGGTGTATGAGCAGCCACCATGCCAGCCTGATTGCAGCAAACCTGATTTTTGCGAGTTGAGAAAGGAAAAGATTTGGTGGTATCCAAAAGATACCCACAAACCCGCCCTTGCTGATGCCCTCCCAGAAACATCAGTGTCACCACTCCAGCAGTCACAGCCACCTCGGCCACAAGGACCATCCTGCCCCAGGCAAGTAGCACAGTGAGAGGCTGCGATGGCACCTGCGTCTGTGGGGCACACTCAGCCCTCCTCCCTGAGCACAACCGTCCCAAGACACTGGGACACAGCCCGTCCAACAGCCCTAAATGACCACTGCTGCTCCAGCTTCTGCTTTTGTAGAATCATAGAATCATTTCGGTTGGAAAAGACCCTCAAGGTCATCGAGTCCAACCATCAACCTGACCCTGGCACTAACCCATGTCCCTGAGAACCTCATCTCCACATCTGTCCGACCCCTCCAGGGATGGTGACTCCAGCACTGCCCTGGGCAGCCTGTTCCAATGCCCCACAGCCCTTTGGGGAAGAAATTGTTCCCCAGATCCAACCTCAGCCTCCCCTGGCGCAACTTGAGGCCGTTTCCTCTGCTCCTGGCGCTTGTTCCTGGGGAGCAGAGCATGACCCCCCCTGGCTCCAAGCTCCTTTCAGGCAGTTCAGAGATCAGAAGGTCTCCCCTCAGCTCCTGTTCTCCACCTGAACCCCCCAGGTCCCTCAGCCGCTCCCATCACACTTGTGCTCCAGCCCCTCACCAGCTCCGTTCCCTTCTCTCAACTCGCTCCAGCACCTCAAGGGCTTTCTTGGCATGAGGGGCACAAAACTGGCCCCAGGATTCGAGGTTTGGCCTCCCCAGCACCAAGTGCTTGTAGTGGACAAACGCCCCTTGCCTCATTTTTGGTTCAGCCATGTGCTGCCATCTGTTCATGGTTTTCCTGAGGTTACCTGTGCAGCTCCAGTGTTTGAACTTGGGCTGAAGCACATGTGGTTTTAAGCTGGATGTTAATTAGAAACATTTAGTGCGTCAAACCCATGATTAATGCACAGAGTTTCAACTGAAACGAACCAGAGTCCCACAGATCCGCTCTCCTTCCCTACTGCAAGACTTTGGGGAGGAAAGAGCTTTTTTAAAGCAAAACAAGGTCAGAGGTTTGGCTGGTGTAAAGCAGCCTATTTATATTGGAGGCAATGAAGGCTATTTGCTCCATCTTAAAATCTACCCTGAAAACTGTAGACTACATTAAAAATAACACGAAAAATGTCACATTATGACTCTGCTTTGTTTTCTTATTAACAAACATAGCTGCCAGGCACGATTAAGGGTGCTCATCATCCCCATTCTACAATTCTATGATTCCCATTGCAATTATGAGGTATTACTTGTAATACCATTTTATATTTGCCTCTCAGTAATCCACTGAAAAAAATGTGATTTCAGTTCACTTCATTATTATGTTTTTGGTGTCAGAATAATACAAAACTGCTCTGTTTTGACCAGTGGAATAGACCCAGTTTTCAGGGGGCAAAAAGGATTGCAACAAGTGCAAAGAAATAGCGAGAGACAATGAAGTATTTTGGAATTCAGCAGTGGGGTTCAGCACAGAACATTTAGCAGATGAAAGCTGCCTCTCACCTCTGCTATTCTGAACTTCCAGGACTTCACCAAAACGTTCAAGAACTTTCTTCGGGTCAATTTTGGGACAGCTTTGCTTTGGCAGTGAATCGCAGAGCTCTAGATCTCAGAGCTCCAAACCAAATATGTTTTGAATTTTACCATATATCTGCGTTATTACATTGCTGATAAAGAGTCCCAAGATACTACTGTCAGTGAACTATGGAGTGTTTCTCGGGAGCAGCATAAACATCCGATAGCACATCCTTTACCCAGGCTATTCATGTCCTACCATTGAACGCTTGACAATATTCTGATAGGGTATCTGAAAAAAATAGTGGGTGACCACGAAATGAAAGGCAAGCATACGCACATTAACACAAGACAGCGACTTAAATTCTGGCCTCTTCTAATAATAAATTTCCTTAATATTCTTTAAAGCTTGTTATTTTGATGTAATTGCCTATGAATATTTGCAACACACTATCAGGTTTTAAAGCTGCCGAATGCTTCTCGCTCTCACTTGTTTACACAACTTTGCCAAACTTTAATGATTTGAGATGAGATTTCACAGGTGAACAATCTGCCTCCAGCAATATTTTCTCTTTAATTTATATCTAAAATGACCTGCCCCTTTCTGGGATGAGGACAGAAGCAAAAATAACATTCTTAAAGTTAAACAGTTCAAGCAACTTTTTCCTTAAAAATGCCTCACCGCCTTTCCCACTTTGGTACAGGCATTTTTATTGGGGATGTCCCTGTGGTTGTCCTTAAGAAAACGTGGGCGATTTACAAGCTTTTTGTAAAGTCAGAGTTTGCCCAAGCTCAGAAAAACCTGCATTTGCAGAAACCTCAACCCGTTCGGGGCACATTCCAGCCCAGCCTTGGCCTTTCCCAGCTGCAGCTCAGGGGCTGGAGAGGCTGGACAGGGTCTCCTGTTACGAATCCTTTGGGCTTAACTCACTATCCTTCAGTAGAGCGTAAAAAGATCTTGGTATCCTGCTACCACAGGACTGCTGAGCGGGAAATGTTAGAGGTTTTTGTGAACAGGTCCTACTCTGAACAAAACTAATATCAGGTAAAGACAATGTTGCACGTCACACGTGGAGTAAAGGTGCTTGGTCTTAATGAATAAACCCCTATCAAAGTAATCCTCCTTGCTGACACTAATGAGAAAACCCAGGGCACGTCCTCTGTTGAATGAGGACCCTCCAGGCTCAGCAGAAAGATGCACCAGACACAGGTCTGAAAAGTGAGTTGGGATGTCCCTGTTTTGAGGGCCCACCTGAAATGTTCAGAGAGGGGATCAGTAGCTTCAAGCCAGACAAGGCCAAGCACTTCCCAAAAGTCAGCGCCAATGACTGCATCAGCTGTTCGGCACTGAAAAAGTGAGAGCGCCTGGCTCAGGAATACACAGTTCAGCACAGCCAAAAAGAACAGACTGGCCCATTAAATCTTCTACAAACAGCCAGTCAAGAGCCTTTATGTTCTCTGAACCTTCAGCAACCTCGAGCAAGCATTTAACTCAGGCTGGTTTCTAGAAGCTGGCAAAATTGTGGAGCTTCTTTTCTGCTTTAAGATGGCTCATTTCCTTCAACTGTGCACACACTTTAAAGGACTTCTCATGCTATCTAAGACTAAGGTCACTAAAAATTAAGCAGGCCACAGAAGCTAATGGACTACAAAGGGCATGCTGTTTCTATGTTGCAAGTGAAGGTACTGAAGTGTTTTCCTTTCTCCTCTGCTTTCCTTCTGCTTTTTCCTTCCCCAGTTCCCTCTTTATTCAACTCAAATCCCTTAATCTCAGTGCTGATAATTGTAATCACTCTAGTATGGTGCCATCTGAGCAGCTCAGAAACGTCCATCTTGGGCCAGTCCTTCTCGTAGTGAGGAAGAATATATATGAAAAGCACATGGACTCCTCCAGAATTTTAATTTAAAACAAATTTGGAGTCAAGGGAGGATTAATCACATTTCCACTGAAGGTTGTTTTTTGTTGGGGGTTTCTGAATCCACGCTGCTGTCCAATCAAAGGAGGAAAATGATGATGGAGGCAGCAGCTGGAAGAGCTGATGGAGATGGGCTGGATTTTCTCCAGACTCTACTGTTCTGACCCATGACCAGAGTTGTAGTTGATGTATCAGAGAGATGATCCCGTCCTTCAGCTGTTGGTTTCTGGCAAACAATCCAAGGATCGTCGGGGTCAGCACAGAAATATGCTGCCCAGCAAGTACTTCTTCCAGGGAGAAATGGAACACCAAGAGGATGCGAGAGCAGCGGCTGTCGTGTGTGAACTTCTTACCAGCGCACAAGAAACCTATTTTACAAGCAGCAGAGTGCTGATGGGCCTTGGGGACAGCTGATGAGCTCATTAACACTGGAGGGGATCAAAACTTCGGAGTCTTCGAGGGGGAAGCTGGGATGGGAATTCAAAAGCAGTGATTGCAATCTGAATTTGTTCTACTCAGGCACACCAGACGTTGGCTTTCCAGTCATACCCAATTAGAGATTATAATTTTTAATTAACTTCCTTAGCAGTTCTTGAAGGACCACAGATTTCTCTAACAAGACAACTCAATTATTATACAAGCCGGGATGCTTTCAACATTCCAAATGCTGAGGGCTGGCTCCCTTTGCTCATCTCCACAGCAGTGGCTCTTGGTCCACCAACCATAGAACAGGTGAGAAAAGTTTGACTAGAAACGTCAAACCCACAGGCAAATCCGGTCCATGATATATAGCTGACTTTCAGGAGAGTATATCAACCCAGGAAAGCATCAGTGATCCCTCACAGTGGGTAAGACCAGGAGCGGGAGCATCCTTCCCTTCCCTCCCCTGAGCGACAGCCCGTGGAATAGCAAAACAAGCGCTCTAATCTGAAAATCCGAAGCATAAGAATATCCCCAGCCTAGGATGGAATACGGTGACCCACTCCAAGTACAAGGTGACCTGTTTTTTCCCATTTCGGATCGTTCTGATCCTCCAAGTCCCCATGGAGCTGCACTGTGAAATCCATTTGAAACATCAGAGGGAGATGGTGCATCAAATTCTTCTACCCACTCAGCGCCCTAATACGCCAACAAAAGGCTCCCCCTTTCTCTGCTACCCCCGTCCCACTGCCCTTTGCCTCGGCAGCTCAAGTACTGCATGGAAATCAACCGCGCATTTGATTCTGTTGGAAATCCAAATTGAGGTGCTTAAGTTTATTTTATTATATTTTCCTTAAGCCCAAATAGAAAAATAGGTTTATACATATAAATAAAAAAATAATAACCTGTCATTTAAATCCTGTTCAGGCAATTAGCTCAGTGCCTAGCTCTGTGCTAATGCGATCGCCTTTCTTTTTTTGTTCCTATTTATACTGCTCTTTAAAGTTCATTAAAATCACTGCTGCTATCTCACACAGAACAACTGTTCAAAACATCAGTGTCACACAGTCAGGAAATTTATGCTTTGAAGTTCCCTCCTTTATTCATTTTTATCAAGCTTTTTTTCTTTTTTCTTTCTTTTTCTATTTTTTTTTTCTTAATGACTAAACCAGTTTTATGCTCTTCACACACAAAATCTGTTCCTCCTGACACGGAGCTGATACATCATTCCCTGCTCATAACCCTTTTTTCCTCATTTTCATCATTTCTCTCCCCGCTTGCTTTGGCTCTCTGCTAAGTCCATCACAGCTTTGTTTTTATACCCTCGTCGCTGTATTTTATAGCCCAGTAAAACCTAGAAAGCTGCTTCAGAAAACACACATGCCAGCCCTTTGATGTTTGTGTGGCAGCTTGATGCGACGTGTCAGCACTCGCAGAGACAAAGCCCCACGAACCCACCGGCTGCTGGAGCGGGGACGATAAAGGGGAACAGGTGAACGCTCTCCTCTCCAACCCCAGGCAAGAGAAATCGCCTTTTTTCTGCAGCTTTTCCAAAGGGATTCGCCCCAGTGCCCCCCCAGCACCGTGAATTGCTGCTGCTTTTCCAGTGTTCAAAGCTCCACGGGACAGAAGTGACTCCCCCAAGGGATCACTGTGAAAGTGCTGCTTGTCTTCACTCTGAGCTCCCCGCCAAAAAGCAAAAGGTAACATCTATAGAACCATTTTGGTTGGAAAAGACCTTCAAAATTATTGAGTCCAACTGTTAACCCAACCTTGGCACTAACCCATGTTCCTGAGAACCTCATCTCCATCTGTTCAACCCCTCCAGGGATGGTGACTCCAGCACTGCCCTGGGCAGCCTGTTCCAATGCCCCACAGCCCTTTGGGGAAGAAATTGTTGCCCAGATCCAACCTCAACCTCCCCTGGTACAATTTGAGGCCGTCTCCTCTCGACCATGTCTCAGTGATGAATGATGGTCAGTGCAGATCCTTGGCAATGGCGGAGCCAGGCCCACGAGCTTGTAAAATTAATGGGGAATTGGTTGTGAGAAGGAGAGGCCAGAATCACTTTTCTGCATTCTAAGACTTGTGTTTGACAGCTCTGTGGCATAAACAACACCTTTCTTGCCCAGGAAGCCACGTCTTGCTGCTCTCCTCCACATCTGTAGGGAGCCACGGGGCAGCATCTCCAATGGTACCTGCAGGTTGTCTCTGCTGTGGTCAAGGACAACGTATTCAGTTGCCATAAATCCATCTGGACAGAGACTAAGGGAGCCTAGCCTAACTACAGACTTTGCCTCAGGTTGGAGCAGGGTCCCCCTGTGCCAGACCTGGGACAGAGAGGAGCTGCCCCAAACATATTGGGGTCTAAGCAGACAACTCAGAGAGTACAAGCAAGAACAGCACTGCAGGGGAGCGACTGACTAGGGTCCAAAAACAGACAAATTTTAATGAACATTAGAAAAAGAGTTATTTTCAGACAGGTGCTGTACCTGCCAGGTAACACCACCTCTCCTGGGTACCTGCATCCAGCTGGCAGAAGATTGGGAGGAGAAATGTGGCTTGATCCTGGATGCAGCCACCAGTAAAGCCCGGATCACTGACTCTCACCTGCTTTCACCAGCAGCCTGCTCTCTTCCGCTGGTCATTTTAGATTAGACACAGAGGCTTATAAAGACTAAATTACCTGTATGATTATTCAGAAAGAGGTTTGTAGATCATTTTAGTAGCATATACTCAAATTTCACTTTTTGAACAAAACAGTTTGAAATAGTGTTCAAGCCGAATGTAGGTTACATCACTGCGTAATTTTGTACCTATGCCCTTTAGAAACTGATATTTCCCTCTTACCCAGAAGAACTGGAGAAACTTATACGCTGAGAATGAGCAGAAGACCCGTCGGGAGCCAGAACTACTTTTCAGCCCGCAGTAATTAACGGGTGCTGTAGACCATCACTTAATACGATACAAAAAGCACTGCCAAATCTCAGGATTATATCTGGAGCTTTACTCTGTAGTCCCCTGCATCTGAAAACATGTGATTTTAAGAAAATCTCAGCTTTAATTTTTTTAAACGCTCTTCTAAATTTTACGGCTGCAGAGTAAAGCTCAAAACCACGAATACTAAAAGCCATCAAAAGCAGGAGTTCAGTATTAATACTTTTTTTTAATGTTTTGTTCTAAGCTGTCTCGGTATTTCGGCCACCAGCAGTAGGTGGTGTTCAATCTGTCATAGTAAATAATGGATGCTGTGAGTCACCCCTTAGCGGTTTTAAAAACAGTTCTGGCTCCCAGACAAGAAGGGTCAGTTAGCACCAGCCTGTTAGCACCTTGCACAAAGTAGACACCACATCCCCTCTCCTAGGACATTCGAAAGAGGAAAACACTTTTTTTCTCTCTACTAAAACACAAGTAACAGGAGCTATGATGTTATCTCATTTGGCTTAGCCGAATGTAGTAGAGTTAGATGGTTCCTAATTCCCTGTTACAGTCTGCAGCTCTTTCAGCTCATCCACCACAAATTAAATGAGAATGTGAAGGGCAAACCTGCCTTTCTGGTGAGCCGAGGACAGCCTGCCCAGCGTCCGCACAGGCAGCCACGGCCCAGCGATGCCGCGCTCGGCTCTCCCCACGGATCGCCATCGTCTGACTCTTCTGATGCCAGCGCAGGAGCAGGGGAGAAATCTCATTTCTCAGCATCAGATTTACGGTTGAAGTGAGCCCGTCTGACACGGGAAGGCATCGTGTTTATTCGAGCTGATCAAGAACCTGAGAGCAATTTCTATGGAAAAAAGGTCTGCTGTAATAGATATCAAAAGCAAACTCACAAATTGCTTAGGGCTTCAGATGAACAGAACACAAGAAGGATTTGATTTTCAGTTGCTTTCCAATACAAACTCAATGCCATCTATTCCACTGCTACTACAACACATGGCTGGAGCAAGAAGGCAGCAGGTCGTGTCCCACACCTCCAGGAGCCCCCATGGTCTGGTGCAGTTGGCAGCACTCAACCCACCAGAGTCAGAGGCCAAGGGTGTTCAGAAAACCCACGAGCATACGGTGGGCTGAGAGCTTGCCCCTAGGTACAGCACACCAAGGGTTAACATCAGAGCGCAATAAATGCACTATCATTTCAGTCTGGTTTTTACAAGGCTAATTTGTCTGTCTTTTAGAGATATTCTCCACCAGGCTCTTGAACATGAGCCTGAAGTAGGAGGTGGATGGAGTGTGTGCACAAGGTTTTATTGGGCGAAGGGAAGGGCCATGAGCAGGCACCATTTCCCTAATAACCCTGGAGAGAAATTCTGGGTTGAAATGCCTAAACCAGGCTTGACCTGCAATGGGATGGAAAGGCTTCTGCTCTGGTTAATGTCATCCTGGGTTTGGGTCCTAAATGTTTACCTCTCTGGTTGCAAGTCCGAGGTTCAGACTCCCCGACGGTGCAAGCGCTGATGGATGTATGGAGAATTTCCAGACAGCACTGGAATCTCAGCTGCAGCGCAGCCCTCCTCTGACTCACTGAGCTGTGCAACGGGCAGGGATGGATCCCATCGCTCCTCTGCCCATGGCGTTACCCTTGCCAGCCTCCAAAAACGCTCTGTGTCGTGCAGAGGCATTGCCCTCTTCACACATGGGCAAAAGCCAGGCTGATACACTGCCATCAGAGGTCTCCAGCTGCAAAAGTTGGTCCCAGTTTCCAAAGCTGATCCTAGTTCTCAAAGTTGGTCCCTGTTCCCTGCCTCCTCCTACGCTCCACTCACCGGTGCAGCGAGAGGCTTTTCTGCGCCAGTTCCACACCGATCTTGGCGGTCGCCCGGCAATGCTCAGCAACTGCAACACGAGGTGGACATTCACAGGCTCTCCCACGTCCTTCCAACGCTTCTGAAGGGCTCCCGCAGCAGCATCACCGAAGCCCAAACTCTGGCCCATGGAGGGTTGCAGCACTACACACCAGGATTTTGGGGCTGCTGCATCACACAGGTTAGACCCAGGCAGGCCACTGGCCCAGGAGTCTTTGGTAAGGAGCCTGCACATGAGCTGTGCAATGGAAAACTAGTAACCAGAGCTAAGGCTGCGATAATATCTCTGAGAATAATCACACACCGAGCTCCTACCATGTTGTTTATAAAGCCAAAGCAGGCAGCAATCCAGACAGAGCCACACGGGAACGGCGCAGGAACGAGCACACGAGGCCCCTCGCTTGCACAGACAGGACATAAAACAGAAACACGGAATTCATTCCACTCTGTTCTGGGCTGGAATGGAGCTTCTCCTCCCTCTGCTCAGTGAATTAGCAGCCCCTAACAATGCCTCTCACAGCAACTCTCAGTTTTGTTTCCAACAAATTTATTCTGTTTGTAATTTCTCATACCTGCTAATCTCTCCCGGACGCTCCAGAGCAAGGGTCAGGCTGCGCCACGTGCCACGAGGCTCGCCCAGCCTTTTTTCACCTCGCTGCCTGCCTGTCATCCCCGCTGCTGCTGACAGAGGCAACGCGAAGGCAACGGACAGGTTTCGGATGCTCGGCTCCAGTGCTTCTTTCTGTGGGAAGGGAAATGAGGGGGAATTTTAGGAGCATGTTGAATGCAGGCTCAGATGGGAAGTCAGTGTCAGCTTGTCCAGAGGACTCACATGTCCTGCCTTGGGCATTTCCAAGGGCTCCAACTGCTCATCTTTGCAGCTTGACAGACTTTTCAAAGTCACTTCTGCAACCTTATGCATTCTTCTAGAGCCTATATGCTCCTTCTTCCCAGCATAAAACTCCAATGACCCTTTTAAACAACACAATGAGCAAGGCAGAGCTCAGAAGCCATCCTACACAAACTATTAGGTTCCCTATACACGTAAACCCTGTGATCACATCTTTCTGGTCATGCTGGTAACAGTGCCCTTGGCTCCCAAGCCCTCGTTCAGTAGACACAGCACCTTTTCCATAAGAAACTCATCCCACCTCTTACTTCAAGCTGCTCCTCAGCCACAGACGCTGATGCAGAACATGGATCTAGACTTTTTACGGTAGTCTGGAGCATAAGAGCCTCTAAATGCTACTCATAAAAGGAACACAAAGAACTGCTTTTCAACACATTTCTCCTATTTTTCCCCCTTTCCCTTTTTATACTCCATAGGGTGAATGACTTTGGCTCCGGTGGAAAAGGGAGAGAAGTACAGCAGGAATTATTTACTTATTGCTGCCCTTTTTTCATCACGTTTTCTTTGCTTTAGGACCCGTCCCTGGCTGGTTTCCCAAGCAAGAACTGAGAGAGCTGACGGTTCATCCATCTCTATTTAAATTACTTTTGTACCGCGTTGAATAATTGTGCCTCCATTTTACTCCAGGGCTAAAGGTGACTGACTTAAAGGTGATTATCTTTTGTTAATAGCCTGCATTACTGAGCAAGATCTTGAAATTACCTTTGTAATCCTTCCCCACACTTTAATGTTGCTATTATTATTAATATTCCTCTTTAAAACATACTTCTCTCCTGTCATGTGCAGGTAGTGACTGCTGCTTCTCACGGGGATGGTGAAAAGCCTGCCTGATACTATCAAGCAAAAAGAATCCAGTGCATTGCGCAGCTTTGTTCCTTAAAGGTTGTGGGAATTTGAATGCAGCCATGAAGGAGAGGCATTTGATTAAATCAATACAGGATGGCTGCAGCCAGGCTTCTACAGTTAATGTGGACACCACAGATTTGGGAGCATATTTAAGCTTCTAGTAGGATTTAGACAACATGCCTTATAGTTTAACTAAACCCATTTCTACCCTACTATCCCAGTGCAAGCCACAGCTCTAGACTGGGATACCATCCCGAATCCAGTGGACAAAAGTCCAACTTCAGAAGCAGCACCAGTGACTTCAGGTGTTTTCATCCTTCTCAGGATTCAGCGGAGCTCATCAAAACCGCTTCGGGAAGGTCTTGAACCAAACCAGCTCACGCGGCTCTCCTGCAATACTCCATCAGGAAATCCCAGCACACCACAAATAATCAGCATTAGGCTTATATTTTTCATGGCCCAGATTTTCTGCAGTTTCTGCTTTAACAAATCACGTTTGTCAAGCTTTCCCCGCATTGTCTGCTGAACACTGAGCACCAGCATTGTTTGACGGGTGTTTAGCAAGAGCTTGAAGGACAGGCTCTGAAAGGACTATAGCTTGAATATACAGTATTTCACACATATCTGCACACTGTGTGTTGCTTCCATTATCTCCAATCTGTCCTTTCTTCTCTTGGTCCTGTATTTCTATTACTGTTCAGCACCGCCACTGCAGAAGAAAGTGGCTGAAGGCTTGTGAGGAAATGCATTATTTGGTTTGAGACAGGCCAGCATTTTCTACCACCATCAGCATAGCACTCAAGTACATAATGTGCACATTTACCACTGTATTGCAGGCAAAAGCTAAATGTCTTACTATTAAAGATAAAATGTTATGAACTCTTAATGCTATCTATTATTATTAAACGGTTAAACATCCAGAAGCGGAGAAAAGAAACATCTTTCCCATACTGAACTTTAAGCTGTGAGATGCAAAAACAACTGATGTGTTTCTTTCACAAAAAAATACATATTAGAAAGCCATTATTAAGTTTCAAACACCAGGCATTCAAAGGTAAGGAAAGAGCCATGCTAAGTCATCAATTTATCCCATACTATTTTCCCTGCCACATCTGGTGCCAACTGCTGCCTGCGTGACCCGAAACGTTTAACGCAGCTCGGAGCCCATTCTCTGCTCACTGGCGCCAGCTCCCACAAACCCACCTCTTTTGCTAGAATCCCTGCTATATTACCTCGGTACGCAAGGTGAGCAAGAGCTGTTTTGTCAGAGACATCAAAATAGCAAGAAACTCAAGGCCGGATCCTGACAGTCCCATCAGAGGTGGTGTGTATAACTGGAATATGACGGCAAAGAGAACTGAGCCAGGAACCATCACCCACCAAACCCTCAAGTTCCTCACACTAAGTCCTTTTCCATGCAGACCAGTCTAGTTAAACCGAGCCCTCTTGCAGAGACAAGTTTGCTCTCCACAGACAGGTAACAGGTGATGAAATGCAGGAGAGCCAGGAGGGACCACATCTCCCCACCCTCCAGCTGCCCACGCTGCAACGGGTCTGATCCAGACCCACCTTCAGTGTCACTGGAAACCTGCCACTTCGTCCAGGTCAGGCTGGGAGATCAGATTGTGTGAGACCACTGAAGCCACCTACAAACTTAGTTTCATCCCCTGCTCGGATGCAGATCTGGGTTGGAAGCTAAACTCACATGCAAGAAATACAAGAGGCCAGATGTGAGACGCAGGCGCCCCACACGGGTGTGCAGTCTGGTTCTGCCGTCTCCCCTCCAGCCCTTCCTTCCGTGCACAACCGTTCAGCCCGAGTTTCTGCCAAAGAAAAGCCCTGTAAACAGCAGCTCTAAAGGGAAGGAGCCTAGGGAAAGCCCCCAGCCTGCAGAGAGCAAACGCAGCAGCACTTTGTGAGACAAAATCACGCGATTTCTGGAGAGCAGCATGCATCCCCAAGCCCACTGCGGCTCTCCAGGGATGGGAAAGCCACACTTGAGGCTGGAAGCACCTTCCTGTGCCTGACAAGTTATGCAGTTATTCAACAACTCATCATCTGTCATTACTCACAGCTTTACACATACCTTCCTCACTGGCTGCAAACACCACGGCCGATGGCCTTATTTCTATGCAGAAATTCCACCCTGGGACTGAATACAAAATATTTAAGGTTAATCAGTGCACTTGTCAGATGATTAAATCCACTCGGCATTTCGCCTCTCATCTTGTCGTGCCTGTTTAGATTAAAATCACCCGGGCTTGTCCTGCCCACAGCACCTGATACTGCAGCACAGAACAGGCTCAGGTGGAGAAAGTGCTCATATCTATCTTAGGCCTGAAAATTACCTTTCCAATAGTGTCCACTGCAAAACCGGCATTTTTGTGGCTACAGTCAGCCCAGAGCTCTATCCAGGATGGTTGTTTAGCTGGCCCAAAACAGTAAGATGGGCAAAAGAGCCTGTAACACAAAGCCCCACTTCTTGCAAATAGAGTTAAGCAAGTCAAGGGAAATGGTCTAAACAGCAATAGGGAAGAAAAAGATCTGAGGGGAAAAAAGGTAGAAATATCTCTGAGAAAACAGTACTTTGCTTCTGAGAATAATAAGCTTACTAGTCAGAATAGTCCTCCCCCAAAGCAGAAATTTTCCAGCGTTCCCATAAAAACGAAAGCCATAAAAAAGGATTTTCAATTCCAAAACATACATATTTTCAACTGAAAAGCTTTCAGTTGTAAATAGTTTTGTTGAGCTATGAAGTTCTGGCTTTGACTTGTTGATAAAGCATGGATGCTTTTAGAAAACAGCAGATACATACCACAGAAATTTGTATTTTGTTAAAATATTTTTCTTTTTTTTTTTTTAAATCGCAGTTTTGGCAGAAAGTTACAACAGGCTTAACCCTGCATATGAGTTCTGAATGTGCCCAGGACCGACCTCACTTCGCCTCTGAACTACATCCATCATCTGGCTTCACCAGATCTGAGATGGGAGGGTTTTGACACACAAAAAGAACCCCTAGAAGTCTCAAGTTTGGTGCACGAACATATTAGCAACAGGAAATCTTCAAGAAGTTCACTGATTCAGTTCGGCATCTACGTTTTGGTAACAAGCGCAAGACCTGGACAAGACTGAAAATCCCCCAAAGCCGGGCCCTCAAGAAATATTCTGTACGTCTTTCTCTGAAGCATGTAGCGAAACCACAAAAATAGCCTTCCCTCGAGGTATTGCGAAACCTCAGCTCCTGGTTGGACTGGAGAAGGGCAGAGGCAAGTGGAAAAGAAAACCATCTGGGGAAACGTTCACAAGGCTGCTTAAGACCTTGTGGAAGCCTCTGTCTGGATTTGGATGAAAGATGGAGACAAGAGCAGCTTCAGGGAATGAAGGAGATTAAGGAGGTACAGAGGCCGTTTGCATTTTCACAGGAAACTTCAGCAATCTTGAATTTCAAAATGGCTGAGAAAGGTGAAATTAGACCAGACAGCATCCCACCAGCAGCTGTGATGGCCTGAACTGGGAAAAGCTCTAATAGTACCTGAATTTAGAGGTGGATGAAGAACGAGAATGGGGCAAAAAAGGAGATTGGAGGCTTCTCCCTTTTAAAAAAAACCTCTCTAATTACTGCAAGCATCCAAATTACTCATTAATGAGGCTGGACTTACCTATTCAATCCCTTCCCTGCCAGCAAGAAGCTGGTTGCCCAAGGTCCACATGGTGTTTGGGGGGGGCTCTGGCAGCTCCCTTCTATAACAGTGTTGGTACCACCATCGCCCCCCACACTTCTGGGGCTCTAAGTTTACTCCTGCACAAGACAGAGCAGAAAAATATTAAAGCCTTGCTCATAAATCACTATCAGTGTGTGATGAGGGTTGTCCGAGCTACAAGATGAATTGCTCAAGTCCTGATTCCCTCTCCATTCCCCTCCCTGCCCACTCCAGAAGTTGGAGGATCTGGAAAGCATAATCCAACAAACGTGGCTTTTCCTTTAACCTGATGGGATTTCAGATGGATCAGCTGCAAAAACACTTTAAACCCATACAAAATCTTTCAGAAAATCGGGAAAAGGCCGTGGGGCTCCTTGGGCAAACAAGTGACTAATTATGCAGGCAAAGATGTCATGCAATGCTATCAGCAACTCACTGTTACGCGGCAGATGCCCTCACAAATCATTCCTGCTGCTTATTTTTATATTTTTCTCTGTCTAGTCACCATGTGCAGCCTAAAACAGATCAGCATGTAACAAACTCACGGCTCTGGAGCACCACTGAGGGAAACTCTCCTTGTCATCAGGGCAGGAACTCACACTGAAAACAGAGAAAATACTGGAGAGTGCATCTATAGCAAAACCATCCCACGACAATTATTATCTGATTTAAGTTACTTAAAATACAGTTTAACATTCTAAAAACACATTCGGTTGTTGCAATAAGAATAGAAGGGCTAAGATGTCACCTGCGTGTAATGCCACAGCTCCTTTTACCGCTCTCCATAAGAAAAGGAACCTGCACCAAACCACATCTGAGCCCACCTTAAAACAGTCAGTAAGAGACTGGAAAACAGATGCAACTCAACTGCATCTCAGTAACTGAGAAGCTGATCTGGCTCAGTCCAAACCCCATCACATCTAACAAAGCTTTGGGTAGAAACGAAGGCGAGGATTTAAACTGAAGATTGCCTGGACAATGTGTATCAGTGCTACTACAGACATACTAACCTGTGCACGGTGCCACGGTCACACCTCAGCACAAAACACATCAGATCTCAGACCAGAGCTGCACCAGCTTGGATCCCACGTGTAACACAGACTGGTCTGGCTGCGGCCACTTCAAAACGTTTATGGAGCATCTAAGGATCTTAAGGCTTGTTTAGCCTGTGAACGTATCAGGACAGATATCTCCTGCTACCTGCATGAAGCACAACGGGCTTCTCCTTCTGTTCGGCAACACTACACAGGTGATGCCACCGCAGATTTTATTCCTAACATCACTCAGGCTTTCCCATTCTCACATGTTGCTGCTTTTTCTAAGCTTTCAGCCTTTCCCGAGGCAGGAGGTGGTAGAAGGTCAGTGGGGTTCGGTTCTTTCCTTGCTATTGTCCTCCTCATCCACTGCATGCACAAAAACTCGCCTCTTCCCACCTCCATGCTCACCGGCCCCCCACCAGCCTCATGCGCTGCAACCCGAGCCCCTTCTGCAGAACCCCAGCTCGGCCTCTACCCAGCCCAGCAGGCACCACAGAGGCTCCATTAATCATCTTTCTCCAAGTCTCCAGCTTTCGCTCAGCCTCCCGCCCAGCGCTCGAGCATCCCATCCTCCGTGCCGGACTCCCGCTCACATCCCAACCCCTTCGTACCACGTATACATCTGACACCATTTATTAAGCAACACCATTTACTGCGCCACAACACGCTGGGCTGCACCGTATCTCCTTCCCTATTCAGATATCATTCTAGGAACAATCTCAATGAGATCATATACAGAGGAAATGACACTTCTTGCCGCTCTGAGGACCAAATGGCAGCGCTGTACGGTGAAGTGCCACAGATGTTTGGTACGCAGGTATTTTTAGCCATTCCCACTCTTCACTAAATCAAAATAACAGGAAGGGGGTTTGTCAGTGACTTTTGCAACACAATGCCTGTTGGACTGCAGGTAGAAATATCTTCTTGTGACACCAAAGGTTTGAAAAGCCCAGGTACAGACTGGCACAATTGGCTTGAACACTCGTATCAGCTGTGCTGGCATCACCCTCCATCCTCCTGCAAAAAGAGGAGAAAGCAACAACTCCTCTTCATTCTGGAATGAGACTTCAGCTCCTCCAGTTTTGGGAACAGTGCTTCGCTGTCCCTGCTTTGTCCACGGCCACGCAAAACTGCGGCAGGCAGACAAAACACCAAACCAAATGTAAAATGCGATCCTCTCTGGGGAAAATGTCAACTTTTCAGCCAGAAAGTGCAAACTGTGTCCCAGAGTGCTTTGAACTTAATGAGGCGTGTTATTTTTAGTTTTTATAGATGAAAATGTCATTAAAAGCAAACATATTTCTGGGGAGGAAAAGAAAAAACGCTCAATTCCCTGCATTTTGGACTCTTTCAAAGGCCACCTCTACTTTCCACAGAAGATGATTGGTTATAATAATAATAAGATAAACACATCGGGCACCTTTTTCCTTTCCACACAGGGCACTGCAGTGATGCTTCCAAGTAGATAACAATATAATTTCCTTCCATTTAAAAATCCATTTGTTACTACCATGTAACTGAGAACCTGGTCTCCTCATGCCAGCACGGCCATCTGAGTTCTGGCTGAAGGGGCAGCACATGGAAACCTAACACAAGGCAGATGGCTCTGTACCCAGTCAGGCGCAATAATCATCAGCCAAAATCCATCTCATAAATCGAACAAAACGGAAAGCTCTGGAAGGGCAAGGAAGCTGGTTCATTTTGGGGTTAGTTTTATTTGTCCTCAGGGCTATTGGCACAGAGGAGAAGTAGGAGGGTAAGTTGAAATTGATCTTGCTAGAAAGCCTGCATCCCAGCGAAAACATCCACAAGCAAAGTAGTTTGTGGAAAACGATCATCTGGTGCCTGGTTTTGAATTATAGGAGCACAAAATGAGGCTCTGACTCCATCTCTGGGCACTCAGGCACTCTGCAGCAGTCGCACTCGCAATTCAAAGATGCAGCTTTTCAGTGCCAGTAGAAATGGGGCTTCTATTAATACAGAACTTAAAGCTGGATTTAGGAAGGATTCTGAGAACCACATTGTGAACATTTTTGCTCAAATCCTCTGTCCATCTGATAATCTTCCACCACTCTTCAAGAAGTATCTGTCGAAGTAACAACTTAATGATTTTATCCACGTGGTTCTTGCCACCTCCTTGTTCTCCCCAGCCCCTTGCACCAGTAAATGTGGCTCCTCAGGACTCACGATGTGAGGAATGTGGAATTTTCTCCAGGAAAAACACATCCATCTCCCAGGGCAGGGAAATCTGACTGAGCTGTAACACTAACAAAGCCTCTCTTGGACAGATGAGAAGGGGGACATAATCAACATTCCTCCCCAGGTCTAATCTGCTGCCGCAGCAGTGATGATCCCAGAATCCATCTGAGCGACATCATTACATCTTCTCCAAAGAGTTGTAGCTGGAAGAGAGTGAGTGGCTCTAATTCTGCTTTACAGACCTTCACTACAGAGGCAAACGCCCATGCCGAAACCTTACACTTCCAAAAGCTTCCAGATATCACTTCCCCTCAGCCCCCACATCACTGGGGTATCATTCAGGGGTTGATTTACTGAAGAATTAAAAACATCCCTAAGAAACATCTAAACTAAGCACACATTGCATTCACAGATGTTTAGAGGGACGACTCCATGATCTGGTTTCTGTTTGCACCCTTTCCTGAGGATCCATCTGTAACCATGTCTGTGCTGTCACCCAGGCAGCTGGAAGACACAGAGTGGAGGTGGGAAAAGAGCAAAGCACTCAGATAAGGGCACGTCCAGGGTCTGGAGCATCCTCCACCTGCAGAAAGGAGGTGACTCTGGGACACTTGGCCACCAGTCAACCAATAACCACAACAAGATGCTCAGCTCCTGGGCCCTCCAGGATCCAAAGACAAATGGGAAGGCTGGAGGGAGCAGCAATTCCAAAACTGTGTATTAAATAGAGCATCTGTACCTACGTGTGCTTGGGGAGCATGGAGGGCCTCTGGACATTTTTGGCTTTCTTCTGGAAAAGACACGCAATGAAGTCCTGCTCAATGGCAGGTCAGGAAAATATAATTTCTGACATGAGTGGGCTCCAAACCAGAGTTTTAACACTATTGACTTTAATCTCTGCCTCTCAGGAGTAAGTCTTGATGGATTATTCCAGGCACCAGGTTAGATTCCAAATGGTGCCAACCAGCTTTTCATGGAGGGCAAGTGGAGCTCTGCCAATCTACACTAACTCTGCATTTACAAGGATTTTCAATAGGTAGAATTCAGATATTTTTGAGAGGCCCAGATTACAACAAGTAGTACTAAATCAGAAGGGTGAAAATGGAGGCAATGGGCAGAGAGATTTCAAGACACCATTCAGGAGCTTTTGCTTTAGAAGAATACGGGCCATAGTCAGAAATAAAACCCCACACATATGGCCCTACCCTCTAATTTCAGGAAACCAGACAGTGAAGTGATATCTACTTTATCACTGTCATAAGTAGATGGAAATCCAGTGAACGCTTCAACGTGCTCCCTGATAGTCAGAGGGAAATGGCCCTCGACTTCTACTCACTTTGGACTGGGCTTAAAAAAAAGAAGCCATTTTTTTAAAAGCACTGAGGTGGATAAGGAGTAAATTGGTTGTCACATCAAGCAGCTTTGTGTCTGTAGGTTAGGTGGGCGGCTGTGAAAATCTCTTCCCTCCCCAATACGTTACCAGTTCAACCAGTGAAGAGCCCAGAGCACCCAGCTGTGCCCCTGCTGTAACTCAAGTCCTTTACAAACCGCCACCTCCACCGCAGCACAGGGAGAGCCAGCCCGGCTCCTGGGCAGCCTTCTCTGTCCGTAAAAACATGACATGAGAAATTTCAATCCATTACTACTCTGCTAAATAGCATGTAATAGGTAGAAACCATTCAACACACTTTTCAGACAGCTTTCAGTGCAGATTAACTCGCAAATTCCGTCTCTGAGTATCCCAGCACGTACCAAGCTTTACTCCAGGCAGAAGTGAGATCAGCGCTTGCTCTGTGTGCTTTTCCAGAAGGAAGAAAAAAAGCAAAAAGACATTGGAAGGGTGGCATTCTTCTTAAAAAGGGGTCAACAATAGGTCAACAATAAAAGAAAATAGGTCATGTCATCTTAATTGGGAAATCATGAATTTGGGGCTGTCCCCGTGCTGGTAACACAGCCAGGATCTTTGTTCGGAGTGTTAGGCAAAAGCTGGCACCATTAGCCAAAATAACTTTTCAAGCAAACTCTCCTGGAATAAATCTTTCACACTGAAGTGAACATTTTTCAGTATTCTGTTTTTTAACACCATTAACTTTAACTGTCAAGCCTGACAAGTATAGAAAACTATTTTCTTACAAAAGGTAACATAAAAAACATTTTCCACTAAAAGGAGTTTTTCTCACTATGCATTAACTCTCCATTTTGCCATTTAACTCTAATTGCTGTTTTTCTCCATCCCAAATATTTTTTCCTCTCCAAGATCTGGACTTTAAAGAGTCTGAGCAGACAGACATTAACGCTTGTTTATAGAAGTTCTGTAACATGGATGTACTGTAATGAACTAATTATATTCAAGAGAAGGATCTGGGAATAACCATGACCCGTTAATCACATTCATTCACATGCTCCTGTTCTTTTTCCCTGCTGTTTCCAAGCGTCTAGGTGAATTCTTGAAAATGTTCAGGAGTCTGAAAACACGCTGGAATTTTCTGAGCCAAATCACAACGTGAATTAACAGCCACAGGGGGTGGAAAGTCCATTAGGACATCAGCTTACCCATGGGGACACGCTGGCTCAGCAGCCTGTGGGCACAGGGCTCAGGAGGGTTTGTCCCTCCTGATTGTCCCTTCTGAACGTGGCATCTCATCTGAGGTGTCACCTCCCGCTGACACTGTGGGTTGACAGGGGACAGATCTGCTCTGCACAGACCGATCTTACCTGGGAGTCCCCAGCACGCTGCACCAAAGGGTTAGATTACAAAAGCATAAAGCCTGAAGTGATTTAAAACATGTAACTGGATTTTAAAATGTCCACACTTCTGGGATTTGCATTGATTTAGCTCTGTACCTTTCTAAACAGAGTTAAGTGGCTGCACAAATGGTCTGGAGATGTCCCCTGAAAGGGGCTCCCAGGGGACGCAGCGATGCGAGGAGCCCGGCGAGCCGCTTGTCTGCGTGGATGCGCTTCTCGTCTGCAGGCAGAAGGAATCAATACAAAGCTAAGTGAATTAAACTGTATCTGGAACGCTTTAATAAATAACAAGGTTTTCAGAAAATTCAGTCCCCGGTTCATTGGTTCTTCTGGAAATCCTCATCTAAGCGGGTAAGAAACAAATAAAACTCCTAATTCACTTCCAGATCAGGCTATTTTCGTGAAATCACCTCTTGTTTTACACTGCGACACACAGGGAGCTGAGCCGGTACCAGGCACAGTGTCAGGGGTTGTTGGATTTATCGATGACAAAACCAGACAAGACCACTGTGATTT
Organism: Patagioenas fasciata; assembly: GCF_037038585.1. NCBI lineage: Eukaryota > Metazoa > Chordata > Aves > Columbiformes > Columbidae > Patagioenas > Patagioenas fasciata. The sequence goes on along the minus strand of NC_092537.1, from coordinate 8,703,266 downwards.
TCACTTCTGACCCCCCTACATAATCCAATCCAGAAGACTTCCCAGAACTGATTCCTTCTAAAACTAGTGCAGGTATTTTAGGAAAAGAAAAACATGTAAAAATTTCCAATGAAACAGAAAGCTTCATGTTTCTTGGTGCGCTCTTGTGAGTGGTTAATTGCTCTCACTGCTGAAAACGTGGTTTACATCTAGTCTGAGTTCACCTAACTTCAGTATCTCTCTCCTTGGTCTTTACTGCATGTTTGTTTGCTGGACTGAAGTCAGCCTTTTCACTGTATTGATGTTTCTCTCCACCAGAGCATTCAATCTCCCTGTCACCTTCTTCTTTGTTAGACAATGGAAACCATCTCCTTCAGTCTCCGGTGGGCAGATGTGCCTCCAACCATTTAACAATTCTTAAAACTCTTTTTTTCTCAGTTCTCTCCAATTTATCAACATCGTCCTTGAAGTACCAAAGTCACAACTGGAAAGTGCGGGAGCAGCATCTTCTGCCTTGTCTCAAATAGTCCTCTTTTCATACACCTAAAGATGACATTTCCCCTCTTTGTCACTTGAGCTGATGGTCCTCACAGCTTCACACAGTTTTCAGAGTCATCACTTTCTATGATATGTGCAGCTCTATGTGGCTGCTATTAAAACACGTCGCTTGTCTTCATCCGGGTTACTAATGGGATCTAAATCATTCTGTACTGGTGATCTGTCTTTCACTTCAGTTATCTCTTCTTCAGGTTTTGACTTCTCAAAGATAAGTCTGTGATACATCCAGGACTCCATTAGAAGGACGTCTACTCACCGACAAATTCCCATTTAAAACTGGAGACTATAGCAGTTTCTTATCTGTTTCAGAGGTGCCCAGTTGGTTTTCTATCATTCCAGCCTTGTATAAGAAGTTATTCCTGGCCAAGGCAACACTTTCATGGGATCACAGGGTGATTCGGGTTGGAAGGGGCCTGGGGAGGTCACCTGGTTCAGCCTGTTCCTCAGCGCCGGGTCAGCCGGGAGTCTGGACCAGGATCCTGAGACCTCTCCAGAAGTTCATCACATCAGCACTATTACATTTATCAACACAACTTGTAATCTTCCTGAAAAAAAAAAATCTAATTAGACAAGAACCATATTCTATAAGCCCATGTTGATTGACACTACTTACATTAATCCCTTTAATTCTTTACTAATTACATGCCCTATCAGCAATTCCATTATTTTGTCTAGGATTAATGTCAGGCAGAAAAATCCGTAGTTATGTGAGCCACTTTGTTTATCCCTTAAAAAATAATGGTTCAAAACCAAACTTCTTCTGCACAGCTGTAACTTGCTGGTATTTATTGTCTCTAATTAAGAGATGCTATACAATATTCTTTCAATATAAAAGGTGTTTCATTGTTAAAGGACATGGTCACACAATCTGCCTTTTCCCTGTAAGCAATAGAAATATATATTGAACTCTTCAAAACGCTGTACAGTATTACTAACAACGCTATCATTTTCATGTAGGGCTGATCTATTGTAAACACAGTTACATCACTCACGGAAAAGAGCTGCATTTCTATGGGGATTTCAATTTGGAAAGCCATATGTTGGAGCCTTGTGTGCAAATACTAAAAATGTGCTCGGAATTCCTAAAATTATACTTGAAAATATCCAGACACAAAAACTATCACATCTAACAGAGAAGAAATTCTATATTAGGCCTCATTTTTACAGATCAAGGGGAACTGATGACAGAATGTAAAAATATAGTAGCGGCTTAGGTACAAGAGACTGATTTGATTACATTCGTTATGTGCAAATAGAATAAAGTCCAAACGAGTAATGTATCTACTTGATGATTTAAAAGGCCAGCTTAACAAAGCTGAAAATAATTACAAAGCAAAACAATTGGGAGAAAGAATTCAAGCAGGAATCTGTGACTGATAATTGGGAACTGTTCAAGACCATTTTCCTGTCTATGCAGAGGAACCACCACCCCATGGAAAAGAAGGGCTGTGCTGGCTAAAAGCTGCTCTGGTTTGGAGGACAAGTGCAAGCCAAATCATAAAGTAATAAATAAATGGGAAATTCTTCCCATGGAAGACAAGAAGCATTAATGGCCATAAGTCAGCAGCAAGGAATTCTATAAAAGCGATAAGGGATGTCACGCACGGATTGAAGGAAAATAACTGGGGACAAAGGAGGAAATGAAGGTTTTGTCTCTGTGCAGAGGGTCAAAGATTCAGATCAGTAAAGCAGCAAACACGCTGCAACAGGCAACATGAGTGAAACCTTCTGCTGGCACATTCAGTTCTGCAGAGAAGACACTGGTGTAATCAGACCCCAAAAGGCTTGTCTGACAAGGATACCACCAAAACAATTAAAATGAGGACCCATGGCTGCAGCGAAGCAGCCCCTAATGCTGTGTCAATCTTTGCCAGATGCTCTCCCAAAGCTAAGAGCATCTCTCAGCACCGCAACAAGCACATGATACACAACAAAACAGTCCTGAGGCTGCCCAGGTTTGTAAGACTGGGCCTAGGAAGCTCATGCAAAGACTTCCCTGTACATTCTCTCTCCAACCCAGAATCTGCAGGATGATCGGCTTTAACACAGTGAAACTGCAGAGACACAAACAACTCTCCCCAAAAGCGTCCGGCTGCTCTCTACACACACAGCAAATAACTTGCTGGTGGGTGAGGAGATGCTGCTGTGGCACTGACATCTTTGCAAAGCCAAGTCTTCAAGAGAAAGCCCTTAAGGGTTAAAACCCCTCCCTGTCATCTCTTGGCCACCCGCCTCCCTCCTCCCCACTCCAGCAAAGGATCCTTGTGAAAGAAGCTGCATTCGATATGCACCGAGAGAGACTCTGGTCTGGGCTTTTTAATAAAGAGCAATTCCTTTGCATTCTCAGGTGTCCCTTAAAACCAAGCTCTGATATTTCTGCTGCATTATTACCATGGTCTGTAGATGTCTTCAGACTCAGAAAAGCCATTTGCTCTGCAGGTATGCTTTGCCCCTGCAGTGTAGAACAGTTTCTCTCTGTTAAGAAAAGTCCCTCTAGAGAAATTGGTACTTGGAGCCAATTAATGGATCTCTTCCACCTTCTGTCTTGCCAGTTTTTCTTGGCAACAGGATCCAATCCCTGTGGCCGAGACACCGGTCGTTACAATGTGCCATTAAAAAGTGAAACCGGTGAAATAGCGTGTGTAACCTCAGCAAAAAGGAGGTGCCTGGAACATTCCCGGTCTTACTTTTTTCTACCCGTGCGCCACTCTTAACGATGCGCTTCACGATTCACCTTTTGCAGCACCACTAATTGACTCCAGAGAGCATAAGAGCCACGTGGCTCAGAGATAAATTTAACTCTAAAGATGAGCAAAATCCCCATAATTACAAGCAGGGTGGAAAAGTGTCCCTGGAGCCAGGAGGAACTGAGGAGTGAATACCAGGCTCCCCAAGGTGCAACTGCTCAGCAACACCCCTGAGCACGGCACCAGCACATAAACTCGGACTTTAACACCCACCTGAGACCTGGGCTGAGAAAGAGCCATTCTGCACAGCCCAAAGTGCAGGTTCAAGTTCTTCAGCATCTCAGCCAAAATCCCCATAGACCTTCTTGGGTTGAGAAGAAAAGACCACGTTAAACTCTCCAAATTACCGCCTCAGAAAATCCCCTCTGTTTCTCCGAGCAGATGGAATGATGGGGGGAAATTTAGGTCCAGATTAAGTTTAAATGCACGGCTTGGAAGCAAGGGATCACATTTGGGTTTAGATTCACAGATTCTTATCTCTCAGCCATGATGGCTGACCTGCATTGTACAGGTCATACAACTGCAATTAACAACAACAACAAAAGTCTGTATTGAGCTCCTTCACTTCCGTTTGAGAAATACGGAGTATTTCTGAGGAAGACATGCATTCTTGATTTGAAGAGATCAAACCATGGAGAATCCATCACACACCCCAGTAAACTGTTCCAGAGGTTAATTACTCGCGCTGTTAAAAATTTGTACCTTATTCCCAATTTGAATTTTTCTGGCTTCAGTTTCCAGCCATTGGACCTTGTCATGCCTTTGAGCGCTCAATTAAAGAACGCTAAAGCATCAGATACCATTTCCATCTGTCAGTGCTTAAACACAGAAATCTCAGTAGCTGGTTCTCATGAGGTTTTTGGCAGAATCTGAACTACCACCAGTAACTTTTCTGTCTGTCTTCAGATCTGACTTGGAAGCCCAGTCAAAAGGGTGGATATAATTAATTTCTAATAATTTGTGATTCTTGAGAGAGCTGGGCAATAAATAGATCCGACTAAAACCAACTCTAATTAATCATGCTTTTATGAGAATTCATCATTTTCTCCACAGTGTTTCATTGGAAGAGTTCAGCTTCCAAGGATGGCAGAGAGAGCTGAGCAGGTTCTGTCCCTATGTGTGCCCAGGGCTTGGACACCAGCACTGTCCCGCCAGACAGCTCTGGAATGAACCCCAACACACCCTATGTGAGTGCTGGGGGTTTTTCCTCCTCCCACCTCCCTCTGCTATGGAGGAACTCAAGTTCTTGACAAGCAACTGGTAAAAATACATGTGCAAACAAGTGCCATCACACCCCAATGTTATGGGACAGGCTCTCTCCTTGGTAACTGTCCCATCTCTCATCAGTATCTGCCCAAATGAAAACATGGTGATGCTTCCACTAACAGGACATTTTCTCCCTCAAGAGCAACAAACAGCTTTAGACAACAAAAAATGGTGTCAAAGGAAACATGGACGAGACTCGTGAATTCAGACGGCCTGCATCTGAACGGATGGAGCGGTCAGTGACCGCTTCCAAGTGAACTTTAGATGGAGGGGTGGGAAAATGAGGACTTGTGATGGAACTAGATTTGCAATCTCATTTCTGGAGCTACTGCCGCATCTCCTGCCTGCAAGATATCAAGTCATCGCTACCCTGACACGATGGTGAACTGTGCTTCCAGCGGAATGGCACTTGCCTGCTTGAGGCAACGGTGCCATATTCTGCCATTGAATTCATTTGCCATATGACAGGCAGACAGAGTACTCGAACATGCCTGGAGCCCAGTGATTCTGGCTGGCTTTCCCAAGGGATATTTCCTCTGTGAATGCAGCCTCCATTGTGATTAGGGGGAAAAAAGGAACCAAGTTTAACTCCTAGACAAATATTTACTCGCTGGCCTATCAAGCAAAGGGTCACTTTGGGTTTTTATTGCTTCAGCTTGAACTATTACTTCGCCCATTGCTTTCCTTATTCAGCCTGAAACCACAAGATACTACCACATAGATCCAAACTCACAGGTGCGACTATACGGAAGACCTTATAGCCAAGAACCACATGGATAAATAGAGAGGATAAATTAGGATAAATACTGCAGCAAATCCTCAAAGTCTGTTTAATTCAGCTACAGACACTTTTTGTCCTGGTAAGTGTTCAGAAAATAAAAACAGGTTATAAAGGTCTATCCTCTCCTACAAAACACTCAATCTTCACCTGAGGGAGGTTGATAACCTCACCTGACATCTGCTTCTATACAGTCAGATGCAAAACATCGCAGGGAAGAGGCTTGGGCAGGAGCTGAGAACCATTTTGGTGGATGATACTATTCCTTATGAGTCCTGATGCAAAACCAGAGACACCAGTAAGTGGGAAAGATCTCGTAGGTGTGTCCCCCCACCTTTCCTCTGGCCACCGCACCGTTGTTCCCAAGCTTCAGTTCTCCACAACAGCTTCAAATGCCCTTGAGTGAAGAAACCCACCCTACAAAGTGCATTTCTGTGAACCAAGGGAACCTGAACGCTCCCTTTCCCTGGCTGACCTCTGGACAGCCCGGATCACCTCTGCCCACTGGTACCTCTCCAAAAGTCAGATTTTCCAAGCCCGTGGGCAAGAAATCAGGCAGCAGGAGGTCGGGCTCATTTCTCACATTCTTCAGGTCATTTTTCCCCAAGATTCCTGTTACTGAGCCTATTTCTGACCCTGTAACCTTGGCCAACTTAATCTTCCTATTATCAGGAGGAAATAGCGATAGTTTTTATTGTATCTACCTGTCTCAGATTTATTGTACCCAGATGGATGACTCTGGGCTGTGTTTTCTATTAAGAAGTATCTTTATTTTATCACATCAGGAAGAGAGGTATGCAGGTCCTGAAGGCTGTTCAGCCCAACCATCAGACACATCATATTTTTCTCTGCTAAAGAAAACTGCAGTAGTTACTGAGGTTCTAAGTTAGCAAAACTAAGTATAAATGTAGCTTTAAAAATATATGTTTAATTCCTATTTAGATCATGGGAAGTTACAGCTCAATTTCAGAAGGCACATACATATTTATAAATGTATAAAACACCGTAATTACATGTTAGCTGAATAAGTACACCTCAAAGCATGTGCTTGAATATACTGCTGAATCAAAGCTCAAACACCTTCCACACTAACCCTGCAGCAAAACACAATAACGTTATTGGAAATACTATTAGCAGTGACCATGTCTTAATAACATGCAGTTTTAATGCTAGGAAATGGCCCGTGTTATCTAACCTAATCAAAACACCCGTGGCTGCTAAATGACAAGACCTGCATTTGATCTCGCCGTTATACAGCAAACACAGGAACGCGAGCTCATAAACAAGTGAGGAAACACATTTAACCAACAACCCACAACTTACTTTCAACAAGCTTACCGATGTCAGCACATACGATAAAATTAGCCTGTTGGAATCTGCGATTTTGGCATGATTATCTGCTAATTACATGCTGTAAGCTGAGAGGGGTGGGCTCAGCAGCTCGCCGGGGGCTGCTGGCTGCTTGTCTTCCCACAAAACTTGTTCACAAGGCATCTAAAAATAACTTTATAGGCAATTCTTCTTCTGAAGGGAGAGGCAGGGCAAAGCAAAAGAGCGTAGACAGTTTAACCTCTCCAGGCCCAAATAGTCACACTTGCAGGAAGGCATCCAACATCCACGTCAGCAGAACTGAACCCGTCGGCTCTTTTCATCAAGAAGCCAAGGCCTAAATTCTATTCTTTTCCTCATTTCCTCCATATTCAGCTTCCTACATCGTCACCTCTGCCCTAGCCCTAGAACGTGACCATTCCCTCTGTTCCACGAGCTGGACGCTTTTGATCCCGCATGGAAATTCTGGGCTCTGCTACAACGTACCTGCTAACTGGAATAACCTGATTTCACACACACACAGAGACAACGGGTTGTCCTGTCTCTTCAAGCCCCGTGACTGACAGCAGCACAGGTTACAGATTTGTGTGGATAATACGAGCAAAGGTTTATCCAGCAGCTTCCCTGTGTCCGGGCTTTTCTGCCCTGTTTCCACTTCCCCAGCAGCAGCTGCTGATTCCCACCCAGCTCTGATTTGATGCAGAGGCCATATTCATCCCAGGACTTTTCAAAGAATGTGAGTTACCCATGTCCTGCAGTACACACAGGAAAATATGACAATGTTCATTGTCACAGGCCTAGTGACAAGTGCGGGATCATTTTCAGCAGTCATTTCGATGGAGCAAATATATCAAAAGAGCGAAATAGCTAAGTGGATGAAACACAAGCAAAATTTTATCCATTAAGCAATTCTATTAGGTTACAGACCAGAGGGGGTTATTGATTGAAGGAGCACAGCGTGAGCGACTAAATACTTACGAGCATCAAAGACCCACCGCAGTCAATTACTGCGCACAGCCAGTAACCGGAGCTGCGCATCAGGAGAGGATGTGTTTTCCCAACATCAGTGATTCGGTGAAAAACTACGCTGTTGGCACTAAATATGATAGAGCACATATAAGGACTACAGATGAGTGACCACACAGGGAACATTTAAGCTTCTCAACAAACTAATTATACTGCTAATGATAAGGAAGAAGCACAGAAACTCAAATACAAAACTGCACATAAGGCTTGATCTTATATGAAGGTTGGACTCATACTTTTTAATACAAAATTTAAAAGAGAACAAGATTATCCACTTCCCAGATAATCGCTCACATTTTTCATTTCAAGTTCACCTCCAAATTCAATCTGATGAACTTTTACATTAGACTAAAGGCAACCAACAACATCAAGAGCTGTTATGGTTGAAGTCTCCCTGAGACCGCAGATGGGTAGGTGGGTGACATCTACAAAAACACACCGGTAAAAGTATAATTACAAGGAGTAACAAAATGGCAACTTCAGAAAAACCAACAAAAAACTCCTATGAGCAGCAGCAGCGTTAGAGGCAAATGCTACAGCTAAACCTCATTAATTATTAAACTTTCCAAATGACTCCATGCTGCCATGCAGACACGGTGTATTTTTTAAAAGGCTTAATTTTTAGAGGCTGCTGAAAAGGAGATGAAGACACATATGTCGTACACCTCTTCTGTCCTTCATCCAGAATGCAGACGTGACCCAGGCTTATTATATATTAAGCTAAAAAACAACCACACCTGCAAGTCCCCTGACACTTGCCCACCATTCTGCTTCCACATGCAGAGAGGCTCAGCTTGTTTCCCCAAACAAAACTCAGTATCTGCTGTGGGAAACGCAGAATATTGCTGACAAAAGGGAGGCATTTTGCGAGACCACTTCCCTTTTTCTGCATTAATCCCCGCTCCCTGTATAGCTCCTGTGTGAACTGAATTAAATTCTTTTTAAAGCTAGTTTTTCTTCCAATAGCACCGCCACTGTTTTCCACTAGAAGCAAATGCACACAGACACAGGTTCCACAAGTTCAAGCTGATTTAACAACCCCCGTGTTCTCTGATCCGGGTGTTCCAGGCGGGGCTGCTGACACCGGCTTTCAGGAGCCAGGAGCAGCTGCCCCCCCCGCAGTGTGAGATCCACCGGGAGCTTTGGTTTCAAAGCGTGTGTTCCGTGCTCTTTTTAATTCTCAAATGCTGAAACCGAATTGGGGAACCCGGACGGCTGCTGGAGGCTGTTGCGAAGTGGTAATTTAGAAGGGTTTATGAAGCCAGGCACCCTGCCTTTTACAGAAAACACTGTATTCCTCAGGGACATTTTAAAATAATAGGATATAGTTCTAGTATTTGCTCATGTAAATTGTTTTTCTTCACCCCTTTTTTTTTAATTCTATTGGGTGATGCAAAGGATTGAAAGTATCAGTGTGTGGAAACCATGCAGACAAGCCCTCAATAATCCATTTCTACCCCACCTGCTCATCATCAGGCCTTCGGTCTGAGAGCTCAGAGCCTGAAACCAATAGGAGCTCTGCAACCTGAATCAATCACAACATAAAATGTCACAAAAAATACAGACCTAGCTTCTACATCTTATTCCCTGATAGATATTGGCACTGATATTTGGATTATTGATTTAGGGTTCTTTCCAGCTGGTTTGGGGCAGGGGTTGTGGTGTGGACAGACCAACACGGACACGTGTGCGCAACCTCGCAAAGTCCATCTGTATCCTCCTGAACATCCCCCGTGCACAGGTGAGCAGGGAAGGGCTCGTGCTCGCATTCACGCAGCTCCCGCACGGCTGCACCGAACACGCATCTGCTGCAGGAGGCTGAACGGGAGACGATTTTCTGTGCAAACATCCTACTGGAAAAGGAAAACCCCTGGCACCCACAGTTAAGTTCTGCTTTCAACTTCACCTCAAAGCCCTGCAGAGCTGCCTCCTTCCACCCAGTGCCCAGGGGATCCCAGCAGACCGGCAGCAAAGGGAATTTCTGTTCCAATTCCATACTCTAGGGGCGAGAGGGGGCTGGCCGGCCCCAGCACCGCCACCTCGCTGCTGGGTGTTTTGCTGCTGGAGCGGCATCACTGCAGGTTTTGTAGTGGTTATCATCTAGCAGCATCTAGCAACTCTTAGGAGGCTTAAAAGTCAGGGGTGTAAAAGCTCTGGCTTGTCCTAGGGCCCAAAAATAAAAGCGAGGTCATGGCTTTTTGACACAATTCATTTTCCGCCCAGCAGAGAGGTGTGAGAGTGCTGAACCACTGCCACAGCAGATTAGAAAAAACATATCTGAAGATTTGCCACAGTCTAGGCAGGATTGCCACCTTCTTCCAGAAGCTCTAGGTTTGGAGCAAAGGGATCCAGCAGTGTACACAGGCTGAACGTCCCCACCATCCAGCAGTACACCATGTCCTTAGCTCCCAGTAAGGATCACCCATGCAATAGGCCTTGTGTAGTTCTTTATTAACTTCTAGCATGGTGTTGGTTCCAGCTGGTTTGATACCACCCTTTTCCCATGAAAGCACATGCTTTCCTGCCACAACCTACGTACAATGTGCACAACACAACCCACCATCACCAAATGTTCCTCATACACATGGCGTTTTGGAAGGCTACAACACGCCAAATCAATTGTCCATCTGTTGGCAATTTCACAACATGTAGAGCATGGACTGCACTTGATTTTCTTCTCTACATCACTCACCTATCAATATCCAAAGTCCCTCTTCCCTCAAAACAAGTGTTTCATTTTATTAAAAAGCCCAAGCCAACCTATTGATGGTTTGGTACCAATTTCACAGAACAATTCAATGCATGTACAAATTTCTACTTCCATTAGTCAACACTTACTCATAGATGAAATGAAGGAGCAGCCTTCTGGGCACATATGTTTAGCGTCAATTCATGACTACAAGCTAAATACACCTCCCATGGCTCCAAAAACCTCAAACAAAGAGCTCCTGTTCACTCGAGATGCACAGCCAGGGTCAGGTAAAGGTTATGAGTTATCCCTATCTCAAGGTTACTTACACAGTACATAAACTCCAGGATCAAGTTGCAGAGTCTGCAGCAATTGCTCACTCAAAGTCAATCACCTTCAGTGGAGACCAAGTAAAAGCAGAGGCCTTTGGGTCTGCCCGGCTTCCAGGGCTGAGCTTGGGTGTTTTATCAGCTTTCTGTCTCCAGGGAGCCTTCTCAGATGGCAGTCAGGGCTTCTACTGCCAGCCCTGCGAACCAGATCTGAAACAACATGACCGTTACAATTTCTTGATGTATTTTGGAGTGAATTCAAATTCAACAGAACAGGACAAGTGAAGTGAGATCAGGAAAAGAGGTGTGAGAGGGTCCTGTGAAGGTCTGGATGCCTCAACACTAAATAAATGGTTATTTCACCTTGAGATGCATCTCTGCCCAAGGGTGCTGTAGGGCACCAGGACCAGAGTTCCCAGGACTTCTCTGTGGTGGGCTGTCATCTCCACAGCATGGAATAAAGTCTGCTCAGGCTGTCCTCCACCACAAAGGTTCAGTGGGTGAAGAACATTGTCCTACAGAACAAAACCTGGGAAAACCAAAAGCCCAAATTCTCCATAATTTTCACCTGTATTAAAAAAAATACCCTAAAAACATATATAGCCTAATAATCAGAAAAGATAAAAGACACAAACCACTCTTATGCCTTAAATCTGTGCGCTCAGCAAGGAGACTGAGACTTCAACTTACAAGTACATTTTGCAAACACATGGTTTCCCTCTTAGGAGCATCCACCAAGATCTCACTTGCTTTAAAGGGATTTCTTCTGCAGAATGGGCACGTTTGCACTGCCCAGATTCCCAATCTGAGCATCTGATGGGCCAATCAATATATTGAAGTTGACGATCAGCCTTTACATTTAAAAAATGAACCACTTACTCCCTTGCTGGGGAGCAAAGCACACGTTTGGGAGAATCCCGGTTTCCCTCTTAGCAGCACGAGGTCCTGAGGAATTCCTAGCCCATCTCACAGGGGAATTGCAAGGCTCAGGTCTGTATTATTTGCAAAGTGCTTTGAAACCATTCCATGAAAGCTTTATATAAATGCAAAGTATTATTATTGTATTCATTTTCCTAAGCTTTCCCCCAGACTGCAGGGCTCTCTGCTTCTCACATGTGCACATCAGAGGGAGAAATCTTTTCTCCCTTACTAAATTGCTTTAGCTTTCTTGCTTGCACAACCACGTATCAGCTTTCACGTGGGTCTAAGAACTGCCCAACAACATCCCTGCTGCTACAGGCGCCCTGAAGCCCCCGGATGCCCCCAAGCCCCCTCGCCATGCCGGGGAGCAGAGCAGGGCAGCAGCTCCTGCCAATGCAGCATTTCATCCCACGGCAGAAAACAAAGCCCTGAGCCCCCACATCAAATGTTCCACCTGCCCAAAGGCTTCGTGCCTCCCGGCAAAGGCTGGAGAAGCCACCGGCAGGCAGGGATCAGCTGGTGCTTCTGCCTGCCCCATGTCATGCATCTGCCTTTTATTCTTCCCTCTCCTTTTACAAGGGTAGGTGGGAAGACAGAAGAGCAATCTCGCATCAACATCAGAAGCCATCAATCATCCTCTAAAAACCGCTGAATAATAGAAGAAAAAAAAGAGATAGAAAAAGGGGTCAGGGCAGGTCTTTGAGTATGGAAATGTCTGTCCTGGTGAAATATACGGTAAATTAGTCTGAGACAGGGGAATTCGGAGCCAGCAGGTCCCCAAAGCTCACTTAATATCAACTCCAGAAACATTACACTAATGTATTTTTAAATATGATTTACAGGATGCTCTATCTGAGAGCATCAAGTGGATGGAGGAAAATGAAGAGCTGGCCTGGCATGAGTGATGTCCATTGGGGAGGCAGCTGCTGCCTCCCGCTGCAGGATGCAAAGGTGGGTGGGGAAGAAATAAAAGCACTTACGGGGCAGCACAGGCTCAAGGTGGCAGCCACCCTGCACCTTGGAAATCCCTCGCAATACACAGTTTCCTTTGCAAACCACAGCAGTGGGGATTTAGGCACATGCTTCCCATCACCAAAAGCAATTTGAACGCTTAGAAACCTGCACCCCATGGAGTTTAAATGGCTTGGACCCAACACACAGCCTAAGCCCAAGGGACAACATCCCAAACTTCTTTTGGGGTGCATGAGCGACAGCCACATCTATGTAGGGATGCAGGTGCTGATGTGCCTCTGTGCTCCCTGAAGAAAATCCTCCTAAAGACATTAAACAACTCTATTATTACAGGATCAATCTCAGGAGGTCCAAACAAGGAAGACGAAGCCCATCCACAGGGACCCTTTGGTTGTACAGATCCCTTTGAAACATCTCCCCAGTGAGCTGAACTGATTGGGATGGAGGAGAAATCCTGTCCCAGCAGTAAAAGCTGCTCCTTCCATCAGCTCTGGCAGAGGTTTTTGCACAGAGAGCAAACAAGCAACAAGCCAGGGGTGACATGGGACGTGTCAGCAGAGCGGTGAGAGGGGCCATCCGCTGTCCCCCTGTGCTGGGGACACACAGACGACTCCAGTTGTGGAGGTTCAAAGCACTTCAGCATACATTTCATTTCCACGTGTTCCTAACCATCCCCCAGCCAAAGCACTTACGCCTGGGAAGCAAAGGAGACACCAGCAAGGGACTGGAATTTTGCATAGTTTGGTGAACTTGGCCATGATGCTGCCATGGCAGTAATTTTTACCTTTTTTTAATATCTTGTTTTTAATTAAAATGTCCTTCAAGAATGAAAATAAATACTTGCTCAGCTTAATGCTCTACTTCTAATCTGGGTCGATTAGAGGATAACTGAACAAAACAAACACAAATCCACTGTAACAATCTCCTACAGCATCATCATGTGATTGTGACAATGTATTTCAAATTATTAACACTCATTGCAGCTCTATTCATCATCATCTTTGGTGTCAAGATACTTCAAGAGGCAAGTGAGCTTTTAATGAGCTCAGAAGGAAGCACGAAAGGAAAAATATATCCAGTGCATCCTACTTTAATGATCACCTAATTCATTTTATTCTATCTGCTGTTATGATTTATGAATTAGGCAGAAAGATCAGAGACATTCGAAAAACACAATATCCAAAATAAGATAAATATCCATTTTTATATATATTGAATATATATACCTGGATTTTATATTCAACATTGCATCTTCACACTGGCGTTCCTTTTTCCCTATAAGCCCATGATGCACAAGTCGCTGTGTAATTATAGATTTGTCATATTGATTTAAACTCCTGCAGCCCACGGGTCTGCCTGCTCGCCTTTGTGTTTTATACCAACACAAAGAAAATGGCTCAGAAAGGTGGTTCCTTGGCCCCGGGGTATTAAGGAGCCGTTCCTTACGGGTTCTGCCTCTCTCCCTTGCTGACCCAGTTCACACACCCCGAGGTGAAATTACTTCCATCTGTCAGCCATGCAGGGACACGAGGTGCTGGACGTTCCACAAATGCAAGTGACCCTTCTAACCCTCTCGGTATAAGCACTTACAGCTTGCTCTCACTTTTTATTTATCCTGCAATTATATCCCATGAATAAAAGGGAAGGATTTCCTTTCCACAGCAACTACTACTTTTAGTTGGGTGGGTATTCCTGGCAGACGCCTGTTGCAGGGTTTCAGAAGGGACTGGTGATTTCTTGGAGACTCTGCAAAGAGACGGGAATTATTACTTGCATTACCTCTTTAAGGGAGCTTATCCTTCCAGCTCTCATATTCATTTCCCAATTAGAAGAGCTGGACATTTTCATCAACACATGCTGCTTCATGTCACCGAAGGACTTGCTGACCACCTGCCACCAGCTGCTGTCAGAGGGGCACAAAACCCTTATGGTCACCACAGGGACTGGAGTCCCTCCAAGGGAGATCGTGGTGATTGACCCACAGACCGGATTCTGCCCAAGAGCTCTCCGATGTCATTTTATAGACGATAAGTGACACCTTCTTTTACTTTCCAAACCTCAGCTCCAACTATCACCTTAAAAAGCTTCAAATGGCTTGTTCCTTTCCCACCAAGCACCATAAATCCCCCAAAATTCAGCCCAGTACCATCATAAATGCAACTATTCTCTTCTTAGCAGGAAGAACCTGCCCAAGACTGTATTTTCTTGAACCTTCAGGCCCAGAAGTCCAGTGCAAAGTGCTTTATGTGGGTCATTTCTATCTGTGCCCTGCTGTGCTACCTCACAACGGAAGACACAGAGATTTCCCGTTGCTGACCATTTGTTCTGCTTTACTAGGTGCTTTTTCACATGTCTCAGATTCCCTACTGCAAATATGCTCCTCAAACTGAAAGCAGTAAAAAAAACAAAATAAAAAATAAAACAAACAACTTTGCTGATGGTTCAGGAATCAAACATCACCTGAAATATCCCTGAAATAATAGGTACATTCAGCAATCCCTCCCCAAAACGGAGATATTTGAGACAGAGCCATGAGCTGAGTGGAGGAAACTGGGGATGTGGGTTTGATGATGAACCCTGGGAAAGCATCAAGGTAAATCAGCAGAGTTGTTCAAGTGATCAGTGATCATGGTGCTGCTCTCAGGTGAAAAAATTGTAAGGATATATTGATGCCCAGAAATCAGCCAACCAATTCAAGGGAAGGAATCTGCTGAGGAGAAGGGGCACGTGAAGTATTGCAAATATCACAGCATCCCGCTGATGGTCAAGCGTGGCATGGCATAATTCAAGACACGTGAAGTAAATGATAGAAGCAGAATTAATATCACCATCAGCTGGTTCCTGAGATGGAAAAGGCACCTATGGGGAAATTAAAAACATCCTTCATGTCACTGAAAAAAATAGTTTCAGCAGCCCTCAGTTGTGCACTTCACAAATATCCAATACACACCCCTCTGCCATCACATGAGGGAAGTCCAGAGCATCTTAAAAATTCATTGTGATTTCTTTATTGCAAACAGAAACCATCAGCATGAGCAGCAGCAGTGAACAAGTGGTTTTGCACTGGGTAGAAGTGACACACATATCCTGCCACCATGCCTCTGCAGCATGTACATTGAATTTCTCCTGCAACAACGCTGGCTGAAGTGGAAGCAGCTGGGAATTGCACTGACAGACACCTATTAACCTACATCATACGTGACAGTGACAGACATAGCTCATTGCTACAGCCACCAGAAATAGCAGAGTTAGTGTCAAATCAAAAAGAAAATAAGGCTATTGATGAGTACGGGCTACCCTCAAGCATGGTGAAAACAAAGTGTATGTGCATGTGGATGCAAGCTGTCAATAGAGTAAAGGAACTGATGAATTTGATTATCCAGGATCACAGACACCACAAAGAGGCAGTTCCAAAAAAACCCAGAGATCACTAGAACAGCTTCTTTGGCCACGGCCTCCCTCCTGAAGGCGTGGAAGAACTGTGCAGTCTCAAATTATTTAAGTTTTATGAAAAGCTTAATTTTTCCCATAGCCATTTATGGATATGAATCATGGAGAAAGAATGCTGCTGACAGCGAGAGAAAACTGAAACCTCAGTGATGTGGTACTGACATATCTGTTAGATTGAAAGGAAGATGAATGCTGATGCTCAAAATATTAGTGGAGAACAAGCAGACTCTGCTGTCAGAAATCGATAGATACAGACTTATGTACTTTGGTCACATCAGGCACCGAGATGAAAATAAACCTCAAGAAAGTAATTAGGGAAGGGAAAGATCATTGCAGAAGGAGATGGAGGGAACAGTCGCTGTGAGGCGGGTTGGCCACCGCTCAGAGCTGGTGGCAGCTCCTGGCAGCAGCGAGTGACAGTGCCACAACGTCACCTGCACATGGAGAAAGGGATGGTGCTTTGCTCATGTAGCAGAGCAATGAGACACCCAGGAAAAATACAGTAGGGGCTGGGCAGGGAGGGGGAGCAAAGAGAGCGAACAAGCAAGATGAAAAGATGAAAGATTGCAATAGAGAAAGATTTTTGGGCATCATCTCATGCAAATTTGTTCTTTGACCCTTCTCAGAGGTCTGTCAAAACCCCTTCCTTTCTATAGCTTTGTATGAGGGAAGAGGGGAAAACCAAAATACTTTATCTGCTCAGAGTGGCCCTTCCCCACACTCCTCCCATCGCCACCATGTGCTGATGCCACATACACAAGGTGACCACAGCACAGGCTCTGGGCACAGGAGGGACTGACCGGACCATGTAGGATGCCCAAACCTGGGCTGGCCATCAAAGAAAGTCTTCACAAGTCTCTCCCCAAGGCACAGACAGGACAGCAGCACACCCAGCCACCCTCCAGGAGCTTGGCACTCCAGAACCTGAAGAGATAAAGCCATGACAAGCCTTTATCTGAAACAGGATTGCTCGAGGGCACAAGTTTTGTGTGCACGTGTGTGTCTATATGCATACGCGTGTCTGCTTGTGCAGACACACCTGAGATGTACAGTCAGTGTGTGCACGCACTTGTGCACAAACTGAGTGACACGTGGCACCCAAAGGTCTCACAGCAGCCGACAAACACCACCTGCTTTTCTTCCCCATCCCTTCCCCTGCCCGCTGGCACAGCAGCACCACCGCAGGTCTATTCAACTTCATTTGAACCCGTCCCTGCATATTTTCCAGTTCGGCGGCCGCTGCTCTCCTCCTGCTCCAGCCATGGGGCCACAGCAGAGCCAGGGCTGCCTGGGGACGGTGCTTAACCATGGGGTGAAATCACGCCTGCAGCAAAGGCAGCAGCTCCTCATAGATTTCCAGAGCTGAAATCTCTGACACAAGCTCTTAAAATTGTGATTTAAAAGCAGAAATGGCAGAGATAGGAACCTAATTCATTCGAGCCAACTGCTGCTTGCAGGAGTTGCTGCTTGGAAAGGACAAGGAGCCCAGGAATCCTCAACAGCACTTCCAGATCTCTGCTCTTTCCAGACCCCTACTGGGACCAGGTTTCTGAAAACCATCAAGTACCCACTTGCCTAAAATCCACCCTCTTGGGGAGCTCTCAAGCACCAAAATATTTTGACAAGAATCCAAATCCATTTCACAACAAAGGAGAATAAGAAGCAATTTGCAAGACAGAGTGTCTAATTAGAAGATGAACGCACTACAGACAGTTTGAGCTGATGTATCTCAAGTGGGAGGGTGAATTTTGGAGCTCTCGTGATCCACCCATGGGAAGCTGAAGATTACTGATAAGAGACTGTAGCTGAAATAACATATTTTTCACATCAGCTACTCATACCAGGCAAGTCTGAAGAAGTTGAGTGGAAGATTCATGTAGTCAAGCACTATTTTGCCCTTTCCAAATATTTCAGATTAGCTTTGTGAGCACCAAGAATAGTTCTAACCACTGATGTTTTCTCAAAGGTACACAGCTGAGCCCCGACATTCCTCTTCTGCACCAACACCCTAAGAAAACTGCCTCTTTTGCCCATGAAAACCACCCTAAAATGGTATTCAAAATTCAGCCGGTTGGAAGACGAAGCCTCAGATTTCACTGGGATTCATTCCGATTTCCTCTGGCTGCAGTGTGTGCAAGTTTCTTAAATTAAGAAAATTATTCAAGGTAAAACCGATCCCTCTCCCAAGCCAGTGGGTCAGGGAGGGGACGTCTCTTTCCACTGGGCCTTTGATCTTTGCTGCTTGACCTTGCTTTTGGCAACCTTGGGAGGTCAGGGAAATTGTTTTCGGAGCCCTGCAGCTATCGATTTCTTTAGGAGGGGAAGGACAGTGGCATTGTCATGGTAATGGCAGAGCCCTGAAGGCCTGTTGGGTGCACAGGACCTGCACAGCGAGGCCAACAACCCGCCAATCAGTTCCACCCCATGAAAGCCAAGGTGAACATGAGGAGACCTCACCACCTGTATTCTAATCTGCAGCTGTATTGAAATTTTCCTGGCAGAGCCGAAATTTTAATGTTTAATTTACTTGAACTAATGCGTCACAAAACTCCCATCTACACTGAAAATTCTAATGAACCTTTGGTTGGACAGAGAGACCTCCAAGCTTTGATCCTTTTCATTGCTGTATTTTAAAACAAGCAGTTCCTTAAGAAGGTTAAGGAAGCAATAATAAAGAATTTTTAGTGTATGTACATGACCATTCCTTACTGATGCACTTCAGCTTTAATAATATTGTATTAAATTTTATTGTAACCTTGCTGACATTTACTGCAAGGGAAAGTGCGTAAGCTTAACAGCCTTATAAAATACAGTCCAGTAATGTACCTATAAAGCATAATATTTCTATACCAATGATGAGCTATTGCAATTGCATCCAATTTAGTGGCTCATTATTAATGAGCGCAATCACCTTCTCAGTCACATGCTCTCAAACGCAGTATAGTATATTGATGCCATTTCACATTTTACAAGGCAGCTGCTCCAATTTTGCTCAGCGGTACAATGATCTGACGGTGGAAATTCTCCTCTCATTATGAATTAGCTGTAAAACGCACCTGATGATAAAGAGGGAAGTCCTCATGCACATCACCATGGCTCCACTATATTCAAAGAAGGGAAATTAAGTTTACACTAGCTGAGATCAGGTCCATTAAAGCTGACTTGCCTCCCTCAACTCCTGAAGATAGCCTTTGACTAAGAAATGATACCATTTAGGAAAATCTTTATAGAAGAGACAATCACTGAAGTCCTTTCATGGTCTAAAGTAGCTCAACAAAATTGGGTCTCTGTACAAACTGTGCAACTGTTCACAGGCTGCTCCAAAAGCCCTTGGCCACCTTTGGAGTCCAGTTCCTGTAAAGGCTTTTAGGAATCCCACGTGGTGCCCAGCTGCACCACTAAGTACCTAAATATCTTGGAAAATCTGAGCTCAATGGTGTATGTGGGAAAAGCTCATTTGGTACCAAAAATTGGACTTTGGTGAAACTTAAGTACCTCCTTTCTCAAAAGCACATCTGAAAGACCCTGCATCCACAACCACTTATTCCTGGAAGCCCTTTAAACTCTCAAGTGACCTCTGTGGGGCCTGTTCACTTCCTAACAGAAGTTCCCAGGCTTTTCCAGACCATTCTGGTGGGCTGAAGACCTGCTGGGATCCAGAGACCTGGCAAAGAAATAGCTCAACTGTCTTCATAATCCCAAAAGAGGTCTCCTAAGCAAGTCTTCTGGATCCTTCCCAAAGGCACCAAGGTGATGCCTGAAGTAAGAACAGCCTTTCTTATTAAAGGAGGACATGGAAACAAATGTCAGCACAAGCAACAGGCTCAGTTGCCACCTCCAGTAATCATAACTTGTCTTTTCCTCAACCCTTACTCAACAAGACTCCCAAAGTTTAGCTCAACACGATGCTTTCACTGTCATAACTGCAGATTGGCACCATTCAAAGACCAAATCTCAGTGTTTCTTGAAGGGCACATCTTTAAAACAGGCAGAAGAGGAACTCATCCACACTTGAAACCAACTATGGGCTTTATGGCCGTGGATTCCACATCTCCTTCAGCTGCACTGAGATGAGGCACCACAAAAAGACAACGGGGCAAGACCCTACAAGAGGTGAGGGGTGTCCCTGGCATGAGCTGAAGTTCAGGATGTCTGAGGACCTCTATAACATGACAAAAACCCAGGGCAAAAACCCAGGGGATTTTCTGAGCTGTCAGGGTGACACAGCATCAAAGTGATCGGTGCTGCTCATCAGGGTGAGACAAACACAGCTGGTACCTGGAGGAGATTAATTCAAAGAGTCATCCTGGCTGGAAGACAGGGAGAGATTTTGAGACACTGTGTATGTGGGGTAAAGAAAATAAGTAGTTCATTTTCTTATAGCATTAAGCTGTAATGGCTGTCAAGGGGGATTACTGATATTGTTATGTCAGTGTCAGCACATGTTGTAGAACAGCTATATTTTGAATTTCCATACTTGCTTAATTTAATGTTCGGATAATCTGGTAAATGAAACAGGAGCCTTAAAGACTCTTTTTTCCCCTCTTCCTTTAAAAAAAAAAAAAATCATTCTATTAAGAATGTTAAATTCTTGGGAGCAAGAGCTGCCGTACATGGAGGGCACATACTAATCTCATTTATGCTGAGATTTGCTTTCTGTTAAGCAACAGAAAAACAGCTAATCAAGCATAATTCAATAATACATCATCTGCAGATGCAAAGACTCAGAAGATTGGTATGGAGCTTTGCCTATTCACATGAACTGATGATCTAGGCCAGGTGCATTTAATTGCACTTGGGGTGTGGGTGCACACCTAAATAACTCCTCTGATCGCGCCTCCCCAGCTTTGGGCTAGCTGGGATCTGGGACAGCTTCCAGGAGCAGCTTCCAGCCTCCCCCACATGTGTCATCGGGCTGTGGTAGCCAAGATGGCCCAGTTCCCTGCCACCAGCCCTGTTGTATCACCAGAGGCACAGCCTGAGGAGAACGTCAGGTGGAAGCTTAGATCAGCTGGTGACACTGCCATGCCCCTGCGATACATCACAGAGATGTCCTGAGAAACCCACATCGCACCACAGAGCGTTTCCAGACATGCTCAGAATAACCTTATGCTACTCGCAAAAAACCACAGACGGCAAGGTGTTGGTCTCTTCTCCCAAGGAACAAGTGATAGGATGAGAGGAAGCAGCATCAAGTTGCACCAGGGGAGGTTTAGATTGGATACTGGGCAAAATTTCTTCCTGGAAAGGGCTATGGGGCATTGGAACAAGGCTGCCCAGGGCAGTGCTGGAGTCACCATCCCTGGAGGGGTTGGACAGACATATAGATGAGGTTCTCAGGGACATGGGGTAGTGCCAGAGCTAGGCTAAGGTATTACTTGATTTTGAGGGTCTCTTTCAACCAAAATAATTCTATGATTGTATGAAAGACACAATCTGCTCAGACAGTATACTGCCACAGCTGGATCAGCAAGATCTCTATTGCCACACTCTCAGCCACCACAGGGCAGGAGCTCAGGAGGAAAACTGACCCATTATTTCCTGTTATGGGTCATTCAATAAGAAAAAAGGCTTCCTGCGTCAACAGTCCAACCTATCTGTCCGAGGCAACCCTACAAACACAGTGACACGTTAGTCTTCCGTGTGCCATGTCGCTGCTCCTGACACCGTCCAAGGTAGACCGGAGTCTCAACTCTGCAGCATTTCACACTGATGGCAAATATCGGCTCACATTGCACTGATCAGTGCAATCTATAGGGAAGCAATGCCATTTTGTGGAGAATTTCAATAGCCCTTTTCTTAGTTTCATTCAGACCCAAGCCAAATTTCAGGTATTTGAAGTTCCCTAAGAGAACAGAGAGGTGGCCCAGTGAGAGCTGCCGGGGGCCAGAGCCACGGTGCCACGGAGCCCTGGGCTCCTCGGCAGAGATGCTGTGCCAAGGACTGATGAGGAGCTTCCTTCAAACCTCTGGAATCAAAAACATCCTCGCTAAACAGACCATTTGGCAAACTGGCAATTTCCATCACCTAAATATCTTCACAGTGCTACTATTATACAACTTTATAGATCCTAATGTCACACAGTAGGATAAAAACCTCATGTTTCAGACTACCCTAACAGAAGCCAGATAGTACTTCTCGCCAATGCCTCCTCTGGTCAATATCTGATCCATAAGAAAAAGCCAGTTTGGGAAGTTGGAGGGGGTTGGGGTGCAAGAGTTACCAATAATAATAGACCAACTAGCAGAGAGACAGCACTATGCAAGACGACACATAGACAGACACATGGACCAACACAAATATAGACAGGAGAGAAGCTGAGAGATGTTTCTTTTTGTTCTCATCCCATTTTGTTGTTAAGGCTTTATACTAATTTCCATGGAATTACAACAGCACATTTGTAAACGCACATGAAACGCAGACAGCTCTCTACAATCACTGCCGTCTTGGGCTATTAAGTATAATATTTAGCTCAGCCAGATGCTGCCAGAAGTTCACCAAGCCCGTAAAACAAGCTCCATCACATATTTTCAAAAACGAGAACATGAAGCCATTTTGGAAGAGTTTGTGTATACATTTGTGTATTTGTTTCATTCCATCTGGCAAATTCCCTCCCAAGACAGAGAGCTGAAGCCCAAGGGAGGAAGTTTTTGCATTCAGTCACCTCTCAGCAACACCCTCCTGAAAGAGGATTTCTGTCAGCCTCCCTGAACTGGAGCGTACGCACACGCTGCTTCTAACGGCACAGGAGATTAGAGATGTTGTTGCTTTTGACTGCACACAGGGGAAAAAACACAACCCTCAGGGCTGCCTGCAAACCTCAAGGGTGGCTGGTTCCCCACGCTGTGGAGGCATCTCTGCAGGTTTGTATGGTGCTAAAACTCCAACATCCAACCACTCCAGCAGGTTTCAAGCCTTTCTCTCCCCTCAAGACTGTTTGAAGAGGCTCTGCAGAGGCTCCAGACCACAGGCTCCAGACCCACACATACACCCACACACAGACCTGAGCACCCCGGTAATATGCCTGGTAGGGCAGGATCATCACATGCGCAGAGCTGAGAATGTCAGAAAGGCAGCACGGGATGCGCTCTTCTGGCTGAGTCTGTTCTGAGGCTCAGGACGTCTTCTGACTTGTGCTGTTGCTTTTTATGTTGAACTGAACTTAAGACCTTGTGCGATCCGTTATCCCACAGCAAAACAGGACAGGAACAGGAAGGCAAAGGACACCAAATTATTAAATTTCTCAAACTACAGCCCTAGAGCATATTTAATTATGTCCCGATGCAGAAAGTGCTGCAAAGAACAGAAACTCGGACAAAAATCACAGGCGGCACCCAAGAACAGCTACAGCAGCAGCAGCCGGTCTGGCTGATGGCCAGGGCATGGTCCACCCAGTATCAGCTCCAGTAACGGTCACCATCCCACCACCAACACAGACAGCAACAACCTCCCAGGAGAGAGGTGTGAAGCAACAATCCCGATGCCTGAGCCTGTCGCTTGCTCTGACATTACCCATCCCCTCCAGCCCTGGGTACAGCGATGCTCGTTACCCCCGGGACTCCAATCCAGGAGCTTTTTCTCATATCTCACCCATACAAAGCTTCAGCTGGTTCCATAAACATTTAAAGAAAATATTTTACAACTCAACCACCTCCGAGTGGCACAAGCCCTCGCTGCACCCAGACGTGCTTTAGCTTTGCACTTGCTGTGTGTGCACTGAGGTCCCAGCACCTCGTGTCCCACAGGAAAACGTCTCTTCCCTGCACACAGACCCTGCCTGCTACAACAAACTGCACCTCAGGTGCTGTCACAATACAAATAATAAGAGTTATGCTCCTAACAATAATAAGGATAAGTGTCCAGTGATAGCAGATGCAAGCAAATCCAGACAGATAAGCGGTCTTAAAGTTAAAACAGTCCTAAAGAAAATCAGAACTTTGCCTCATGCAGAAAGCTTCCTCTCTGCTTCGCGTGGCCAAGCCAGTGGCTCCAACATCAAAGAACAAAACCAACCGAACAAGTGAAAACCAAAAGTTCTTGGCAGAAGGGCAGCACACGGGTCCCACTGAACGCCTGCAGCAGCTCCTTGTGCCAGGGCATCGTGCGGAGGAGCGGCGGGCGGACCTGGCCGGGCACCAGCACCGTGCACACGTGTTCCTCTCGCAAACCAGCCAGAGCTTTGGTTGCTAGGTGTGAAGTTTATCCACAAGGCTGCAAGTCTGAGATGCTTGGCCCTGCCCAGAGCCAGAACACATGTTTGTGGGATATACAAACTGCTTGAAATAGAGGCCACAGAGGACCCATTAGAAATTCAATATTAGCTTTGTAAAATTGCTAATAATTAGCTACAGCTCTTTTCTCCATCACAGCAGCTGGTGACATGAAAGTGATTAAGTTTCTAATGAATAGATTAGGGTTACTGAATATATTAAATAACAAGGTTTTTAATCAACTGTTTATTGATTCCAGCAAGACAGGTCTGACGGCAAAAAAACCACTGGGTAGCAGTGGAATTTATTTATGGGCCAGTGTTCTACATCAGAAATAATTAAAAATAGATTATTTTTCACCAAATCTAGAGCTTTTTTCTCTTTGAGGCAGCTCAATATGGATTAAATAAACTGCAAATAATAAATTAAGGGAGAATTGAAAGCTAAATTCAGAGTGGAGGTGTGCTCACAGCTTGAAAGTCAATCTTTGTTTTCAGTTGTTGTGGCAAAACAAGCCGTGTATTTATTGTCTGGTTTTAACCAGCAGAGATAAGACATTGGACATCTTGGGCAAGGGGTTTCTGAGATGCCGTCCCTGTTGTCCACATTCATGGGAAGGATCCATAAGGATCCCAAAAGCATTTGGGGATAGGATGGTGTTAACTAACCAGAAGGCAAAACTTCATTTGCCCAAGCTGCTTTTATAGAGAAGAACTAAGAGTATTTCCCCCCAAGGTGTAGGATGCAGTTCTTAACCCCATGGGCTCTGAGGGTGTCTGGGGTCTGCACCCCCATGACACAGCCACACTAAAAAACTGCAAACCTGTCAGCGACACCTCATGTTCCAGCCCCTGTAAACAAATCACAGAATCCCAGAATGTCAGGGGTTGGAAGGGACCTGGAAAGCTCATCCAGTGCAATCCCCCCATGGAGCAGGAACACCCAGCCGAGGTTCCACAGGAAGGTGTCCAGGTGGGTTTGAATGTCTGCAGAGAAGGAGACTCCACAACCTCCCTGGGCAGCCTGGGCCAGGCTCTGCCACCCTCACCAGGAAGAAGTTTCTTCTCATATTTAAGTGGAACCTTTTGTGTTCCAGTTTGAACCCATTACCCTTTGTCCTACCATTGGTTGTCACTGAGAAGAGCCTGGTTCCATCCTCCTGACACTCACCCTTTAGATATCTGTAAACGTTAATGAGGTCACCCCTCAGTCTCCTCTTCTCCAGCTCCAGAGCCCCAGCTCCCTCAGCCTTTCCTCACACGGGAGATGCTCCACTCCCTTCAGCATCTTTGTTGCCCTGCGCTGGACTCTCTCCAGCAGTTCCCTGTCCTTCTGGAACTGAGGGGCCACAACTGGACACAATATTCCAGGTGTGGTCTCCCCAGGGCAGAGCAAAGGGGCAGGAGAACCTCTCTGACCTACTGACCACCCCCTTCTAATACGAAGCTCAGAAACAATTTTTCTCTGCTCATCACAGATCTTTCCAGCACTGCTCATCTATCTCCGAATCCGGCCAGCAGACAAGCAGCACATTTCACATTCTTTTCAAACAGCTTCCATTTCTGCTTCTGTCATGTTCAGAGGACCAGGACTGCATCCCTTCATGCAACAGGATCCAGGATGTTCTGTGGTTTTAATCACCCACAGTGGAAACCAGCTGGAGGAAAAAGAAGAAATGTTGAGGAGCACTAACTTTTTCCAAGGCTCCAAAAGGCTGAACAACTTTCTGCCAGTATATACAGCTACCTAGGGGTCTATCATTTTATTAAAGGATATTTGAAGTGCTCTATGACATAAGCAGATCCATAATACATATATATCCATTATGTATGCATACGGAGCCATTTATAGAGCAAATCTTTCTAGCCTTGATAGTTTATAATACAGAGGACCTTTAGTCCAGCATTGAACCAAAGCCAAATGCTGCATGTGCTGTTTAAATCAATGCAATGCAGAGGGGACATTTTTCTCAGGAGCCCCAGTGGAAGCAGGATTCCCTGGAAGGTTTTGCTCTCGAAATGGCAGCTCTTGGAAGCTGCCGAAACAGGTTTGGATCCGTAGTGCCTATAAAAAGGGTCTTGGTGTGCAGAGGGCTGTCGAGGTGATGGAAGCGCGATGATAAACCAGCTCTGTGGATGATGGTGTTTGCCCACGGCGGGCTGTGGGGTTACGGCTGCTGCACAGGCGATGTGGGCTGGCACGCAGAGACACGGCACGTGGAAACAGGTTGGACACGCATGGCTTTCACAAGCAACACAACCGGGCCATGCGAGCGCTGCAATCCCCTCTTCTCCCCCCATTTTGTGTCTGTCTTCTACTATGTCTTCTTTACCTGAGGAATATTAGCATATAGAGACAAACAAAAACCAGACTGGTGACAATTACCCACTAGGTTTGCCTTGCACTACTGTCACAGTTCTGAGATCAGACACAGATATGCAGTCTATCATATTAGTATCTATATATGATAACAACACTGCAATTACACATTTAGACCACGTCACATGACAGGTAACCATGTATTTAGTCCTAGACAGATGCAAAGATTATCTACATCCTGAAGCCTAAACACAGTTTGATCAAGTTTTTCCTTTTTTGTTAATTTTGCTGAGTCTCAATATTGTAGCTCTTAAGCACAGGAGAGGTGACACAACCATAAATGAGCCATGTCTCAGTTCAGGTGAACGTGTCCATAGCACCTGCACACTTGGGATAACATTACACACTCAGTGCCCTTGCTGCAGCTCTTCACCTCAGTGCTCCTTCCAAAGCTGGTCTGTGCACCTGTCAAAATATGTAAAAACCATCATACACTCAGAACGGCTATTTCAGCCCTGGTCACTTAAGGCTGCTAAAGATGCATTTCTTACTTTGTGTTTGGTGATGCTGGTTAAATTCAAGGAAAAGTACAACTGCAAGAGAGATCAACTGCAGCAAGGACTTTTTAATGCATGCAACATCTCCATGTAATTTGGAGTTTTCCTAGGTTTCTGTTGATCGTGCCCCTCTGAGCAGGATACCTGGGGAAGAAACAGCTCAGTCTCCTAGCCCAGCCCCAGCCAGCTGCCACTCGAGCACTTGCGCCTTGTAAGCGTCAAAGGCAGCTCTTAGTTTGATTTTCCAGACAATTAACACTGAGACACCTGACCCCTGGATGGCGGAGATACCCCGCAGAGACATGATGGGTCTGACACACAGGAGTTCACAGCCACCTGTTAAACCAGAATCAGATCTTTAAAGCTGTTTGCATTTACCACCACCCAACGTGCTCTGATCTGGCCTGGCTCCTCACTGGAAGCGATGGTGACTCAGTTGTATGGCCACATGCTTTCCTTAACTAACTTATTTGACCTATATGTTAACTGCAGTTCAGTTCAGTGTGCTGTCTTGCTGTGTCTATATGGTGATTTTCCTCAGTATCCAGGCACAAACCAGCAGCCTCCACAGCCATCCACTTGCCCCTGAGGTGCTAATTCAGCAAAATCTTCAGACCTCTGTGACACTAAAAGTTTCAGGGGGTACCCTGGTTCTTCCTGGTTTGGACACTTTGGAAGGAAGGGGGAAACTCTGGAGCACAGTCCTGCCAACACGGATTCCCTGGGTGCTCCAGGGATATTTCTGACTTGTGCTCCAACCTCAGATACACCTGGGACATGGGAAGCTGGAGAGATGATTTAGAGCAGGCTTTCCAAGCCACAACCAAAAAGCACTCTGAGCTAAACCACAGTTAACATCTCAGTGT
This sequence comes from Patagioenas fasciata, assembly GCF_037038585.1. Taxonomy (NCBI): domain Eukaryota; kingdom Metazoa; phylum Chordata; class Aves; order Columbiformes; family Columbidae; genus Patagioenas; species Patagioenas fasciata. Next base: position 8,675,270 of record NC_092537.1, on the reverse strand, counting down.
CGAGAGCAGAAAAATTTCAACCGAAAACAGAACAAACCCCAGAGGAGGTGGCAGCATCTCCCCCACGTACCAGGACTGCTGCGGGAAGCAAGTCCCAGTTGGCATCAGCAGTACTGTGAAATAAATGAAGATGCCTGCAAGGCATCCTTTTCCATCTCAGCAGCCACCTTTTTTTCCCCTCTCTCAATCCCAGAGGCAAACCAGCTGAACAACACTGCAGTGAAAGCACTAACAGAAGCAGCATTTCATTTGTGCTTCCCTCCCAAGCCCTGAAAGTTGGTCTTATTTATGACAAAATTAAGAATCCTTCCTCAGAGTCACTATCCCTATTGCTTGCACTTCTGGTGAGCAGAAAGTGTCACAGGTAAAGAAACATATATCTTCCTACTCTTTAAATATGTTTTGAATTTGCCTCTATGCTGAATCACTCAGGGAAAAGCCCGGCATAACTCAATGCACAAAAAATTGTGCAAGCATGGCAACAGCATCAGAATGTTTAACAGGGAAGGGGAACGTGGTCAAGATTAGTGAAAAAGGGGGTACGGGCTCGCCTGTGGTTGTACCCCAAAGCCAGCAGTCCCTTCTCCTCCAAGCCTTATAAAACCAGATGGCAAGACCCACGACATTCTCAAGAGACGTGTCAACCAAAGGGCATCACTCACGTCCCAGCTTTCCACCTTAAGCACACTGCGTGGGAGCAAGCCTTTGCTCTTGAGTCACGCTGATCATCTTGAGAGCACACCCACAGACACCCTGCTCGCTCAGCACCACGGTTTGAGAGCTGGGAGGCAGCACGGGGATCTGAGGAAAACCCCCAGGCACTCCTGCAGAAATCCCCTCTACCCCTTCTTATCATCTGCAAAGTCACACTCCCAGCTTAGTTAATCTTCTGCTAGAGGGGCTTGTATCCAGAACGTGCTGGCAGAAGCATGCAGCTTCTTGAGCTAAGCAACCATCTGGGAGAGACTTGTTTCCAAGAGGTGGCTGGAAAATCGGCAGCGTGGGACACCAGGGGGCACGTGTGGACCGCACACCCCCAGCTGAAAAGAGTTGCCATCATGTTTCTGCAAGATCCAGCCACGCTGGAGCTGCCTACACCTTCCTGTGGAGTCCCTGAACTGGCAGCTGTACGGGGAACGGACCACAGGAGGTGGTGTCCATCCTGACGTGAGGGCACACGAGCGATGGATTCGCAGGAGTGATGGATTCGGTCCCTGCGGTTGTGGGGTCACTCCTAGGAGCCACTGAGCATCCAGCTGAGCTCAGCATGACTAGGTTAGATGTCCAATGTACATCACAGGAATCATCGTTAAAACCCTCTCCAAGTCATCAGCCCCTTCTTTCACCACTTTCTCCCATTTGATAAGTCCCTGGAAAGAGCAAGCCCAAAGATGAAGAAAGCAGTAAATACTTTCAGGTAGACACTGCGGAGAGGCTGCACAGCAGAAAGACCACCAAGACCAAATCCATAGTGGGCTTTGCACCATCTGGAGCAGCATTCACTCAAATACTCTCCCTGCAGGGGTGACCCCATCTCCTTCAAGCCCAAGTTACAATCTATAATGCTGAAACTAGAGGAAAACGCAGTGCCAAAGCTCTCCAGAGAAGGCGAGCAGCACTGGGTTGCACCAGGATAACCTCCCACTGGGATTCTTCCTTCCTGCTCAGCAGCATCCGCAAGGGAGCAGGCGTGCATCCACAGGCACGTCCCACCACCCATCGCTGCGAGGAGATGCGACTGCACGGAGCCAAGGAGGGGTGCTCGAGGCTGCCCTTATCGCACTTCATCTGCACGAATTCCAGAGAGCCTCTGGGAATTGGAGAGTTGTCGGCATTTCCCATCTCACATTTCCTACTGGAAATCCCTCCAGCTGGTGAGATGCTGTAATAGGTACCATTTAGCGAGCTAATGAAATCCATATGTAATTGTCAGAAAGATAATTGACACATTAGGACACAGAGATTTGCATCTGACCCTTTGCAGTTCACGTCTCGTGGCACAGCAGCTGCAGGGATGGCAAACCGGTAGCATTTAAGAGCCCTGCATGAGTGGGATCTTTTCTCCCCAGATTAAAAGTTCTACCTGCCCAAAAGGCTGGTTCAGTGTGGCACAAAGGAGGCCACTCATCTCTGCTCCCTTGATGCTATTACACTATTGTTTTTTCCTTTCTGAAGGATTTCCATTAGGAAAATATTAGAAGGAGCACATTATTATACCAACAATCTTTCTCCAGCCGGAAAACCAACCATTTATTCATATCCTTCAGCCAGACACAAGCCCACGGAAGGACATGGCTTTGTCTCCTATCATAATTTAGTATAAGAGCCTCTGATGAGAAAACTTGACAAAAGCTTTTTGGAAATCGAAGTACGCTGCAGTCTGAATCGAGCTCATAGTGGAAAATGGCCAAAAATGCAAATTCTACACAATCATCTAAAGTACATTTTCCACAGGTTGAGCATGAATGTCCCTTGGTAGAGGGGAAGCCAAACCTACCACATGGATCTTTACATCCAAGGCTTGGTTCCGGCCAAAGTATGACTTTAAAGGAGATCCTCAGATTTTCTGTAGAAGCTCCACAACGTGTGAACGCATATCCAGACAACCACAGCACTTCTGGGCTGGGATGCCATCTGGAAATCATTACAAAGCACAGACTCGCTCATGGGATTTCACGCGCTTCCCGCCCGACATGGGAACAGCCTGTTCCTCATTGTTTGGCTGCTTCTGTTCCTCGACACACCAACTACAGACAGGAGAGATGGAGCAAGTGTCTCCATGCTGTGAGATGCCTTTTTCCTCCTCCTTTTAAATCACTCCTTTGTCCCCAGTTTCCAGCACAGGAATTCTCCCCATGGGCATTTTGCAAGGACTGTCCATAGGGTGATGCCAATGGGACCCGGGCAGTCTGCACAGCTCCTGGCTGAGGCCTGAAACCAACTGGAATGGGGAATTTTGGGTTTTCACATATATATATACATATTTTTAAACATATTTTGCCAAGCACAGAACAACACAGGAACAGCACAGAATATAAACTTCTTTCCTCTTCTAATTAATTCCACAAACTAAACAGGATCCGCAGCTTTCCTGAGCTCCTTCAGGGACTCTCTGGAGTGTCTCATATGTTCATATTTCAACCTCCTTTCTGTCTGCATTTTATGCATTCTCCCTCTCCCCTCTCTTCACTGCTTTTAGGGAGGTTTTTACAGGCATTGAGAACCTTCAGATAAAACACAAAGAGCCCAGTTCCCCATTGCTACATAGTTTTAGCAGTCACTTCCACTACTGAAAAGCAGGATAAAATGTCCCTAAGAAGATTTCTGATTTATACTCACTTTCTGCTACTAAAGGAGATGGAAAAATGCTACTCAGCTGCACATTCTGACTAGTTCTACTGATCTGATCACGCATCCCGAAGGTGCAGAAGAAGCAAGTAATACACATTCAAACAGCTTTGATAACTATCAGAAGATGTCCCAGTCCTGCACTGCAGAAGGAAAGTCTGACACAGCAGGAACATCTGGATGTAGCCAGAGAATTTTGTGCATATTTACTGAACAAGCTTATTTACTGTCTAATTGTTTCCAAGCAGCTTCATGATCTTATAAGTTGTGTCAAGAGTAAAAGCAGAGCACTCAACATGTTTAATGACTGATTTAAAGCCCCAGTGTAAGGAGTCACGCAATGGTGTGAGAAATAACGCTGGCCTCTAATATTCCAGCTAAGCAGAAAACACCCCCAAAGAACTTTCTGCAAAGGGGTGGGTGGGTAAGAAGCCTGAAAACTGAGACAACAAATGTACAGAAGATTGACGGCCAAATATAGGAACCAAATTACGTTAAGATCTCACCATTATTCTGCTAAACTCATGATTACGCTTTCATGAAGGAGGACCCAGCTCATGCAATAAACAACGGTGGAAGTGATCGCTCAGCCCCATATGCCATGTGGTTGTAGCCAACTTGAGAGCAGGACGGGCTCATAGATCAACTGGTGGATGGATGGTGGGGCTGCTAAGCTGCTGGTCCTGGAGGAAAAGCCCCAAATTTGCTAAAATCAGCAACACTTCAACATTTTTTCATTGACAGCCAATGTGTTGTAAAGGAAGGAAGTTTTTATTGCCTCTTGAATGTCAGCTGGCATACTCTGCCTTGGGATAATGTACCCTAATTATACAGCTTGTCTTCCAAACACACTCGTCAAGGCTGCCACATGTGGCATTTACAGTTGCTGTAATAATACGACAAACAGCCACGAAGCACAGCATAAGCACACCTCTGACCTGCAAGTGACCTGCTAATTAGCGGCTGCACAAGGTTAACGAATGGAGCGCTTCATCCAGGGAGGCGTGTTAGCTGCGTGAACTCCAACCTTAGTAAACTGGGAAATCTATGCCAGGAGGTGTTTACACATTCATTAGTGGCGTTGGCGAAACAAAACACAGCAGAAAAACCCCTTCCCGTTAATATTATGCTCAGAATAAAATGAGAGGTCTCTTTTTTCTGCACGCAACAATTACTGCAGAGGTGGAATGGTAACTATGGAATTAGGCCCTGCGTTTGGAAGCTGCAGGCAATTAGCTCCCGGTTGGCCCTAGATGCTTCGCGAGGGTTTGTCTATCATCACTACCAAGTTACAAATCCCTTGTTTTACCCTTTGGTTGGGAGGGAAATGCTTCTGGATGCTCCAGATTAGCACTTCCAGAGAGCTGGAAGCATTTGGACCTGGGTTTAGAGGGCACATCTGGCCCAACAAAAGGGTGCAAGACTTGGCCAGCCTCAAGCTCTCCACTGGGGTGGGCAGAGCCGTGCTGGTCCCCACAGCGTTGGCTGGAGCATCCCCTAGACCCTGCCTTTCCACCCTCGCTTTTCCTCTCCTCCCATAGGGAGAATTATACCAGAATAATCCAGAACAGGCACATCTGACATATCCCCAGAGGTGATGGGTAGAAACAGCCAGGACTTGGTGTCAACACCAGAAAAAGAGCTGTAACCCAAGCCACCAAACAGAAGATTTTGGTGTAAACGGGGTCAGATTTCCCTGCTCATATCAAGGCACAAACGCAAGGTTTGTGTTGTCTGCAGTCAGATATATCAAAGCAGCTCCCAGCTCTGCAGTTGTAGTGGCAAATCAATAGCAAGGTTATTACTACAAACTGCTGATCTCAGTCTCCATCACACAATGACACGGTCATGTCCCAAAATGTGCTCAATCCTCAGCTAAACCTCCTAAGGCATGATCTGGACCTGATGAGAGATATAACAGGAGAAAATTGCAGAGAAACTGATGGGAGCACAGGCATCCCAGGCAGGACCCAGGGCTGGGCAATCACAGCAGTGCACACCGGTGATGGATGGAGCACGAGCAGAGTTTCTTATTAAAAAAATGGAAACAGCTATTTTTGTCAAAAGAGTAATTTCGGTGGGAAAGACCTTTTTTTTAACAGAATACCAAAAATCTGGAAGCTATTTTTATCCTAAACACTTCCAGCTCAATCAGAACAAACCCAACGGGCTCCAAGGATCTCCCATTTGGAAAAGGGAGCGTCAGATCTGTTGACAAAACTGATAATCTTTAAGTTCTGCCAATATTTTTCTGATGGAAATGAGACATTTCCCGGGCAAGCCCATCACTCCCAGAGCTGTCTTGGTGCTGCTGGGGTGACGCAGCCCAGCTGGGGACCAGAGCCACATGTCCCCTCCTTGAAGCACCAGCTAAAACCTGCATCCTCCATCACTCCCACAGCAAAGATGCAGAGAACCCAGAGAGGAGGGTTTCACATCACATCTCCCACCCAAGAATCCTCTCTTCACTGGACAACACCGACTGCCTAGGAGGGAGAAAAGTGCTGTTTTCCTGGCAAACTCACGGGCTCTATGTGATAATTTGATGACTGTTGCTGCCAAAGGAGGAAAAACTTCCCATATTTGCCTCCTGCTTTAAGGGGGGTGGAGAACAGAGCACTGCATTTCAGACAGGTATTTTTCAGTTACATTTGGGAGCAAAGATTTCCTTTGATTCTTAGTCCAAGCCGGGACTTTCAGCAAAGCTGCTCTCTCCAAGTTATTTGTGGTGAACGTAATCCCCCTCCAGCTAACGCCCAGATGGGAAGCAGCCCCCGAACGGCCCCACTCCTGCAGGGAATGGGCCAGGAGAGACTTTCCACATCATCCCCAGCCCAGCTAAGCAATGGGAAAAGCCAAAACAAAAGCAATGGTGGGAATTTGTTTAGCAGCAATGAAAACAACAAGTCAGAGGCTCAGAAAAGAGAGAAGATGGGGTGATGGCCAGCACTGGGGGGTCAGGGCAGAGACACCCCCGGAGCGGTGTCCTGTGCTCCTGGTTTCCAACAAGGATAACGCAGCAGGCTGGTTTTCCCAGAAGGGGTTGGAGTTCAGCTGCCGGTAACTGTGGCTTATTCACTTCACAAAGCAGCCTCTAAAGAAAGGAGAAAAAAAAGAGCTTTTCTTTCTCCCCTATTGGAAGATGAGGGGATTTTTGCTCTAATCCCTAAACAAACACATTTAATGCCATTAAACACTCGCTGGCATTACTGAAACGTATCGTTCTCATGCTGCTACACGTAGAGCACAGGCTGGATTTGAGCGAGCTGAGCTCCTGCGATCGCGTTACACTCACAACTCCTCTGTCACCGTCCACTAGGAACAGGAGGAAAGCAGTAAGTTAATTTCAGGGAAATTAATAGTTTGGAAGATTTTATGGCCCAATATCTGTAATTAGTTTGGAAGAACATGTGCAAACCTCAAAACAAACCAGTTCTCCCTCCCTTGTCTTGTTCCCCAGTTTGCCTCTACTCTTCTTACTGGCAATTACCACAGCTCAGAAAGAAGTATCTCTTCTCTTGAAGAGCAATGGGGTAAAGGAATCAAAGGGAGAAGAAGGATGACAGCTGGGCAGGATATCTCTGAGCTCCTGGCACTCCAATACAAAATATTTTCACCCATCTTAAATTTGGAGAAGACAAAAAGCCCCCACATCCTCAACAATGTTGCATGAAGCAAAACCAACTGAATTGAGCAGACGACAATATTCTTTTCAACAGAAATCAAACCATTTTGTTGCTTCTCCTTCTTGTTTTAAGTATGGACACAGATTAACTTGGGTTTTGTTTTAATGACTGATAATTCCAAAGCAAGACAGCATTTGTATGAAAACAATTATTGCTGGAGCTGGGAGTATTTAATTCTGTAATATTATAAAAGCCAAATTATCCCTTAAAATGATCCCTTCCTCATTAAGGGCTGGTTTGAAAAACTGGATTTCTCAAGACTTACATTTCCCTGACATTCCTGACCAGCTCTTTTCTAGGTTACGTGGATAGAGATTATTCTGTGGTTAGGAATTCAAATCCCCGATCTGAGGAGCTGGCCAGGGGTGGCCCAGCTCCAGCACGTACGCAGAGCCAGCTGCCACCTGACTGCTGCGCTGCGCCCCAGGGCAAGATGAGCTCTGCAGATGCTCATCCTTCGCCCATCACTGTGGTAGGTCTTTTCCAGGCTCCAGGTGAAGCAGATAATAGTCACAGGAAGAAATACTTGCAAAAAAACCCCACAAACCAACAGTGTTGGAAACTAAGATCACATTTTTTTAGGCTTAACACTATGCCTCTGCACAAAGGGCACCTCCCACCCTACCCCTTCCCTTTACACCTTTCTCCGAAGCACGAGGCTGAGCAGAGGAAGGGGTATGGATCCATTTGGGAAATTCTTGTCTGCCGATCAAGCTGTACACAGGACAAATGACACAGGGCAACCAGCCCCTCCATGGGAGCAGCAACAAGGACAGGATGGGGCTGGTTCACGCAGAATGCACCCACTGACACCCTCCTCATCCACAGACTTTCTTCCGCACGAGATCCCACCTCCAGCTGCTCAGCAGCCATTCTCCACTCCCTGATTTCAACACTAAAACCAGTAAAACCAGCAATTCTTTCCTGGTCAGACTCGCTTTATCTGAGGCAGGTTAGGGAGCAATTACCAGAGCAGCTTTGCAGGTGGACTTGGGGGAAGAGGATGGACTAACAGCTGGAAAAAATAACCTCCATAGCCAGCACAGCTGCAACCCGAGGACAAGTCCCCGGCCTTATAAACACCCCTCTGGTTTAGGGCGCAGACACTTCAAGTGAATTGGATTCTGGGTTCGTATTGTCAAAGAGCAACTGCCCCAGGCTCCCACACAGGGACAGTCAAGGACCAAGGGAGATGCCAACACCTTCTGTCCTCAGCTCCTCCAGCCCAGGCAGTTGCAAGCACAGGGAAACTGCTACAGCAAAATATTCATATTAATAATATACTCAACTCCAACACACAGAGCTGCCCACAAGCCTATGGCATCCCTGCAACACTCGAGCAAAATGAAGCTGCAACCACCCCTTTAAAACAGAAAGAAGTTGGATTTGCAGGGCTATAATGATGATGAGGAGTTTAAATGTAACCACAAATGTAAAACTTTAAAACTCTCATAAACAGATTTGAAAGGGAGCCAGAGGAACTGGTGTAAATGTGAGCTGCTCCAGTACAAAGTCATAACAAAGACACAACTATAAACCTGTGCAAGAAAGAGAATTGGCAAAGGAGAATCAGCAAAGAGTTTTCCTTTCTAGTGTGTGCAGGAATTAGCTTGAAAATATGACATTTTATAAGCAGGGCAAGGCTGGTTATATTTATTTAATTTTTTGTACTCCTGCTTAATTGGTGAGCACAGCCAGAACACAGATCCACGCCAAACGCAGATGTGTCGAAGCCCAAAGAGGTTCTTCACATGGCCCCGAGCCAGGTAAACATTTGACCAAAAAGCCCACCTAATTTTGGTGGGCTGAAGTCTGGAAAAGCGATTAGCTACAGAAAGGCCAGTGTGTTGCTTTGTACCTGGGGAATGCTGGAGCAAAGGCAAAGGCTCTCAGGTCCTAATTAAAAAACTGCCTTTGCACTCGACGGAAAGCCGGAGCGCTGAGAAATGAAGGAAGTTGGTGCTTTTCCAGCAGTGCTCATAAAGCTGTCAATAAGTTGAGAAAGTGGCCTTGATGGTGTGAAAAGCCATCTCCAAGAAAAAAGAGAAGGGGGAAAAAAATCCTTGCTGTTCAATAAGGCCTAACAAATCATCTAGGATCGTATAAATGGCAAACTGAACAGCAAATTAGTGGTTTATGAAATCTAGACAACCAGCTAGAAAAGACAAAAATAAAGAGCAATAATTGTGAAATTCGATTCAGCAGTTTTTCTTTTTTCTTTCATCCTGGGCCTTGCTATTGTTGCTCAAGACAGCAGGGGATTGTCCTTCTTTTGGAAGCAAAACGTTCCTTCTGGGAACGTTTTGCCAAGAGCAACCACACCAAGCACGACACGCTGGAGGCGAACAGGGACACATCACCCCCCAAGGGGTCCCACGGTGGTGACCGTCCCGGCAGGACACGGCGCTGCTCCCGGCACAGACCTGGCTTCCAGATGCGGCTCTCGCAGCTGTGAGCAACGTCCATCACCCTATCTTTACAGACTCCTGCTCTTCCAGAGGACTAGAATGGCTACTTCTCTTCATAAAATTAACGGCGTGCTTTTTATGGGTTTCAAGCTACAGCTGGGAGGCTGATTCTCCTTAGAAGGGACTGTTAATACAATTACCAGGCTGGTTTTACACTGTAAATTCTCAGTTGTTTTCTTTGCGCTGTTTAGGAGGCTCTCATTTAGACATGCCCTGGAAATCAGGTAGGGTTGTTAACGCAGCTGTATCGAGGGTTATGCTGGCACTTGCTTTACAAAAAACCATATTTTCTAGGTTTATAATAGCAATAAAAGTTTTCCCTTCTTGCCGAAAGTTGGCATTGAGAGTGCCGGAGAACATTTTTTGGAAAATTTTGAAGAAAATACACACACCCCCCCATGCAGTTTTCAGGCCCAGAGGCTTCAGAGGGCAGACACGACTCGGGTTTGTCAACGAGGTGCAGGGACATTTCTGCAGCATGGCGTGAGTCACCCGCTCAGCTGCCTGCAAGCTCAACAGGGACTTTAATCTCTCGTCCTCCATTAGGAAGTGGTACCACATGAACTTAATTGCAGGCTGATAAACCTCCTGATGTGAATACAGTTATAAATGTGTATTTTTAGGTATTTTATATCAGTAGAGTTACCCTCTTATGGGGAAAATAGGCTGTACCAGCGTAAGTCCTTTCACTACTATAATTATGCCGACACAGTTCTGAATGTGTAGTTATTAAAAAAATCCAGTGTGACCATATAAAATATTAGCGAGACTTAATCAAATGAGCAGTGAAGGGGGAGAGAGGAAGCACAGCTCAATTTAAGCATATTTATTTACCACCAGAAAAGCAGTCAGGAAACAATTTTCCCTTCCCAGAAGAGCTTGAGATTCCCACACAAAATGGGATGAAAAGTTAGTCTGTGAAATCCTCAGGTGCTGAAACACAGGAAGGAGAGGGGAAACTTTGTTGGATGAATAAAGAAAGGGAGGATGTTTTGGTTTGGATTTATCTTGATGTAGTTGGTTTGTTTTTAGGCAAGATGCACCTTTCAGCCAAAACCTGATTTTTTAAATCTATTTCAGAAAAAGTTGACTCAGGTCACTTAGGAAATGAAGAAGAAGAAGAAAAGTCCTTGTAAGAATAAATCTTGGTTAAAAGGTAGGAACCTGGGAATGGTCAGATCTTGCAAGGGAGCAAGGTCATGTGGAGCCCTAGAGATCCGTGCCATTAAAAATGCATGTTCACAAATGACCTGGAAAGGGGCGTGAGCAGCGAGGTGGGAAAGTTTGCTAATTACTAATTTTGAGAGCATCGTGATGAACTACAAAACAATTTTACAATACATTGACAAGCAATAAAATGGCAGATGAAATTTAGTGCGGATAAGTGTAAAGGGACTCGCCCAGGAAAAAATACAATCTAAACTTATTTAACATGATGGGCTCTAAGCTGACCATAACCGCATAGGAGGTAACGATCACAATGCTGGAGTTGTGACAGATGGAACCGTGAAACATCAGCTCATTGCTCAACAGCAATTAAAAAAACCCCATCATTAGAAATTATTAGGAGTAAAGAACAAACTAGAGAATACCACTATATCACCATATGAGTCTGTGATTCACCTGCAGCCTCATCACCACGGGCAGTTGTTCCCTCACTCAAAAGGGACCATAAGAGGCAATGAGACCCGACAGAGGTAACTACAGCTCCCAAAGAGCTGGGACTCCCTGACCTAAAAAAGAGTTGACTCATGGAAGGAAAGGACAAAGGTCTATGAAACCACAAGTGACACGGAGAAGTGGATACTGTTCACTCCCTCTTCCAACCCAAGAATCCATAAAGAGCATTAGATGAAGCTGTTAGGAGCCAGAATCCAACCCACTGAAGGAGATGACTCCCTACCCTGAATATACTGGCCTTCACTGCCAAAGGATGTTGTGGATGTTAAAGGTTTGCTTTGGTTCCCTTGCACTATTACCTTTTTTCCCCCCCAACCAATTACAGAAGAGATCAGAAATCCCCAAACACTGAGATTTCTACGATATTTTAAACTTCAGGGTAAAGATCAGCATAACACCTAACAGATCCATAATCACCCACACTGTCTCACTTCCCACTGCATTAAGTTGTGTCCAGGCCATCAATACCAAACAGTGGTGAAAAGCAGGAGCCACCGCAGAAAACGCGACTCAAGAGCTCTGCATGGCACCAACAAGGTCCATCTCTGGTCCTTCCCTTTCTTTCCTTTCTTCCAATATTTTTACCTTGCTGTGATTTTCCTTCTAATTTACCTCTACCAATTTCTTCTCATTTCCAGACCAGAGCCAATTCCATAAGGATTCATTACAGTTGTTGGTATTTTCACGGGACAGCAGCCACACAGAGTGCTAAGTTAATCACCCATCACCTTCCACTTCCTCTGCTCAGAGATGAATGGAACAATTTCTCCTTTTTTAAGCCCATCTTCAGCCCTGTCATTGCCAACCTGCTCAGGGGAGACCTGGCCAGTCTAACAGGGACTAAGACTAGACCCTGCAAAGCCCTTGCCATGGTATTTTTAGGATCGAGACCCTTACGACAAGGATATGCTGCCACTGTGTGTCCACTGATAAATTTATAAGCTTTTGGGTTTAAAACAGAGCACAACAGCCTTTGATAGCACTGACATGGAATGGGGAACAAGGTGGGTACGATCTCCAAGGCTTATGAAGGACATTATTCTCGTGTAGATTGCAATCTAACATGTAACAAGTTGAATGGGAGATTGGAACCTTTCTGCAGCAAGTGGCCCTCAATCATCCACTAAATGAACTTCTTTCCTGTATCAAAACTTGGCATCAGTCTGAGTTTCAGCGTGCCCAAAGGTCCTTCTCCAATGTAATCTCTATTTGGCTGTTCTGGCTCCCTGCACCGCACTAAGTTTAGCCCTGGGCCAAGGTCTGATATCACCAGCATCTCCTCACCCTGATGACGTTAATTCAGGCATCCCGTTAGCCTCATCTCTCAGCTCTCTTGCGATAAGCGTATTTCTGATCATTGTGGTTACCCTTTATCCATGGCAGAGAAAAAGCCTCCAGCAACATCCCCAGCAAGTCTGGCCCATAGTTTGTGTAGAGGCTATTAATACCATGAGGGATGGTTTGGGGTTGGAAGAGACCAGCGTGGCATTGGAGACTCATCTGCAGAGTACCAGTGACCACCTTGGACGTAATTATGAGTGTTAGAGCTCATTTATAGAGAAGATAAACATCTCATCTCTGAAGCTTCCCAACACCAACAAGTAGCTGTGCTACCTTCCCATTACTCCTGCCAAAAGCCGCAAGTACCCACAGCCCAGACAAACAGAAGATGTTGAAGAAGGATTTCTGTGTTAGCAGAGGCAGAGACCTCGGAGTTCCTCTGTCCCTGCAGGGAGCAGAACTCGATGCAGTTTTGTACCCTGACACGGCTCTTCTGCTTCCTCGGGGGGAAGGTTCAGGGCACGCCAGGGCATTCCTCCGCAGATCTCAAAGCAAATCTCCCAGGGCTGCTGTCTCCCCCCCAGGAACAGATTCCTGACCTGACCTTACCTTACGGTGGAGACCACCGCTGTGAAATAAAATATGACTTTTGAAGTTGTGTTTTTATGATCTATGAAATCACCCAGACCTCTTGGGTAAATAAATTCTGGATATGAAGCTGACCTCTTAGCTTTTCGCATATCAGTAAAGCCTTGAGGTTTTTCGTTAAGCTTAAAAAACATCTAAAAAGCCCTATTTTCTAGTCTTTCTTAAATAGCCTAAAGAGGTAAAGCCTCATGGTAAATTTTGCTTTAAATATGAACCAGCAATACAAATTCAATAAGCGTAATATCTTAACTGCAGAATGCCAGAGGTAAGCAATGCTATGCACGCAAAGCTTTCATAACATTATTTCACTGTGTTGCCTCTTAAATACTTTGGTTTCACAGCTCAAACTGATTTCAAGCACCAAGCAAGTGAGGAACTAACAGCCTAGGCCCAGAAAAAAGCACCAAATTTCCTATTCCTCAGAGTCCTCTTCTGCCCATCACCAAAGCTCCACCAGCACAACCGGAGCCCAACTTGGCATCACACGGCTCAGAGCCGTAACCAGAACCACGAGTGGACGAACAACATGCAGAGGAAGGACAAGTGTGGAAATTAGATGCTGAAGTAGCCACCTGAAGAAGCATTAATTCTGTCAAAAGGAAAAGCAATGTATCTCATCACTTCTTACAGGCAATATTCCAAGACATAAGAAATTCCAAACCTATTAGCCTATTAGCACACCCAGTGAGTTTCTACCAGCCAAGCAGTCATCAGTGAGGTGGGGATGTGTTAGCCATCTTCAAAGAGGCTGATTCTCAATCTGTGTAGTTGCTATCTTCATTTTTCTACATTCTTCCTTACAGTTTAATAGCTTTTCATGTCAACAGTTTCCCTCTTGAATCACTATCTCAACCATTACACTCTGTTTTCCCTTTTCCTACCTTGATTGCCTTTAGCTGACGGACTTTCTCACAGCTCAGAAACAATTTTCTCAGCAAAACCGAGCCAAGGTCACGCAGCTGTGCTGCACCGAACCCGGCCTGGGGTCTGTGAGAGCCCAGCTCCTGGGTCCTGGGTTATGTTGGGTCATCTTGGCAAGGCAGGGCTCATTTTTCCTGCTTACAAAGATCTCTGCTGACTCCCAAGGCAGAAATCCTGCTTTGGCACTTGAGCACTCGGTTTGAAGTGTGAGCAGCCAAGATGAAGCCCCAAGGGCCAAGGCTAAATCACAGGGCAGCGTCCGTGTGTCCTCCAGCACAGGAGGGACAACCTGCCAATGGTCCCACCACCAGAGTAGCAAGCAGTGCGTTCACGGGATGGGTTACACCAGCCATGTCCCACTGCCGCTCCCCATCAATAATGAAACATTACCAAAAGGAAAAATAATCACTATTTCCTCAAGGCTTTAATGTGTTGAGTGGGGAAGGACGCATTGTTGTCATCGATGGACAGCAACCATTGAACATCCATGAGGTCAGCAGCTGCTTCCCAAATGCATTGCTTGTAACACAAAAAGGTAAAAGAGGGGTTGAGCTCTCACAATGCTCTGCCATTCAAATCAACAGCTGGGAACTCGCCCCCAGGAGTGCTATACTGAGCCTCACTACACCACACAGGCCATAATTGTGTCTACATAGGAAATTACTTCTCTAGTTGAGGGTTGGGGGATACCCACCCCAAAACAGGGTGGGCCCAAGCCAGGAACAAGCATCATTTTCACATCTAGCCAAGGGGAAGGATCTAGACAAAGGATGGGGAGAGTGGATTCCTGGGAGAACACTGATGGAAGTGAAATGAGTTTGGAAAACTCTTCCTGTCAAAAAGGAACTTTCGCCAAGAAGAAAAAAATAAATAAATAAAAAAGAGCTTTTATAAAAGGAACCTAATGTCTCAGCAAAATTTTAGTTCAACACAACCAACCTTCTACTGAGAAGCAGTTTTAATGGATGGTTCTCAATCAGCCCTATCTAACCATTTAAAACATCTCACAGAATATAGAACACGTTATAAGAGCAGTGGGTACGTGAAACTAACTTCCCTCATCCTCTTCATGAGCACCAGCAGAACCAGCACAAAATAAACTCCATCACCATTTCCCACTTTATCCCCTAGATTAGTCAACCAATTAACTGCAAGTAGCAGTCACTGTGGCTTCAATCTTCATCATCTGTGAACTAGTCCGTGAGTTTTTGTGAGCCAGTCCGTGACCTCATTACTCAAAGCTGCTCACCCCAGAGCTGGAATGAATCACTTTCATCCCATGGACCGTTCACTCCAGCGTGTTTGCTCTTCACTGCCCATGTGTGAGGCTGCTCGTACAAGCCACTCAATATCATTTCTACTGACTCAGTGGTTAACAAACTTTCTAAAGACAGAAGGGAGGAAGCAATCCTGCTGTTCTTGCAGAAGTACTCTTGTCCTTTAGAGGACAAGAAGAACAGCCAACTCCCAAACAAGACACACAAGTAGGAAAGCATTCTTATGACTGCTTGAATGGCCACAAATAATTAGAAGGATCAGCCCTACACATGAGAACGGATCTCACTCCTGGAAGGCAGAGAGATGTAGTCATGGACATTGCCTTGTGAAAGTGAGAAATTCACCTAAAAACAACTAAAAGAACATCTAAAGAGCTCAGCACATCCAATGCAGAATTTCAAGGTGAATGGACTCCAACACTTCCATGATAACGTCCCACAAATGCAGCTTAGATTACCATTAACAACAGGTTATCATCCAAGACGCTTAACCACGAGCCAGTATCTTTAAGCGAGCAAGTTTTTTATATCTCCCTGCTGTAACCCAACCAGCATCCTTCGGTTTCATCCCACTGCGAGGATTGCTGTGGCTCCCAGCACACATCCTACATTTGACACCAATGGCTGTCTCCTCCTGCATGTTCTGTCCTTGGAAAGGTTCATCTTTAGCAGCTTTCGGGTAGTGAAAGCTGTACCCTAAGAAGCATTCGGGATTGGAAACTTGCCACCAAAGTGTCACTCCTTGGGTCCTACAGCGGAGCTGGAAGGAAGCTGAGCAAGAAACTGGGCTGTAATTCACGGGGATGATGAGTCACTTGAGATGAAACCAGCAGTCAATACTTGACAAATTAACCTTCTCGGAGAAAAGTAAGTTTCTAATACACCTGCTCTAGACGAGAGTGTCAAGATTTAAGTAGGCACCAGATTTGCATAATACCCTTAAGATAAGCAGCACTACACCAAAGCCCTGCAACGCGTGAAAGATTTATTTCATGTCTCATACATTTCTGTATTCTAGAAGAGGCCATTCATCATTGTGCCAATATTTCAGAGATTTCACTGAAAGCTCCAACAGCTCTAGATTATCAGGGAATTATATATTTTTCCCCACTGAATAATCATTCCCAGAAGCCTCCTAGGAAAAAAAAAAAATCCCATTTTCACCATGTAGGCTAATGACACTGCAAGAGATGACATTCACTTCTAATTACTAACCAGTCAAAGGCATTGAAACCTCTCTTCTTGACCAGTTGAATGGATCTGTTCATCACCACTTAATTTCCAGTTCTATTTAGATACGCTCTCAACATCTTACAGACAGATCTTCATCAGTGCCCTGGCTATATAGGGCCTCTACAGAAAGAAAAAAACTCCAAGAGTTATTCCACCATCACTATAATGAGATTCCTCCAGATTCAGGGACCACAAGAATGGATGCTCCCATACACTCAGCCTTCTACTCACAGGTCCCATCCAGAGCCAGTGGCACAGACACAATTTGTGTGACTGAGACCCTACATCAACACAACCACGTCCTGGAAAACCCAGATTAATCCTCTCCTGAATGCAGGTCTCTGTGAAAACTCACTATTGCCTTCATTGGCATTGGACCTGCCTGACTGAGATAGACAAAACTTCCCTGGTGAGACTGATATATTGATCGATTCAGAAGTTACACAAAATCTATCCCATCTGGAAAGAACTCTGCATGCCATATTTTACCTTCGGTATTCTATGAATAACCTTTAAACCTCCAGCCTCTGCTTTGATACACATGTGGTTTAATTCATTCAGCTTTCCTTAAATAGGAAAGTGATTTTCAGGGTGCAGGGATCATGTCAGGCAGTGATGTTCAGAGTGGGAAAACCTTTTGATAAGGGGAAGGAGGTTACTGTATATCAAAATAACTGTACCATCACTGCTGGAATCACTGGAAGTTACTGCTGTGTTATTCATTTCCTCTGAATCTTCTGCTGCTTCTGCAAAGGGGCCCTTGGAAAAGCCTATTAAAGAAAGCATGCTTATACTTTACACAGATGCTGTCAAAGATCATGGACAGAAAGCGTGCACAAATCTCAATACCATGATCACTCTTAGCTGCAATACCCGTTAACGCTTGAAAACATCTTTGAAGAGTAGCAACCTAAATACACACAGTTACTGTAAGTAGGATGCCAATGCAGGGAACAGAATTACTTCAGGGACTTTCTTGCTCGAATGCTAAAAACGACCTCACTCATGCAGATCTTACGACCTCGCCACAAGACCACAGGTCTGCCTCTGCCACCCAACCCAATGACTCCTGTGCCCAGTTCCACCCGGATCCAACAGCAGCGCAGAGATATCAAAAGCATCACAGATACGATGACACGTGCCAAAAGACCCCACAAGACAGGTTGTGGCATAAGCCCAATCTTTATCAAGCACCAAAGAATCCCAATGAAAGACCAATATTTTGAATACTGCCAACTGCCAACATGGGAAATATCTCCTATAAAAGGCACCAAAAAACCCAGTCCCAAGACCTGGCTCTGCAGAAAAGGAGTGTTCTGCTGCTCACAAACCATTCTTTTTCTTTCCTTACTGCTTTTACATACACTGACACAGAGAAGACATAGCTAAACAGCTTTACCACCAACAAGTTCAGAGGGGCAACAGGACCCTCGGTCTGAGACTTCTGTGCTCTGGTCCATTATTCATCCCCAACCACCCTGGAGAGCTGCATTACTCCATCCCTCCCTCCCACGGCAGCTGTAACCAGCCCTGCACACCCTCCTCGTGGCACTGAGAATCAGAGAAGCAAACACCACCTGGTAAAGTCCATTTGCTGAAAAACACAGTCCCTGGTTCACCAAAGCTATTCACAAATCTGCAGCAAACCACTCCCAAAGCAGCAGTAGAGGAACGGCCGCGTTTTGCACAGTCACCTTCCACATGGAACCTGCCTGGTTTTGTCACAAGCTGAAATGTGTCTGAAAACACACAGAAATGGAGCAAACGGACCCAAACCAGAGCAGCCAGGCCCAGCACAGCCCCCAGCCCCAGCTCGATGACTTCATCTCCTCTCGCGGCTGCACAGATCCCAGCTGGGCCGGTTAGCGGGACAGCTGCGCACTGGTTTACAGTAGGAAGATTCTTTGGTAGAGCAACAGCTAGAAGTGTAATCATTTTTTAAATGAAAACCGATCCAAACCTGACAGGGATGCCAGCACAGATTGAGAATCCCAGAGGAGAGTCACTTGCTTGGGAGATTTCTGGAATTTCCTGCTTCTGGACCAATTAGAAATAGTATAAGATCATAATGATATATTCTGATGACAATGGGCCATGTCACTCATCATTTTGCTTTTGGCCTGAAGCTTGGAATTACAGACAAAATAATGGGAAGAAGAAATGTGGGGGTTTTTTTGCACTTATAAGGTTTTCTCAAAGACTCTTCAGGGAGATAAGAGTGTTGTTCTTCCATCTGTATTCTTTCACCCATCCCATCTTTATAGACCCTCACCTGGCAAATTACATATGTTTCTGGAACATGTTCTCAGGAATTTGAGTAAAGGATATTATAGTTATAAACGAGAACATCCGCACTGCCTGGCAGACAGTGCGTTCACTGTGTTCAAAAGAGAATAAATCACAGACATTTCAGAAAGCCCCAGGGAAAGAGAAAGAAAAAAAAAAGACAAAAATCAAGGGGACATTGATCCATACAGATTAAGTATTTTGCACCTTTAAAATTTCTGGGCACCTCGTAACCTTTCATATATCATCACGTCTGTGGGAGACAGGGAAGAACTGTTATCCCCACTGTTTGGATAGGGAACCAAGAGATGAGGAACATGGACTCAACACAAACCAAGATCTTCAATGTTGACTCTATAAACTCTCAATGGACACCTTCGCAGTGGGCAAGGCTTCCTCCCTTTGAGTTGTAGTGAAACTTAATGGGTACTAAATCTGTCATTGCCTCAGTTTCTGGGCTGGACGAGGTTCACGCTGACTAAGCTGCCGTTCCCCACCCATTGGATACTGCACATAGTTTCCAACTCTGACAATGCTGTGGTTCCTACCGCTGTACTATCCAAGCAAGGACTCAGGTCCCGTGTGCTTAGTACCGTACATTCATGTAACAAAAGTAAGGCTGTTCTTACAATTAGGGAAGCAATGAAAAATTTAAGCTGGAAGGGACCGCTGAAGGTATTCAGTCAAAACCCAAGCAGGGCTGTCTCCAAAGCCAGACTTGGTTGCTCAAAAATACTCAGATGGATGAAACAGCTCTGCTATAAGGAAAGGCTGAGAGAGTTGGAGTGCTCAGCCTGGAGAAGCTCTGGGGAGACCTTATTGCAGCCTTTCTATACTTTAAAGAGGTCAATAAGAAAGATGGGGACAGACCTTCTAGCAGGGCCTGTTGCAATAGCACAAGGGCTGATGGTTTTAAACTAAAGGAGGGATATTCAGGCCAGACATGAGGAAGAAATTGTTGCCCCTGAGGGTGGTGAGAGCCTGGCCCAGGTTGACCAGAGAGGTGGTGGATGAACCATCCCTGGAGACATCCCAGGCCAGGCTGGACGGGGCTCTGAGCAACCTGAGCTGGTGAAGATGTCCCTGCTCATGGCAGGGGTGGCACTGGGGGACCTGGGAAGGTCCCTTCAAACCAAACCATTCTATGATTTTATGATCTAACCTCACGGTGAGGAAAAAGGGATGATGCCCATAGGAAAGGTAGTGAAGAACTGGCCAAGGGAAGCCAACATCATTTATAAAGCCCATCCCTTGCCCATACCCGAGAGGCCCCGAGGGAAGCAAGTGCTGGGGAACGGGCTCCAGGCCAGATGAATTGTCCTGGCAGACCAGACGCAGCTCACGAGCCAGATACTGGGCAGCCCAGCTCGAGACTGTTAAACAGCAAAATCTCATCACTGCTCATGGTCCAACCAAGCTCACACGCAAGCCCTGGATCCCAAGCTCCTGACCCAAAATGTAGGCAGCAGGTTTTCAAAAGCTGGACCCAAGCCCATAACACAATTTTCCAGCTCTGGCCACCTTATTTCACTGGTGCTTTTGCATTTCTGATGTCAATATCATTTTAGGTAATAATATGTTTCAAGTCAATTCACTGTCTGGCCTTCATGCACATATAACGTCTGACAGGCAAATAAAGAAAAGGAACATATATTTGATAGATTTAAAAGCTGTTTCCATTTGGATTTCCTTTTAATGGAAACATTCTGTTGGTCTTTGGTTTTGTGGAAGTTGGGGGGTGCTGGATTTTTTAAATAGAACATAATTCAGGGGCCAAATTTGACTTAATGCGGTCCTGTCAATCCCTTGAAACACTGCCTTGGAAAACTGCAATTAAAAAAGTGTTTCAAAACAATAGGACAGACACTAAAGTGGAAAGGGTAGATTATTGAAATGGCCTCCAGCGCATTGCCTGCCTTTTTGCATGTTCTGCATGTTCTTTATATAACCATGCTTTTAAAATGTGTAGTGAATGAAAATACAGAAGCTTCATATGTAGAGATGTCATATGTTTCAAGAATAACCTATAAGTAGTCGCCATCCAGGACTCAAGAACAGTACTACCTACCTGGACTAAGAAATTCAAACCCATGAGCACATGTTGACCAAGCCAACGCAGGACATGTAACATAGCACTGATGGGAAAGCACAAGAATATTTACATGTGCATTTTTGCTGGATTCATTTCTCCGCAAGCATTTACCACAATTCTTACTGAAAACCTTGATTCTGATAGATCCATATTACAAGTATTTAGCACAGAGTAAAATGCCAGTGAGGTTGTTTCCTTCTCCCTTGTCCTCCCCATTGAATCACTGAGCAGAAGCTTTGCTGCTCCAAAGGATGGCAGAGCCAAAAATCCCTCAGCAACAAACACTCAAGTACCACCGAGAAACACCCAAGAAGGGCTCCAGCCAGTTTGCTCCATGCATGCCCACTCATGGGACAAACACAGAAATTAGCAGCAACAAGCTTGCCAGGAGCCAGTCCAACAAATTAGTGCAGGGAAAGAAGCAACTGAATTGTGCCACTCAGAAAGATTTCCAAATCTGCCCTGGGTTCTGTGTTATTCTTTGCTTATACTGACCTCTAAAGGTCATCGAATTAACTGTGTTAAACTTCTGGCATGATTCTTTCTGCTTCTTTTTCCCCTTATCTGATGTCATGTCTAAAAATCAATGAACACTTGCTACATTGTTAAGAAAAATGGAAAACTGGTAATACATTAAAGGTCTTTCACCAGTTCAGTTTTTAAATAAAAGACTTATGGAAGAAAATAAAAAGATGTCTAAGTCTGCTAGTACAAAAGTATCTGAAGGATCAAGACGGTAATATATGGTCTATCACACATCAAAACTGTGGACCTGGTCCCAGATTCACCTCTGTGTTACACCATTGGCTTCTAAGAAGAAACTCCAGGTGTTCAACAGTACAAGGAAGAATTAATCTGGCCCATAAATCACAACTTTCATCAGTAAATCTTCCTATTATAAAATTCCTGAAGCATGGGCTCACATAGACAGCTAGACCAGGGTATTTCAAGAGCTCCAAAAATGCTATCTGTACATTTTACCCTCAGGAGCCAAACCGTGACGAGATCCCTGCATGGCAGTTTGCAAAACACTTCAACAAAGCCGCTGGAGCTCCAGGACAAGCGCTGAGCTGGGGATCCCATCCCGGTGGACAAGAGGTGTCTTCAGGGCCAACACAGACACAGCTCCCTGCAAAACTCCAGAGCAAACTGGAGTCTCAACAGCTGAACCTCCCTCCAGGTCACAGAGTCCTGTCCTCATGAGGGTTTGCAAATGCATTTGCTACCAGCCATGAATAATTACCCATCTTAGCAAGAGTCAAGCTCTGCCCTAAGCAGGTGAGCAGAGAGAGCACAAGAGGGGACAAAGGTTTGTCCACACAGCTGAAATCTCAGTTCACATCCAGGTAACAGACGCTGGGATGCTCCATCAGCTCTCTGGATGCCCTTTTCAGTGTTACCGGCCTGAAGGGAAGAAAAACGAGGAATCAAAGAGCATTTACCCAAAGCAGCCATCACACAGGCAGGGATCAGCCGAGCTCTATGTGCACACACCACTCGGTACCACACACCTGACAGCAGCAGCCCAAACCTGGACGGCTGACCTGGGACATCCCAGTGCCTGTGATGGGTATAAAGCAGCTCCACAATCAACTGGAGCCACAACAACTTGTACTGGTGGAGCCAGGAACCAGCTCCCCAGAGAGGGGGTAAGTGGATAAAGCCACAGCCCGGTCTTGGTCAGCCCAGTGTCCCCCACAAGCAAACAACCTGGAAAAACTCAGGCAAATCCTTGAGGACACTTGAAAAAGAAAGGCAGGTCTCACAGGATTAAACAGAGGGCAAACTTATTCATATATAATGTCTCCAAAGTGGGACATCCAAATGAAACAAGCCATTCACTCAGCCTTAACCCCCCCGCCGCTCCGCCAAAGGAAAACAATCCCCCGAGCTCCCCTCCTGCAGCCAGAGCAGAACAAGAGCTCAGACAAAGCCGAGCAGACCAGGAGCCCCAGCGTCTGCCCACAAGTGCTTTGAACCCCTATTATTATTATTGTTATTTATAATCCCGCACACGTGGACATAAAGAAGCCGTCAGCCTCCCGGAGCCAGCCCCCTTGAGAGGATAAGCACCCCGCACTCGAAGGGTAAACACCGGCTCTTGAGCCCCACAAACCAGGCTGCCGTAAGCAGCCTGGCACTGAATTAGCCACTAATCGGATTAGGATAAATTGCTTTAAACTGACATTTAGGAGTGAAAGGGCCCCCACCGCCTCTATGGGGCAGAGCCCCGGGATTCAGGCAAACCTGACCACTGCAGCCTCACGCCCAAAGCATGAAGCGTTTGCCTTATTCCAGCCAGCAGTTTTAGTATCTTAATCACAGATGAAACAACTGTATTTAGGGGTTGAAGGAAGGGGAGGGAATGGGGTTAACCAGGCAGAGCAAGGGATGCTGCTCTCTCAAAGGCAAAACACAGCATGGTGGGGGAAAATGGCCATGGTATGAAGGTGGCAGAATATCGAGGGGACTGGGGACAGCCGGGCTGAGCCACAGCAAGGATGCCCTGGGCCCTGAAGGGTACGTGTTGGAGGGGGCAGAGGCAGCAGGGTCAGCGGTGCACATGGTAGGGCCTTGGAGATGTTCAACACCCAGCAAGCAGAGCAGACACCAGACCCTGCAAACCCCAGCAGAGACGCCCAAAGGACTGCACGCCTTGCCACCACACTGAACAGCTGCCTCAGCCCCCTTGATCTTGGCTTCACAAACACACATTATTTGAGAGCAAAACCAGCAAAGCCTGGTTTCCTACAGATCTTTTTTCCCCCGTATGATGCTTATTAAAGCCTGAACACACATCGCTTTTCCTCCCTGCAGCCATATCTTTCCACTACCCCATCACCTGCTTGGGTCCAAGAGCCCAACAGCTCTGGGACCTCACTCGCTCCATCAAACCTTGTTGCAGTCGGCCTGCAGTTCACAGGCTATTTTAGAGGGCTGCAAACAGACAGCAGCAGACTTGCAAACACACAACTATATAACCTTTGCTTCCTTAGGGGATGGAACAGAAAGAACAGCAAAAGATGAAAGCAGAGAGCTCAGCTGCTTTGTTGCTGGGTTTGAGTGTAACTGGGGACAATTCTGGAGAATTAAAGCCTTGGTGCTGTAAAAATGTAGTCAGGTATTGTAACTCCATGGATATATCCACGACAAAGACCAGAGAGGCTATCACAGGACAGATACCTGTCGCTCCCCCAAACCATCACCCATATGGTTAAACAAGCAAGTCACAAGCAAAAAGAACACGTCATTTTATTTCTAAATGCTAATCCTGCAGGCACTGTACCCTTAGCAAAATGCTCAAGTAAATCAGTCATTGGTAATCAGGCAAAACATGTAGTTGGAGATCCCTGGTAATTTGTCTGAGTACCAACCGCAGGATTGGGCTCCAACTGTTGTGACTTCCCTGGCAGATCGATGTCCTGGGCACCCCACAGCAAGGGCTTGAGTTGCCTTCCTCACCACAACCTCCCTTTGCAGAATTAGAAGGTTTATTTGTTCTAAGATAAAGTACGGTGACACATTAAAGATGCCCCCGTTTTCCCTCTTAGATCAGCTTGACATCTGGTTCAAAAATGTTATGAAACACTCTCTGAACCTGCTGTGGAATTGGATATTATGATATTTCACCAAGACATAGTTCGAGCGAACTTTCACCTCCAAGTGAAAGTTGGAGTGTTGAAAGTGAAAACAGACCATTCAGAGCCTTTCACTGGGACAGACCTTTCAGTGACACTGGATGTAGGGAAATAATTGCAGATGGTATTGTTGTGGGGGAAATATCACCTGCCATGAAATCTCACCCTGAGCGAACATTCAGTTGTTATAAGATCATATCATTGCGCTGCTTCACGGTAACACATTCAGGCTGCAGACTTGAGCGAGGTCATTCCACAGGAAACCCGCACACAACAGGGTTTTGTTCGTTTTGGTTAATGGCACCAGAACAGGGTGTGGAAAAAAAAAAGTAAGGCTATCAAAATATTTTTGCTACAGATAAAACAGCCTTCAGTGAAAGGGATTGTGTTTTTCATATACATTTACATGAAGAAATTTCAGGTTTCCAAAGGAGAAACAAAAGCGGCAGAAACGTGATGTTCAGTGGAGAAAGGTGCTTTTAAAAAACTACTGAAAAAACTTGGTATATAATTAACTAAAAAAAGAGAATTCTTGGCATTTTTGTTAAAATTTCTCACACATAACCCAACAATTTCTATGTTCCTTGTAAAAGCAGCTTGCTCAAAGGCCCTGGATGACTCAGGATCTCCACCTTTCAGTGGAAGGAATCTGGAAACCATGTTTTCTCCGCACAGATGTGTCAAAACACAAGAGTGATGCTTATGAAAACCACGCAGGTCTGAGCTTGGCAACCTGCTGCCTTTGCAGCCTTTATAGCACTGAGAAGAAATGTTCAGGTAATGACTACAAGCCAAACCCTCCTTCCCCTCAGGTAAGGAAGCAACTTGACATGGGAAAAATCAACACGGGAAAATTAGAACCAGGCCGTGCCCTAAGCCTTCCTTCTCCTACATCTGCATTTCCAAGTCCTGTTTTCATAACTCAAAAAGATTGGAGCCACCTGCTTTCCAGGTGCTGGAGGTAGAAGCCTTGAGATACAGTCGTTTGTGATGGACACTGAGTGGCATCTCCCGCCACGGGACGTGGCCACGGCTGGAACTGCAGGTACGGCCACGGTTATCTGCAGGGACCCAGACACGCGTGGAAAGCGAGAGGATGCTGGGTTTGTTCTGGTAAGGGTCTGGAGAAATAGCAGCGCAAACCTGTAGTCCACAGTGAGTGTGAAATCCAGGGTACCATGGGGTTTGTCCATGATCAAAGCCACTCCGTGCAAACTCCACTTCGAACCGACACAAGCAGAATAGAAGCAAAGAGTCTGTTCAAGTCCTTGCTACGATAACCACTAAGGTTTCCTTCAAA
The DNA here is from genome assembly GCF_037038585.1 of Patagioenas fasciata. NCBI lineage: Eukaryota > Metazoa > Chordata > Aves > Columbiformes > Columbidae > Patagioenas > Patagioenas fasciata. Next base: position 8,649,412 of record NC_092537.1, on the reverse strand, counting down.
TCTGTTTCTCTGATAATTTTTTGAAATAGCCTAACTAGTAATACCCCTCCCAATAAAAAGAAACTCTTAAAAATATTTTACAACCTGCTAACAGCTAAAGAAACAGCCCAAAACAATGTCTCCACAAATGCAGACGACTGTGCTTTTAATTAACATTCACAACTTTTTTTATTGAAGGCGGTGAACTATAATGAGTTCATTCATTCACAGGAGTCGGCTCAACCTGCGCTGCCTCCATCATCCAACCTCCTCGGGATAATAATGGCACCATTCACACCCCAACACCTTCACTTCCACCGCACAGCATCACGCAGTGAGGAGGGATGAAGCCCTTGATGGAACTAAGTGAAACCGGGAAATATTTTTGTGACTTGGGCGTCATCCTTAGGACTGAGTCTCTGGGAAACCTTGCTCTGCATGGAAGTGGTGAGAAACAGCAAAGTACCCCAAAGGAGTTGTAACACGGGACAACAAATCCTCCAACAGCCCCCATCTGCATCTTTGAAATGAGCAGGCACGCAGGGCACATCCCTCGGGCACAGTAGCACACGCAAAAACGATGGGAAAGCTGAACAAGTGCCCCTCCCTGTCACTCACTCACCAGGGAGTCTTTAGATGCCTCTTGCTACTGCTTTTTTAATTTGTGGGTGAGTTTAATGGCCACAGGAGGAGCTGGCTGGACAAAGGTACCTCCTCGACATCACATTTGTCCTTGCTCCCATGTCTCAGCTCATCTGCAACAACACCCGGCCTCTCTGAACCCTCCCAGGGCTGTCACGCAGCTTTGGGAGATAAAACACCTTCAGATGAGCCCAGAAGCAGAGACAAACAATTGCTGACATGCTACAGATGCTCAACAAGAGGATGGAGAACTAAAGTGTTAAAATAAACCTCCTAAACTGAAGATGGTCTCAGGTCCTCCAAACACTGTTTGCAAATCCAGCCTAGCAGTTACTGAGACCAGAGGCTCCTCAGCCCCTCCGAGCCCTTGCCAGGACTCAAACAACATGATTAAGCTGATGCACATTGACCTCTGCAGTCAGACATCACCAGCTTTATAAGAATGGGTATCTTTCTTAACTCAGCGTGGTTGCAACCATATGGCCTAATGATAGAAGACAAGCAATAGCTCTGCAGGAGGGTTTGAGGGCAGGAAAGCTTACCTGTGTTTTCCAGCTATGTCAGGTGGACAAATAAAGGCTCTCTCCAGCCTGAGCTTGGCCTAACCAGTAAGTCAGGAGTCCTCTTCATGCCTACCTTCTTCTCTGCTTCTCCCTATAGTGGCTGGAAAGCATCTTTGTATATGATGGTGTGTATATACAAGGGATGAGTTTCAAATAATAATTTAAAAAAAAGATACTAGACTCTTCCACAGCAAAAACCCAAAGAGACTCTGTGTATGAAGTGTCCTGACAAGCCTTGTAAAACTAGCATTTAAAGAAGCACATTTCACAGACAGCATCCTGACTAAGACAGAAAGCTCCTAGAGTTTAAACACAAGAGCAACAGAGCTTGAATTAAAACTTCCTAGGTAAGGCTGTAACGGGCCCAAAAATTCCCCTGAGCTCAGGTGAGAGTGGGACCTGCAGTAGCAAACTGCTCAGAACTGCATTTCCATATCAGAGCGACGGTCAGTCTGGTGGTAACCTACTGCTCCACCTCCTGTATCCACCATGGGCAAATATTTGAAGGAAGTTAAAAAGGTTTCTGAAATGCCACCAGCAATCTGCGCATCTCTCAATTTCTAACCAGAGTGAGAGAAAACTGCCAGCCACAAGAGGTACACAAAACATGGGCAAATCCTGAGGGAAAGAGCTGATTGCAGGACGTGGGACTCTGTGTCACCCCAGCACGGCTGGTGAGCCCCCTTCCTCAGAAGGACCAGCACAGTGGCATCAGGATTATGTCGCACTTTATCAGCACTAAACCACTTGGACAGAGAGGAGAAAGGAAAAAAAGACTCTGAGTCTGAGCCTCCTGCAGGTGTGATTTGTGCTGAGGACGCCAACAAGAGGCACAGGGTTTGCTGTGTTATGTAGCCAAGGTAAACAAGACACAGCAAGGTCCAATTCTGACCCCCTCAGGATCTCATAAACCAGCCTCTGGGAGCTGGGGGGGGGGCACGTTAGTCCTAATTGTGTCTTGTTTAACTTGGCTCTTTGAACAGCAAAGCTTTTTCAGGCTTGGCTAGAGCCACCAATCTCACACCTTGGTGGGACTTACTTCTTCTCTTGGATTGGCAATTAAAAAAAGATCCCTAATGTTGATACATGCTAAATGGTTTTGATCAAAACCCACTTACTTTTACAAGAAGTAGTCAGGATGACGTGTCGAGAGCCTCTGCCCAGTGCATTAGGGAGAAGCACACTCCAAGGGTGAGATCCTCCCTCTCATGCTCCTTTAAAGTTCCACTGACTGCTGTTACTTTTCTCCGGACTTTCCCCTCCTGACCAGCAGCAGAACACAGATGCACACACTCTGCAAACACGGGTATAAATCCCAACAGCCTCATTCCTCATCGCAGCCACCAACATGCAAAGTGAGCCAGGGAGAGCTGCTCAAGGAAGCAGCATCCAACACCCACATTGGGGCCAGTCCAGCAATTTCCATGACCGGCAAGAAGCGAACAATTGGTGTTTTTCATGCAGGCTTAACCTTGCACAAAACACGCTCCAAAGTAGCTGGATCAGTCCCACGTTGAACCCAAGCGGAGAAGCCCCACGGAAGAACTCCTTTGCGTTTGCTTGCCCACCAACCACATCAGCAAGCCCAGGGATGCTGAAGCCTCCACAGCAGCCTGGAAGCTCTGTAAAGTGTAATACATGAAGCTCCTGGCACTGAGTATCTCCCAGATCAGCCTTTCCTTCTGGTTTCCCTCCACATTTCTTATTTTGACCCAGTGGGGTGAGCACAACCATGCAGAACTGGCCTCAGCTTAACAAACAGAGGATGAGGCGTGACATCGTCAAACTTCCAAAAGGGATTTGTTAGTTTGGAACAGAGATGAAGAAAACTAAGGTGGAAAAGACAAACCAGGGGTTCAGTCCTTCCTCCCACACACTTAATGTTAAAACCACAATGTTCACAACCTCTGTGCCGGGGCAGATTGGCTCTTGCCGGCTCATCTCCAGCCCTGTTCGCTCCAGAAACACCCCAAGTTGTTACTGCCCTGCTGACAAGCAGGCAGGGATTAGGGACCTCAGCACAGCACTTCATCTACATTTTAGTCTGTTACTGACAAGGTTAGAGCTGATTTGATGGCCTCGAGGTCTGCTGCTCCCCTCCTCGCATCCCCTAAGTGACTCTGTAACCCTATTCCCCCCTCACCTGCAGGTTACCCAACTAAATCTCATCCTCCCCTGCCCATGGGGGCTCCTTCCCCCATCCCTCTCTTCTGCAAGAGACAACTCCTCCAGCCTTCCACAATTTCCCTTTGCAGTTGTACCTAACGCCTGTTTCAGAAGAGAGAAACTGGGGATAAACCCTCCCTTTTTTACCTACAGCGAAAGAAACCATCACCTGCACGGTTTGTGGTGTGCTGCATGCAGAGGCAGCTCAGAAACACAGTTTTCCCTAAAATAAGAAATAACAACAACAACAACAAAAAAAACCACACCACAAAACCCATGAGCTGCTCAATGCATTGCAGGTTCCTGTCTGATCCGATCTTCTCAAAACCTTCTCAGCCCTGCCAAGTCTCAAGCATCTTCTTCTGGCATGTATGTCTTGGATTATTCATTTCACAAGGGAGTTCACTGCCTTTTTCTAGTTTCCACGTCCTTTTCTTATTTCTGTTCTGTATTTCCAGCACCTTTTGATCAGTTACCACACTGAACACAAGAAATGGCAACTGGATAAATCAACAGCACATCTTGTCCAGTTATCCCCCATTATAACCATGTCCAGATGCTTCACTGGAAGTTGCAAGAAAGCCCCCTGGGGATAGTTATCATATTTAAAACTTATCCACTCCACTCCCCCTGTTATCAAGTTGTAATATTCCCCCTTTTAGCATCAAATACATATGTAATTTACAATGCACATGGCCCTCATCCCAAAATAGCAGAGAAGATGCAAAGTTGGACATCTGCAGTTATCTACAGACTAGACAAACACGACACAAAGCTGGGGTCAAAACACAAGAAAACCTGTGGCATGAGAGAACGCAAGTTCTAGTCCACACAGTATAACCCCGTTCCTAACCTTTTCCAGCATCTAGATTTGTCTGGACCTGCTCCACTGGAATTTCTTTTCAAAAGTTTGCAGGTAGAACTGTACCTGGGGTTCCCAGATGGCACGGCCACCATGTACCATGACATTGGCGCTTCCGCATCGCTGTTGGGACAACTACTGCATTTCTGATCATGTCAGTGTCTTGAAGGCATCTGTGATTAATTTACAAACATAGTTCCTTCACTTCTGTCAATGACAAGCAGTCAGCCTCCAATTTACAGGAAAAATTCCTGATATTAATCAGATTAATCACCTTGCACTTACATGTCAAACCACTTCTATTGCTCCACTTCTCCCATCCTCCTCCTCTGTTGATGCCTCCCCAACAGTGCATCACCAGCACACACCTTCTCTCCGCAACAGCTTCACTAATGGAAATATTGAATTAGCCATATGGAAATATTTTATTAGCCATAAAACCCACTTCACAAGACGCCACCTCAACATCTTTTGTCCTGAGAGCTTTCCTATCAAACCAAATCTGTCACGTGTCCTTCAAGACGTTCTCTTTAAACCAACCTTAAAATCTTGCCTTAATCCCTGTTTCCTATAACGAATCAGTAATTTCCTATGTGTTACAACAAATGCTTGGACAACCACGGATAAGATGCCTTTTTCTAGACAAAGAAAAGGTAGCGTAGCTTACAAAGGTGCTAAATTGCACCTAAATTGAAGCTGCATCCCATTGCACTTCCCCTGCCCTTATGTCTTTAACAATCCTTTCTCCCAGATTCATTGCAAAGCTTTTCCTGCTATTCAGGTCGAACGCAGAGGTCTATAGTTACCCATTACCACTAACTCTTTTGTTACAATCACTATAAAAACACAATTAAAGCTGGATTATGGTATGCTTATGCGGAACAATATCTTAATCCACAAATGGTCCTGTGGAAGCCACATTTGGAGTCAGATCCTAGCTGGTGCAAATAAGAAAACTGGAATTGAGCCCAGAGGAGATTAATACAACAGTACCTCGCTAATTCACGCTAAAGGCGAGGAAACCACGTTGAATATTTCACACTAAAAGCAGTAAGAGAAGTACAAATAAATGCATCACAAAATACTTTCCTTTTCCATTTCAAGTAGCTATCTCTGAGCAAACATCATGGTGCACTGAAATGAGAGGAGCATGCTATATATAGCTAACGAAATCTTTCTAACACTAGACATGGCTACAGCATCTGTTACTAAATCTCTGCTGAGGAGTGCAGATAGACCACCAGGTTCCTCGAGAGCTTATAAGAAATGCCATTTATTGAATTGAAGCTTTGTCAGCTTCTATTGTACATAAACACAACATTAAATTGAGGCTTAATATTTACTGCTCTGTCATCTCAGCAGGCAATTATCATCAGTGCCTGAGGCCAGATCCTCAGTTGACGTAAAATACTAGAGCACCCTGATTTCATTGACTGCCCCTATTACTCTTCAGCATACTTCCAATCAACACAAAGGAAATTATGCCCGAGGCATGGCTGCAAGGCTCAGAACCCAATCTGCATCCAAAGGATGGCCTGTTCGAGGAGATTATCACCTTAAAAACACTTCAGCATCTTCCACATGCTGAGCATCAATCCCAGAGAACAAGTCAGTGGGAGCCTCTTGCTGCATGTGCCCCATACACTCGCTGCCCATGACCTAACGCAAAGCTTTGCAGGTAAAGCAGAATATACCCTGCAGCAAAGCTATAACTCTCTCCCACCAGAAAATGTGACAGCTTTCCTTAAGCTGTGGGTCCTTCAGGCCCAGTACAGAGGGAAAACAGAGAAAGGCTGATTATGTTTCCCAGGCCAGCCCAGGCACAGGGAACAGCCCTCCCCAGCCTTGCAGCAGTGGGACAGACACCGCATCACCCCAAGACATGAAGCTCCGAGTTTAAGATCCTTCTGGGGACAGAGAGGGAGGCTGTAAGACGATGTGGAGCAGAGCTGGAGACCCGGGGACTTTGCACCTTGGACCATCCCAGCACAAAGCAGCACAGGTGACTTTCCAACAGGAATCAGCCAGTCCCTCCTATCACAAAAAGGACTGTATTTGTGCAGCTGAGAGAATTAGCTCAAACTAAGCACAGCATTCATTTCTGAGGCTGATTCTTGCTTTTGCAAAGCCTTGTACAAGAGGAGCAGGAAACTCAAGGCCACAGGTAGGTTGTTGCATCCACGGAGGCACGAAGCCAGTAGCAGTATTCACTTAATGCAGGAGGCCCACAGCGAAACATCTAGTCCCTGACAATACCTTCTGGGTACCTAGCTATCTTTCATCATCACGGTGTTGAGCAATAACAGTCAATAACTTCTTGGCATCTTGGAGAATATCCATCTGCACTTTGCTTTCTAGTGACTTATAAAATTTCTGCCTCGCAGGACCCCATCCATTTCTTGTGCCGGTTCTCCCTTCAATTTCACACTCAATTAAGTCCCCAGATCAAGTCTTAGGATGGATTGCTCACTAGACCAGCAGCCAGAATTGATGTCGTATCTAAATGATGAGGCCTGAGGTTAAAAAAAAAAAAAAAAAAAGGAGTGATAACAAGAGAGAGGGAGGGAAAGAAGAGGGGAAGAAGGAAAGCTGCTTTTATTTCAGGGTTAAAAGCTTAATCTTCTACTAAAACGGTATCACATGAGAAGGAAAGAGTCTCTTATCCATGTGATACTGCTGACCCAGGCTTGGTTTAGAAGCTATAATATCATTTCAAGAGAAAATTATGTCGCCAAGTAACTCTTCTTCAGAGGCAATTAAAAGGAAACAGGACTCAGAAGGAAGACAGCGCGGGATGGCACAGGGGGACTGAGCAGTACTCATCTGCAGAGGAGACGTGCTGAGCCTCTGATGAGAACAGTGCAGAACCAGACACCAGTCATGGGGGAGCCTACAGGGGCTCAGTGTGATGAGGTGCTCAAAAGCTTGGGTGTTTCCTCTGAGCTTTCTCCAGATTCCTTGATTTAGGCTGAACAGGGCTGAAAACCTCACGAGCTAAACCCTTCTTGGGAGATTTCTGGAAGTTCCTGTTCTTCTTGGAAGTATCACAAGAGGGCTTAGTTTTATTGCTGCTATTTGGCATTTCAATTTCTAGTACGGTCAAACCCAGGAAGGCCAAAGGCAATGAGAGAGCAGAGCTAACAACATTTTTTGAGCATTGTAAAAGGCTGAATTTGGGTTCACACTAATAGCGTTTTAGGCCAGCCTTATTCTAGGTTCATACAAGCAGGTCTTCATAGTAAGAAAAAAATATTAAGCCTTATCAGGATCAATTCAGCCAAATAAGAAGGCATCTTCCAAAATACCTCAAAGACCCTGGTAGCTTGTTGCTGGATAAGGAAACAAGAAGTGTATGGGTTTCCAAAGTCCTTTGTTTGACTGTGTAAACAAACTTGTACACGCACAGTATCTGTCTGGGACAATTTGACTTCAGGCCATCATTTACGGAACAAAGCTCTATTAATACAATAGCTGACTGAAGAAGTTCCTCCACTAACAACTCTCAGTCTGCTCTCAGTTTTTCATTTATTTGCTCAGCTCCCCTCTAACATCCTAGATATTATAGATGGGATAACACACTGCAAACACTCATCATTACCCATGACACATCACTTGCTTCTTCATCCTTTGCACCTTTGTCAACTTCATCTACTGAAACGTCAAAACAGCAAATTTGGAGTCCTTTGGCACACAAGGTCTGCTGGTTTGACACATGGCCAGAGCACGTTCCTTGCCCCAAAGTAAGGCTACAGACTACAATACTATTACTTCCCATGGACAGGCACGGTCAGTGGGAGATGTGCAGATGAAAAAAAGCAGATGTGCAGATGAAAAAAAGCAGAGAGTTGTTTGTTTGCACACGTACCAAAGCCAGGCTGGTGCAGCAGCCATGTTCCATCAGCTGCCTCCTCCGCCACAGCCCCAGCTCCTGCAGAAGTCGTACATTGGAGCCATTTTATCACAGGTCATAAAAGGCTTTGACAGAACCTAGATATTTGTTTTTCCTCGAAAACAGTGAAGCCTAGAAATACACCAAATTAAAAAAACACAAATGTGTCCCCAAACTGTGTAATATTAATATTCGTTGCATTTTCCATATGAAGGCAACTGGCAGGAGTCCCCAGCAGAGATTCCATCAGGGGATGGTTCTAGCATCAAGCAAACCCCATCGCAGCTATTATCCAGGAGAAACGCTCTGATCCCAGCAACACGAGTTATTTACATGACAGCTGAAGAACACAACATGAACTGCACACAGTCCCTGCGCTAACAATGCAGGAAGCTGTGGGTAAACCCAGGTAATAACGCCACAGAGCCACTACAATTATTTGCAAGAGGCCCGAGTGTGGCCTCACATCCCCACTCAGTTGGGGTCAAACAGGCATCGATCAGCACTGCACAGCCAAGATTCCCTGAAGCTACGAGCAAGAATCTGATGCTGCATGCAATTCCCCTACAATACACTGCACTTTAACTGCACTCACACATCCAAGGAGCTGTGTGCTCATTATTTTATTTGCTTACCCATTTCTACAGGGAGGGGGAGGCTTCCCCGCAAGCCATCACCTTTATATCCTGATATGTGGTTTTTGTGAGAGCAATTTTGGATTGTGCCTCAAACAATGATTCTCACCGTTACGCTTGCTCTTTTGTCTCCTTGGACACATTGGCAAATTCGCTTCAAACCAAGGCATGAATTTAGCAGGGTACGAAGGGAGCAGTTAGTGCAGGGAGACAGCTGGAGATGGAAGGCGTGTGGTGCATCGCAGTTTTTGATTGTTTCTGCTGTCAGAAAACAACTGAAGTACAGTAGCTCATAATATTTCCTGCACATAAAATCCTAATCATAGCCTGCATGGGATCCATCCATTAGCAAAGCAAAGATTTTCCCAAGTTCTGTATTAGATTGAAAGCAGGCATCCACAGGATTTTGTCTTGTCCCACCTGCCTGCATGGAAAGCTTTCACTCAGCCAGTCTGTTCTTTGTTCCTATCAAGAATTCACACCTCATTCCAATCTGCCTTCAGAAAAGAAACATTTCAAAGGTCCCAAATAAGCTTTCTTTTGTTTTTAGACTGTAACAGTTCACACTGCCATAGCAATTCTAACCAGAAGATAAGAACATCATCTTCACACCCTGCTGAGTGCTTCACATTTTCAGTGTAAAAGATTCAAGGACACCTGCCTACATACTTGGGTACATACCTCTCTCACTTCAGTACGAACCTAAATTTAAGAACATGCAAATAAGACTATCTACATTTGCTGAAAAACTTGGACCCAACGCAGACACCTAAATATTGTAGCGAAACAACTTGCTGCAGCCGTGGAAGAGACAGGATTGAATCCCATCTGGTGGAGAAGTGGATTGAACAGTCCTCCCTGAATTCCACAGATGCTGGGTATGAAGGAAACGTGCCTCCATAATATATCCAATATCTAATTCTTTTGGTTCCAGGCAGCACTCTGAAGAAGTAAAAAGTCGCCACAGGCAGCCCTTTGGGTACAAAGCCCACATCAAAGTTGCAGCGAGGCTTGTTGTCTTACACAGGCTCACTCCAATCCCAGGCTGTGCACAAGGCTGTTGTGAAGTCAAGAATGAAACCAAAACCACCAACCTGCAATGGAGCAAACCTGCCCTAACACAAGCAAAACTCGGGCTGAAGTGAGAGCTGAGCTGCAGGACTGAGAAACCCCTGAGGAGCTGCTGCTGTTTGATGTACCTGAGATCTCTGCTGAACTTATACCCAAGCAGAAGATTACAGAGGTCACACTGGGTAGATGAGTCCAGTTGGTATTTTGAGAACCCAAAATCTGAGAAGAGCCAAGTATAGATGTACAAGAATCAATCACAGCCACAAATCCAAGCATTTGAACACGCAACCAGCTTTATTGTGGTTCATAAATCAAGAAGGGAGAAGAAAAATCTTTTCACAGAAGATGTTCTTTTGGATTCAAAACAAAAACAAGCAAAAAAACCACACAGAGCAAGTTTTGTGTCTCAAATTGAACTTTTTGAGCATATGCTGATGCAAAGGATGGGAGGAATCTTTCTGTTTTCACTATTTTACCCAGGTAGCCATTTCACAGAACTGGCACAGGGGATTACAGAGGTGGCCTGTGAGCCCGGAGGAAAGAAGAACCACGGGAGGGTTTGAAGAAGGACTCTTCTTAGCACAGACCAGGAAACAGCCTCTTTTTTCTCGGATAGACACATCTTTCAGCTTTACGATTAAAAAAGTAGGATTCTGCAGTAAGACCAATGGACATTAACATCGGTGGGATCCTCTCTCTCCAAATATTTGCTCTTGTTGCTAAATACGTTGGAATGCAAGACACCTGCTGGTTATGGAAGTGCTTGGCAGTGCCATGTTCAGCCAGAGCTGCAGGAGGAGTCAGCCAGGACCACGAGCACCCGAGGTCTGGAAAGCATCGGTGTCACCGGAGCATCTCTCCTGGGCAGGCAATGACAGACTGGCAGCACTGCACGGGAGAGCTCATCCATCACCACAACCACCACTCTGCGGTGTCAAATCCTCTGCTTTCTGGTGAGGCTCCTCCTGTTCTCCACCGAGAGTCCCCTCTCCTGCTGATGGCAATACAGCTAACAAAGAAATCTATTCCATGTTTCAAAATATATTCACTTCGGTCAAGTTTTCTGCCCAGCAAGAAAAGACAACATCATGGGGTTTGTTCCAACACCTCGAGAGAAGTGATTCAACTGCCCATATGTTCACGCTAATAGAACTTTTTTTGCTTCAAAAATGTTAATCTATTTTAAAGGTCACCTTTATTTTGAAAAAAAAAATTCTTCATGAAAGGTTTCAGAGTGCCTTTGACACTGGATTACATCATGTTTTCTCTGACATCTGAGTCACAAAATGCTCAGAGCGGGATTTCCAAGCCTTGTCTTTATTTTCTGTTCCCATGAACTCCACTCCCACTGCGATCAATAGGATTATTGCCACAGGCTTCAACAGGAGAAAGGCTGGCAAATGCTGAACACATCTGAAAGCCCTAACCTCAAAGTCAATATTTTCCAGGCAAGAAAACAGCGCTTTGGTTATCAATGAATATGTCAAACAAGAGGCCCATTATGAACAAAGCAGGCTGGGAAACAATCCCAAAAGAAAGAAAGGAAAGAAATAATACTATAATGTAACATCTTCCCGACAGTCTATGGCGGTTTATTGTGATTAATATGAGCTGGTTTAAGGTGCCTGTTAAGTAAATCAAGAATTAGAGCAGTATTTCCAAGTATCTACACAAGAAGGATGAAAGGGATGCCATAAGGCTATTGTAGTCTCCTGCTTCTACCCCAAAGCAGGATCAAATGTGCTTTGGTCTTTCCTGCTCAATGCATCCCAAACAGCTACTAAACACCTTCAGCTGTTCCATGCCTCTTCCAAACTCCTCCAAAGCTTTCCTGCCTTCATTGCCGGACAATGCTACCAGTTACAGCCCCTCCTGTAATGCAAACGTAGAGCAACACGATCGAGAACTCCTCCCGATTCTCTTTACAACAGCTTTTGCACTCATGAAGTTTGTTCCTCCCATCTCCTGCAAATTAAAACACCAGAATTTCTTCTCTTTTTATAGTCCACATTTTCCCAGGTCTTCCTATGAGCTTACCTGCAGACATTGTGGAGGAGCAGAATGAACCCCTGACCATCAAGCCTTGCTCAAAAAAAACACTGCAGTGTTCAAAGCCGAACTCCTTATACCAGCAAACTCCTTACACCAGTATTTCCTTTGATTTTCAGGGCTCAGCTCAGTCTTTGAGGTAAAAATTACTGTGAGAGGGATCACGCAGAGATCTCACTATTTCTCCTTCAGTTTTAGCTACAGCCAGGACATCTACTCTTTGAACTGTTTCAAAGAAGATGGGTCCATCCAGAGCGGTACCTGCAGTTTCGTGATTCCATATGAAAAAGTAAGGACATTTCTGATGCCATTTAAACATTTCACAAATTGTACAAAACTTTTCGGTCAGCATAAAACCAGCCAGGCCCGGAAGTGCACGATGGCATCAGGATCAGTGCAACTCAGAGCCCAGGGCTGCACGCTGGTACTTAAATGGAAGATTCTTTCAGAGCAGTATTAAGGTTTAGGACTTATAACTGAAGAGCTCTAATCCTTTCCAGTAGAGGCCAATGGTGCATGTAAGAGTATTAAGCTTGGTATACATTAAATCCTAAACATTTCCAAGTTGCAAGCAGAAATAGATCACAATCAAAGCCTGCAATTCAAATGTGCTCACTTGAATGAGCTCAAAATCCAGGGTCTGATTTCAGCAGAACTCTTCTCCATACATCCTGAGCTCCAGATCTGGACTGGAGATATTAAATAGCAGACTCCGTCCTTATCTTCAGCCCATCTGAAGATCAAAGAGAATTAGAAACAAAAAGCATTCCAAGGCATTGAACTGATACATTTGTAATGAGTTTCTCCTATTATTCCACACAGTTGGGATTTTTTGGGGGGGAAGGAAGGAGATTTTGGCAGCCGGCTAAGAAGCGAAGATGGAAGCACATTTTAACACATTTGAATACTAATTTCCTTCCCTCCTCTCCCACTTTCTGCTCAACAAAACCACTGAACAGATCCATGAAATTACAGGAGATACAAATCCTTTATCCACAGTTTGCAGTTGTTGACATGCAAGACCTTTAATATGTAAATAAATTGAGCTGGGTATTTTTTTCTCTTCAAAGCAGCATTGCTCAACAGATAAACAGCAACAATGCAGCCCGTGTGATGGCCCAAATAATGAGCTCCCGCGAGCGGAGGATCTTCTTGCAGCACCTCTTCAAGCCTAACTCGGATGGGGAGCAAGAGGGAAGGGGCTGCTCCTCAGCTGTGGGCAAAGAGAAGGAAATTCAACTTCAAATCACCTGCCATTTTGAAAATTATGTCCCTTGATCATGACTTAGTGTCAAGGCAGATGATGAGGGGTGAAGCAAGGAATGAATGAGGGAAAGAGAGCAGAGAGAGAGGGAGAGAGAGAGGAAGAAAAGGAGATTCTCCAGAGGCTTACGAGAATCGTGCCGGTGAAGAGACTGCACACACGCCACCTCCTTCTCAAAGTCTGCGTTTTGCCAAAAAAATAAAAAGACCCTGATCCCTAGAAATGTTCCTGTCTGCTGGCTCCGAGAGATAAGGAAGCGATATTTCACAGTCTGACACTAATCATATTTGGGCATATTAAGTAAGGACGGTGCAGGGGTTTTCTTTGCAGCACTCATATCCCGAGTTCAAAGCAAGAGCTCGTTACTGTGCCTAAAAAATCCTCTTAACTCAAAAACACGAGACAAAGAGGGAAGAGAAAAAAGAAAGGGAGGGAGGTGTTTGGGTGGAGGGGGAGAAGTATCATTATCTTTGTACGGTTCTCCCATCCCAGCCAGTGACGTCTGCTGCAATATTTTATGACGGGGAGCAGGGACAGGACACACGGGGACACAGATGGGACAGCACAACATTTGTCTTTTCCTCATCCATGAAAACAGACCAGAAGACTTGCTAAAACAATATTCCATGGCTGTGGTTTACACATCCCAGACTTCGCTCCACCTAAAGGTACAACGGCCACTGCAGAGCCAGCTCCTGGGGTGAAATCAGTGGAATTATCCCCATCGGAGACCCGGCCCCGTTTGCTCCTGCGGCAGGAAATTGCTCACCTGGTTCAGCCCATCCCATGATCAACCAGTCTTCAGCATCTCCCCAGGCGGCTTCACCGCATTTCAGCTTTGGCTCACACGGTATGAAGCCGACCAGAAAGAAAACACCTCTGACAACTCCGGTTCATCAGACGAAGGTGTTACCAAACGTAGCCCAAAACAACAGTCCTCACTAAGCCCGGCCCATCAGTTTGTGCCGCATCTCGGTGACGGTCAAAGCGCTTGGCTCAACTAGATCCCATCTGCAGGGCTCAGCAACAGATGAGCCAGGACAGCCCAAGAATGTAAAAGTTTCAGCAAATGGTATATTAAAAAACTGAATCAGTTTGGAAGAGAGCCAGGGAGGTCACTATGTTGAACCTCAGCATTATCCAGAATGAATGTTTCAACTCTCTTTTTGCCAAATTATAATTTTAGTTGGAGACTAACCTACTTTTAATGAAGAAGATGCAATAACCCCCATTTGAACTTTGATTTGTTCCACCAATGACAATTCCCACATATTTAATTTTTATTCTGCCAAGCAAGCAAAAATATACCCCAGACTGCTGCTTGCAGCATGAGGTAAAGCTACCACAAGAAAAGGACTTGCCACAAGTCTTCCCCACACCTCCCAAGCTCTTCTGAACACTTCAGACTAAGTCCTGCAGGCTGATCCAATTGTGGAATAGCTCTGCTAACCCTGGAGCTGCTCAAAGAAACCATTCATTTCACTGGGATGAAACAGCTACAGCACAGCCATTGTAGGAGCAGCACAGTAGGGCTGGGATCCTCAAACAGTGCATTATCAAGGAGAAGAAAAATGATCAGGACTGAAGCTGAGCAAAAAAATCCCACTGGTCTCTGGGGAGATATGCAAGAAAATGCTGAGAGGTGGAAGCGGATTTATTTTTTTCTTACAATCGCTATCTTTTAAGCATTCACACGACACTACCCATCAGCATGTCTGGAGAGCGGCATCAAAATTTGCTTTCACGTGCTAAACATCGAGGGGGTTTCACCTGAACCACCACCCGGGAGCTGGTTCTGCTGCCCAGGGCAGCTCCGTCCTGCTCCTCAATGGAAATGTGGACATTTGCGGCTATACATCGGGATTTAACATATGCCCTGGTCAATCTAGGCTAATCCAGCAACACAACATCCTCCCCAGAGCCCATGCTGCTCATTCCCATAAATACAGGTGTGCAGCAAATCACTCTAAAAGGTACAACTTATTTTTTCCCCAATGGTAAAACAACCCACTACTACAGTTGGCTTATTACACTGTACAGTGCCACTCACACTGATTACTCTCAATCTAAAGGGTCAGCATTTCCCACACTGGCTGCCCTCATTCCAAAGAACCCAGGAAAAGCAAATTTTCAGGTTAGAAAAGTCTTTGGTTTTATGTTTTCACTTCCCAGAGAAAAAGCCCTATGCCTACAATAAAATCATCGTGTACAGTCCTATTGCTCTACAGGAGACACGGCCCCAGCTGACTACCAGCCAGGCCAAAAGTCACAGGAACAACAGAGTATTATTAAACCTGCTGGAGGATTGAAAAATTGGGGGAGCCTGCAGTTATGCAAAACATCACCAATTTCATATGGCCAAACACCAGAAGGCCACCAGTGGTTTCTTGGTCCAATCCCACACGGAAGAGAATATTCCTGTTTGCTTCTGTTTAAAAACTACAGCCTGAACTTTAGTTCCTAACAAGGTAAAGCTGGATGCAGCCATTTCTGCCTCCAGGGCTGCGTCCTGCTGCTCTTCACACAGCAAACAGAATCCCAGAATGTCAGGGGTTGGAAGGGACCTGGAAAGCTCATCCAGTGCAATCCCCCCATGGAGCAGGAACACCCAGCTGAGGCTCCACAGGAAGGTGTCCAGGCGGGTTTGAATGTCTGCAGAGAAGGAGACTCCACAACCTCCCTGGGCAGCCTGGGCCAGGCTCTGCCACCCTCACCAGGAAGAAGTTTCTTCTCCAATTTATGTGGAACCTTTTGTGCTCCAGTTTGAACCCATTACCCCTTGTCCTATCATTGGTTGTCACTGAGAAGAGCCTGGCTCCATCCTCCTGACACTCACCCTTTAGATATCTGTAAACATTAATGAGGTCACCCCTCAGTCTCCTCTTCTCCAGCTCCAGAGCCCCAGCTCCCTCAGCCTTTCCTCACACGGGAGATGCTCCACTCCCTTCAGCATCTTTGTTGCCCTGCACTGGACTCTCTCCAGCAGTTCCCTGTCCTTCTGGAACTGAGGGGCCACAACTGGACACAATATTCCAGGTGTGGTCTCCCCAGGGCAGAGTAGAGGGGCAGGAGAACCTCTCTGACCTACTGACCACCCCCTTCTAATCCACCCCAGGTACCATTGGCCTTCCTGGCCACAAAGGCCCAGTGCTGGCTCATGGTCACCCTGCTGTCCCCAGGACCCCCAGGTCCCTTTCCCCTATGCTGCTCTCTAAAAGGTCATTCCCCAACTTAACTTAAACACTGCGATCAACCTGCCATGCCCTGCAACAAGCATCTTCCTCCGAGCTCCTTTACATTCTGCTCATCAACTAGAAAATCAGTTTTACCGCAACCCAGCCTCACAGCTACACAGAATGCAAGGAATGAGATTAAAAGGGATTATGTGTTTCTCGCAAGCAATGAGGCTTGATAGCTGAGACAGGCATCGCCTTAACATGTCTTGCACTTTGTTTGAATAGTTATTACCCCCCAGCTCCTTGAGTATGAAGGTTTGTAAGGATGAGCCATATGCCATGCAATTAGGATTTCATTTCTGCTTATTGTTCACACGACTTGGAATGGTCTTCGGGATGTTTACAGGTTGCTGACATTTTCCTGTCTCTTCAGGCAAGACTGCATTTTCAGAAGTAAACACCCTGGTGAGGGAAGGAAAGCCTCAGATTCAAGGGGAATGGATGCTGAATGCAAACTTCCCTCCCTAAGCAGGGAAATTTTTCAGATCTAGGTTATCCATTACTGTAACACAGTTCCAGACAAAGGCCATTCACAAGGTCCAGATGCCCTCAAAAATGGGACAGGGGTGTTTGGTTCAAACTTCCCAGACATCTCTGATTGAGCGTTCATCTGCATTGCAATAGGATTCATGTGGCTAATAAATAAAGCCAGTTGTACCAAGTAAAACGCATTTATTTTATGAGATGTCAGAGGAACAGGCCTTTTTCAGGAGACTGTTCCAGTGACACTTACTTGAGCAGAGACTTGAGGAATCCAGACTCAGCCGTTCCCTGACACACCACCAAGGAACCTGCACAACTCTGACTTCCCCACACCAGTGAAAAATGCCTGGGAGCATCACAAACACACAAGCCTCAAGCAGACCCAACCCCAGCACTGCTCCTCCACCAATTTTTGTCTTATTCTAGAAGTTTAGCTGGAATGGATACCTGCAGCTCTATCCCACCTCTCTGCTGGAAACACTTCTCATTTCGCACTTCTCATCTCCTGGAGATACACGGCCACGATGTATGTTCTGGGATGCGACACCAGAAATGCTATTTTTAAAAGCAACATCTGCAGCGGTAGAACCAGAGGCACCAGAAGCCTTGGCCACTTCAAACACCGCCCAACTTCCACGCACTCACACGCACCCCACATCCCACTTTCTCACGTTATCTCCACCACAGCCAGGCATCAAATCCAGCCAACGCTTGTCTTCCCTTCCGCGCAGGGATGCTGGAAAGGCACAATCCTCACGACGGATGGACTGACACGATCACAAGTAATTTAATTCATGTTTACTCTGCAGCTAATGAGTGCCGGTTCCCTCCAACTCTCAGTCCCCTTCCAATTTTTCACTGCGAAATTGCTACAGTTTGCAGTTGAAGCTCTTCACAGTAGATTAGTTAACATTATGTTTTTATTAAAGCCGAAGTTAATATCCTTATTCTCTGAAGGAGACCACTGGGGTTGTTGGAATTATTTTTTTCCCCTTCAGTTTTTTTGCTAAGAGCCTTCTCTGAGTTAGAAACACAGAGACCGCAGACCCCCAGTTGAACGCTTAAGGGAGTCCCAAACAGTTACCTCTTAGATGATTATTTACATTGGAATATAAAAATCACTGTGCCGGATCGGAGCAGGGGCCTGTCTACCCAGCATCCTGCCTGTGACGGTGGCCAGCTGCTCCAGAGCAGGGCTGCTCAGGACTTTCTGTCAAAGCCTTACTGATAGATACGTTTTTTCCATCACTGCCTACAGAAAACGTTGACTTGGCAATGAAGAAAACAGAGGTCTCCAACCCGAGTAATTTCGTATTTGGGACATAAGGCTTTCCATTTCCCGATCAAAGGGAACTGGTTTGCAGTCAAGAGTTAGAATTTCCTGGGAAAAAGCAGTTATGCGAAATTATGTTCATATTCAACATTTTCCACTAAAATATTCCTAGCTTATAAAAAATTCCCTGGCATTTCAGAGCCTTCCCCCTGCTCCTTCCCCACCTCTGCTCATGACGATGATGATGCTGCCAGTCCCACATTCCACCCTGCTCTGGTCTCCCTGTGCCACAAAACAGCACTGCAAACCACCGAGAGTAACCCAGATCAACAAAAGTCTCTTTGGAAGCCATTCTACCCACCAAGGATTTCCATCCCATGCCAGTAACTCAAGAGCTCCCCACCTTCCCTTCTTGCTCTTCATACACAACTTTTGTGACACCAGAATCAAACACCACCAAATACTTGGTGTCCTTTACGGTGATGTAAATCACAAAAGCACTCCTATAACATCAGCGACACCACTCTGACGTGAATCCTGAACCAACACATCACACATCCCGTCCACCCATCCCTCACGGCTGTTCTTCAGCTGCTGGGGTTTCTTCACCCTTGGTTAAACGTCACGCAGATAAATTCATTGTCTCTGACAACTGGCTGCATGAATTCAACCCCCAGCCCATCCCTGGAAGCAGGAGGGTGTCAGGACCATCTTCCCTGTCCTGACTGCACAGGGATTAACGAACAGTCTGAGTCCATCCAGGAGAGGCAGCAATTGGCAACACAGCTTGAAAAAAAAAGACAGAGAGAGCAGAGCCATTATCATCTGGGGAGATTTAGGAGACAGCTCTAAATCCCACAGGGATCATATATTCAAGTTCATCTCTTCAATCAGGAGAGCTAGAAATTGCCTTTTTAAAAAAAGTAATGCTGAACCGTCAAATCAGTATGAGATAAGGCTTGAAGAAAAAGCCTAATTTCTGTGGGCTCTGCGAAAGGAGGAGAAGCTGCCACAGCACCGAACGCTGAGCCACAGGGCTGCGCTGGGCGTGCAGGACAGGGCTCGCTGCTGGAAAACTGCTCAAAAGATGGACTTTGAAAAAGAAAACAGCTTTTCAAATGGAACTGTTCAAGCCTAAAGTTCATTATTACAGAACTTCCACCAGCTTAATCAAAACAACTAGTGGGAATGGACCCATTCTACAAACTAAAATGTTTGTGGGTTTGGTTTTTTCCCCCCGCTGGTCCAATGCTCAAGCTCTGTGAGACGCCATAACCTGAAAAGTATTTGTTCACCAGTGCAACCAGCAGAAATTGCACAGAGAGTCCGGTGACAGGTTCAGATCCCAGATCCCAGGCCAGGAGGGCTCCACTTTGCAGCCCAGCCACAACTCCTAGATGGGCTCTCACCATCTCCAGCCCCGAGCTGGGGCTCCCCCGCTGTCCCCCAGTCCGGCCGCAGAGCTGACCTGCGGTCCAAGCCTCAGGCTGCTCGAGGACCACAAGGAACTGTGGAGTTACACCAGCAATACATCGGTTTTCTGCCACCGTTCCACGTGGGATGCAAATCACAGCACCAGCCAAACCCCAGGCTCTGCCTCTCTCCAACACAACACTCCCATGCACCATGGTTTTTAATTAACCTTGGAACAGCAAAGGGTCTTCTTTTTTTTTCCCTTTTTGCCAAACACGGCCATATTTTACAGGGATGGTGACAAGCTAATTAACTTAATTCTTATGACACCTCTCTGTGAGATGAGGCTAGGGTTGGCTAGCTCTGCAATGCGGTGTAGGGCTAATTAAAAAATAATTACTACTTCACCAAGGACAAGAACAAGAAGTTAATTAAAAGAATGAGGTGTAGCCTTAATGAAACTCATCAGATTGTATTCATTCTGATGTCCCACAGCCAAATTCCACCTATCAGAATATAAATCCACATTGTCTCCTTCTTCACAAGTGTTTGCAAATGGGCTCCCCTCTCCCTGGCAGAAACAATACGAATTATTTCAGGAGCAAGAGAGCAAACCTGTGCTGGATGTGACACATCCTCAGGGGCTGAAGGATAAGATATGGATCTCCAAATACTACATGCGATTATTTGCAGCATCTCCAAAGCCATGTGTTTCACAGGGGCTATGACAGTTGCTTTTATTGAAGTCCTGTGGATAATTTGGGAGCAGAGGCAGAGCTGGGCAGATCACACCTCCTTCCAGAGAGCATCCTGTAACACTGGAGAACGATACAGAATAGATCTCCTTGGGGAAAAATCAAGGTTTTCCCTGAGTAAACTTGTTCCATGGTCCAGATTCAGACCTCTTGCTACATCACTGGATGAGCTGGTACAGTAGCCAAGCAAGTGTTAGCTAAGGGCTGACATCCTGCTCATGAACAGTTTGGTGTTTCAGGTGGACTTCAGTCCTTCACAAATTCAGGTCAAATGACTCTAACGCTTCCATCAAGGGAAAAACCTGAAATTAATTTTCAAATGGTAATTCACTTCTAAATGAGGGGCAGATTTAAATGATGCTAAGTTTTCCAGAGGTAACTTAATTCTTTTAAATATATATTTTAAGCCAGAGTGTTTAGCCAGGAGTTCAATTACAATGTGTTTGACAAGAATATTTACATTTTTGATAAGGAAAAACAAACACTGGGGGTCAGGGCAAATCAAAGAGGGTTCTCCCCATATTTTGGTGTCATCACTAACACGAAAACAGATTTTGTAATTTACAAGTAGCATCCCCATCTATGTACAAAGGCACTGTCCTACATTTGTACCTCGTCTTAGACATACACCAGTTCGTCTCCCTTCTGGTGTGCAGACCAGTGGCCCCCGGCATCCAACCCATGTCCAGCTGAAGCCAGTGGAAGGTCCAAGGGGTGTTCAGGTTTCTCAGCATCCCCTCGAGGGATGACTGGTTGCTGCTGGGACGCTGTGATGATGTGAGTGATCTCAAGCATTAGCTAGATGCAGCAGAGCAGGTCTGCTCAAGTGGTATTTCAAGAGTTTGCTGGGCTAGGAGGACCTTCAAACCATGCATTAGCAAATGAGACACAAGACGGAGCAGAACAGCACACAAGAAGCTGATGTGGAACGAGCCTGTTCGGGCTACAGCTCTGACTGCAAGCCAGGGGAAACTTCATCTGCTGGTAGGATCCGTCACTTGAGCGCATTTAACTGCTGAAACTCCCAGAGGAAAAAACAACAGGGTGAAGGGTGGGGAGAATGGAGGGGTCCTTACACTGCTGGCATCATTTTCTTGCACATTGTGGCTGCAGCAGACACGAGCTGCTCTCGCTCCTTCCCAATTTCCAGCGTTCCACAAGCTCAGCCCTCAGCAGGGAGCAGGCACAGCCCTGCCCAGAGCCAGCAGGTATCTCCAGCACTTCCAAACATCTGCAAGATCCATGAAGACCAAAAGGGAATCAGATGAAACTTTTCACCGAAGCCACTGAACAATAAGAGCTGAACAATCTCGCTAATTTACATCATCACAAAAGGGAAACTGTTCAGATTCTAAGGATATTATACCATCAGTGTTTGGTCTAGGCTTTCTGGAACTGTGTATTCCCTGTGGCAATCCTGCTTCTTGTCTGTCCACAGCTTTCCTTGAACACTGGAATTCCATATTCATGCCACTCAGCTCTCATACAAACACGGTCTGCTTCTTACCACTCTATTCCTCAGCAAATTTCTTCTCTCCCATCCAACACCCTTTGTTCTCTGAAAAGAAGCACAGCTATAAAAGACACAGTTTTGCAGCCACACGCATGCTGCTGCCTGGACACACATCTACATGGTCTGACAGACAAGTAAGTGTGTAGCATGTGTACACGTGTTCAGATGCACACAGGTATGCATGCGCCTACACCAGGTGGTGGGTCTGAGTAACATCTTCATGCTTTCAGCTGTACCATTCTGCTCCAAGGAGGTCAGCCAAGCCCATCCTCTTCCTCAGGTCCCCCTCAGAGAAGGTTTTTTCAAGAGGAAACACTAACCTTTAACACTCTTCACTTCAGGCACTTGCTGATCATTTATATTTCTTTAGAAGCTTTAAAAACTTCAATAGCTCCAGAAGCCAAGGAAGATGAAAGAAGTTTCCCAAGGTCATTCAGCCAGTGTGTCCTCCCAACTGCAGGGCTGCTGAAACCCAGTTTAAAATGCTATTAAAGAGCTCAGACCCACAGGGGTCCTAGACTTTTTGAAAGGTTCTTCCACAGATCTTTCCCCATTTCAAGTGGTTTCAATCCAGCAGAGATTTACAGCCTCCAGCAGAGTTATCAGCATCACATTGGTACAAACAGGAGCAAAAATATTTGCATCCTGGTGTCACAACGGGCTCACAGGAGGGTGAGCACCTGCGGATGGAGCAGCACAGCCCAGTGAATAGAGAATTAGGACAGGGAAAACTCTTCCTCACCCTCTAAGGATTCACTCTCCAGGCTCTACAAAGTAGATCTCTATGTCCCTGGTTAGCATCTGTGAAATAGAGCTTATAGTATTTAATTCTCGAGATATCCAAGGAAAGGTTGCCCTACAATATCACTATCCGCACAAGCAAAACACAGCAGGACGTGCAGCTTTGCCCTTCTGTTGTCTTCAGTGTGAAGTTAAGAACTGCTCAAGCCTACAAATTCAACAGGTCAAAAAAGAACCTATTTCAAGCCATGGCTTCAGATGAGGAATACGATACCGCAGTGCACACCTCGGCATAGCTCAATAAATTAATGTTTTGTTGCACTTCAAGCGTGATGACAACGCAAGAAGTCAGCCAAAGCACCTCGGTAAAGCCCAGTGGTGATTATGTGAGGAGGGGGAAAAAAAAAGGCTGCACAACTTTCATTGTGCTTCAGCACTGGGTGGGAAAATCCCCAATTAAACCAGAAACACCGTACCTGTAATCATCAGGGGAGAGAAAAAATAGCCAGGAATGCAAGTAGAGGAAATTGATTCTTGTTGCAATCAAGCATCTTCCCTCCTTCACTTCCTTCCTCAAGTAAATATATATTTTGTGTTTTTTTAAATTCAAGTTCACTGTAGGTTGTAAAATCTCCCAGCAGACCTGGCTCCCACAACCCGGTTTGTACTGTCCCATCTGGACTGAGGACACCAGCAAGAAAAGTCAGTTCACAGAAGGCAAAGAAAGAATCAATTTGAAATCAAACCCTTCATCCTAAAAAGGAGCATCAAAGCAATTCAACATCAGAACACCAGAGTCTAAGCATCAGCTGCTGGGTGAAAAGATTTCTATCCCATTTTGCTCCACGATGGTACTAAGGGGAAAGCTGCTGTTGCTCTGGACATGGTTTTTATGTCTCTGGTCCCAGGTGGACCAGCCCTACATTTTTTTCTTTCTGACCACCCATACTTATTTCTCAAAAGGGTGCAAGAAGGCCTGTACTACACTCCTTCCTCATCCCAATCAAACAGCAGTTGCTTCATGCTCTGAAGAACAAGGGTTTGTGACTTTTATACCTGCTTAAGCTGGGAATATGTTTATTATCCACCCAATTGCAAAAACAATTGAACCAGGACTCAGCCTGCCCATTAGCTGAGTAATCACCTGGGTATCAGGCAGGGTCAAGGCAAGCAGAGCTTTAAGGGGTTAATCACAACGCAATATCAAGGCAAATACAAACGAGAAAG
Source organism: Patagioenas fasciata (assembly GCF_037038585.1). Classification (NCBI taxonomy): domain Eukaryota; kingdom Metazoa; phylum Chordata; class Aves; order Columbiformes; family Columbidae; genus Patagioenas; species Patagioenas fasciata. Next base: position 8,625,651 of record NC_092537.1, on the reverse strand, counting down.
TCAACTAAAATTACATTATAAACAAAATTAATAATCCTCAAATAAGCTGTCGCCCAAGAGGCTAAAGCTTCTGCATCCAATTTGTATCACATTCAGACAAGTGATGTTACAAAGCCGTGTCCATATATTATACAATTACAGGAATGTGGCTTCCATTAGGTGATTAAAGAGCTCCTTGTCGTGACACAGCTCACGCTATCGGCAGATGTTGGGCCAGCACACCCCATGGTCCCCCCGGCCCCGGGTGCCAGGTCGGGGCTGCTAATAGAGGCCACACAGGGTCAGTGGGACGCGGCTGCGCCCCCGGCACAGGGCTCGGCTTACACAGGAACAGCACCCCCGCAAGACCCTTCCTCCCAAAACGTTCTCCTCCTCACTGGCAGGAGCAAAGCAAACATAAACCAGATGGTCAAGCAGGTATTCCCAGCCAGCGAGAGAGCCTGGAGTAGGATGTGAACGAAAAGGACTCCAGGCAATGGTTTCTGTGTCTTCTGGAAATGCCGCATGCTCCGCAGACACGTCACCGCTCTCCCAGTCACTGACCAAAGTTGGGGTAACTATACTGAAACACAGAAATTTGTGGTTTTGTTAACAGATATCCAATAGAATAAAAGATCATAATTGAAGCTTCAGTAGCAGAAAAAACAAAGCTTTAGAGCCCTAGCTCAAATGTTGCCTTTTCCTTCCAAGAAAACAGGGTTGGACCAAAAGCAAAATCCAAATTGCCCTCAAAAACTGCTGGAGTCAAGATGTTGCAAGTTACTATACACTTTCACTTTTCCCCATAAGCTCTTATTTAGTATGTATTAAAATACCAAAAGTATTAAGAGGATTAAAGCCTGATTTATAGGCTACATGACAGGTGAATAGTCATTTCAGTATTGTTTAGATCACTCAGATACAACTTGATTTTTTTATTTTTAAATAGGAATTACAAATGAAAATGGAAATTACTGCTTGCAAATACATTTAAGTAAAAAGTCATTTTTCAACAGCCTGAAAGTTTGTTTAGTTTTTTCCACACACACACTTCAAAACACTAATTGGTTGTTATAGGTGAAGGCGAGGTTCAGAACTGAGCAGAGGTTGGGGTTATACAAACTTGCAGACAGCCTGTGCTTCCTGCACTATCAGAACAACGCCACAGAACTCCTGGAAAGCTCATGCAACGGGAACAGTTTGACATCGTTCCCCAACAAGCAGTCAATGACACGCTTGGATTTATCCATATGTTGGATGGGAACCGAACAGATGCCATGACCTGGAGCCACAGTCACGCATTACCAGCCATACCTCCAAATATCACATCATTATATTATACTCACAGCCCCTTCGCCCCCCAGCATGGTTCAACCCTCTCCAGCTCTTCCCCACTTACAGCCCCTTTCCATCTGTCTCCCTGGCCGGGCTGTTCCTCCACCAGCCCTTCAAGCCCCTCTCTATAGGGTTTTCTCCCCCTGCTCTACACCCCAAAACCATCCCTGCGAGCTCCCACTAAACACCAAGGCTTTTCTAAACTGAAGACAAGCTTTTAAGTAATCAGAGGAGCCAATTTACAAGTCGTCATATCCTTCAGTTGTCATTTAATGCCCCTCCCCAGCTGCTCCAGCAAGCAGCCCTTGTTGGTTGTGTTTTATTTTTGCGGTGCTCATTTAGCAGCCGCATTCAGTATCTCTCCACAAAATTACACTCATTTAATTTCCCATGTGAATCTGTTGACTGTCTGCAGGAGTTCAAAACAGCAGCACTTGTACATAGTTCATGAGCACTTTATAACACATCTGTTGGGCACTGATGGGAAAGCTGCATCTGAACCACAGGCCCTTAAGTCTTCCAGAGAGTTCAGCTCACACAAAGAACTCACTTTTTGTTGAAATCTGTCCTAAGGAGAAGGACTGGAGAAAAGGAACAGGATTCATCATTGCCAAAAGACGTCACGTGTTAACTGCCAGCCAAAGCTAATCCAGAATCAAACAGAGCTCATTATATTCTTAAAACAATCCCCTGATGGGTTCCCTTCCATTTGGGCCACAAGACAGACCCAGCTCCTCACTGCAGCACTGGGCCCAGATCCAGCTCAGGTTTCCAACTCCCACTGACATTTTTGCATGATCCTGGGCTTTATTATTTTAGCTTAAGCTGCACAGACTGCACAATCAGCTGTTCAAGTTCCATTTTCAAATCCTATTCACCAGCACCTGAAACTGGCTCTTGATCAAAACACAACTCAAGCCCAGGTCTCATTTTTATACTGCCTTTCCCAGCAGACAGCCAATACTCCCCTCTTCAAAAGCCATTTAATCCTCCTCCAATTCTAAGCTTAACCCAAGATTTCTTCACTTAAAAGAATTAAATAAGTATAAAACCCATGCTAACAGAGGAAGGATGTGCCTACCTCAAAACCGTTCAGGCACCCAGCCCTGCGCGGGAGCTTAGGCAAGCCTGGCAATGCTATCACGGAATTTCCTCTGCTAAGACATACCTGCAGGATATAGACGGAAAGAAAAGCTATTTTATTCATTTGTCCAAACAGTTATTGTCTCCAGGCCAGCAAGCAAGCATTTTGTAAGGATAGATGAGGTGGTACTTTTACACTGCGACTGAAAAGAATAATCTCGGTACTTTATTTCCACATGACTGCTTTTTAAAATACATACTTATTGTTTCAAAACAGAGATAAATAGCTACAGACAGAATATATTGTCTAGAGAGGGACAGAAATAAGTTAGCACACCACAATGTATGCTAAATGACAACTATGTCCCATGAAAGCACACAGGATCATAAGACAGATCTGCACTAATATAGACGCAGAAAAGAACTGAGGACGTGTGCTGTAAGGAAAGGGAGGGAAAGAGTGCATATAATAATTCATTTAGCATGCAATCCATCCACGGCATTTAGAGACAAACACTGTTTGACAGAGCTCTTCACCCAAGAGCTGTTTGACCAGCAAACCCCCCCAGTTCCACATGCCCATCCAGACACCCGAATGGGGCCCAGCGCTCCGAGGGTGAGAGCCCTTCGCAATAAACAGCCCTGTCCAAAAGGTGTTGAACGAGGCATCAAAGCTGAGGCACACAACATCACTAATTGCTTGCGAAAATCTAAGTTTCGGTGCCTGCAAACACTTAAGCACATGTATAATAGAGTCCTCCTGCTGACTCTGTGGTTGGCCTTGCTTGCACGTGCTGGGAAGTTGCTGCAAATGTACATGTTGGGGATGGGGGAGCGCTATTAATAACAATAATACCGAGATCTTACATAGCCTGGGGCACATCGGAGCTGGATAATTATACAGGAAGGTGAGTCAGGAGAAAATAACAGCCTCCCACTTTCATAAAGAGCAAACTTCACCCAGACAAATACAGCGTAGTGAAAAACAGAGGAAGTAAATGAGTACTGAATTAATTTTACACATATAGATATCTATATCAGAAAAAAATGCAGTTATTGTGTGCTGCTCTGGGGAAACAAAAAATAATCACTGCCCAGTGGTCAAAACAAGCAAACTAAAGGTGAATACTGTGCAATCAAGTAAAAGCAGCCCTGTAGGTGTAAGAATGACTATGTACACCCTGCCCTGGTACAACACCCTGTCTGCACCACTGCAGACGCAGTAGAAGGGGAACAGGCAGGTCCAGAAAGAACTCTTGGCTAGCAGAGTGAATTATTTCAGTTCTGGTGAGATCATCACACAAAGAGAGATGACAAAAATCATTATTCTTTCATTTCAAATTCCTACAGTTATGAAACAGCTTAAAAGCAGTACACAGAATGATGCATAGCAAAGCTGAATCCCATACCCTATTTGAATTTTCACATTATATGAAAAAATGGGCCTTTTTAGAGGAAATAAAGTATAACACACCTACAAGAGCAGCTCTGAAACCAAATTCACCCACTCTCCCCATTGCTCAACCCCAGAAGCACAGTCAGGGTTGGATCAAGGATTAACAGATAAAACAGGAGGGAAAAAGCCTTTAGAACATCATCTTAACAAGCAGGGCAGACAGACCAGACACAAAGGCATTTCCCACCCTGCAAAACTTTAATGAGAAAGAATGGTCTTGCTTGCAGCATTTTTCACTGCCTCTTTGCAATAAGTGGGAGTTCCCAGCTGCCTTCAAGCTATCAGACTTGAACCAAATTCCTGAAGATACAAACCAGTCCTGGGCAATAGTCACTGGATCACCTCTCCTCCCAATTTGGAAGTCCTCATGGTACAGAGAAATCATCTGGAGGTGTATTCCTCCATAACTAAGCCCTTTGAAGGCTGCTGTGACAGTGTCCATCCTCATGGACAGAAAAAGGTCACAAGGATTCCTTAGTCCAGGCACTTTAGGTAACATCAAGGATTTCTCTAATCAAATGAAAAACAAGCCTTAATATATCTCAAAATGGGGTGATTTGCCATCTGGAGACTCTGGTGTCTCTCTCCACTACCAAGAACCAGGCAGTAATTTCTACATGGCAAAATCAGGTCCACTGAGGTCCTTCCTAAATGATGAAAGTTTGCAAAATTTAGTGTTCTCTGCAGATACGTTACTGCAAACATGCCTCTACTAAAAACTCTATTTGGTCTTTTCTCTGTAGCATCTGGTTCTGGCCACCACTAGCAGCGAAGCACTAGACTCTGTGGAAATCAGATTTGACCAAGCATGGGAATTCCTGTGTACCAATAAGTTATCCTTTGATTCGTGGCATATTTCAGATGAAAGTTCCAAGGAGCTACAAGGGGAGAGGGAATTCTCCATTTCAGTCCTGAGGGCTGCACTGATTTATTATTTCTGGCACCATCTAGTGCATTGTTTGGTTGAGATTGGCTGTTAAAATCTATACTTATGAAATATAATATTCCTCTGGAAATGTCCCATTCTGATTCTTAAACGCTATTTTTATTCAAAGAAAGGGGCAAGAATGGTAGAATTTGCCTAGTAATGATGTTCAGCTGGTAAGCTCAGGTAGACTAATATTTTATTTCCAATTGGCCACTTATTTCTTTAACCAAAAGCAAGATGAGACCCTTCTGAGAATTCTGGCAGAATAATTAAGGAGGTATGGCTGTATCTCTTCCTAATAAAGGCAAAAATGCCAAATGACTGGAGTATGGCTCACTCCTCAGTGTCTTCTCACATTAGCACTGCTCAAGAGCTAAAGAAAGGCAGCTAAATAAGACACCATCTGAACTCCAGTATGCGAGAGAGTCAGACGATCACAACCATGGGCCCTTCCAGTGCACTCCAGAGACATCGCCCTGCTGGCTTGGGAGGGACCTTGGCAGCTGGCACAGGGACACCAAAAAGTAACTGTAGAGGTTGATGGATGGCAGAATGGTGTAAAACTGTAGACTTCCAAGCTGTGTGCTGTACCTCCATCCCAGTTGATCACCTGCAAATCACACTCATTGATAAGTTAGTAATAACTCCTTGATTTAAATCACAAATGCCAGATCTTCAGCTCATACTAATCAGTGCCACTTCACTGCAGTTAACAGAGGGGATCAAGTTTGCCACAGCAACCACTGTCTGGGAAATCCAGGCAGGACTTTGCAGAACAGGTAAAAGGCAATTTTTAGGAATTGTGCTTCTTACCCTCTGTTCCCTCAGTGACCAGAGGCCTCCACTCTCCCGCTGCAATGGAGCGAACATAGAGAGAAGGAGCCAAGAACAAGCAGAGGGCTGTGACAGCCTGCTCTAAACCTGAGCTGCTTTTTGCTTATCCAACATCACACCCAGTATTATACCAAAGTATTTTCAGAAAGCAGAGAAATGCATCTCCTGCAAACAGGTCACCACACCAGTAATTCCCCAAGCACAGCCTCTGGGGTTGGTGGCAGCTCGGGGAGCCATGGGACTGTCACCAGGCTTCAGCCAGCTCAACCACAAGCCTCTTGTGACACCTGAGGCTGGTGACAGCTGGGGGAGCCCTGGAACTGCCACCAGGCTTCAGCCAGCTCAACCACGAGCCTATTCTGACACCTAGTGCCCAGTGCCACCCCAGGCTCCAGCCAGTCCAGACTGGGACATGTCCCACCCCACGTCCCTTGCACAGCACCCCGGCACCCAGTGACCCACGTCACTTTAATTTGCTGCACTTCGGGTAGCATCAGGTTTGCAGGATCACCTAAATACATGCTTCAAGCTACTCAAAACAGCCTCTGTACAGAATCTGACAACTCTGCAGAAGTGAACTTTGATTTCAGCAGGGTCTGGGAACGCACCTTTCCTTTGTCACTCTTACAGGATTCTCTGGGTGTAAATACTTAATGGAAATGTTCCTGGAGTCACATTTCCATGGAAAAGTGTGATCCCAGAAACATTTGCATGAGACAATAGTCTGTAGCTTTGCAGCATCCAAATCCAGATGTTTCTGGTGAGAAAGAAATAGATGACCTGAGAATTAAACCCAGGCCCCTTGGCTCCCCTCCAGCTGCTCTACCAGCTGCTCACACCAAGTCCCCTCTGGTCAATTACTTTACTTGATGCTTCTAATCAACAATATTATATATGTGATGCTATAAACTTTTGTATTTAATATTAGCTCATAACTCAGCATCCAAAACCAGATGTTTTTGGTGAGAAAGAAATTGATGACTTACCAGAGGACTGAAGCCAGGCCCCTTGGCTCCCCTCCAGCCGGCCTACCAGCTGAGCTGCAGAGCTAACCAGTTCCCCCCACTTTTCATGAAAGGAACAGGATTTCACATCTCCCACTGCTATGTGCAGGAATACGTGAAAGATGCTTTTATAAACACTTATAAAACAGTATAACGCAATGCTGCTTTGAGTCAGGAGAATGCACTTTTTCCCAGAGAAAAGCTTCGCAGACGAGCTCCTTTCCTTCCCAATGCCAGTCTTTGCCCAGGGCTCACGTACGACTGCATGCAAAAGCAGCCTAATAGATGACTAACTTAAACCTGACAGACAGCTAACTTAAATCTGAACTTCTTTGGCTTCCATGCGCTCTGTCGAGGACGATTATGAGACACCGTCTGCAAGGCTGCCTTCAGGACAGCTCACTGGCTCATATGATGTACCAAAAAGCGCATGTTAAAGGACTTAAAATGGAATTTTGCAGAGCTGAAAGGCAGAATGCAGTCACTTTTGATTTATGGACATTTTAGATGTTCCAACCACACAAAGCAGTGAAGCAAGTGCTTCAAACCTGTAGTAGGTACACTGAATTCAGTGCAATTACTCATTTGTTGGAAGTTAAGCGCACATTTCAGTGCTGTCCTGTACAGGGTTACACCCGAGGAACCCCACGCACAACACCGTTCTGCTGTTGCTTAAACATTCAGGATCTCCATCACAGCAATAACATTTATTTATTAAAGAATACAGCATCAATCTTATAAGTTCGTATTCACAGTTTTGCTCTTAAATTATAGCTGTATAAGATATAATTAAAAGCAACTTCCACGAAAACCTAAAGCCCACAATCTTAAGAACTTTGTTCAGGATTAGAGACACTACCACAGGTAGCACACAGATCTACAAATACTTGCCTACAATAGTCAGAAACAACTGTTAAAATACTATTGCAACTGAAAGGAACCTGAAAGAAAATCCAGCACACTACAAAAATCTATTAAAGAATGTTTTCCAAAGAGGCAATTTCGGCTTCCCAAACCAATGAAGATAATACGCCTTGTCCAAGGAGAAAATACTTTAAGGAAAGAAAATACGACTGCAAACATGCAAAGAATTGGCAGTAGTGATCAGAAAATTCAATTCTTCTTGCTAGTTAATTTGACTAGATTTTACAGCCAAGGTCTTGCCTTAAGTTAACTTAATTATAACAATGTTTTGATTTTGCAAACTTCAATAAAATACAGTATTCATTTGCTAGGGCATCTCACCACAGCCAGAAAACTAAATTAGACAAAAGCTTGGACAGATCCTGTAACTCCTGGAAAAACAAATCATCCTCAGTGAAATATATTTCTGAATTTGGCTTTCTTCTACTCCGAAGACTCAGTATTATCTTGCCAACATTTTCACTACAATCAAACAATCAAAGCAGCTGAAATCAAAGCTCAAATAAAACATTCTGACTAAGCCACAATGGCATAGCTAAGTTTAGAGCAAGAACGGATACCTGCAATACTACAATTCCACTGAGTCATCTTTTACCAAAAATGTCACATCTCTCTGGTCAAATTACCTTCCCAGACAGCTTCGAGCTATTTGGGAGGATATATCATAGCAAGAGTTTAGCAGGAAGAGCAGGCAAAGAGAATCCGTACGGTGGGAACTGACAAAGCGAAGGAGAACCAAAGATGGCCAAATCAGGCTGGGTGAGCATTTGGGGCTGAGCAGAGCACAGCACACGCAGAAGTGCTGGGAGCTGCAGAGCATCACCAACATTTCATTTTCAAGAGCTGGATAAATCACCTTGGGTTTGACCCCGGTGCGATGCCAAGACCTGCCGAAGGGCACGCAGCATCTCCTTGGATGCACTTAGCAGAATCTGGATCCACACAAGAGCACTGTCCAAACAACTCAACTAAAACCTTGTGAGAAGAACATTGTTAATGTATTTACAAAGACCAGTATTAGTGCTGGGTGTCCTTCCGGGGGCAAAAGCACTAACTGCAGCACCACGGGAAGAGGAGGAATATACGTGGCCCAGGCAGAACACAGCAAAGGACAGTGACAGAGCCAGAGCCTGAAGTCACAGATCTCCAGGACCAGCCACACAGCACAAAGCAGCTGTGATCTCTCAAGATACAACTCGCTCAACTCGTCTTCTGCAGAGGAAGTGCCAATTGAAAGCTTTGGATGTCTCGGCTCTCCTCACGCTTACTTCCCCGGTGTTAGTCACCCAGCACACCCCCACCTGGCACAGGATGAGTTTTGAGTCAGTCACGCAGCACTGCAGTGCCACAGGTTCTGCCGCACCTTTTAATCCTCAACGCAGCTGTTTCAAAGTATTGGTGTGACCAGTTCCCACAGACTCAAACCATCTTGTTTTAAGCAAAACAGAAAAATTACACCACCTTTCCAGAGTTTCCAACCTTTTGTTGTAACACACAGACTAACAGACATCTATATATAAATATGTATGTTTAAAAGGCAAATTACATTGATAGGATGCCACAGATTCCGTCCATCCTAGTTGAACAGCTACTGCAAAGGAGACTTCACACACCTGGCCCTCATCTGGTGGCCTGACTGTTGCAATGCCCATCACCTGTGGGTCCTGGGACCTACATCCCTCCAAGAAGCCCATTGGGTGCCCTGAAACACTGCAGCATATCTACGTGAGGAGCAACCAAAGTGGGGCATTGTGAACACTGTTTTCTACAGGGGTGAGAACCTGCATCCTGTGACAGCCCAAAGACACACAAACCCAACAGGACAGCGTAGCATCCAGACCAAATCCAAGACCAAATGGCAAGAAACGCTGCTCTTCCTTGAGATCAAACTTCAAGGTGTGTGGAGGAAGGGCTAATGAAGTGCCAAACAGAAACAAGCAGTCTTCAATGAGTTGGAAGAGAATGGTGTTTCCAATTTCCTCATTAGGTGACTGCATTTTCAATACCAGCACAGGCTGCCTTTAATTAACCACGATTGCACTGAACCATAATTTGCAAGTTGCCAGTACCAGCACTAATCCAGAGCAAATCTATCCCCCCTTCACAAGCCCATCTTGACTCCCAGATCATCCAGGGCTTCAGAGAGCAAATTTCAGGTCTTGAACAAGATCTAAAAGCAAAATGAGAATGTCTGCCTGTAAAAACTTAAGTTTTCCAAAGGTTTGGGGTTTGTTTTTTTTTGCATAATAAACTGACACACATTTTGCAACAGTGTAATAATATAACACATTTTCATCTTTTCCCCAGATCTCAGATTTTAGAGCACTGAAACATGCTCTAAAACACTTCTCTTAAAGCCTCCTCTCCTCCTCCCAATCTGTTGTCTGTGGATACAACATCACCCAAGTGATCAAACCTGCTTGTTGCTTCATATATTTTTTTAATCATTCACAGACAAGACACTGTCCAGGAAAGAGCAGCTGGAATCACAGCTGCAAAGCTCTCACTAACGTGACACCACATAATCACACTTGATAGCAGAAGAGTTCTTTGGAGGAGGAAATCACTTGAGGAGACGTCCTGTAATTGAGTGGGGCTCCACCAGCCTTCTGGCACTTGAGGATTTCTGTGCTTGGGGAGCTTTTGTGAACAAAATGCAAAATGTTCTACCCAGATAAATGCACCAAACCGACGGAGATAATTTCAACAAAAAAATAAACCTAAATATATACAGGTATAAAGCTGGAAAGCAGACAGCAAGTCATAAAAGAGTAAATTTGCTGTTAGTCTAAGGGGTGTTACTGCAGAGTTTCCAGAGGAGATTTACCCCTCTGCACTGTGTGAGCCCACTCTCAGGGCTGTGTGCCAGCCACTTGCACACAAAACCCCCAAAACTGAGACAGTTGCTTCCATCCAGACCCCTGCCCAAACCTTGCACCCTGCACCAACAGCTTCCCTGCCTCCTCACAGGAAACATACAACTTGCGCATAGATGTATCTACCCCAAACACACACAATTTCTGTATTTACTTACGACCAGGCACCCTGGGGCCAAAAAAAACAACAATGAAAACCAGAGGCTTTGCAAACTTGATCGTTCAGTAGAGGAGAAAAGGAGAACAGCAGTACCTGAGTCTCAGACCAGCATTTTGCTGGAACTTCAACATGGAAAAAGCCACAGGAAGGTCTGGTCAAACACAGGGCTACCTCCAACCCTACACAGCCTCACAAAGCACCCACCTTTCCTCATCATCTTGGGAAGGGGCAGAAGAACAGCTCCCGCCCCTTCCTTTAAACCCTGCAGATCAACCCTTGCAATCAGCTGCAGAGCCCTGTGCCCCTTACCCCCTTCCTGCCTGGTGGACAGCCCTGCCACCTCGGTTGTGGATGCTCCCAAGGAGCAAGTGAAGGCAGATCCTCCATCACTGCACTCTGGGGTAGGGTCCTGGCTGGCACAGCCCATATTCAGAGGTGCTATGTGCTGCGAGTGGGGGGTCTGAGCTGAGTTCTCCCCCAGGCTGAGGCTGACAGTGGTTATATGTGATCCTGCCTCCACGTGGGAGAGGGAGGATTTTAACAAGTGGGTGTCTGAGGACCCTTCCCAGCCTAACAATATCTACAAAAATTGCAAAACGGGGACCCAAGGACAAAGTCAGGGCCCAGGCAGGTACATGTTGTTTATAGCACTACACACGTATGAAGCAGCCAGAGTAACTCCTGGAGCACCTGAACATCAATCAGTGTGTGACACCCCACAGCCTGGGGACAAAACAACTGATACCTGTTGGGCGCAACAGAGCCAGACGGTCACAGCGTCCCTGAGCATGAGATGGACAGGCCCAGGGCCTGTGACAAGGGGACAAACCAGCACTGAACTAGTGCCTGAAGCCTCCATCACCCAGGCAGGCGACAGTGTCCCCAGGGAATCACCATCCCAGCTGCAGCATTGGGGGCCCCTGGGGAAGGGACACCCAGGGGTGCCCCATGGAGGGGAGGCAGATGGGATATGAACACACTTTGTGTTGGCAGGATAAGACTTATTTCTACTCGTCTGGCTCTTTTAAGTGGTTTTGAGGTGCCTGAATATGATGCTCCTAGGATGGGCTGTCTGAAGAATGCTGTTGTTCCCTCCCTGAGAGATGAGCCCAGGCTGCTGGAAATGCACGTGGAATTATACTGGGACACTGGCAGGACTGGGAGGTGCAGCTGCAATCAGCTTGTTCACTTAATCCACAGTCACAACCACACTGCAGCTTAATACCTGACAACCAGAACAGAAGACAGCAGATTAATTATGACAAGATAAGAGGGATATGCTCCAACTCACTGTTTCCCAAATCAGAAAAGCAAACACTGCTAAGATTACTGACATTGCTTATCGGAAGAACAAGGGAAACCAAGGCAAAAGTTAACATATGTGGGGGTAAAACTCCTCTGACAGCCTGTCCTGAGGACCATATGTAGCATAAAAAAAGAGGGGAAACATGGAGAAGAGTAGGGATGATGAGCAGTGCAAGTTCCAAGGAGGGTTTTGTCCCTGTGGTCCCAAAGGACTCCGGATAGCACAATTCCTGTGAAACTGTGGCCTTTTCTTCTGCTTGCCCAGTATCTGTACTGAGTTAGGACTTTAAAATAAAGTTACTCCACACTCCGATAGGGACGATGCAGTCTTTCGCAGCAAAGGCTTGTATACAGCAAGATAAAGTGTCTGTAAGCAACGAGACAAGATATTGTTTCTTTCCCATTATTGCTTCTTTCAACCTGGTCTGAGAAGCTGAACTACAGACAGTGCAGAGCAAAGCACAAGCGGGTGGAGGAGCAGGAGGACGAACGCTGAAGCCTGCAGAGCAAGCAGGCTAACGCATCTTCCTCCACGATCCTTTCCCTCAGCACTGTGCAAAGGCACCTGGTTGCAAACTTCAGCTGATGGGCATGGAAAACGCGCACAGCTGGGCTGTTCCCGTGGCCAAAGGGGGAAACCGAGCCTGGCCGTAGGCAGAGAGAGCGCTGTGCTCATCACATGTCCCTCGTCAGCCTGCGTGTCTGTGAGACAGCTCCCTGTCCTCTGCCACCACCATTTTTTTTCAACTTGTTTAAAAGCACATTTATTTCTTGGAAGCTTCTGAACATCAGATGGAACTAATTAAAACCAGGAGGGCTCAGGGGAGCTGGGTGGAAGAGGGAGACGTGCAATTTAGTTTCCACTTCAAAGCGGTTTAGCAAAATAAAAGCATTCAGGCCCTCTAATGCAAGTGCATGCCCATGAGGAGCGGGGAGAAGGGGCCACTCAGGGCTCTCAAGTGGCCACTTCCCCCCTTACTTTTGCTCACCGGGCTCAGAGCAGCTGTGTTTGGATGCTGTGCCAGCTGATTAGTCAGGGCATGGGAGGTTAATTGCAGCAACTCCTCCTGTGCCGTCCCATCAATTTAGCCAAGCGAGTGGCACTGCACAGGGAGAAGGTGGCATCTGTGGTCATGGGCACCCACCCACATGGCGGTGCAGCCCGCCATGTGCCAGCATGGAGGGATGCCTTGCATACAACCCCAATAAAAATTAATTCTGAAAATAAATAAGGAACAAATTGGCAGCTTGCAAGTGGCAACAGATAAAGTGCCCTGTGATGGCCCCATAAAACGTCTCTCCACACACCATTTATCACCAAACCAGTACATCTTAGCATCAAGCTTGATTTACTTGATATTAAAAGACATAAACCCTGCCTTGCAGATTGGGGAAGAAGAGTTTCAATGGCAATTAAGATTTTAATGCACGTGATGCTAACATGCCTGTGCTTGGGGTTTTCTGCTGTTGGGGGCTTAGGGTGGGCTGAGCTGTTGGGACGGGTCATGCAGGGGTTTAGGCTCCCCGGGACCTGTTGTTTGGTTGCAGAACCCGAGGAGCTCTGGAGACCTGACCTGGGAGACTGGGAAAGAGCGAATGGACTCACTGCCGTACCTGCTGCCCTCGGCAGCCTCCAGCTGCTGCAGCCCCGGGATGCAGCTGTAGCTGCAGTCACTGCCATATGAAGGGAAGCTTTCTCCATCCCGTCTGCCACAGAGACCTATTGTGAGCAACAAATTACAGCCCTGTCGGAGCCTCCTTGGCTGCAGCACAAGAAGAGAGGATGCTGGCCCTTGGGTAAAGCCGACTGGATTTTATTCAGTTGCTTTTCTTTTAGAAAGTTTGTAATACACTGCCCAAGACATAGTACAAGCTCTGTATGAGACATGAATAACATTCACTCATGTGACTGTTTGTACAACCGAGGGCATTACAGGTCAGGCTGAGACGTGTTGTAAGAATGATGCAAGGCCCCCAGCCTAGACAAGCAGGGAGCATGGCAAAGTAAGATAAAGAGGCATTCACAAGGCTGTGTGGGGTCCAACACACAGTAGCTGAAGGCCCAATAGGTCACAATTTCAATGCATGTTCTGCGGGCTGCCCACGGGGAAAGCATTATCGAACTCACCTTCAACAGCCAGAGCAAGATCCCAGCAGAGACAATGTGTGACTTACAGAGAAGAAACCAAAAGAAATCCCATGATACACATGGGAGGGAAAACAGCCGAACCTTCTCTCAAACCCAAGCTGCCACAGATACATCTTGTGCTTTGGTGTCCCTGCTGTATCCGCTCCCACCCATGGCCTCACCGAGCACCTTCTCAGCGTCCTGGCAGGGACCAGGCTCTGCTGCACCACTCGTGTCCATCTTCACAGCCTTGGTGTCTCTCTAGGTCCTCAGCTGCTCCTCGTCACCTCCTCATTCCCTCTTTCCTTGGCATCAAGCAGCCCAGGGAGAAAAGGCCACTGAAAACAGATACAAGGGTGGGTTTATCAAAGCTTTCAATCAAGAGCCTACATCAGGTAGTGGTTTTTCTGCTTGTAACTCACAGTAAGCAGAGGGGGAAGAAGCAGCTTTTCCCTCCCTCCACTGGAACACGGTAGTGCATACATTTTGGCAAATAAAAAGCCCAACAGCAACACATACAGTGCAGCACGAGGGCTGTTTTCCCTTAGTGCTCACTCTCAAGAGCCACTGCTGCTGGCTGGCAATCGTACAGACTCGCACTCTGTATTTTTTCCTCCCAGCCCAGTCCATCAGTTCTGCTGCCACCCCGCACACCCAGCCTGTCCCATTACATCCAGCCCCCATGTCCACTTCCCTCAGCGTTTCTCCACGCAGCAGTGTTGTTCTGGTAACCCAATCCACCTCAGCAAAACCAACTTAGCTTTGACGGGGGGGTGGTTCTTCTCCTTAATTTATGTAGGGTCAACCTCATAATTGTACCCCTCTTTTTATCCCTTCCTCCGTATAAATCATGTATGTGACATTTTAGCGGAACGCCAACAAATTGAGCATGATGTTCTTATCACCAGCTTAATAATTTAATTCAAAGGGGCTTTGCATCATTGCACACCAGAATCAAGAGGACATAAAATAAGGGCATCCCTGTGCAGCAGAGCTCCTCCAAGCTGGGCTGGCATGTCACACAACCGTACATTCCCGGGCTGGTTTTCTTTCCTTTCAAGTTTTATTTGAACTCTGGGAAGAGCCAGCTGAGTGCCCCAGCAGAAGCAAAGGCTGCTCAGCCAAGAAGTGGAGCTAATGGGCTCTGCAGTGCTGAACGCTGCTGAAAGGCCCATGAAAGTCAAGAAAAAGGCATTTTTAAGCAATATCTGCAGCTCAGAGGAAGAATGGCCTTTGTACATAGTGCCCAGGTTTTACCCATCGCCTGGCCAGAGCCATGCAGCTATTGAAGGTCATCAGCAGAGCAAGAGGGGAGGGTCAGGTTGTGTCTGCAAGTCCCCAGGTCCTTCTTTCTCACACTGGGCAATACCCATCCAACCCTGAGCAATTTATTTCCCATTTGCAGGCTCCTGGCCAACAGAAAGTCACAAGAGAAAGTCATTATTTGGTGGGAGCTGGGCTATGGAAGTAGAAGTCCCACCAGCGTGGCTGTCAGCACAGCTGGATCTGTGCAACTGCTGGGTAAAATGGTCTAAACAGCAAAGACAGTTTTCAAATGGTCTTCACAGCATCCAAAGCACATCAAGAGCTCTGGGCAAGCAGCAAGCGCTCTGACTAACAGCCTTCCCCAAACCCAGGCTCTGTTTGGGAGCGCCTGGCTCCCTCTTCATCCCCTACCCACCTGCAGCACATGGAGCCTCGTCCATCACTGGGGGTGATCTTCCAGCCTGCCTGAAGGCACATGTGCTCTAACACATCTTCACATCTCATGCAGGAGCTGAAAGCAGGCAGGGAAGAGGGTTCCTCTCCAGTCCAAGTATTCATAGCTCACATTGGATTAGTGAGGCAGCCCTGGCAGTGCACACATGTGGGCTGCGAGCTGCGCAGCTGTGATCTGCACAGCACTGATGGGCCAGCAACATCAGCTGGTCCACAAGACAAATCCAATTACAAAGCCATATACTTCCATTGCTGTGCAATGGAAAGGCAGGGTCTGCTCCTATTTTCTGTGCTGAGTTAAAGTGTTTGCAATTATAAAGAGTAAACTATGATTTAATAGAACAACAGAAGCATATTTACATAAGGGTTAAGCACTTTAGCATCCCATTTCCAACCCATCAGTGGGGGTTGGTTATTGGTTCTTGTTGTTGTTGTTGTTGTTTTCCTAAAGGGATCCTTTAAAAAGCTGAGAATTTCCGAGTCACTGCCTGAGCAAAGACATAAGTGAAACAGGGGTATGGACATGACATAGAACAAATAAAGCACACCAAAGAAATCCCTCTTTCCTGCTTTGGCATTTCCTATCTCTGACCTGCAGGGCTTGTGTTGCAAAGAAACCATGTCTATTGATGTAAAGAAGACTTAACCTTTACTCCAAAATTGCCATTGCTGGTCACATTGACAATTTCATCACACAACTGTTTCAGAACCATTTGCTCTAGAAGCTGTTTGATGAAGACAGTCAGGCTTCCATCAAAAGGAAAGTTTTAAGTTGAATTTTTTGAAATGAAGGAAACTCTCCATTGACTGGGTGGTGTGACCTGGAGCTGGTTCTGCCTTTGCTTCTCAGTTACAAGGTCAGGCAGCATCAGGCAATGATGTCCTGTCCCCTGGGACATCTCTGCTGCAGCTGCAGGGACTTATAGAACCATAGAATCATTTTGGTTGGAAAAGACCCTCAAGAACATCAGGTCCAACCATAGCCTAACCCTGGCACTACATCATGTCCCTGAGAACCTCATCTCCACATGTTCAGCCCCTCCAGGGATGGTGACTCCAGCACTGCCCTGAGCAGCCTGTTCCAATGCCCCACAGCCCTTTGGGGAAGAAATTGTTCCCCACATCCAACCTCAACCTCCCCTGGCGCAATCTGAGGCATCACCCCACAGCAAACCCCGCACGGGTCCGACTCCTCTGCACTCATGCCCAGAGCAGCTGGGCTGGAGCTTGCTTGGACTCACTACACTGCACTTGGATCAACCACAGCCACCTACTGTTCCACTTCTTTTTTTAATTCTTTTTTTTTCTAATCATCTGAGCTGTGCATGTCCACACATTCCTACACCTGCACCAAATGGTCCTGCTCTCAGCAAGTTCCCTCTGTGCGTGCAAACTAAACCAAGCCAGGACACAGGCCTGAACATGAACTTGCAATCTATAGGCTTTGATTGTTGATGACATCCCCGACCACAGGTTTTGACCCGTGCCAACCAGCGCCCTCCCAAACCGTGTCTGGGCATGGATCAGGAGCTGCTCCCAAGCGGAAATACAGGCAAGGTTGTACTGGGAGCGCAGATACAGCCCTGGGGTGCAAAGTCCTAAAATCAGGGAGCTCACAGTCCACTGTGAACTTTGTATGTTGGGCAGCGCTCAGCCAGGTTTTGTGATCAAGACTAGAAGGGGACCAAGGCCAGCACCTTCTTGGGTGGCTGCAGGAACTTGTTCTCAGCCTCCGAGCTGCTGCTGCATTTGTGTCCTGCTGGTCCCAGGGTGTCACCACACACTTTGTGTTGCTGCTGACACGCACCCATGTGCAAACTGCACAGCGAGCAAGCGGGCGGCACGCGTTACAAACGAGGTGAAAAAGAAACCAGAACCCACCACTGGATTCTTGTAGCCCTCTGCTAATTAGGTGAGACATGGTAAGACGAACCCCTGCTATCAGCCAAGCCAAGGGAATGTAAATATTTGCAGGTCTAGGTCACCAGATCCATTATTTACTGCTCTGTCATATGACTTAAGGTTTGACATAAGACTTGAGGTTTTGGGGGTTTTTGTTCTCTTTTTTTTGTATTTTTTCTTTTCACTCTGAGCGTCCCTTGATTTCTTGCCAGTTAGGTAACTGCAAAAAGAGAGGGCTGCCTTCAATATCCCACACATGCAAAACAATGATGCTACTGTGAACTCTGCCCATTAATTCCAGTTTACTGGGTGACACAAGGTGTTGGGTGCTATGAGCCAGAAAGGAACACGAGGCAGCACTTGAGCCTCCTGTCCTGCACCGGTGCCCTGGCAGCCCTGCCTGGCCCTGCACGGCCAGGACTGTTTCCATCGGGGAAAAATACAGCAACAGGGACATCTGCTACAAAACCAGGGAGCTCCACTCAAAACTTGGCCATGGGAGACACAAACTCTCTTTTTCTCCATTTCGGCAAGAACCTTCAGTTTGTACATTTACACTGGACTCTGTCCACAGGTTCCTATTCCCAATTCCTCTGCCAGAAAGTGGGGAGGGGAAGCTTTTTTTGTATTAATATTTGAAAGGAATATTTTACGTTCAAGGGGACAAGCTGCATTCATCTCCCTATAGTCCCCAGCCCAGGTTTCAAAGCCTCCTGTCAGCCAGTATCACATTGCCAGGCTGATATATTTTCTGTCATAAGTAATCAATTAGATAGAAGCATTTCAAAGGTTTCTTTTCCCTCTCCCAAATCATCTGTGTTTGCTCACTGGGGTGGTTGACACCCATGGTGGTGCAGTGCCCCATTCCCCACTGCTGACCATGGTTTTGGGCTTCCCTGAACTGCAAAGGCAATTTGTGTTGCTCAGGTCCTGCTCTCTGCTGTTCCCTCTGCTCCGGACCATCTCTGGGGATAGAACGTCAATCACGGCTGGAGTGGGAAGAAACAAGACCTCTGTCTCTGGCGCGTCACAGAGGTAAAGCCCGTATCTCCAACCCAGGGTCCGCAGATGTCCAGCAGCTTTGTGTGATCATCCAGCTTGGGCTGGTGAAAGTCTCCCTCTTTTGGGCCAAGTTCTAAAAACATCAACTATTTTCCCTTTTCACTGGAAATTTTTCACTTTTCTTCCAGAATGCAAAAAATCTACATTTCAGTTTCTTATTGGTATAAAAATAAAAAGGGGGAGAGGGAGAAGCGCACATTTCCTGTAACACTTGTTTGCAGTGATGTAGTTGGCCCTGAGAAAGAGCTTCAATGTAAAATTTCCTACTGGTGCTGCCCATGACCCGCTCTGTTCCCCCCTCGCAGGAGCCAGAGGCACCAGCTGGGCCAGGTGAGTGGATTGAGCAATTCTGGTACCAGGCAGATCACATTGCTCAGGCTTTTGTGCTCAGGAAATACCCCAAATCTCAAAGGAAGCCCCTCTCCAAACTGCCCTGCTGCTGGCAGTTCTCTGCAGGTTCCCCCATCGCACCCCACCAACCTCCTGCAAGCCCAGGCAGTCGGGGTGCGCTGTCACCTGCTGCTGTCCTTGGCACACCAGCCACATTCTAGGGTCACCTTCGCACTCTTCACACCAAACAACATTGACACACTGCTGAGAACACTCTGGGCTTCACAGCAAAGTTCTCCTGACCTGGGGAAATGCTGAAAGATGCTCTAAAATACATGGAGTCCTTTGCAAACCCCCCAAGGGACTGTGTGGCCCCCAGGCTCTGCACAGCCCTGCACCACGATGGGTATCAAAGGGGTCACCCCAAACTGGAGACAGCTCCCAACAAGCTGCCACAAACACACAAAGCTGCGAGGACACAGCAAGCAAAGGAGGGGAGTTTAATTTTACACAATCTGTAAGAAAGGAGATTAAATGGGGAGTGTGATAATGCTATAAATACCTCCAGGGAAATACCATCAAAGGAGAAAGGGGGATTATTCAAATGATCTGGAAATGGTAAAACAAGGAGTGCTGGGGCCTGAAGCTACAAATGGAAATATTTCAGGCAAGGCATTAAGAAAAACTGTCTTCGAAGCAAGAGTGATTAGGTGCAGAAATCAGCTGTCCCAACAACGAGCCAGGGCCTTATCAGAGGTATTTGAAGACGGCGTAAGCACAAGTGGGGAGGGGATGCAGATGTGACCCGGGTGAAGAAGAGGGGTCAGACCTAAATAAAAGCAGTTTGGAGCCCCCTCACCCGGGATGCTCCCGTCCCCGATACCATCAGCAGAGCCCTTGTGTGCATCAGCGCGCTCCCAGGCACTCGCCTTCCTCCTCCCGTCCTCTCTTGCAGCCTTTCTCCATCTTTTTGCATCCATTTCCCTGCCCTATGACAGAGGAAAACAAAGGCCGATGGAGCCATGTGCTGACTTTTCTGATCCAGGATAAAATGCCATATAAATATTCCAGCCAGCTCGCCACTGTGTAACTTGGCAGAGCAGCGTGAGTAACTAATGAGTAAAGCTGAAGTTGGCTGTGTAATTAAAAGTGATATATTTTTATATAGAAATGATGAGTTTTCCATCCCCAAAGCTGATAAATTTCTCAGGCTAAATTTCTCAAGCTAAGAGCCTTTTGTGGCCACTTTTTTTACACAGCACTATTTTTTTTTCTCTGCTCCCCTCCAAAAAAAATGACCAGTTTTCCCATCTACTTAATGGGCTGTAAATACTTTTCTGCTAAGATGAAAAGTCCATTTGATTTGCATTAAATCTTCATCATTACAAGCTCTCAGCTGCAGCAAGGCCCGGATACTGACACAGAATACTGCATCTTTTTCTGGAAACCTCCATTTAAAGATCCCAAGGGGGAAGAAAAAACCAAGAGGCAGTCAAAGGGAGAAGGAAAACCCATGGCACTTCTGGTATAGAGACACAAATACTCACTGGCAAGGGTGTTGCTGCTCCTGGGGGCTCCTTCACAGGGGAGAGATGCTGCTCCATCCCAGAGCATCTTTGTGCAGCAGTCCCTGGGGAGCAGCACCGAGCACCTGGCAGGATCAAGGCTGGTGCAACAAGACACTCAGGTGACAAGCAAGGTAAGGCTGTCACACTGTTGTTTTAACCACTGGGAGCAGAAAGGACCAAGGAAAAAGGATCTACCACCCCAGGGTACCCCAGCGGGGACAGCAGGGAGCTGCTGCTGCTGTGCTCCCCATCCTGACATGCTCTGCTTGACAGCAAACACCCAACACATCACTTTCTCCTCGCTTCTCGTTTCTTATTAATGACAGAGACTTTTATGTAGAAACGGGTTAATTGCTGAATGTTCAGAATTCAGGCTTTCCTGGTACTTTGTTCTGACCAAGCTTTAATGCCTGAAGCTGAACTGGCCGGATTTGTTCACAACTCCCATCTTTTCCAAACCATTACAATACATTTTTGTTTCACGCAAGATTGGCGTCTTTTCAAAATGTTCAGTTTCATTACAACCATCATATATCCCTGGATGAGTTTCAAACACAGAGTAGTACAACATCTTCACTTTATCCTCATGCCCTGGCCAAACAAAGACTGGAAACTCTTCAGCTCCCATCCCAGCTCCAGTAGAACCAGGATTTTCCATGTTGCCACTTAAGCGCTAGTTCAGCCTCATCCAAGGCTAAACTCACCCTCCACTCATGGAGGAACATGAAGGACAAGCCTGTGTTCATTCAATTTGTTGATCTCCCAGCCTGTGCACCAGGGTGTTCATTAACGGCACATGCATTGCTGTCCTTTTGGCCACTGCATCCCTTGCTGGGTAGTGGCATCTCTTTTGAACTATATTCCACACATACCAATCCCAGCTTGAGCTCCTCTGAAACACAAAAGAGGACAGAAAAAAGTTAATTGCCAGCAGCTACACACAGGTCTGGAGAGAACAGTTCTGCACAGCACCAAGGTTTTCGATCTGTCCTCTAACGCAGGGACACAACTTCACGCATGGCTATCACTGCATCAGCCCTTGATCCCGCGAGGTCCCCGTAGCAATAGACTGACCTGCACCAGTGCTTAAAAGCTACCCGCTCTGCCTTTCTTCTCAGCAAATTACAGATGATTTAGTACGTTTTGTCGATTTTTGACAGTGACGAAGAGTAAGGTCTCGAAGCAGAGCGCTCTCCACGAACACAGAGCTGAGCTCAGCACAGGGCTGCGCTCCAGCCAGAATCCCCGTCCTGATTGTCAGCTTTTCCCTTGCAATTGTGTTCAGATATTCTGTTCTCCTTTGCTGCTTCTGCACAGGCAGGGCATAGAGGCTTCTATAAGCTGTTAAACTACAGGCATGCTGCAAAACAGGAGAAGCCACACTGCAGCTGTAAATAACATGATCCCAATGAATAAATAATCTGTCCTATGAACAGGACCACAGGCTTTAGCTACTGCATGATGAAGATCACGGTAGTGAAGAGCTGGCACAGAAGAGCGGCTGAGAAGCCTGATCTCCTGCAAACCAGAGCCCAGCGAGTACCCCTGGAGAGGGCGACTCCGCTGCTGGGACTCACCAGTAGCACCAGCTCTGGAGCCTCAGAATCTCAAACCCAACCCAAGGGTGCAAGAAGCTTCCACCCAGGAGCTTTCAGACTTGGTCTAGGGCTCAAAGATGAGCAGAGAGGTGAGGTGGGCACAAAAAGCCTTTCCAGAAGCAGGTGATGCTCCCCCTGGAAGGGCTTAACAGACGAGCCCTGGGGCTGCCAGCACAGCATCCCCCCAGCCTTGGGCACACGAATGCTCCCAATGAGTCTATCTGTAGTCTCTGCCATAAAAGAGCTTCAATCAAGCTAGGATAGTAAATTCTAGTTTAAATTAAACAATCCCATTTCCTCACAATGAAGGCTGTTCACAACCAAAGCCATGTCTCGGACAAGAAGTGCTTCAGAGCACAGATTTGGCTCATAGTGTTTAAAGCAGCTGTCTTCATAAAAGCTAATAAAATACAGTTGGATAATTAAAAGCTTTAATTAAAAATGCAAACTCCAAATAGTTTCATATTAACAAGGAAACTTGTTTTGACATCTGAAATTGCTGCACAAGCTAAATTCCCATGTATTCTCTCCAGGCTATTTAGAGTTTGCTGCGTAGCTGGAAATGTCTCCTAACTGAGTCCAATCACCATGTGTTGCTGGGGACACGCACCAAAAATTGATGCTGCTTGTTTTACAACTTCACTTTTAATTATCACAGTCTGAGGCGGCAGTGAGCTTATTTGCATGCCAATCCCTGAACGCAGCCTGGGGATGGAGCAGCTTGGCACTCCGGGGATAAAATCTGTGACTCCCGGGCATGGGCTGCCAAGCTAAAATGAGGGCTGAGCAGAGCGGCAGAGTCAGCGCTGGGTGGAGGTTTCTCCAGCTTTGAATGGAGGATTCTCCAGCTCTGTCCTTTGTTGTGGCACTGGAGCATGGGGCTACGTAGTTCCACCACCATTGCCCCTGCTGTGGGTGCTGGGAGGTAGATTTTGGTAGGGCAGTGCTGGAGGTGAAGGGGAGCGGGACTGAGCCTGGACACAGGAGCTGTTGTGGCAGCTGATCGTGGGATTTTGGTCCACAGCTGGTCCCATGTTTGCAACAGCCCAAGATGAGCAAGTTTTGTGGCTCTTTCTCCTTTCTGTCCACACTAGGGTGAAGTGGAAACACATCTCTCCTACCTGAAATACTATTTCTGGCAGGGCAAGTGCAGTGGACACAGCCAGTGTCCGGGTATGGGAGCAGCATGCTGCCTGGAGAACAGAAATTTCAGCCTGCAAAGAGAAAAGAAACAGTGCCTGGGATGGCTGGAGGCTCACGGAAGCCCCAGTGCTTCTCGTAGCTTCATTTCCAAGCCCCCTGAGGCCACACAGCCAGTGGGAAGTCCCTGCTTCAGCCACATTGTCCCCTTTGGACCCTCTACAGCATCAGATCCTCTTCCACTGGGACTGATGCATGGATGCGATTTACAGCCCCTTTGCTCTAGCTGGTGTCTTGGAACAAAATACTCTTGTACCAAGTATGGTGAAACAGCAATAAATCCACCAGTGCACCCTCAGGATTACAGATCCATAAGGCTTAAAACCAATAGGGACTGATTTAATTGTGTAATTTGACATTTCTCATAACACAGACAGAAGAGCCTCTCTAAGCACCAGCTGTTACATCCCCATCACCAGAGCAACTTTTCTTTCAGCTACACATGAACTCATTTATTGGCCTTTGGCAGGGGAGATGCCACCCCAGAGCTGCTAAGGAGACCTGGATGTTGCTGCCCTTGCTATGGAAAACGGCATCTCTGGTCCAGATGCCACTGTCCAGCTTCACCTCTGAGACACTGGATCTTGTTTTATGAAACACTAACTCTTGACTTATTGGGTCATAAGAAAGCTGATTTATTTTTCCATTTCACATATTTTTATAGAAGGTAAGTGAGAATAAACTTAAAACATTTGGATTTCAACAGCCAATGGCTCTGGTTTGGCCTTGTTCAGTGTTCTATTTGTCTTTTGCTCCCTAGAAATACCTTCAAAAATTAAAATCTGGCTTCTGGCCAACCCATTGGTGAGCAGTAGAAGAACTGTGCACAGCCTCCCATGCCTTGGTGCCTTTTCTCTTCCTCTACCTTACTTTTCCACTTCTGGTTTTGTTCTGTACAGAGCACAATAAACATTTATCTGTCACAGACTAAAAATACCTGGGATAAAGGCAGTAACTTGGGACTGACACTGCACTTGGCCCAGTGCTGACCAGGAACCCTGAGACCTAAATGCATTTCTCTGTGCTAGGTGACCCCTAGCAAATGGTTTCCTCAATGCCTACCCCAGTTTCCCTATTTGCAAAAAGGGGCAATGATGGACTCACCTCCACAAAATGCTTTGTAAAAGCTCCTATCTCTTTTCTTCTGGCACTGCTGACTTCTGGAGGGTGGAAATGTTTAGTTTCTCAGCAGTCCTTGCAGCTCCACTGATCTGCTGCCAGCAGCTTGGCCCATCCTGCTGAAGAGCAACAGCCTGTGCAGGAAACCTTCTGTGCTTCCCACCCGCTTCTCCCCTCCCCTGGGTCCCCAAAGGCAAAGTTGCAGAGTGCACCGCTAAATCAGCCGATGACGGGTCCCTGTGCTCCCAAGCAGCTCCAAAAGCTGCATTCAAGAGCGACTCGCCAAGGGGAAGGGGAGCGTGGACAAGGGGCAGGTGAGACAGCACCCAACACAATAGCAGCCGCTCAGTAACGTGGGGTCCCAGGGCAGCCAGGAGGAGGGGACAGCGGTGGGGCTGGGAGGTGGGGGGAGGCCAGGGGACAGGAGAGCATCGGGGTGCGGGGCTGCAGGGCCCTGTCCCCCTGCTGCAGGAGGAGGAGGAGGGAGAGGAGGGGGAGAAAGAGGAGGAAGGCAGCAGAGGCAGCAGCGGGCCGAGAGCCCCCTCCTGCGGGCTGCAGGCTGCGCTGCTCCTGTGCTGGGGACCGCGCCATTCCCCCAGCACAGAGCGCTTCCCCGGCTCATCCTGCTGCTCTCACGCTTCTGCAGCCTCTGCTGCTCCCTGCCCAGCACCCGCTGAGCACCCCGGGAGAGGGAAGGAGGATCTGGTTGTTCCTGGGGACACCCACGGGTTCTGTCCTGCCCGAAGCAACACCCGCACCAACCCAACCTTCAGCTCTTTGCTCTTGGTGCAGATCTGGGAGTGGGAGGACCAAGAGGGACCTTTCGCCATCCCTGTGCCACCCCGACCCTGAAGCCAGCTGAGAACTGAGCCAGGGGCTGAAAGCTTTTATTCCAGCACAGTAGGGAAAATGGCAACACAACAACACAACCCTGGTGTGCCTGGCTTGTGCCGGCTCCCTCACATCAGCATGGGAAGACCAACCTCTTGGGGCAGTGACACACCACCACCCTTGGTGGAGAAAACAAAAAATCTATAAAAAAAGCTTTAACTCATACTAAACAGAATATAATACAGCTGGGAACAATCTGCACTGACCCCTGGACAAGCAACTGCATGAACTTTCAAGCCTTTTCCACCTTTAAAACATGGGGTGTTCAGAACCACATTTGATTACAAGAGTCTTTATTGAAACATCTCTCCCTTCTTCACCCAGCTGCCTGCAGCAAAAGCATGGGCATCACACCATAAGGTAAGCACTGGCCAGTTCTCCTGACTCAGACACTTTCAAGGGAGCAGCTCCCCAAAAGAAGACAAAGAGGCTGGGATCTTCTCAGCATCTTCCCTCAGCCACATCATCCTAACAGTTTCATTTCTTTAAAATCCAAAAGCTGGGGTAGAGGTGTTCAACAAATCATGCTCCAACTAAGTGCATCAAGATCATGTCATCATAGGTGACCTCATGAAAGGACAAGGTCCTGCCAGGGTAATGTGGGTAGACCCCTATCCTACCAAACACATCCATTTTGAGGGACACCTCCACATCACTGTGCCATGTAGAAAACCCTTTCCCATTCTGCAGGATGCCCCAGGAGAAATTGTTACCTGAGGTGCAGCTCTTGCTTTTCTGAACACGTCTGGTCAATGCTTCTGTACATCATGCCAAGCTAAATGCCAGCCCCAGGCATCTCATCCTCAAAGTATTATTGCAGAAGCTGGAATACAAACTCTTGTAGGACAGCACTTGATGCCGGTGGCTGAATCTTCCAGGAGGGTCTGGATATGGCTGGTCCCAGGGAGCAGTGCTGGTCACTTTTTGGTTGTCTCCAGCTCTGCATCACGTTAAGGGAAACAGAAAAATACAAAAGAGTGAATTTAAAACATAAGACAAACTTTTTTACTGTCAAGGCAGTCAAATATTAGAAAAGTTTGCCTAGAGAGGTTTTGGAGCCTCCACCCTTGCAGATATTCAAACCCAACAGGACGCGGCCCAGCAGCCTGCCCCAGCTGAGCCTTCTCTGAGCAGAGCAGTTGGACCCAGAACCGCCAGAGCTCCCTGCTAACCACAGTGATTCTGTGAAATTGTTAACAGGACCATATTCAGGAGCATTCACCAATATATGAGCTTTGTATTTAAAATCCACAGATAACCACACAAGCATTTTCTGTGACTGATGGAAGCTACGGTCATGCTAGGTTTCAGCCATGCACAATAAAACTAATTAACATGTGAAAAATCAAAGGCAAACTATGCAAGACACTCAAGAAAATTAATCTGAATTGATTTTTCAAGTGGATTAAGATAAGTCACATTAAACTTCTTTGTACCATTTTTAGCAGAATTAAAATGACCGTGACTCGGTTTAGTTCTCCTTAAATAAATGAAAGTAAACTGAATGCCTTGTAAGAGTCTCCTACCAAGGAGTTTAATCCATAAACCTTTATTTAATTTGGATTTTCTTTCCTAAGTGTCCCTATGAGTCTAAGCCAGCCCCTGAGACCCTCCCTGCTGTCAGTGGAAGGAAACAGGCATCTCCAGTGTGTGCTGCACCACCGCTGACACAGGTGTGTGCCCAAGACTCAGTGTCTCTAGAAATCTCTTACCAACCTCTACCAAGGCACATCAGTATTAAAACCACTGAAACTAGGACCTACACCTGAGGAAACTGCTCCTTGTCTTAGGTTGCAGGGCAGAGATGTGACAGTTGGGTGGTCCAGTTGCAGACACCATCACTTTGATTCCATGGATGTCTTCAGGAATAAAAGGAAAGAGAGAAGTTGCTGTGGTACCTGGGACTCCGTACCATGGGGTCGGGGCGATGGTCCCCAGCTGTGCAGGATCAGCTCCTCACATTGCCTGAAGGATGAGGACCCACCAGTCAGCGCTGCAGAAGCTCCATCCAAACGGGGGATTTTGTGAGCACATGCAGATGTGAGACTTGATTCCAGCTTTATGCTGGGCAACCCCACAGCGTCCTCTCAGCACTTTGGGTCACAGCCTGGGGCTCGGGGTGCTCTGTACAGCACCTTGTGCTACCTCCAACCCAGGACCACAGAAAACGACAGGGGACAGGGATCAGAAAGGACTCCTCGACCCTGGGATCTGGATAAGGAGCAAGGGGCTGTGCATCCCGCTCTGACCAGACACACTCTCGTGCCGCCTAGAGGCATTCCAGCTGTTTTGCAGGGCTGCCTTGACCGCCGTTTTTATAAGAAATTATTCCTGCCTGAAAACAGGAGAGAGGCCAGTTCAGCATCTCAAACACCCTGCAGTGCCAGTGCCAGAACCCCATCTCTGCTGTGATTTGGGGTGCAAAACGCTTTTTGAGATTAACACCAGCCAGCAAAGCCCTTCTCCTCATCACTGCTGGTACCTGGTAGTTTTTCCTTTCCTGAGGAAACTGGCCTGAAATACATAAACCAGTGGGATTTATGAGGCTCAGCCCCATTACTTTGTGTGGGTAAAAACTCAGACAGTTTATATCTCGTTGCTCATGAGATTTCTACTACAGACTTAAAAGAAGCCAGGATAGGTACACCGATAAAGCCCAGGCTTTCCACATCCTAAATCATTATCAGCTGACTGCTGCTGTTTATCATTTTAAGGAAAGACCAAGACAAAGCCGAAGGGGGGAGGCAGGAACCCCTGCTTTTTCTTGCCCTCTGCTCTAAGGTGGCGTTGGAGTGAGACCCAACATCCCTCTTGGTCTGGGGAATCCCTCCCCTCTCCCTTTGATCATCCCACAACCTGCTAATGCCTCATCACAACCTGTCACCGAAGCCAGGCAAGAAACAGCGCTGTCAGCTCTGAAGACATCTTGTAATCACCACCATTTCCCCATTCCCTCTCAAGATGAGACCTGAAATTATTCACCAGAAGATAAAATAGAGCGAGCTCCCGGCCTGACCCCGGTCTCAGAGGACTCACCAGGATGGTGGGTTCATGTGTCTTGTCTCAAGCGGGATGCGCTTGGTCTCTGTTGCTCACACCACGAGTTCATGCCCTTTTTATCTGGTTGTTTCTCATTCTCTAGGTCTGACAACAAAGTCCCTCCTGGATTTGAAGTTTTATCAGGACTTCTGAGAAGCTCCAGTTTCAGCAAATCAAAAGAATTCAAGATGTTCCTGGCCTGTTGTGCTCGCTGTCACAGGAGCCAGCGCAACATTACAGATCCAAAGCGATGATCTTATCACAGAGAAAGGACAATACACGGAGCTCTAGTGTGGTTCACATGTAATTTTCTGGGTTTTACTTTTTCCACTTGGTGACAGCACAGAGCTGTTATAAGCAAGCACACCCCCTCAGGTGCAGCTTTGCAAAAATAAGTAGAAGGAGATATCAGGCTCCGTGATTACCCACCTGATTCCAGAAGTTTGTCCTTCAGCCCAAAGCAAACGCAGGGATGAGCATCTACCCTGGAGTGACTCCTGAATTCACAGCACTCCTAGCCACAAAGAAACAAAAAGATTCATATGTTTTAGGCCACAATAGCGCACATTGGGGCATTTTGCAGGTGGGTACAGCACCCTGGGGCGCTCAGGACAGGCACTGCTCTCCCAGCTCCCCATCCCTCCAGTGCCTGTAATGGGAGACACCTCAGAACACCCCACCTTTAAGAAAAGCCCATGATGTGAGCAGGCATCTCCTCCAGTTCGAGTTTATTCTCTATGAAGGCTCACTTCTGCTCAGCAAGATCTGAGGAAGAAGGTGAGATTTGGCTTAATAATCACACTTGACACTTCGTATCGATTTTGCAAACCAAGGCCGGTTGTAGCTGAAAGCAAGAAGATGGTTTCAACTGCAGAAATAAATTATGCCCCACTCAGAGGATGTTTTTCTGCATAGATTGTTGGGAAAAACAATATCTCTGCTTTTTTTAGAGGCCAGGGTGCCCCAATGCGATCCCATGCAGTGATGCTTTTTGTTTTCTATCCCACGCTCAAATCACGAACCCATCCCGAGCAGGGACTTGCTGCCCAGCTGAATTTCTCCAGCAATCAGTTCTGCTCTCAGAAAGCCAAAGCCCAGCAAAACTGGTTCTTCTGCAAGCTCATGCAGCTGGGGAAGAGAGAAAAACACGCTGATAAGCATCTCCAATGGCTTCGGGATAAATTTATATCTGATCTTTTCCCTAAGACAAAATGTTTCAGTTATTTTCTCTCCTCAGCAATGGTACATTAAAATGAAGGTTAATGAGACAAGGATTAAATACCCTCAGGATGGGGAAATAAACCTTGACTTCTGGCAAGATTTGAAAGGCTTTTTACAAAACAAAGTCACGTGAACAGCGGTGTAAACGGTTCAACGTGAGATTTCCCACAGCACTTTTTATCTTAAAGCACATTGCACGTGTGAGGACAGATGAGCACCTGCCCATCTCCGTCCTGTGACGTGACACGACAGAGCCCTGAAGCCACCTGACACCCCACGGCAGCCTCAGGAGGATTTACCGCCACCAGGGGGGGACAAGGGACACGGGGCAGCTCTGATCTGTGATCCACTCTGCCCCAAATGATACTTTGGGGTGTGCAGAGCTTCCCCACCTCATCCTACAGCAACAGCCTGAGTTTGGGTCACTTTGGGTGCCCAAAACCAGTCTGTTGAACACTGGAGGGGCGATAAAGTGGTAACAGCCCTGCACGCCAAAACCTGGGCTCAAATCATGACGTAGGAAAAACACAACGAAATAAATAAAACTACCAGGGAGGGAAATGCATAGGGGGCAATACTAAGGTCAGCCAGCATCACCTTCACCTCCAGAGGTCACTGCTATGTCCCCCAAGGAGGCTCCTCCAGCTCAGGGGTTCAGTGCAGCATCAGGAGATGGAGCCACAGTTACCAACCCTATGTCTGAAGCACCGGCAGCTCCCAACAGCTCCCAACACTCTTGTGTATAGAGACAAGTGGCAAGAATACTAGGCCAGGATATAAATTGAGATTAATAAGTGTTATTCACCAGCAGACATTAAAAATTACTTATTTTAACCAGACAACTCACTGACCTGTGATAACATTTGTAGACCAGACCATAAGCTCTGACCAGAAATAGAATAAGACAAACCCAGGGAGTCACTGCTCCCCGTTTCCCCCTCTCCTCCCCATCCAGCACCAATGCCCAGCACCGGCCCTCCTTGCAGAGCTGTCCCCAGAGGTGGACCCTGGATGGAGAAGACATCTCCATGATCACCCAGCAACACCTTATTTCCACTGGCACATTTACCACCCATTGCATTGAGCAAGAGGCTCAGGTACCAACCCACTTCCAAATCACTTTCCTACTCCAGTTAAGATTCATTTCCATCAGCTCTACCTGAAAATACCAGTCCGCACCAGCCTGCAGGATCCCCCGTTGCTGGTGGTCACCTGGGTCACTGAGGCTCCCACACAGGAACCAGAGGAGGTTGGTGCCCTTTTGGCCATGAATAGCACAAGAAACAGCCCCGTTTGTCCAACATTCACATTTCCCAAACCAACGGGTGCACTGCATTACAGGTTTTCACACACTAGATGTCAGCAGAAGAATAAAAATAATACAAAGAGGTGTCTGGTGCACCAGCTTAAAAGTGGTAGCGATTGCACGAGGCCGCTAAAACTCACAAGCTGACACCAATAAATCCATGTGCTGACACCAATAAATCCGTGTGCTGACACCAATGACCAGACTGGGCAGAGGATGACAGGAAAAAAACATCCAGATGAGAGTTGGTGCCTCTCCATGAGGTCTGGACGGGACATGGTGCAACCCCAGACTGACGGGTCTGTATCAGCAAAACCTCGATACTCAGAGACCAGCAACACAGCATTTATTTTGCAGGTACATTTTCAGAGGTGGGGGGACATTCTGCTGGCCCAGGGCCCAGCATCTCCAGTACAGCTGATTTAACCGACCAGCACTGCTCCCCTGCAGACACCCTTTGAAGCCGGGATTGTGCAACGTGTCCCACAAGTACGACCTGCCCCTTGCTCCACCAGCAGAACAAACTTCAGTATAAACACCTTTCTGTGTACCAGGAGAAACGGTCCCATGCTATCAGCTTTTCTATCTTTACAGTTGTAGCAATAAAATCAGATTGCAGCCCTGGCAGCGGAGGGGATTGAATCTGTATGACGAGTGGCCCCAAGGCTTTATCTGCCCTTCCTGAGCTGGGCTGTCACCATCTCCTGCAGCTTTTACCCACTTTTTGGACAGGACTGAGAGCTGAGGAGTTTGAGGTCTGTTCTGGCTTCTCTGTAAGAGAATGGATCACCAAACCCTGGGAAAACCCCTTCCCTTAAAATCTTACACCCTACAGATTCAGCTGTGCACATTCACTGATCTCTCCTTGACTTTGGGCCCCCTGCCCAGTCTGGGCAGAGAGCACCTTACAGCAAATCCTGACACATCCTTGTGGGGCTCCTAAACCCAGAGGTGAGTTGCACCTTCAGGTCACACTGGTGCTTTGAGATGCCTATTCATAGTTTTCCTTCTAGCCCACACTCTTACCTATAGCAACTAAACCCACCAAAATGGCACTTCACGTAGAGGCAGCCTTTCAAAGACAGAGCACCCCAAAATCAAATTTGCTTTCCTCCTTCTCCCCAAGCCACCTCCATCACTCTGGGAAACACAGGTCGCCACTCGCCCTCAGATTCCTCCTCCCAGCTACTGCCCTGGAGACGGATGGGCTCTGCGGGCTGTCCCAGGCAATGGGTCTCCCCTTTCCCAGGGTCTAGGGTTTCAGACCCTCCCCATCCCAGCCTGAGGTGTCTCCCCACACGCTGACCCTGCAGGACACAGTTCAAAGCCTCCAACAGGAAAAACAGGAAAAGCCGCGCCGGCGCTCTCCGTTGACATAGTTTCGGTCTGGTTCTTGGTGTCAAAGGAGGTATTCACCTCCGCTTCGGCTCGTGGGCCCATCGTGCTGCCTGGTCCCGCCTGGCAGCTGCCGGGAGGCCCCCAGGGGAAGACAACTGCATCACATTCAGGTGCAGGCCCATGTTGGGGAGCTCCCAGCAGGTGCCATAAATCCCTGTTAGAGCAGTTTCAGGGGCACTGATGCTCTGTTCTGCTGTGGGAGGCAAACTCCATGTTTTAATTGGGACGTGCAGAGGAAAAACCATTTCTGCTCCCCTACCTGAGTCAGCACACCCCAGGGAGGCACCAGAGCCCATTAAGTATCTCCCCACTGCCAAGGTAGCAGCGAGCAAACACCGCGAGCGAGCAAACACCGCGAGGCTGCGGGTGTGAGACGAAACCAGCTGCTGGGTGCGCGGCCAGGAGATGGTGACTCAGCCCCCGTGGGCCAGTGGTATGTGGGGACACGGAGCCTCGGCGTCTGCAGCACCAGGATGGCCTCAAGCACCATCGCACTGATGGGGCCACGGCAGCGTGGGGAGCCAGGCACTTGGGCACGTCCTTGGTATGTAATTGGAGAGCATAGTCACACCAACAACAACTTTTGGCTCTAGCAAGGGACAAAGAGGAACCCAAATTGAGGATCCTCCACTTTGCTCCAGCCAGCATGCGAGGTACCATGCTGTAGTCAGGGAGGAGTTTGGAAACTCTTCCTGCGAGAGGTCTGCCAGCATCCAGAGTGCCACCACCACCTGTGTCTCACCTCCTGGCTTCCTCCCTGTCAGCAATTACCATCTATTAATCAACCCCGGCCCGCCCCAGCCCCAGGCCAAGAGGTGTACAGCAGATTTCCAAGATGTAGAGGTGGCATTTCCCGTTGAGCAGGTTTGTGGCTCTGCTGGTCCACGGGGCATTAGGTGGTGTACCCAGGATGGAGCCGAGCAGCGCCCAGGGAGGGGACCCAGCCCATCTGTCATCCCTGGGTCACACGGAAGGGCGACACATTGGCCAAGTCAGGACACAGAGGGCACAGGCAGGTCTGAGCATTCCCATAAACATGGGGTCAGCACAGTACCCTGGCCAACATCATGGCTGTGCTGATGGTACCCCATTAAAAGATGCTGCAGTGATGAACCACTGATCCCCTGGAGATCAGGAGCTGTGTCATCACCACCAGGGACACAGGGGATGAGTGACACCCCCCCCAGCATCATGCTGGGCCTCAGCCCCAAACCAAAGCCTCAGTCTACCCAGGCTGCACTAAACGCCTTATTAATACCCTCGCTGAGATCCCAGCCCCACTTCCAATCCCTCACCTACTGATTTCCTCCAGCTGCTTTGCATATGATTTACATGAAGCTGTTCAGATGGGAACAGCGCAGGCCTGGTGTGCACCCAGGAGAGGAAGACGCATGGGAGCGGGTGCGGGATGGCCCATCTGCGGAGCAGGGCCGGCAGCGCTGCTTTGAAGAACCTCACTCTGACTTTTGGCTTCTCAAAAATGCAACCACAGAAAAGAATTCTTCTCTCCAGGCCTCATCTGGCGGGGTCCCTGCTCTGAGGTCTCAGCTTCCAGCACAAAAGCAAGAAATTCTTCCTGGTGTAATGCTGTAACTCCCAGGGGCAGATGTAGCAGGAAGAGGGCACATGCAAAGGTCCCCTCTGGCTCCGGCTGCCATCACCCACCTCTCCAGATGGCACCAGCCCCATCTCCAGACGCTTTCCTGACTGCAGATGCAGAAGATGCTCCAGCTCTCCTATGTCTTTGGCATCTGCCACCTCTTTCCCGTATCTCCTTCTCGCTCCTTACACTGCTGTTTGCTGGGTCTGTCACCAAATCCATCACCATCACACATGGATGGAGATTTCCTGTGAGTCACAGACATCCTGCTGTTGGCCTCATGCTCAGCCTCCATGTCCAAGCACATGCTGCCCCAGCACTCAACAGCTTCTGTCCTTCAGAAACCACTTCCAGCATATCCACCTGGGACATCCTGGTGTTCACCATACGTGGAGAAAGCCAGCACGTTCACAGGTCAGTTGATCTGTAACGGTGCCCCAGTCACATCCAGACCAACAAGACAAACCAACATCCTCTCCAAGGATGCTCTCAGCACCCAGGTGTCTGAGGCAGCAGGTATTTTCCTCCCAGGTGGGAGACAGCCAGCCCACCCAATGCACTGGAGATATTTCTCCAGGGCTGGTGGGACATGGAGCCATGGTACATCTCCCAAACCTAAGACAGGGCAATGCTACATAAATACGCTGGTTTGGACCAACTCAAGCACCCTCTTCCAGATCAAAGCAGTTATGAACAAGCTGGGGACAGCAAGGATGTGTTGGTCCCACTCTAGCATCATGCAGGGGTGGTCAGGAGAGGGTCCTGCAGCCCCTTCCAGCCCCTGCCCTGCTCAGACCTGCTGGCAGCAGCAGTCGGGGTGACACCAACTGTGCCCTGGCAGGGAGGTGAGGATCAGAGCACAACACCAGACACAGAAACAGCCCTTTCCCCTTCCTCCCCCCACCACGGGGCAAGGCAGCAGTCGCTTCACGCCTTAATGTGAACCAGCTTTGGTAAATATAATGAAATCGTAAAAAATGAGGGGAAATCTTAGCATTCCCGCACCAAAAGCGCTGGAGAGTCTCACGCGACTGTACTTTCCTCCCAGCTCAACTGACGTGGGCGGTGGATGGACCCTGATTCCCATGGGAACTCGTCTGTTTGCTGTTTATCTTCAATGCAATAAAAATGATATGAAAAATAGATTGTGGAGTAGAAGCAGCAGGAAAAAAAAAATCGACACCTGATGCTGTTTCTCTCCATTGTCTGAAATTCAATAGCTGAGCTCTGGGAACAGGCATGTCCATGCGATTACAGCTCAGACCTCGTGTTGAACAGGAGCTGAGACCAAATTATACTCCTAAAGGGCTGAAATGTTTTTGTTAGGTTACTGAAGCAACAGGTAAGGTGCTGTCATCTCGCCCTAGGACCACAACCACTTCACTCCATTGCCCAATCATACAATGGGAAGAACAGATGAAAATATCAAAAACCACAAGGCATTAAGACATCGCCGTAAGCGGCAGCCTTACCAAAACCTAAATGCTGCAGGAAAGCCTGGGTTTGTAATATTAAAACACTGTCCAAACTACATAAAAGAGGGAAAGCTGTCATAAAACGCCGAACCCGAGTGCCAGGGCAGGGCCGCGGCTCTGGCCGTGCCCCCGGGCAGGCTGAGCTGTGCAGCACAGACGTGGCTCCACACCAGCCTGCTGAAGGAGGAGGTTTGAATTAAAACTGGAGGGGAACAAAGCAGCAGGCTTGGAAATCACTGCAAAGCAAAGGTGGGGAGGGAATGAGGTGTTAGTCTGTCCTTGCACCGAGCCTTGGGTTCAGGTCTGGACTGAACGGCTCTCTGCAGTTTTGCCGGGCACCGTCTGGCCGGGCAGTGCCCTTGCTGTCACAGAAGAGAAGGGTTTTTTCAGCCATCATTCACTTTTACTACTTTTTACAAGTTTTAGTAACGCTCCCATAAACAGGTTTTTAATGCAATCCCTTTTCTCTGACATGTTGCATGTTAAAGATTAGCAGAGGCATTTTATTGCAGGTAATAAAGAACCATGATGTCAAATATTTTAACAAGCCAAGTGCTCCATGGGAAAAGCCCAAGGGGCTCCAAACACATTTCTGTTCTGCAGCCTATGCCAGGGAGAGGGGGAAAAGATAGGGAGATTTTTGAGAAAATATCTCAGATTTTGCCTGTTTTTTGGAAAATAACAACAAAACCACAGTGACTCCAACCACACGGGCCATTCAGCACTGCCTGGCTCAGGAGCGATCATGCTTCCCAGCCAGGCATTTCATGCGCTCAATGCAGAGCCTGATGCTCCCCCCAGTATCTCCATGGATTTGTTAGAGGAATACACTATCTTTTAAGAAAAACATGAAATTAGGTTTGTCTTTTGAGAGTTGCAATTTCTTCTTCCCAACACATCCTCCCAGACCTGCCCGCAGCCCAGCAGGAACACGCAGCAGGTCGATGTTACCAGCACACAGGACCCCGCAGGGATGAGCCCATGAACATGTTTTCTTCCCCGAGCGATGCTGCCAGCTGCAGGCAGCCAGGAGGAGGAGGAGGTGGTGAAACCCAGCAGCAGAACAGCATGTCCTCACACCACCCTCGTAAAACACAGCAGAGAAAGTGCCACTTGCCAGGGCACGGGTGGGAACCTCAGCCCAACAACAGCCGTGTAAACGAGCCTCTGCTACTGTTTGGATGGAGCATGTTGGGCTCTAATCAGGGACAGCTGGGGGAAACGGGGCTTGGCAGCCCTGCCCACTTCTCTCTGCAGCATCAGCTTTTCCCCAGTTCTGCCCGCTTGTTTGCACACCCAGCATCCCTAACGGGGACCACATGGGGAGCAGCACTCACAGAGCATCCCCCAGCCAGCCCCAGCGTGGGAGGGGGAACATGATGCTGAACATCACATCGGACTTGCGGAGGAGAAAACTGGACAGCCGCCATCCCAAATGTGTTCGGGGACAGGCACACCACCCCCATGCAGGATTAGGTTTCCACGCCTCGGCTCGCTTTCAGAGAGCCTGAGAAACTCGGGGGGGACCCGCGCACACGAAAGCAGCCCACGCGGTCAGCAGAGCAGCTGCCAAAATTATTGCTGCCCACGGATCGAAGGGGAAGAGCCTCACGCCATTCCCCAGGAGCCCAAATCCTTTTTCCCACTCCCCTCTCTCAGCCCCTGGACCGGTCCCTGCTGGCCGAGGCAGAGTGTTGTGCAAGGGCTCACCCCGGTTGGCCTGGGAAGGGTTTGCACCGTTGGCTTGTGCGTCCTCTCCAGGGCAGGAGTCCTGCAGAGCAGAGTATATGTTTGCAAGCAAGTAATGCTCCCACTGATTTGCCTGCAAACCAGGCCAGCCCAGGGCTGCAGGATGGGCTTGCAGAGACCCGCAGAAGCAATGCTGCACGTGGACTCCCCACCACAGAGCCACGAGGCCCTCGGTGCCCTCCCTCCTCCTGCAAGCCCTGCCGAAACGAGGTGTTTCTTCACTTTCCCATGACCAGATTCCCCTGAAAACAGCAGAAAACACAAATGCTGATGGTAATTAATCTGACAAGAAGTCAGGAGATGCTGATTAAATGTCTCGTATCACTGTGGATCACGGATAATTGTAAAGATAGATTCCTTTACAAAATTGGCAGGCAGTCTCCGTGCACATTTAGAGGAGATCAAGGGAGAGATAGCCATGACAGTCTCACAGCGGTGATTCCCCCCTGCCACTGGAGCACATGCAAACATGCACGCACCCCGTGTTTTGTTTGCGGGGTCCCCGTCCCTCTGGGATGTTGGGCAGGCAGATGTGCTGGACCCGCTCTGGCCAGCGGCCCCAGGGGAGCACGGAGACATGGGCACACTCCCGAGGAGGGAAAAGGCAATTCCACGTGCTCTTAGCACTAGCTCATCTCTAGTCCCAGTGACCTGAATGATCAGAGTGGTTCAGAGGAGGTATTCGGCCAACTGACCTCCTACAGGAATGGTCCCCAGGGCCCTGGTCCCTCTTGCTGCCACCCTCCAGCTGTGTCCCCAAGGGTCTTCCAGCATGGAAGTATCTTCCCAAGGCCTCTGGAGGGTCATTTATCTCCTTCCATAGCCTTATTCAGGAACTTCCACTGATCTCACACATGCATTCATATATATATATGTGTGTGTATATATATATATATATATATATATGTAAGGTTTGTACAAATGCAGCCCCAGCCCAGCGTTGCTGCAGCCAAGTATCCTTAAGTCAGCAGCCACCAGTTTCTCTGCCATCCAAGTCCTACATAACAGACCTCTCCAGATGGCTCTGATTAAGCTGATTTTTCCCACCACTTAAATGGTAGTGAAAATGCTTGGAAGTCATACTATGTGACACCTTTTATTAAGCCCTCAGCACCTGCTTCAAGCCAATCTGACGGAGCTCATAAAACTCCCCACGTTGTGATAGCTGAGCAGTGCTTGCTGCTCTCCATGTTGATGCTGGGTAGGAAATGTTCTGAAGGTGGACACTGAGGGGTTGGGTTTTTGGTCACCTGTGGAGAGCAGTACAATCTTGGAAATGGAAGCAACTGCATCCTTGAAGAAGGACAGACCATAGGTGATAAAATGCTTGAATAATAAATGTGAGCAGAATACAACAACCAACCATTGAAAGAGCAAAAAATTAGAAAGGACTGTCAGGAAAAAGATTCTCCAGCAGCATGAGGGAGTTGTGTTCCACCCTCAGCTCAAACCTGCTAAAATAACCCCAAGATCTGTCTTCCAGCTCCCAGCACTGCTCACCAAAACAGATCTTGGTGGTCATTGGTAAACTCTTGCTAAACTTGTCAGAGGAAAAAATGCCTTCCAGATGGGCCTGGAAAGTGAGGGCTTCAGAGTTTGAGCACTTTATTTGCATACACACGAAATTGTACAATAAATATAAGCACTGCCCTGCTGCACAGAGCTGTCCTCATCAGCCCAGAGCCTCGTTATCAGGGTTTGGGCGATAAGGCGGTTTCAAGGATCCAGTATCATCCAGTCTCCCGCTGGCACTACAAAGGGCCATTTTTTGTTTCCTTGCAATAAAACTAGTGGCCAGATTTTTAATTGCCAGCAGATGGCAAGAGGAACAGTCCACGAGCTTCCCACACTTGTTGCATTGAAGTAATTAGATGCAAACGAGTTTGCACTTAGCAATGGCCTCCCCAGCAGTCCAGTACTCCCAGTCTGCCACCGCCTTCGCAGTCAGGGAGCTCTGGGGTCCATCTGCACACACCAATTAGCGAGGACAGTCCCCTCCATGTCCCATAGGAGATACTGTATACATGGGACATGCACACCTATGTCAGCTATCGTAACTACAGCAAAAATATATCCTCCCCAAGATTCAAGGTAATGCAAAACCCTGAACGATGTTCTGGGGGTCAGAATCCAGACTCTGCACCCACCTGATCTCAGCAAAGCACTCAAGCACATATTGAATTTCTGACATGTTCCTAATCCTCCACTAAGCGGAGGGGGCTGCAGAACATACATCCGTCTGTTGCTGAGTTTGTGTTCTGCTTTTCACCGTATTTGATGGTTCAGTGTAATCGCAGGTTCGGGAGGGTGTTTGATGCTTGAGCCATCACTTGCAGCTACTGGAACAAAATCCAGGCTCAATCGCCCACCTGAGATTTAGTAGTTATTCTGCTTTTAGCTGCCAGTACAACTTTCCGATCACTCTTTCTGGTAGCAGCAGATGTATGAAGTAGACATTTAGTAACCCATCTGCAACTGCACATCATCCTTTCAGGACAATCCATGAATCCCTGAAGAGTTTGCAGCCACTGTCCACAATCCCACAACCCATGGCCAGGTCCTACACCACCACTTCGGCTGCCTCTTTAGGACTTTCCTTCTTCCTCTTAAACATGAAAAGCTGAACTTGGATCAGAAGGGTTGCACTTTAGCTGTGCGATCGGGTTTACAGAGGCTAAACAGGCCCTGACAGCAAAAGCAGAGACGTGTGTCTAAACAAAGCAGCCTGGGCTGCAGCTCGTCCCTGAGCACGGGGACGGCTGCGGCTGGTTTGCGGTGGCTCCTCTCACCACAGCTCCCGATTCCTGTTAATCAGCATGGGGATGAGCTGATCCCACTGCAAATGCAGTCAGTGGCACTTTGATCTTGAAATTATCAAGGGCATCTGCTGTTTGGCACTGACTGGAACAATCAGTTTTCTTTGCTCAGAGCTGCCAGGATTTCTCTTCCTTTCAGATCTGTGTGTGCAAAAGGTGGAAATTGCCCAGTTGATGCATCTGAAAGGAAAATTCCAGGAGAAAGGGCTGAGCAGAGCTCAGAGGTGGCAGCGGCTCCTCTGTCCCCAGTGTCCAAGGCTGACGGACAGCACATCCAGCTCCCAAAGACACAAGGAAGCCCATTCCTGTCCAACCCATGACTTCTCCCACCAACATTGCAAACATGGGATCAACATCTGATCTAATGCAGAAACTAATAAAAGAACTGCAGAGGGTTTTCCGAGTGCTACACTCGAATGCCAGAATGTTTCTAGGGACTTGTAGGTTTATAAATATCTCCGGGGGGGTGTCAGAAGACGGACCAGACTCTGTTCGGTGGTGCCCAACGCCAGGGTGAGAGGCAACGGGCACAGACTGAAACACAGGAGGCTCCATCTGAACATGAGGAGAAACTTGTTTGCTGGGAGGTGCCAGAGCCTGGCCCAGGCTGCCCAGAGCGGGTGTGGAGTCTCCTTCTCTGAGACATTGAAACCCGCCTGGACCCACCTGTGTGATCTGCTCTGTGACCCTGCGTGAGCAGGGCTTGGACTGGGGGTCTGCAGAGGTCCCTTCAGCCCCACCAGTCTGGGACTCTGTGACTTCAATGCCATTTTCTTTCCTAAAGATTTTATTAAAAAATCAGCCATTCAGCATTCAGCCACCTCCCCAGCTGGCTGGGATTTCCTTCTCCCTTCACACAGGGGTAAGACAAGAGTGAAGCAGCTTTACCCAGGAGCGCCACACATGCCTGGCAATCTCTCAGTGAGACATGAACACTTTGCTGCTTCTGTTTTTTGGAAAAATACACTGAGAAAGCAAGCTGAGAACTCGCCCAAGGACGTGAAGAGTTCACAGGGGTCTGAGGCAGTGGAGCTGCTGTCCCACTCCCAACCATCCAGCATTACTTTCTCCTCTAAGACCCAGCATGGGAAAGAGGAAAGCAAACTCCAACACATCACTGGAGACCCAACAGCAACCTGAGCTGAGCACAAAGCAGCTGCCCTCTCTGCGTATGGACTCCATGGGGTCTTGCAAAGGTCCCCCCCCAAAATCAGAATGAACCGCTTTGATTCATCCCAGCAGGAACTGCTTTCTCCTCACAGCCAGACCTGCTCTTGTGGTTCCACCTTCCTGCCCATGTCCAAGTGGGGACGGCCCAGGGATCACAGGGCCAACGAGACTCAACTCTTCCCAACATGTCTGTCTGTCCTCAAACCCTGCAGTCGCACGAAACTTCCCCAGAAAGCTCTTTTCCAGGCTGGCCAGTAGATGGGGATGGAAGAGCAGCCAAGGTCTGATCCACTGGGGACCGTGTCCCTCCAGCCTGGCTGTGTCCTGCTGGCTGTCAGGGCTCAGGTGGCACTGGCTGCTGCGCTGGCCATGCCTGGGACAGGGCAAAGGCAGGAGCTTGGACAGGGGCTGTGTGACTTGGAAGCAGGGAAAACTGCCATGGGCTTATGTCTCCATCCCTAGAACTGTGAGTGTAGGTCATAAACCCCAATATAACTCCACCAGATGTCTGCCTGTCCCCTGATAGCCCAGGACAGGGAGAGACTGTGGATGTCCCCACTGCCTGCTGAGGAGGTTGAAGGGGATCTGAGAGCAGTCCAAGACCTCATTCTGCCTGCAGCAGCACTACCCAATGAACCTGTACAGCCTAGCGTGGCTTCTTACGGAAAAGAGAGCCCCAAGAGCCCAGTCCATGCCCTGCATGCTGTGACCCCCCCAGAGCGCACACAACCCCCAGCTCCCAGGTCTGTTCCTATTCAGCCATGCATGGTGGGGAGGTAATTTGGGAACCCCAGGAACAGCCTGGAGAAGCAGAGAAAACACTCTCAGCTCAAACAGCTCTGCCAGGCTCAGCTCTGCCCCACCGATGGGTGTCCAGCCGTGCTGGATTCCCACCAGGTCATCACCTTCAAGGTTTGGGATGAAGGTGGCCACATAGTGGGGCAGGGAATAGGAAATGCCAGGAGACTTCCCAGTAAAGAGTTTGGCAGAGTGCTGGTGCCTTCCAACCCAGCACACAAGGCTTCCCCTGCTGGGAACCGGGCAGCCAGCTCCCAGCAAAGCCCAAAGCCGCTCTCCCTCTCCAAAATAGAGAAACAGGAACGAACAATGAGTGACACTCAGTGCCCTGCCCCCGAGCTTTGTCGTCTCAGGAGCCGTCATTATGTCGATGTGTAATTATACCATTAATTACTGACCATAAAGCTCTAAAGAAAACAGACCTGAAATGAATACAGCGCTGGTGCAAAGTCTTAAGAGATAACTCTTTGGCTGCTAAGGTAATGTAGACCAAGCTGCATTTTCTAAACCGAAATTGAATTTGCAATTAGCTCTCCTTCTTGCCTAAGTCCAACAAAAGACCTTCCTGCATTTAATACCGAGAAGGGATGTCTCTGAGCTGCCATCAAACGACAGAAGCTTACAAAAAGCCAACTGGAGCAGAGCGGAGGGACCAGAATCCCAAATGTCTCTTTGGGTTGAGCGAGGCTCTTGTTTGAGTTTGGATTTGCTGCACACTCAATGTACATCTCCGAGCAAGCCACTTAATCTGACCCTGGCCCAAAGTTTAGCTGTCTGTCAAATGTTAGAAAAGGGCTTTGTCTCCCTCGCAAGGACTTAGAGGTTTAATTACCGGCTGTGCCAAGATGCCCTTAGGTGGAAACTGCAATGCAAATGCAAAGTATCATTATTAGAGCTTAGCAAATAACTCAAATGTTTTTCTGCAGCAACTCCCTCGAAAAGAAATTAGATTCCTTTCTGGTGTGTTTGGGAGTCTTTCCAGGCTCTCTTGTTGTGACACTCATGAGTGAGTGGAGAATTAAGAATATGAAGGTAATTCACCAAAAGTCAGTGCCCATCTCCTAAACCTGATCCTGCGCACGGAGCCGCGCTCCTGCACAGCCCTCGTCTGTGCACCCAAACCAGGCACCAAGATGGGCGCTGAGGGGCTGTGCCAGGCAGGGTGTCCCTTTGGCACCTGCGGACAGATCCAGCCCATCCAAGCAGGCTGAGGTCCCTCGGGGACGTGGGGACACCAGCCAGCACTGCCCTGCATCGAGTCCACTGCAGATACCCCAGATGGTCCCAGCTGGGCAGCCTCATGGCCTTGCTGAGCAAGGTGGGTATCAACAATGAGCAAGATGAGGCAGGGAGACTTTGCCAAAAGCCTTTCACGGGAAGCCACACGTCCCCATCAGCTCGTGCTATGCAAATCCCGATGATTTAAGCCATTTTACACTCGCCTCTGAAGAGTTTGGGACAAACGTTTGCATCATAAATTCTCTGGGAAGGTTATTCTCTGGGGCTGAGCAGTTGCCATAAAGCTCCGAGAGTTTATGAGGATCTGACAAAACCTGCCGGCTCCTGCTGTAACCACTCAGCACCTTCCCCAGCACCGGGTGCCGGCCAGCGGCCCGAGCCCCAACCCAGGGATGCGCGGGAACGCCCCCACAGCCCTGACCCCCCAACAGTCTTGTGTGAGCGGGAACGGCGCAGAGGAATATTTTCAATTAGCTTTACAGAAAACATTTGCCTGAAACTGGATGCTGTGTGAAACTCCTGAACTCTCCTTTTGCTTTCAGAGCTGGGGAGAGGGAAGGGGTGTGGGGGGGTGGAATTGGAAGAGCTTCTTATTTTTTCGGATCCAAGCTGCGCGGCTTCAGAGCACGCATGGTTTGGCCGGCCGGACCCAACGTGTGATTCAGAAGCCGGCAGCTCTCCCTGCACAGCACAGCACAGCCAGGCTGCTCCGTGGGACCCAGGACATGGTGGCAGAGCCCCCGGGCACGGGCCAGACCCCTGAGGCTCAGCCATGTCACGCATGGGCCACCACCACGACACACGTCACCTTGTTGGGTGTTGGTGCTGGGGTGCAGACGCAACGCAAAAAGTGCAAGAGGAGAAGGGGAGCTGCATCTACCAAATGCCTCCTGCACCCCAATGCTTTCTTGTTACCCCCAGGTTAAACCTGCCAGAGCCCAGCGCACCTCAAAGCCCAGACCCTCCCCTGGGCTCTGATGAACACGGCCTTGGTGCCAGTGAGTCAGATCACCCCGACAGCCCCGATCTTGTGAGAGCAAGTCCAGGCACGGATGCCCAGCCCTGGGTGCTGTCGGCCGCAGCGCCACTCAGCACCACCGCTCCCCTGCACCCGCTTACCAGCAAGCCCTAAAACATGATTTATTCCATCTAATTATCTTCTTCCCTGTGTGGCTGATTTCTGCACTAAGTCAGGACTCTCACGGCTTCTCCAGCCCACTCAGCTGGCAGCACAGCCTTTTGTTTCAGCGCTTGCCTTTCCCTTTACAGCGGGCA
Source organism: Patagioenas fasciata (assembly GCF_037038585.1). Taxonomy (NCBI): domain Eukaryota; kingdom Metazoa; phylum Chordata; class Aves; order Columbiformes; family Columbidae; genus Patagioenas; species Patagioenas fasciata. The sequence continues at coordinate 8,581,164 of NC_092537.1, read as the reverse complement.
GCCCAATGTGCTTCAGTTCCCCCAAAAGGCAGCAGCAGCACCATCACTAAAACCAGCGAGGTTCAACACAGAAAGACTGAGCTCCTGTCTCACTGTGAACTCCTCTTTTTTTTTAAACAACAGCAATTAGGAAAACAAAAAGAGCATTATTTAATTAGTTTTTCCTCCTTTGGCTGGGTGCTTCCTTCCCCCTGCAATGGTGTTTCAGCCCCTGCAACGCTCTGCGGGCTCTGAAACATCTGCAGCCCCCATCGCGGAGCAGAAAGTCTGTTGGGGGGAGATAGACAGGGATTTTCATCTGCAGCTGATGACTCTGGCTGCATCATTTGGAACCACTTTGGTGTGATTTTTCAGCAGTACTGAGCTTCATCCTCTCGCTGAGAGCTCCACACACCACTTTTCTCTTTGGTGTTCCCGGTGCAGCCCTGGTCCCCTGCCTGCAGATGTCCTGATGCCTGTGTGGCCCGCACTCCCAGCTGAGCCACAGCCCTTACACATCCCTGGGCATGTGGTTTCTAAAAAGATGTATCTGCCACGCAGACTGCGATGATGTGAAAAAGAGCATTTATAATTAAAGAAACCCCTTGCAAATTAGTTAACAGCACAGGCTCGCACCACGGCCAAAGCTATTATCAGTCTGAAGCTGTTCAGCCAAGCCACATTCGAGCCACGACAAGTCAAAAAAATAAAGTTAATAAAATATACTTGAAATGAAACACAGGTCATGTACTTGATCGGCATATTTATAAAAGCCTAGCCTAATCCAGCCAAACTTTCCAGAAAAAAGATCTTGCTGGTCTTTGATCCTGCCTGTGCTTCCTCGGGGAATATCAATTTGCCTTCAGCAAAGTTAGACGGGATTAAAATTCACTTTAAAAGGAGCAAGATCCTCGCTGGGTAGGGAAGGAACTGAGAGCCATCTCTGCAGCAATGCTGAGCACAGCCCGCACCCCGGGAACGCTGCTGGGCTCTCTCATGGAGCACGCTCAGGGCTTGATATCCTCCCAAACCTCCTGTCTGAGCAGCACCTGCTGATCCAGCGTTAAAACCTGTCATCAGATGCTGGACGCACAGAGCCCCTCTGCTCCAGGAGTCCAGCTCAAACTGCTCAAGTCCAGCCTAGAGCCTCGTAACAAAAAACACAAGACCTTCGCTTGGCAACTCATTTGTCCAGCACAGGATACTGAGGTTTCTGCAAAAATCCCACCTCCCACCTTAAGGAATCCTCTTCGCACCAGCAATAGGGAGAATGAAGGTGAGGAAAATCCCTGGGGCTTCACAGTAGGGTCGATGCTGCAGGGAGAAGGCAGCTGCCTCCTGGACCAGATTATCCCCTGCTGCTGCTGAAGCCAGGCTCACGCGATGCGCAAGGCTCGGCTTCCGCAAAAAACACAGGCATCCACAAAAAAACACGAGGGAAGGCGATGTGGCTTGTGCCTCTTCCCCTGAGAGCCCTGAGGAGTGACAAGAGCTGCAAAGCCCCTCCATGCCGGAGCACCTGGGGAGCTATAAACACTGCAATTGTCAGCACGCTCCCTCCCAGCAAAGCGAGGGATTTGGCAGGGTGGGTGTGAAGGAGCGTGTCACAGGCTGGGAGATTAACGGCTTCACCCCGGCTGAAGGTTCAGGGGAAGGAAAAGTCTCCGAGTCATCAGGGCTTGGAAGTATAGGATGCTCCTCTGCAATACCAGGGGCTAAGAGTTGCTCCATGTGTTTGCAGATATAAATACTTGTGCAAACACAAGGGAAACCACAGATATTATTCACCAAAATATTGCCCAGGAAGTGGCTCTGGAGATTACAATCTTGGATATAGGATAGTAGGAAAATATGGTTTCATGCCAACAGGACCGGTGGTCTCAAGGTGCTGAGGTCAAGCGAAGCGAATAAAAATGAAAGAACAATTGAGATAAAAAACAATAGTTATAATAAAACCTCTTGTCTAGACCAGGTCCTGCATGAGATGGCTTAAACCCCTTCTACTCTCCCCAATCAGAATCAAACATGATTGCTGCAGAGCTTTACGAGAACCAAAGCAGTGGCACCAAGTCCCAGCCCAGCTCCCCAGTTATGCCAGCGCACATCCCCAGGCCAAAGCTGGTGTGACACCACTGCCTGCTTGCCACTGTCACCAGCCTGAGCCACAGTCCCCACTCCGACCGTCCCGTCCTGCATTTCGTACAAGGGGCCAGTCACACACACTGGGTGATAACCAGACCAGATCACCAGGGGCATGTCGCTGCAGCAAACGCTGTCTGAAAGACTTTGCAGCCCCACAGGTAAGGTCTGTTGGCAGGGTTAAGGCTCTGGCTCTCTTCCTGACTTTGAAATCCTTCCCCCACCATCCAGTGTCCCTGTGTGAGTCAGTGCCCGCACATACGGTGATGAAAACCTTCATCCCTCTGGCGAGCGCCTCTGTGCTCCGGAGACAGCACATCGCATGCTGTCACCACGCAAATATGCAGCACGTTTCTCACTCTCTTGGCTGCAGAGAGAACACGAAGGGAGCAAGTACCTCAGAAAGCAGAAGGTAAATCCAGGGCGACGAGCACACGCACACTCAGCAGCTGGCACGCAAACCAGCCTACACGCACACTTGTGCTTGCAGGCACGAGGGGATCCGTGGACTTTCTGAAGTTTTGCTCGGCAGTAGAGCAGTCCAGTTCAAATCTATGCTCTGCCCTCTCATCTCTTCCATCCCCCTCATCTCCTCTTTCATTCTCCATTTTAATATATTGCCCATTTTAATGTATTAAAGCATGAGCTTTAAATCCCACCCCGTGCAGTCTAACCCACACCCATCCCTTGGTCCCTGCTCAGGCCTGGGGCTGGCACATTGCAGAACAAAACATCACCTCCAGCTCTGCTCACCGGGGAGAGAGCAGTAACAGGGCACTGCCAAGAGAGAATCAGACTCGTCACCTCCCCAAACCTGGCTGGTGACAGTGGTGACCCAGACCCACTGGGGCAGAAAGGAGTTTGGGGTGGTGGAACCATCCATAGCAAGGCTCAGGGCACCAAGCGCTGGTGCTGGCTGGCAGTGAGGGACCCGGGGGGGCAGAACCAGGCTCCAGCCAGGGGACACTGCAGCCACCTCCTCCTCAGGGATGATGGCACGGGGACTCGGTTGCTTGAGGAGCATTGCAAGGGCAGGGAAGACCAGCAGCAGGCTGTGGTTCAGCCTTGCTGCCCAGCACACTGCAGGGATAAGCTAATGCACAACGTGGAGGCTTCTCCACCCAAAATGGGACTTTCAGCAGGCTCAAGTCCTGATTTTATGGAACAGCAGTAGGCCAGAGGAAAGTAGGGATTTGCCTGTAGTTACACAAGAAGTCTGTGGAGAGAAACAAGCCAAATTTTTTCAAGTCCTCAATTAGGCTCCCAATAAGGGGACGCAGAGCCCTTCCTCTGCAAGCCGCAGAGATGCTCAGACGCGGGAGGTGCCAGTTCTCTCCCTCCAAGGTCAGGGAAATGCCGGAGGAGATGAACGCCTCCCCCTGCTTTCCCACCTCTCCTCATGGAGCAGAGGGAGCTGTGGGCAGGGGGCTGCCCCACTGCACCCCCAGGACCCCACAAAGCCCCATCCTGAGTCATGGAGCGCTCCAGCCTCAGCGCATTATATTGGGATGAATCACTCGCTGACCTCTGCCTTCCGCAGTGTTCGGTTTCTAATTTTATGGGCTGTATCAACGGAGTTATTGAATCCAGATGTCTGCAAAATGCAACTGCAGCACACAGAAAGCCACAAGGAAAGGAGTTGGTGGTGAGGACCAGGGCACGTGGTTCATTTTTCATAAGCAAACCCTGGCTTAGGAGGGAGAGGAAGGCATCTCATCTCCCCTGCCTGCCTGGGGCTGTGCTGGAGCAAGCGGGAGGCTGTGATCTCCGCAGCCCATCTCCCATCTCTCTCAATAACTGCTCCCTGCACCCCAGTTTTCTGAAAGCATCCTTCCCCGAAGGCAGTGGCTGTGCAGTTGCATCAGGCTCAGATGGGTCTCACCTGGGGGAGCTTTGGGAGATGCTGAAGAAACACGGGTCCTGTGCAGCCTCAGTGCCCTTGCGGGGACACCAGTGCTGCCATGGGAAGAGCACTGGGCTGGACCAGAGCTTCAGCTTTTCCAAACCAACCTGTCCAGTATAAATCAGTCATGGCACGAGCTGGCCAGTGACAGCAACACCTGCGATGGGCATCTGGTTTGCATAAAGCACAGCTGGCTTCAAAACAACAGGAGTGCATTTGTACTGGCAAGGAAAGAATAAAAAAAGAAAAGAAGAAGAATATCCAGACCACAACTAAACTTCAAACAGAAACCTGCTGAGTGACCTGCCTGCAACGGGGCTGTCCCCTCATGACAGGCAACCCACGGCATCGCCCGTGCCGCATGGGTGACTCCTGAGCATCGACACCATGTGGGATCAGAGGCCCCAAGGGATGGAAAGGATTCTTTTTAAGACCTTCCTGCCTCTTCCTTTTTCTGCAGCAAATCCCTTTTCTCACACCAAATCTGACCCGAGCCTCTCTGAGCTGGGGATTCCCAAGAGCTGCATGTGGATGCGCATCCTCCAAAGGGATGTTGCCCAGCTCCCCCATCACCAACAGCTTTCTGCAGCAGCGCAGACCCTGGAACCTGCTATGAAAATGCACCTGGTTGTGCACAAGGACCTAAGCTAACAGCAACAGACCATGACACAAATAACTGCATGTTCTTCTTAGCTGTGTTGTACAGTGATCCCAAACAAATCATTCACTTCAGGCTTTAGTTTACCTGACATCTTGCAGTGACATACCTCCACCTTTACAAGAAACACTGACCTCCAGGTGGGATATTTCTAGTAGGGGTTTGCTTTGTGCTAACTGGAAAAGAAAAAAAATGTACTTGCTTACTGCTAAACAAAAATGATGGCAAACTGTTATCAGGAAATGAAAAATTTGGCCACCTTGTCCACACCTTGGCCTCCAGTCCTGAATAAGCCCCAAGAGAACATCTGCCTTCTGCAGCGAGGCCAGCACTGGTCCTCTGCACGGCTCACCAGAGGTGGAAGATAGGCCAGCGCTTCATGCTGAGCTTCTCCCCGGCAATGCTGGGGTGGCAATGGGAATTTCTTTGCACCCACCTTCTCTCCTACTGCTGTGGGGCAGAGACCTGGTTGGGAAAGGTCCCTTTTTCTCTCCTCTTTTCCCTGCAGCTTCCATGTCTTGCTGCTCAGGCCATATGGCAGTTGTGCAGAGAAACAGAGATCCAGGAACACATATGGGTTTTCTCATTTTCTACCTTGTCACCTTGGAAAGAACAAAATATAATACACAAAACAGAGGGAGACGGTAATAAAGCAGAGGCTGACCTTCACACTGGTATTCCAGCTCACACGGCTGCGCCTACGCTGAGTCGCTCCTGCCCTGGGCTGCTCTTAGGACGGGCCCTGCAAAGCTCCGCTGTCTGTAACCCAGAAAGGAGCCTTTTAGGGCAGTCACTGAATCTGGGCTGATATTCCCCTTGTGCACAAGCCACGCACACACACTTTGAGAAAGCTCAGAAGACCTGCAGGGGATGAGTTTAACGTACAGATGTCTCGGTGCCAAGTTTCAGTCTAATGGGAATCACAACAGCTGACTTACAACACCCCACTTTAAAGCCAGGGTTTCCAGGGAGGGAATCTCTGCCAGAATCAGAAACTATAGCAACTTCTGTAATGAAATAGCATTTCAATGTAAAGCTCTTTTTACAGCACATTGCCACGTTCGTGGCATAGTGGTTTCCAGCATTTTTCAGATGTCTCCTGCCAGAAGATTCAGTAGGATTCGTTTCTTAGCAGTTAAGGAGAGAAGGGTCATATTGGGTTGTCAAATATACCCCTTTCCCTGCAATGGGAAAAAAATATATCCTAAGAGATGATTCATCAGGTGTTGAATTCATATAATGCTTGATCTCGACTGACTAAAAGGCTGCTTGCCTCAGGGCCCGAACCTGGTCGCATTGAAGTCAATATGACTTTTGCAATTGGTTTCAGCAAGAACCAACCCATGATCAGACTTGCCTGAAGCCCAGAAACCCATATCCAAGCTACTCACGTTGTACGCAGTGAAAGGTTATGATCTATAACAGATTACAGTCTATCTCAACTCAGCTGAAGCTGATGCAAACTTTGCCACTCATTTGAATGGGGTCAAAACTCCAATCAAAGTTGGACTTAATTTCTGGGCAGCACCATTTCTTCCTGTCCTTCCAGTCCAACATTTGCCTCTCACACAATTCTTTGGTCCATCTGTCACAGGAAAATTTATTTCAATATTAAGAAGGGTGGAAAAGATGGTCCTTTGAGCAGAAGCAGTCATTTTATTCAGAAAATCCAGACTCCTACCATTTTTTTGGGTGCAGCCCAGGTCTCCCCAGCCCTGCCTCCTCTCCTACCATCCCCAGTTTCCCTACACACCGCGCTCTGCCTGCTGCAGGGTTTGCTCCATATCCACCCACCAAAAGCCACAGGCACCAGCTGATGGCTTATCGGGCTGAGGTTTGCACAGACCTCGCAGTCATCTGTCTTCCAAACCCGCCTGAAGCCTTGGGACACGGTGGAATTGCAGCTACTCCCATTTCAGCCAAGTGAAATCTGAAGCAGCCATCCAAAGGAGACAAAATTGGTGCTAAGTTTTGGGTTTTTTTCCCCCAAGAAATCACACAGCATCACAGTATGATGTTACCAACTCATGAGGCTTAAAGCAAGGAACAGATCACACTGAGTACACACTGTCTAAAACAAAAGGACTTTGGTGCCCTGCTTGGTTTGGAGGGGCTTGTACCTGCAAACAAGCACACCTTGGGCAGGCTGAAGTGTACAAACCTTGTTGATGCTTTTCTTATTATATGGAAAACACACATCCTGCCCAGCCTCTTAAATAAACCCTTGCCTCATTAGGCTGTAAGAACGGCGAGGGAGAGCTGCTCTTTCGCAGTGTGTTTACTGAAGTCTTTTCTGCATGACTCGCTTACACCGCTAACACAAACAGCGAGATTCTGTGGGTATCTGGGCAAGGAATGACCCATGGGTACAAAGCAGGGGTTATTGGTATAGGCTGTGCAGGAAGGTATGTTCGTCTTGGCTCTATGAGCCAGACCATTCCAGCCCTCACCTTGTTTATCTGTCCGCGGCGGCTGTGAAATGCAAGTGGGAACCATTATATGTGAGTGGGAACCATTATACACCCACTCGGGAGAGGCAGGAACGACAACACCAGGTGCAGAGCAATGGAGAAACAGGCGGGTGAAGAGTCGGTCTCGCTCACTTGGGCAACAGCTCCTCATCTGATACCAGGAATTACAATGACCAGCGCAAGGGGCAATGCCTAGTGTGGAAAACAAAACCTGAAGATCTCCAAGTCTGGCCCTCCTGTCCCGCTGGAGCTGGTAGGTCTGGGGTGAGCTGGGAACTCACGGTGCATTTGGACGATAATCCCAACAGCAACCGGACGACTCATGGGCATCCATCACCCAAACTGCTCAGCTTTGCCATTGCTCTCCACTTCTCAGTATCAGTTGAAGATCAGACACTTGTGGCAGTACCCTTGGCACACCAGAGGATGGGAATAAAACCTGAAGGCACCCAGAATTAGAGGCAGATTTCCAAAATATGAGCCTTAACCCCAGTGCTGGGGTTACTTGCTTGCTGCCCGAGGGGGATTTTGAGGCTTGATCAGGCGATCTCTGGAGACTGAAGACGAAAAGATCTGGAGCATGATGTATCCATCGATCTGAAAGCACTCTACATAAAGAGATTCAATTCACTGGAAAACTATATTCTATTCATCCTTTACAAAGTGACCTGCTCATATGTAAAGCTGCAAAGTGGAAGTCTGGGGGCACATCTCCAGCTGGTGCAAAATCACCCTCCTGTGACAAAACTGTCCTGATTTACCCCAACCAGGAATCTGACTGTTCCACAAAAATAGGCCAGTTCCTCTAAAATTCATAATAAGAGAGATCACCCAGACTTTGACCTATCTTAGAAGGGAGGAATAATTATTTTCATTATTTAACAGATTTGGAAATGAGACAAGAGGTGATGAATTACCCAAGGTCGTGCTATATGTTTTAGTGAAGGGACATCAGTCACCTCAGCCGTTACCCTTCCCCTTGAGCACATCTTGTTGGGAGATACCCCAAGCAGCCCCAGGGATCAGGGATTAGCAGGGGAGAGCAGAACACAGCCAATATTTATCCAGGAAATACAAGCAGCACTGAGGAAGGGGGAAATACAGTAACTATGTAGAAAAGATAACAAGTAACGCCTTCAATATTGACATACAAATAATATAATAGGGAAGAAAAGGCTCAGGAGAAACCTCCTCGCTCCCTGCAACTGCCTGAAAGGAGGCTGGAGCATGGAGGGGGTTGGTCTCTTCTCCCACGTAACAGGTGATAGGACAAGAGGAAACGGCCTCAAGTTGTGTCAGGGGAGGTTTAGATTGGATCTTGGGAACAATTTCTTCCCCAAAGGGCTGTGGGGCATTGGAACAGGCTGCCCAGGGCAGTGATGGAGTCACCATCCCTGGAGGGTTGAAGAGACGGAGATGAGGTTCTTAGGGACATGGGGTAGTGCCAGGAGTGGGTTAGAGTTGGACTCAATCTTGAGGGTCTTTTCCAACCAAAAGGATTCTAGGGGAACATAGACATCACGACGATTACAACACAATATCTGTCATCGCCCCTCAGTCATCACTGGTGTTTTTCAATGGAGACCCTTTCTGCATCTCACCATTGTCACCTGATCTGTGTTTCACCCGAGTTTTCCTCATTTTGCACAGCCAGGAACCCCATCCTGGGGCTCATGGTAAAGCCCGGGGGTGCCTCCCTCCCTCCCCAGCCCAGACCCCACAGCTAAATCCGTATTGAGCTGAGAGCACGGGGAGCGGCGGAGCTGGAGAGGGAAACGTGCGCTGGCTCCTCGCCCTTCGCTTTCCCTGCCATGAATTGCTTCACAGCCACGTAAGAGGCCAAAGCAGCCAAGGCAGAGTTGGAATCGGTGTGTCCGACACCTGGGATCCGCAGGGAAGGGAGACCCTGCCAAGAATTATTTTAACCTTCAATATTTCTGGCAGCAGAATATCAGTCAAGTGGTTCCTACTGGTTTTTTGGGTTATGTCACTCTGACACAAGCTGGTCCAGACCAAAAAGGTCTGTGTGCTCAGAGAAAGCAGGGTTTGTTTTCCATATTAATGGGCTTTCAGTAGCAGGGGAAAGGATGCCTGAAATAATAATCCTTAATAAATTTAACAGTCTCAAGAAGGAAAAACCATGCTCGATATAACTAATAATACACTGTACAGACGCAGCGCGCAGTTTTCTCCTCCAAACCGCCAGTCGGGCCAGCGGTGGGGAACTCTCCTCCTGCATCCCAAGTCCCCTCTGCAGAGAAGGTGGGAAGGGTCATCCTTCTCTTGGGAAGGAATTTTAGTATTCCTCGATTTTCCCACTTCTTTTTCAAAGCCGAAATTGGCATTTTTAGTGCAAGTTCCATGCTAAGAGCATTTCTCCCTGAAAAGGTGGGAATTTAAATGAAAGATTTCAAATTTATGAACTATATTGTTTCCAGCTCATCATAAAAATTTAAAATAAATGGAAACTGTGTGATTTTGGACTAATTTGGAAAATCCCAGGGAAAAACCCACCATCAGGCCGGAGGGATACCAGCTGCATGCCATTTCTTGGTGGCTTGGGCAGCTCATCGCACCATGGCAATTGGGCAACGTGTCTGGACCCAGAAGAACTAAAGTGTCCCAGAGAGGTCGACAATAAATATCCCCAAGACCATCGTACCCAGACGCACCCACGTGCTTTTGCTGAGCTGGGAGCAGATTTCAAGCTCTTTAATGGGCAGATGGAAATCATGCAATGGCACAACCCAAGGCTTGCCCCAAGGTGATTTCCAAACTAGTCCTCATTTTCTCTGTCTCCACTATTTCTGCAACTCTGTGTTAAGGTGAAAAACCAGCCGTTGTTGCAAAACACCCATTCTGACAACAGTATTGACAAATACGCTGGGCTTTGGTCTCTGTATAACCTTATTTATGACTAACTCAACTCAGGTTTTCTCAAGTTTTGTTCAGGAAGCTGGAGAAGTAGGTGGGGGTGATTTGTTCCATGAGTGGTGTTCATCTGCAGAGGAAATGACTGCCCTGTTGGAGGATGCTGGGAGCTGTACCTGGGCTAAGGAATTCCGCCTGGGCTGCCATGGGAGCAAGCGACGGATGCTAATGCACTGAAATTACTTTTCAAAACTACTTTTGAAAAAAATCATGTGAAAAGCAACAAGAGTGGCTTTTTTCATCCCATTATTTGACTCCAGCTGCTGACCTTGGCTCTGGGAAAATAATTATTCTTGACTTCGAAGTGGGGAGGTTTCTTGCGCCAAAGGCAAATGTCTATAGATTTATACTATTTGGAAAAATCAAACGGCTGTGAGCCAAGTCATCCAGCTTATAAAACACAACCAGCCCTCCAGGGATAATTTAAAGCTGACCCTGCAGCACTGAAATTCCAACCATAGATGACACAAAACGTAATTCGCACCGTTTTCTTATCTGCTGGATGCTCCAATTGGTGGGTCTTCAGAGACAAAGACCAGCCAGAAGGATGCTGAACAAAACATCTCCACAATAAGTTACTGCTAATGAGGGCAAAAAGGCCTGGCAGGCCAGAAGGCAAACTTTGTCATCCACACAGCCAAGAGTTGCGAAGGCAGCCACGGTCCATGCTTTTTCCGTTGTGCTCCGCCAAAATAACCCTCAAAATCCTCCTGGGATGAAATACAACCCACTCTCTGGCAATCCAGGCTCAGATCCTTCTCTGACGAACAAAACTGTGAGCTGCGATGGATCGTTTCCATGTAATTAGGACTCATCTGCTGGTGACTGCTTTAGTCCCAGTCCTTGAGCCTCCAAGCACAGTCACCTGGCCAAGTCTCTGAGACCTTCTATGGCCAGAGTACCATCCAAACCAGGATGCAGAGGCACCTTGTCCCAGTACCATCATGGGCATCGCTGTGGTGAGCCAGTTTGGCAAGACAGAAAAGGTTGTTTGCTGGGGAAGAAGAGCCGAGAAGCTGGAAGAGATTTGCCCATTTGTGCTCCTCGCAAGCTGGAGCGTTATGAGGAATGTGGGTGGCTTTGGGGTGGACAGGGCTTTCCTACAATGAGGGTTTAGGCTACCAGTACGCTCTGCCTTACGACTCATTGCAGCAGCTTTGTGCTCCAGTTCACCGGGATATGGTGGTTTCTCTGCAAAACAATAGGTACAGGGCTCATCTGGAGCAAACAGATGCAACGGACTGACAAAAAACAAAAACAAACAAAAACAAAAGCCAATGCTTCGACAAAAATAGAGCGATAATTGCTGCAACATCAAACTCTAAATAAGGGCACAGTGATGAGACATCCAGATTGAGCCATCTTGGCATTCGGCAAATCCCCTCTCCAAATTTGCACCACACATTCCTCTACCTGCCGTGAGAACCTGATTCATCATCAGTACCTTTTAGGAAGAGAAGCATCACAGGACCAAATCCACGAATGCAAGATCCACCTCCACCCATCTCTGTCCCTAAAATAATCCATTGCTGGTTGTGAGCCCCTGTGCACACAAGGGTGTGCTTTCACACCTCGGGGATGACAAATTTAATAAGGGATAAGTTTTACTTTCAAATTTCCAACTTGGTTTTGGTCCCCAGCCTCTAATAAAGCAGAGAGTGGCGTGCTTTAGCACTTCACAGCTGTAGGCACTGGGGAGGAGGCACAGGCATCATCTTGCAGCACTTTAAGTTATGATAGTTAAATTACCCCATATGCTGCATGCAAAGTGCAAGCGGCTGAGATCACCTCTTTGCTAATCCCCCTCTTTTACCCACACGTCCTTCGCAGATGTAAGAGTTTGCTTCGGTTTTGCTGATCACTCACAGTGGGAAATTCTGAGAGACTGAGCTTGTGACTCGGAGATTTTTGCCAAGTAAAATACTGGCCTGCAACAGCATCCTAACAATGCAAAGTAGTCGACACCATAAAATAAACAATTGCAGAGAGCATAGCAAAAGGGTATTTGGAACAGCCAAGGATCTTGCGGAGGTATTACTAAGCCAGTCTGGAGTTAGCAAAAACAGTTTTTATGACAAAAACAAGTGTCAGTCTTTCCAACACCCTGGTCCCCACGCAGAAGGAGCATCTCTGCCTAGAACAGACCACATTGCTGGCTTCTTTCTTCGAGTTTCATAACTTCTACAGCATGCAGAAATAATAGAAAGCGTGAAAATACAAGCAAGGCAAAGTACCCACAAAAAACTTAGCGTACACATGGTCACACACCCCCACACTTGGATATACAAATACAGACAGAAATGGCGAAAGGAGCATGAGAGGCTGCCATGTTCTCTTAATGTATCCCAGGAAGAGCATTGTAATTCTAAGCAGAAACTTTCTTTGCAAGAATCAGCTGGGCTCAATTAGTGGCAGCAGTATAGCTGCCTCCCTCTTGCACTGAGAACATCAGCAAATTGAGAGTAAAGAAGAAAAAAAGAAAATTAAACACTTCATCATTTGTCAACATAGTCAGAAAAGCCCTTACCAGCTAGGATTTGCAACATCTCCTCTAATTTCTGCTCTTTGCTGACACTATGAAGAGTGCTAAAATGTTCACAGGTACCAGTCAGGCAACACCGAGCACATCTGTGAATCCTCCTTACGGAGCAAAAGGACATGAACACCCTCAGAGCTCACCCTATATAACCAGGTGCTTGCCCTAATCGCAATTTTCATGCAATGAGTTATTTGCACCTCATTTTCAGAGGCAAATTGGATTTAAGGTCCATCTAGCAGCATCCTCCATCAGACGCGTCAGAGCAGTGTGCAGATTTCACGGCAGCTGGATGGTGGCAACATCTGTTCATCTTCTCAATCTCAAGCTGAGCTCGTTAGTAGATGTGGACTCAAACTCTGCACTAAAACACGTCTTTTCTGGAAGCCACCACTGAGGATTAGAACAGCCTGAGTGAGATTCACCTGCCCCCGATGGGGTGTCTGCAGGTGAGATGACCCAATTTAAACAGGTCACCCTGAGCTCTGTTGAAGTCCATGGCAAAAAGCAACAAAGCCCAGAGGATGGATGCCCACCTACCTTAGCATGAGGTACCTCCAGGAGGGAGATTATTTTTGCCTATTTATTCTGATTATAAAGAGATCTTACAGCAAATAGATTAGTCTCGGATATCTTGTAGACAGCTACAGTTTGGTGAGATGCTTCCCACCATTGACAGTATATGAAAAGCCAGTCCCTCTGCATCCTGCGTTCTTACAGCCTCTATTTACCTCTAGCGCAGAACCCCCCAGGAATGAGCACGGCAGCGGGCACAGCATCTGAACAGGGAGCTGGGGAGAGGAACCGGGGCCGCACGGTGCTGGCCGCCCGCGTTACCCTCCCAAATCCTCGCAGCGCATCCCGAGGGGCTGCCGGCGCGCCGCTCCGCGTTCCCACGCCTTGCTTCAGCACGTCCCCAACACCCCGCTCGGCAGAACGCGGCCCGGACGCGGCTTTAAAAGCCTTTTGTTGCCAAGCGAGGGAGATTTCTGTGACCTTTCTCACCATTTCCTATAGCAATATAGCACTCATTTAAAATGTCGTGCCCTGCGGCTTCCCCGTAAAATAAAAAAACAAAACACAAATAAACAAACAAGTAGACCAGATGAGTTTTTCTATAAGCAGCAGAAATAACACAGGGTAGTTTCCTGGGGATTTCTGCATTGCGGTTGGATTCTCTGGTGCACAATAAAGGATGTGCTGTGATTGAAACTCCTTCTGTGGTTGCAGCATTTATAGCATTCCCCTGTGTGGATTCTCTGCTGTCTACTAGGGACTGAACTTAGATGTCAGTCTTCTCCTCGCTGCAGCTATTATTAAAAACACTTTTCTCTTTTAAGCTGCTTATTTTCACACAATTTTAGAGATTTACAATCTCCAAGACCACTATCAAAACGTCACATTCTGTTGAAATCGGCCCAGAGGTTCGAAAACTTGCATGCGGGAGTGACTATGGATGGATAAACACACACATACACACAGACCCATATGAGCACACCATCCTTTTCTCCTTAGGGAACCAGGATTGAAATAAAATTAAAACACTATTTAGAACTTGAAATTCTGCCATGACAATCTACATAGTTTCCTATTTTTACCTAAGTTTTGTAAAGAAACAAGTCTTCTGTGATCATGCTCTCCGCGAGTCTCCACGCCCCACAGAGGTTTGTGTGCAGTTTGCTGGGACCAGCCACAGGAGAGACACAGGTCAAAGTCTCCAAGACTGAGTTCGCACATGTTTTTTGAGAAATCAGCACCTGGGTGAAAGGCAGAGAGACTCTGGATCCCGGCACTGTGGTCGCCTTGCCCAGCCAGCACATAGAGACAGCCTGAGCAGCTTCTATGAAGACATTTCCAAGGGCAGACTTTATAGCTGGAATTTCAGAGGGCAGGATCCACAAGAGGGGCCACATTCCCAAAGAGCACTGAACCCCAAACTTGTGCTTTGGTGTAATCCCACAGGGATTTGTTTGCTCCTCTGGGGCAGGGGTGCAACCTCGCTCATTGTAGAAATGCTGCGACACAAATGAGCATCCTCTCTAGAGGTGGCAGATGCACAACTCTGAACTCCGGCCTGTTCTCTCCACAGTAAAAGCGGTTTGTCATCTTGCTTTCCTCACCAAAACATGTTTTGTCAACCCTTGGGTATCTCTTTCATAATCAAAAAGCAGTCCAGTTTGCTTCATAGATCAATAACGCTATTGGAAGGTATCTCCATTACTGATAAAATGGTGGCAGAGCTCCATAGGACCAAGGGCCAGCACAGACAACACTTGCTGGGTCACCTCCCCAGCCTCCCTGCTGGTCCTTTCAAAGCAGGTGTGAAGTTGGGCAACAGGTTGAGATCTTCCCTTCTGGACACAGGACATTGAAGGCAAAGCCTCCTTCCCCTGCATTCCAAAGGCTGGGCTTTCCATCCACCTGAAAAATTAATTTCAAGAGCCTGCTTTAAAGTCACAGTGACAGCATGCAAGGTGCAGGTGCTGAGCAACACATTTGGTTTTGCTGGCTCCAAAGTAATTGCTGTTTGTGCATTTCAAGATGCTTGAAGTACGCAAGAGTGTGACACATGAATCACAGCACATGAAAGAAGCAACCAAGGCTTAAGAGGGCCATGGCAAAAACAATTACAATCTCTCCCTTTCTGAGCTAAGCAGATGTTTAAAATTATGTCAGCGACCTCCAAACCATAAACATTTCTCAGGAAAATGTAGATGTGGTTTGCAAAAAAAGGAAATGTGTTCTATGTAAAGCAGAGGTCCTCGCTAAGCGAGCCCCCTTTGAGCAGTGGGAATGTCAAACATGCTTGACCTCCAAATCAGCAAATAAGCACATTATAAACAACATTATTAATGGTTCTGCTTTCTCCCTGTTTGTTTAACATACAGCAAGCTGGTTAGAGTGTACATAGTTTCATGGCCAAACCATATTAAAGCAGCGTGGGGAATTTGCTGCTATTGTTTGTAGCTTCACTGCTGCAAGACTGCAAGTGTAGGTGGCAGGAGAGGAGAGATGCTGCTGATCCCAGCGCCGTCAGCATCACCGTCATCATTTCATGTCAAGATACTGATACCGTGCCTTGAAGCCAGCGCAAGTAATCACCACCCAACTGTTAAGACAGATGTGAGGTCATCAGCTCCTCTATGAAAACATGCAACAGGCTCCAAGTGCAACACGAGTGCCTCCACCCACAGGCACAGTCTGCTCAAGGCTTGGCCAGCCCAGAAAAAGCTGTTTTTGCCTCAGGTAGGCAGACAAGAAATAAGTGAGATGCTTTATCAGGACCTGGTTCTCTTCCCCACACAGAGCCAGATGCTACAGCCAGTGTAATTGTACCATATTTCCATTAGAGACATCTCAGTGATCCTATAACCTTCCCGCAAACAAAGCTGAGCCCAGGCAGCCGGTCTACAGCCTAACCTTATCCCAGAGCACTTTGGGGTTTGTCCATCACACACCACTCGGATTCACATCATGCACCACACTCCAACCCCGCTGCCAGGTGTCGGTACCACCCCAGACAACCGTGTGGCACAGTAGCAAGGGACAAGGGAAATCTCAGCTCCGGGTATTGAGTCAGAGGAGTGCAGAGGCTCCTATTATGTAGACTTGCTCAGACACTGTTTTTTAAGATCCTTCTTCACATCAGCCAATGTTAAGCTGCAGGGAGGCCAGCAGACAAGTGTCCTAAGGAGCTGCTCTGATGGCAGCAGAATCATTACAGGTTTCATGCCACCATGGATATCCCTCACAAAAGTCACACTGGTTTTAGCGATACCTGATCCACGCACTGCGCTCCTGTAACTGCGTGGAGCTGGCTCTGCTGGAAGGGCTGACCCGATTTTCAAAGCTGATCCTCAAACTGCTAAACCTTCCCAAGTGAGAATGCTGCAATGGCTCAAGATCTCAGCATAAGAAGTGAGGAATGCAGGCTCGCATTGAAAATGCATTAGATCAAGGGTGGATGCAAACCAAGAGAGAGAATGCAGAATGAATGGAAACAGAGTTCTCCAACAGCCTTCCTACCTGTGCTAATGAGTAATGATTTCATAAGCACAGAGATAGAGCAGAGACCCACCTGAGCAAGTCAGCATAACTGCAGTAAAGGGAAGGAAAGGGAAGCACGGTCCCTGGGGATGAAGCATTCCTGCGCTGAAAGTCTGCACGTGGTGATGGACTTTCCTGCATGGTCTGGGGCGGGTGGCAGAGACTAAGCCAGAACCACTGGATCCGAGGTGGCCCTGGGAGCCCGACCTGTCCCACAGGGCAGACAAGCAGCAATCTCTCCACTTCTCAGCTCTTTCCAAAGAGAAGGAAAATAAATCCCTTTCCTATTTCTCATGCACATTGAGAAGATGCACACCAGCATCAACGAGGCTTTCGGGGATTGTGGTAAGGAGACCACACTGATAGCCGGGCTCTGACAGCAACACTCCAGTCCACAAACCTTTTGTTTTATGAAGCTGACTGATTATTTTTACCACTTAAGGACTCATCCACATCGAACGAGATTCCCTCAGATCGGTCTGATTTTCTGCACTGATAAATCACTCCTCTCCAGTCCCCAGAACATCAGTTACTCTGTCATTTTGTGAGCACAGAAAAAACCTGCGGCAGACTAAACACCTCCCTTGTCTTGGAGACTGTGCGGAGCAGCAATTTGCCATTAAGAACAAAACAAGCTGATAGCCCAGCAGCATCCAAGGAAATTAAAAGCAGATGAAGATACAGCCCCTATAAGCTCAAAAAACATGCAGAGAGGCACGGTTGAGGTGGCGGGACATCGTCACTGTGAGAGGGGACAACTCTCAGGGACCCCCAGAGGCAAAGCCCACGGCTGTGGTTTATATTGAATGTATACTGGGCTGAAATACAGCATCTCAATCCCTTCCCGTTAGCAATAGCATGCGCTCACAGAAAACTCCTCTGCCTCCGGCTTTGGCCGCGTTACGGAGGAAATCGCAGGGACTGAGGAATGTGCACCAGGGAGAGCAAATAAACAGAGGTGTGCAAATCTGCTAAAAATAACCCAGGAATTGCGGCTCTTGGAGGGGAACACAGATACTCGGTTGTTCACCACCACCTTCCACAATTGAGGCCTTGTCTGAACAGGTGGGTGGCTTTCCTGGCAAATCCTATCTTAGAAAAAACACCACACAGAAAAATCCCTCCTCAGTCATTCCTGTGGCCCCTCTGTTTTCATCTAGATTCTTGCCAGGGGTTGTCAAAACAAGAAAGAAAAATAAAGTTCCGACATGATTTTTGCTGTTTTCCCGCTGCTTTCCAGGGCATTGATGTGGTGTTCCAGGCAGCCCAAAAATGCCAGCAGGCTGGTGACAAAGGGGCAAGGCTGGCAGGGGACACAGCACCAGCAGTGCCAGGAACATGGAGCAATCTGTTTGAGACTCCCATGAAAGATGCTCTTCAAGGAAAAGACCTCAAGGAATCCAGCAAGAACTGGAAATAGGATTGAATTATAGATCCCTGTGTGACTGAGGTCTCGAAATTGAGTAACACGGGCAGGAGGAGGGGAGCAGGGATGGCGTGCGATGGGAAGCTCAGAGGCACTGGAAAGACTGGGTTGTGTAAGACCAGTAAAACGCATCTCCTGCCAAACACAGGGGTTGCAAACCAAACCCCCCGGTAAGAAACCCTAGCGCTCTGCTGGTTTTTCCAATTCCAGTCTCTAAGCTAAGTACGGGTAAATCTCCTAAAGTCAGGAGCAATCTGTGCGTGTTAAGAAATCGCCTTGCATCCAAATGTCCCGGTGACGTCTTCTGTTTCTCTGACTTCTCCCTTAATTTTAATGTTCCAAACCCAGATAACCCCAAGTCTCTCAAAGCAGAATCTCAAAGCAAATCTTTCTCCCGCCTTTTTTTTTTTCTTGGCCATGCTTCTCAGAAGTCTCCTTTCATCTCGCTCAAGTCTGAAATTTGCTGAAAGGCTGCTTAAAGGGTAATTCTCCAGTACTAAGCATATTCCTCAACACCAGAGAGCACACACAACAAGAGGAGCACAATTTTTTCCATCTTCCACTTTGCACAAACCCAAGCTTAGACCTAGACTAGCTGATTTCCACTTGGTGCAGAGGAGGGACTAGTGATTAGCGCAATGACCACTGCTGTTATATTTGCTCTGCTCTCACCCTTTACTGGAGCTGGAGAGAGGTCCATCTCCTGCACTTTTACATGCTCATTTCTGGGTGTATAGCAGGATCCCAGCTCCAACAAGCGTGGTGGAGCTCACTGGAAAGGATGGCACAGCCAGCCCAGGAGGTGGGTACAGCACAGAGCACAGCACCAGAGGGACGTGTGACACCAGAGCTGTCGGTCACCCTACAAACACAGCACTGATGCCTCCCCATCACTATTGGTTGTCAAACATCATTCTGTGTAGCATTTGATGCTCTTTCACACTTGGCCCACAGGAACTGGTTACTGCAGCCTGTGCTGTCGGCAGAGACCAGGTAACCTGCCCTGGCTCACTCACAGCTGAGCAGGCTGGACAAGCATCAAGAGATTCCTCCACTTGGTCCTGAAGACAAAAACTGCACTTAAGGACAGTAATAGCAACAGCAGACCATGCATACACAACGTGACGCGTCAGGGAGACCATATCATGCTGTGTGACACCTCACCCCAAGTGCAGACACCCAGCCCCAGGCAGATCAGGGCCCACCCTCAGTGCAGATGTGCCTGGTAAACTCAGCGGAGCTCCCCCGAGCCCCCCGTTCTTGGCCGCTGATAGAGGCAAACACGGCAGTATCAGTCCAGCTGCTTTCTGACTCACTTCGTGTAACCTCAGCTCGACTGTCCGATAAAGTGCCCGCGAGACAATCTGCACTGGCGGTTCCTCTGGGTCACAGGGAGCCCTGCAGACCCCGAGCAAAGGGCCCCAGGTCTGGCTGCTCCTCCGCTGCCTCAGGAGAACGAGTTTGGCCTGAGCCACACTGATAGGAACTGTAAAAATAATCTTCAGACTGCGTAGATGTAGGAAAGACTTTGAAGAGAATAAATAACCAACTTCACTTGCAGAGGCACATATTTGACAATATTACCTCATCCCAGCTACAAAATATCCAGCTCACAGCTGGTCCTCCTGATTTCTTCCCCTTGCAAAACTGCATCCAGCTCTCCCTGAAGCTGATTTAATAGCCTGTTTAACTGGTGACGTCCTTGGCCATTTGCTCTCTATTTTAGGTGAAGAAAGTGAGTCTGAATTTTTTTTATGTACCACTCTACTTTTTGCCTTGCTGGAGACACCTGGTTATAACAGTAAAGCCTCTTTACAGGAGTCAGAGCAGTATTTTTCTGCTTAGACTCGTTTTCAGTCTGGTTAAGCTCCACTGACTCCAGGAGTTACTTTTATTTGCAATGCTAAGTGCAAATCAGCTCAGAAAATGGTCTTATGCTAATTATACAGTTTCCAGGCACTTGGCCTCTGCATTTCACAAAGTTATGGGTAGGAACGGTATTCAGAGAAGGCTTCTGAGTTAAAAAACAAGGCAGCAGAGAGGATGGAATAACACGTCTTTCAACTCAGCAGTTAATGTCTGGGTTTTTAAGTTTTCCACCAAAGCAGGAAATAACATTGGGAAGGTTCAAGGTAATGAGGATACAAGAGTCAGTCTTCCCTGTCTTTTGTCAGAAACTGGTCCAAATTCACTGCTTTTATGCACACCAAGGAATGCTCCACGACGAAAACCCCTCTCCCGTTGCGTGCTCTCAAAGTGCTGCAAGAAACAACCCTCCTGAAGTGATTGTGAGCGCTGGGGGGAAATGGTCCCTTGGCTGAGCAGTGATTGCTGCTCCACAGCATCGCCCATCGAGAACAGGCAACCTGCTGCTCTCCTCGGCTTTGAGGGGTTTGTCCAGCACAGCTACGGCTCTGAGAGCCTCGGGAACGGGGGCTGTCTGTGAGAAATGCTGAAAGTCTTGGGTACTGGCAAAGAAAAACCGCGGTTTGTCACTTGGGTTGCTCTTCCTTAACCACACTGCGAAAAATTAGAGGTAGCATTAACGCAGGATTCAAATCTGCTGCCAGGTACAGGGTTAGAGCTCTCAGTACTTATATCCTCTAATAAATCCATCCATGGTCTCCTCAACAATGCTGTGAGTGATATGTCAAACCAGAGAGGTAATTCTGTGTGCACAGGGGGCAGCTCAGCCCTGTGCCATAGTTTCAGATAAGACACTTGCAAAAACAAATAAAAACCCCATCACCCATTACCTTAGCTTAAAAAAAGAGGAGGGGGATGGCTTTTCATCTTAAGCAACAGAGTTGAATTTCTTTTTATTTCCCTTCTGTTATTTAGTCTGTAAGGTGAGAAAGACTCACGTGTTCTAGGTTTTCTCTACGACTCCAAAAGGTAAAACAATTTTCTTATGTAACTTTTAAAACCAGAACTCTGATTCGTCCTGCATCTGAGAGGGGAAGAGGGGGTGTTAAGGAAATCATTAAGTTGTCAGGACTCCGATAAGGACATGGAAGCAGACACAGCCATCCTGGCATCGCTGATGGGAGAAGCAAAGCAGACCAGTGATTAATATCACATCCAGCAAACACAATCCAAAGTAATTCAGGTCAAAAGTGCTACGTTTTCCTCTCTCATTTAAAAAGCAAGACAGGAAATGTATAAAAGCTGATAGGATCATTAGGGATTTTATAAATGCTGCTTCCTGTGGTACAGAAGAAGGAAAGAAGAAAGGCACGGGGCCAAATTATGTGCTAGAGCAGAAGCATGCGGCTGCGATGCAAAGCAACGCTCTGCAAAGCCGGCGGGGCTGCGCTCAGAAGAATAAGGTGATCCAGGATCTGTTCTGCAGCAAAAATGGGGGCAAGGCTTGTAACACAGCCCAGGGGCCAGCGGCGAGGTGGTGCGACACCTGCACATCTGATGAGTCAGCAGCCCTGGCCCCAATCTGAAACCCAGCGAGGCCCCGGGACAGGAGGGGAGGTTGGTTTTGTTTTATTTTCTCCAAGGCTTTCGCTATGAAAACATCACCTCCTACCAACATCAGACTGTTTTACCGAGCCGACAAAGTTAAATAATGAATTTGGTGCTTTCTTTTGGTGTCCGCTGCCCTGCTCCAAGTCACGCGCTGGGAGTCTGGGGGGAGAAGGGCTCACGGGGAGGTGGGCTTGTGTTTGTCTTGGAAAGCCGCACTCAAACCCGTCTTGAAGCATCATTTGACACAGCCCGCTCTTCCTATTGCTTCCATGCTCAGCAGCAGGTAGGGAGTCCAGCGCGATAGTCCCTGCTCCGAAAGCCTTGTGCCTTTGGTACCCGTGTTCCAGCACGCTCAGAAAAACAAAGTGGAAAGGAAGGGGTGGCATATGGATTTGTTTAAGAGCAAAGAAAAGAGCAAGGAAATGACACTCGCCACAGGACAGCATAACTTTACCAGCATGTTATGGGGCTGGAGGGGTTGGTCATGGGTAGAGACCACCAGGCAGCCCACACTTCCCAGTCAAGGCAGGCACGGCAGCTCCTCACTGACCAGAAGGTACCTCCCAACCAGTTCAACATTGTCAAGACAAGTCACTGTGCACACCAACTGCAAAACTTCAGCTTCAGAGGGACTTCAGTGCTGGGTATCGAGCATCAACACACAGGCAGTGTCTCTGAGAGGTTTAGAAGTCTTGGACCACAGCATCTCAGTCCTACCTCAGTCCCTTTGTAGGTGCAGCCAAGAGCAATTAAAGGAGAGCGGGTGAGGCGTAAATCAGGTTGAGTCACAGCTGATAGCCGGGGCGAGCTGGGGGGACGCACAGCACCTCGTCAGGGTCCTCTGCACCCAGGTGTGCTGGGCTGCCCTTCAGGACAGATGGAGATGCGATTATGGCAGAGGAGCTGCTGGCTGCGACTCTGACACAGCTTTGAAACACATACAGATAAATCCACCATGCACAGCGGAGCCGAAGCTCTCGATGGAGTGTTTAGATTGTTTGGCAGCCAAAGCAAATACATTTGCTCTGCAGGTTATAGAAGGCTGTTAAACCAGCCGTGCAACCAACTCCTCCAAGCCAAAAACAATCTTCTTTCTCTATACCAGAGCCTAATACCTGCAGTGACCCTGTTAAAGTTCACTGGTTCTCCTGCTAGCCTCAAAGGATGCACATTTTAAATAAAAGCGCGAATACTTTGAGATGCAGCATTCACCGGATTCAGTCCAAAGTCTTTAATTTTTATCTTTTAAAATAACTGGACCTTTTCTACTTGTGATTGAGCTCAGTCTTGCCCAAAACAGAGGGAAGAACAGCAAAGATTCTCCCCTAAATCTCTGCCACTGAAAAGAAGCCTGATATACCACTGCAGCAGAAGACAAGGGCTGGAATAATGAGCAGAAGTGGTCTCTGGATTTCATTCATGGTGTTGTCCTGCAAACACCTACTGCTCAGCACTGTGCTGGACCCCCCCAAGGACTTTCAGCGGGACCTTCCCCCCTGAAGGCTGGTGAGACAGGGTCTGCACTGGCTCGCTTGAAAGGTGCTGGCAAAAAGCTGCTGCGGGTTTGTTGCAGTATTCAGGGAATTAAAATAAAACAGGTGTCCTTTGCTCCTCTCTTTGCACAGGTCAACTGCAGGTGATGGGGACCACGGGCCTGATGCTGCCCATAAATCATATGCCAGCGATGCTCAGCAGAGGTGGCACATGGCAGAGTGTCCTTGAGATGGCAGCCTGGTAAAGCCACTTCCAAGGCACCGGCTGGCTTGATAACAAGGGAGACTTGGAGGAATATTAATTACAGAGTACCTATCTCATGAGGTTTTTTTAATCTCCAGTGTA
This sequence comes from Patagioenas fasciata, assembly GCF_037038585.1. Lineage (NCBI taxonomy): Eukaryota > Metazoa > Chordata > Aves > Columbiformes > Columbidae > Patagioenas > Patagioenas fasciata. Next base: position 8,557,758 of record NC_092537.1, on the reverse strand, counting down.
CTTTGTGACTAATGAGTCATGTTTAACTGGTAGCACCAACCTCTGCCCTAACTCCATCAGCACTAAATTACTGCTTTTGTTGCACTAAGCCCACACCAGCCCAGCGTGCCTTGGCCAAGGGGCTCTGCAGACACATTCAGCTACCAGCAAAAATGTCCCTGAGTCTCCTCTAAAGCAATTTGCACAAAACAGATGAAGCACCTCCCAACCCCACATCCACCGCTCCAGAGCGCCTGTCGTAGGAGTGTTGTTTACGTGGACAGACAGCTCTTATGCCACACGCTGTTGCAATACCCACCTATCTCACCAGGATCTTCACTTCTGTCAGCAAACAAGTCCTGAACACCGCTTACCATCTACACAGCGTCCTGCTTGCTGCCACAACATCTTCTTACACAGCTGCTTACGCAACAACTGGACAACCTGGATTGTTCACTGGTGCATGGTTTTCTCCATATTCATTGCTTAGTGAAAATCAAAGATGGATTTTTATGTTCATCAAGACAACAGCACCTAACGTTACATCAGGCAGGTTTATGTCTGTTGGGGTTAGAAGGCCTTTAAGCCACAGAACAACCTTTAAGGGACTAAGAGAAATCTTTTTCCAAGTATAGGTTACTCAGCACTTGCTACCAAGAGATTTCTTCCCTTCCTCAGATATGTCCAGACAGTAAATGTAGGAGCATGAAGACTACTGGCCATAGGACTATGCAATGTCTTACTGAGGGGCTTGGAGGAGTCAATCATTTAAACAACAAGAAGACACCACCACTCTTTCATTTATTTTCTCCTCCCCTAGCAGCACAAACACTGTAACTGCTCCACAACAGCACAGGGTACACCCAAACTATTCCTGTAATTATTTACTGAGATTATAGCCATGCCTCAAGGCCTCATCTTTGACATCTGAAACTTTGTAGGAAACATTTTCTGAAGGAAAAGAATGACTTCCAGTATTGGCCATCCATCCCTGTGGCTTGCCCGGGGTCACACAGCTGGGCAGTGGCGAAGCTGGGATGGGACAGGGCACCTCTGCACAGGGCAGCCCTGCGGTGACCTGCCAGCACCTATGTCCAATCAATTCCTATTGCATGGGCACCAAGGACCATGTCACCAGGGTTAAATCAATGACGAATTAGCTAAACCCTGTGTGGGATCTTGGCTCGAATCCATGCAGGAAAAAAATGGAAATAAAGTCAGTTTTGCTGGGAGCAAACCATTTGCTCTACAGCTCTGAGAAAGCATGTGAATGGAAAAAAAATCTCAACAAGAAACTCTACAGTCAATCAGAGAAAAGAAAGCACAGGAATATTTACATAGCGAAGGACAGAGCTACCTACAGTTATTGAATTTATTTTCACACAGGAAGAATAGTATAGATGAACAGATATAGCAGACTGAATTCCTTCAGCGGGTACAAGAATCAAGAAGTAGCAACACACACCAAAAACAGTTCTAACAGGTTAATGAACCCTCAGCTTAACAAGGCAGAAGGTCAGGAGAACGTGCATGCGATTCCCCTATACAAGGCCAGATGCTGAAACAGGAGATGCCTTCACGAGCTCAAGGGAACCCCAAAGGGCTGAACAAACTCACGTCTCTGGCTTAACAAGGCCTGGGACACGGCACAGCGACTTAGAGAAGAGCAACTTTGACATGGGCTGCAGGGCAAGGAGGGAGATTTCACACCAATTAGGAAACGCTGTGAGGAGCGTCCTAGGCAGGGGGAATAGAGTTTCAAAAAGCCACATGATGCCAAGTTACTGATTGTATCTAATTGGAATATTTTAGGCAAATGGAAGCAGAAACGCTAGCGGGAATTTTGACATGTATAGCAAACAGGGAGAATATTGTATACTCGTCTGAAGGGGTAGCAGAGGAAAGATGCCAAAAGCAGTTTTCCAAACAGAGAGCCAGACAAAATAATATATTAGACCCAGTTTTTGGCAGCAGGAGCCAGACTTTAAGGGTCTCAATGCAGGCCCAGAGAATCTTTTACCTTTCCAAAGCCCCCAGTCCAATCTCCATTTAATGCCACCTAAAACTCGGTGATCCAGCTGAATCCCCAGTTACAATGTGAAGACAACAAATAATTTACCAGGGAAAGACACCGGCTTTGTTGTCAGAAGTTGAAAGCAGGGAAGACACAGGCCATGCTCAGGTTTAGGCTCACATTGACATTTTCTCAATTCCTCCTTGTTTGGGTGGGATCAAAAACCAGAAAAGTTTGGTCAACAGCTTAAAATTACACCTGGTTTCTACTTAAAACCAAATGGCCTGCACCAAACTGATTCCAGACTTGCTTTGAGGGCTTGCAGGCTTTATGGCATCAGCCAGGGAATCTGTATGAAATTCAAACTTGAGCCCAAGTCTGGCAATGGAAACAGGGCTCACGGCTTTCAGCAAAGCATCGCCAGCCTCCTTCAGCCTCACTCCATCCCCATCCCAGTGCCTGTTTGCAGGGAAACGCTGCAGCAAGTGGGATCCAGCATGGACGTGGACAGACTGCCACGCATGGCTCACAAGCTACCTTAGACCCACGTACCGCAGATTTCTTTTTGCTGACTTCTCCTTGGCGTGGCCCCCACAAAAACAAGAGGGGAAGCAACTTGAGAGCCAGGATGACAGCAGAGAAGGGGTAGATCCCAGCAACTGCCGCACTGTCTGCTGGAGGATCTCTGCAAACACGCGACGTTCACGAGCACAAAGGACACAGATGAAGGAAAGAATTCGAGAACGAAGAGCAGACGTTTTCCTGAAGTGTCTTGGTGATCTAGGGAATGGAAATAAACAGCATGTTACACTACTCAAAAGCTATGCTGAGTTCCTCCAAGGGCTATCCTAGATCAGGCTCTGTTTTATGATATATTGCTTTTTAGGACTCACAACTGCATTCCTGAAATAAGACCCTCGAACCCTCTGAAGATATACCAGCTCTGTGACTATTCTAAGATCAAGAGCAAGTTATTAATAAATAGCAGAAGCGTGTGAATTGAAAGGGCAGGATGAGCTGTCTGCAAATAAACAAAATTATAATGTTCTATTTTGAGGCACAAGTGTGAGCAGATTGCAGCGCTGGAGAAGACCCTGCCAGACCCTTGGATACAACCCAGTTCAACACAAGAACTCAAAGCAAAGATGTCTAATAGTTTATATTTGGGGCACACAGAATGAGGAGCTGGATTGAAAGTTTGCTCCTCCATGTTCTAAAATCGTGAGGAAGATGGCATCAACTTCCCTACAGGAATATGAAGAACCACAGAGTGAGCTGCTGTGATTTCCTACCGACTCCGTTGGCATAAGGTTAGAATTTTGGTGAGAGTATCTTGGAATAGCACTGAAGGAATCTTTAACTTTGGGGGTAAAGAAAGCCAAAGGAATTTGATTTCACAAATCATTTGTCCCAGTGGGGTAAACTTTTCCCAATATTTGCCTGCCTAGTAGCTGAAATTATGATTATTTTCTCTTGTGCAAAGTCATAAAGCAAAACGTGACAGGTAACAGGTTGCGCCCTGAGCTTCCGCAAGAAAGCACATTCGATACTCACCCAAACGTCAGACTTAGTTTCTGCATTTCTCATTAGATTTGTTCAACCCTCGCACAAGTACAGCCTCCTGATACTCTACTCTTTTATTAAGAAAACTCTGGGCTTTGTGTACAAACAGCTAATTCCTGGAGAAATTCCCTCTGGTTTGTTAAGTTCGTTGTGGGTCTTGGGACCCCATAAAGGGAGAGCAGACTCCCTTCTGCCAGAGAGTTAATAACCAGCACGGAAAGCAGAGTTGCTGCTGACAGATATTGTTTCTATAACCTACAGACAGAGAGGGCAGAGGGGATGGGGGAGATCAATGGACCTGGAGTGTGTGTCTAAGTCAGCGTGGCTCTGATCAGGTTTCCTCCAGGGGCTGGACCTCCCTTCCAGCCTGAAAGAGACAGATATCCCGCCAGAACAGAGGGGGGAAGAATAAAGCATATTCTTCTGCCATTTACACTGGTGTGAAAGCAAGCGATCGGCTTACAGTGCTGTGACTGCAAGTACAGATTATCTTATCATTTTACATGTTTTCAACCAGATTAATGAAGCTTTCAGGCTCACAGCATTTTGGTCAACACTTCGCATTAACATCCCATGTTTAAGTGCTTGTAAAAGCATTTGTAAAACGATGAGTAGGATTGTTATTTTTACAGCCAAGATTCCTAAGAAAATGAATCACACGCAGCAGTGGCGCCTATTTCTTTGTCCTTTCCTCTCCACCCCTCCTCCCCGGAAGCTGTTGAACCTCACGGCCCATTGCAACCACATTTGATAAAGGAACAGACCTTAGAAGGACATTCAAACCCTACCAGTTCTGTAGTTTCCAGAGAACACCCAAAATTGCACCAAGGTCTCCTCAACCCCTACCAAACCCCCGAGAGCTTCATCAGGTGTTCGAGTTGCACCAGCTCCAAACCACTTCCTAACACATTTATGTACCTACTAAAGAAAACCTAGCCCCAAAAGTGAGATTTTAGGACTTTTGCTCCCATCTTTTCCTGAATCTGACTGTAAGGAACATTTAACGAAGAACTGTTGTTTTTACATAACTGAGGACCTGGCACCTGACCCCAGCAGGGGTGAAGGACCGAGAGACATCGGACTATGAATTCTTAATGTAATACACAGTCTCTTTCTGTAATATGTACTGACACCTGTATACATACCGACACCTGTATTTACAAGCTAATTTAGGAGGGAAGGACTGAGAGACATCGGACTATGAATTCTTAATGTAATACACAATCTCTTCCCGGAATATGTACTGACACCTGTATACATACCAATACCTGTATTGATAAGATAATTTAGGGGGAAGTGCAGTCAAAGTACCAGGAATCCATATCTTAAATAGAATGATAAAGGGAAGGGTATTGTGTGCGTTGGGGTAGTCTGTAAACCCTGAAGTACCAACCAACGGGGAACAGGGGAGGGAAATTGTGGCCGAGATTTTGGGGAGATATAAGCAGGGGATTTTTGGTCTATTAGGGGTGCCTACCTTTAGGTAGAACACCCGGTCTTGCAAAATCGTTATTAAAATATGCTTTGCCGAAAGATCCTGCCTGGGCCTATTATATTTGCAAAATAATTGTTTCCTACATGGCCATGAACTTTTTGTCCCCAGCATGTTTTGCACACCAGCGAGCGCTCCTTGTCTCATGGGTGGGCTGGTCTGCATGCTCTGCATCCACGAGGATGCTCTTGCCCCCCAGGAGCTGCAGGGCTTGAAAGAGAGAGCGTCAGGATCTGTGCACTCCAAAGGGCTCTTCCTCACCAGCAAAATGCTGGTATTCATGCGAGGCTTAAACACTGGACATACAGATGCCAGCCACAAACCCTCAGACCTGACACTTAACATCCCAAAGCCATTTATCACTCAGCACCCTTATCCTGGTTGAAAATCTCCAAGTCACAAGGCAAACAACTTAGTGGTTCATTTCTCTGTGCTTTTGTACACTGCTGACTGCCTTTCTCCTTCCGTCTATTCAACTGCTTCAATCAGCTTCCCCAGCAATCCCAATCTCTGCCGCTCTCCTCAGTGCCCCCATTGTGCACCCACAATATCTTTGGGTCTGCCCCATCCAAGCATGTCCATACCAGTTTCCCCATCAATTCCTCCACGATTTAGCAGTGCCATCCGATTCACAGCTTTTACGTGTTCCCCGATAGCAGAGACCCCAGTGAGCTGCTCTGGCTGCCTTCACATTTTAAAAAGCTTTACCCTCAACCGGTCAGCTGAAAAGCATTTATTTCTACAGAAAAGGAGATGACATCAGCTGATGCGGGATAACCATGACAACCTCCACCGATCAGCAGGGCCACATGGTATTGGAGTAACTAAGCAAAGTTTAACTCTCAACAACTTTCTGTGCAGGACCTCCAGTTTTAATTGGCAGAGTGAATTAACGTACGCCTTTGCATGTATTTTACCTGTGCTCCCACCAGTGCTTTTATGACTGAAAGACTCCCAAGATTGGAGAAGGCAGTGGTACTGGTAAGAGGAAATCTTTCCTACCTGACACAGAGCTGGCATGCAGATAAAGAGAATATTAGCCCCAAAACCCTTCTTCAATTTATTTTCTAGCAGACTTGCACCAGCATCAAGCAATGGACAGTTCTGCCTAAGAAACACACACTTGGGGATTTGACATGTGATAGGATTTCATGAATCAGGCTCCTCGCCTTTAATCATCTGCTAAGCAAGCAGAGAGCTGAAAGTTATTTCAAAGCTTGGATTTGGATCCAAACCCACAACAAATCCATCTTCTAGATGCCATCTTCCTACAGGTAGGGCTTCCATACCTGATTGGTATTTTCATGCTCAAAATGGGGTGGAAACATTTTTAAACAGGCTGGTGTGCAGAATCAAGAGGTAACGTGCTGGATCCAGAGAGGTTAATTCTCCGTTGCCGCAGTTTTGAAGCATGGCTGCGTTCTGGAAAGCCCCACACTTGTTTTCTACACCGTTGCTTTCCAGCAAATAAACTCTTTATTAAAATAAATAAGTGTAGGAGGATTAGTCTTCTGGATGGAGACTCTCTTACTCCCCAACTCTTCATAATGGTGTATTTATAAAACACATGTGTCCCATTTTGGGGCAATTTAAAGTTTGCCTAGTACATAAATGCTTCATTAAAACAGCTGCTCACAATCTGTTAGTATAAATATTTTCCACCCCTTTGTGATCATCATGAAAAGAGGCCAAGGCCAGAGCCACAGATCCAAACAGCCTGCGCGTTGGAGGTGTTCACAATTTACATTCACACGCATAACTTCAGGGCCTGATCCTGCTACCCATGGCTCAATTCCAGGCTCTGGGAACAGCTATTTTGCACTGCTTGTGTGCAAGAAACCTCCAAGAGATGAGGGCAGAAGGGAATCCAGCTGAGTTTTGCAGGAGTCCTCCTGAGCATTTCTGTGCAGCAGGACCTCACTGGGTGCAGTTGCAGGGTTATTTTAGTCCAGCATTGATGTGTCCTCTGCCCAAAAGCAGCGGGTCCTTCCCCACCGCCTGCTCCCGCTGCAGCCCTCGCACCGGCCCTACAGCAAACGGGATCAGGAAACTGATTCAATTGGAAAAAAGTAATAATAATTCCCCCCATTTTCTACCCCTGCTTCAAGTATTTCCTACAAGTTCAAAAACTACCCACAAATATGAAGGATGCAGCCCAGATTATGCAGCTCCAACCCTAATAAACACTCCCAGCCTGAAACCAACGGGTCGAATCCGACTTGCACACACAATGAACATCTCGTCACCTCTAAACTACATCCTAATTTGAGACGAGCAGGCCCCAAGGGGTCTAGCCCAGAGCAGGGAAGTCTCCTCCTCCTAACACGTCCCTGCCAGCACTGAACAAAGACTTGTTCACTGGCCCAAAAGATCTGTTTGACTTGGAAAAATTAATCATGCCCCGAAAGCCAGTCTCCTTGAGATCAGGAGGCTCAATTCCACCTTTCATTAAACACCCTGCCCTTCTGGAATAACTGCAACCAAGTCAGCAGGGTCACATCTGATTCATACCGCGACTGGGGATGAAACCTGAACCACGGGCTCAGATCATTAATCCTGTTATCTGGCTGCCTCCCTGCATCAATCCAGAGAGGAGGAAGCCTCTTTATCGCAGTTCTATGCCTCACGATGAAATAATTCAAGTGGATTAAATCAGCTCTTTGGGTGCATCAATCACGCTATTGTCCCCAGAGCTGGAAGTTTCCTCCTCAGCCTTCAGCCACCTCTGCCCTGACCCATATTCCAAGGACTTCCCTGCACATTTTGCTCATGCCTGTATTTTGCATTTACTTGCACAAGCAGCTGTATCCCGTGAGCAAGAGCAATAAAAAAAGCTAATAAAGTCGATAGCTCTCAAAGTCATGCAGGGTCTAAGACATGCAGACAGTGATGCCTAGGGAGATTTTCAATAGAAGCTCCTAATAACTTGCTAAAAATTTGTCCAAGTAGGGTGCCTTGGAGCTCTTGAAACTACCACTGAGCACCTGCCTGAATTCAAGTCTTACCCAGGGACTCACATCTTCAAAAAGTGTTGACTCCCAGTAACTCTGTAAGACTCAGGCAGTTATCAGCTGCTTTGAGGCAGCTTTGGAACAAGGCACCAGACAGATACACTGTAAGAGCTACATGTAAGAGCTGGGAAACCCAAGGAGTATAAGATACAGACAAGGCAACAACTCTAGTCCTTTGCTAAAATCTCTGAAAACATCGGGTTCTCCAAAAAAGCAGCTTTTTATACAGAGTCATAGAATCATGGAGTGTCCTGAATTGGAAGGGACCCACAAGGATCACGGAGTCCAACTCCTGTTCCTGCACAGGACAACCCCAAAATTCACACCGTGTGTGTGAGGGTCTTGTCCAGATGCTTCTTGACTCAGAGCAGCCCAGAAACAACGAGCCAAAGCACAGAAGCGACTGTGGATGGGGCACCTACACACCACCATGGGGCTCTTCTCCACTTGGCAAAAATAGAGATTTCTTTAACTGTTTCTTGCCACAGAGACGACAGCAAAACCCATCCTACTTTTTGACTCTTGATACGCTACGAAAGATGCCAAAAAAGATGACAGATGCACAATTTTTCCTCCAACTTGTAACTTGTGGGGCTGCCGCAAGGCTCACAGGAGGAGTTTTGGGGCATCAATGGTGCTGCTTGTTCAGCAGAGCAGTTAGGGATGGCGAAAAAGCACAGGAGCAGCGTTTCCCCCGGGATCGTCGCATCCAAAAATACTTGCGTTCTCTGAGCAGGAAATATTTCCTCCTTCACAAAATGAGTTCCAAGCTACCAAGGAGCCTGCTCTGCTCCTCACTAACCCCCATCTGAACTCACGTCAGGGAATTAATTGCTCCTGTTTAGCAGAGACGTGGCACAAAGGGACTCTGGGGGAGGGAAGCAGAAGTGATCAGAAAGGATCAGTCGTTGGGCTACGTGGGATTTGGAATCCAGACATGTGAACTTTACAGCAACAAAATAAGCTTTCCATAGCATTATTTACTCTCCTGATGCAGAGATAAACCAACACTTCCTTACATTACCCTCTTCCAAGTGAGCGCAGTGAGAAACAAGACAAAAAAGCATTCCCATTTAAAATCAGGCTCTCTTTCCCCCCTCTCCCTCTCACAAACACACATTTGCTTTGAGCCTCAGGTTAACAAAAACCACAAAGCCCCACTTAGCCAAAACCACAACATTTTGCTTGATTTGGGGTCAAAACTGACAAGTTCTGCCTGTTTTCCTCCTGCAACCATCAATCTTCTCAGGTTCACTCTCGGAGCACCTCAGTTACACTGAAAAGTTCACAGACCTGGCACAAGTTTGGGATTTATTATTAAACCTGCCAGATTTCAGGTTTGATTTATGACTTTCATACAGCCACGTTATCGAGTAGAGACAGGCCCTGCAGTGCATGCTGTGAGGCGTTCATAAAACCATAAACTTTGAAGCCAAAAGGGACCACTTAGGTCTGGTCTGAACCCCTGTCCAAACGCAGAGCAGCCACCCGCCAGGAACAGGGCTGTCGCTTTTTACAGTACTTTTGTATTTGCTGTTTCTGCACCTCTCCGTGGTTTGCAGAGGCCGCTTGCAGCAGAAAGAACCCTGTGGAGCAGAGCAAGAGGGAAGGGACCCCTCGCCGTGCCCTCGGTTCTCCTGTGGCTTTGCAGCTTTTCCGCAGGGATGCTAAACGCCGTGAGAAGAGCACAGGAAGGTGAAGTTGTTCTTCTTCTCAGGTTGTGCTACAGACTTTCTCCCCCGGTCAGAGCGTTTCAGCTCCATGCATGATCACAGCATTGCTTTTTCTGCTTTGCTTCAGAAGGATCACTGCCTTTTTGCATTGCACCTGCATCCAGCAATGAGCCTCTTTCCCCCAGCTCCCCTGGGAACACCCCAATGGGCAGGGACAGGAAAGGATTCCTGCTGCATCACACCAGCTCTGCTGCTTCTGGGCCCCAAAATCATGACTTCAAGTGCTTCCCCAGGATTACAAAGGTAGGGAAAGGCCATACACACACACAGTCCCAACCTTGAAGACCTGTTTGCAACCTCCCCACCACCCCATCAGCCCAAAGCCTTACCACACATCTCCCTCCTCCTGCAGACCCCGAAACCTCTCCAGACACAGTCATCCCAAAGCCAATTTGCCAAGCCCAGTAATTCAGATGGAGCATTTTGAGACAGGTCCAGAGGCAGCTGTGACACAAAGGGATGGACAGAGCCCCACGAGTCAGGGCTGCTGCTGATGCCCAGGGGGCTGGATGCTGGAGAACATCCCTGAGACCTTAAACAGGTCAGAATTAGCAAGCACTCAGTTTTCTCCCTAGGCTTGCACCAGTACAACTCCTCACAAGCCTCAGGGTCTCTGCAGACAAGCAAAGCTGTTACCAGCCTTAATTCACCAATGTACTCACCACCTGAAACACAACTGGGATCTCAAAGCACCCTATTCCCTTGCAGATGCTCCCAGAGAGGCCTGATGTGGCATTGAACATTATTTGCAATATCACAGCCATAGCATTTAGTTATCACATGCTCATTTAGTTATCACATACTGGCACCAGCACAGCCCTGAAGACCAGGACCTGCTGGAGCAAGGGGTATCCAAAGGCTCCCGGCCAGCTGTGCTGGATGCTGCATAGGAAGGCAGGAAAACAATAACCTGTCACCATTCCTGTCAATATAACCCACAGCTGAAACAAAAATTAGGACCAACTGCCATGAACCCTCCATCCACACGGGCTTCCAGAGGTCTTGGAGAGATTACAACAAGTGCGGAAAGGAAATAGTAAAAAGCACACGCAGGAAACTCTGATGTTTTGTCACTAAGCCATGTGTCCAGCACAAAATGGTTAATATTTTTTTCTTGGATTTGCAATGTGACGTTTATATTATTTTTATATATTTTATGTAAAATAAATATAACTTATTTATTTTGCATTTTAAACACCAAAGAAGTCAAAGGCAATCTGCAGAGACGAAGGGCAATTTGCTGCCAAGGTTTCGGGAGCAGTCCCAGGGGCCCCATTTGCAGTTACAACAACACATTTTATCTTGTGCGCAGGCAGGAAGGGGGGTGTAGCAAGACAGAGAGACGGAAGTGAGCGCTGGCAGTGAATCAGATGATGTATATTAGGGAGATAATAAGCAGAGATTACACACTTGGCAACTGGTTTGCACTGTGCCCTCAGTTTATAAAGCTCAGGTTCCCTCCTCGGGATTACTTGCTGTCCCGTGATGCCTTTGGTGGTTGAGTCTACAGGCACACCCCAGCAGGAAGACCCGATGCAGCGGAGCCGCCTCGTGCTCTGCTCTTTCGGTTTCGGCGAAACTCTCATCTTCAGACGTTCAGCACAAGGCTGGTGAAACACTTCAGCCTCAGCCCTTCACAGCTTCCGAGGACTCCAAGTGCTGCACATCCAGCACTCCAAGTGGGTGGTATGCCTGCCTGCCAAGTTTGCGTGTTGAATAGTATAATTCCAGGAGTACTTGTTTTTAATAACTTCTTTTTTTCGAGGCAAACAGCTGCACGGTAGACACCCGCGTGAGTTCAGCAGGAGCCACCAGCTTGCACCAGAAAGTTCCTGGCCAGGGCACACGGCAGTTCAGGTATCGATGGTGTGTCTAATGCAGCACAAACGTTGCATTTTGGACCGGGCCTTAGCTAAGCTGCACTCTTGCTTTAAAATGCTTGGAAGCCCAGCAGAATGCTGTTTCCAATTCAAAGTTGCTGACACTAAGAAATGCTTGATTTGACAGCGTTGCTTAGTGGAAAAGCAAAAATAAGACTCATTCAAAGCTTTTTCTACAGTTCCTTGTCCACTTGAAGACAATATGGCAAAAGCTTTACAAGTTACCCAGTCAGCTCAGTGTGCTGTGTTCCATTTCTTACAACAGTGAGCCTCAGCTCTGGCTCTCTACAAAACTTCAAAAAGCTCCAAGGAAGCAGCATTTGACTCTAAAAATGTTTGCTGTCTTACCACAGTGACTCACGATCTGTATTCCAGTAAATGGTCGCAAACTTCTGTTTGTTTTTGCAGACACGCTTCGGCTTCTCACAAGCATCGTGCTGCCATTTTGCTTTGGCACTTGAAGGTTTTCCTGGCACCCACGGTGCCACGTCCTCCCTGGGTAACAGCTAAATTTGGCAGTGGTAACAGACTGCAGTAAGTGTGGGACCAAGGAAAATATTGTCCCTCCCCTGTTGTGAGGTTTGTCCACCTGGCTGCATGCACTAGAACCTTAATTAAACCAGGTACAGCTGCAGGAGAAAACCAATGAATCAGCAACCCCCCCTACGCCACCAAACAAAGCACAGAGCAACGAGTGTGGGAGGCGGGGAGGAAAAACCCAAACGCATCATTTTCAGTCATGCTTTTATAGGGTGTTGTGACCCCAACTGCCCAAAACAGGGAAGTAATCAACAACATCATCTCCAGCAACTGAAGCTGGGTTTCTCTGCTGTATTTATATGCGCTAAAGCTTCAATAGGAGATGCCAAAACCAGGAGGTGAATTTCTCTGGCCAATGTTGGGAGGAAATATAATTAGATGACTGGAATAGGCACTTCTGGACCTAAATTGGGTAAAACCATAAAAACACTCAAGTATTCACTTCAGCATGTGCTGAAACACTTTGCTGAATTATTTAATTTAGACCGATACTGGGATAATGCTATTTATATGTTAAAATCCTTCAGCTATTACTCATTTTTTTCAGCACTCTAGCTACACAGTTTAATGAATGAGTTTTGTCCCAAATACATCCATGCTGTCATCTGTTCTGTGCATTAATTCTCAAAAGGAGCTTCAGTGGAGGATTTCTTATCTACGCATTCATCAGTTCAAACTCCCTAGTGAGGTCATTTCCGAAGTTTTTAATAAAAAGAGACTTTTGATTCTTGGGGTTGTGTTGCAAATTATATCTTCACTAATCTAGCAGAGGTCAAAAAAGAAGTTGGAGTCAGAGACTCTTCAGCACACGTGTGTCTCAAGGCTTTTAAAAATATACAGATTTGCTGTTATAAATAGAGCATTCTTCACTAAGGTCAAAAGCTTTCATAGTCCAGGAAAACATCCCTTTATTTATTTTTATAATTACTATATGTTTTTTCTCCTCAGAATAAGGCTGCACTAAACCAGGACAAGAGCTGCTCTCAGGCGCAGTGTTTCACCCCGGCTATTTTCACATTGTCAGAGGGTCAGTGTGAACATCAGTGTTGTTTCCTTTGTCAGACACTTGGACAGCACATCACCAAGAAAAGCAGCTAGCTAGTTATTCAAGAGCATAAAATCAAAAGAATTAAGATCAACAGTTTTCAACCAAGCTCTTTTCAAGGATTTCAACACAGAAAGGTGACACTGGAGGGTAAATCCCGTGCCTGAGGTTGTGATCAGCTCTCTTACACTTGCTTTAAGATACACTAACGCTCAAGCTGTCCATCAAAGAACAGGAAATTTCACTGATCTTAGCAGGACACCAGCATTCTTCCAAGGGCGTTGCTGAATCAGGGTACTAGCTTGCAAGTTTGACTATGTTTTCTGGAATAGGCAGCCCAGCAGGACCATGGTCCTACTGCAACGCCTTGGTTCTAATCAATCTGCAAATTATAATGCAGGCCAGCAGCCCGCCCACCCTCACCAGGTGTCATGCAGCTCACACAAGTTTAAGCAGTAATATCTACTGAGTAAATAAGCCAGACACCATGTGCAAAGAAAACCAAGAGGTCAGTCAATAGCTGAGATGTGACAAGACTAAGGGAGCCTTTGAAAAGGTATTTCTTCACATAATGGGCACTTATTCATTGTCTCCTTGGTTCTCCAAGTGCAACAGTCTTTCTTCCATCTCCAATACTTGACAATTTCCTAGGGGAAGGATGAAGAGAGGGACCTCAGCTCTCTACCTGGCCCTACCATGGAGAGATCTCACACAGCAATTCATGCATCTACATCCAGGATCTCTCCTTTCTCATCAGCTGAAACTTCACATGGAGACAACTCCTGTGAGTATGTCCCCAGGTTCTGTATGGAGAGCTGTAGAATGAACAGGACAATGCATTTATGTGGTACAAAAACCCAGGCTTTATAAAAACAAAATTGAGTTCTTCCAGGGGCCATGCAAACAGGATCTACAGTGGCCAGAAACTGTTTCAGCTCTTACTCTTGAGTGGTCACAGAATCACAGACTGGTTGGGGTTGGAAGGCACCTCTGGAGACCATCTAGTCCAAAGCCTGGTGAGTTTTGAAACAAACCTGTCCATAGGGGTTCAGCCATCATATTGTCTCTCAGTTCAACCTAAAATAAGGGAATACAAATCAGATAAAAGATGTCACCTCCTTTTACCTTATTAGTACTTCTGTGTCAGGCTAAGTTGGGCAATCATCAATGGAGAAGTGGTGGGATCTTTGAAAGAACTCAAGCACATGCACTCTTCCATACCAGGGCACCAGAGTTCTACTGAGGAACACATGACTGTGCCGACATACTGGTTAACTTGAGGTTTAAAAAAGTCTCTTTCAGAACAGCACAGGGAATGCTTTTAGGACCTCAGATTTTCAGGAGCTGCTCTACATATGATGTGATAATGCACTCACTTTCTCCGAGCTCTTCTGTTCCTCTGTTGATGCCAGGAAATTAAAAGGGTGTTGAGTGGTGCTGAGCCTCTTGAGGGGATCATTAACATCACGTTCTGTACTGGAGTTATTTTCACTGGCTTGAACCATCCTCGCCTGCTGATGAGCAGGCAGAGGTCAGAGAAAGTTGCTGTGGTCATAGAAACACATCCCTCAGGGTCTGTCTTTCCTCAGCTTTCGCCAGGACACCTTAGGGCTCTTGGCCAAGCCCAAAGCCATGTCTCCAAAGCCCTGAGCAACATCTCCTCCCAGCTGCACTGCCCACCATCACGACTGCTCTGGAACTGCAGTAGCAGTGCAAGGACCGCGTTTCAGGCGCTATCCTAGCCAAGCCCTTGGCTATATGCACCATGTGTGAATTTTACCAGTCCCAGGACCAGTGTTCATTATTCATAAACACGCCACCTCCTTCCACATGCTCAGACAGCTTCCACCTGAAAGCACTCTCAGCTTTACACAGCCCCAACAGCTCACTTGTTCTACAAAAGTCAATACCCAAGGGCAACATGAATTTAAGAACGTGTGCAATAGGCAAATGTGGAAGTAAGGTGCTTTTCCCTGCCCTCCCGCACCAATTCTGTCCTGGCCTGTCCCTCCTGCATTAAGCTAACTCAGCTAGCAAGAATGGTTCCCAGGCTTAGAGGCAGCCCCTGTACTGGAAACAGTGGGATCCATCCTCACCATTACTTTGGCCAAGAGTCACCTCAGTGAAGTCTTTCCAAATTACATTCTCACACTAAGTACACCAGCAATGGTAGGTGTTCCACCACCAGCACTGCCATGCATGGCAGAGAGATGAGGTGGCACCTGCCTGCTGAGAACCTCAGCAAGCAAAAACCACGACCAGGTACGGGGTAGGAATACAATGAGACATACCGTAAGAGCAGGGCTCGAAAGGACCTGCCAGAGCAAAGGGCTGCTCCAGAGCATCCCCACGAGCAGACCCTGGCCTGAGCTCAGCACATCCCCCGGGACAAGTTTCAATCTAGGGGCAAGGTAAGTCCCACCCTGAGGACAGGGAAGTCCATTCCCCCCCAAACTTCATAGTCCAGACTCTTTCCAAGCCTTCTTTGCAAAACACTGGCAGTGCTTGTGTCAGCATCAGGGCACCCCGCTCACAAGGAGAGGCGTTACTGTGACATGAGGTTGGATAAAAGCTATTCAGCAGTTAGTCTGTTGCTCAAGATTTCACCTTGACATATCTAGAGTGTTTTCTGCACCAAAGACCCCCCAAAACCTTGCAGTGTCTCCCTAGCATTTTATCTCCTTCCCTAGCCTGACCTTTTCCCCCCTTTCTGAGCAGCAAGATCAAAGCCCACAGTAATTTAGCCTGTGGAATAATAAAAGTCAATGAGAACAATGTGCTGCTGATGGGGCAGTTGTGCCATGCCGCAGCGGGACGAGGGCCCAGGCAAGCACACAGATTATTCACCACAGCTGAGGAGAGCAGACACAGAGCAGGGGAAGAGAGAGCTCCTGTTCGCTTTAACAAAGTTCTTATTTTTAAAGAGGGCCCATGGGTTAAACCACAAAACCAACAATATGAATAATTATGGGGTCAAGCTCAGCAATCTCATGCCCAAGAAAGTTTCCCGCTGGCTTTAATAGTTACTTTGCCTTCTTTTAGGCGGGCAGCCCTTTGCCCCCATGGCGTCCTGCCTTGCCAAGCGTGGTTGACTTCTCCCCTGCCCACCGCATGGACACTTGGCCTTGCACTTGGAGCTGCTGCACCACTTTGTGCATCCCCTCCCCTTTCTGAGCTTCCCTCAGACAGGGCTTGTGTAGGTGACAAAGCCTTTTGGAATCTCCAGATGGGAAGCAAGAGGAAAATAAAGTGTGGACTGTGGAAGGTGACAGATCTGAGTTGATGGTTCTTCCTCTGCTTCACCCTCCTGTTTGCTTAGGGAAACCTCAGTTCGTTCCAGACTGTGAATGGGTGTCCATCACCCAAAATGCAATGGAATAAGAACAGTTACATAGCCCTAAACTCCTCCCACCATCAAAGAGTAAAGAAAAATCAAATTTCAGGACAGAGTCAAAATAACTTCCCAGTCCCCACCTCCAGCAAACAGCATCCTCTCAGCTGCACGTGCCTAATTCCATACGAACTTCTCATCTCACAGAGGAGAGGAGGAAATGACAGCTCCACAGGCACCAGCCAAAGCAAAGGGCTAATGGGTTAATGAGTTACGTCCAGTACGGCACACGGAAAGGAAGCAAAGTTTTCCTTGGCCAGTTGTGGATCCCGGGAGATTCACTGTGCCAAAGAAAGCCCTTCTGCATCCACCCTCCTCCTGCATCCTCTGCCACCATCACATCAAGCAGGTGGGGAATAGAGCAAGTAAGCAGAAATGCTGGAGTGACAGCTCCTGGCCGAAGGATGATGATTAGATCAAGCTCACATCAGCACACATTCCTCAAGGTTGCAGAAACAGCCGGGGCTTTGGAAAGCCGAGGCCACTCTGATAGCCATCCTGTCCAGCCAAAGCAAGCACGGCCTGGTGTGACAGCCCACTGCTGCCACAAAGGCTAACCGATGGGCTGAAAGACCCCAGAGAGCCAACACAACCACTTCACATGCTCTGAGGAGGAAACCAGCCCCACTTCTGTCACTGTGACAGAAGGCTGGAAATGGAAACACCCAAACAAAACAAGCTCCAAGCTTGAGTCTGACCTTCTGACTTGGACAAAGTTCAAGCCATCTCCTGTCCCTCCCTCACAGGAGGAACACAAGGTCCTTCACAGCTTCAGAGGCCCCACCACTGCTCGCAGCAGCCACACCACGATCAGGGTTTGGTTCCCGGCATCCTCCAGGGCCTCCGGTCTTTGATTCAGCAGATGAAACAACCAGCCCAAAGCTGAACCAGCCAGACTTGATTGGTTCCAACCAACCCTTTACTAAGGTTTCAAAACATCGGGTTAACATTTTATTTCCGTGCTTTATTTTAGCATTTTTGCACATCTCTGCATTTTGTTGGCTTTGGCAGGTACCCGAAGCCATAATACCACAAGAGAAGCTGAGCTCTTCATGCCTCTACTCTGGCAAAACCAAGGAGCAGCGGAAACCTCATACAAGTTGCTTCTAAATTTGTGAAGTTTCCAGATCTCAGTCCAGACCGAGAGCTTTGAATGAGTTTGGATAAACTCTAGATAATCCTCTCAACTTTCAAGTGCCTCAGGAAACAGAGTCAAATACAGTACCTGAAACTTTGAAAGGTGCTTCAGAGTGGGGTGCTCCTAGAGTAGCACAAGTGTATTATTAGTATATAAAAAGATGACGCACACACTTTGTCACTAAATTGATGGGAAAGAAAGGTAACCCAAATTCTCTCATTATATACCAGCCTAAACCTGCAGGGGAGTTCACTGAGGCACACCAGAAAAGTCAGAACAGATTTATCTAGCAGGTTTAAAGAAGGGAAAGGATGAATGACAGCTCCCTTTCTTGAAAGTGAAAGAAAAGAAACATTAACTCCTGGTGTTAAAATGCTGTAAAACTGGCTTTTGACTCAGCACAGCATAAAGCTGCTTGTAAATGGGGTAATTGGTCTGTGTGAGGTCATGAAATGAAGCATGCCTATGCTTGCCTATCCCCTGGAGCACCATCAGCTGCCAGAGAACACCATGCAGGTACAGCACAGGTGAAGGTAAAAAGACCCAAGTTTCCTGCGACTCATTATTAGTATATTTTGGCCTTTATTAATAAGTATGTGATATAAATATATGATGGCTTCACATTTCTTTAGAGAACATCATGCCCAGTAGTTTCGTTTTCCTTCAGAAGTGCAGCACTCAGCAAGCACACACAGGTCCCTCCTGCTTTGCAGCCACCTTTCCTGGTTAGAAGTACTTAACAGACCCAAACACCATCAGAACCGAGCATTCAAAGTGCAAACCTGTGCTGGAAATAAGAGGCAGACAGATGTTGAAAGGGTGGCAAAGGACAGAGCACAAAGCACACAATGTGGTTCAACCATTTAGACACTGGCAGAACTGCTGGAATCCCTTGTGTTTATGTTTCCAGACGTCTCCATCAAGCAGGGGGTAATTAAACGCTAGAGCAATTGGGTGACAGAATGATTTATTTCTGAAGCACCCTCCCAGCCTGGGGCTCTGGGAAGCACATGGAGACATGAACCTTATTGCAAGGAGGAAGAAGAGCACTTAGTACAACCCCAGCTGAGGGCAGGCAGAGGTGTGGGAAGGAGGAGCGAGCAACAGGCCAGCACAGAAGGGTGACGTAGGTCTTTGTTTCATTGTCAGCTCAGGTTCTTTTATCTTTGCAGGGTTGTTTATGAGTTCAGGGAGAGATGAGAATATTACCAAAGAATTTGTAAAAAAAATATTAAAAATTACATATTCCAATACAAAGTGTCCCACTTGGAAAGTAAAGGCCAGCACATGGAGAGGGAATCCTGGAGAACACGACCGCTGATGAGCAGACAAAACTGAAATGGCCAAACCAAGATGAAAGAACTTGGTCAGGGTCACCATGGCAGGTCTGGTGTAGAGGTGAGAGGGGTTTTACCCAATTTCTGTCCATTTAACAGCTGGACTTTCCAAGAAGTGTCTGCTCCATGAGTTCCCTGGCTTTTGAGAGGGAAGAGACCAAGGGGAACATGGTAACGGTGCTCAAGCATAACAGCTGTGACAAGAGACCAAGGACTTACTCCAGAAGGGACAAGAAACAAGAAGTGGGGGCAAAGGCTGGGCAAGGGAGACTGGGGGTAGACATTAAGAAAAGCATTTCTGCCACCAGGATGTTGATGCTTGGAGGTCTCAGAACATGAACAACAAGGGATCTTTTGGCTTCAGGAAGAGGGAAATGGTCCCTGGTCTTGCTTGTCCTGAAATCCTTCCCTGTAAAAATCATGGAAATGAGAAAATGACAGCAGCCTGCCCATCTGAAAGACACAGAGAACCAGAGGCATCCTGCCCTGCCATGGCGAAGGTCAGGAGACCAGATCCTCAAAGCCAAGGACCATGGGAATTCAGCTCTGCATTCAGTCCTGCTTCTCAGCCCGTTTATTTCACATGTTTGTTTAACATCTACATGAATCAGGGCAATATTATTTCATAAAAAACAGAAAACTTGGCTTCACTTATTCAAACATTTGGACAAGGAAGGAAGAAAGCCCAGCTCAGGATTTGGCTAGTTTAAAGAATAGGAATATGCAGTTATTACCCTGTTGTCAGTGGTTCAAAAACAGCCTGGTTGGAGGAACTGAATGCAATTGCCATCTGGCAGTTGTTTGGGGAACCTCCCTAAAAGAAGTCATGGCCTCAGCTTAGATCCAAGTAGATAAAAGTCCTGCAAGGACAGGGGGCAAGACAGCGCCTTCATTTTCCCCGGAGAACAAGGGAAATCCACAGACCTTGTGGAGGTGTGAGCATCCCAGAGCGAAGGTGCTCATACAGATCTTGCAGCGCCCATTTTTAACTGAAAGAGGAAAAGTCAGACCTGCACGGTGCCCATCCAGACCCACCATACTTTTACCTACCCAGTATCTCCCAAAACATATAAGTGCCCAGAATAACAAACACCCAGAGCAAGGGCTAGACAGGAAAATGCTGGAGGATAATACCCACTGCACGAGGCTATAAACTAGAGCTGCCAAGTCCTTCAAAACAAACTAAGGTTGTTGTTCCTCCCCTTCCCCTGAGAATAACATTAAACACCAAGGCAGCTGCAGAAGCCTTGTTTTTCTAGCAATTCCCAAGGCAGCTACCATCTCTTGCCTTTAAATCAAGGCTGGATGGGGTTTTGGAAGACACATTTTTGTCAAATGCAAGTTATTGGGTTCAATAAGGGTTGAAATTCTCTGGCCTGTGTTGTACAAGAGGTCATGGCCTGGATGATTTAAAGTTGCTTTTGGTCCTGATATCTACGGAAAAAACTACGAATCCTCCCATATTAGAAATGAAAGAATAAACACCAGCAAATAATAAAATTGTCAAACACAGGCAGCCTTTGCCCAAAGAAAAGCCGCGAGCAAAATGAAGGCTCTTTGGCTTTGCTCATTAATCACGAGGATTCAAATGCATTACTAAGGGTCTTTTATCCAACTTTCTAAATGAAGCAAGGTTTATGGAGTCATGCTGTAGACGTGTTTCATCGTATCTAGCATCTGAGCCCGTTATCCACTTTTGACAAGGACTGGGGGTATTAACTTACTTCAAGTTTGGCAAAAGAAAGTGGGTAGAAGGAAAGGAGCTCCATTAATGTTCGCAGTGAAAGAAAGGCAGCAGCATACAAATCAATCCTCCACACACCAGAAGAATCTCCTGGGGCAGGGATAAGAGGTTATGGGTGTCCCCTGCTATGGGGAAGAAAAAAGCTTTGATCAGGATTGCCATACCCTGAGGAATCTACTCCAACAACATTTCTTACTAGTCCGTGTTTTCTGGTATCTAAGAAGGACAGAGCTCATGCTGCAGCTTTAATACAATTAATAAAACTTGAATGAGCCACCAGACACCAATCAACAGTAAACTGAGCCCTAGCACTTTCAGTACTCACAGAATTACTTTTATTTATGGTTAATAAGCCACGGCATGAATGGCAGGACTTCAGAGCAGCTCACAAGCCTCCCCATCCCATGGCTTGCAGTACGGACACCACTGGGACATCCCAGCGCCTTTGCAGCCCCCTGTATACACACTGCTAATGAGCAACAGAGCTGTCCGGAGAGCTTAAATTAGGTTCTGTCTTGATTTAGACTATATAACAGTTTATTCTCTCCATATTCCGCTGGGCAGGGGGTCAGTGGGACAAAAACCAGATCCAGTGTCATTTAGAGCTTCCCTCTTGTTGGTTATTGTTATAGTTTGACTCCCGTTGCTCGGGCACCCTGTGCAGGAGACAGAATGTAAAGAATTTCTGCAATGACCTCATCCCCCTGGCAGGCACTGCTCCGCCTGCCTCCTCGCCTGGAATTCTGCATTCAGACGGCTTTTGCTTATGTCCTTGTATATGCAACAGCAACGACATCAGCATAGCTGTGGGAGCACAGATTCCTCGCTAGCAATGATTGCAGAGGCCCAAGAATGTGAAACAGTGATTTATACAACATCCTATACAAATTTCACCCCCATCCCTGTGTCATTTAGCACTAAAGCTTAGAATACATTTTCCATACAAAATCAGATACAGCTTTGTTATGGTTTTATTGGTTTTAACCAGGGATGACACGAGAGCACATAAAAATTATTTCTAGATACCTACGTTCAGCATGGCATTGACTTGAAACTCCAATGAAATCAAAGGATTAAATGCATCTTTCTGGCATAAACCCAGAGTTAACCTATGGAACCTGTAGGAAAGGCCTGTTTGGTTTTGACAGATCACCCAGGAGAAATCAGTGTCAGCAGATGTAGGTTCACTCCAGGGTTTTGCTGCAGTTACAGGAGAAGCACATTTCAAGAACAGAAAAAAAAGAGCTCTTATAAATGATAATTTTTTAGAAGAAACATTAAAACTCCTGCCTGCTATACAGCCCATGATTACTTCAGTGGAAGGTAAACTTAGTTTCCAGAGGTAACACTGCTCTCCATCCAACAAACTCAACATTTAAGCACCTCTGAAATCCCAACAATTTGCGGTGTTTATCCAAGTAGAGGTGATTTAATCAATCTGGTTGTGACTACTGATACCTGTAATTTTTGCAGGTTTATTTCATCAACATATAACACTATTTGATTTCATTTGGGCAAAATCCAGTTTCCTTCATAGTAAATAATATAGAACAGCCTTCAGAAAATCTGTCCTGGCCAGCTACTGTGGAAAAACCTGGGTTCACCTGGAACTAATGAATAAGTAAAATAAACTGTGAATAGGACACTCAGTAGGAACTGTTTCCACAGAAAAATCCAGTATTTTAATAACCAGGTGCCAGAATCAGCCCATAATCCTCCTCCAGGCTGCAACAGCCACTGCAACAGCACAGTCCTTTCTTATTACCAAGTTTTCCCTTATCTGTTCTAAGCCAAGTTCTTTTTTCCCTCCTCCTGATGTTTCTCTCATTTGGGCTCTCATTCCTGCATCTGTAAAGGCCAGCAGGAGAATTATAGCCAGGGCATTATATTTAGATGTTGGACATGTGAAATCAAGTAGTTTTTCTTACTTGAGCTCCTCCATAGGCAGAGCTTTGCTGTGCTGAACATCGCTTTACACAGCCCATGGGCTGGCAGGTGCCACCGCTGAGGGCGGCACATTTTTCTTATATTTTGAAACCTAATAAAGGAAAAATCATATTTAAAATCCAGCTGACACAACTAAATTATCAATTCCACATTAAGGTGTGGATTTATGGCTTGAGAGCTGCAGAGCGTGATTCTTAAATGTGCTTCCTATGCACTTATACCCACATAGAAAATTAAGAAGCTTGGAGGGGAAGGGGGAAATCAATGGAAAATGAGAATGATAGTTTTACACTGGTTCTAGCAGTGCTGCGAAAATTCCTTCACCATTGCATGGTTCTTACACAACAGATCAGGGTTATAATCCTCATCTTGCCTTGCATCTCGGGCACCGAAGAGCAGCACATCGTGCAGGATGCCCATCACAGCCCCAAGATCACACAATGAAATCTTGGCTGCCAGGTCCTCGCCACTCTCGCTTGGCCATCTCACTAAACACGTGTACCCTCGGTACTCCAAACAAAGAGCTGCAACAAGCAGACTAAACTGCAAGCATCCCCTTTGCAGACCTCTGGCCAAGGGCAGCTCTGGCTGGCACGCACTGGGGCTATGCACAGGCAGACCATTGCGGGACTCCGGGAACCAGGAATTGGATTTAAACTAGAAAACAGCAAGAAATTTTCAAGCCAAGAACAACAATGCAGCTGGGAACAGTGTGATGTTTTACACTGAGCAAACATCAGCTGATTTATCAGAGCGGTGACTCCAGCTCCTTTCCAAGATAGCAGCGGCACCTTTGAGCAAAGGCAGAGAGAAACAGCAGAGGAGAGGGTGGGTAGGGCACAGAGCGGGAAATGCTACCAAAATAGCTTTTCAGTGTGAATTAGATTAAACCAAAACATGAAGGGCAAAATGCTGAGAGCTCCCTTTGAGTTTTGTCATTGACAGCAGACACAGTGCACTAACCCAACAGATCTGGGCACAAGACAGGCACTAGAATAAAGTAAGTGCAAAAAAAAGACACAGATATATATATAGACACACACACTGCCCTGCCTAACTACGCCAGGGTGCTGGACACACCTATTCTTTGAGAAAAGTGCAGCTCAAAGTCATTTCAGCTTGCTGTAGATCAGAGTTTATCTTTAGTTTGCCCTGGTGCTGTTGTTGTACACGAGTTGGCCTGAACAAAGGACGACTCCAAAGAAAGCTCTAAGTGCATTTACAAGTGAAGAAGCAAACACAAACAGAGATGTCAGCTGCTCCCAGTGTCACAACTCCTGCCCTTTCCTAGCACTGGTCAAAAGAGCAGCGTGAGGCATTAGAAACCTTCAGAGGTGGCCCGTTTCTTGCAAAACTTCTCTTTTGCCAGCTCTTACTTTCCTGCAAGGATCAGGGAAATCGGGTACTTACCCAAAGCACACCTCCAAGTCTCTCCAGCAATTTCAATGGGATGCCAAGGCTGTCAGTTAAGGACTGCACGACTGAGGCCGGGCTCAGCCCAGCATCGCCTGTGCCACCTTCTCTCTCTGTCACAAGCCCCTTTGGGCACCACAGGGACACGTCACTTACTGTTGGACTTATATATTTGTGCTTAGCGAAAGCAGAATGTGATAAAAAGAATAAAACCTTTACTAACCCTCCCTATTTGGGAATTTTTGCTTCTTCAACAGCTCCTTTATTTTTTTCACCAAGTCACCCGTATCTCTTTACAAGTAAATATACGCTGCCCCTTCATTTCCACGGGGGGAGGTGGGGGAAGAATGGACACTGTTTTGTCTCTGCGGTATCAGTTTTCAGTGTGACACACAGTTCACTGCAAAAAACAAACAGCCCTAATGAGAGCGGCTGTGCAGTTGCTGCACTCGGTGTCAGTCACTCGGCTCCTGCCAGCAGCCCCGAGCCCTTTGTGGGGTCAGTGCTGAAGGGATTGGGGAGCAGAACACGCCCCTATCCCTTGCAGTTCCCACCATCAGCCCCAGTTGGTCCTGCTTGCTGGGGACAGTGCACAGGAGCTCTGTGCAAACCCTGCTGTGACTCACTGCAGCCAGGCCGGGGTTCCTGCACCCACCAACTGTGTTTGCACCACATCAAGGGGTGAAAAAATGACGCTGTGTGACTTTACACCCAGAGCTGCGATGCATCAGGGATCCAGATAAAGCAGCTTTCTAAATTTGGATGGTGTTTGGATGGGACAAGAGGCCCAGGGGATTCCATGTTGTGCCTCAGGCTGGGGTCAGGCCTTGCAAGGGCAGTTAGGATGTCCATGCACTGAGGGGGTCAACATGTCCTAAGGAAGCTTGAATAGCAGCAGCCTAAAAGGACTCTATGCATAGAGCTGGGGAAGTGAACCCCACAGCTATTTGGCTCATCTCCTCTAACCCTATGGACTGCAATCATGACACCTGCATCCCACGGACCTTGCTTGGCACTGGAGAACTTGCCCAAAGCACCACATTTCCCTGCACACCAGAGATAGAGAGCAGATACCGTCACGTACTGCTGAAGGAGGATCCCAAGGAGAAGCCTGCTCAGCAGGAACAAGCTGCAGGTGACACTCGCTCCTGCCATCAGCCTCCTTGACCCCCCAGGGCCGGACAGAGGACAGAACTGGCCACCACCTCCCTTCCCCTCCTAACAGGGGTGTCAGAGTTCATCCCATCTGTTTGCTCCCAGTTGCCTTTTCTCAGGCTGTTTTTCTTTTCACTTTCGACCAACAACCCTCATTTTAATTAGACTCCAGCCCCATCACAATTATTTCCTTATACATCCTTGCCTTTTCTCTGCCTATCAGAGAGCTGTCCATCAGATTTAGGATACCCCACAAAGCTGCTCCTCAGGCTTTGAGTGGCCCCATTGACTCAGAACAGGATCCCAGAGTAGGGGAAACCGCCTTCAGATCCTCATTCTTCACCCAGCTTTAATTTACTCCTGACACCAGAAGTCCCAAGCTTCTTCTCTTTACCTTCATTGTGGTCTCCAGCCACCTCAACAGCCCCGCTCAGCATCCCGGGCTGAGGAGGAATGACACCCGAGGAGCGTTGCCATGGGCGCAGACGGTGGTCCCTCCGGGTTCCCATGGCACCGGCCAAGACACGCACCGGGGCGATGAGAGGGAAGAATAAGCACCCGCCAAGCTATTTGTAGCCCACCTAAGCATCTCGCAAGTTAAACAGTTCGTCTTTCTTCCCCCTGCTTCCAGCACCCAGAAGCTCGGGAGGCCCCCTCACCCACCAAGGCGGCACTCGTGGTGCACAAAAGGCTAAATAATTGTCCTGAGCGACCTGGAGACAGGAATAAAATTCACCGCGGGTGCTCAAGCGTGGCCAAGGGCAGAATTTGGCTCCAGTGAGCTGCCTGCAGGCTGGTTTGCGTTTTGCAGCTTTTGGCATGAAGTCCTCGCGTTGGCCCTTACTGAGGCTGGGGCAGGGTGAGGGACCCTGGGCTGGGGTGCCACAGCTCCTCAGAAACCTGGGGGTTTTGCCCCCCTGGGAAGCACATAACACATCACAGTGTTGCAGGACGGAGGGGAGGAGGATTGCCCTAGACCTCCCTGAACAGCCACAGGAGGGACTCATCCCTTCAGCCAGGGACAAGCAAGTATGGGACAACTCCCAGTCAACCTCTCCTTTGCAGGCAAGTTTGAGCACCCCAGTCTGGGGTGGTTTTCACTGATGGAGAATCTTCACCCAGCCCTTCTCCACTGCCTAGAGAAAGGTTTCTGCTGATTTAAACCACTGGTCACCCTGCCAGAGATGAGGCTTCATCAGCTGCCAGCACTCAAGCACTGTATCATTTAAAACTCACTCTGATGTCCCATTTCACTGGTGATGTCAAACAAAAGATATTTTAGGGGGGGGGGAAGCCCAGCATAAACATAGGGTGTGACCAAACCCAGAATAGGCTTTGCCTACAAATTAAGCATCTGCCTTCTTTAAACCGATCCACTCCTTCTCCAGGCCTCCAAACTGGTATCACCCCGCAGGTCTCCACACAGGTGGGGGAAATGAAGCGAACCAGCCAGCTGGACATGGTGGTGAGAGCAAGAGGAATTAGTCTCCATAGTATATGAAAAGAATTAGGACTACTTAGCTTCCTTTTGCCCTTATCAGTGGTCTCAAATGTCACTTTGAGAGTGAAATGTAGTGGAAATTCCTGCAAATCTTTCCTACAATTAAGGAATTGACAAGATTTTTCAGCTTTTTCTCTTTGCGTTTGAAAAATTACTACATAGAGGAAACAATCTTTGCAGCACATATAACTCACAATAGGCTGAAACATTATCTTAAACTATTCGTCTGCTTCCTGCTTAAGTAAACATATTAGGAATGTGTGTATATATTTCTTGGGTAGCTTAAAAATAAAAAGAAAAGAGGTATATAGTCTCTTCTGCATTTGAGTAGCATGTTGTTTATGTTGTTATAAGCACAGATCATATTTATAGCCGAACACTGTGTGAAAGTGCAGGCAAGCTGGGAAACATTTGTTAGGTTTAATGATCTTTTATTTAACTGGTGCAGAAAAATGCATCCCTTCGGATTGATTCATGGCATGAATTGTATAGAAACCTTCTTCCTCAAGAAAAGAAAAACCTCAAAAGGTCAACCTGACATTTCAGCTTTCTCAAACATCCAGCAAAGATGTTCACAGACCAAAATCCCCAGCCCAACAAGCTGGATGGGGTTAGAGGAGGGAAAGGATAAACCCCAGCTAGAGATACATTCCAGGACAAAAAGCAGAGCCGTCCAAATCACCTGGCCTGGAAGGGACCCACCCTGCACCGTAGCAGCCCCACTGCACAGACTGCAAAATGTACCACACGCCTCAAAGCATCCCAAGCCAGAGGTTTGCAGGCTGCAAGGAAGAGGCTGACAAAGCCTTTTTTTAGCCGTGTGGCATCTCCCCTATGTGACCAACAAGCTAACCAAGGCCCAGCCCTTCTCTCAGCCTCCACCACCCAAAACCAGGGCTGAGAAGAGCTTTTCTCAGCTCCCAGTTGCCCCAGCTGGCTGCAGCAAGCAGTTGCTGTAGAGAGCAAGCCCCACGGCAGAGCAGCAGCTCCTCCTGCAAGCCCCGCTCAGGTAATCATGGGTTTTTACAGCTTCACACCTCTCACCAAGGGTGTTGCATCTCTGCACTGTTGGAGAATTAACTCAGCCCTGGATCAGCCTTTTCCCAGCAGAGCAGTGACCCACCACAGGGCTCTGCAGCCTGCACTCAGCTTCCCCCGCTCCTCCAGGGCAAAGCGCATACACACACGTGTATGTACTAGTATTTGCTGCCATAGGGGTAAGGGCTGTCTGAGAACTGCTTTTGTGGTCATGCAGAGGGAATAACACGCAGAGACATGCAGCAGAGCATCCCCAGGGAGCCTGCTGCAAAGCCAAGCACACCCAAGGGACCTGGTACAGCACAGGCTCCCTGGAGCTCATGCCCAGCCCAGGAGCGGCCGTCCCCGCAGCCACAGGCACCAGCCAGTGCTCCAGACAAGCACATCCCCCTGCCTGTGATTTTCCCTCAGCACCCACAGTCCATTCCCACTTAGGGGCTGAGCACTGATCACCCATTAGGCATTTTCCAGGTCAACCTGAGTCACCCCCCAGTTCCTCCCCAAACAATTGGGTGCTTTGTGGAGGGAACTCCCAAAGCCCAGGACAGCAAACACCACCAGTCTTTCCCTTTAAAATCTTAGAATCATTTAGGTTGGAAAAGACCAAATCAAAGCTTTCATCTCAGTTACATTGTCAGTATCTGCCTCGATTTTCCTTTTTATCCTACAGCTTCAGGGGAAACAAGCCCATGGGCAAAAGGAAGCCACTCCAAGGTGCCAGCTTCATCCCCAGCATCACTCTAACCCTCCCCACACAGGCAACTCACACAGATTAAACAGCATCTTTGAAAAGCAGCATCCTCCAAGAAGGTAGCCCCAGGGCTCCTGCCACAGGCCTACCTGCTCTCAAGCCATGTAAACTTTATTACTCCTGTTAAATTACTGGATATGATTTCTTCTCTGAAAATGGTATCAGCTTCTCTCATCCTAGGCTGCACACCCACCACACTCCCCCTACCATTGCATGTCCCCAATCAGCCCCCCAGACACACAGCTCCCCGGCACTTACCAGTAGCACCTCTGCAGTGAGCACACAGGGACAACCTTGCAGATAGGGTGGTTTAACTCATTTAAATTAGACCTGCAGGAGAGGAGTGGGCTCCCACCTTGTTCCCACCTTCCACAGCCCACACCTGCTCTGCTCCTGCAGGCAAATGGCAGCACATCCCTGGACAGCAGCACATCACAGGTGACTACAGAGCAACACTGATGTGGCAGGACCCCTCTGATAAGCTTAGGCTGAAATTTTCTCCAGAAACAGCTTGCTTAGTCCTACCTACAATTTATAACAGCTCAGCAAACTAAACAAACTCTTCTGGCAAAGTTTTCTGTGACAGTCTAGCTGAAGTATTTCAGCTCTCTCTCATTTGTACCAACTCAACAGCTGCAACAACTTAAGGCACAAACATGCACACCTGCTCCGTGCAACCAATCCATAACTTCGAGACATTTGCTCCCGAAGCAGAGGGGAACTTGTGGTTGTCCCTTAGCTGCTCCTGCTGGGTCCCACAGCACCAGCCAGCAGGGGAGCCAAGGGACAGAAATCCTGTGGAGGGGTGGGATGAGGTGGGTCCTTAAGCAAAGCAAAGGCTTCAGCATCTGCAATGAGGCCACCTGTCAAAGTTCTTGGTCTATATGAAAACGCCACCAAAGAAACCCAAAGCTCCACACCCTGACTGACATTGCTGTTCTGGCAAAAGCTCCCAGGGTGGAGTTTGCCCGAGTCATCAATTTTCATGTTTAAGTTTGATGAGATAAAGAGCTAAGGTGTGATTTGTGCCAACCAAACCCAACATAGCAAGCTCCATCCATCCTCCTCTGGAAGGGTAATGTTTATCCGCACGGTGCAGCTGCCAATGAGCCACTAAATATGAATTGCATAAACCAAGCACATCTCAGAACAGATTTTCCTGGTGCTCGTCAAGTGATCTCCCGGGCAACTAGAAAAGGCCCCCGAGAGAGTCTGGCTCTCGCAGGTAGCCCACCCTGCCATGCCGCTCTCAGCATCAATGGGCAACTCCTATTTGCCAGGAGGATTTTGGACCAACACTGATGAGCCTCCTCTCCTTTCACCACCAGAAAACAAGATAATATTCCCACCCTTACATTTAACCACAAAATCCCTGCCAGGCTTTATGGCTTCAGCATCCAAACCCCTGATGCAATCGTCAGCACACCTCTGAGGAGGTGCTGGAGATCTGCATCCTCCTTAAGGGCACTGGGGCAGCAGCAGCTTTACAAAACACCACTCACCAGCAGAGCTGAAACCACCGAGGTACAACACAGTGGTGCTGGGGGACGTCTCCTTCCTGGGGGTGCCACCGGGCCGGCTTAGGGGCTGGGGACAGCATTGTGATCCACTCCAATGAGTTTGTTTTCCAAGAATCTAAGAAACAGAATGAACACTTTCAAATTGAGGCCAGCAACCTTTCTACAAGAAGTTTTATTTACCCCCCAGCAGGCAGGGTGCAGAGAGCTCTTTGTGTCGGCCCTGCTCCCCACTGTATAGTTGGGGCCTTTGCATGTTTTGGTTGGAAATACTCTCCTTTAGTTCTTACAGGAACCACGTTCACAGTGCAGGATCTATTTATTCATTGACTGTCATCTCCTAAGCATTATTTTTGGTCCCCCCAGGGACTGGCAGTGAAGACACTTTTTCCACAGCACACAACAGAGAAAGGTCCTAAAAGGAGCTCCATGGAGCATCACGTAATGTCACTGTGAAAATGTGGCCTGGATGAATTTTGCTGCTTACACAGCAGCACCCAGCCAAGGCCAAAGGCTGCAAGAAAAAATTGAAGGTTATACCAGAGACATGAATGCCACCAAGCTCGTAGGACAATCATGCGTTTGTCCTTAAGATGAAAGCAGGAATTCAGTTCAGGCTGTGGTGAAGCCCAGAAAGCACAGTGGGGGGATTTAATGAGAGTTTAATCACCAATTTTAATGGAATTTGCTAGAGGTCCCACAGGGCATAGGAATCATGGAATCATAGAAACATTTAGGTAGTTAAAGACCCTTGAGATCAATGAGCCCAACCATAAACCTAACAGTGCCAAGTCCACCACAAAGTCGTGTCCCTAAGTGCCACATCTGCACATCTTTTAAGTACTTCCAGAGATGGTAATTCAGCCACTTCCCTGGGCAGCCTGTTCCAGTGCTTAATAACCTATTTGAGATGAGAAAATTCTTCATAATATCCAATCTAAACCTCCCCTGGTGCAATGTGAGGCTGATTCCTCTTGTCCTGCTGCTTTTTACTTGGGAAAAGGGACTGATCACCACTCTCGGTTTTCATCACCCTGGGTTATGGGCTGGGGCAGCAGCTGCCCCCTGTACAGCTCCCCATTCCCTGCAGTGCCACCTCCCTCCTGCAAGGGAAGCTCTCCCCAGTTTTCAGGGCTGACAAGGAGGATCTGCTCAGCAGCCAGGGATGACAGGGGATTCCTTGCACACAGGGAAGGCACAGCATGTGTTTCCACACCCCTGCTCCCTTAAGCTACTGTAAAGTGGCATTAGAAAGGCCCGTGCACCCCAGAGCCTGCATCCAGGTTAGGGTAACCCCAAGACCTGTCCTAACTTGCTCCCACTCCCTCATGGGCTGTCAGGGCTGTAGAAAGAGCAAACTGCCCCATGCGGCTCCTGCAGCCCCACTGCAGCCCTGGGACAGGAGAAACCAGCTCTGCAGCCCCTCTAATGCCGCTCGGGAGACCCAGCAGACCCATGCTCTGGTTTGCACCCGCAGCTGAAAAAGCTGTTTGCTTCAAGCAGTGCAGAGCCCTTGTCCAAGCTCTTCAGCCAGCCAGTAAACCATCTGTGCTGCTATCGCTGCAGGTCAGGGGAGCAATCACATATTCCTGGTTCCAGAGGACTGCTGTTTGCCTCCCCGTTTCACTGCTTGGTGCTACTGCTCCACTAGCAAATTATATTCACTTCAGAAACACCATGTTTCAGAGTTAGAAAGGTGATGTCATGTCCGCTTCGGTTACAGAGATTATTTAGGTATCAATGTGAACCACCAGCAGTTACTCCATCCTAACCATTGTTCCTGGTCAGATAAAGCCTTGCTATGCTACACCAAGAGTTATTACTGACCAGAAGCAAATGCTTGGAGGAAGCCTGTATGAACCAAGTGAAGCACGGAGCCCAACAGCACATTAGGGACTCGTGGGCTGACGTTTGTAACAGTCACAGAAGGACCATCCACCAGGACCACTCTTAGATCTCCGTATGTAATCCAGTCGCAGTCACACACTCTGCACCACAACCCAAGATGAGTAGAGGCAGACTGAAACCAGCAATAACGTCCCTGCACAGGGTGCACTGACTTAATTAACATTTCAAACATGCTGTCAAGGAACCAGTGCTGCCCTTTGCACTGAGCAGAGGTAGGGCAGACACTGGTTTGGGCACAAGGAGATGCCATGGGTGGTAGAATTGGCTTTGCTGGAGATGCAGGGTGGGAGATCGCTCTGCGCATGGCAAAAAGGAAAGAGATGACTTCTCGTCAGGGCACTTGCTTTAAGGTCAGCATTCACAATTGCTGACAGCCTAAAAACCAGAGAAACAGAAGTCCTGCGAGCAGCCACGGGACAAGCATCAGCCAGAACTGCAGAGGGGAGAGTAGCGCTTGAAAAACACAGCGTGGTGGAAGAAACATTTTTGGGAGCACAGTGCTAGGAACAGCACGTCTGACAGTCATAGCAAAGAAAACCAGAGACATCAGCACTTCTGAGTCCTCTCCCCAGCTCTAGGGAAGAAGGCAGGTTGGTGGCTGGAGTAAGGAGACCAAGGCATCCACGCCGTGCTCCTCCAACGTGGAGCAACCTGGGGGTCCCCACTGCACCCTTTTGTGCCTCAGTTTCCCACCTGGCAGTGGTGACCCTTCCCACGTGCTCTGCAGGCATGGGAAGCCTTTGGAACAGCCTGAAAGTGCCTGTGAGGGGGAAGGTGTTTTGGAAATCAACACGGTTATTGTTTTTCTCCATGAGAGATGAACAAATTCCATCATTAAAGGGTCAGCTCAGTCCATGTGAAGACCAGGCTATTGTAACCTCTGCTGCTTCTGTGAGCCATTTTTCTCCTGAAGAAGAAGTCACCAGGCCAGTTCACAGAGAGCGCTCCTTCTGAAGGTGGAAAATGCCTGGCATTGTGTCCAGCCTGTGTTTGAAGTAGGAGAAAAGCAACTTTGAATAAGCTTTTTATGGGCCCCATGGCTCTGCTTGACCATAATGTCAGCTTGTAATTAGCAGCAGATACCGCTTCTGTCACTCCCGATGTTATCATCAGCCGTCTTGCGTTTCAAAGTGAGGAGAGGCATGTAAATTATGGGCAATTTGGTCTCTGAAATGGGCTTTATGTTTTTGGTGGGTTTTTTTCCTGCAGGGCAACCAGGAAGCCTGGAGTTCGTTACAGAGATAGCGGGTGAGCCGGTAGAGAGAGAGGAGCAATGCTGTGTACGGTACAGAGCTGCTCCAGCACATCCCTGGAGGAAACACAGCTGTGCCTGCTCCCCGGCCAAGGCAGAGCTGAGCTGGTAGGTGTCACAGGAGCTGTATATTTTGAGAAAAGAGCACAGCACGTTTGGACGCAGCCACCGTCCTGCGTCTGAAACAGAGAAGGCTCTGCAAGGCCTCATTCACACAGCGACTGCGGGGCTGGAAGAGGACGGCTCGTCCCGGGCAGCCAGGGCAGCATTGTTCCTACTCAACATATCACAAATACTTTGTCTAAGTCTTAGATGGCCCAAGGACAACTGAGACAGTATTTTCCCCTTATTGATAGAAAATGTTGCCTTCCATTACAATACAATTTTCAGAGTGAAGGCTTGCATTTCCCAAATCAGATTAGATTTTTTGTAAGAAAAACAAACCCCCCCTGAACTCGCATCATTTCCAATTTTGACCCAAAGCCATTTTAACTTCTCTTTAAAAAAGGAGCAAAATATTTTGCCTCTTTTTTTTTCAAGGGGAAGTCTATTTCTTGCAACAAGCCCAGCGAGTTCCCCACATCCTTTGGCACTGCTCTGCAGCCTCACAGATTCCACTGCCAGAGCACTGGGCCGAGTATTTGATTTCATCTATTGCTGTACAAATTACCAAGTGTCCTGTTTCTGCCTGGCTTTGGTCTCCTGCAGGACTCACACCGGAGCGGCTCTTTGCAAGGGCTCCTCAGGAAATGGGTTAAAGCAGAATTTGGCCCCACACTGACTCCGCGGTGTCAAATTTTCCCCTTTTATTTGCTGGAGGAATTCAAACATCACTCTGCCGCTCCAATCTTTCTGTCTACCACTGGCGAATAACACAGCCAAAAAGGTTATCTGCCTTCAAACAGAAATAGCTTATGTTTAGAAAAGAATTAAGTTTTGTTCCCTTTAGAGTTGCAACCACATCCCCAAAGCTGTTAACCTGAAAGTGAACTTCAGATAATAAAACTCTAACATCACCCCTTCAGAAGAGCCAGCAGTCAGCAGCTACCTTGTGTACTCTCCCGCTATCTGCCCCATCGATTGCTTGATAGCACAGCTTGTTTTCTTTTCCAAGGGAAGACAGCTACTAAATCTATGCTCCCCATCCCTCTCCTTAGCACTCTTGGGCTTCTCCACAGCTGCAATGCTTTTCCATCGTCCCTGTTCTCAGTTAAATAAACATTATGACACATACTGATTGCTTTAACAAACTTTACTGTTCCACGTCCTCGGCAAAGCACGGTTATCTTTTTACAGGGAACATTCCTTTCCTGTTGCTATGCCTACTTCAGCGCCATCCAGCACGATCGCCCAGACTGCTGAACGCACCCGCAATTTCCAACGACTCCGGTTTGCTCATCTTGAAATAGTTGAGAAGGGGTGCGGGGCCAGAGCGCCAGCAGATGGGAGCTGTCAGAGCTCCTGCAGCCCAGCCCAGGACGGGGCCGTGGCTGCCAGAGGGTGAATATTGCCTTCTGAAAGTGCCCCAGAGCTAAAAGTGGCTGTGTGGAGCGAGGCGGGTGAAGGAAAAGGGAAAAGAGAGGTACCACTGCCGGCACAGCCAGGGAAGGTCGGTTTTATCCTCCTCATAAGGCTGCATTTGGAGTTCTGTAATTTGCAACTAAATTGCAGAATCCAGAAATATTTCTGGCAAATGGTATTTCACAACCATCCATCATCGTCATGCACAATTTCCTTCACATGACAGCCTATGTTTTTAAACTTGCAAAGAGAGGGGAAACTGCCATTTGTTTTGGCCAAGCCCAACGAGCCCTTGGCGCAGGGACTCGGGGCACCGGGGCTGCTCCCGTCGATAAGCGGGCAGACAAGCTCCAGCCAGGCGAGCACGGGCACCTCTTGTTCCACACACACCATGTAACTGTTTCAAGAAATGAGTCTCTTTCAGTTTCCCCTAACCAGCTCGTTTTTCACATCTAACACAGCAGTGCCTATCGTCCATGTGGCTGCATCAGTGTTAATTACTGCAGGGCAACCCAGAGATTTTAATGACAAACTTCCCTAAAGTCAGCAATTTCACCTTTTTCCATGTTGTTTTCACTTCCCCTTGTGCAAACATTTTCTTCCCAATAAATGGCAGGTTGGTTCTGCAGATACCCCAATTCTCCAAGGTTTGATTATTTCTATCTAGCAGAGACCCAGATGCAACATCTCCAAAATGTACCTGGTATGCTGGACAACACAGAGTGACACCAGCGAAGCCGAAGAGGATTTCTGGCAGCTGATCTGCTGTAAAAGACAGTTCTTCCTTTAGGAATCAGCCAGAATATTTTTGGGCCTGCTGGGCATGTGTGTGCGCTGCCCTTACAGCTCTCAATTCGAACACTCCTGCACTTTCATGCACAGCAAACCCGAACTATCTTCTCCTTGTTCTACGGACATTAAGCAACACACAGGATCTAATTAAGATTTCTTCTTTTTAATCTTTCCATTTAGGCATTTTCATGACCTAGCCACAATACATTAGACTAGTTGTGCATGGGGGGAAGTACAAGGGTGTGAGCAGAGGAAAGGACTTGAAAGGAAGCAGATAAATCCCAGCCCAAGTCCCTCCTTGCCCGTAACCAGCAGCGAGCGCTTTGCCAGCCGCACAAGGGCTCAGGGCAGCCGTGCAAGGTTTGGGGGCAGCCCCCTTTCCTGGGCCAGGCCAACAGTCACCGTTTGTTGGGGTATTTCACCATCTTGTCCCCATCTCTCTCCCTTCCACCAAGCTCTGCACCCAGAGCTCTGTCCATCTCATGGGTCCAGGAGCAGAGGTGTCCCAGGGCAGAGAGGTCCCACACACCACTGGAGGGGTCACCCAGGATAAACTCAGCACTAGGGGGAGAGATTTCTGCCCATTCTCCTCCCACAACATGGGGTTGTGCATGACAGCTCTCTAGAGATCCTCCACCTACCCTGCCCCAAAAGACACAGCAAGGGCAGGCGACGTCTCCCATCGCTGGACCAGCAGTGCCAAGGGATGCTCCTGCTGGCAGCCCTCCAAAGACTCATCTCTGGCCACGGTGACACAGCCAGGGCAGCTCTCAAAGCCTGCACGGCTCAGGAAGCCAAGGAATCAGAGAGCTGTATGGGCCCAAACCCAGACGAAGAGAGGCGGCCACGTGAATGGAGGAAATGATTCAGAATCTGGAAATGTGAACAGCACAGGCCGCGTGCGCTGGGTCTTGAATCGGCCTCTCTCGACACAGTGGTTGGGGGTTTTTTTTGGGACTCAGACAGGGATTCTTGGAAGTGTGTCAGGAGCAGGCTCAGTGCGTACGCCAGATCCACATGGAGAAAACCTCCTGGTCTGGAACGTCAACAGTTTTCCCTTTTTTCTTTTTGCAGGTTGTACAAGCTGAAGTTTAAATGGCCACATTCCTTGAGGTCATTTGCTTTTATTAAAGGAATAATACATTGCCAGCAAACCCTATACCTAGGAGCTGTGCTTTGGGTTACAATAGGACCAAACTGGCCTTCCAAGCCTGTCCAAAGGCTTTCCTTGTCCATCAGGGTTACTTCTTTGTTGTCAATCCAGTGCTCATTCCCACTGAACTACAAACTGGTCAAGGCCAGCATCCCCTGGAAAAGGCTCTTTCCCACCACAACCTGTTAACATGTGCTCTGCCCGGCTCGAGTGCAGTCCCCCTACCCCAGGCCCTGCAGAGTTCCCTCTAACAACCAGTCCCTGGGTCCCCATCACCGTCCTGTATTTAAGCTCACCTTAGCCTAATGAGGCTGCACTCTGGTCCCTCTTTTAGCTTTTCCAGCCCATTTCGTAGGCATGACCTCTGGTTTCTGCCTCTCCATAGAAATGGGATTGCACAGTCTAACTGTCCCAGCCTTTAGGTAAAAAACAACCTTCAAGATACCCCAGTGACATCCACACCAGCCTGCCCAGTTTTCCAGCTCAACTCTTTGGGGCCAGCAGACCCTCATTTTTGCTTTGGCTCCTTTTGGGCTCCATTAGGCAAAATGCTATAGCAGCACCTAAACCACGTTTGCTGCTTTTGCAAAGGGTTCCCCTGATCACTCTCACCCCCACTGCTACCCCCCCCTCTGCCCCTATCAGCTCCTTCCATCCTTTGTCCTCCCACCATCCCTACAAGCTGCTTATTTCCAAAAATCACCTCTTGTCCTGCTCGTTCAACCTGCAGAGGTGGAACAAGTTTACCTTTCCTTGCTGCCGCCAGTGTGGCCTCAGCCAATTTACATCTTGCTTGGTAACACGAGATCAAAGACAGTGGCAAGGCCGGGGTCCCTGGCTGCCTGGATAACCTCAGTGCTGCTGACGGAGTTGTGACAGTCACAGGGGATGGAGAAGATCCAGGAAGGTCAGTCCCAGATATCATCATGTTTAATTTCACTTCATTAAATCAAAATGGGTTTGAGTTTCATCCCAGACAGTGTTTGAGAAACACACTCATGGGGGGGTGAGTGGCAGGGACCAACACTCCTCAGTGTGCGGCGTGGGCTGAAGCACTCACGACCATAAATCAGTTCTCCACAGGACAACCAGATGCAATTTCTGAGTTTGTCCCGGAGCTGGCTCTGAATTTGACACCCAGGAAGGTCTAGATCTGCCTGTTTGCGAAATTAATCTCTTCCAGACCAGCCTCAAACCTGGTCCTGGAGGCGAACACACCTCCCTGCCCCTGTGTCCTCTGTCCATGGACTGGAAACACCACCTAAATTAGAGGGAAGGGAGTCTGCTTTCCTGTTTGTGCAAGAACTGACTTCTCTGAAGATTTGCCAGTGGTGCGGCTGGGTTTAAGAAGGATAAAATACTGGTGAGATGAAGGGGAGCATCAGTGAAGGTCAGTAAGTACTTTGGATTAAAATTTCTCCCCAGATTTATGTGAGGTTTGCATTGTCTAGCTTTCTTTTGCTGGGTGATTTCTTGCATTCCTGTGGCACAAGAAGCCAATTTCATCCTTGCTCTAAATCCATTTATTTCTCTCCTGAAATTAATTTTGCTCTCGCATTTCAAAGAGCAACGATGGCAGAACAGCTACTAAGCTCTGTGAGACACAGAGGAGTTGCGCCTGTTGCAACGGCATAACCAGAATCACAGTTCATGCCCTCTGAGGGAGGGCTGTGGACATCTTACCTTTGGTTCCCAACAAACCCAGCTAGCTTTGAGCCTGTTTCATAGTTCTTTCAGGGAAGAAGAAAAATCAACATCAGACCCACATTTCCAAATGCACCTATTCCCAAGCATGTTTTTAGGAAAAATGCATGGTGAATCTTTACACATCTCCCAACAATACATGCAGAACACGACTGGTTTGGTGAAGAAGTGGAGAAAAGAGGGTAGCAAACTTACACCAAGGTTGAGCAACAAATGAGATCCTGTTTCTGAAGAAATGACACTGTGAATCTGGTGAGGAGAAGGAACAGACTGTTTGTTGGCTTTTCTATCTAGGAAGCAGCAGGCTGACAGGAGCCTCCTGTAAATGAAAGTCTTGGAAGAGAACAGCATGATCTGTCAAAGGGAAGAGCTGGTGCTAACCAACACCAGCAACAACTGTTGACAGACGAACCTTCCCTAGACTGCTGGGTCTGGAGAATTTCTGAGGAGTGAACAATTTCTGTCCATTACATAGGCTCTTGCAAAATCCCTACAAAATCCCAGCTCGGACTTAGCTATTCCAGAAACAATTGAATAACTTCAGAATAGCAAGCAAATATCTAAATAATCCCTCCTGATCCTGGGCCCAGCAAGGAGCTGGTGGGAGGATACTGAGAACACAGATGCGTAGAGGGCAGGCAGAACACATTTTGTTTCAGCCACCTCTGCAACCATTGCTCTCCTTGAATGATGTCCTTCCCCTTGGTCAACCTCAACACCAACGTCCCACCAGATCTGCTGTGGCCTTAAGGCCAAAGTCACCACTCTCCTGGATCTGGGTCAGGGAGCTGAAGTGCTCTGCAATCTACAGATGGCTTCAGACTCTGCTGAAGAAAATGGCTTTTTTCCTATTGAGTTGCAACAGTGGGAATGGAGCTAAAGAACTCTTGCACCCCAACAAGAACCACAGACCAGAGTCATACACCCCTTTGGGGTGTCAAGTGTGTGAGTGATCCCCACAGCCCATTCCAGCTGCAGAAGTCACTGCCCCCGCTAATGCATTGTCTCTCCTTGTTGGTGTCATCACCCCTTTCCCAACATATGAAGTATGTTTCTACCATTTCCTATTTCTAATAATTTCCTACGTTTTAACCCAGAATGGGTGAGGGAAAAAGGGAACAAAGCAGCCGGATCAGAGGTAGCGACTGTCAGAATGTGGTCGTGGAGAGCAGGTGGGACGGGCTGGTCATGGCTGGTTCTGCTGGAGCCAAGCAATGGTATCTGGACAGGGACCAGTCAGCACATCTTTTCACTCCAGCCCATAACTGCTGCACCAGTATATCCAGTAGCTGCTTGTTGTGGCTAGTCCACAGTAAGAAGATACATTCTGGGCAGGTGGAAGGACCATGATGTGTTGTCATATCTGCTCTTCCTTCTCCTCCTTCTTCACTAGTCTGTGGTCACCCAAATGAGATTTTAATGACTTGCCTCTTTGTAAAAGGAGAGATTCATACCTCAGGCAGGAGGCACAAAGCACATAAACGCCCATACCTTTTCCAGAATCAGTACGGATTTTGCCGGGAGGCTGCCCTCCTTACAGGCCCTCTGTTTTAAAAGATCTCTTACAAGAAACTTGACATTCAGTTATGTGGCATTTTTATAAGTAAACAACTGCTGCTCAGAAATCAGCTCAAGTCCATCTGCAAAACCCTGAAAAATGCCAAATTTATGATTCCAGGAGAACATTATGTCTCAGGGCTCCCACCACCTGACCCAGCAGCAGATTATGACTCATTTTCCAGCATGTTATATTTAACTCTGGCCTCTTGGAGCTGCAGGTTGCTTAGCCCTGAAGCAGCAAGTGTAATATCCCTTTCAGAACATCATTAGCATTAACTACTTTTACTGCATATTCTGTTATTCATGTATGCGGATCCCTCTTTGGGCCTCGCTCCAGGCAACCTCTGAGTGCTCAAGTGAACTCCGGTGCACTCCAAGCCACAGCAAAGGGCTGATCCCAAACTTGCTGTACACCTGATGCTCACTTTGCATGTACTTCACAACCAGAGCAGTGGGCACCTCGAACATGTCCCCACGGTCACTGGCACAGCCTCAGAGCCCAACTGCACCAAGTTTGTGAGGCTCCTGAGCTGGAGGTGAATGAAACGGGCACCGGCAGTGAGGAGATGAGCATCGCCATGCTGACACACACCGCCGTGCTGACACACACCGCCGTGGCTCAGCTCAGCTCTGAGCTCCTGGCAAAGCAAACCCCGGGCAGATCCCCCTGTCCCGACACGCTTGCAGCTGGACGAGAGCCCCTTCCAGCTCCGTTCCACCCATGCACACTCTGAGACAGAAAAACCTTCTCCGATTTTTTTGTTGTTATTGTAAGGCAGCTTGCCAGCCTCTTTGTATCACTTTAGAAGTGCAAAACAGCCTGATCTAGATCTTGGTTCGCACCTAGTTTTTGGATGATACTTTGGGATCAAGCCAGAGCTTAATTTGGAAAGATGTTACCTGGTGGCTCTGGAGTGGGGATCAGTGTTAATGCATCATTTCCCTGCATTAGATTTTCCATTTGTTTTGCATTAGAAGCAACCTAAAACCTATACTGCTGATAGGGGAAAAGTCTTCTCCCAGGAAAAGCCTCTCACTCTGATAAGGGCGTTTTTTCCTCATCTGCTGTGTCATTGCTACAACGTTCCCTTTTAGTGCTCTGAGCTGTAGCTCTATATTAGGCCAACACAAATAATAAGTCCTAAAATGAAAACCTCCAGATGATCTTGGCAGCAACAGCACGACCATCACAAATGGAAATCACATTTGATACTCCACAATGGCAGGAAACTCACCTGGTTTTATTTAGTCCCCGCACAGCTCTGTGCTATTGGCACTCCTCCAGACCATCTCTTTCAAGAGGCACTTTTTTTTTCCCTCTGAACTCTCAGTTAGTGGCTGTCCTTCCTTATCTAAAGCGCCCTGTATGTTTGATTTTCACTGAGGCCCTTCGCTGAATTATTTTGTTTGTCTGTTGTAAAAATGTATAAGGAAACTCAGCAATTCATGCATTTACAGCTCTGTTCCCACAACAAGGTGCTTAAAATAAAGAAATTGGCTCAGGGTAATTGCTTGATATGAGAAAGATTATACAGGCAATGAACATCTGTATCACAGCTACGGTTGATGGCTCTGAGTGCTGTATCATGTGCCAGGAGTCCTCTGCCAAAAAAAATACTTGAAAAAGAATAATTCCAAACCAACATATGCTTATATAAGACTTCTCCAGTATGCAAAGCAGCTAAAATAAAAAAAGGGGAAAAAAAAAGACTGGTGTGTTGAAATAACACAGGATATTATGCAACTGATACCTGAACCTGAGCATTGCAGATCCTATCCGGAAACCTCACTCTCTCACAAAGCTTCAGTAAAATAAAACAAGTTATCCTACTTTTCGAAACTGAACTTGTTGATACAGAGTCGGATGGAGGTTTTGCACCAGCACAGTCAGTGAGGCCAGAGTAGTTGTAACACGAGCCAAGTTTCATGTCATCCCCAGCAGCTGGGCAGGGTAAATCCCCCCTCGGCTGCACCCTGCACAGAAACCTGTCCGAGGGGCACAGGGACACGGGTTGAACTGCCTCCATGGCTTTTAGCACACAAGCTGCATGGATAAAAGGGAATGGAGAAACAAGTTTGGAATAAAATCAGATGTGAATTTTCGCCAGAAATTTAAGCTGACCCACAGAAAACTTGTTTCCGAGATAAGTTCAAAAACGTTTCCCACCTTATTATTTCCATCTTTGCATTTGACCTATAGGATGGTCAGATTCTTCCCCCTCTTCTCCAGGAACCTCTGTGATCCCCACTCATCCTCCGTACAGGAGTTAGCCTTAGACTCCTAGAAATTTGCTTGGGAACCTGAGGCAAAGCCGCAGAGCCCATAACCCCCATCGGTTAACAGGTGATGGTTACGTGAGCCGCAGGTTCGCTTCTCAGCACACGATGGCGAAGCGCGGTTGGGACTTGCCCAGGCACAGCACTCGCAGCTCGACATCGCAGCTTCAGACTTGTAACGGGAGATCCCCTTCCCACCTAGCAGAAAAAAAGTGAAAGTTCTCAGGCTCAGATCAACTTATCTGTCCTTTGTGCTGTGCTCGAGGAGGGCTCCTGACCAGGGAAGCTCTGTTTCAGAGCTTTGTTTCGGTACCAAGCTCATCCATCCCATGACAAACCACCCTCGCTAATGGTTTAAGTCTGCATGAAGGATCCAGACACCAACTGGCAGCTGCAGCAGGAGGAAGAGAGCAGGACCAGACTTATTAATCTTG
Source organism: Patagioenas fasciata (assembly GCF_037038585.1). Taxonomy (NCBI): domain Eukaryota; kingdom Metazoa; phylum Chordata; class Aves; order Columbiformes; family Columbidae; genus Patagioenas; species Patagioenas fasciata. The sequence continues at coordinate 8,514,968 of NC_092537.1, read as the reverse complement.
CCAACCAGTCGCGTAGCAAGGGGAAGGCAGAGGCAGGACAAGACCAGGACCGTCTTCTTGCCCTGAGCAAAACACTCATACACAGCTCCTGAAATAAGACATCTGCCTGCAAAACACTTTGATGGGAGAGTTCTCCAGTAACACCGTGTGAAGGAGCCTTATGGGGCTTGGCCTGGAAAGGTTTGATTTGTAGTTTGGTGGAGCATTTCTCACCCTGGCTTCAACAAGCGAGCTCACCCTTTTCCTTGTTTAGCCTTTAGCAAGCAATACATTTAGGGGTATGCATGCCCCTGCCTTCACCCTGGTTTCTCCCCTCCCACACTACCCACCGAACCGTTAGGTTCTCCTCTCCCACTCATACAAAACCACAACCCTCTTTCCTCCTTGTGTCAGAGCTGCCTTCCCACCAGCCTTGCTGGTGAGCCTGTTCACAGAGCCTGGAAGGCAACTACCATCCTCCTGGGCTGCAGAGCCCCAGAACTGTCTTAAAATATATATATAATAGCTTAATGTCAGGGAGAGAAACAAGAAATGCGTCCCCAGCGATGCCTCCCCAGGCCCAAACCCATAGCACCTCCCAGCCCCACAGCAGGATCTGGCCATGCCCTCTGGCCCGGTGGGACCTGAGCCCTGTGACCATGAAGGAGCCCTTTGTACCTCTGAAATGCTGTCAGCTTGTGAAACAAAGCCCCAGCAGTCCCAAACTCCTTGGTGCCCAAGAAAATGAGTGAGCAGAGGGGCTGGGAGAGTTCCCGAGCACGTCTCAGTGGGCAGGACGACTATCTAATCAGATGTGGATGGAGAACAAATAACAAACAGCTGCTTTTCACCAGCTCTTCTCCCAACTGGAAAAAAAAATGCATACACATACAAGAACAAGAGAAGAGGCACTGATGAGCTGTTATCTGAATTTATTGCCAGCATGTGAGCCACAGTGGGGTCTATTTTTTTCTTTTCTTCCTTTAATTTATGACCCAGTTTCTCATCATGTCATGACATCACCCAGGGAGATAGATTTCGTAAACACGTACACACATCGCACTGGAAACAGGACAAACCCCTGGGTCATCCCGGGCTCTGCGCAGCAACACCCCAGCAGCGGTCCCCAGCCACCCGCTCTTCCAAGAAGTCACTTGGTGTGGCCATGACAAAGCCACCCACCTCCCAAAAGTTTTCCTGGGCTGAGGGCAGCCCAGAGGGGGTTTTTACACCACACCAGCTTTAGGCAACGTTGCACCCTCATGTCCTCTTGCCCCACCCCAACTGCACTTTCCCTCCAAGGGAGCCAGACAGCTCCACACTCAAAGATGATTTATGCTGTTTTCTTTTGGCAGTAAAATATATCAAATCCTTCAGAGACTGGGTGGAACCAGAACTGCCTTCTCCCATCACTCAGTCCAGGAAGAAGCCAGTGATCAGCATAATCGTGACCAATGTGTTCCCTGGTCCAGCATTGTCCCAAGCCCAGCAGCACCCACATGGCTGGCCCAGGAAGGAGCTCTTGGCTTCCCCACACCTAACATGGGCAAGCTGATGTACATCTCTTGCTCCAAAACATTCCAATATTTGTCTGCCTACAGCAGAAACTACAAACAACCCATCTTCTGGGTGGAAAGCTCAGCTGGAAGGTCAGGGTCAGACGAGCATGGAGCTGAACTTCCCTCTGTTGTTGGCGGCACCAGTCCAAGCTGAAGCTCAAGGAAGGCAACATTAATAACACTCTCAGCACAAGGGCAATTGGCCTCTAAACTGCTTTTAGAACCAGTTCAGCCAAACTGGTGTAAGAATGGATGGAAACCAGCCTTGAGACCAGTGAAAATAGTGCAGGCAGGTATTTTGTGGATTCAGTATGAAGGATTCAGGCTGCATCCCCAGCAGCTTGCCTTACCTTGGTTACTTGTAAAATCAGTTAAAATTCATAGAATGGGAAATGGCAGGAAAATGAGCTTTCCTGATCTATGACCACAGGGAAAGAAATACATAAATCTGGGCCTGCTATTTCGGAGAAAGGGTTTGACCAAGGAAAAACAAACTTAATTTCTGATTCTACAAATAAGTGTTCAGTACAAGTGGTGGAGAGATAAGAACATGCACGTCAGCTCACAAATGTACATGGGTCATTAGGAAATCCAGACAAGCAAACCAATAGAGCAACTGTTCTCAACACTTCCATTGCCTTCTTCATCTTCACAAGGCATCATTACATCACAAGATGAAGGAAGAAACTGAGGCTGAAGAGCTGGCCCATAGCAGCAGAGGATGCAGGGCAGGCAGGCGATTACAGCCCAGGTCCCCTGGTTGCTCCAGCTTCTCGATTCCTGGGAACCTCAAGCTGAGTCCCATATCATGGATGCAACCTCATTTCAGAACATGAGTCTTTTTAGAGGTCAAAAAGTGCTTTTGTGTCAGCAGGCTTTAAAAGAAGACCAATATTAAATATGGAAAGTCACTGTGACTCTAAATCATCCTTTCTTAAGGTTTATGAAGAGCCCCAAATCTCAAATACCAGGTCTGGTGGTGTTATCTGCTCTGGAAATCCTGTACACCTCCTCCATCACATCTAAGTCCTTCATTAAAAAAGCTAAAGAAGAGCTGACCACACCACTGGGATTTAGACTGGTTTCCAAGATGTCTTCCTTAGGACTTCCAGCCTTCTTTTTATTTTCTCATGCTCAGGACAGAATCCATCTTTAACAGACATTGTACATGACCTCATCATTAAAACATACTGCCATCACAACTGGAACTTCCCCCATTTGTTAGTACCGGGTTTAAGTTCAAGTTGAACCCCCGACATCTTGGCTCCACGTTAAGATGCCAAGCAAGCCATTGCCGTTAAGGATGGTATGTAATGAGCCACATCATCCTTCCTGCAACTCCAACACGGCCTATGGAGCTGGGCTAGAGGTTATTCTGCTTCAGTGACTTTAGCAGTCTGTCGGAAACGCTTGTTATATGTAATCCTTATATAAATAGTCATGAGGTGGGTGGAAGGATGTCATGATTAAAGAGTCCTGTCCTGCAGGGTCACAATGCAGAAGGTAGAAAAACGCTCTGTTTATGGAGCTGCACACAAGCTGTAGAATCTCCCACCCAGCAGGTGACATACAACGCACATCCAGGCAGAGAACAGGCATAGAAAACAAGTTAGAGAGGGAAGATTTCTAAGACCCTTTTTGCCATAGTCTGAGAGCAAGCCAGCTCAGCCTCTTCCACCCAATCGTTTTCCAAAATAGGATCATCTCATCCCTTCCTCCCATCAGACCAGTATCTAACCACACAACTGACCCCATCTCACTGCTAAAGAGAAGGAAGGTAAAGTCATTCCTTGCACCCACCCCTCACAGCACCCAGGCTGAAAAACCCAGACAGAGAGCAGGGAACTGATTGTCCAAGCAGACACCCAACTACGTCTGCACTGGTCCACATTTCCCTCAGCATGGAGGTGTCTGAGCAGGGCTTGTCCTGGAGACAGTCACCAACAGGGCCAGATGACCCCACAGGGCTGCTCAGGAACACAAGCCTTGACATCCAGTTGCTCCTTCCTTGTCTATGTACCCAACCCAAAAATCCACCTACCCAACCACTCGGCTCCAGGCTGATGTTCTCAGAAAGCCCCAGGCTCTCTGCAGCAGATTTAACCCAGGAGCCCTGGGATAATCTCCTGGTAGAGACAGAGCAGCCTCCTCCAGCCTGTTCGCTGGTTAGGATAATTCTTTCTTTGACTGATGATCAAGAAGCTATTATGTACTGAGAGAGGAATGATTTGTTCTGTAATGCTCATGGCATTGCCTTAGTGCTTGGCAATTCTGTCTTGTTATCACTGGTGGAGAATTTTACAGGCCACTGACAGACCTTCAAACGCAGCCATGGCTGTGTGGAAAATCCAATTTGCTTTGGAAGTCTCCTGACACAAGGCCTTGTCTTCATGGTCCCTCAGCAAACCATTTTCAGCACATGCACTAGTTCATGACCCTGTGATTTAACGGACATCATTAAATTTTAGCAGAAGAATCCATCACTTTGAAGGAACCCCTAACAAGTGTGTGACCTAAAAGTGAGACCTAATATACTGGCATCTCTGCACAAAGGGCTCCTTTTCTCTTAACATTTGGCTTATCTCCATGCCACTCCCAGGTCAAGTTCAGCAGTGAGCCCTCATAGTCAATGCACCATTGAGCTGCTCCAGGAAAATCAAATAGCATCAATGCAAAAAATGTAAATGTGTGTTTCTATGCAGCATCCCCTGCTGCCAAACAGATAACAAGTTTATGTAGGCACAGAAAAAAAATTCCTATTTGAATAATTATTGTTTGCTTATAAATTAACCCACAGAACTGTGCCACATGCCGTAAAACAATCTTACATTACATGGGCTTAAACGGTAGGACTGGTATAATAAACTCTATGTTGAGTCACCAAATTCTTCACATTCTTTGACTTCCCATTCTGTCTCAAATGTCAGATATCTTGCTGGGGTAACACAAGCAGTAGCGAGGGCTGGGGGTTTGCGTGGGTTTTAATTGTAAAAGCAACATTCTCACAGAGAACGACAAGGTTCACAACCCCGCTTGGCAGCTTGGGCAGTCTGGGGGGGCTTCAAAGGCTTCTTGTCTCCCCACTGAGAGTTTTGGGGTTTGAGGCCCCACAGGTCTGGCTGAGGGTCTCGAAGCTGCACAGCACCCATAACCCCAGGTCACTGTGCCTCTGCAGGCCACTGCCTCTTCTTGAAAAATATGTATGAGCATGGCGGGCTGCAAACCACCAAATCATTGCTATAGCCCGACAGCCACTTTCCATTCCCAGTGTACCAGTCCAAACCAAAGGCACAGGGAATCTTTATCACTTGGAGATTGTTCAGCAACTTCCAAGTTTTAATAATAACTTCAGCATTTAAAGATTTTTAAGATCTTGTGGATTCTCCTCCTCCTTCTTTGTATTCTAGTGCAGTGGAATCCAGACCTGTGCTTGGTTTTGTAGAGATCATTTATGGTCTGTAGCTTTCTTTTGGTTGCTCTGCTGTCTTCAGCTGAGCACCAGTGAAGATGATGCACCTTCCCTAGGGAGCCAAGAAAAACCTCTAGGCAATTTTGACACAACTTTTCTCCCAAAAATGCAAGTTTAGATGTTTAGACCTGGTCCATGTCCCTAAGCATGGATGCTCAGTGGAAGCAGCCCATAGGAGCTCAGAAATATCCTGTGATGTTCCAAGATACGTGTGTGTATGCCCGGATTAACAGAGAAATTACTCATATCCAGCACAGAGGAGCACCCAGAGCCAAGTAAGCCCTGTGCCCCATGCTGATTTAAACAAGCCTAGAAAAAACGTAAATTATGCACATTAATTTAGCATCTAAGGGTCTCTTCCCAACTATGACCAACAGAAAACATCTGTAGGGTGAAGGAACTGCTCATTTACTATCTGAAATGTCAGTGAAACCTGAGAGAAAACGAACCGAATGCAGCAATTACCCAGGCCTCCTATAGCCCCTTGCAATAATCTAATGGAGCTAATTTGCACTGACTCCAGGCACGGAACAGAAAGATCACAAAGGAAAAAAACAACTTCAACCCCCCCGTCTTCTTTTTTTTCTTTTTAAATTTAGGAGCTGAAGCTAACTAACCCCTCAGAGGAAAACAGCCAGCCAGAAGGGCAGGAGCTTTTAAAACTTAATCCTTTCAGGCAAACACAAAATGCTCGTGTTTCAGCTGGAAAATGAATCAGAGATGATTCCCAGCAATCCCTGATTTAATAACGGCGAGAGCTGGGTGCAGTGGAGGCAGCTCCCTCTCCTCTCTCCTTTCCTCTTCTCTCCTCTCCTCTCCTCTCCTCTCCTCTCCTCTCCTCTCCTCTCCTCTCCTCTCCTCTCCTCTCCTCTCCTCTCCTCTCCTCTCCTCTCCTCTCCTCTCCTCTCCCTCTCCCTCTCCCTCTCCCTCTCCCTCTCCCTCTCCTCTCCCTACCTGCTGAATCCATCTCCAGTTTTTGAGTTTTTGGATGGGGCAGCGTTAACTCAAACCTAAACAGCCTGCTCCCATCATCAACACGGAGCCACGGGGTCAACTGGAAACCAGAGAAAATCTGTTTAGTCATTTCTGAAGGGAAGGCAAACCGTGATGATATCACTTACTCGCGCAGACGCTCAGTCGGCAGTTCACTGCCAAATCACCTGGCCCCACTGCCTCAATAAAGCGATCAGAGACGCTTTGGTGAGCAGTAAGGGAGCCCCTCACACTTTATTAATGAAAATAATGAGTTTCTTTTAGAAAACCCAGCAAAAATAATGCGCAGGGCTGCGGGTGCAAGCAGGACCATGCAAGGACGGGCTCAGCCTCAATGTGGTGGTGCTCAGCCCTCCTCCACCCCTTGGGGCATTTTGGAAAGCTCCTTGCACCCATCCTGAGCAGAAACCCCCCCATTAGGGGCTTTGTGGGGGAGAAACAGTCTAGACCTCCAGCCACCTCCCATCAAGGCCAGTGAGCTCCCCTGGCTCCCAGCCCCACACCAGGCCGTCCGCCCCCACACCGGGCAGCCCGCCCCAGTGATAACCGTGCTGCAGCGTCTGGGCACAGAGGACACGGACCCCGTGAGCTCCCACAGAGCCTTGGACTGCTGCCATCTGGCCAAGGAGGTCAGGAAACCTCCCACTTCGAAAAAGTTGCATGCCACTACCCCCAGGGACCTGGCCTTGGATGGAGAAGCATCCGAACCTAGTGGTCCCACGGAGACTTGGTCTTCCAGCAACAATGCTCATCCATCCCATCACAGGCAAAGGCAGGCTGGAAAAGGGTGGAACAGCATTGCAGGGACAAAGGGGGCATGGCTGGAGCTAGCGTTCATCCATCTGGGGCACTCACCAGAAACATCACAGAATCCTCAAATAGTTTGGGTTGGAAAGGATGTTTAATGCTCATCTAGTCCAACCCCCTGCCATGAGCAGGGACATCTTCACCAGCTCAGGTTGCTCAGAGCCCCATCCAGCCTGGCCTGGGATGTCTCCATGTTCATCCACCACCTCTCTGGCCAACCTGGGCCAGGCTCTCACCACCCTCATTGTAACAAATTTCTTCCTCGTGTCCAGTCTGAATCTCCCCTTCTTTAGTTTAAAACCATTACCCACATCGGATATAAATATCATGGTGCTCCTCTCTGTAAACCGAATAGCTCACAGCTTTCGCAACTCCTGAGTAGCAAGGGGAAAGCAACGGGCACGGTGGAGCCACCCACTCACCCTGCCTACCTCTTCCCCAGGGGTTTTACTGACTGAGAAGACAACAAATAAAACTGCTCTAAAGGGAAGCCAAAGCTCGCGCCAAATGCCACCAGCAAGTGCAGCACACGATCACAATCAGCTCTTGAGCTTCGATTGCGCCTGCAGGTATGTGCAGGACTGAGGACCCCACAGCACCCAGTGCAGCAGACACACGGCCAGCAGCACCGCACCCAGCAGCTTTTGCACTAAATAAACAGGATAAATAGAGGGGAAGGGAGGCTCACAGAGAGGAAGTAACTTGTCCCAAAGTCACCGACAGCTAGAAACAGATTGCAGGTCTCCTCCTCCAGACCTGCTCTGCTTCTCTGCCTGGGAATGTTATTCTGTGGCTGTGTCACCTTCTGCCAGGCTCTCCCCCCAGCGCTGTTTCACTCCCCTCCTCCTCCCCAACACTGAAGTATTTAAGCAGCAAGCCCAGGGTTGGTGGTCCAGTAAGAAATGCAAGCAGGGAGGCAACCCCTCTCCTGGGACCAGACTAGGTGGCCTTTTTTTAGTTCATGAGGAATTCAAGGGGGGGAAAGAAAATAAAAAGAAGAAGAAGAAAAAAAAAATCCATGTCCAAAGCTTTTTTTCAACAACTGCAATTGTTTCTGTTTCCTAATAAATCATGTAGGCCAGGGACAACCAATCTGCACAGCATTATTATTGTCTCAATACATTTGTTGAAAGAAAAATAACACTGTGGCTTTGCTGGAGCAGACAGGATCTGCTTTTCCAAAAGGTTTGTTGATACTAGCCCACAATCTTGTCGGGCTCCATGTATACTCTGGACTCAAAGAGCTTTGCTGCATTCCCATCTCTAAGATACGGAGAGTCACCAAACCCAAATATTACTCTGAGCAGCTGAGACCTCAAAAGGTCTTTCTTTATTTTCCTCCACACTCTGTTTCCCATTAACTCTTCAACGGCATTTGTATGTGTTAAACTCACAGAGCCCAGCGGCTGAACTCGGCTCCAGGCTGAACTATCTCACATCCATCTAAACAACAGCAACAGTTTGCAACATGCATGATTTAGTCAGAGAGATTTTCCACCAGACACGAGCAGGGCAAATCTTCCCTGCCCAGGGTCCAACAGGGTACAGCCCAGGCTCTGGTTTGTGGATAAACATCACTTTGGTACATGCTGGCCCACGTATCAACAAATTTCTCCCGTCATACTCCCCCGACAGCGATTCTCAGCCTCCCCCAGTGCAGGCAGCACCAAGGAGCTGTGGGTTCTGCTCCCCACCAGCCCGGTCCCTTGCAGCTCCCCACAGCTACAAGCAGCACCAGCATCCCGAGGACAACACAGGCCATATGCTTAAAACGCCCGGGGTTTCAGCAGACCTACATCACATGTCAGACCAGAGCAGGGGCCACCAGCACCCCAATGCTGGTTCTTGGTGTCCCTGAGAGAAGCAGCCAGCTGGACTGGATGCAGAGAGTAATGCTCTCAGGTCAGTGGTGTGGTCATGCCCTTGTCTGTCCATGCTCCACTTGTGTCATTGTTTATCTCTGAATGATTATTGAAGAGCCTGGATTTTTCTGACATTTTTCTCTTGCTGTAGCACATGGGAACCAGGAGAACTCTCCAGCATGTTCAGGAGGCTCCAGCCAGGGCCTATCAAGGGCAGCTTGAGGGACAAGGACATACTTGCCCCATCATGAAGAGTGTCCACAGTGCAAAGGCTGCGGGGTGCCGCAAAAGAGACCCTCTGGGCTGACCTCATGGTGCTTCTGAACCAGGTTACCTGAGCCACAGAGGTCCTATAAACAAAAATTAAATGCCTGTGTTGTGCTCACCCCCAGCCTAGCCTTGTTTGCCAAGAACAGCCAAGTTGTCCTGCAAATCAGAGCAAAGGAGGCAAATGGAGTCCTGAAAGGCTTTGGGAGAGCACCCACAGCCAGGGCACATTAGCTCAGGTGTGCCCACTCATACCCACAACAGACTAATCCCAGCCTGCAGACAGAGAAAGAAGGGAAACAATGAGACAAAAGAGCTGACAACAAGGAGTGCTGCCCCATTCTGCTGTGCAGCCTGAGCGAAAGCTGCTGGCGCCCATCAGCCCTGCAAATTACAGCATTCACTGATGATCTCTATAGCCAGTAAAAAATGTCACAGCAGAGAAAACATGCCCCTTGATATTTCCAGCTGTCACATATTCTGATACCTATAACTTTGAGGAAAACAATCATTTAATTTTGGATACTAAGCTAAGGCTACATTGGGTTTGGAAGTTCAACAACAAGTGTAGAGGGGTTTTTCCACCCAGCTTCACTTCTGCTGCCTCTGCAGCAGTTCCCCAAAACCAGGCTGCTTATACAGGGCTTGCTTAGCCCCATCACCCATACCCTGCTCGCAGAGGGGGAAGCAAAGGACATGTAGTATCACAAGGGAAATAAAGCAGTGAGCCAAAGCACCCCTGCGAAGGTGGGCAGACGTGGCTGGCCTGACTCATGGGCTGAGCCCGTCTCTTCAGAAAGCCTTCAGAAACAGTGGAAAAAAAAATACGTGAAATAAAGGCCAAGGGTTAGCTTCAGGTTTAGCTACTTTTAAAGGTCTCTCAAGCACAATTAATACCTGTATTAGGTCCTCTCACCTCCAGAAGCCACTCCTGCAGTGTTTACACCCATGCCATAAGGAGGTATTTGCATCCCTGAGTCAGCAGAAAGCACTTGGTCTCCTCTCAGTGCAAAGGGGCAATTGAAGTAGATGAGCCCAGGCAGGGACACATCCCCAGCATGGCACTCACTGTCTGAAGTTAGTCAGTGCTTGAACCAAACAGACCAGCCCAGGTCTTCCTTGTACAAAATCTCCATCTCCACCAGCATTCAGGACTGGGATGTCCCTGTGTCCCCCCACACCTCCCCAAGCACTGACAGAACTTCAGTACTGTGTTACTAGCAAAAAGCAGCCACGGATTAAAACATCCCCGTGAGGATTAAGGAAAACTGTTGCAGGCTAACAGCATTTGGGCTGGATTTTTGAAACCATTTTTTTTCTACCCTGGGAAAGACACTGTGTCTTTTTTCATTTGAGGCACAGTAATAGGCAAATAGGATTTCTCTGGAATAAGCAGGCTAAGAACAACCCCAGAAAGAGTGGTAGCACCACACAGTCAGAAGGAAAAAGCTCAAGGGCAAGGCAAGCTTGGCTTAGCTGCCCCAGCCATCATTACATGGGCTCGGCTGCTGCTACCACAGCCCATCGATCTCATGTCCATGCTGAAAGCTGTCCCTGGGATGTGTCCATGCCCGAACTCCATCCTCCCATCAGCTGACGATGCACAGGCAAACCATATTACCGGTATGCTGTCATCTCCATCCCACCAACAGCTCCTGTGCAAAGATCTGACACGTCTCCAAGAAACTCCACCATCCAGATCGTAATGAAAGATGTGTTTGTTTGCGTCCCATTCAAGCCCCTGTTTGTCCTCTCTGAAAACCACAGTGTAATTCAGCTCCGGGGCAGGCTCCAGCATGGCAACAGCACAAGAACAGCGTGGGGGGTGCCCAAGACCCCCCTTCCCTCGCTCCCTCTCCCTTTAAAAACACAACTCCTGGGTGAGGCGACTGAACTGATTTTTTTATATTATTATTACTTCCTCCCCAGGCAAACAAAGCCTGTACACAAACCAGTCTGACTCCAGCTGGATTTGGTGCTTCCCAAAGGAACTGGAGAAACCGGTTGGTGATGGGGTAACCTTTCCACAACCCCCATAGTTCTGGATGGGCACCTGTTCTGGCTCCCTGCACCCAGAGATGTGACAGTGGCACCCATGCTGCTTCATCCACCCCTTCTGTATCCTTCTCTTTTCAATAAGGAATTTCAGCAGATTTCCATGCAGGGCAATATTGCCCTCACCACTGCATGTAGCAGCAGGGATCTCCTTCAAGCTTGGCCCAAAGCTCCTCTCCCTCAGCTCATTTCAAGTGGGATAAACATGTTTATCACAGGAGTAGTCAGAACTGAGCAGGCTTCAGGCTCCCACCCAGAGAAGAGCCCATGGGGATAATGGACGCATCAGGAAGGTTACTGGCAGATCCCTCCAGTAGATTGGGCACACAAGTAGATCCTCACTACATGCACAAGATGTTCCACACATCCCAGCTCAGTACTTCAAACCACATGGTTGCAGAGCCCCAGCTCGAGCGTCCCAGGAGCTGTACGGTCAGCACGACCCCACTCCAGCAGGAGACACAACCTCCATGGTGCGTTTTTCAACCCAGAAGCTCATCACTGCCTCATCCAGCCTCCTCCACTAGTCTTGTTCTGACATATATGTGAGCAATAGCATGAATAAACACTCCAATGGGACTCTACCAGCCAGAGGAAGCGCCTCCATGCCCCAGTTCACCCCTGCAATGAGGGGGACATAGCAGCTAAAGCCGCATTGCTGCAACCCACAGTAACGAGTCCTTGTTGGACAGCACATGCTCTTCAGCAAGAGCACAAAACGTACACCCAGAAGCAACCTTGAAGCTTTTACCAAACATCTTCACCGTTACCCCAAAACACCCAAGACGTGACTCTCCCAAAACCAACTAACATCTCGCCCCTGCCGCCCTGTGATGGCCTCTGAGCCCCAGGAGATGCCCCTGGTTTTCAGAGGAGCCAGGATGAGGCCAAGCAGCTGAGTCAGCACCCAGCTCAGGGGAGGAAACGCTGAGTCAGCTCTGCTACGGCACAAGCCCCGCTCCTCTCCCTCGCCCGGGGGGCACACGGGGCTGGAGCCCCTAAACCCGGGGGCAGCCCCACACTGGCCATAGCTCAGGGGTCACACAGACACCCCAGAAGTCAGTTTATACAGCCAGCTCCAGACAGACTTTATCCCTGACAGAACAGTTTGGCCAAGAAACCAATTAGAAATGTGTTTTTTTCCAAATTATTCTGCATTCCAGTGACATTATGAAACATAGCTTTGGATACCAGTTGAAGATGATATTATTATTATATAAGTACATAAGAATAACAAGGATCCCCAGCCTGCACACACTCACAAAACCAGAGGCCTCTGTCACTCAGGGGCACCCAGCAGAAATAATCACTCGCCCAGGGTGGGCAAGGGCTCACTCAAGGAAACTTCCAGAAGAAAATCCCTCACCAAGGAGCAGGTGAGGGCTCCCAGTCCCGGGGAGTCTCTTCAGACGGTCCCTGAGCTCGGCGGGCTCCCAGCAGACACCCCAAGGGGTCTCGGTGGGACCCGTGTCACAGGCCGATCTGATCCGGCTGGGACCATCACGGCCCGGGCCGCGAGCTTCTCCGGGCACCTCATTGGCTGAGGCCCCTGTCTGTTAACCGGGGTCCCGCCCCCCAGCCGGGGGTGACCGTGAGGAGTCACCGCGCCTCGGGGTGGGGGAAGGGGGGTTTGGCACCTGAGGACATGACAGTGGGGACAAAAGGTGCTGAAGAGCCATCAGCTGCCCTATTGACAGCTCCGGATCTCACCTGGGGAGGGTGGTGCTGCTGCCAGGTCACTCCGTGCCAGGACCGAGGGGTCTCCCCCGAACATGATCTCGCAGCAATAGGCACTGTCACCAGCACAGAGCACGGCTGGGAAGCAGAGCTGTGATCAGGTTATAGAGCACCTGTGTCCCACAGCAGCCTGACCCCGTGCTCTACAGTCACCTCTGGTGCTTTTCTGACTCTGCTTCGTGGCCACCAACAGGCAAATCAACCATCCCAGGAATGGCCTGGCTCTTGGAAACCTCTCCTATGAGCTGGGCCCCTCTGAGGCTTTGCGAAGCCCCATGCACACAAAGGCTGATTGCACAGCTTCCTCCATATTATTATATTTGGAAGTTCTGCATCTCAGCCAGAGCAAGGCCAGCTGATCCTCACTGAAAGGAGGATCAAAGTCAGCCAAAGAGAGGGCTGGCCCCTGCAGCGGAAAGGGGAATCGCTTCTGTCAAGCTGGAAAGGAGAAACTTGATTTCTCCTCCCTCAGCCCAGCAGCTCCATTCCTCCAGGCCTGAATCTTGCTGCTGTCAAGACATTTTTGTGTGTCGTTTTGGCTCTGTATTGCTTCTAACCTCTCTCAGAGACTTGAATGTTTCCCTCCTGATGTTCTTCCGTTTTACTTAACAACCAATTTGGTTTTAAATTTGATACCTCCTGGAACAGCTGGTCCCAATATTGCTACAACCAGCAATTCTGACAAGCATCATGAAGAGACTTTTCCAGTTCCAGAAATAAGTATCATATAATTAAGTTCATGATGAGGAGGAGAGCTCCTATCTCCTTCTGAGGTGTTGCGCCATGTCAGCTGGTCAGGTTTGGAGTTCATACAAGTCCCGTCGCACTTCAAAGGCAAGGGAGGCAGGGAACACCTGCCGCGTTGCACCACGGCTGGTCCCCGGGTGCAGCCTCCTCCCCAGCCCGCGAGCGCTCCTGGGTGTCAGAGGAGCTTGATGCAAGAGCCTCATCACCTCTCCTGCCTTCTGCCAGGGTGACTCATTCCAAATCACATCTTTCCCCCTCCCATTTCAAGCAGCACAGGACCAAGCAGGTCTCTGTCTTTACTGAAGAAGACACTGATGCTGGTGGTAAAGGTGCCAACAGCATGGCTACTGTTTTGCTTGAGTGTGGCCACAGTGTCCTCCCCCCACAGCCCATGTCAGTCCTTAGAGTAGTGAGAAGCTGTTGCACAGACCACAATGTGCCCAAACACAGCAGATAAATCAGGGCAGTTCCCTCCCCTGCGGAGCACGGGCTGAGCCGTGCTGATGATAAGGTGCTTCTCCCTTATCAGGAGAAGACAGCAGCAGAGGCTTGGTGCTAAAGCAACATCGGATGCTTCCCAGCATAGGAACTGGGATCACCAGCAGGAGTGTGGCAGTGGAGCTGGGAGAAGGTGGCAGCAACAGAAAATACCTTGATGAAAAACTGCCTACGAATGTGTCCTGATGTTACTGTCCAGCTGGCCTGAGGGTGGGATGGGACATCACCTGGTGGGACAGGCTGTGGGACACACATCTCCCTGCAGCGTGGCCATGGTTCATAGGCAAGAGACAAAGCATTTCAGCAGTGCTTGGAGAAAAATGGTCTGCTCTTCCTGAATGGGAAGCAAACAGGTGTTTTATCAAGATCTGCTGGTCTGGCTGTAGGCAAACCAAGCACAGCGATCTCACTCCCCTCCACACCAAGCACTGAGATCATGGTGTTTGGAGAAGAGATGATCCTCTCTCTCCACAGGATGAAAGAAGGCAAACTTTCCCTGCAGGCAGGCAGCATCTGATAGACCTCAAACAGACCCACGGAGACTCTCACACGAGTTTCTCAACCTACCTATTAGTCAGTGAGCTCTGCGTGGCTCTTACCTAGGAGGTGACTTAGTTCATCAGTGGGCTTGTTACTGAAGCTTTATGGAAAAATCAGAGAAATAGAAGGTTACCATGGAAAGTGTTTTCACTAACAAGCCAAACCACACACTTGCCAGAGTTCAGATACAGAAACACAGCAGATGCCTTGTGCCTATTTATGGGTGGTGTTGCCCAACTGAAGGGAGCTCTAACAAAGGCAATTCAAGTTCATTAGTTCTGCTTTCTTAGGAACAGATAAGTCAGTCTGTTGCTTTTAAGAGGAATTAAATCATGTTAATTGTACATCAAGAGGAAGCCCTTCATCTTCAGAGAGCTGCAGTGGTAAGAAAAGCAATGCTTTGCAAGCACCTGCTCCACCTCTGTCCTGAGTCATCTTCAACCAAGATTTTTCATTAGGTGGCAAAAAGCATGTCCTCACATAATGCTGCATCAATATGTCATTTGCTTCTCATTATAGAGTGGAGTCAGCACATGAGAGCAAGGACAGTAATTTTTAATCCACCCTTTCTATCCCTGATTCTGCTGACAGGTAGGTCAAGCTGTAATCATGCTTCAAAGACTTAAGGGTGAGCGTTGGGAAACTGGATTTTAGGGCAGCAGGTGGAATCCCTTCATTAACCTCCAGCTGTACAAAGCACACACACACCTACCCATTGAGAGACGTGGCACCAGGCCCCACAGCCAGGAGTGAGCCCTGCAATTACCGATGACTTGCTGAGGATGATGCACCCCAGCCAACTCGTGATGCTGCAGCGAGCAGGGCTCAAGACAGGGACAAGGGCAGTGGGGTGTGGAGAAAAAGTTGCAGAGCAAGATCTTAACGCCACTTTGATTAAAGAACTGAGTTCTGAGCAAAGTTATTGCTCATCCAGCCACTCCCTCAGACACTCTGTAATTGTAGGTGTGCAAGCACCATCAGTGTGATGGACACGTAGCAACTACAGAGCACTCCAACACCACATCTCAGCAGTTTCCTGTGGAGCTGAGGTGGAGCAAAAATCAGCAGAGCAATATTTCCTCCCCTGCCAAGAATTTCCAGGGAGCTCACAGGACAAGGCAGTGGGGAATGGGGCTGAAACCAGCACAGGTGGGGGAAGGCACAGCCCTGCTCCTCCTTGGATAGGCACTGGAGTAAAGAAAGGTCCTAATTCAGTGCTTGGCTTCAAGAGTGGTTCAAAATCTACTTTTAAAAAAGTCTACAAAAAATATAAACTGCCATAAAAATCGAACTGCAGCCAAAGCTCCAACTCCAGGGCCAAAGCCTCCCTGGCTGTTTGTATTTTGCTAGCGCTGTCCTCACAAATACTGGCTGAACATTTAATTCAGGCTCTTCCCCTTGCTCCCGCAGCCTCGCAGAGGAAAAGGAGAGTGGGCAGGTTGGAGACAATTCCAGGAACATGTTGTTCTCCCCTCCTCATCCTGCCAGCAGCCACTCTGTGCTGGAAAACGCTCACGAAACACAGCAGGAGAGGAGAGGTTAGGTACAGGGCTTCTGAAATGCCTCCTTGGATGTACTCGGCAGTTATCTCAGTGCTGAATCACAGGATCATTTTTTAACGCCTATAAAAGGCTGCGTTGAGATCCCTGGAAATAGAAGCAATGCTGCAGGAGAGGGGTTTGGACAGGCTGAAGACAGAGTGAACCATTTCCCTCCCTCCACCAGTCCTGGCCCATTTATTTTAAAACTCAAGGTAGGACAGGAAGAACTTTGAACCATGCAGAATAGGATGCTGGGTTTGGTGCTTTGCTTACAGGAGGCTGGAAGGCAGCTGGGGCCAAAGCAGCAGATCGACCGGTGCTAAATGGGGTTCAGAGGTCTTTGCAGAAGCAGTCCTGGAGCCTCTCAGGGTCATCTTACCACAGCTAAAAGAAACTCCCCTTCTCCAACAGGCCCACAGAATGAATCTTGCTGAGAGAAGTCTACAGAAATACTTGCAAAGAGATTTTGGCCCCACTTGGTAGAACTCATGTTTTTTTAACCCCAGTAAGTCTCACGGGACATCTCCGTCCCACCCATCTCAGAAGTTCTTGTATCCACCCGAGAGAACCATCCTGAGTCACTCCAGACACCCTGCCTGAGCCTCAGAAACATTTACATGAAGGAGATACGAGGGATGAGGCAAAAGAAGTCACTAAGTGGAAAATTTACTTTTTACTTAAAGAACCTGATAGCCTAAAATGAAAGTTAGGGCGGTAGAAAGCACCAAAGAATGAACATGGGCAAGAGGCTAAAAATGCTTGCAAAGGTACCATTAAAATGATGCATTACATGTTTTGGGGAACAACAGGACTGACCAAGGAGAGAGAGCTCCTGTACCTGCCATGGGACACAACCTGCAAAAGTGGCTCATCCTTATTAAAGTGCTTATTTTTCACCAGGTGGCCTGGTCTGTCCCCTAAGACTTGCAGGCATGAACATCCACCTTGCGCCAAGCTACCAGGCAGCACAATTAGAAAGCTCCAAGCTAAAGACGATGGGGCAGCCTGCTCATTGGAGCTGTTCCCAAAATAGCCCCACAGGCTTCAGAGAGAAGTACACTTAGGGCTTTGCCTGGACACGTGTCTAAAAATCTCCAAAAATAGCTCCTGCTTCCCCTTTGAAAAACGCTGCGGTTCCCAATGCCTCACAGGAACTCTGTTTCTGCTCAGAGAAGCCACAAAATAAGTGAGCAGCCCAGAACTGATCTATGAGCACATCTGGACTCGACGAGATCAGCCTTATGGGGGAGAAAAAGACAAAGATTTTAAACAGCATGTGTCAAATCCAGGGACCTTTATTTCTCTGGAATGGAAAGAATTTGCCAGCCTGGACAAAAAACTGCAGGCGGCGATTGTACATTCTTTCAAATAAAAAATAAAGAACACACACACGAGAGTTTGGCTCCATAAATTTCTGTCATAAGAAACAACTTTGAATTGTACACCAAGCTTTTTACAAAGCATCAATGTTAAGATGTTTTACCGTGCTCTATCACATTCTTGGCCATTTATACAGAATACGCCATACCAAATGCTACATCAGCTTAAGACATTTTTAAAAATTAGTATTAAAAAGATACAAAGGCATGTTGGCTTTCATTTGGGTTTTTTATTAAGACATGGGAGTTTTCTTTGTTTGTTTTCCTAAGGAAGTCACTAAAAAAATAGAATAACTTAATTCGTAAGGACAAGATTGGTTAAAAATCCAGCCTTGCTTGCTTGGCAGCCTTCTGAGCTCGTACCTCTGTTGCTTCCATGGGTCTACCAGCTGCAGACGTGTCCTGCGGGTCTCAGCCTGCGCTCCGGGTCTGTCCGTGCTCTCAGTTACCGTTTGTGTTCAGGGTTCTTGCCGCAGTCAGGAAATATTCCCGGCCAAACACTAAAAAGCAATCTTCAGCCTAACAGGGGATTTCAATCTGGGCCAATTTCACATGGGTTTAGCCCTTTGTCTTTTGCCTCTTTGTACATCCTTTGGAAGTCTTTAAAACGAGGGGCACAGCCTAACCTGGCCTCCCCAAAGTGCATGCGTCCCGTGAAAAGGAAATCTCCATCTCCTGGTTTCACCCCACACTCCAGCGGGGTCTTTATTTGTCCTCGCCAGTTCCCACTCTCCCCCGTGAGCTGAAAGACTTTGCTCTTCTGCCTGTACAGTTTGTTGACACCAACGTGAATTATGGATTCTTGCTCTTCTGCCTCATTCGTTACATCTTGAATGGAGCCTCTGATCACTGGAAACAGAAAAACGACGTAAGGAAGAGTTACCCAAAACCCCTCTGGAAGAACCAGGTCCAAACTCAGCCTCATGCAACCAGGCAGTTGAAGGGGAACTGATTTCACTACAGCAGCCCCAGTTTTGGGCCTCTGTTATTTTTAGAGTTAAGTTTATATCGGTAACATACAGCATATAGTTGTGTTTGTCACAGTTCATATTTGCAACCTCTCCTGTAAAGGGCACCCACATATTAAATTTAAATGCAAAAATAATTACATCAAGAAAACAGCATCAATCATGATAAAGAATTCTAACAACAAGATACATGTTTAATGCTCCCTGACAACATACTTTCAGTTCTTCAGCTATTACAGATACCAGCTGATATTAACTTCCCCTTTAAAAAGGGAAGCACAGAGAATTATTGAAACTTTTGGTCTTTCGTCAACAGTCCATTTTAGGACAGCAAGTAAAGGCATCTCCTGGATGCACCCGAGTCTTTGAAATTCTACTTCTATTGTGGTCGCTGGGTGATTCTCTGTCCACCTCGGGGAAGTGCCAGCTGGGCACCATGGTTTTGAGGTTCTTCACACCATGCAGAGCCCCTGCAGACCACATTTACTGCTGGTGGAAGGTGCCAAGAGTAAATAGGTGCTCATCAGTGTTTCTGGACGTCACATTTACGTGAGCCAGCCAAGGGGAGAAGAGACGGGGGGGAAGCAACAACTCACCAAAATCACTAGTGCAGACAGCCAACAGGACCTCTGTGTCACTGCATGGTCGGCAGGGGGCTGGAGAGAAAGGGTCAGAATTAGCAAAGGACCAGACGATAGTAAATAAATAAACCAGTATTTAACCAAAAATAGAACACACACACACAACACAGGGACAAGTGGTCCAAAGACCTGTCAGGCATCAATGATGCTACAAGAAATAGAGGGTAACCCTGTCCCCATGAGATTTTTTATTTAAGTAGGAATATGGCTCTCTTTAACACTCCTGCTGGGGTGATCCAGCAAACACCACACACACTTGCTGCGCTTATACAAAATACGTTCTGATACTGGGTGCATTTGCAGTGTGCTCTGCTGTAAATTCGAAGCTCTTGAAAAGGCTTTGAAGATCATATGCCTTTTAAACTCTAATAGCAAAGCTTCTTTCTTACAATTTCTAGCAAGTGTTGCGGGGCTATTTCACAAGGCATTCAGTCCATCACCACATCAAAGATCCAGGAGGTTACAGAGTGGGGGAGGCAAAGAAAGGAGGAAAAAAACCCCAGCCCATGTGTTTGAGGGCGTCGAGGCAAAGCGGAAACTGAGCCGGTATCTGTCAGAGCTCAAACAGCACAAAGACCATTTCCTGTACTGCTGGAAACATTTGGATATCTGCACTAATCTAATCAATGCAAGAATGTGGCTCCTCTTTGTACTCAGCCAGCGATTTCTGAGCAAAAGGTACTGTAGTTGCAGTACAGATGTTTCTATAATACCCCGTTGAGCTCAGGAATTTGCTTACTATCGGGTCTGCCCTGCCCGGCGATGCTAATTAAGTCTGTCCACTGGTGGCCCAAGGATCAGAGCCCACGTCTTTCACTTGATGTCATCTTGAAGCAGCATTTACACATCAGTCAGAAAGATGAAACCCCATTGAGCGTGCAGCTCTGCCTGGATTAGTTTGGGCAAAGACTTCGGCAAAGCCGGGCTCACGCTGGAGAGGAAGCTACAGCTGATTTCATCGCCCAGCCCACGATCAAACCCCAAGCAGAGGGTCCCCTGCTTCTCACCACCCCCAAAAATTTAGTTTTTGAGCCTCAACATCTGAAAACACTTAGTGACCAGATTCCCAAATAGTCACACCCTTCCTCTCATCCGCGCCCGCTTCCCGGAGGAGTTCATCCTTTGCACTAAGAAGTATATTTAGTTTAAATATACTCCTCCGGGCCTAGACAACGTGTACCCGATGCTCATGATGCTCAGCTATTAGCCTTGCTCTGCTAGATGGCCCAAGCCATTCTTGAACAGGAGACACAACAAATCTCTTCTTTTTTGCAAGGTCCCAGAAAGGCGGTGATCCAGAAAGGAGGATTATTGACTCAAATCCACCAAATTTGCTCCAGTCAGATGATTAATACACAGTGTAACTCACTGTTTGATAGGATTAAAGAGAAAGTAAAATGCATATTTCTGAGCAGGGACAGTTGAAGGAATAATTCAAGAAGGTTAAAAAGATCCAAAAGAAGAGACAAGGAATAGGCAAAATAGTTCTATTAAAGCATCTGGATCAATCAGGCATTTCTATTTGAGTCTGAATGCCTTCAGGGCCTTTAGAAATAAGTCAGCCTTTACTGGCTTTCTTTGCCTCACATACCATTTCAGCTTTCTTTTTTGGAAAAGTTTGGAAACTGTTTAATATAATGAGAAATACAGAGCTAGCAAAAGCCTGGACATAATGGGAGTACTATAATACATTCAGTTTAAAGATACTTTAATGTTTAGACTCAAGATATTTTGACTAGTGGCTAGACCAAACAGCCAAGTTTCATCTAACAGAGAAAACTACATTAGTCACATAACATCCTACCATGGAGTTGTCTCATTCATGGCACCTACCAAATCCATCCAGGGCAAATGCCCCTCTGCTCCAACCTCCCTCTGCCCAAACCACAACCCAAGTTAGAGAAACCAAATGGAGGGAACCTGAGCAAACCCAACAGCATTTTCACATGGACAGAAGCTCTAAAACAAAGCACAGCTGATGGGCATCCTCAACATCCACAGCTGGATTTCAGACACCGGATTTCAGATATTTTGTTCTGCAAAGATCTAATAATAAAACAGCATCTCAGCCTTTTTAAGTCTGAGTGAAAACAGTCTTGGTTTAGACCAGACATCTCTGTAGTTCATCCAACACCATCAGAAAATTGAAAAAAAAAATGACTAAGCCATTTTTGTTCTCAAAAGGAATGCAACACAAGCTGTTGCGTTAAAGATGAAAAACAAGCTACTTTAAAAGTGGTTCCTTCCATTTAAATAGACTGACGCTGTAATAAATCAAATGAACAAATCTCCACATATATGCAGAGCCAAATCATTTTAATTGTGGACTCTGGGCAAAATCCTGCATCCTTTTTAAATGCAAAAGGAAATTAAAAGTGCTCAGCGTTGCTCACACTAGATCATTACTGAAAACCTACTTCAGATCCATGCTGACTCACAGCAGTTGGGTGACATGCAAGCTTATTTAACAACCATTTACCCGCACCCATCACTGCAATACCAGACATATGAAGAACAGAAATCCTCTTCTGTGGAACAACTCCCACATCTGCATTCACAGAGTATCAAATATATCTTGCAAGCGGCAAAAACAAGGTATGCAAGCACAGATGGAAAGCGAGTTGTGAAGGATTACTGCCGAGGTAAATGGACCATTAAAAAGCAAATAACGTTCACTCGCTACAACCAAAGCTTCATTCCTGTAAAGCCTCATAAAAAACACCAAATCCTTTGGAGGAGGCAATGCCTAGACTTTCTTTCGAATCACAGCCATTAAGGAATCTGTGTGTTTATGCCACAAGTTGGGGATTTTAGTGGCAGCTCAGCCCTTGTTGACTCAGGGAATGGGCAGCAGGTGTTCTCCTGCCTCAGTAGGTCAAAACGACACACACCTCAGGCTGAAATGGGAAGCAACCTTATAACTAAAAAAATAAAGAAGAAAAAGCACTGCACTCCTGCCCAGCAGGTGAAGATGTTCATTTTCTGGAAAAACGGGCCCGGGTTCCAAACAAGACGTCTGTTTGCCGGATGCCCGACTCCCTGGGGGTGTCTCAAGGGCTGCCCAGGTTCTCGCGTCCAAAAGCAAGTCTATGAACTTGCAACGACAACAGTATCAACGTCAGCTGCTCTAATTCCTGTAAACTCGATAAGCCAAAGAGCCTTAATTCATACAGCAGCAGGGGAAGGGGGAAAAAAGAAAAGAGAGAAAAGCAATGTTTTATTGAAGCCCTCTAAAGCCCAGATGCCTATAACTCAGCTCCACCGGCGGTGGCATAAAGCCTGCATTGTGCACGTCGGCTGCGGGCTCTCCTGGGAATGCCTTTGATGGATTTTGACAGTATCCTGACCTGAAGTAACCTGAGGCAGCCCTCTCCCTCCACCCCCCCAGCCCAGTCCCTCCAAAGGCCTCTCTATTCACCTCCCCGCAGAGGGAGATGTAATTACATCATTCCTCACAAGCCAGCAGTCATGTCCCAGCTGCTTTGAGCGATTTGCCCTCTGAACCTGATGTTACCGAGGAGGACGTGGTGATACTAACAAAAGACCGCACTTGTTGGCCAACATCTTTGTCAAACGCGTTGCTGGTCCTCTCCATGGGGAGGCAGGAGCACTCAGAAGAGAGAGGGACGTGCCCCGAGGAGATGCTGTGAGCTCCAGAAGGTCCCCAGCTCAGCCAGCACCAAAGCGTTGAGTTGTCTAGAAAAGATCTCCTCTGATATTGGAGATGGATTGAAGCGCACCTTTAGTGCTGACATTTAGCATGGGTCTCCTCTGCCTCAAGAGCTGTGGGTAGGTGCTGCCATCCTCTCTCACAACACATACACGACTCCAGTCCTTCCTCCTTTGGTTTGTGACATTTGCACACAACCCTTCTATCCTCTGAAAGTAGGAAATGGGAGTTATTTGAAGGGCCATCGTCATGGTTTACAATGACAGCTCCCTGCAGGACACAGTCAAAGTGAGACGTGCTGGCTCTGGCTGCAGCCCTCACAGAAACCACATGAGTGGGCCTGATCTTCTTTTGAGACATTCGTGTTTCAATAGCCACCCATGAGTCCGACTGACCTTACCTTACCCCACAACCAGCTTCCAACCCATAAATAAGTCTCCTCTTTCTGTCCTGAATTTTCTCAACACGCTCCACAACCTCATAGCTATCAAGAAGACTAGATGAGCCAGATTGTAGGTCTTCACACACTGTCCCAAATCTTCACTTACTGAGCCCAAAAGCCCTTCTCCATCCCCCCTACGTCTCTGAGTAGGCTCTGCTGAGCACACATCGCTGCTCCGGCAGCACACACAAGAAGAGAGACGCCCTTTAAGCAGAAGTGAAAATGTTCAACACAAAGTAATTGCAGAAAACCGCTTTACCGAGGAATACCCTTTGGTTTTATGAAGAAGCTCGTGTACGCGTGCGGTGTGGTAGAGGTGTGGATGGCGGGGGAGGGAAACATCGCGCTGGTTTATCTGCGCTTCCAGTTTCCGTGGCATACATCACCCACACGTTCGTATTTCTGAATAATCCTTTGAAGAGCACTCAGACCTTTTAAGCATCAAAAGCTACTGAGGAGGCCCAGGCGCGGTTGGAACATTACTTTCTGTTAGTTCTAGGTTTAGATCTTTTGATTAAAACAAGTAGTCTTTTCTCTTGCGTGCTGAACATAAGACATTCAAATGGGTCTTGTCGCGGACCAGGCTGATTTAAGCGAAGCCGGCCCATAGAGCAGCACCTCAAGCTGTACGGGTGCGGGGCCACAGCAGACCTGACATCAGCATTAGTTCATATGGAACAAAAAAACCCACCCACACCCTTCAAATTCTTGCTGGCAGCTCTGTAATTGCAATCATACTGGAAAGGGCATCAAAGGATGAGTCTCCTTCCTGGAAACACAGAGTACAGGCTTCCAAGAGCAGATTATAAAAATAGAGATGCGGTTTCTCCAATGATGGTGCATTTCTCTGCCATTTTTCTGAGTCCTGAGCAGAAATGACTATGTCTCAACTGATTACTGAATCACTGGTTTAGCTGGGAGACAAGAGTTTAAGAGCAAGCATCATATGAGCGAGAAAAAAAAAGTATCTTGCCCTGATCCTGCTTTAATTAATTAAAAAGTAGAATAAATCCTTGTAATTATTTCTTCCTAAGTTTGCCTAGGCTTCCTCTCTGAAGAGGCAAGACTTCTGCCATGAAAAAAACCTCTCACAGCTCATATCCCAAATAAAAAGATGTGTTCCTATGCAGTGGAGGTGGACAAGAATTTGGCAACCACTCGGTTTACCAGGATTTGACTAGTCATCTCCTTCTAGATACACCTTCAGTTTCCCTCACCCCCTCAGAAAGCTCTTCCTGAGCAAGCCAAAACAACATTCAACCTCAAAACAACCACAACCCCCATGCTGAAACACCATCTAAACTACATCAATGCCACCAGTGCATCTCGAATTTAAGATGAACATGCTGGCTGGGAGCTCAGGCCGGCAGAGCTGCATCCAGCACACCTGCACTTAACATCATACCTGCGGCCACGCGGGGAGGGAAAACGCGGCCAGATGTCACAGAGCATCTCCACAGCTGGGCTGGAAGTTCCTGACACCCAGTCACAGCGCACAGAGGAGCTCCCTCATCGTTCTTTTGTTTTACAGGGTCTTCCTGTCTTTGGATGGGATAGGGTTACACGGTTTTCTGCAAGCACTGCACTTTTTCCAGCGTTTCAGTAGGAAAACGCCAAGTCAGGGAGCAAATGTGAGAGCTGGGCTTAAGCTGCTCCCAGCTCCTTGGTTCAATAAGCCTTGGACACGGGAGCCGAAGGAATTGTGCTTCTTCAATGGAAAGCAGGTTAATGCTATGAAAAACATACTGAGAGAGTTTAGTGGTCTTATGAAGGCTGAAAAATTCATCCCCACATTTGCTAGAAGGTTAATCTGAGCCCCTGTGCTGGGCAGAAAAGACAGCTCAGAACCAGGATCATGAGCAAAGATCGAAAACTCAAAGGCTCCTTTCTTCTACAGCCAAGATTTGGTACAGGACAAGATGGTGATTCAGCAGCTGGACCAAAATCATCATGCTGCAATGGACAATCTCCCCTGATTGCTTCATGGGAAGCAGGGATATTAGTGATTTTAGTTCTTCAGAAAAGAAATGTAGTCAAAATCCAGTTCCTAGCCTTAGCTCATTTTTAACATTCAGTTCAACTTGCACAAACACACAAGTTTTTAGAAGTAACTCAGAAAATACAGACACTGGCCAAGAGCAACTTAAACCTGCAAATAAGGTTAATGAAATGCAGACTTTCGTATGCTGTGGCATGGATTGTGCCAAGAGAATTGAGATAATACCACTTCCTTCCTGCAAAGAAAGAATTAAAAAAGCACATTGTAAACGTCACCATCAGAGATGTGATGACCTTTGTGTTCTGAGAAATGTTAAGACAAGAGACCATGAGCTAGAAATTTATCTTTTCGCAGAAATGTCTTCCAAGAGGTTATTAAAGTCCTTAAGTATCAAAGAAGACTACTTATGTAAACAGTGTGAGGAAGAGATTTGGTACTGGGCAAGCTCCATTTGCAAGAGCTTTCAAAATGAAACTTGGCTCAGCAGCTACAGAGCACGTCAGGATCCTCTGGGATTGCGGAGTCAATGGCTTTTTGCTGTTCCAAGATGCAGCACCCATCCTTACAAACGAGCTGAAAGGTCAGCTACAAACACAGCCATTTGTTTAAAAATGAAAAAAAGAAAAAACCACAGAGCAGTTTTGATTCCAGCAGCATTAGACACTATTAAACTCTACCTCCAGGCCCATGCATGAGTTGCATCAACATAGGAGAAATTATGAGGTGTCATATCTTCGAGACAATTCTTTCCGTCCCACCTCCTCTGGGTTGCCTATTGCTCCATCAGCAAAAAATAATGCCTGTCCCAAACACTGTCCCCCTTGCCCCCTCCTGCCATATGTGGCCAAGAGCTGCAGTTCGGTCTCCAGCACCACCCCTGGTCCCAGGGCAGGTTCACAGAGCCATGCTTGAGGTTTTGGGGTTTAAGCTCCTGTGCTGCCCTGGGAAAGTGCGGTGCAGGACTGTGCCAGGGTGGGCAGCGATGGGATGGTAACAGAATGGGTGCCAAGTCCCTGATGAGCTCCTACACTTACCTGTTGAATACCAGCCCTAGAAAAAACCTCAGTTACAGTCAAGCCTGTAATGTATCGCATCCAAAAAGCTCTGCTCAGCAGACAAAATTTTCAGTTAAATTCCTTCTGTCTGAATTGCAGTGAAAAGAGAGAGCCCAGCAAACAAAGTGTTTCTCCAACTGTACTAGTCCACGCAGCATTTGTAATCATCTGCCATTTCTTTGCTTTCTCTCTCCCCTTCCCAACTGCAATTGAAGAGAAAAGCAGACAGCAAGAGAAATGCTGGGAATTGCTCCTGCTGTATGTGCACAAGACAGCAATATAAACCCATTAAAAAATGTATCTATTTGTTTATCTCACAGAAAATACCTCTCTCCTTCCTTGAACCCACCGCTGCTGTCCAAGGCGGATGAGGAGTGGGAGGCGCTGGGCAGGATGAACGAGTTGCTGGAAGTTGGAGGTGACTCCGGAGGGTTGAGGGACAACTCTGGTCCACTCCGACCTCGCAGCAGAGAACGGGCTGGGGCAGAACGTCCCTCCTGCTGCCCCATTGCACCTCCGCACTGCCCAGCAGCACTGCACCACAGCAAATACTTCTACTGGCTCAAAACCCAGAAAGATTCATGGCTCGGCCCATCCTCTCTTTTTCTTCTGAAGAAAATGTCCTGCCTAAGCCTTGTAAAAGCACACACCACTCAGATCCAGGAAAACATACGATTATAATTAATGTTTTGATGTCCTGTTGGGTTGTGTCTCTGACAGCTAACAAAGCCCTCAGCTGAGCTTCAGGCAGTGCTTGCAAGGCAGAAAATGCAAAAGGAAGGTGTTTTTCAGCCCCGGTGCCGGAGTGTCCCCCTGGCCCTGGCAGGGCAAAGGGAGAGGCTGGAGCCAGCACCCACGGCCAGGCTGGGGCCCCGCCAGGAACACAGAGCCTTCGTCCCCCCGCCACCAGCCTCCTCTTCAGACCGGTCCAGTAATGCCTCCTGGGGAGCAGGGGAATAGAATTAAGTAACAAGTGGCTGGTTAAAGTTAAACCCTGAGAGTGGAATAATGACAGATCAAAGATTGAGTAGCACATGTGCACTCACATCCACACAGGTCCTTCTCCTTCCTGTTTCTAGAAATCAAATGCTTTTTGGTATGTGGGAGAGCTCTGAAGGAGCAAGGGCAGTTTTCACTTTAAAACCATGCTTATTTAATCAGCCTATTCTTGAGGTCTGTGGAAGGGCTACATCTCACACAGCAACCTCTTCAATGTTATAACCGGTTAACCCAAAAAAAGTTACTAAAGGTTTTCCATTTGTAACAGGAAAGGCCTTAAAATGTATACACTTGCTGGTTCTACATAAGCCTGGACTTTTTCCTCAGTGCCCAAACCGCATATGGGAGTCAGAGTAGTGCAGAGAGACACCCGAGGAGGTGCCAAAACAACCCATACAAAAAAATCCTGCCACAAATTTGAATCAGCAGCCGAAGTTACTGCTGGATCAAAGCTGCACGTCATGTGCCAGCAGCTTTTTGTCCCAGTATTAAACCTCCCAAGGTCAGACTTAGTAGACCACAGCTTTGGGTCCAGGGTGACTTCCCAGTATCTTTGCAATATTACAGTGTATATCTTCTGGTTTCTACAAGAGATTAAGGTGAAAGAGATTTTTTTGTCCTGGAAATCAAGGCCCTAACACCGGAAAAATTTGGCCCATGTCTCCATAAGTTTGTTATTCCTCAGGGAAGGTGGGGGGCGGGAAAAAGAATGCGGTTCCCCCGCCCTCCCATCCCTTCTTTAACTACAACCTCAGGAATTAGCAAACTAAACAGTTTTGCAGAGCAAGCACAGAGCATTATTAAAGACTGCCAAGCAACTCGGCTGGATTGCAGATCTGTTTGTGGGACTATCTCCTGCAGTACATAAAGGTCAGAGCAAAGCAGAGCCCCAGCTGCCCGGACAATACACCTGACTGCTTATTGGTTTTGACTGCCCACTGAGTTGAGAAATAAGTTAACGGCATTCGTGGCCAGTCTAGCAAAAATAGGCTATTTTCTTGCCCCCTCTCCCCTGCAGCTGTGTATTTATCACTGTGGCTCCATTGTCACCTCCTCTGCCCACTGCAAAACCAGCTACTGTCCTGGCAACATCAAAAGATGAGCAGGGTCAGAGGAGACCGCTGTCAAGCTCATTTTCTTGGGGGAAGGAGAGATTAAATTAGGGCATCCTTCCAATTTTGTGTTTTGTTTTTTTTTTTTTTTTAGGTGAAGACTTCTCAGCTCAACGTTTTTCACCTTATTGAAGCTCAGATCCTGAAAACATCACCCCTGCGCAATTTAAGAACATGTAAGAGCATACGCATTCCCCAGGCATCAGAACCGCACTTTAAAATCAGTCCACACAGGAAGAAACCCAAAGACTTTGCTCTCAAACTCTCCCCCAGGTCAATCATTTGCTGCAAATCTGAGCACTTTAGATATATGAATAATTAGAGCAGGTTTCTACCTCTTTAAAATTAATCCCACTCCAGGCTCTGTTATACAGCAGCCAGCCTGATCAATGTAGATGTTGATCCATGACACCCAGTTCAGCACTATGCCCACAAAAACTAGCTTAAAATGTGTGTTTTCAAATACATATAGGGTTAGGGAATGCTGTTTACTCTTTTGTACAAGGTTACTCTGTGTCTAGTTCTGTCTCATCATTTACCAAGGGAAAAGCCATGAAAGTTACTATGGAAAAACTTTTACAAGGAGGGTGAGTACAAAGACGATTCAGAAAATAACGTATCCTAAAGCAGGAGTGTCAAAATGGTCCCCTATAAGGCCTCTAATTGAAGGGTATTTTGAACTGCATTTAAGGCTGTTTTCTGGTGGTTTTCTCTTAAAACTTGCTGCTGACCTTTTAGAAAGAGACAAAGCACGTTAAACTACAGGAAGCCTTTAGCTGCTCAGTGAGCCCACCTTACGGGCCACCTGGACAACGTGTACTCAGGGCTACAGCCCAGACCCCATTCCGCTGCTCATTCCGCATTTCACCAGCAAATCCCACTGGGAGGAGTGAGAAATCAATTCTGTTCTGTGCTAATCAAACCAGACCCCACTCAGATTCGTTTTTTCCCCTAACACAGCTTAACCCAACAGGTAGGAGAGTTTTATCCTGTGCAGAAACTGCGGGGGGAAAAAAGAGACAAAGCAAGCTGGTTTTCTCATCTGACGGGGGGTATGGGACACACACCCCAGCCACGCAGCGTGGTGCCAACATCTCGAACGGTCACAATGACTCAGGCAGAACAAGTGCTAAGCATAAAGGTCGTGGGTACTTTCAGTTTAAGTGTTCCAAGTCCCCCTTTCCATCCCCTCCTCTGCTAACGCCAGCGACAACCTGACCACAATTTCCATAGTGCGAATAGCTTGGCAGGGAGCGGGCACACGCCAGCCACAGCTTCCCGCTCACCGTTCTCTGGGACGAGAGAAGAGAACGTTTGCGCTCCGTCAAGAAGTGAAAAATACACCAGCACATCTGCTGCTTCAGGCTACAAAGCTGAGCAGAGCGTGCAGACTCCAAGAAGCAAAATTATATTAGATATTTGGGAGAAACCAGAGGAAAACATGAGATCAGGAGCCCACGAGCTGCAATAACAGGAGAATTCCTGCAGAGAGATTGGTGCCCACCTCTGCCAAAGCCCAGCTGCATTAAAGATCGAAAGTTAAGAGGGGTGCTTCAGAAAGCCATTTGTCAGTAGAAACACTGGCACGGCCCAAATACTTATGAGCTTTCTTAACTTACAATCAGTTTTCTCAGGCCAGTGAATTAGCAGCATACAGGAAATAGCTGAATACTGTTCTTAATTAGTTAACTGGATTTATCCAGTTTTGCCTTGTTTTTCAGATACTCACTTGAGTGCTGTACCTCCTATCTATTAATATTCTCAGCCAGGTACCCAGCATTAATAAAGAAAACATAGAAAAGCGTTATTGGAACCTGCATTCAGTCAGTAGATGCCATCAAGATAAAGGGCCATTTTTGTTAAAGTTTGACTTCTTTACTACACATAAGTGGGTGAGTAATGAAAGGGCTTTCAATTTACCTCCTGAGCTCTAACAACCGAATTATAGACATCACCATGAGCGTGCAATGGGAAAAGCAAACTACACAGCTTACAGAAAGCTGGATCCAGAGCTCAGATGTGACACTCTTGAAACACAGACTTTAGGCAACAAAACAAGGTCATTTGGTGGGCCAGGGGGAAGGGTATTGACCTTCCTCTCCAAAATGCTTGGTCAAACCTACAGATTCTTGTTTCAGATTAGTTGAGCAAAAGCTAAAGAATTTAAAAAGCAAATCATTCTCAAGGGACCTTCACAGTTTTCACAGGAGTTTAATCCAAGCAGCTTGCTGCAGTGCAAGGCAGACCTAGACCTAGACCAGGCACATGCTCCTCTACAGCTGACACTCATGTGGGTCAACATCTTCAGAAAACTTCTAGGAACTATATGGCCAAACACCACTTCTGTCAAAACCTCCATCTACTTGCCAGTATAGCAGAAACCCAGAGTATTGTCCTCCACCACAAGCAGGAAAGATTAGAATCAACAGAATTCAACAGCTTAAACAAGTTCTACTGCTTCTCAAATGGCCTCGGGCCAAAATGTCACAGTGCCTCAGTTCTTCAGCTGGGCAAACACCAAGGCTTCAGAGCCTCACCACCAGCATGAGCTGAGCTTAATGGACCATTGGTGTGGATGGGAATGACAGAGGAATCCAATTCAAAACCCAATCTGCAATCAAAAGCACTTTCAGTCCCCACGACTTTGGTATCAAGAGAAGAATGCAAGAATCCAGATGTCTGAATTGTCAAGGTGACCCTTCTTAGGGACTGCTCACATAAAAAGGTGACAAACATTGCCTCTGCACCTCCTCCCAGCTTAAGAAACTACAAATCCCCAGAAAGGCTTTTTTTTTTTTTGCTGGTTATTATCACAGTAAAAACCATCTCGTACCAAATTTCAGCAATCTGAACTAAAACAGTGTACAACAAATACCTCAATCCGGTACAAATTTCAGCATTCTGAATTAAAACCTATCAGTATACTACAAATAGTTGCTACAGTTAGGGAAGCCTTAAGATAATACGATAGGGACAAGAAAAGGGTTAAAAGCCCAAAATCTGAAAAATGTTAAGACTACACTGTGCCATTCAACCTTCCCAAGAAAAGGAAAAGGCCAATTCAGAACCTTTGTGTGTTTTCTACTGAATTATTTGCTAGATTCTGATTAAGTGGGAAAGAATGACTGTAAACTAATAAAACTTGAGGTTTTCTAATTAAACCACAGGCACCCTGCCAAGCATTGCTGATTTGTTGATGCACCCTGCAATGTCAGGGCTCTGAGGACACAACAGGTCATTAAAGTATTAAACAGATGACTTACACTCTTTAATCAGAGCTGAGATGCCAGGTTAGGAAGCGAGAGTAAACTCAAGGGCAGAGTACAATAATTATCACCAGGAAACAAACACAGGGAGAGTGGAGAGAAGTTGTTAGCGAGTAGTTATTGCACAAGGAAAGGGCTGGATCACTGAGCCCCACACCTGGGTCTTCTATGATCGTCGTCTCCCCTGCTCTGCAATTACAGATACAGTGATATTTGGGATTTTCAGTCCTTCTTTGTCAGATGAAGCTCTGCATGAGAGGTGCCTCTGCCTGGCTCTGCCAGCACATCTCAGCCCCATCTGCAACACCTCGCACGTCTCTGTCATCCCTTCACACCTCTCTGCTCAGCTCCCTCGTTTTTCCTGTGTGCAGCAGCCAAGTCTGTGACCAAGGGCCAGAAGTATCTTTGGAGAGAAATACAGAACCATAAATCCAGTTTTCAGCTCCTTTAAGCTCAGCGCTTGCCTCTGGCTTGAGCCTCCTCGCCAATGAAGAAGACACCGGCGATTTCAGCCAATTGATTGTGAACTTCCCCTCCAAATGAATAGCTCAGTAAAGGGTATTTGGAGGTTTCATAGAAAGACTAGAAGCAGCTCCAGAAGAAAGGACGTCCATGAATGGCAAAGAGCCCCAAATATATTGCTCTATAGAAGCCTCACAAGGCAGCTATTTGGCAGTTTCCCCAGACATATAGATATTTATAGGAGAATAAAAGTGCTCATCTGACTGAGTAGTGGAAAGAGTCATGTATGGCATTTTCATCGTGTTTTCACCCGCCCCCCTCCCCAGAGTCTGGGGATCCAAAAACAGGCAAGAGAAATAATTTAAAATACAATAGAGATCCCTAGTTTGCCCTGAAGGCTCTGCTGATGAACTATTAAAAAGCTGCTTCTGTCCAAACAAGACACTTGGAGCGTGAAGCAGATAGCCCACCACATTGTTTTATAAGACAGCTCCGAAATCTGACCAGTGTCTGTTACAGCTGAAAATACAGCAGCCACAGAAAAAGTCATTTAATATGCCTGTCAAAGAGGAAGGCTGTAATTGGATTCACTCCTCAGTTTGACTTCTGAAAGTCTCTGAAGAAAACTCCCATCAGCTTTAAAAATCTCCAAGATTTTATGTGGAACGAAGAGCCCTTTTTTGTAAAAACACAGCAGTTTGTGCCGGTTTGGGATGGTAAGTGCGCCAGCACCGAGTCCTCTTCATTTTAGCTAAGCTCTGCAGAAACCGTACCTACATGCAAACTAAAACCAGCAGCAATTAGCATTATTTCTCACGTATTATTTAACTTCTATGCAAAAGCAATTTCATTTTTTTTCTTTTCCAAAAAGCGTAGGACTTTTCTTGGTAAGTTGAAGTGACTTGCTTATCGCTAGCCTGCCTGTGTCTCCGTCCTCACAGCCTGTCAAAGAAAGAAGCACTGAATCTGGGAACATTCTCCAAATAACTGATTAAACAATGTATTTAATGTCTTCTGCGATGGAATTGTACTACATAGCTGAGATTCTGCACAGCGTATTCATCTTTGCAGGAATGATCTTATTGGGAAAACAGCTCTGCAGCAGATCCCCTAATTTTTTTGCCACAGTTGTACAATGCCGAAGGAGAGAAGTCTGCTTAAAATGCAGAATGCTCGATGTTAAGCTACAACTTGCATACGCAGCAAGAGTAAAGAAGGCAACTTAAATATTTGAATATTTGTGTTGATAGTTTCTTTTGTTCTAATGGCAAACACGCCATCTATCAGTTACTGGGGTTACTGCATTAGCCCTCAGCTCTTGCTGAGTTAAGAGCTGTTCATCTCAGTTCAACTAAGATCTGCACAATAAAGAAAAAGCCATATCTGAACTGGTGTGCCACCATCTAAACGTCAGCAGGGCGGTGACTGTGTACAAATATATAAACATATAAATCCAGAGTCCTATTGTGGAAGGGAGCCAGGGGAGGGGAGAAGAGGAGACACCAGTTCTGCAACCGCTTATCCCAAACAAGGACGAGGGATGCCGCGAAGATACAGCTGCAGTTTAATTAGCCACACCACTGCTTATCAAGCAGCATCTCAGGCAAAGCATATGGCATCACTGCCGCAGAATCTGGGCAGCCTACGCAGGGCGTCTCAGGCTCTTTTCGCATCGGGTTGTACCCGGGACCGAGTCATCTCCCGGGTGCTCTGAGGACTCTGCTCCGCTGCTGCGGGGCTCCCTCGCTCCTGCCGTTTCACAAGAGAAATCTGTTTGCAACCATGGCTTCCTCACTTAAATCCCTAAACCACAAAACCTCATTTGGGACAAACTACCCTCGATCTGCTGTTCCTCAGGCTACTCTGGAAACCTCCCCTCCTTGGTTATGGGGGTAAAAGCTAGAGGCAATTCTGAATGGAGGAGATGCATGAACCAGATACCACCCACCTAAAGAGAATTTCCCCTTCCCCTCTGTCATCCTTCACAAGTGCTAGTTTTTCTTCTCAGACCGTCTCATTTATTAGCATAATTAGGTTACACCTAGAGCTATTGTTCCCAAATGGTATTTAGCTCACTATTTATTATCAGACTTTACAGGCTTGTAAGCTCTTTCAGTTTGCCCACTCCCTATTCCTACAAGCTTTCCGATGGTGTAAAACTCCTCCCTGCAAAGCTTGCTCTTCATCATGGCTGAGAGAGAAGACAACACCGGCACTGTAAAGGTATTGTCATGGTGTTGAAGAGCTCTGCCATGGCACAGTAATGCTCATGAGAGTGTAGCAAGCAGAGCTGAGGAGGAAACACACCATTTTCCCTGTTTAAAAAACACTACAAAACAAAACAAAACACAAAAATGCAATAATTAGGTCAGCAAGTAGCAGTAGTTGCAGAGGGGGAAAAAAAAAGCAAACATGGAAAAGGAGCTCCTCCTTGTTTAAATGTTTATTATTCCAAACATGCAGCAGGGTCTTAAAAACTGAGTTAAAAAGTAGTTAGAAAACTGTTACAGCAAGGCTTGGAAGGCCAGTTCCCGCTGGAGTTCACTGCAGGGTAAGGCCAGCTCCTGTGATTCACCCCGCGCCAGCAAGGGGAGAATCGTTCACAACGTAGCCCTTAACAAATCGCTTGGAATTCAGCCTATGCTACCAGCTCCCAAAAAACTACATCAACAACAAAAACAAACCGAAACAATCAATTCTTCCGCAATAGCCTGTTTATAAAACATATCCTTAAAAGCACATGAAATTCAGACCCAACCACTTTCCCACTCACTCACTCTGCCATCTGTTATGCATCCAATACAATATGTGAAAATCCGACCAATATCCCAGAACTCACCAGAAACTGTGTGCAAATCAGATGCCATCCCCTTGCTCATCAATTCGTACTGGAAGCCTGTAATCTTCCTGCTAATGTCCTGCTGAGGAGTGGCCTCAATGAACAGCCCTCCCTGATCATAGCCAAAGCAATACACTTTACCGGGGCTGCGATCTCCATCTCGAACCAAGAGTTTCAGTTCTCCAGTTTTTTCCAAATAAATATTTGCTCCTGCAGAGTCCTTGAAGGGCTTTATGCAAACAGTCAAATGTTTGTAAGAGGCAGGTGAAGTGTTGGGTCGCAGGTTGACTATGAGTGCTCCCGTGGGATACATCCACTCTATTGACCCTTCAGAACAGCGGAGGTAGACCTGTTCAACATCCTTCTTGTGAGACTCGTGAGTTAAACCACTGGGGGAAGAAAGAAAGAGAAAGTTAGAGAAATGACAGAGCTGGTAATGTGACTGTCATAACCTCAAACCTTCAGAGACCCACATCAACAAGCGCAGGAAGCCTATGAGGGTGTTATTAGCCCATCCAGCTCAGCAGCGGTCAGAAGTGCTTGTCTCTTGCAAGACTGCAACCTTAATATTATGAGACAATTTTAAACCGTCTCCCAAAAGAAAAAGTCAAACCACCAGTAATTGACTTCAAAATTAAATAGGATATAAGCACATGATCAAAAGCAATTAAATTACTCCAGCCTCAGTTACTGCCCATCAGCTGAGCTGTGGCAAATGACTTGGCGCATACTAAGTAAAACACGTACACTTGAGCTCCTTTCCTGGTGGCTTAAACCAGCACGTTCTCCAGCCTTGCAGATCGGACTCCACCTTTTTTTCAAGTACTTTGTTCCCCTTCCAAGTCTATATTCCCAATGGATCTGAAACTGGGAGCGATGCCAAACTCACCCTGTGAACTGGAGCAAAGGGATGCTCTGGGTGATACCGATACCCCCTGCCCCAGCTGGGCAGCCCAAATCTGCAAACTGGGAGGTAGGGAGAGAAGATATCACACTCTCCAGTGGTAGCTGGGTAAGTATTGAACTACGCTGCTTTCTTCAGTACATATACCATGTTCCCCAATTCTCCCCAATATGAGATCTAAGCGTAGCTTATGATTTTATTGCCCAGCTACCAGCAGACGCACAGCTACGCGTGCTCAGCAAAAAACAGAGCACACAGCCAGTTACTATCACTGGGATGCAGGGCCACCACCAGTCCCATGTCCTTAGCCAACACCATGACTAAAAATTAACACTCCAACAGCTGTTTTGAGGGCCAGTGACCACAGAGATGGAACAGGAGAGTCACGCGGGGATCCCGAGGCCAACTGCAGTGAAAGGAGAGCAAACTGCCATGCACAAGCAGGGTGACGAGTAAATCCCCGAGACTTGCTTGTCTGTAGCTTAAAGTGAGGACAGCTCTAACCAACCCTTGCTGCCTGTTACTGACGCTGGACCAACCCCACAGGTTCTTCACCCGGAGTGACTCAAAGCGCTAACACGACATTGCGTGCTGGAGGCACTCCAGTTAAAAGAAAAAGTTGTAGGACACCTGGTTTATTACTTGCAGTATTTGGGCCATTAGGCAAAAATCCATTCCCAGTCCCTGTCCTGTCACAAACCTATTATGTGAGTATGAGCAAATCACTTCACCACCAAGCTTGTTTCTCCTCCTAGTTCCCAAACATCAGCATCTTTTATTCTGTGCCTGGTGAGCACCACCCCAGATGAGACCCTTGAATAGAGCTCACGGGTCTGCTTTGCAGTACTTTAGAGAAGCTTCACAACATTCCCACTTGTGGGCAGATGAACCAAGACAGGGAAAAAAATAATGAAACAGTATTAAGTGATTCATCTGAGGTTACACAGGAAACCTGTGGCAAATAACCTATTTTATTACAGTGCAAGTAATGACATTAAGTTCTGTTTTCTCAACAGAAACCTCCAAATACACAGTTCCCCACCCCAAAGTTATATTCAGGTGCTGAAGAGGGTTTAAATTCAAGCCAGCATTTAGAAAGTAACAAGAAGCCATGTATAAAAGAAGGGGGAAAAAACCCATATGGTTTGCATTTACTGTTGACGTGACTCATTATTGTGAGTGTCAGTGTGACCCACTTGATAGAGGTTACACGAGGAAGCTCAGCAAAATAAGGCATATTTAATAACAATAGTGCCTGCAAACATGTGCTTTTCAATAATCTTGAAAGCCACATCAAGAACACAGATGAGGAGAAAAGAGGGACAAGTTTTTGACCTTTAGTCTCTTGCCCTCACATTCAGTAGTACTTAACACATTCAGGAAACTTAACTTTCAATGGGATATTTCAAGTTGACTGTAAATCCACATCTGGTTCACAAAATCGGTTTTCACCACAGCATGCACATGATGCCACTCAACAGAAAACACAGGAGTCCGTTTATGTGCAAGCAGTGAATAAGTAAAATTAAAGAGTGTAAAGCTTAACCCTCAGCAAAGGGGCAAAAAACTACACTTACACATCACTTGTTATTACTCAAGACATCAAAAAGAGCTGTAAAGGTTTTGCAGGACCTATGCTGGCAAATTCCACCCTGAAGCTCAAGTGTTTAAACAGAAGGAAGATACCAGGGGCAAAACTCTGAACTCATGCAGTGAAACTGCTTTTGCAAGTGATCCCAACAACACTGAGGCAGTGAATTTCTGCCAGAGAAAAAAGCCTTCACATTCATTTTGTTCAAACATTCATGCTGTTCAAACAAAAAACAGGGTGGACTCTGAAATTATGTTCTGAAAGCCAATTATATCCCACAGGCAAGAGTGATGCCATTAGACAGATACATCAAGCACAAGTACCTGTACACATTAAGCCTTATATTAAAGGATGACTCAAAAGTTAAGCAGATTTCAAAATACCTGCTCACATTACCTAACAGCAACCACCATCATCCAGTAAAACCTGTCGCTTTGCTTTCTGTCAAAATGACATGTCACCACATTTAGAGATTGTTTAATGTCATGCTCTCACTGGCCAGCCATCAGACACATCATGTCCACAAACTAATGGAGGTCCAGAAGCCTTTTTTTCGCTCATTTGAGGTTTTGGTTGGTTTGTTTGGGGCTTTTTTAAAGTATATAGGGATGAGATAGGGCAGGTGTTTAATGGTTACAGTGATGGATGAACCACCCATCCTCCCTTTCAAATGTGTGCAGTTCATTGTGACTTATTTCTACAGCAAGTACTACTTCCTTATACCAATCCATGAGGACACCCTGAATCACTGCATTTGCCTCCTCACTCTTCTCCCTTTCTGGTTCCAGTCACCCCCTTTGTCTACCCTGAAAGATCAGTTGCTGTATCAGTGCAATAAGCTGTTGTGCTCCAACATGCAACAGCTGTTATTTAAAGAAAAAAGGAGCAGGAGGAATATTCACACTATTTACTTTAGCTATTTATTTTAATCATTCATTACAGATGCTCTGAAGAGCCCTAGAAGCACCCATGTTCTCCCAGCACCCCTCAGCGAACACAGGAAACTTTTGCTGCTAATTTGGGGTATCTAATTAAGGATGACAAGCTGGAGAGCATTGAGAATTGCCCAGAGCATCCACCAGTGCAGAGGGCAAGATCAATGGACATTACGCAGCCACATCAGAGCTGAATTCTTGCTCCTACTGCCTACAGTCAAAAACACCAGACCAGCATATTCTCAGCAAGTCACTGAAACACTTTTGCTCAAAGCATCGAGAGGTCATTGCAGTACAAAAACCTGAAGTTACAGCAAGAGTAATAACCAGACACACACCATAGTGAAGTTTCTGCTTTCTTCTGGACAAAGCTTTCCTGGAAGCTCTCTGCCAAGCTATTTATTAAGGTGCTGCTATGGCCTATTGAGGGTACTTAATTTGCAGGTGTCAAGCTGTGCATTGCATCAGATTTCCCTTGAAGCATGAAGGATACCTATAGGAATCCTACTGAAGCTCTTCATACTGCTCAGGGATATAAGCTGGTCACTTCTCTGCAAGTTAATATGAGAAAAAAATCATATCCAGAATATTCTACTTCTAAGATGACTGCTTTTAATAACGACATGTATATAAAGGTGAGAAAGCACTTTGGGGTTTACCGTAGAGATCGCTACTAGCCTCCCAAGTCTGCCTGCACAAGACAACCCAGAACTTCTCCATGGGAAGCAAGATTACTGTTTGGCATCCAAGCCTCCAGATTTTTCAAAATTAAAGTAAAAAAAATCATATGACTTCAAAACATTATATTCCACATAAAAAGTCCTTTCTGACCCATATAGCTATTAGTATCCACACTGAAATATGTAATTAGATGGTATTTACTGGTACATCAAATTACCTTTCCTTCCTAAGTGCTAGTCTTTTAGGACAAAGCAGATTACATTTAATGGCCTTAGGACTGCCAGCATTTCTGATGACACCCGTTTGCTACCAGTAAGGCCAAAGGCAGCCTGGTTTACCTTATCCCCCCCAGGACTCCTGTCCACCTGGACTCTCTCACTCAAGTGAAACCACCCAGACTGAACTGTGTGTGCCAGAAGGCAGATCCTCGATCCTCCTTCCCTGTGAGCCCAACAGCATCGTCAGGACCTGCCACCACTTTGGTTCCCCAGAGCAACAACAGGCGAGTGAGACCAAGCTTGCGTCACCAGTTTGCCCCAAACTCAGTTACAGGAAATGATATTTCACTTCCCCCCACCACCACCAAGCATCACCCCCTTAGTTGGTACCCAAGGCATTGCTTATTCCAGCCCTGCTCAGGGGGAGTCACTGCTTGCTCTAAGGTCACTGCTTGCTCTAAGAAAATAGGACAAAAATAAGAACCAAACAGGACATGATTACAGGGTTTTGTCATCGGTCCTTTAAAAAACCATGCTGTGCGGTAAGGTCCCAGTAAGTACACGCAGGTAGGGATGCTTAGGGATGCAAGCAGGTACAGCTTTGGTGGGGGGAAGCTGGCAAAGCAAAATGACACAACTAAGAGTTTGCCACAGAACTAACATGTTTGGTCCCTATCAAGTGGATTACCGGGGATTAACTACGCAGGAGTTGTCAAAAAAAGTTCAGAAAAAAGCAAATATCAAGCATCTGTGTGTTTCAGACAGCAACAGACAATCAATTTTTACGTTTAAAGCCAATCCAGCTGTTTCCACACTTTGAATTCCCCCTACTCCAAAATACCCCACTGATACAAGCTGGCCAAACTTTTATTTTATAGAAAGTCAGATTTGTGCAGAATATTCAAGTAAAAACATTTAACTCTCCAAGTAATTACCTTCCAGCCAACAGAAAGCCTGATCCAGCAACACTTATTAGCGTTGCTTTTTAAAACTATGAACAGTGGAGGAGGTCACAGACCCAACCACACACGTTAAACTTATTACAAGCAATCAAAGGAAAGATAATTTGGGAGATAAACACTTGAGAACTGGAGAGCTTTCACAGCTAGCGCAATTAGAATAAATCAGGAGTGAGGCCACCGTGACAGCCCCCGCTCCCGGGGCTCATCATCATCATCATCATCATCATCATCATCTCCATCTCCGTCTCCGCGGGACGAAGAGCGGGAGAACTTCCCGGGAGTGACACCGGGGACTGCGGCTGAGTGCGCAGTGCCGGGCGGGGGGAACGGGCCCGGGAAGGGCGCTCAGCCCTGGGCAGGGCCGCCCTCGCCGCGGCGGGAGCGCTCCACAGGTGCACGGCATCCCGGAGCCAGTTCCAGCGGCTGCGGGAGAAGCCGAGGCAGACACCCGGGGCTGCCCCGAGCGCGGCGCGGCCGGAGCCGTCCCGGCCCCGCTGAATCTCCGGGCGCGGCCGCGGAGCGCTGGGGACCGCGGGGAAGATGGTCGCGGGGAGAAACTTCTCCGTGGCAGACACGGCACCGCCCTCCTTCTCCTCCTCTTTAGCCCACCGAACCGCGCTGCCGGACACAGGGGAGCCCAGCCCGCCTTGGCCCCTCCATCCCTCCCCGCTCCGGGGCCGCTGCCCTGCGCCTGTTCGCGGCGAGCCCGCCGAGAGGGGCCTGCTCCCGGCAGGGGCGGGATGCAGCGCGCCCCGCAGCCCCGGCTCTCCGCCTTCTGCCACCCCCATCCCCGAGCCCCGGCCGGGCATCGCAGCGCCCTGCGCCGCTCTGCAGCGGGAGGGCTCTCCCTTTTGTTTTCGGCACCAACTTCTTCTCCCGATGGGGCGGGGATGGTCGTGGCAGCTCCCGCTTCCCCCCTCCCTCCCCATCCCGGCGGGGTCCCGCCTCACCTCCCCTTCCAGTTGCACAGGTCGCTGGAGTACTGAGCCGCGGCGCCGCCGCCCAGCAGCAGCCGCAGCCCCAGGAGCAGCGGCAGGAGCCCGGCGGCCGGGGCGCTCCGCATGGTCCCCCCCGCCGCCACCCCCCGGGCCGGTGCGAACGCGATGCAGGCGGCGCGGAGCGATGCGCGCAGCGCCCGGGAACTCGCCTACATGGCGGGGAGCGCAGCAGGGCGGAGCAGCTACCCCATGCCCGGCTCCGCGCTACGCCGCTCTGGCTCTGAAGTTTGCACCAGCTCGCTGCGGGCTCACAGCTGAGGGGCGGGGAGCGGCCCTGCCTCCCCGAGCCGCCCGCAGAGAGCCGGCTCCTCCTTCCCCCATCCCTCCCTCCCTCCCTCCCTCTGTCCGCCGGCGGGGCCCGCACTTGCTGCGCGAGCAAAACGCGGCGCCGGATCGGGAACCGCCGCTGCCCCGGGGGCACGGCCCGGCCCGCCCGGTGCCAGACGCCGCCGCTGCCTTTCCCGGCCCCTTGCAGGTGCCCTGGTCCGGGACGGGAGCGCTCCCGCCGCAGGGTGCCCGCTCCGGGCTGTGCGCTGAAGAAGTGATGCCCAGAGACCCCGCTGAGAGCAAAGGGTTTCCTTTGACCGGGAAGGGCACCGGGCTGCTCCGTCTGCGCTGGGGAACCCATGGGTGCCTGTCCCGGGCAAGGCGCGGTGCCAGCAGTGCACCTCGCTGCCGCGGGTTCCTCTGCCCACAGCAAGATCCGCACCTGGGCACGGATCCTGAATGGACAGAGGGTGACAATTTTGCAGGAACCTTCTTCTGTTTCCACTTACCAGGAAGCACTTGGGACTTGATCTTATTTGTAAAACTCTCCAACACTTAATGACCACTCTGGATAAGTCCTTGTCTTGTTTAATGTTCCTATTTATCTCATAGTTGACTTTGGATACTTAACCCTTCGTGGCAGAGACCCTTCTATGAGAAACCAGAGGCAAAGAAATGCCTTCTGGATTGTGAGGGAAGTGCAGAAGATGAATCAGTCCAAAACCCAGATTACCCAGGCCAAGATAAATAGGGAAAAAAAACACCCTAGATGTGGGGATGGGGCAGGGGGAG
Organism: Patagioenas fasciata; assembly: GCF_037038585.1. NCBI lineage: Eukaryota > Metazoa > Chordata > Aves > Columbiformes > Columbidae > Patagioenas > Patagioenas fasciata. The sequence continues at coordinate 8,472,734 of NC_092537.1, read as the reverse complement.
AGGATCCAGCTGTACACAGACTGCCCTCCGGTATGTCAGGCACCGTTGTTTCCTTCAAAGAAGCAACATGGGGTTTGGGATTGATATTGGACGTCCACAGATAGGAGAGGGGTTAAAATATTTCCAGATCACTGAGTTTCTCAGTCTTCTGTTGTTCTTTCAAGTGTCTGCCATGCAGCTTTGTTAAAGGCACTGCACAGATTTTTCTAGGTGAGAGTTCATGGATGAGTATTGAACATGTACGCCCTGTTCACAGTTTGGTGTGTTACCCTCCTTAGTACCTTTTAAAACACCTTGCGAAGTGCCCCCATGCTGTGTGGGAGGATCTGATGGCTAAACCAGGATATTCCAGTTCTGACCGCTTCCACCGAGGATTAAATCCTTCGCAGCATATCCCCTTCCATTTGTGGGTTTAGCTTTTCATGTCGTTTTTGTTTGGTAAATTACAGGTACTGTTCTGTTGATTATGAAGTATTAACATAATTACAGTAATTATGTCAAATGATGCAATGGATGTAAACATGTAATTAGCATGCAGGGACAACACTGAGCAAAGTGATGACAACATGCAATAATGCAAAACGCCTTATTCTCCTTGTCATGTGCAGTGACACAGGCTTTAGAGCTCATTGCCTTGATTATTTCTTTAGGAGGGGGTTTTATAAGAATGTTTTGCTTCCTCTCCTCATAGTGGAAAGAAAAGCATACAGAGAAAACACCATATTGCTTTATTCCTTGGCATGTTTATATGTGCAACCCTCTGCATGCCCCTCAACTTCACTGTATCTGATTTCCTTTGCAATATTCTAACTCTCTGCATTTGATAAAACAAACAAGTGCCCAGGCAGCTGCTCACGTTACGCTTTGGAACTTTTGCAACTGCCTGAAAACTCGGAACTTTTAAGATACAGAACAGTGTGTGCTATTTTGCAGTGGCTCCTACCTCTGGCTTTCATTCTCCCACTTTTAACTCAGAAAAGGCGGCGGCATTTCGTTCTGGGGACCCAGAAAAGTAACAGCGACATGGGGGCTTTGAAAGCCCCTCCTCTACTCCACGCTTACATGATCTTGGCGCAGTTCTTCGTCTGACCCAAGCTGCTGAGTCTCGCAAATGAGCAAAGCCCGGGGTTGCGGCTGCAGAGCCAGGTCCAGGTTAAGCCTCCCCCAGTTCAGAAGTGAGGGGCAGAAGGAGATAGGGAACCTCTGCAGCGAAGGGGGCTGTTTGGTTTGCTCATTTGCATCTCAATCCCCACAATGCTCTTCCGGCTACTCACAGCTATTCCATAGTAGTGCTCTTGGCTGAGATCTGGGAACACGCTCAAAGGGTGAGGCAGCTTTTGGATGCACTGAGCTGTTTTCTGTTTGAGCTGTGAAAAGCAAACATCTTTTCAAGGGAGAACATTCTGAACAGTAATTTTTTTTGCATTTACAATTCAGAAAGAGCAGAACTTCACTGAAATCTGTGAGGAAAATATTGTATAATGTCAAAAGGAAACATATATCCTCTGCAGCAAAGGCTTCACACTACTCTGGAAAGAGCAGTCACTAAGTTACTACACTGGCCTAATGTGGCAGGACTGGAGATACAGGTTCTGGAAACAGCTTCGTGCACTCAAACACTTGAACCCCAATAAAGCTCCATTGCCTTCCTCAAAGAGCAACTCAAAAGATAAGGACCTACACAGTCACTTCAGACACTTGCTTCTAAATTCACTTTAAATATTTGCTCGTCACAGCTACAAACCCAGGCACAAACAGTGGTGACTTTAAAAGACTTGGAGAACAGGCGGCTGCAGGAACAGAACTTATTCAAGGACCGATGACTAATTTGCTTCAGCACTCAAACGTGCAGATTTGGATAAAACAAAACCAAGTGGTGATTAGAGATGGGCTCAAGCTCAGATCTGGACTTACATTTTCTTCAAAGCATGGCTGTGTTTAGATCCTAGGTATTAGGGGCAAAACTCTCCTGCCAAGTGGGGACCCAGCTGGAAGGCACAGTGAGGGCACAGGATTTTGGATTACGCACACCTCAGCTGAGCATGCAGAGCTGGTTTAAACAGTGTGGCAGAGCTGATCTGTTGAAAGGTCTCACTCAGCATTGCTGTCCCAAAGGGAATATATACGGGAGAACTGCAAACTCCTTGAGAGCCTGGCTGGTCATTGCCCAGCCCATGTGCTGGTTTCGCCATGCGTCCCCATGTTTTGCAACTCCCAACCAGCTCCCTCTCAGCTGATTTATTTTCACACTACTCAGCTTGCAGGAGGTGAATCAGGTCCTGTGGTTAGAGAGCAGCCCTGGTGCGTGGTGTGCAGCCCCGCGCTGCCTGCCAGGAAGGGAAATCTGAAACTGTAAAGGAGGAGGGGGAAGGAGGAAAAGCAGGGTATTTTCTGGAAAAGCAAAGCCATAGCTAAACAGCATGCATGGCAAAGCAGGAGGGAGAAGAGAGCTGTGTAAGAATTCAAACAAGCCACAGGGAGGACAAAAGAAAATAAGTACAGAAGCAATACGAACAAAAATGAATTTGTAAGGTAAATCCAGTGGGGAGACAGGAGTAAGCAGAGTAGCAAAACAGGGTGAGGTTCGGTGGCTAAATGGACAGTGGGAAATGTCTGCGTGTGGTGAGGCGGGACCGTGTTATTTGCGCTCATGAAATTAAAATTAGTAATGAAAATACACCCATCCATAATTGCACGCTTCTGCTTATTCCTGCTTACTTCTGCTAGTGCTAATATCTGAGCACAGTTACCATTACTCCTAAATCACTACTAGTCACCGCTTGCTTTTCTTGTTTTAAATGGAAAAGTTTTGGCTTTTGGAATGTCACAGACAACGACATGCATTTAAAAGCAAAATAAGCAAACCGTGCCTAGAAGAAGCTAGCGCTAACTGCACACCCGAAATCCTGTTGTAGGGCAGCAGCATTTCTGATGGAACAGTGTCAATGTCGGGATTGCATTGTGAGGAGCGAGGCAGCATTGCAGAAGTGTTGAAAGAGGGGGCGGGGGAGCGGAGCTGCCCCTCTCCCCTTGGACACACAGGCGGCTCTGGAAACAAACAGCTCCCCACTGACCGGGCAGCTCCCGCTGCACACACCACCCCGCTTCCGCCGCCGCGCGATTGCGTGGGGATCCCAACCAGCTCCCACCAAATCAAGGGGTTTTGCTGTAGGCACAGAAGTGAGGCTTAGGTGTTTTCAGAGTCTTACTTGTCTAAAAAACAGGAAAACTCTGGGGAAAAAAAAAATCATTATTTGGACAAGTTAATTACAAGACATTAAGCCAAAATAAATAAATTTAAAAGTGGAGGTGCCCAGGCTTGTGATGTGGCCAAACCAGCAGGTGAACCTGAAGTTCAGCTTTCAGCTCCCACTGCACGAGGGACGGTGAACACAGGGATGCTACCTCTGCAGGCAGGGAAGTTCATACACCAGGAATAATGATACATTTGAGGCAAATTGGTAGTGTGGCCAATGTGTGTATATATATATATATACACATATATATATTTTATTTTTTTTTAATTTCTACACCTCCAGTTGCTGGCAAATAAATGTCCCTTTCTCCTCATGGTCCATCTCAAGCTAAGACATGGGACTAACAGGAGCCTTTAAGCATGGAAGTTGGGCATCCTCCCCTCCCGAGGGTCCCTGGTGGCAGTGGGGAGCGAAGCCCCTCTGTGTGACCAAAGCCCCTCTGTGTGATGGAGACTGGGAACCGAGCCCAGGTGAGAGCCGACTCACCTTTGCCAGCGCCCACCCCTCCACACTGACTGCAGAGGGAGACTCCACTCCTGCCTACGCTATTCTTAATTTAAGCAGGCAGATTTGGGAGGCTGAATGAGATGTAATCTCAGCCAAAGGAGTCTAAAGTGGATAAAGGATCAAACCTATGCTTTATGATAGTGCTAAAACCATAGCTTTAGGACATCAAATACCATTTTCCCAAACCATACAGCTTGGGACAGGAATTAGCAGGGCTCATTTGGAGAGCTTTAAACTAGACTTGAAGGGGAAAGGGGTTGTAGCTGGGCTTGCATCAGTTGGGCATCACTCTAAGAGTCCATCCATGAAGGCTGGGATGCCTCCCATACCCCTGGGGTGAAATGGGTGTGCTCAGCTCACTCTCTGAAATGCCTGCACACCAATGCGTGCAGCATGGGGAATAAGCAGGAGGAGTTAGAAACCTGTGTTAGGGCAGGTGATTATGACCTGGTGGCAATTATGGAGACATGGTGGGACAGCACACATGACTGGAATGTGGTCATGGATGGCTGTGCCCTTTTCAGGAAAGACAGGCCAGCCAGGCATGGTGGTGGAGATGGTCTTTATGTGAGAGAGCAACTACAACGTATTGAGTATTATCCCCTCAGTTCCAGAAGGACAGGGAACTGCTGGAGAGAGTCCAGCGCAGGGCAACAAAGATGCTGAAGGGAGTGGAGCATCTCCCGTGTGAGGAAAGGCTGAGGGAGCTGGGGCTCTGGAGCTTGGAGAAGAGGAGACTGAGGGGTGACCTCATTAATGTTTACAGATATCTAAAGGGTGAGTGTCAGGAGGATGGAGCCAGGCTCTTTTCGGTGACAACCGATGATAGGACAAGGGGTAATGGGTTTAAACTGGAACACAAGAGGTTCCACTTAAATTTGAGAAGAAACTTCTTCCTGGTGAGGGTGGCAGAGCCTGGCCCAGGCTGCCCAGGGAGGTTGTGGAGTCTCCTTCTCTGCAGACATTCAAACCCGCCTGGACACCTTCCTGTGGAACCTCAGCTGGGTGTTCCTGCTCCGGCGGGGGGATTGCACTGGATGAGCTTTCCAGGTCCCTTCCCATCCCTGACATTTTGTGATTCTGTGGTTTTCATGAAGTCAAGGGCCACAGCATCACAGTAGCAATGGTTCCTGTGCTTTTCTCTCACCATATCCCCCCCTCCAAACACCTTAAGCTGTTAAGCAACCCAGCCCATGCAGACAGGAATTTGCAGTTTTACTCTGTACACATCAAACTGAAAAGCAAGGAAGGGAATGTTGTCTGGACACAAGCAGCCTATTGAGAGGATCAAAAAGGTAACACAAAGCACAAAAGATAGCTAAGAAACACAGATCATTTGCCATCCCACACAGCAAGGCTGTCTCAGGACCTGGGGACCCAGGCAGAGGATTTAGTGCCTAAGCCCAGAGACTCCTCTGGGTTGCAGGCATTAAGTCATGCTCGCATGCCTGAGACCGGATAAAGCTTCAGTCAAAACCAAAAACCTCTAAGGAGGCCTCAGCATATTGTTGTTTTGGGGATAGTCCTGTGCATTTCATCCACAAGAATTAGTGTTTTCTTTTCATTTCACAATAACCTAGGTATTTAAAATGTCTGCCAAAAAGTACTCAGAAACGCAGCATTTAATCTGAGGACTTTTCAAGAGGACCAGTTGTTTATTTCTAGCATCTAATGAACATTAATTTCCTGTTTTAGGAAACGTAATTTATGCCACTGGTGAAGCTGATATTTATCTTGATGCATATCCTCTTGGCTGGCTTAGCTTTTCATTTTCTCTGGTTCCTCCAGCCCATGTGCACTCTGCAACCTGTAGACTCAGCCTGTGCAACCAATAGCTCTTCAAACATCTTCACCAGTTTCCAATACGTTGTGGGAGGATCTGATAGCAGAGGACACAGGCCCCAATCCATCAGTAGTCACCTCTCATAATAAAAACAAAGCTAAAGAGAATATTTGTAACGCTGATCCGAGAGTAAGAATATATTTTCCTTTCTGCTTCAGAACGTAGACAAAACTACTGGAAGTTACACTAAAATCCAGCCCTTGCCAGGATAAACAAATATTTGCAGTGTTGTTTGCTACGTGCCTGTCATGAAATAAAGACACTGACATGCATTTTAATGCAGCTCTCCTACAAATTGTGAAAAAATAATTGTGCACTGTGTGTTCATTGCTAGGTTACTAGAAGAGAAGAGGATATTTTTGCAGACACGATGAACTAACAAGGTAAATAATTCAACTTAATCATTTTCAAATTTCACACTTAATTTTCAATAGCAGGTATTTTCAGAGCCCAGATCAATCACAGATCTGATGACTGGTTTTCGAGAGCAAGGCTGACAAGCTCCTGTGAGCCACATTTGGCCCATAGGATAGTTTTTATACGCAAACTTCCTCCCCCAGATAAAATGGCAGTTTTACCAGTAGGTTTGCCCAGTTGTTATTAACAGCACACGAATGTTCATTTCTTCGTAAACTCACTCACTCACTAGATGAGTGATGTCTTACCAAATATTGCAGCATTAACTAAAAGAGCTCCCTGTACACACCCGATCTGCCTGCACAGCACTCCCATCAGCAACATTCAGGGAGGAACAGCACTGATTAAAGCAGATCAGGGATTGTCCAACTAAACTGCGACATTATTACATGTTTGCTCAAGGAAAAACAATGGATCAGATAATGAAATCAGACCTGTGCAGCTCCACAAAGCAGGGCCTTTTGTGCTGCTTCGTGGCAGGATTTGCAGGGCATATATCTGCTCTGAAGGAAGGAGTAAAGGGCCTTCTAATATCACCCAGCTCAGCAGCAGGAAAACTCCTCCAAAGATACCTGAAGCTGAGATGAGAAGCAATTCTGCAAAATTTCCAGATGGCAAACAATACATCTGCTGAAAGAGACTGTTCTGTTTTGGTTTTAGTTCATGTCTTGGCTATCACAACTTTATTAGGTCAGGTTACACTCTCATTTAGGTGCCAACAAATCTGACCACATAAACGCTCCACTGATTAAGTAGTGGACTGAGGAAAAGGCAAGTTGGGTTCTCTGTCCAAGTCTCCACCCTGTTCCTTGCATGACCTTCTGGAAGTCGTTTCTCTATGTTATGATGCTGAATTTAGTTGATGAGGAACTCTGAAAATCAAATGACACAAACTGACACTGCTCTGCCAGTTTATTGTTGTGAGAGCAGTGGCAAAGCCAGAGCAACAGGAGAGCTTGAAGGGATGGTAACAGGCCTTGTTGAGACTAAAAGATCTCAATTTGAAATGCCCCAAGGACAGTGACAAGCCATGAAACGAAAACTGACAAGCAATGACTAACAAACTAGGAAGTATTTTTATGCAGGAACACCATGAAGCCAGAATACATTTTAACGTTTTTAGAAGATGCTGTGGTCACCCAAACTCTCATTCTTTTAATGCTTTTGGGACAAGTCCTTGAAGCAGTACTTAAGTACCAAATGTGAACTTTGCTGTCTTGGTAACATGTATGTCTATGTATCTTCCGCTTTCTCAGAGAGGATTCTGGCTGAAAATCCAATCAAATTCATTCAAGGGTAAGAAGACCAGTGTAAGACACTGAAGGAAAGGGAATTGTCCCTGCAGTTGATTTCACTGGATTCTTGTGCTCCAGTGTAGAACTGGAAGAAACTCCTTGTTATATACATAACTTTCTCATTCTTCTCTTCCCAAGTCTCATGTTGACAAGACTGGGTTGGGCCTTATGTGGACCCAAATATTAGAATGGACACAATCTGTCAGTCTGTACTTTTTTCCCCTAATAGCGACCTCTCTCACGCTTACTAACCAGTCTTCTAACCAGAATTCTGGAGATCTCATTCATCACGTAGATCTCATGTTGTTTATAATTTATCCTTCTTTTAGATTGCAAGAATGAGATTACTTTCTTCCATATGGGAAGATTTTTCTCCTACCATTTCCATTCATCTTCTTTTTTTCTGTTTTATCCAAAAAGGAAGGACCATTTCAAGGGGGAAAAAATGTAGAACTAACCCAAAATGGTTGATTATCTTTGCATCTCTAGCTCTGTTTCATTTCATAGCTCCCTCACTTCACAGCACTATAACCTTTTTGAATTGCCCCCTGTGATATCCACTCCTTCACTGTTGACCATTGCTCACTAATTCATTGCTTGTAGGATCAGCTGGGCACTTGCACAATCAAGTCTTTGTTGTGCCTTCAGACAGGCTGCAAGTCACAATATTGAAGCAGCACAAGGACTGTTTCCTCTGCTGGTATTCTTCCCTGGCATTTAGGAAGACAGCATCCTAAACACATGAAAAGCATATAAAGTAATTATGACAATGATTCATACAAAAGCTCTCATTTAACTGGCTACACAATATCTTTTCCCCTTCAATTGTCATAAGACAGTGGAATACTTGAAAGTCTGAAGAGTTTTTGCAAGTTTGTCAACTGAGAAAGAAGAATTTGCTGCTTTGAAAAATGTAGCGGAGGTCAGGCTTGTTTAATGAGTCAGTAGGTGACGGCTGGTGCTAAACAGCTAGTGGGGATCCTAGAAGAGCTGCTCTCTCCAACCAGTTAATTGGCCCAAACAGAAAGTAGTTTTCTAACTAATAAGCACTGACAGTAATGAAGAGCAACTGCAGGGGTGGCAGGAAGATAACAGAATGCACATACCAAGATTCTGCAATGGTATGAAATGTCAAAGTTCAAGTTTACATGCGTGATAACTACAATTGGCATATGGGTTGTTTGGTGCATAAATAATTTGAGAACCCAAGATGAGAATACTAACAAATATAACTTTGTATAGTTTAGAGGTTTTAAACCAAAATGAAACTTCACTTATGCATATACAGATACCCAGGTATTTAGATACCTGCAGGATCTGCCTCTAGGCCAATGCCATCAATGGAGCTGGACACCTACATATCCCTGAACTCTGGCTCAATAGGCAGAGTATTGGACACAGCACAAGAAGCAATGTTAGCAAAATGCTATTTTTAGTTGATTTCACTTGAAGTAAAAATGAGGATCTTGGCTTCCCAGATGGTGAAATTAAATCTCTCCCTCAGTAGAAAAAAAAAAAAAAAAAAAAAAGAAGTACCTTATTTGGGAAGGGAAAGTTTAGATAGAAGTTAAGTAGCTGTGTTGATCATGGAAAGAATAAGAGTATTCAGCAGAAGCAGATGAGTAAGGATTTTGTCACAGAGAGGGAGAAGCAGAGTCTTTTGTGTATGATGGTTTATTGCAGGCTCTAATGGCATCACAATGATGTTACCAGGGAGCCTCTACACAATGAAATAATTTACTGTCATCTCTTATATCCTGCTAGCACAACAATGGAGTCTCCATAGACCTACTGCTAAAACAGTTTTGATAGCCAAATTCTATCTGTACTATGTCCCAAAAGATGCCATACCTTACCAAAAAAATACTTGACACTATTGTCAGTTTATTCTCAAAATTGTTGTGAATTGATAATGTCCTTTGAAAGGATTATAGTACAGACAGATTTTCTGAGGTCTAAAGAGGTCCAGACCTCCCTTTCCCTCTCACGCACCCCGGTGTCAGCAGCCCCCGCAGTCCCCAATGCTGCATGGGGCTGAGGCTTCTCCTCAGTTCCCTCAAACCCGGGGAAGATCTGGGGTGCTGTGCAAGTCCAAGAGCCTGGAGGTGCCATCACCTCCTCCTCCCCACCACAGCCTGGTGGCCCAACATGAGCATGTTCCTATTGTGAGTCTGGACTTGATGATCTCACATCCATCCCTCAGCCCGGGGACCACACACATGATGGGAAGAGGTAGGACCAAGCCATCCCAGATGCCACTTGCACGATGGGATGAGGTAGGACCAAGCCGTCCCAGATACCACTCGCACAGCTTGTTGGCTTCTTTCCTCATGGAGCCGGAGGTCCCCAGGTTAGCAGCACATTTGTCAGGCTGTTCAAAGGCCTCCCCAGCCTCGAGGCCAGTTACATTCAGAGAAGAAAGTACATTAAAATGGAGTAACAGCTTTTCATTGAAAGAGAACAGTTTCCTGTCTCTGTTCTGCTCACATCTGGCCATTTTCTGACAAGAATTACATCTTTACTACTCTTTTACAACACACAGCCAATACAGCTGTAAGGGAGTAAGCTGCTCACTATACTAGCCTTTGTATTATCAGCAGTATTATTAGTCTTAATGAAGCTGTAAAATCTGTTTTACTGAAGATGCACAAGCCTGAAAGAACTTTAAATTTCAAAACCCAGGGTGAGTCTGAGGAATTGGCATTTACAGGAAAATGGAACAACAGTGTTTGCTTGGAAATTAAAATTAGTCACAATAAACTGTACTTTAAGACCCACTTTTCAGAGTAGATTAGTATTTTAAGAATGATATGAAAAGATATAATAAGCTGTATTTTATAGGGTAGTATAAAGATTTAAAGAACTATTGAATTCCATTTTCAATGAAGATATATTAAGTAAATGTTGCTGTATTCTCTAGAGCTATACAATTCTTGTAATACTTTCTTCAGAGGCCTTTGGCTAATTCATAATTCAAAATATTACTCATTTCCTTTCCTGTCTGTATGTCATATAAAGATGTGCATCCAATACATTGTCTTGTGGATCTCTGTATATTATACACATCCCAGTTCCTGTTATGTATATATTCCTTTGTAGGGATATGATTTATTTCTTTAAGCACTTTCCCATCTTAAAATGTCAGATGCTTCCTGTACTTATATACAAAGAAGTTTAAGCTCCCAAAGGTACTGAAGTTCAACAAAATTCTGACTGTGGACAGTATGAATTTCCCAGTGAAACTTTGGGAAATATTGAATTCCACCTACTTTGCTCAGCCCTCTAGCATAACTTTATTTCATAAGTGTTTAACACCTCAGCCATCAAGAAGATCAAAGAGAGGTATGGTTTTGAAAAACAAAAAACCCAAACTGAACTTTCTAAAGGTTTATTCTTCCTCAAGTAGAAGCTTTGATTCCCAAGGGTTATCACTTGTGGCACACAGGAACTTGTCAAGATTAGGAAAACGGGATTTCAAGGCTGACTTTTATCTATTTCCATTATCTGAGTCTTGCTATCTTTTGTAAATAAGATTTTTTTTCCTTCCAAATAACTTACTTATAAAGCTTTTTGGGTAAGTAAGGAAAATGTCATTATTACTTTACTGAGTTTCAGATTGGTTACTTAATAACAAAACTCAGCTGTATTAACTGAGGTAACTAGACTATAATCAGTTGCCTGTCACCGCATTCTCCAGATTTCACCAGCTAAAAAGTAAAGATGTTTTTTCTATTGTATTTTAAAAATATAGCATTCTACAGAAACATTCCTTTAAGATTGCCAAATAAAAGTCTCACTTTGCATAAGATTGCTCAATTATTGAAGCCCTAGGCAAAGAAAAATCTGCACCGATCTTTTTCAGTTCTGTGGAAGAACTGTGCCTCTCCCTCCCTGCTACCTTATCTCCTGCAAACTTAATGCCACAAAACCACACTAAATATAAAGGTATACTCAACAGCCTGAACTAGAGCAGCTAAGAGAATGGCCAAGGCAGAACAGGGAACCTGCACAAAATTGCAATGCAGCCCAGCCAACCGATGAGAGGGCGTGAAACAAGAGCGCACAGGGAGCGGGATGACGGGTGGTGGTCAAGGGGAGTGTTCTGTTTGGAGGTGTGGACTGGTACCGAAATGAATGGGATCTTTCTAGTTCACCCACAAAGGTACCCAAGTCCAGCGCTCCTGTTAACAGAATATTTGTGACATTTGCCAACTCATAAAAACAGCCGCGGGCTTCTTCAGATTGACTCATCTGAAAAAAAGAAACAAGCAACAGCAACATCCTTTATAACGGCAGCTTGTTTTTCAAAGAGAGAAATGTATCACACAACAGCTCTTCTCTAAAGAGCAATAGCATTTGTCAGTGAGGGTATTCAAACTCAATATGCCTAAATTATAAGAGGTTTTATTCAGAGCCATCAGCCCTGCAATTTCAGCTGAGCATTTGAAGTCTTGAGTACACAGGGAAATTGGCCCAAATAACTCTTAGGTACTAGTCCCCACTAGTAATAAAGGCTCGAAGGCCAAAGGAAGGCATTAGCAACTCCCTTAACAGGGTGTACACATGTAACTAATTGGAAACCAGTAAACAATTCTCGTATTGAAGCACAAAGCAGATAATCTCACTCACACTACTTCAGTCATTTTCTTCTCATGTGGCTGACTGGAATAAAACTGTTAAAATACTGTTTCCCTCATGCAGAAAAAGGGCTAGGGGATATAATAGATCCCAAGCTGATTAGGAGTCAACAGTGTCAAGCCATTGTGAAAAAGGCAAACACTGCACTAAGCTGTGCAAACAGGAGCATGGCTTGGAAGATGTGGGATGTAATCCTGGTCTGCCCAGCACTGGTACAGCCCCCGCGGGGACACGGGCTCTGCCGCTGGGTCTCATTCCCCAGCAGAGATGCAAAGTGCCCAGAGAAAGTCCAGAAGAAAGCGATGAGAATAAACAGAGGTCTAAAGCATGACCAGCGAAGAAGGACTGAATGAATCAGATGTGCATAACCTAAACAAGAGAGCAGGATGGGGGTAAAGGTAACAATAATCTGCAAATACATAAATGGTGGCTGTGGAGAGGAAGGGAACGGCATGTTTTCTGTGTGTGAGATGGATAAGGACTAACGGATTAGGGATGGAGTTTGCAAGCCCTACCAGGCAAAGAAAGGGTTAAGACAGGCATTAGCAAGAAAGCAGCTGAGAAGGCACACAGCTGCAGGGGATAAAACACTGGGGAGAGGGCTATCAGAGGACCCCTAAGGAGGGGGTTGAGGGAGCCTCTCAGGGCAGAGACACAGGCTTAAGGGATGTTAGGCTGTGTCTTTTGTAAGAGTCTAGTCTTATCTTTGGCAGGTTACTGGCCTCTGTGTTTGTATTGACTCAGTGTGTTTGATTATGAAACGGCTATCTTCTTTTAGGCCTGTAAAAATGCAGGATAGGGTCCTAAGGTTTGAATTTTTTTTTTTTTTTTTTAAAACAGCCCAGCAGAGCTTTTCACATCTGGCCTAAAATGTGGTCGAAGTGCTGAATCAACTGAGGTAGGAGGAAAGTAGGATAATTTTTATCTAAAAGAAAGTATTAAAACTCCCTCTGCAAACAGAGGACTCAAACTGAGGAACTGTATCTTGGGAGCTGGAGACTTCAGTCTGTGCAGGGAGACAGCAAGAAGCTTCTGTATAAAACAGAAAAGTTAGGGAGTAGGCTCAGGCTCAATAGCTCTGAAACTGGGGAGATGATAAATGTCTGGATCTTTTTGCTAGGGGGGAAAAGATCTCAGCCTGCCAAATTTGATGGAGCTTTGAAATCACAGCAAGAGCTAGGTGAGATATTAAGAAATTATTTCTCAGGGTAAAGATGGTGAGGACTGCGATATATTGTCTGAGGATTTTATGAAGCCTCCGTTGTTGGAGGAAGGCCTTTGAGGACCGGCTAGTAGGTATTTGTCAGGAACAACAAAGTTGATCCAGTCTCATGACAGCTGCCCTGTAGTGCTATAATATGAAATATTGCATCTCTCTTTTCTTGCCACTCTCCTGTGATGCTTTATGAAAATAACGGAGCATTTCTGGAAGCTCAAAGCATTCTTTGGATAGAAGTGGTTTCAAAACCAGCTGTAAGCTGAATATTTTACCGACTCTGTTGAATGATCCTTTCAACATGGTGTGCTCTGGAAATACTTCAGTACTGAATCGTGTAAATTCAGTGATAAATATGTTAGAGGAAAACTCTATACTCTTTCTGTCTTTCCCATAAAGATACAACTAAATTAAATTGCCTGCATGTTCCACAACCTTTGTAAGGATTCTCTCTTACCCCTTCAGTTACAGTTTAACCTTTTCAAAAGAAACTAAACCTAAGACTACTTGGCCTAAATAGCCCTAGTGGTATCCTACACAATAAGTACTCTTTAAAAAAATATATTTATTTTTTATTTGTTTTTAAACTCCCAGTGAAATTGGTTGAGATCTCAGAAGTCAGCTGGTCTAAGCTGTCCATACTATAACTAGCCTGTGTCATTTTTGGAGTGCCAGAATTAAGTGTAAAGAAAGCAAAACAACTTTCTAGCTAATCTTTCCAATGTGACGAGGAAAATTTCTATTTGATAGCTGAAGCCTCCGGAATGTGCAAGTTTTAGGTTCACAGTAATGATCCTCAAGAGATTGTTTTATCAGAAATAAAAGCTAAAAACTAGTATGATGAGAAATGTCTTTGATTCTGTAACGCTTTTAACTGTAAGAACTGCTTTGTGTGCTGTTCTCTACCACTCTCTTTGAAGCACAGCAACTGGAAGTAGGACCAAACCATTTTTGCTTGCTTCTAATGAGTTTGTCATGACAGCATCAGGAGATCTTCCATTGTGACCCACATGAAAGAAGAATCTGCTCTGAAACAACAGACTGTATTTTGAAAACTCTTTAGTTGCCCAAGAACACAGAAATGCCTGCTAGATTTTCAAAAGCCGGTAGGTAACAACTCCCTCAATGGAAGCTGGACGCCTGGTTTGCACTGAAAATCCCACTGAATAGTATTCGCGTGCTTGTGGCCTTTAAAAGTCTGTCCAAAATCCCCCCAAATGAAAATCACATTTTAAGTAGATGTTTGTATTTAATTACCCTCTGTGGTCAGCTACAGAACATAACTTAGAAAACATTTCTGGTGGTTTTGGTTGGTTCTCTGTTTTCCTCGGGGAAGGAAGCCTGGGCTTTGCTCTGCATTTTGCAGACTGCTTCGCATAATGAGGCACTGGTCCCTGACTGGGACTTTTGTTTGGTTCAGCTCGAGTAAAGCAATACTCTGCTACACTTTCTTAGATAAAGCAAGGCATGCAGGCACTGTAAAAGTGCTAGCAGCCTTTGTCGCCAGGAAAAGAAATGATCATATTTAGCAGTGCTGTTCACGGGGAGATTAAACCCAGGCTGGACGGAGAGAAGCGGTGTAGATAATTTGAAATAGATTCTGCGGGTGAATTACAGCTTGGCCATCTTCCTCACCTCCTCGGTCCTCAGATTTGTGCGCCAACAAACATTTTAAGATAACTCTGCTCTGTTTGCTCCTCGAGTTGTCTAGCTGTTTAACAGGCTCTCCAGATAAACAAGGGATAATCTCAGGATTCTGCTGAACAAAGATTACTTTGTGCAAATTTTAAAAAATTCTGAATAAGTTGTTGTATAGGACCTGGCCTGGCAATCCCTTTTAGTTGTGAATATGTTCAAGGGAGTAAGTGGTTGCACAATCATAGTTTCAGTAGGTAAATTATCAATAATTATATCATTACCACCACCAAGTATTTTCCTTTTTTTAAAGTTTATTAAAAAATGAAAAAGGCAATGCTAGCACTGAGCAGAACAGTCTTAACCAAGAAAAGTACTGATTGGAGAGGTACAAGTAAAAAACGTAATTAGAGAACAGGTGGGAAACTGGAGGCCCCATTTATTGAGAAAATCAACGTCTGCACAGACAGGACCGGCACACCTCGAGCCAGGCTGGCGGAGCGCCGGGGTTGACCCGCAGCGCAGAGAAAACGTTTTAAAACTTTAAAACGCCACCCAGCAGCCCCGGCTCCCCCTTGAGCCAGCGATGGACGCGGTTCTCCCCAGGTCTCCTCGTCCCGCAGGCCAGGCCAGGCCGCCTTCCCGCTCCTCGCTGCCGACCTAGAGCGTCGCTCAGCGGCGCTTCCGGCCGCTCCAGCCGCCTCCTCGATCGTTGTTCCTCCCGCTGGGGTTTCCCGCCGCGCCGCTTGGTGCGCGAGCGGCCTGAGAGGACGAGGCGAGAGCGGGGGAGCGGGCAGCACCCCGCTGTACATGAGAGGCACCCGCCCTGGGCGCTCCAGCTCCTGCAGGGACACCCCGGCGGTGAGGGAGCCATCCCCGCCCTGGGGGGCGGAGGCGGCCATGGCGGAGGCGGGGAGAGCCGGCGGGAGCTCCGCCGCAACGCGCCGCCCTGTGCCCCGCCGGGCGGCGGGGCGAGGCTGCGCCGTCCAGGTGGTACGTGTCAGGCTGAGGCCCGGGCGGGGAGCGGGGCGGCCGGAGCTGGGCACAGAACAAAGCGGAAAGCGGCTGTGGCGGCCGCGCCGGGTTCTCCCGGGAGCCCCGGGGGAGGTTTTGCTGCGGCCGCTCGGCTGAGGGGGCAGCGGGTGTCCCGGGAGCCGCTCTGGCCTCGGCGTTGTGCTGCTTGGCCCCACAGAGTGGCATGAGGGGCGTTTGGTTATGTGGAGTATGAAAAGATAGTTTTAAAAAATTCTTACAGTACTTGATTCTTTAGTTACTCCCTGTAACATTTTTTTTTTTCCCTTTAAATTAGTTTTTCTTTTACAAATTCATACACATAAACCTGATGAGGTTTGGCAATAATTAAGGTGCAGCGAGGCAAACATCTGAAAAGGAAAAATCCGATCAATGGGCAAGTGAGAATTACAAACACCTTATCGGAGTCTCAGATCCTAAAGGCAGGTCAAAGTTTGCGGCCTGAAAGTCTTCCTGTGTTTATTTAAAGTATCTCGTGTATAAGATTTGACAGAACTAGTATGTTTCTGCCAACAGCTATGACTTTCTGAATGGTTTGGAGTAGTGACTCATATGAAAACTTCATTTGAAAATAACAGTTTCTGACTTCTATGAAGTCTTCAGGATGTTCAAATGATTTTTGAATTAATTTTCCATATTCAGATGTGGAGGCAGGTAGGAGCCAGCTTGAAGCAAAACCTGAGGAAGTTGAAATTTACAATTTCTTTTTGAGTTGTTTATTGTACATGTTCTCAGTAGAGGAGGATGGTGGTAATGCCAGAAGTAAGAGATTTTTTTTGATACAAAACATGCAGTTGCACCGTTTCTGCCATTTTTTTAACCTTACATTTCTCCCCTTCAGTCTTATGATTGATGTGTTGTTTTTCAGCGGTCTAGCTGAGGGAAGAAGGGAGGTTTTTTGATCAAGTAACACATTTGTAGAAGACGGGATTGAACTACCTGTTAACCATTTTGCGGACTGTCATTTTTGTCATACATCAAAATTCATTTTGCAGTGAGTCCAAGAATCATTATATTCAGCTTAATGATGGCAAAACTGCATTACTAAAAATACCTAAAACCTGCTTCAGGTCTTATTTTAGAATGTGTGAAGTTCAGGGAAAGCCACATAGTGTCACAGTGTTCGGATCTGATTCATAGTTCTGTGTTTTAACTGTTGTACTTGGCTCATAGGCCATGAAAGTGTTGGATTTTGCTATAAATCAGCCTCAGCTAATGAAATGATAATTCTAACTCAGTCGTCTCTTAGTTGATCTTGTAATGACAAAAATACATTAGTTGTTTCCAGTTTATGTCCCTAAGTTGGCTCAGAATTACTTTTAAAGAGCATTATGCGTATTTCTGTAGTTCACTATTATGGTAACAGCTTCAAATATGTGAAAAGCTGCTTCAAAAAGAACTGGAGTGATAATCTGTGCTGGGATCAGGAAGTAGTAGTTGGTGTAAACTGCAGCAAAAGGACTTCAGATATTGTAGGACTGCTCCAGGTCTCGCTTACACCTGCTAAAATAGAGAGTGCCTTAGCAGGGTTGGTGTTTCTGTCCCTGAGGATCATGGTTTGTCAGCAAGGATACAGCTGTACTTGATCTTGTTTGGGGACAGAATAAAACAACAGGGTCTCTTGAGGTTACTACCAGCTAGATTTTTTACTATGAATCTACGCCCGTAAGTGAAATAGTGCCCTGGTTCATGTTTTTTCCTCCTTAAATGAACCGAGGTAACTGAAGTATTGAATAATTCTTGAGTAATTCAATTTCAGTAGTCTTTTAGTATTTTGTTTCTTAAGATTCTCACATGTTCACAATAGGAACTACTCTTCTGTTTCTTCAAACTATGCATTTATGGTTATACCACACGATAAGGAGTTTAAGTTCTGCTTCTAGGAACCTGTTAAAATATCCCATGAGACTTTTACAAGTTACTGAGGCTCTTTGCCTTAAGTTCCCCATCTATAAACGATCTTAACAGGTACGAGTTTGGACTCTCCTTTTACGAACACAGCCAGTGTGTTACTGTGCTCATTTCTTAGGCCTTGTACTCTGTGAATGGAATGTATTCGTTTTTCAGATACTGAAAGAATTTGGAGAGGTTGTTGGCTTTTGGGGGTAACTAGAACAGTGGTGAGGAATTGAACAGAGAAATCCCCCATCTCTGGTTTCTAAACAATTTAAAAATATTTCAGATAAGTTTTCATGCTTTACGTGTATGTGGCTGAAACAACAGAAGCTGTAATAGGAAAGTCTGCTGTTGAAATGGTGAACTATAGCACTATGTCATATGTAATCTTGTAATGTGCTTAATAGTAGTTTTAGATAGAATGATTTTTAAAAACTTGGCTAGAGGTCAAGAGTACAGGCTGCATATATGAGCATCTCCAATTAGGTAGTAAGCTTAAAGCTGATGAGCAAGATATATTAATGGAAGACCAAAGTAAAGAGTGTCATAAGAAATGCAGGAATACTAGAAACAGGTATGGTGTTATAGATGTTTTGTTAGCATTTTTGGTTGAGTACTCTCTTTTGTTTGTGAGATCTACTGAAGGCCATATTATAGAACTCAAAAAATGAAAAAAAAGTTTGATCGAGAAGAAAACAAATAATATGTTTATAATGAAAATAAAGGAACTTTACCTACTTTTAAGGTGCATTATTTGTGAAAGTAGGTTTAAGAAGAATCTAGCACGTTTTGTTTTTAAGGAATGTTCTTATGCTGCAAGTAAACAAGTAGTGTTTACTGACATACATTTGGATTTTTTTTTTTTGTAGTCTGTCATTGTGCCTGTTCACAATAGCGAATGTTGGTTAGATCAGTGCTTGAAGTCGGTTTGGGATCAAGATTTTAAAGAAACCATGGAGCTGTCAGTTTTTAATGATGCCAGTAAGGTATGTTTCAGACCTTGTTTAAAATACTGTCCAAGTAAATACTATCTCTGATAGGAATTCACAGAATTGACTGGGTTGGAAAAGACCTCAGAGATCAGCAAGTCCAACCCTTGGCCCCAACACTGACCCCTGGGGCACACCACTAGTGACCGGCCGCCAGCTGGATGCAGCCCCATTCACCAGCTCTCTCTGGGCCCAGCCCTCCAGCCAGTTCTTAACCCAGCAGAGAGTACACTTGTCCAAGCCATGGGCTACCAGCTTTTGCAGGAGTATATGATGGGAGACAGTGTCAAAGGCTTTGCTGAAGTTTAGATAGACCACATCTACAGCTTTCCCCTCATCCAACAGGTGGGTCACCTGATCATAAAAGGAGATCAGGTTGGTCAGACAGGACCTGCCCCTCCTAAACCCACGCTGGCTGGGTCTGATCCCTTGTCCATCATGAAGGTGCTGTGTGATTGCGTTCAGGATGATCTGCTCCATAACCCTGCCAGGCACCGAGATCAAGCTGACAGGCGTGTAGTTGCCAGGGTCAGCTTTGCAGCCCTTTTTGTGGATTGGGGTAACATTCACCAATTTCCGATGATATGGGACCTCCCCAGTGAGCCAGGACTGTTGGAAGATGACGGAGAGTGGCTTGGCGAGCTCTTCTGCTAGCTCCCTCATCACCCTAGGATGGATCCCGTCTGGTCCCATAGACTTGTGAGGATCCAGATGGCTCAGTAAGTCATCAGCTATTTCCTCCTGGAATACAAGGGGGCTATTCGGCTTCCTATCTTTGTCAACCACCTCCAGAGGCCAGTTGTCCTGAGGGCCACCTGTCTTACTGGTAAAAACTGAGGCAAAGTAGGTATTAAGTACCTCAGCTTTCTCCTCATTTTTTTTTAACTATATTTCCCTCAAAGTCCAACAGAGAATGGAGGTTTTCCTTGCCCCTCCTTTTGTTATTAATGTATTTAAAGAAGGACTTTTTATTATCCCTAACAGAATTGGCCAAATTAACTTCAAATTGCACTTTTGTTTCCCTGTTTTTTTTTCTGCATGATCCTGCTCCTTTCATAAATTCTTCATAAGTAACCAGCCCTTTTGTCTTGTTTGGGACTGTGTTTAATTTGCTATGCAAGTTAAAAGAGCTATATCTCTGTCATCATTTTTCTAGGATGGTTCAGCTGAAATAATTGAAAAATGGAAGATCAAGTTGGAAGATGCTGGTGTTCCAGTAATCGTTGGTAGTAATGATTCATCTCAACCTCGAGGTGGTATGTAGCTTAACAGTGATTTTTTTTTTTTGAGAGTTAAGTTGTTATCGCAAGTATCCTCTGTTTACAGTTTGAAAATTGTCTTTGTAGCCACTTGCATTGCAATTGAAAAAAACCAAAACAACCCACATTGTTTTCCAGAGCTCTCAGTTCAAAAAGTCATCCCAATTTAGAATTTGGCCCCATTGGTTTTGGCTCTGTAGAATTTGTTTATATGTCCAGGAAAGAAGAACTTGGCTTAACACTTGTCCTCTACTCTGCAAAAGAATTTTGTTTAATTATAGTATACATAATGTTGTTAATGCTTACAGTTTTACTGTGGCTTTCTGATATCCGATTTGTCTTCAGGGGCTGGGTTTTAGGAAAAAAGAAATAGAACATTTCTTACATAGGGATTTAAAAATACATGCATATCTTTCAGTATTATAGAATAGGTCCTGAAGTAGAACAAAATACTGGTTTGATATCCCTTTGATGATCAGATGAAAACACAGGTGTCATGGAGGTACCCCAAGGTCGATTTAAGGGACAACAGGGTCCAAAACAACGTTTATTAAACCGGTGAGAAATAGGGTTTTCGCACTCCAAAAGTGACTTGAATACAGGTTCGGATATCAGTTGAGGTAATTATTAAGGGGCAGCAACTAATAAAACAGGAGATCCATAGTGTGCATGCACGTGGCTTCACCAAAAATGATGCCAGGGTTGTTAATTATGGTACTTAGGAAAGTTGATTAGTACTGTTTGTTAATACCATATTATTATATATTTTCCATTTTTATAAAATATTTTCTATGTATAAAGCCTCATTCCTAATTAATTATGTGTGTAAACTAGTTTTTAGTTTGCAAGAACACACAGGTGCAATATCTTGGCAACCATTTCTGTTAAAATTTCGAAGTCAGTTCACCTGTGCACTTTAGGAAGCTGAAACTAAAGCTAAATTCAATTGTGAACTACAAGGAATATTTTGTGCCATTGGAGTTATGTCATATTAATTTCTGTTTTAACATGGCATTTGTCAGTGTTGGGATAGCTGAAATCTGAACAAATCTTTAAGAAATTGGGGGTGGGGGATGCAGCTGTGGGCATTGTTTTGAACAGTATGAAATGACCAGTTCTTTAAAAAACAAAACAAACAAAAAACCTCAAGCTTATTCATGTGGAAGTCACTCTCAGGTCACCATTAAAATGAGGACATCTTTATTGTTGTTACATTTTAGGAGCAGGTTACTTGAAATCCATAGTATTTGTTTGCTTTCAGTGATTTACTTTTATTATGTTAAGGACTAGTTACAACTGTAAGGAGTCCTTCCTTTAAAAGAAGATGCTTTAGTACAGAAACAATGTACTAGTCAGGCTTCACATCTTCAACTATTTACACAAGATTAGGATTTATTTCTAATTCTTTTCTAACGTGTAAAAGAAAAGGGGGGAACCTAGAAAAAAAGAAAGGGTCACTTGCCTAAAAAAAGGAAACCTTTTTCTTTCCAAGAGTAAGGAATGTTAATATCTCACTGAGGCTTAAGTTTTTACGGTTGTAACCATGGTAACAGGCTCTTTTCACCAAGTAAGCAGGCTGTACAAAACTCAGAGACCTGGCACAGACATTCGATTTTGTTCAGTAGAGTAATATTAAAGAAAATTTTTTACTCATGCCAAACATGGGGTTTGTTGTGGTGAAACAATTTTTGATATCTAGTTTCTTCTATGGGGAGTTACATCTCTCTTATTAATAATTTTTAAAATATGTGTATTTTCTTTTGTCCTCTTTAAAAAAATAGCTGGTATATGAATAGCTTCAAGATAGTTTCTGTCTTAATCTTAGAAAGAGATATTTTCCAACTTTTTCTCATAATACTAAATATGTCATGATTGTATTTGAAGTGTTTTATTTGAAAATTATATCTAAAATATTTCAGAAAGTTCATAGAGTATTATAATCGTTATCTTGTAGTTGCCTCTGAGGCTTCTTCACTTTTTTCCTACATTATTGATTCCTCGTATTTCATTATTTTCTGTGAAGGCTGTTGAAATATTGGGGTATAGTAATGACAGCACTGATGTGTCAGTACAGGCTGCTTTACAGCTGGTGAATGATGCATGAGAGTACTGATTTGATTGAAGTTTGGCAAATTTATTTCTATCCTGTTGTTTTACCTCTTGCTTTAGTAGGGACCTCCACAGAATCTGGGTTTTACTTGTTTGGCGTGTCCAGACCTGCTCACTTGCATCAGTTGTTTCACACTAAAACTGCCCATGCCAGGATTCAGCTCTGCTCTTGTGGTAGCTACTGACTTTGCCAGCTGCTTTTTTACAGCCAATAGGAAGGAGAATGAGAATAACTGTATATGTGAAATTAGATATTCACATGTGTATAAAAAGTAATATGTATGTATTATGTAAGATAATAAGTCCAAGAAATCAGTGATGAAGAGAAGTCAAGGTAAGGATCAAGATACTCAGAATACATAAGAAAAGAATAACACAGTTATAAGGAAGAGCCTTTATTAGTAGTGTTCTGTTGGTAGTTGAGATAATGTTCCTTTGAGGCAGTAAGAAATGCAGTCATAAGTCCTTTTCTGTACTTGGACAACTCAGCAAAATAACCAAGGAGCATGTGCATTAAAACTAAGTTAACCTTTGAGCCCAGTTAAATTTATTTTCTGAGCAAACTTAAAACTGTGTCACATAGAAAGAGCAGAGAGTAACAGAAGTCTGCTTTTTTCAAATGCAAAATCAGGAACTTTAGGGATAATATTATTTTAGATTATCCTGTTCCTCAGGGCAGTCATTTGCTGGATTCCCTGACTTGGTTCCATAAATACTTTCAACAAAGCATAAATGTTACATATATGACCAAGTGAAATTTATATAGCATTTTTCAGAATAACACTGGATGCAGCATGGTCTTTCCTTAGAATGCTACCTGTGAGAATTCAAGGACCAGAATGATCTTAGGTAGACCTTGTCTATATACAAAAATTATGCCAGGTAAACACTCCTACCTCACAGATGTGTTTCAGTGGTAAGCTGAGTTCATCTTATTGCTGGTTGCTGCAGCCCCATCGTTACCCTTGACTGTGTATTCCTGCTCCCCTCCCTTTTTTCTGGCTCTGCCATTTGTTTGACCCTCCAGTGTTGTCATCTGCTTCAGAAATTAAGCTGACAAAAAAGTTTTCTTTTGATTCAGCTTCCTGAAATGGCTTGGTAAAAGATGCAACAAGTGTCAGGGACTCAGAAATTGAAAGACGCTAGATGCCAATGTTGTCATTTGGCTGAATATATCTTGTGGTGTGGTCTTCCATGGATGATACAACATGTTACAGTATAAATAACCCAGGTTTGTGCTCCTTGTACGTATATTCTTCGACTTTGGCTCCCCTCAGCATTACATGTACCATTATATAAATGGCCCATGAAATTCTTGTATTTGCATGCTTTATATTTAACAAGCATAATGGAAAATAACTTTTTCTTTGAGTCCTTCTGAGGACTTGGCCCCCTGATGGGAAAAGCAAGTTGCTTAGCAATGTCTTGTTCTTTGGTTGCCTTCTTGTGATGTGTTACTATTTGTTATGACTTAAGAGAAGAGTATGTATATACAACCAGGGGTTTTCAGCATCTGCTCATTGCAGGGGGGTTGGAGTAGCAGACCTTTAAAGGTCCCTTTCAACCCAAACCATGCTGTGATTCTAGAGTCTGAGGTGTCCTGAATGTGAGACATAGGTAGGTGGACTCTTCAAGATACATATTACGTATTATGTCTTTGTGAAGGGCTGATTGTAGTTGGTGGTAGAATTCTAACACAAACAACTGGTAACCACTCAGAGAAGAAGACTGAAATAGGCATACTGTTTAGATATTTACAAATTACCTGGCTTTAAATACGGAAAAATTGTGTACTTTACCTGATACTGATTTTCATATTTCATCTGTTCCTGACTGTAGTAGGATTTAAAAAATGCAAAGCTAAAAGCTACCACGTAATTTTATCTTTGTTTTCTCAACAGTTGGATTTGCTAAAAATCAAGCAGTAATTCAGAGCTCCGGAACCTACCTCTGCTTTCTGGACTCAGTAAGTTAATGCGTCTTGTCTTAGTTTTGTCATTTAAATGCTTTTGGTTTTAATGTAGTTGTTGGTTTGCCTTAAAGACAAGCTGTTCAAAGGTGTTTGAGCATTAAACATGCTGGTTACTATTTATAGCCATAAAGTTGTCTTCCAACCTGCAGAAAGCCTACAGCCTTTACACCATTCTTTGCTCCTGTCGGATTTCACAAGTTGTGAGCTTGGTTGGGCAGGGTTGGCATTTAGATGTTTTCAGGATTTTTGTTTCCCACAATCTTCAGAAAATTATATTGATGAGAAACTAAGAGCTAATCTACTGGCTTTTTGATGCAGAGCAGGAGATGTCTCACCTTCCATCTTGGATTTATTTTGTTTCTGTCCTTTGTTGGATGCTTTCTGTGAACCAGTTCAGCTCACTAACCCACAGATAACTATCTGACTTTATGCAGCTTAGTATGCAGTGAAGGGTTTCAACAAATACGCATAGCTGATCTGAGGAATGGTGCCATGTGGCTGGGATCAGACAAGAAGAGCGAGACCTTTAGGGCTCACTGATCTCAGGAAATTTCACCTGAAGATTGATTCTTTCCTCTGAATTGGAACTAAACTGTGGTTTAGTGTAGTACTAGGAGGAACTGGCTGCTGGAAGCTTAGATTTTTAGGTAGGATTCAACTTAACATGATTGTCTGTGCTTGTTAGAAAATGCCACGAGACCAGGGATGTAAACTCTACAGCCTTACAACCACACACGTTTTAATTTGGGTAATCTTTCAGTTCACAGACTCCATTTGTTGTATCAACCAGATAGAAGGATTTTTTAGTTTGCATGTCAAATTTTTGTGAATTAATCAGTGTAGTGTTGCAGGACACGGTTAAGTGCTGGTATATTTCTTTTGACCCAAGGCAATGCAGCAGAAATTTCTTTTCTTACCATTTAAGAAATTAAGTTCTGCAAGTGGCTTTCCTGGCCTTTATTCTTGCTTTCATTAAATTGACACTGTATTTAGGAGCACAGTGTACCTTTTTAAAGGAGTTTACTTGAATTTAGCCTAGTTTCCCTTTAGCAGTTAGTTGGTTTGGGGTTTTGTTTTACAGAGTGTGTTTAGTGTAAATCTTTGTGTATAGGTTTGAAATACACTAGCTGGTATATATCAATATTTCAGATGATGCCAGTTTTGTTGAGATGAATGAACTAGTATCTAATTCTTTTTGTTTTACATCAGGTAGATACAAATCCAAGTGACATTTAATTGGCCCCTCAGTTCCAGAAGGACAGGGAACTGCTGGAGAGAGTCCAGCACAGGGCAACAAAGATGTTGAAGGGAGTGGAGCATCTCCCGCGTGAGGAAAGGCCGAGGGAGCTGGAGCTCTGGAGCTGGAGAAGAGGAGACTGAGGGGTGACCTCATTAATGTTTACAGATACCTAAAGGGTGAGTGTCAGGAGGATGGAGCCAGGCTCTTCTCGGTGACAACCAGTGATAGGACAAGGGGTAATGGGTTCAAACTGGAACACAAGAGGTTCCACTTAAATTTGAGAAGAAACTTGTTCTCAGTGAGGGTGCCAAAGCCTGGCCCAGGCTGCCCAGGGAGGTTGTGGAGTCTCCTTCTCTGCAGACATTCAAACCCGCCTGGGCACCTTCCTGTGGAACCTCAGCTGGGTGTTCCTGCTCTGGCGGGGGGATTGCACTGGATGAGCTTTCCAGGTCCCTTCCAATCCCTGACATTCTGTGACTGTGAATGATTCCATGGATTTAACTCTCCCATGTTGTGAGTCAGTGAGGCTGTTTACATATCTAAAATGAAAAAAAAAAATAATTAGGTATTACTTATGATTTGCAAAGTTCAGGTGTTCCAGACTTGGACACATAGTACATTTTATGGGGCATTCTAGAGGGTGTGTAGAATGAGTCGCATACGTACTTATGTTGACTGAATTAGCTGAGTCCACATTGTGTGAATGAGAAATTAAGCTACTATTCTCTTCTCCCATGGAGCTTCATATCTTCTCTGTCAAATCTATATACAGTAACTTACTGAAGTAAATTTTGAATTAGTCTTTCTTTTCCATCCAGACAGATCCAGTTGTTTGTAAACCACCAGCAGTAAACTAGAAAATTATCTAAATGAAATTAATTAATATTTTTACTGAGATCTCTTCAGAATTCATAATATGTTATTTACCCTATAGTGTTTATACAGTATGAGTCTTCACGCTGCTGTGTTATTTCTATTTGCCAACTAGCCAACATCAGGGAAAAAAATTGCAACTATTAAGGAATGTAACAGGTGATGATTTTGGATTTCTGCCCCATTGTCATTAGTGGAAATTTATAGTTAATATAATTAAGATGTATTCAAAGTGTTTTGAGAATTTCATTTCTCACAGTGTGGATAAGCTTGGAAGAAGCTACCAAGATTTTCTGTTCTACACATTTCTGTTCCTGCTATTGAGCTAGGTGCTTCAAAATAGAAGGCATTCTGTGCTATCAGAAGCCTGATTTTGATACAAAAGAAGTATTAAATGACTGGCATTACTTAAATGTATTTTCTACTGTCTCTCCTTGTGACTCCCATTTTTTGCTGAAAACAGATCGGAGGAAATAAAACGAATGTGGAAACTGCTACAAGTCTAAAAATTGCTCAATTATTTGGGTGTAGTTAGTAAATGTTGTGTGATAATAGCTGAAACACAGATGTTACCAGCTGTTTAACAACCCCGCTTCTATGCGCCACCTACCTTCTTCATTTCAGTCACCAATCCAGTCTCAGGCTCTCTAGGAAGGAATGTTGATATCAGTCTTTTGGAATGTGCTGCAGTAATGCCAGGGAATTGACCTTCAGACGTGCAGCTGTAGTTTCAGGTTTGCTATAGGTGGATGTGGAGAGAAATGGGGCTGGGTCGCTAGTTTGTATACATTTCATATAGGTGGAGAAATACGTTGTGACTCCGTGTATATTCATTTCAGTCAGAGAAGTGAACGTACAAGCAGATTTGGGAGCATCTTTGGAAGTACTGGCTCCAGAGAGGCTGTTTTGCTTGCTATTCCAGCTGGACTCAAGCTGCTTGTGTTATGTCTCTCAACACAGATTTGTGAGGACAACAAATTTGGAAGAAATGTGGAAAAAAAGGTTACAGAGCTCAGAACTGTCAGAATTTGATCAGCCTGTTCTAGTATGAAGTGGCAGCTGTTTGACTAATAGCTATGATGGAGTTTTTTGCTCTGGTTGTTGACACAAATTTCACCTATATGCTATGTTTTTCCCACTGGGAAAACAAGTAGGAAAAATTGAAGACACTTAAATTGTTAATATTTAACATTTATAGTCTCAGGAAATCTTGGTCATAATGACAACAGAGTGAACTGATGATGCAAATACATTTCACTGATAGCTTTACTCTTCCAGTTGTCTGCAGTTATGACTTTATCTACCAGTTGCATTCTATTGTAACCTTAGTTTGTCAGTTCTCTGGGCTGGTTACCATCTTTTTAAGACTTTGAAAATGCCGTATTGTTCCTCAGTGAGTCAAACTTTCCTCCTGGTGTTGCTGCAGGTTGTATTTTGTGTGTAATAGCAGCAATGGAAAGAATGAAGGTGCTGTTATTGTGAGGATAGAGTGTATCATAGAGTGTATCATCTCTTTTTTGTTTGACCAGCCAAATACGAAGGAATTTGTAAAAGCATGTGATGCTGAGTCTGTAATGTGAGCCTACGAGAGCACTTCAATACTCAGCTGTAATTAGTGTGTTGTTTTGAGTGAACTTAGTTTTAAAAAGTAGATGTGTATTGTACATCGAGTTGTATGTTTTGTTTTACTTTGTGAAGTGCAGACCCTCCCACTTTTAAGGGAAAAATCATGAAGTTATCACTGGGGAGTTCAGTGTGGTTGAGCCAGCCTGGTTGAAGAGGCCAGTGAATGCTTGTCATTTGAATTTACCCAAATTGATTTAAAAAACACATACCGAAGCAACAGCAGTTTTGAGTAATATTCTTGAACTCAGCCTATTGATTTGGTTTTCCTTTTCTTTGACTAAACATATGAGTGAAGTAAAACAAAACAACTAGCTCAGTATAAATTGTGTGTGTTTTTATAAGGAATGGTGCGTCTGGTTGGAAGGAAAACAACGCAGCTGATAGTTGTGTAACTGGCTTTTGTGATTTGGCAGCATCTGTGAGTGGAGTGGCCGCTGACAGGAGCCAGCCAGCTCTGCTGCAGGGAGAGCTGTGCGGGGGACACAAGCAAGCAGAGTCGGTTGGGATGGAAAGGTGATGGAGATCACGGCCCCCCACTGGCAGAAACACATCTGGGCTTGTTTAGAAATCCCTGATGGCTTTTTGCATGAAATAAAGTCCTTTTCATTCTCCCATCTTTCAGCAAACTGTTTTCCTATTCAGAATGGACACTGGAAAACAGGACGCCTGTTTGTAATCAACAAAATTCCTACAACTTCTAGGTTATTTGGGGTGCCTAAAGTAGGATTCTATTTATGTTGCTTTATTTTTTGCTGTTTTCCTGCTTGCTTGTTTGAATTGTAGGTATGTACATATTTAGAGAACAGTAAACCCAGGTATTGCCTGGGATTTTTCTTAATTTTTCTACTAAGTTTGTTGAGTGGGGTCACATGAAAATAGATTTATTTAGAAATGATTTTTATTTAACTATCCTATTGCAACTATATGCTTAGTGAAGGCATGCATCTATTTTAAATATGTTCTTTTGTCCATTCTTTCAAGAAGGGAAATGTCTTTTCAGAATACTGATGATCTTGACGATAGCCTGAGACCCAAATCTGTGGACTTATTCGTTTTGCCCATAGCATCAAAATGACACTGTGTTTTGTTAGAGGGAACTAGACCTTGCTGTCAACTTGTCTACTTATAAAAACATAACATTGACTTGTTTGGTGAATAGGAGATTTGAATTTGGTTTGAATGCTTTCCATACTGGTTTAAGCCTTTTATATCAAGTAGATTGTTTTTCATCTTTGTGAATGTATGAGTTCTGTTAAATTTATCTCTGTTGTGCAGGATCATAAACACTGAACTCTTTTAGCACAAGAGCATATGTTGTAAATTGTAAGAGATAATAAGAACATTGTTCTAAGCATTGAAATTCCTTGGTTTTTGATGGATTTATTTTGCATCTCATTTTGGGGGGATTTAACAAGAACGCATCTAAGAATAGTAAGTAATTAATAAAGGAGTGACCAAATCTCAGTTAAAATATATCTCCTAATGTGTATATGAAAACCAGGTTTTAATTTACAACAATCAGCTCTGTATTTGGCATAAAGAAACAGGATTATGGTGGTTCTTATGGGAAATAGGTTAACTGTTTTATCGAATCAATTGCTTGATATAGTACCTGAATTCTGGTGCCTTATTGATGAAGTTGATTGGATGGTGAATAATATTATTGTAGTTTTGAAGCAACTGATATGCATAGATTGAGAAATCAGAAAGGTTTCTTTCACTCTATTGTTTTTGAAAATCAGTAATGTCTCTTATGCTTCTTACTAAGTAAATACTGAATACAAAATACAGAAAAATACTTTAGACAATGTATTCCTTCCATCTTTCATGAATTTGCATGTAATAAGGGCCAGTTTTATTATTCATTCATTTTATCTTTAACCTTGAATTGTATTAAATAGTTGGATCTACTTCTAAAACTTTTTTCATCCTTTTGTTGCAACTGGAACTTTTAATATGAAAGTTGTTGGAAATACAATATTTGTTTTTTCTTTTAGCTTTAGTAGAAATCTCCTTAGAATGATTTTAATGTGAGGAACAGTTGAAAGAATGGACATAGTACAGGAATTCAGGGCTCCTTTGAATTACGTTTGCCTGAGAAGCTGGGGTCATTTGGAAGTACTCTAAGGAGAAATAGGGTGTGCTAGCTTTAACCAGCATTTAAGAAAGACTGAATCTATCTTCTGAAAAGGAAGGAATATGGCACCACAATAGAAAAGAAAATAGGCAGAAACCTCAGCAGACTAATTGAAGAAAATTTGTGCTATGGTTGGGCATTCTAATAGACTGTAGTTTAGAAAGGATATAATTTTGAACAGGAAATAATGTAATTTTAAAAGGGATATCTCCTATTTGTTCAAGGAAGAATAGCAAGTTTGCTAACTTTTTACAAGGCAACCTGTCTTTTTGTATGTAAACAAAATAGACCTTTATGCTGCAGGTGGAAGAAGTATTAACATCAAATTTACATCTAGGTGGTATGTTTTAAAGCCAGTGTCAATGCTGATGCATTTAGTTTCTGTGTTCATGACATATGACATTGGTAGATCTAGAGACTGCAGGCTTTTCCTTATCAATGAAACAAGGTACAGCCAGACTACAAAGCACATTTCCTCATATTGCTAGAATGTCTCCAATCTCATGCTTTTAATCAGACTTAGTTCCTCACACACTCACTGCCAGTACTGCTGTTAGACTTGTAGGCAAGTTGCTGAATTTCTTTAGAAATGTAAAATGTATGGGTGCCTATATGATACACGTTGAGATCACAACACGGTTGTCATGTAGTAGTTTTGATCAGTTCCAGTTTGAACAGAAGTGAGTTTAATCCGCTAAAAGTGTAAAGTTTCTTAATATTGGTTCCATTTGTATTTCTGACTGCAAGCCAGTAAAATGATGTTAATTTAGCCGCATATTCTACTGTGTGTCTGAGTACTGTACTGTGACCCTTTTTATGTTCAGTAACAGTGTGCTATTTATTCCAGGATGATGTGATGATGCCACAGCGGGTTCGACTGCAGCACGAAGCTGCCATTCAACACCCAAACAGTGTGAGTACTTTTTTCTTGTGTGTATTTCTGTGTTTTTCTTTTAAAGAGTGCCGGATACATCTTTAAAAGGATATGAAAATTTCACAGTAGGGCTAGTGGAGGCAAAGCAATAACCACTGTATTCTTTTCCTTTATTTTTAATCCTTGCGCTGAATAGTAGCTTTGATTTAACTTCTTCCGTTTCTTTTCGATGTTCAGCAAACCAAATGTCATTATGACAGTGATACTCTTTTTCTAATAAGTATACAGATTTCACTAATTATGAAATCTAAAGGAGAATGCCTTTGTTATGTAGCCTTAGTAAGTAATGTGAAAAGCTGCAAAGAATTTGCTACAGCTATGGTTTATCTGATTTTAATATTTAAGAAGCTGTAAACTGTAAGGAACGTATGGGTTGTTGCCACTAATAAACTGGCCTGCAGTTAAATTGATGTTTCTGCCTGTATCTTCCTGCAAACAAAAACATTATTAGGATGTCATTCTTTATTCCTGTGAAATAAACTCTCAAAAATGTTCTATGAGATAGTTGTTTTATGTTCTATGTGATTTTGATTTTAAATTTATTTCTGTGATTAGGGCCAGTATCCTTTAGACAGAGTTTATGTATGTGTTCTGGCTTACCTGAAGATAATAAGTATAAATAATTTGTTATGGCGATTATTTGTCAATGTTATTGTCAGAGATAGTCCTTTATAAAATTGAAACATGAAATTGTATTCCTATCAGCAGTGTTCACCTAAAATAGTATTATTTTCACATCTCTGACATTTTCTCTTGAGAGATTTATTTCAAAGTGCAAGAGGTTTCTGGAAAGGAAAGGTCAATTGACTTGATCTGTCAGCAAGGTATTTCCTGCAGGTCTCAGCACAAAATAGACAGTTTCAAGATTATCACTCTCTGGGAATGAAACACCTTTTGAACTTTTCCTCCACATCACACTTGCTGCAAAGCGGAGATTATTGCGGTTGTTTCAGCTGAGGAATGTCTGCCAAGCAACCTGCTCTTTAGGGGTGGGATGTGTACCTGCTCATCACACCACCTGTATTAGGTCTCAAATGAAATCTGATAATCCTTACAATGTAATTTATCAAATTATAGTTTTAGTAGTATCTGAGTAGCACTTTAGTTCATATGATGAACATAATAAAATTACACATTGAAAGTTGTTTTTGTTCTGATATGAATCAGTTAGCGTAATTCTGCAGTAAAATGTCAAAAAACCGGAGAGGCAAGTTGATCCAGTAAGCTTGGTTTATGGAAACTACGGTTAAGAGCTATCATATTTCTTGCTTGTATGACTTACATTTTTTTATCTATATTTTAAAAAATCAGACTAATTTCAACTAAACAGCTTGTAGTCTATTTAGAAAACACTTCAACTGTTTTGTTTCTATTGTATTATACTTTAGTGCCTAACAACATTCAGTATGAACTATTACATGGCAATCAAAAAAGTAATAATGAGTGCCTGAGTAGACTGAAGAGGGTGTCTTCAGGATATATTCCAAGCAATGCAAACTTGTTCTTCCCATGGTCTAAACTAATCTAAACTTGTGGTCCGGTTTTAGTGTGGTACTACTAGGCTTTTTGTAAAGTTTGAGCTTTGCGCTTTACTGAATAAAACCAGCCAAAGTCCATCTGATTTAGTATGGGAATCAGGGTTCCACCTTTCAGTGATTTGACATATGAGTATCTAAAATCTTCAATTTAAGAAAGTGTAAAAATTCTCAGAAATGAATGATGAGAAAGGCCTGAGGTTTTAAACCTTAAGAAAAATGGTAAGTGTGTGTGCTACACATACGGCATAGACATAGAGCCTGCCTCATGCTATGACTTTCTCTCAACTTCCTAATGAATCAGAGGGTTTCTTTGCAGATTTTTTGGCGATGACCTTTTTTTTTCTTTAAACTTTTACTGGTTTTTATTTTCTATTATTTCTTGCCTCGTATTGTTGGCTCTTTAGGTGTAAGGATTTTCCTTCTTTGTTCTTGAACCCTGCTAAGGCAAAATGGAGGTGTGCTTGAATTGAATGGAACATGGTTTTCCATTTTACAGGGATAGAAAATGTTTGTAATGCCTATGTGAAGTATACCTTCTGGGTTAATATTGTATTTTACAGAACTCTCATTCAGAGGTGAGAAATGGGAACATCTATTCCTGATGAGGAAATAGATCAGTTTGGTCCAGAGCTCCCCAATAGTTCTGACACAACTTGGAGGAAAGTTGAGCTTGCAGCCACAAATCTGCTGACCAATGTAAGGAAGACTGCTTTTCTTGAAAGAATGATCTCTCTACTGTCCTCACAGTAATAATGCCATTCAGTTTTCTGGCTTTGCAAGACAATTGGGGATGTTTGAATGAAGTTCCCTTCTGTATTTGAAGCTCTGACTGTAGCTTCAGTCGGTGTGATCAGCCACAGTAGGTGGAGAAAAAAACCAAAAAAGCAGAAGCTTGAGCAATGCCTGTGAAGCAGTGAGCTTTTTCGGTTTGTTCCTGAAATTCTAATTTTTGGACTTGGACTTTCCACTGTTTTGCAACTTCTTCTGACCTGGATTTTTGACTTTATGTATTGTCAGTGTACTTTCAGAAATGTTTTTCCTAATTCTAGCTCTGCTGGTTGCTTCTGGGAGACAGAATTCCCAATGGGCTCTGATATTGGATGCTTCACGTAAGAAAAGTCTCCAACTTTCTCCACCAAGAGGAATCTCCCAGATCCTCACTGATCCCTGAGGTTCTTCCTCTTTCATGTTATTCTTAAATGCAGACCACTTTACCCTGACTAGAAGCCTGATTGCTAAAGAGTGGAATGAAAGATATCAGATGTCTTTGGAATGGTTCTCCAACCAGTTGTTCCTCAGGGAAACCGGTGTCCCTGTTCCTGAAAAAGCAAGAGGCTTGGCCCAGGTTCAGGTGCTGGAATATGACTGGGCTAACACTGCAGCAGCCCTCAGCTTTATTTCCTGTGTTGTAGACTACTTAATCATGCTTTAAAGAGCAAGAGCAAATTTATCTCTACTCTCTTAAGCTATTCTTATCTTGAAGACTTAAAAAAAGCCCAACTTGTAAGATGGAACTGTTCTGTCATCAGTAACATTTAGAGTAGAGGATTTTGAATCGCAAAAGACAAATTAGGAATACATTATGATTTTATTAAATGCAGCTCTCTAGAGCTGCTATCGTCTTGTCCTCTGGTGAATATTTTTCATTATATCCAAGTCCTGTTGACAGGCATCCTATAAATAGGACGCTATTAGGAGAAAGGAGTTTTTAAGACCTTGCATATTTATTCTACAAATTCTTAAGCTCTGCTAGCTCAGTATGAATACCTGATTTTAGCAGTTTGAAAACTTAGGGACATTGCACAGTCTGTTATAACAGGAAGCTGCATCCCGCAGTCTGAGGGGAATGAAAAAAGATTTCAAGGCCTTGGGACGGATGGTAAAAGAGTCTGGGGCTCAAGTGATTTTCTCTTCCCTCCTTCCAGTTTTGGGTGATGATATGGGAGGGAATAGAAAAATTCAGTCCCTAAACAACTGGCTACAGGACTGGTGCTACAGGCAGGGCTTTGGGTTCTTTGATAACAGCTGGTTTTACAAGACACCAGTCCAAACAGTGATATGTGGGAAAGGTTTATCTTGCAGGGGCAAAAGGGACAGGAATTAGCAGGGCTCATTTGGAGAACTTTAAACTGGACTCGAAGTGGGATGGGGCTGTAGCTGGGCTTGCATCAGTTGGGCATCACTCTAGAGCTGACGAAGGCTGGGAGGCCTCCCATACCCCTGGGGTGAAATGGGTGTGCTCAGCTCACTCTCTGAAATGCCTGCACACCCATGTGTGCAGCATGGGGAATAAGCAGGAGGAGTTAGAAACCTGTGTTAGGGCAGGTGATTATGACCTGGTGGCAACTACGGAGACATGGTGGGACAGCACACATGACTGGAATGTGGTCATGGATGGCTGTGTCCTTTTCAGGAAAGACAGGCCAGCCAGGCACGGTGGTGGAGATGGTCTTTATGTGAGAGAGCAACTACAATGTATTGAGTATTGTCCAGGCATGGATGAGGAGCGAGTTGAGAGTCTATGGGTGAAAGTTAAGGGGCAGGCTGGCAAGGGTGACACTATTGTGGGCATCTATTATAGGCCACCAGACCAGGGTGAGGAAGCTGATGAGGCCTTCTACACAGAGCTGAGAGCAGCCTCCCAATCACAGGCCCTGGTTGTGGTGGGGGATTTTAACTTCCCTGATGTTTGTTGGAAGGACCACTCGGCCGGCAGCCACAGTCCAGGAGGTTCCTCCAGTGCCTTGACAAGAACTTTGTGATGCAAAGGGTGGAGGAGCCGACTAGAAGAGGTGCACTGCTGGACCTCATCCTCACTAACAAGAAGGGTCTGGTTGAAGCGATAGAGAACTGCGTTGGTTTCAGCAACCATGAGATGGTCCCAACAGCTGGAATCAAGAGGCAGGCAAAGGAAATGAAGAATATTATTTCCTTTTGTTTTCACTGGCTGAATAAGAGGACAATCTTTACCAGTGTGAGAATGAACACCTTTCTTTTTGTTGTGAAATCACTAACCTCTTTCCGAAACAGGTAGGATACCTAGACATGTCAGAGAACACTTGAGTACAACCATTTGCATTTCTTCAATGAGCAATTATCACTGTTTTGCATCTCTAAAGCAAATTTTTGGCATATTCTGTAGCTTGGATTTAGATCAAGAGCTGCAGTGCCTAAGGCCATTTTAATCTGTTGCACTATCTGAATATGTTAACCAACTGGCTAACTTCTGCAAATCTTTGATGGTTAAAGTGACTGTAAGGTAGTTGATTGGGCGAAGGTGAACAATGTGTGGCACTCCTAGTTCACAGACCTGTTCGTCTACCTCTGGGAAAGCTGTAAACAAATATTGCACAATCAGCAAATGAATTGGAGACAGGAACAAGTGAATGAGAGAGCTGAGCTTGGTCCTTTCTTTTTGGCACAGCTCTAGGCCAAGTGTTGGATGTTCCTCCCCAACCTCTGCTGAAGCTGACAAAATAAACTTAGAAATGAAGATTTTTCTTTTTCCCCCTTTTCTTTTGGTCTGAACACATACCTTTCTTGATTCTGAAAGTTCTAATAGTTTTTTTTATTGTTGCTGTACCCTGTGCCATTGTACTTGCCTAGACCTGTTACACGTTGCTATTACGTCTTAGAAAGACTGTTTTTTTCTCTCCCCTCCCTCATTTTCCTTGCCTGTTGCTTATTGAGTGCTAGTTTGAACCATTTCACTCTTTTTTGTGACTAAAATCATCATATTCCATTGATTCTTGATTATTTCAGTCCTTTTAGCTTCCATCTTATTAATTTAAATCAAGATCTGAAAAATTAGGAGATCCTCTGTTATAGGTGTAATTAAAGGAATAGATTTAGTTGTACATCAAGTAGATACTAATGTGGAAAAGAGCTTTTAAGGTCAGTATTCTGAGTGTTCTTATGGCTGGCATGAGAATGAGACCTGATTCTTTTTGAATTACCTAAAGAACAACAATGTTTTAGCTGTTTTTATATTGGCAAGAGACAGAGGTTTTCTGTTAATCCATGAGAGCACTACTTTGAGAATGGCTTAGCAAATACTGAACTTCGTTTTTTTCTGAGTGCAAAAAGATTAATAGACATTCTTACATCATCTGTCAGCAAGTTCCGTATTTTAGATCTAGCTCTTGTCCTTGGAAGGAGGGAGGTGATTCTAGGTAGTTGGACCAGTTTCCATATACTGTCTTCCATATCGGAGCAGTTCTTTAAGTCAGAGTGTGCGCTGATGGTTTTGTATACAAAAAGAGCACTGCACATAAATAGCATGTTCGAAGTGATTTGTTTTGTCGAGTAGTCAAGACATTGTGTACTCAACTAGTGGAAAACACATCCAGAGAACTGTTTCCATCTCATCTCAGGTGTGCAACTGTACATGTAGAAACACTTGTGACAGAATTCCAGTGCAGCATCACTCACTAGAACACTGCCTTGTACAACAGAAACTTTTCAGTGTAGCCTTTTACTGAGCAGCTGTGCCATAATATATCACATTAATGTGCTTTGTGAATTTATTTGGTTCCTGCTTATTATCACAGGTCTGGAATAAAGGCAGAAGATTGTTTTATCTGTCTTGTGCCAGGCCAGGCTGCTTTGTGATGAAAGGGAGCATGGGATAAAAAATAAAAATGGGAAGAGAAATAAAGAAAGAGGCCACATTGGCAGTCAACAGGAGCAGTTTGGGAACACTGGCAGTCCTCAGTGTGTGGAGATTTTACATTCCGCATACCAGTGGAGTTTGGTCACCTCTGAAAGATCTTAAAGCCTTTTGTTTGCTGTATCTTCTTATTAGTCTAATGTTAGTGTAGTCCTGAAAATAACAGATTACCTTTCAGACTGCACGCTGTCCTTCCTCTCTGTACTTTCTCTTGGAGTCAAAATAGTTATTATGCAGTCTGGTAATTACATTTCACTTAGACATGGATTTATTCTATGTAATGAACAAGGTAGCCTTGTTTGTATGGCAAGAACTGGCAGAATTGAGATAATGCATGTCTGCTATACCTATGTCTTGTTCTTAAAATAGTCTTTTGTTATGTAGTACTAATTGGAATTCAGAAGCTCTATGGATTTTCATATAATTGCACCTGGTATTTTTTTTTAAACTGAAAACCACGCAAAGGAGCAGTTTATTAGATGTTTTGCTGTTCTAGTGAACCTACAAGTCTTTAGTAAACTCATTAAGAAGTGACCAGAAGTCTAAATGTGTTTATGAACTATTCAGCATATTTGGATCACAGTATGATGTGACAGTTGGAAGAAAAAAGTGCTGTATTAAGAGTATATCTTGGGGGGTGGTTCAGCAGACAGAAGCTGAGACCTCTATAGCTGTGATGAGAGCGGTGCTCAACCCCAGCTAATATTTCCAACAGTATTAGCAGGGCTTGTAGCTGCTCTCACAGCAGCTTTGCAGCTTCTGGTCAGCCTGGAACGTGGGCAAACGGAGGTTATATCTGCCTACAAAAGACTTAGTCTCAGGAGCTTTAGATCAGGTCTTGTTTAACTGAAGTAGTGTGATGCAAGGGACAAGGATTTCATTTAGGAGTGAGAAGATGCAAATTTGCCTCCAGAATGGCTTTACCATTCTTCATATACTGTTTTAAGGAAGGGGTCAACAACGTTGTTTTGTAGTCTGAGCCTTCAGTCCTGAGGGATTTTATTACCTTTTCTCTACTTAAATTAGACAGTGTTTAGTCTGGACTGCAAAAATAGGTAAGTAGGATCTTGTATATAATTTTGCAGGTGTGGAAAGATAATAAGCATATGTGAAGCTTTGCTAAACTGTCATTAAACATAATGTTGGAATATTGCCTCTCTGTTCGATGTGATAGAGAAGTCCCTCCATTTAAATTCTACCCTTCTTGTGTGCAACGAGTTAATTGTTGTTGGTGATCATCTCTCCTGTGTCTTCTACTGAAGTCCAGGTTTTGCCAATCTCCCTTTTATTGTTTTGTCTTGAAGTTGTTGCGTATAGCTTAGCAGATTTTTCTTTGATAAATGCTTTCATTTTGTACATGAAATTAATATCTTCATCCTGTAGAACTTAAGTAATCTTTATTTCTCCTTAGCTAATTTACATCAGCTCTCCCTCTGTCTCCCTTACTCAGCACATTTCAGACAGAGCAGTGTGTGTTGCCCAGACATGTCCTAGCAAGCAATGCCTATAGACTTTAGCTTTAATATAAGCATTAAGTCATATAACAGCTATTAAAGAGAAATGAATTGGATGCAGGCATGTCTTGAAGGATAGATGAATAGATCAAATATGTTTGCTTAACTCTTTTAATAGGAATTTGGTCCACTGGAAGGGCTAAGTAGATCTGAGGAGGCTCTGGTCTGTCTTTGGTGTGGACAGAGGGGAAAATGAGATTATATTCCTGAGGTGATTACCTGCAATTGTTGATTGTCTGTTTGTGATGCAGGAGTGTATTGGGTTTTCTGTGGCAAGGTCTTGGTAGTGGAGGGGCCACAGTGGTGGCTTCTGTGAGAAGCTGCTGAAAGCTTCCCTGCTGTCCCGTAGAGCCAATGCCAGGGGGCTGCAAGTCGAACCCACTGCGGGCCGAGGCTGAGCCCATCAGCGATGGTGGTAGCGTCTCTGGGATAACTCTTTAATACTTTATGCCTGGTTCCGCTATACTGCACACCATAAACAAACTACAAGTCTTTAACATTTTTCTCCAGCCTTTGGAAACTGTAAGTCTAAATTAAGGCTATCCAGTATTGATACGTAGAAGAATATATATATTTATGAAGTTGGGAAATTGACATTAGAGGTTTTTCAAAGTTATTTATACTATTTTAATAATCTTCTGGTGTGGAGGGTAGAAGAACAGAGGAGCAGTTGTGTGAAGGTTTTGTTCTGAAGTCGCGACAGTGGAGTATATTTAGGAGGAGAAAATATGATGCCTTTTCTTTTTCTGTGCTGAAGAATGCAAAGATTCTTTCTTTGACAATAAGATTATTATTATTATTATTATTATTATTATTATTATTATTATTATTATTATTATTATTATTATTATTATTGTGGCTTCCATTAATTGGGCTTTTCCATCTATATCACCCAGATCTGCTGGAATTCAGCTGTGTCTTTGCTTTTTATTAGGCAGCTTGTTTAAAGATTCTTTTCAATTTGGTATTTCTGAAAAACCACAGTGCATTTTCGAAGTTGCAATGTCAGTTTAAGCCTGTTCTACATTTAATCAAATATCTCAAATGAGAAACATCCCAACTTACACCACTTTGTAATTAAATTTGTGTTTAATATGGCCTCCACATGCCAATAACCCCATCGAGTGATTGTTGTTACTGGAGTTTTATATTAATGAATGTCTGATTGTAATGTAGACTTTGAGTATATTTCATTTTTAAAACTGTCTGTAGTGTAAGACATTAGAAAAGTCAAGATTCCCTCGTCCTTGTGTTCAGGTGTTTTGCTTTGGTGGTAACTATTACTAATCTAATCATACTTTGTGGAGCTACAAACACAAGAGAAATCAGTTTTAAAGTAGAAATTGTGCAAATATATTGGTCTTTTTGACTGTTCTTAAGCTTCATGTAAAGAATTAGTTGTGTAAGTGTCATGACAGGATCCAAGGAGTTTACCTAATTTGGATGAAATGAGGATTGCGTGTGCACCGGCCTTAATACAGAGGTTGAACCCTTAGATCTTGGTTCTCCCAGGGTGGCAGATTTTGAATGAGGCCTTCTGAGGCCTCATGCTTTTTCCTCCCTAAGCTAGATATCAGAATCCTGGGGCTTACTCATTCACCTTCAAAAAGGACTTCTGAAACTTGTTTCATTTCCTGTAGTATCTACAGACTTGCTGTTGTATCTCTGCAGTGATACTTACTTGAAGTTTTTCCAAAAATGTCATGTTCGTACTTCATGATTTCACATGCATGACAACATCCTTTTTAAATGTACGTGTGGTGTGATGCCCAGATGTGCTCATTCTGATTACACCACCTTGACTTCTTGCTTTTCATATACATTCACTAAAGGAAATTCAGACTTTCTTGGGTTTTAATGTGCTGAAAATAAACATGTAACATCCTATTGTGGACTTTGGACTCGAACCAGTGCCAAGTAGAACGCTTAATGCTTTGCTCTTCTGTGAACTGCTGTAGTTCTTTCCTGTGAGATAGAATTTTTTTTTATTTATGATTCATGTTACTGTGTTCTCTACCAGCAATGTTAATACTGCATTATGGCAAGTTTCCAGTTGGAATATGAAGTGTGTTGCATTTGTCATATATCACAGAATCCCAGAATGTCAGGAATTGGAAGGGACCTCGAAAGCTCATCCAGTGCAATCCCCCCGCTGGAGCAGGAACACCCAGCTGAGGTTCCACAGGAAGGTGTCCAGGCGGGTTTGAATGTCTGCAGAGAAGGAGACTCCACAACCTCCCTGGGCAGCCTGGGCCAGGCTCTGGCACCCTCACCCTGAAGAAGTTTCTTCTCAA
Organism: Patagioenas fasciata; assembly: GCF_037038585.1. NCBI lineage: Eukaryota > Metazoa > Chordata > Aves > Columbiformes > Columbidae > Patagioenas > Patagioenas fasciata. The sequence goes on along the minus strand of NC_092537.1, from coordinate 8,431,844 downwards.
ATTTAAGTGGAACCTCTTGTGCTCCAGTTTAAACCCATTACCCCTTGTCCTATCATTGGATGTCACCGAGAAGAGCCTGGCTCCATCCTCCTGACACTCACCCTTTAGATATCTGTAAACATTAATGAGGTCACCCCTCAGCCTCCTCTTCTCCAAGCTCCAGAGCCCCAGCTCCCTCAGCCTTTCCTCACACGGGAGATGCTCCACTCCCTTCAGCATCTTTGTTGCCCTGTGCTGGACTCTCTCCAGCAGTTCCCTGTCCTTCTGGAACTGAGGGGGACAGAACTGGACACAGTATTCCAGGCGTGGTCTCACCATGGCAGAGTAGAGGGGCAGGAGAACCTCTCTGACCTACTGACCACCCCCTTCTAATCCACCCCAGGTACCATTGGCCTTCCTGGCCACAAGGGCCCACTGCTGGCTCATGCTCATCCTGCTGTCCACCAGGACCCCCAGGTCCCTTTCCCCTACGCTGCTCTCTAACAGATCATTCCCCAACTTAGACTGGAACCTGGGGTTGTTCCTATCCAGATGCAAGACTCTACACTTGCCCTTGTTATATTTCATTACATTTTTCCCTGCCCAACTCTCCAGCAATTGCCTGAAAAGGCCAAAGTTTGCCTTGCTGAAATCCAGGGTTGCAATTCTGCTTGCTATCCTGCTCGCTGTCCTGCTCCTGCCACATGAGATCCTGAACTCCACCTTCTCATGCTCGCTGCAACCAAGGCAGCCCTCAACCTTTACCGCTTAAACCAGAATGATGCTAGTTCTTGGAGTTGCCATGTTTTGAATGCTTATTTTGTCATCTTGGTGCTGTGTGGGTGTACTGCAGTTCACAGTATGTGATTTATCTCATTTTACTTTAGATTATCGGTTGCCAAGTCAGAAGAGAGCCAGTAGACTCCACTGAACGGTATACTCGTTGGATCAATAATCTGACTGAAGAACAACTTCTTACACAGGTATTCTTGTTTCAGCTGTGACTGAAAATATGGCAGAAAAATAGGGCAAGAGCTTTATTTAGATGGATTCTTTTCAGTTATTAGCAATACTTGATAATTTACGAAAGGTGTCATATTCTGATATTTAAAGGCTTGTCTGCAATAAGAATCAAGTTTAGGGTGCATGTGATCGTTATGCAATGATGACTTCACAATGAGTGAGAATGAAGGTTTCAACTTGAGGTTCAAAGCGAACCTTACATTTCTCACTGCTGTCCGAGGTTAAATGTGTATGCTTTCAGGTTCTAATAAGTAGGCCAGTGTTTTCTTTTTAAGAGGTGTATTTAGATATAAAAGGAAAAAAGTATTTCTTGAGAATTATCTCACTCTCTCCACCAAGGTTAGGTACTGACCACTTCTGTATCTCTTTAAGTTTTGCTAGAGATCATTTTAAAATAGCAGGTCTCCAAGCCTTAAACATTTGGTTCATTATACATGTTTATAAGATGCTTCTTGTGCAACTGACGATGACAGTTTTGGTGTAAAGAAAGGTTGTTTCGTTAGGCAGGCAGCCAGTGCTGAACTGGAAGAGGCTTTGGCAGGAACAAGTTAAACTGTGGAATAAATCAGTCCGGCTTGTGGAGGAACGTGTGTACTGAGCATTGTAAGAAATCCAATGGGTGGTTAGCAGAAAGCATCCCAGCAGGCATTGATGCAAGCATTTGGGGCTGGGTTTTGTGATGCTGTGGTAGGACGACATTTGCTTTTGATTTTCCTGGGTTTAAGTGGCTGGAAAGATTAACATAGCCTTGTTTGTTAGACTTCATTGTCAACTGTGTTGTGTTCTCCATTACCCTAACCCCCAAAGACATATTTAGAGTCTCTGGTATGGTCATTGTAGCACAAGAAGTAATGCATAGACATTGTTTTAAAATCAGCAGTGGTATTACGGTTCCCTATAATTCACCAAGTGAAAGTCGTTCCAGAAAAAGTTACCCATGGAATATTTGGATTTGCCTTTGAGTATGCGTTAGAAAAAAATACAGATTTAAACCAGTGTATTTATGTGACAGCAACATCTGCACCACTGTGTTGTTGAAGAGAAGAGGAAGAAAAACTTGAAGATGTATAAACTTGTCCTACACAATCTAAAGTGTTTCATCTAAGTGGCCACTGGTTGAGGTCTTTAATGAATTAAGCTAGAAATTAAAAGAAATATCCTAATTCTGAGATTATTTAAAGGGGGTGCTCAAAAAAGAAAACCTTTTAAGATGCGGATGTATGTCTTCTGGAAGACATTATTTAATGTTGTGTTGCTGATAGTAGGATGCAAATACAGTGACCTGGTAAGTCCCTTGCAATCTTATGTGCCTACAAATATCTCATAAAGACTTAATAAAGCAGCATGTGCAATCCATTATTTTTACATATGATTTAGATTCACACATTTTACAAATAGATGAGGAATTTTGGAAAATATATTGGGTTTGGAACTAGAAGGCTGCATTGGAGAACTTGTGCTACTTGTCCTAGAGTATATTAACAAGATGAGGTTTATAGATTTGCACTATTTATGTGCTCCTAAATATTTTTTTTTTTTTTTTTACTTTGTTACTTGTTCTCTACCAAATTTAATGCAGAAATAAAAGTTCCTGGAAGACCTAGGTTTCTGAAACTTGTGTGGAAGTATGAATCTAGGGGAGATTGTCGTGCACCAGCTGCAATTCGTATGTCGTTGGGCACCACCACATCCACTTGGACAGAGATTTAGGTGCCCAGTGACAGAGAACCAGCTTCAGCTGTGGCACACAGCTGTAGGAGCTTTGGCTTTTCTGCCACTGACGCTGAAAGAACTGCTTCATTTCCAGAGCAGTACAGGTCGGCATAGAGCACCCCTCTTGCCCTGCTGTCCATTCTTCTGGTCAGAAATTCAGGTAGGAAGGTAATTGTTTTGCTTTTCCTTAAGTAAGTATGGGGAGGAGGAGGAATTGGGAATAAAAGCCATCTCAGCTGTTGTCTGATAATCAGGATGTGAATCAATTATGTAAGGTTAGGCCTGATTTGTCCCACTCCCCTGCCCTGATACACTGTACATTTTATTTCGCATGTGCTTTTTAAAACTCTTTTCAGTAAATAAGCCCTAAGAAAACTATAATGATGAGCCTTTGCTAATGGAATTGCAGAATCTATGGGAGGAGCAGTCCTTCAGGGAATTCAGGAAAATTGGCTTAATTTACAGCATATTGTCTCTAGCAGTTTCCTGTAGTGAAAGAATGTTCAGCTTTTTTTAGCTGTCTCTGTACTCAGTGCCCAGCATTTTTCGAGTTACTTCTGTTGTATTTCCTTACCATGCACATGCAAATTATTTGTGCTGTAAACTGGGAAAGCAAGCAACCAGTTAAAAAAAAATAGCTGATTTTCAGCATCATGTAATCTATCATTCATGATATTAATCAAATAATATCCTTTAGCATTTGATTTCATTACCGGGCAGTGGCTGAAGTCCCGTTTGAAGGAGGTGGGTGGTAGCAGATGTTTTCTTAGGTGGTTGGATGGCTTCACATGCCTTGGTGCTGGCTGCTGGTTTTATATCACTTGAGTCAATACCAGATTTTTGGATCAAATGTCCATCTCCTGTCCTCACGCTGAGAAGATCATTCAATCCAAAATGCTTCTAGCATTTTAACTTTTCGTTTCCCTTAGCCATGGCCTCTTGATGCCTACTCATCCATTAAATGTTTCTCTAAACAATTATACTGTAACATTCCAAAGATACTTTATGGTATGCATGAAATTTCAGAATATATCCCCCAGAGAGTGCGGGGGGGAGTGAGAGAGTACAAAGAGAGCCTAATAATAAGAAAGCTACTTCTAAAATTATTAATATTTGGTTAAGGTTATCTTGTGTATAAATGGTGAGTGATTAAAACACGCTTTTTGGGTATACTAATATAAGCCTGAAAATACTTGTGTATGTGTTTTGGTACACTTGCTATCTTTCTAGCCGATAGTGGGAAAAAGAAAAAAATAAAGACAATTTTAAGTGTTCAGGAAGTGCAGAGCACAGTGACTGAGGAGAAAAATGAGCAAACAAATTAAGAGAACTGATTTGATGTTAGAGAAAGTGAAAAATGGAGATTAAAACTAATCCTATAGGATATCCGAGGCTGAATTGTGCTTGAAATGTGATTGAAGTTTGATCATGCACCCCTTCTTGTACACTGGGAATTCTACTGTGCTGTATAAGTGAAAATGTCTGAATGGTTTTAAGGTTGGATTAATTGCACAAATATTTATACAAGTAGTTTTTAAGGACTGATGCTGACTGTAAGTTACACAGCTAAGTTAATATCCATGTCTGTTAAATCACTGCTTTAGGTCAGTTTAGTCTCACAGCCTGTAAAGTATTATATTCAGCCTGAAGCATAATTCCATCTGACCTGCCATTTTTTCCTCCTCAAAGACAAGAGACTTCTCTGCTTTCATATGGCTGTTCACTTAGAGAGCAGACTGCAAGCTTGGCTGATGTGTGAGGAGGCTCTTGCAAAAAGGAGTGGGCTCTATGGCTGATAAGACTGGACAGTTTTAATTTAGAAGCATAACGGTCTGAACAAAACATGATTTTGTCTGTTGTCCACAGTACTGTGTCTGTATTGCTTCCTGATACATGCTGCACTTTGCAGATTATCTTGAGCTCTTTGTGTTGGATAAATTTGGAAGGTTTCACAGGTGATTTGTAGTTCTTATTGATAATCTCTTTGGACCACCTGATAGCAGAACACTAATTAACATGTTAGTGTTTCATAACATGCACTTTTCCTAGCTGTTATGGGTGCCTGTTAAATTGAACTAATAGGTTTAAAAGCAGTGCTTCTCTACTTAAGAAGTCTTCGTATATTAGAGTTTAAAATTTGATAGAAGTTTGTGCCACAAATCAGCATTTACAACGGATACTCAGTTTGGAAATAGATCCAGCATGTTGGTTGAGTCAAGCATGGAGCTTGTTTTTAAGGGCAGAAGGACCTGATACCATGGCTGTACCTTTTCCCTAAGTTCGATACACTTGATATTGCATTGTCATCATGTATCTCAATAGGCAACTTCTTACTGGTAAAAGGCTGGTAGGAGCAGATTGCAGGGAGGATGGATTTTCCAGGTTGGCCACAGACTGAATATCTCTGGCTTAGAGCATCTGTTTTGTCTACTTGCAGACCAGAGAATTCCACCTTCATAAGTGCCAGGGTTGGTTGTCAGAACTGGAAAAATAATTGAGGTGGCAGTCTGAAAGTGGATATATGTGATGTCTGTTGTCTGGTTATGTTAGTCAAGGCAAAAACTGGACAGAGGGGAGGACATTCTTAAGAATGAATAAAGCATGAAAAGGCTGATTGATATTCCCCCACCCTCCCTATATCTTTTCCACTATTAATGGCTCACTTGTATTTGGTTTGTTTTTTGGTAAAAAGATACTCAGTGCTTTCCTGGGAATTTTTGTCACTGTTTCCTCATCACCCATGTTACTGAAAATGTGTCATTAAGAGCGAAGTCCTGATCATGATCTACTGAGTGAAAGAACCAAAGCCACAAACTGGTTAAATACAGGAGATTCTACTAGTTTGTATGGGATTAGGCATATACCATATAAAAGAGAACAATTGGCTGATTCCTTTTGTGGTTGATTCATTTTCTCCTCTGGAGGAAAATGAAACGAAGTTTCACAGGTTACTCGGTGTTTATATTTATGTTTGAAAACACGCGCCAAAGGGGTTAATGGAATGCTAGAAAGTTTAATGAGAAATGCCTTACCCACATCTGTGAACTCCCAGCACAATTAGAACTTCCTAGGGAGGCTTTATGGAAAGGCATCTCGGGGTCAAATATTTTTGAATTTAGAAACAGGTTTGCAGTAGTTCAGAAATGTATACGGGTTCTGCTGTGTGTGATTGCGGCTTTGCATGAGCTTGAAGGTATACCATAGGGGAAAGAGTGTTAAATAACTAGCATTTTTCCTTTTCATATTTTGTTTGATAATTTACATGCTTAAACAAGGCTTGAATGTGGTTCATAATACATAGGAAAATGTAAATGGGACAGAAACATTATAGTATTGTACTCCCAAGTTGCTTTTATACTATAAGCTTGGCTTTATTCCAGAAGGTTCTTGATGAATACAGGCTTACAGCATGATGGATACTTGTATGGCAGAAAAAGCATTATATGATTTTGGTGGATGTTGAAATTAAGCAGATAGAAAACAGTTTATCTCTGATAAACTGAGGTCATTGCTGGACTGCTCTCCATCATCTTTGCCAAGTCTTGGGAAACGGGAGAGGTGCTTACAGATATCTAAAGGGTGAGTGTCAGGAGGATGGAGCCAGGCTCTTCTCGGTGACAACCAATGATAGGACAAGGGGTAATGGGTTCAAACTGGAGCACAAAAGGTTCCACTTAAATTTGAGAAGAAACTTCTTCAGGGTGAGGGTGGCAGAGCCTGGCCCAGGCTGCCCAGGGAGGTTGTGGAGTCTCCTTCTCTGCAGACATTCAAACCCGCCTGGACACCTTCCTGTGGAACCTCAGCTGGGTGTTCCTGCTCCATGGGGGGATTGCACTGGATGAGCTTTTGAGGTTCCTTCCAATCCCTGACATTCTGGGATTCTGTTAATATTTTTCTCGTTTTTGACTAGTTAAGGAAGCTGAATTTTAGAATATTTACATCCACGATATCCTCTCAGAAGTATTAGTAATATATGTTATATTGTTATGTTTGAGCCTTTTTTTTTCCTCTGTGTTAAAACAGATTGTGGTTCAGTTCAACAGTTTTGAGTATAAGGATCCAGATTTAATAATTAAATAAATTTTAATGTGTTTTTCTTAATGCAAGTGTGACAAACTGGAACAGGGGGTTCTTACTCTGTACAGCCTTGGCCGAAGGGACTGTGGTTAGAAGTTCTTGAGCTGAAGTTATCCACATAAAAAAATAAGAATAACGAGCTTTTCAGAGCATTAGCTTGGATCAGCTCTAGCTGTGAACAGTGTGTCTGTTTTGATAAAGAAGAGATATTTGTCTATTCATTTATTCCCATGCCACGATCTTAGGGATGATCAGCATATCTAGTTCCTCTAGAAGCAGCGCCTGTGTGTGCAGCTCGCATTTTGAGAACTAGAAGGATCACATGGGAAGGAGGTGGGGCAGGCATGTGCTCTGCGGTTAGGAGGGGGCTAGTTAAGCCTGGCCTAAACGGAAACCGGAGCGGTTGCAGCGCATGGGGTGTATAACAAGGAAGGAAATGGTCTTGCATCTGGCTTGTAGTGTAACTGTTGGGCCTTTGCCACCTCTCTGGATGAGCTGGTTTCTATGATGTGGGTGGATTTAACCTTTTGTGTCACTGGCAGTGGCTGCTCCACAGCGCAGGAAAAGGCAGCGGAAGTGTCAACCCAGCAGTTTTACACCCTTCATTTTACAAACATAATCCCTTAGTGAAATTGATGCTGCTGGCAAACAAAGTATGATGGTTCAGTAATTGCTGCAAATTGTAGTGTTGGTTTTTTTTTTTTTTTCAGAGCTACTGAAACAGAAAAAGCAAATGTTACCAGACATTTTTTATTTAGACAATTTTGAAGTATTTTCCAAGTTGTACCATTTGTTTATGGTCCTGAACTTAATGTTGAATTTGTTGGAATAGATATTAAGCATACCTGTCAACATAAAAGATAGGTGTTAAGAAAGTTTGTGCAACAGAAGGAATCATTATTTTCAGGCGGATACTTTCTTAGCATGCCAGAAGGACTATATTTATTTTGGATAAGTCTTTGCATACCTGTACCCTAATAATGTCGGAATGAAATAAATATGGTAATGAACATATTAATCTCAGCATTATGATTATTTTATGAAGTGGTAAAGACAAATTAAGACAAGCACTTGCTCTTTAAAGGCTGCTTCAGATTTTCTTAAAATACTATTTGAATCTTTATCACTTTGGAGGGTTTATTCTGCCACTAAAGACAAAATAAATGTACTGTATGTAATTGAGCTTTTTAAGCTTGTAGCAAGTCTGTTTTATCTGTCTGCTTAGGGATTTGATGCCGGAATATACTACTAAAAACACTTATGTGCATTGACTTTTATATGTATAAAAATGATTTGTATCAGCATAGCTCATACTTATATCTCAGTTACATACAACTTTTATGGAAGTGTAGTTACATCTCTACTAGAGAGCTACACTGCTGTGATTATACTAAAATATGTACAAGTCTCTGTAGCACAGCCATTTCTTACATGAAAATATTTATGCCCCGCGTAGCCTGTTGTATTGATGCTGTAGTGCCAGAGCTTTGGATTGATGGAATGTATTCTTAATGGTTTTTCATCTTCTTGTGCTCTCTATATCCAGGTCATCTCCTTCTGTGTAAGTATATAATGAGACAAAATAATATGATGGATGTGAGTTCAGATCCTAAGCAGTGACTCTTAAGATGTACATCCTTTTTTGGTTGGTTGTTTGTTTTTGTGTGTGTGTGTGGGGTTTAGTTGTTTTTGCTTTGTTTTCTGCTTTTTAATCAGACTGTAGCATGTAATACAAATGCTCCTTCCACAGCCACTTAGCACAAAAAGCTTTCTTCACTAGATTTACTTTATGTGCCTATGTTTTGATTTTTGCTCCATTTAATGTTCACATTCTTTATTCTCTTCTCTGTCTGTGACAGCGTTCAGCAGCTTTCACTTACCCACTTTAGTCCCAGTTTCATCTCTCCCCCTAAAGAATTTTGTCTTTCCCTGATGCTTCACAGAAGAGCCACAAGTTCACCACATACTTAATTTCCCATTCATTTTGCAAGGAGCACATTGCTTAGTAGTTTCTAGTGAAGATATTTAAATGTAACCACCCATGAGAGCCAGAATGTAGGAGATTGATAATCATCATATTCTGGAGAAAACACTGTTGTATCCATGAAATGCTCTGTCTATTGAGTCAGGGTCTCAAGGAAAGGAGGGAACCTGGTCATCAGGTTGGCAATTGCATATGGACAGGTTTTAATGTTTCTGAGAGAAACCAGACTCTACAAGTCTACAGACCTCTGCTAAGCAGCATTGAGCTCAACGTGCTCGTACACTTTGACACGCTTCGTTTAGAGCGCTGCCAGGCTACAGAGGTAATACTGAACCCAAGCTAACGAGAAGCAATCTTACTGTCACCGCATTTACATCTGGGAAATTGCAGGGAAATTCTCAGCTTTATTGTAGTAGAAGCAAGAAGAGACATAAAAACGTCGTTGCAGTGGACCCACATGTAGTGTACACTTCAGCAAGACACTAAAAGGACAGTGTTTAGCTTTGTACTTCTTGCTTTTATTTTCCTTCTGTCTATTTCCTGGTTATTAAAGCTAAAGGAGAAAGGATTTATTTTTTTTAAGGTCTGTCCCATACGCAGCCAAGAGGGTACCTAAGCGCAGGAGTCCGTTGAAAAAGCCTCGTTACCTTATTTTCCAGTCCTGGAAAACTGTTTGAGAATTCTGCTGGCAAGTACTCACTCCTCTTGTGATTTACTCTTTAATAATCTCTGCTTCTGTTCTTCTGCTTTTAGTGATGGTGAAGAGCAGCATCACTGATGAGCACTGCAGACAGACCAGTGGCCATGCACCTGTGCATCTCTGGTTTTTGTCTTTTCCTTTTTAGCCAGGTATTGTGACAATCTAAAATCATAGTGTGGCCATGTCCTCGGAGTTTTATCCATATCTTTCATACTGACACTCTTCTCTAAAAATAAGTAAATACATAAATCTGTGATTGTAAAATGCAAATAAGTTAGAAACTGTTGGATTCAAATGCTTGACAGCCTTAGAACCCCTGATGGCTTGCTTGAAAGAACAGGAAAGTTGAGTTTTCAAGTGACAGCACTGCTAAGCTGTCTTGACATGTGTTTCTTCTTGTAACTGAAACTCAAATCACATTGAATATGTCCACTGGTATATCTGCACCCTTGCCTCCTCATGAGTGAGATGTCTGGGTTGAGGTTTGTTGTACTTGGCATGAATCAAGCAGTCGGAGGAATCACAGCTGCCTCTCGTGGAGGCAGCTACTGCGGAGCCCACACCAGTGCTCCATTTAACTACAGTATTTGAAAATGATGTATTATCTCAACTGCCAACATTTATTTGGCCACCTGATTTTAGAAGGTAACAGCAACATCAGCTTTTTCTATCTACCCTGAATTCCATTTCAGTGGCATCTTTCAGAAGAACGTAAATCTTAACCTCTGAGCAAAACAGACTCTCTCTTAATCTCAGTGCCAGATTACACATGTTTAAAAAGAAAAAACCAAACCCAACAACCTTTGGAGTCAGTAGGAGAGATTTTTGTGTCTGTGTGTGTCATAAAATTATTCATAGATCTGCAGAGCAGATGTTGACAATTACAAAGAGAACAGAGGCCGGTCTGTGGTCAGCCAGCGAGCTCCGTTTCACGTGGGTAGATCAAGGCTCAAGGCAGCAACGATTTCCTGTCGGCACGCTGGGCGTCAGCGATAGCAGCTTTCGTGGGCTGGAGCCCAGTTAAATTAGACAAAGTCACTTTTGTGAGGCCTTGGTTCTGTCTCTCGGCTGAAAGAATAATGGTACTAGAAGGCTCAGTGTTCTGGTTTGTAAGATCTGTGTCTATTGATAGAAAATTGTGGGTTAAAAACTTTTTATGGCTCTTGTGTTTCTTTGCTAGATGTTTGCCTCCTCCTTTTAGAAACTGTAGAACAGCTGACCCTTTCATTTACTGCAGTAATTGCTAGTGGATTGTTTCACATTTTAATTTTTTTATTTTGAACCAATTTAAAGCACAAGCCCCCCCCCAAATTTTAATGTATTTTTATTCAAGAACTCAATTGGTAGCTATTTCCTGCAGGTTAAAAATGATGACTTGATAGTCTTGTGCCTTCAGAGCAGTTTTCTTTAAAATTCCCCTGGTTGCAGGTGACCTGAGCCATCTCATCTGTTGACAGGACTGGTTGGCATGTTGGTACCAATAGGCCTTTCCCAGTAATTAAAATAATTTTAACTACAGCTCATCTTGTCTCAATCAGAATGGGGTTTTTGAAGTAATGATAGTGCTGATGCCATGTCCAGTGAATTCCCATTTTCCTCTTTGTTGATAGAGCTGTATAAATAACCATGTATTAGTGATGGAAAACTATTAAAATTTTCTTCTGAAGACAAATAATTTTGATATTCAAGTTGAACAGGTGCAGGCAGTGATGGAGGAAGCATCCCTTGCCCTTTTGGAGACCATGTGTAGAGGAGATTCAACACTAATATAGTTTAGTGGAGGGAGAATAAATTTTGTGGGCCTGGTTGCTATTCAGGATCAAAAAGATGGTTTCTAGAATTGGAAACTGAACACATCTTCTGATGTTCTGCCATATTTTAAATTCACTCGTGGCTTTTATAATAAATCCATGGCTACAGAATGCGAACACGTTGATGTCAAGTGCTAATGGTTGGATCTGTCACCTTGCTGATTTGTATGATAGAAGATACTACTGAACACAGAGCATTGATAAATTGCAAAAGCAAAGCATAGAAGTATTTAAGTGGCTGAAACAGTATCTGTAGTAAATATATGTTTTATTATTCAGAAACAATTATTTTCTGTCTGACTGAGGACAACACTTATTTCATTATGTACTGAAAAAAGGGTCCCTGTGATAAGAATCTCCCATGTTCTGTGGGTGACTCAAATCTTAGGTTGCTTGGGCTTTTCTTCATCAAGTAGGTAATGTGAATAATTTTAGCATAAAGAGGAAGGAAGAAATTACATGCCTCAGTAGCAAGCATGTTTTGTCTAATACTTTTGTTTCAAGTTCTGTATTAAGGATAGGTGAAATCTCGAGTCCCCTTTTATAGTAGGATACCAGGTGCAAGCAGCTAGACATAGAACACAATTCAACTTTCTCTTGAATGAAAACGATAACCTAGCTGGAGTCTTAAAGGCAAACTGCTGTTGCTGTGGCAGGGCTTGTGCTAATTTCTTAGGAATAAAACATAAGTAATGCTAATATATATAAATTTTTAGTATGAAAGAGGCCAATGCATCTGCTGTGCAAACGGCAGGGCCGTGCAGCGCCATGGCACCTACATGTGCTCTTGTGACTTGTGTCAAACCTCTTTTCAAAGCAAAAAGATGTTGTTTGTACATTGGGCGTATGGAAACTTAACATCTGCTTCACTGACTATGCGTAATTATGAGTGAGCAACTGGTAAAGGAAAGCAGCCTATCTACCTTGTGCAAAAACAGTCCCTTATTCAGGTTCCGTAATTTTCTACTAAAATGTATTTTCATTATGCCTGTCTGATTTTGATATACTTTACCAGGGAATTATGCCAGTGACATTTTTCCTGCTTTAGCAGGTTTGAAGCTTCTGAATCTGGGAGGAGTGGCTGACACTGGAAGCTGTGCTGCCGTCCAGAGACCTGGACAGGCTGGAGAGTTGGGTTAGGAAAAATTTAATGAAATATAACAAGGGCAAGTGTAGAGTCTTGAATCTGGGTAGGAACAACCCCAGGTTCCAGTCTAAGTTGAGGAATGATCTGTTAGAGAGCAGCATAGGGGAAAGGGACCTGGGGTCCTGCGGACAGCAGGATGACCATGAGCCAGCACTGGGCCATTGTAGCCAGAAAGGCCAATGGTACCTGGGGTGGATTAGGAGGGGGGTGGTCAGTAGGTCAGAGAGGTTCTCCTGCCCCTCTACTCTGCCCTGGTGAGACCACACCTGGAATATTGTGTCCACTTCTGGCCCCTCAGTTCCAGGACAGCGAACTGCTGGAGAGAGTCCAGCGCAGGGCAACAAAGATGCTGAAGGGAGTGGAGCATCTCCCGTGTGAGGAAAGGCTGAGGGAGCTGGGGCTCTGGAGCTGGAGAAGAGGAGACTGAGGGGTGACCTCATTAATGTTTACAGATATCTAAAGGGTGAGTGTCAGGAGGATGGAGCCAGGCTCTTCTCAGTGACAACCAGTGATAGGACAAGGGGTAATGGGTTCAAACTGGAACACAAAAGGTTCCACTTAAATTTGAGAAGAAACTTCTTCCTGGTGAGGGTGGCAGAGCCTGGCCCAGGCTGCCCAGGGAGGTTGTGGAGTCTCCTTCTCTGCAGACATTCAAACCCGCCTGGACACCTTCCTGTGGAACCTCAGCTGGGTGTTCCTGCTCCATGGGGGGATTGGACTGGATGAGCTTTTGAGGTCCCTTCCAATCCCTGTGATTCTGGGATTCTGTGATCTTTTAAGTGGACATGTGTAGATTTTAATGGAAATTGGAATGTCCACAGCTGCTAGAAACTGAGAGAGTATGTGCCTGTGAAAATGACAGATTGCCAAATAAGCCTACCAAGCTGAGGTCTGGAAAAAATAGGAATTTCCAAGCAGACTGGAGGTTTATCAAAGAGGAAGAAAGCAAGCCAGGGGCAGTACTTTACACAGCTGTTTCAATGGAGATATTTCACCCATGTGATACTATATAATAATTTGATGCCAGCAGTAATAGATAAACATTTTTTTTTTAATTTTGAATCAGTGGCATACACAAAATTGGTTTCATATGGTGAAAAGCTTCTGCTTTTCGAAACAAAATAACCAGAATTTTGGCTCATCTTGCATTTGCAAAATACTGCAGCTAAGTAACCAACAACATTTTCTGAATCATCCAGTAAACATGAGACTTCTCTGATCATAAATCTGAGGAACTGACGTTTTTCCGCCTTTCTAACTGCAAGAAGTTGTTTTTATTGCTAACAATGTATGTAATAAGACTTACGTTGCTTTGAAGGGTGCTGCTTTTAGATCCTTTCACACATTAAATAGCTGTAGTAAGTGAAAAAATATCTTCTTAGGCATAGGTAAGCAGATACTGCTTTCATATTACTGTGTGTAGATCACTGGTTCTTGATTTCCATACTCAGAAATGTATAAGGAACGTTCAGTAACATATGGGATGCTACTACCCCAGAGAACGGGATGCGAGTGCCGCCAGTTCGTGTTTGGAGATATCTAATGACAAAGGGAATGCGCTCACTAGGTAGAAGTGCAACAGATGCCAAACAGCTGTGAATCATCTGTATTCTGTTATGGAAGAAGTGAGAACCTTTAAGGCCAAATTGAAGAAAGAATCTGTTTGTTTGTTTTAGCACAAAACAGATAGTTTTAACCCTTTCTCTCCACTCCTAATTGCATTTGTTTAGCCAGTCATCCTTAGATTAATAAATTGCTCTTTCAGCTGGCAGCCCCTCTTTAAGTCCTTCAGATTATGTCTCATTAGAAGTCAGTAAAAACAAAGTGTCAATTTTAAAGTAGGATTCTGTTTTGTCCCTGTTAATGTCACTTGACATTAAGTGCCCATAAGTAGCTGACCTTCACACCTACCAACATAAACAACTGCAGTAATACGCGCTGCTTGTGCGTGTACAGCGCCACTGGCACGTTCAGTCCTTAGATAGCCTGCTGCTGTTCAGTCCCCTTCATTTTCTTGATGTGCAGGCCTCTGCTGCTGCCTCTAACGTTTGCAGGCCATTTTGCCTGTTTTTTTCCCTCCTCTAGAAGATGATTCCTTTGTATCCCCTTTGCATCCCCACTTTTCCTCTGCATCAACCAGCCTCCCAGTCAGAATCGTCTGCTCCATCAATAAAGGCATCATTTGGAATACAGTTAGAAAACCAAATGCCTCTTTTTCCTTAGGCTTGAATAGTTTTCGATCAGAAAAGAATAGTTTAAACCTAAATACTTCTGTCTTTCTCATCAAACATGAATGGCTTTCCCTCTCACCCTGACAGCTTTTTAACGCAGTTGCAAGGTCCAGCAATCTTTTTGCCGAACTCAGCGGATTGTTTCAAGTCAAACACAAAAGTGCTCTCTGCAGACACACAGAGTGTTCTTAGCTGCTTGCTGTGAATCCCTCGGAGCATATCACAGTTTAGTAGAATGGTTTGGGACAGTGAGACTGCTGGATGGCAGGAATGGGAGAGGGATGGCAGGAATGGGAGCTGGCTGAGGTCATTGCTGGACCGCTCTCCATCATCTTTGCCAAGTGCTGGGAAACGGGAGAGGTGCCTGAGGATTGGAGGAAAGCAAATGTCACTCCAGTCTTCAGAAAGGGCAAGAAGGTCTCTTTAGCTTGGAGAAGAGGAGACTGAGGGGTGACCTCATTAGTGTTTACAGATATCTAAAGGGTGAGTGTCAGGAGGATGGAGCCAGGCTCTTCTCAGTGACAACCAATGATAGGACAAGGGGTAATGGGTTCAAACTGGAACACAAGAGGTTCCACTTAAATTTGAGAAGAAACTTCTTCTCAGTGAGGGTGTCAGAGCCTGGCTCAGGCTGCCCAGGGAGGTTGTGGAGTCTCCTCCTCTGCAGACATTCAAAGCCACCTGGACACCTTCCTGTGGAACCTCAGCTGGGTGTTCCTGCTCCATGGGGGGATTGCGCTGGATGAGCTTTCCAGGTCCCTTCCAACCCCTGACATTCTGGGATTCTGTATCTGTTTTATAATAGTCTTGCTGATGCTGATGGATAACAGTTCTGTTACACACGTGTACTTGGCTTGAAACCTGTCCTTGTGCATCTGTTTTTTTTCCGTTAGATCTCTGAATCAGCATCTTTGGGTTTTGGGGATCAGAAAGTAAATGGGCTTTCCCATGTTCAGAGAGTTCCAGGTTTCTTATTACATGAGTAAAATTTGAGACATCTCTCAACTACTATGAGTAAAGTTTACTTATATTTCTATTCCTTTAGAAAGTACCCTGGAATAGGACATTTAGGTTTAAACCCTTTTTCTGCCAAAAGGAAATTTGTATCCTTACCTGCAAGTATTTGATCAAGTTGTTTGTCATCTGGAGCTAAATTCTTTTAAGCAGATCATAATAAAAATATAACCTAAATGAATAATCTCTTAAAATATAATGTTTTTTTTTTTTTTCAGCTTCTCCAGTTCCTTAGCTCAGTTGAGTGGGGGATGATGCTCTTGGGAGATGGAATCATACCCTTTAGCAACACAAGAGAAGAATAGCGCTTACAATTTAATAGTTATATAAATACTAACCATCCATCTTTATATTCTTGTTCTTTGTCTTTCTTATGTCAGATCCCTACATTTCAGTGTAAAAGAAGTGTTAGCAGACATCAACTACATTCCATTGTATGGTTGATTTATATTTCACATCGCGGCCAAAGTAAAGAATGAACTGAAACCAGAATCCAGTGCCATCTAGACCTTGGACGTGGTTCTCAGATTGGTGATCCACATTGCCAAAAAGAAAAAAAAATCAAAAAACCAACTTGCAATAAATTAAAAAGCTCACTCTATAATTCACTAGCTATTGTGTGATTGTACAGAATCTGGCTGGACACTTCTAGTGGGAAAAGCCAACAAGAATTTTTCCTTGTGAGATCTTTCCAAATGCTTCCTTCAGCTGCTGCTGGAACCATAAATAAACAGAAGACAATAAAAACCAAGGATAAAATGGTTGGGCTTAAATTCCTTAATTACAAAATTTACATAACCAGGTAAGCCTGTTTGGAAGAGAAGGATCATGAAAAAAATCCTTTTTAGTACAAGTGCTGTATAGTATTTATAATACTGGTTTTGGAAATAGTGAAATGTAATCTCTTACTGAGAAATGTATGTGATAAATCTTCAGAAAATAGTAAGCTACTGTACATAGGAAGAGTACAGGCTGTGCTTTCAGGGCATTTCCCAAGATAAATTTACCTCATGAATAAGGCCTTTAGTTGTTAACTGTTGAAAGGAATCTAAAATAGAAGACACGTAGGGTTTTCCAAGTTGAAAACTGCATCAGGGAGTTCATTATTATGCACGCACATAAGATCAGCTGCTCTATGGTTTAGTACTTTTGTCAGCATTTTTCGTACAGTAATGTTCTTAGTTCTGTCAGCTGCATAAACTGAAATCTAAAGATGTGGTGAATTTGAGCACCAGAGGGAAGTGGTTCTTTTTCAGGGTCTGGTTATTTTGGTAGAGTGAACAATCAGCCTTATTCTACTAGAACCTCAGAAAAAAAGAGTAAAAAAACCAGTATATGAACATGGTTATCAATAGTAAATGTTGGCCCCTTTTTGGCCACATTACTAATTATGAAACAGATTAAGGATTTATTTCTGGTATTGACATCACACCAGTTACCCTACAGCAGACAGTGCATCATGAAGTGTGTGTGCAAGAATTTTGTTTGACAATGACCTGTTCCTTGCTGTCCATCAGAAAATAAATACTAGTGGTTCAAAAATGGCTCAGTAACTCCTTTAGGGAGGACGAAAGAGTTTACAACTGTGTGACTTTAACTTTGCACAGAAGTGAATGAACTTAGCTGGTTTTGTTTCTTACATTATAAAGTAGCTGTTATTTTGCTACTTTGGGCTCCAAGGAAAAAGAACAATGCTTGTGGTGTTGAAGTAAAATACTTGTTTGTGTAATTGGGAAAAAAACAGAATATGTCTTCAGCTCATTGCCAAACCCCCTATGTCTGGCGTAAACTTTCTTAAAATGCATTGTTTTCATTTAAAACCCATTATTCTCATCTCATAGCCTTCAATTGTTGATTTTTATCCTATTCAGCTGCTACTTTTTCAAGTCTATTTTTCTAATTATTTGAGTTACAGCGAGTCGAGAGATGTGGGCTGTTCCTCTACCCATTGGTAAATTTAGGTTCTATATAGATTCGACCTTTACTGTGCACTTAGCTTACACGGAATGTATTTAGTCTTGGAAATAGGAACATAGATTCAGAATTGTAATTGTCTTACCCTCTCTCTCCTTTCCTCATGATCTCACCCATTTCCTTGCTGGTTCAAGGGTTTAACTGGTTTCTTAATGAGCCAATTCAGCTCTTTACAAAGAATAGACAGAAGTTATCCTGTTTGTTTAGTATACTGAACTACTTCATCCAGGTGTGGAGGAGCACCTGTGCTGGCACAATGGAGGGAGGAGGCAGAAGCCAGGCAGTTGTTCACTTCCATTGCGATCAGGGTTGCAGTATAAGGTTCCTTAAGAGCTGCTGAGCTTGTCTAAGAACTCATTGTCACCCAAAAATCCCGACTGCCAGCAGGGCTGCCTAACACCCTCTCTCGAGCCATTGCTGGTGCTTGTCTGCTCCTGAGTGAGCCAGTTTAACTTACTAGTCAGGTAGGAAATAAAGAGAGAGTTTTTCTTCTTGGTTAGCAGGCTGAATTGACTTGCCAAGGGTTCAGACAAACAGCAAGGGAAGTAGTGAGGAATGTGTGGCCAGGAGGCAAAGAGCAGCAGAGCCTCTCTGTAACCACACTGGTGTGCACTTGGGTCAGCTCGGCCAGGCCTGCAGAGCTTGGTGTTCGTGGTGCAGTTACATAATGCAGCAGAGCTGATCTCCTGGCTCACTGGCACCCAACAGATCAGCCAAGCTCCTTCCCTCCTCACTTCCTTTTTTTCTTATTTGGTGGTGTCCTTTTTGCCAGCTGAGGAAATTCATCATGTATTTGAAAACTGGTGCAAGGGAGGGGCTGTGTGTTGGAGGGATGGTGGCCATGGGGAATGTGGGGTGACCTCTTCCCCTTTGGCTGTGGATCCATGCAGCTGAACTCCCGGTGCGGCACTTCGAGTCAAAAGGGAGAGTGGAAACAATCTGGCAGAAGTTAGTTACTTATCCGAATTTCACTCGCCTTTGTCTTGATGTCTAATCCAACTGTCTTAGCACCCCTTCATTGCCTTAATACGTTGTCTTTCTAATGTCACCAGGCCGGTCATTCTTGCCCTCTAACATGGTTTTCAGAAGAGCTTGCACTTGACCGAGATGTACATCAAGAAATATAGTAAAACAAGTTTGTTCTTATAATTATACTCAATCATTGTGGTTTATACGAAGTATTGTCTATGCACATTATTTTAAAGGAAAAATGATGAAGAAAATTGACTGTTTGGTTGATGGACTTATATGACTTATGGAAAATTCTGCTTTTAGCGTTGTGTTGCTGATGTGTGAGTGGTGCAGCGGGGTGAAGGGTAATCTCAATATTTGAAGTATTTTCAGACGGAGACTTAGAAGTTGTATTTAAAAAAAACCCAAAAACATAAACCCACAAACATTTAAACCAAGATAGCATCCTTATTAAAAAAAAGGAAGAATAAAGAAAACCTGTACGTCTCAGCTTCCTATTTAAACAGAAAAAGACAGTCTGGCAAAGCCGAAAGAGGGATTTAACTGGGGAGGAGCATTGCCAGTGATGGTGATTTTTTTAACAGGCTGTTTATACAGTAAAGTACCAGAGAAAAAATTACCAGCAATTGTATATATGTTTCAGAAGAAGACAGGGGAATAGGTCTTGTATACTTAGTCTTGTACAGACAGTAAGCGATAATGGGTTTTAATATCTTTTTTTAAACATCATAGATATTTTTGTAGGTGGCCAAAGCCTGTTATGTTACAAAAATCTTAGTTGAGCCTCTGCTTAGATAAGAGTTTTTTCTGCAATGCCAGCTGGATTTCTCTTGCTTCACTTTCATAATCCCATGTCTATAAGGGTGTTCCAGGAAGATCTGAGCATCCTTTTCATAAAACAGGAGAAGCAGTACAATATATACACCGAATCTTCATGATCAGGGCAAATATCTGCTTGCAGTTCATAGCAACAGGACAATTTAAGGCTTTTTCACAACTGAGACATATTAGGTAGCTGGTCATTTAATAAAGTGTTTGAACAACAGTATGTGTTGGTATCAGCCCTTTTTCAGATGTAGCTGGGGCAAATTCAGTTGAGTTTAAAATATTCTTGCACTGTGAACAAAAGCTACATGACATTTGTCTATTGAACAACTTCAAAGGGATTATCCAGACAGACAAATGTTTTCACTTCCCCCCTTCCCTTTTTCAGTTTGAGCTGATCCTGGCTTGGTGTTAGCTGTAACTCAGAAATATTCCTGTGGGGTTTGTTTCTGGTTCTGACAATCTTTAACCAGCAAGCATGAAGAAAACACCTCTGAAAGGACAGGTATCTTTATTAGTTGCTAGCAAAGATTGCTGCTGATGCAGAGAAGTGTGTATTTTCTTGCAGAACATACATTGATCATCTCCGTGTACTGAATTTTGCTAGATTATCATGTGTAGTAATTTCATTGGTTTATTTGCAGGTCGCAGGATCACAGAATGTCAGGGATTGGAAGGGACCTCGAAAGCTCATCCAGTGCAATGCCCCTGCCGGAGCAGGAACACCCAGATGAGGTTACACAGGAAGGCATCTATCCAAATATATTTTGTTAACATTAATCTCTTTATTTCCTACTGGTTCCTAACCCTCATGCTTATTTGGCATAGGAGATCTGATATTTTTTAGGGAATCACTAGTTACATCTGGAAATTCTAGCAATTACTGTTATTTCTGCCTTAAGAAAATAAATTGTAATTCAACTCTAGTTTTGCTAGGGAGTGAAGAACATTTATATGTTCAACGTGCTATCCATTAGACTAGTATCCCTTGATTAAAAACAAAAGTGCCTGCTTTTGAGGAGTGTCCAGGGGAGCTTGTAGAGCTAATTTGAGGTAAGTGTTTGGAAAAAATGAAGAGAAGTATTTCATGTAATATAAACTTAGTCTTAGCCAACAAAATGGATTTTCAGAAAATGGAAGCTGAGCATTGAACTCTAATGAACTGAAACAATCCTTGCCTTCCTAGTCTATGGAATTTTAATTTACTTGTTTAGAAAGCATAACGGTGATTATAGAAGCATACGTTTAGAAGTACTTTAAAATCACCAGGGCATTTAAGGAATTTGAGACACCTGTAGGCCTTGAATACTACTAATTGATATCTGTGAAGACTTTATGAAATCCACACAAAAGACAGAATTTTGAGTGGCTTAAACCTTTATTTACAACTGAATACTGACAAGAAGTTGCTGAAGCCTCTCTCCTCCCTCCAGTCTCTCCCCTTTAACCTCTGAATTACTGAGCTGGAGGGAAATGTATCAATCAATTAAATGTTGCTGTAGGCTTCAAAGGCTCTAACAAGAGTTAGAGGTGCACAACTAAGTTTCCTAGAGCTTTTCTTTCTTAGACCTCTTCAAAAATCAAAAGCAAATTGTATTTCTGCTTGCACCCCAGGGTAGTACTGAGCCCAGAGTTAAGATTCAAAACAAATCTGGCTGCAGCAGATGCAATTTTGCACCAGCAAGCGCTGGGTATTTTTCAGGTCTTTGCGTGTACATATATACATACATACGCATCATTTGATTTACACAACAAAGATATGCAAAACCAGTGGGTTTATCAGTAGTACTATGAAAATAAGTATTTATAATGTTCTCATTTGGATAGAATAGCATGCAATTTATGTACTAGAGGTCATAGGATCTGGGTAGTAACAACCCCAGGTTCCAGTATAAGTTGGGGAATGACCTATTAGAGAGCAACGTAGGGGAAAGGGACCTGGGGGTCCTGGTGGACAGCAGGGTGACCATGAGCCAGCACTGGGCCCTTGTGGCCAGGAAGGCCAATGGTACCTGGGGTGGGTTAGAAGGGGGTGGTCAGTAGGTCAGAGAGGTTCTCCTGCCCCTCTACTCTGCCCTGGGGAGACCACACCTGGAATATTGTGTCCAGTTCTGGGCCTCCTCAGTTCCAGAAGGACAGGGAACTGCTGGAGAGAGTCCAGCGCAGGGCAACTTTGGGTTGTTCCAGTACATTTATTTCTCCTCAATTTTGCATGTTCCAGCTGTTGCCTCTGTGATTGTAGCTGTGTAGAATCCAAAGCCAGCTCTTAACGATCTGGCCACTGGGGATTCTAATGTCCGTCTTGTGTCTCATTCCCAAAAGCAGGAGGACACCTCTTCCTTTGGGGTCTATTCAGCCTTGTGGTTGTTCATGTGCTGAGGCTCAACTGGGCTGTTAGAACAAATGGCTGTATTGGCTTTCATTGGGCAGTACAGGAAAGTTCTGTATGGATTTTAAAATAAGAATTCATCTCGTAAATACCCTTAGAAGTATTTTTGACAGTTAATTGTTTATATTCTTTAATCTGCAGAATTTGTCCTTACATAAGACTTCCAGCAAAGCTCTTGCCTACTGGATTCATAGGATTATTTTAATATCATCACAGCTTGCCATGCCTCTCTCAGTAATCCTGTATTTAAAACACTAATAACTTCTTGAGAACGGATTACTTTGTCCGGTGCATGAAATTTTTAATTTCAGCTGACTTCTTCCATTTTGTATTGGGTAAGAGACTGGGGCCAAATCTGCTTTCCTTCCAGTAAACTGTGGCAGAGAGATTGGACAGAATCCTTCCTCGTTTTTCAGGGTTACCTCTTTTGGTAATTATAGAGAAAATTAAGGGTGGATTAAAGCAAAACGTGTGGCTCCTGGTGGGACACTTGAGGATTCGCTGTATGTGAATCCCAGGTTAAAGCACTTACTCATCTGAACATGTGCTAAACTGCCATCGGTGGTCAAGGGAAGGAAATGACTTTGGTGTTGTATCTGAGGGTCATCTGGGCTCTCCCAGGCTTGTGACCAGGGGATCATGTCTCTTTCTGCTGGTTAAACTGGATGCAGTAGTGCAGACATTTCTGTGACAAGTTTAAAAGGTTGTCAGATGAAAATGGATCATGTTATCAGCTGGTAATGGTTTGTATTGCTGCTGAGACAAACCCAAAATAGCTGCATCTTAGGAACGTAATGGAGCAGGTGAGTGCACCGTTCAGTCTCCTTGAATCTGCTCTATGGATTTTGTTTGCTTGAATGTGCTTTGAATGAAGACAAAGAGTGGACTTATGCAGGCACCCCATTATTATTTCAAATAGTTTGTCTGAATTTTCAGGTGGGTGAAGCTGATTATTTGTTGTTGACAGAAGGACCGCATAGGGAACTTGTCCTAACAAGCAGTAATTGTGTGATTAGGAGAGTTTAATGAAGAAAAGGAATTAGAATTCATTCATAGTATTTGGTTTGTTGACAGTTCATGTCATTTTCATTGAATGAAGTCTATCAGTGGCACTTATATTTTCAAGCTATTTGGAAGCGCTGGTATTCTGAAGCTCTATTATTTACATCTAAGACCAAAGTCAAAACCCGTAGAAATTGGAAAATATTCTCAAAAAAAAGTAGCAAACTAGTTATATTTATCCTTGTTCTAGCAGTTACTCAATGACTTCTTTTTTTTACGTGCTCTGTATTAAAATGTTAATACAGGTGTATCAATCCAGATGTATTAATATGGAATAGTTTAAGTTTTAAAGCGATACTTATTAGTCACTTTGGGCTAGGAGAGGTGTTCAGATTAAATGCTGGTTTTCTGCTCTAATACTGTGCTTTGTGTTCATTGTGGATTTCTGTCCAGACTTACTAGTTGACTTATGGAGGGGAAATGTCTTTGTGAACATTCTTCATTTATGTTACTTTGAAACAAGAAGGATGGCAAACACCCAAACTGATGTGTAGTCTTTTCTAGTGTGATATAAAGAAACAAATATGTTTGAAAATGCCTCAAAATATCGGCAGCACCTGCTGATAGTAGAGCCTGTGCATAACTGGAGAGTTTCTGCTAATGAAGAGAAGGTACAAACAAGATCCCAGTTTTGAAATGGCTTAACTTCTCCTATTGGCTTCTTCAGGGGAGACTTGTCTTTGATGCAGTTTCTCCAATGAAAACAGTAAAATAGATGCCATTAGAAGGTGAATCTAGAATATAAATATCTCACCTTAGAAAAGAGATTGCTGTAAGTAGCCTCCTAATGTTTCAGCCTGCTTATTAGAAGTAAAACCTCAGTGTGGTGTCTGCTGTCCATCATTCTGAGGGAAGGCAAGGATCTCTGGGAGCAGTGTCCACAGGCACATTTTCGAAGCTGTGCACAGCGTAGAGGTCTGAAAAATACCTGCTAAAAGCAGTTACCTGTGAAGATGCAAGTGCCAATAGTAGGACAAGTGGATAAAATGGTTCCTTACCTTAAATCGTTCTCAGCTGAGAGGTTTCTCAGTAGAGCTTTTGCAGACTTTGCTGAGTAGAGTCTTAGCTCTCTAATTGCTTATGGGCTTTCCTTATTTTTCTAAAAATGCTCTGCTTTTTTTTCCTTGCCTTTATTTTGGTTGGTTGGTTGAGCCTTCCTTCTTGTTTCTTTGATTAGTGGCACTTTTGAAAGCCAGAAGGTTATAAACCGGGTCTTTCTTCTCAGGAACAAGGTAGCCTGGCTTACCAGATACTGAAGTTTCAAGCCAAGGACTCACCAAGGGTGGGCGGAAAAGAGGTAACTGGGGGGAGGAAGAAGGCGATTAAATGTACACATGAATGTGGTAGAAATCAGATACTTTGTAGTATGATTCAAGTGTAGAATCACATAAAAAAGGGCATCTTTGAAAATTCCATAGTTACTGAATGAAATTTGATGGCACTGATCTATTGACATTCACAGATATAACAAATGTGACTTGTATTCGTACATTCTTCCCATATTCAAAAATAATCTTCTGATCCAGATAATAAAATTATGCATCTATAATTGTCCTCTCTGCCTCCATATGGGTATGCATTAGATGAAATTAACTTAATGAGGCTTTTGGCTGGGGTCTGTTTTTTGGTCAGCCATACAAATTAGCTGTCAAAATGGAGCATTTTCATTTTGACAGGAAATTATTTTTCTTATAGGGAAACATAATTTACGATATAAATACGTGATGAATCGGGCATTGTAATGCAGATGACCCAATGGCTCTGTATGCTTTCTGAAGTTTTGAGTTGAATACTGGTTCATAAAAGTTCCTACTTAAAAAAAGGGAGAGGAGAACCGAGAACTGGGGAGAAATTCCCACAGCTCAAAATATTTCTAAAGCTGCCTGACAAAGCAGCTTTAATTCTCTGCATAAAGCTTTCTCTAAGCAACTTGGTGGGTCTGGCATAAGTATCAACTTTGAACAAGATTTTCATTTCTAATCTCTTTTCCTGTCTCAATACTGAATTATGTTCCGAGTTCTCAGCTCATGCTTGCGCAGTGTGACACAGGGGAGCTGCCAAAGGCTACAGCCCGCAATCCATACTCTGTATTGATTACCAACAGCAGGCATATTCTGACCTGCCTGGAACTGCATTGCAACCAGTCATGTCAGTGTTTCATAATAGAAGTAAGATGTTTACCTCATTTCCTGAAGTGATACTCCATTAAAGGATTCTAAGGCTCTTTTCAGGCCATATTCTTATATCGCAGACTTTCGTCGTAGGATTGAGAATACATGGAGGTGAATACAAATGCTGCAAATGGAAAGTATAATTTTGGTGCTTGAGGTACGTGCTTTTACCAGGAAGATTTGATCTCCTTTTTCTGTCATCAGTGGATTCCTGAAGCATTTATTATAAAATATAAAAATAAGCACCGGTCTGACAGGCACCAGTACTGCTTGTAAGTGAAAATATTTACTCATGGACACCAGATCTTTAGACTTAAAAGTCTTTGTGGTGTCAGCTTGGAACAGAATTTCAACAACCGTGTCTTGCTCCTGCAGGTGTATTCTTACACAAAGTCACGTACATCTTCATGTTTAGACTGACACTTTAAAAAAGTGTCTGTTTTCCTCTTGCATGTTTGTTATCTCACAGGGTTATATCTGCAGAATAAGGTTATGTTATGTGTAAGATTATGGAACCTTATGCATGTTTGGTTTTGTAAGTCAGTTGGGTGATCTGAAGGACAAAATGGAATCCTCTACTGCAGGAGACTTTTCTTCTGCAATATTTTAAAAGATTGAAGGAACTCACAGAATCCCAGAATGTTAGGGATTGGAAGGGACCTCGAAAGCTCATCCAGTGCAATCCCCCCATGGAGCAGGAACACCCAGCTGAGGTTCCACAGGAAGGTGTCCAGGCGGGTTTGAATGTCTGCAGAGAAGGAGACTCCACAACCTCCCTGGGCAGCCTGGGCCAGACTCTGGTACCCTCACCCTGAAGAAGTTTCTTCTCAAATTTAAGTGGAACCTCTTGTGCTCCAGTTTGAACCCATTACCCCTTGTCCTGTCACTGGTTGTCACTGAGAAGAGCCTGGCTCCATCCTCCTGACACTCACCCTTTAGATATCTGTAAACATTAATGAGGTCACCCCTCAGTCTCCTCTTCTCCAGCTCCAGAGCCCCAGCTCCCTCAGCCTTTCCTCACACGGGAGATGCTCCACTCCCTTCAGCATCTTTGTTGCCCTGTGCTGGACTCTCTCCAGCAGTTCCCTGTCCTTCTGGAACTGAGGGGCCACAACTGGACACAATATTCCAGGGCAGAGTAGAGGGGCAGGAGAACCTCTTTGGCCTACTAACCACCCCCTTCTAATCCACCCCTGGCACCATTGGCCTTCCTGACCACAAGGGCCCAGTGCTGGCTCATGCTCATCCTGCTGTCCCCAGGACCCCCAGGTCCCTTTCCCCTACACTGCTCTCTAATAGGTCACTCCCCAACTTATACTGGAACCTGGGGTTGTTCCTACCCAAATGCAAGACTCTACACTTGCCCTTGTTATATTTCACTACATTTTTCCCTGCCCAACTCAACTGTACCCTACTCCTGTAATACAGTCATATAAAGCAAGTTTTTACAGGGAAACTCTGCAAATAATGAAAATCAATGTGCATACAAAAATTAGAAGCTTTCAGTTGTTTAAAAGAGGCATTTTTTAGTTACATTGTGAGTCATGTTTTCTTTAAGACTGTTGTGAATTGTACTGGCAGTTATTGCTTTTGCTTCATTCTGATTTCTAGTGGAGACTTCACTGAACTTATTTCTATAGTTCATTTACCAACCTTATTTACTTTATCTATAAGTTCGTCTTCTAAAGGAAAAGGAGATACCCACATAAACAAGATTGTGGCTTTTGATTCAGCTGTTATTGCCTGGAGGCTTTTTACAAAACGTACATGGTTAAACGTGACTTATTAACATAACTCATAACATTAGCATTTACTTTCTTAGAAGTGCAAGACAAGCAGCAATTGGGGCCTGTTTCCCCATGAGGATTTACTATCCATCTTTTCTGTATACCTCTGAAGTCACGTGCAAGTATCAGCTCTTGAAAAGAGTTGGAAAAAACCATAAGTATTGGAAATGAAATATAAAAACTGTCAGCTTTTCTGTGTGCCTTTTTTCAAAGTATTAGATACTGATCGCTGGAAAAGCCTGGTTAATCTGCTGAGCGAGATCAAAAGGAAAAATAAGCTTCAGTTCAATTTAGCATTGCCTGAGATTTATGGATCCTGTGCTGCTCATTTGGCTCGTGTCTGTTTTTTAACCTGTAATTCTAGGATTTGGCAGGCTGTTTTCTCCATAGAGGTCTGCTTGCTGTCTGATGAAACGTAATTTAGGCGTCAGTAAAGTAGATGAAGAAGTACAAGTGCATTTTCCCTTTTTTTCTTTTAGTTTCTTTGCTATACAAAATAATAAAAAAGGAAGTCCTAATAAAAGAAGTGTGAAATAAAAAGGCATTTTTGAAGTGCACCTCAGCCTGCGAGAACTCCGAAATGTAGTGTGTGTCCTTGGTGCAGTGTTAATACGTGCAGGTTTTATTTCTCCTGTGAAAGACTACTGGCTCGATGACACATGGCTGTGTTTTGAATTTAAGTTCCAGAAGATCATCTTCTTTTAGGAAGGCTCTGTGTTTTGGAGCGCACTATGCTTCGTGCACAGCTGCTCTGTATGAAATAATTGACAGTTCTATAGCCCAATTGTTACATTACCGTTTCCTGGAAGAGACAGATTGGGTTCACCAGCTTAATCCTCAAACATGTGGTCTATATTCAAATATGAAATGAGGCGTAACTGTGAACAAGCTTTATGTTTGGTTGGATTTGTTTTGGTATATGCCAAATATATATTCCGTGCAAGTGCATCCCCTGGGTTCTCTACATAAGCTGCTACCGCGACCCTTTCCATCAGACCAGTGTCTCAATTCCTCTTGTTAGAAATGTGGTGGATACTGGGCTAAATCTGAAGCTTGAAGCTGATTCCACTGAGAGGCAATATTGATGAAAAGACAAAACTGTTTGACTGTTTTTCTTACTCAGCTGTTGTTTCTACTTTCTGTGAATCATCAACTTTCAGACAAAAAGGCAAGTGTTAATGGCAAGGAATTCATTTTTGATGAAAGATTGACATTTTCTTCATGTTCCATGTATCATATGAAATCTGTAAAGGGGATTTTTATGGTATATTCTAATAGCCTCTACCGCTCAGCAGAGAGTGAGAAAATGTATTAAAATTAATTTACAGTTGTCTAGTTGACGTTAGGTGATTTAGGAAGCTCATCAATAAAACTATGTAGATTAAATTCAAACCAAATCCACGTTTTAGTCTGTAGATGTAGACATGTATAAAATAAATTGGTTTATCGTGTTACTTTTGTTTTTCTTTAAGATAACTTCACGTGAATTAGAGTCAACTGAGAGTTACTAGATGTGTTGGAACATGTTGAAAGGTGTTAGCCTTACACACAACATCACCTCCTTTGAGTACACGGGCAGACTTTGGGGTCTTGTGAGTTGTTTCTGTTATGGGATAAGCTGATGAAAGCAGCAGATATTTCTTGTTACAGTCAAGTTTCTTTAGCCACACAAAATCTGTTTTGTTTTGTGGTGATGTGTTTTGTTTGGTGTGTTTTGTTGTTTTTTCCTGCATAAAGTATGAAGGAAGCAAAGACAAGTAATTTCTTTGCTCACTATTCCAAGGCTTGTAGGTTTTTCTACAGGTCCTTGCAGTCCTATCTGCAACTTTTGGGTCCTGCCCAAGGGTCTTCCATGGGGTACTTTTATTTCCATCACCTTGCCCCCCTCTCCATTTCTCTCCTCCTATTAACTTCAGTTACCTATTCTGTACTAGAAACTTGAATATAGTTTGATCTTGCTACACACAGGCCAGATACTGTAATTGTGACCTTGAGAGAGCTTCCAGCACTCTGCAGCGGAGCAGGCTCTGGCTGCTTCCAGTGTGTCCGTCTGCAGAGGAGCCTGGCAGCATAGCCAGTAACAGAGCTGAATTTTCAACGTGCTTTGTCTTTGAATCTTTCTTTCACAATTCTATCTGTGATTATTTTTCTTGTTTCCCAGAGGACACTGATGCTTTACCTTTTCAAACAAAAAAAAAAAAAGAAAAATTTGTATTCTGTTTCCTAGTGACGCTCTTTGATCAGAAGATCTTGTTAACAATATCTTTTTTGTTTTGAGACTAAGAGAGAAATGCCCAAGGGTGACATAAATCATCTATGAGTTTCGAGAGCCTTTCTTTTAAGTAAAGAATTTTTTCTTTACAGGACTGAAACTTGTGATCTGTTATCAGGTCTTGAGTTACTTATTTGAGATTTTAGCACTACATTCTACCTCCCTGGGCAGCCTGTTCCAGGCTCTGTCACCCTCACTGAGAAGAAGTTTCTTCTCAAATTTAAGTGGAACCTCTTGTGTTCCAGTTTGAACCCATTACCCCTTGTCCCATCATTGGTTGTCACTGAGAAGAACCTGGCTCCATCCTCCTGACACTCACCCTTTAGATATCTGTAAATATTAATGAGGTCACCCTTCAGTCTCCTCCAAGCTCAAGAGCCCCAGCTCCCTCAGCCTTTCCTCATAAGGGAGATGCTCCACTCCCTTCGTCATAATCAAGAAGAGCTTCAAATGCAAAACATAAAAGTTCTTAGTTTTCTCTTGCATTAGAAAAAGCTTTGCTTTCACATTTTTGTCAAGAGAATGGTTTATTTCAACTAAATGGAAATATTTAGAACATAAAGGACGTTCCTGACAAGATCATGGTTTTTAATATGGAAAGGGTTTTGAATTTTATCTTCTCTTGCTATTTTAAATGTTGATGTTTAAAATTGTTGGATTTGTGAAGCAGCTGCAATACTAAGGAAAAATTTTGTTGAATCGGAGAATACCAATTACCTGATTATGCTTAGTAAATTAAGAGGTTATGTCTAGAACAATTTAGAACAGCAAGACTATAGTGACAACAGGTGGTAAGACTGAAAAAATGAGTGAAACACTAAGGCGCTGTCAAAACTATATATAGTTTGATTTAAACAACAAGAACATTGACCCAGACATTTTTCATAAAGGGAAGGAATGTGTGGCAGAATGCAAAACCCCTCTCTCCCCCTTCCTTCCCAGGTATGGAAGGAGTACACACATCTCCCTCTTTCTCTGCTGTTTGAGGCTAACAGCTGCTTTTGTTTGACTCTGAAGGTTGCTGGCCAGGCTCATTAAGAAGGGAGTGCTGAGGCGCCAGGGAGCCGCTGGGCACCCGTGGCCAGTGTGGGGGATGTTTGGAAGCTTCAGGGGCACCCCACAGCCAGTGTGGGGGTGCAGAGAAGCTTCTGGAATGGCCACAGTCAGATCTGATCAGGCTTTAAAAAATGGGATTCTCATCGAGGCTCTGCCTCTTGCGCGGATCTCTTGGAGCACGAGCCAGATGCTGCTGCCAAGAGCCACTTCGGGATGGCGACTCCGCTTGCCTTGCCGCTACGTGTGTTAGTAAAATTAACCCTTGCAGGATTGTGAGTGTATTTATACTTTCCATGCACATTTGCACATGTGTTTATACTTTCTGTGCACATTTGCACGTGTACTTTCCGTGCTCAATACGAGCACATGTATAAATTATTTCCTCGCGTAATCGCGGGTGTATTTTCCTCCCGTGCTTCCACATAAGCACATGTAATATTTCGTGCACATTTGCACATGTATTTCTCCTTGCAGGATTGCGAGTGCATTATAAATTTACCGTTGCAGAATCGTGAGTGTACACTTTCCGTACTCAATACGAGTACGTGTATCCCTTTAAAATAATCCCACACCGTGTTCAGGCAAGTGTGAGCTCCTCCCGGACTCAGGGACGGCTCTGGCATTGTTTTTGGTGAAGCCACGTGCATGCACTCTGTGGACCTCCTGTTGTATTAGCTGCTGCCCCTTAATAATCTTCCTCAACTGATATGTGAACCTGTATTCAAGTCACTTTTGGAGTGCTAAAACCCTGTTTCTCACTGGTTTAATAAAAGTTGTTTTGGACCCTGTTGTACCTTAAACTGACCTCAGGGTGCTTCTGTGACAGAACAAAATGCGTAAAATGTGATTTCTAAGCAGACCTTTGTATCAGTGTTCATCACTGAAAAAACCTCATTTGAGGTTCTAGAAGTTGCCACCCTCAGAAAATAACATCCGTGAAAACACAGCAGTCCAAGAGGAACATGATTCTGTGTACCCATCCTTCTCTCGTAGTACTTCTGACTTATAATATTTAGTTTAGTGCAATAAACATTGAGATTCATTTTTAGTAAACTACTACAGGAGCTGGAGCGATTTACAGTTTCTACAAAGGGTCACCATTAGGAAATGCACGGTTTTTAGGAAGAAAGCATGATGCTTTTTAATTTGGGTAAGTTGGTTAGAATCACTAATAGCTATCCTGTAATCTTTTGTGTTCCTTGAAAGATAAACTAAACCCTCAAGGTACGTAGATTTTTATTTGAAATAAAAATTTGTTAACTAATTCCATAGCACGATAGTTTGTATCAGTGTACTTGTGCCGAAAATACTTAGATCATAAATACGACATTTTCTCTGTGCTACAATGAACATTTTGTTATAAAAAGATATAATTAGCTTTCTAAGACTTAGCAAAAAAAAAAAGGGTGACATTTGAATAATTTGTCGTGGTATTGATCTTAAAAGTTTCCTTTAGGTTATTTATTTCAATTTGTGTGTAGAGGTGATAGGTCTCATGTTGCAGCAGAAATGAGACAGTCCAGGTCTGAAAACTGTTGTACAGCATACGCATGATGTTATTTTGAACTGTTTGACTGTTAGACTGGAAAATATTTAAACAGAATGCAAGGCCCAGAACAGCTGTGGCAGCATAGGAAGTGTCAAGTTGGCTTTTTTTTCTTTCTTTTTCTTTTTTTTTCTTTGAAGGCCGTGTTATTTTTCTATCCTTTTCCTTCAAAGGACAGCTTATTTTGTGTTTCCTGAAGTAAAACTGGAACACACGCCCTTCCTTCATTGAAGGAAAGTTTCAAGCATCAGAAGGAATACCGGAATGAGAGTGTGAGCTGACAGGCAGCCTGGGCTCTGCTCCCATCCACCGGTGATCCTGCTGTGGGAGGAGGTGATGGGGTTTGGTGGACAGTGGGGCCCTCTGGAATTATCAGGGCAAATGCTCAGGGAAAAGGTGTGCAGAAATACATCTGGACTGATAGCTTGGTGGTCAGAAACTTTACAACTTGGAAATTGAGAATAAACCCAGCCTGTCACAGAAATATCAAAAGCAATGTGATGAGGCTGAGCAACACTTGTCCAATCATCTTTTGGTGGTGATAAAATAAAAATGGCTGGGTTTTTTTGGAACAGGCTCCTTAGAGACGTGGTTGACACCCCAAGCCTGTTGGTGTTTAAGAGGCACTTGGATAATGATGTACTTTAACTTTTGGTGAGCCCTGAAGTGGTCAGGCAGTTGGACCAGATGATCATTGTAGGTCCCTTCTGACTGAAATAGTTATATTCGTATGAAAATAGGAGTTCAAAAATTGTAGCTGTGCTTTCAAATATACTTTCTTAAAACCTTTCAGGTATGTTCTTAAGGTCCAAATGACCTGCTGTTTTGGAGGCCGTTTTAGAAGACCTCATAAATTGGCAGAAATGCCTTCTTGTCTCAGCACGTTGATGCATTTGATGATGATGAGTAGCGATGAATTGATTGTGCTGAATCATAGACGTGACGGGCAGCCCCACGTCCAGGCTTGGCACAGCACCACACCTGAACTAACACACCTCCTTGCTCTGACAGAGCCTGCACAGGATCTTGGAGATAGGTCAGAAACATTTTACGGATCAGAAAGTGTAAACGGTACCTCCAGTTATGCACTGGATGCAGGAATTCTACTGAAGTCAATGAAGGTAATCTGTATTTTCACTGATAAAAGTGGAAGCAGAAACATCTTCCATTTAACTTAAAACACTGTACAGCCGTTTCATGTAATTTTTTTAGCTTTACATTTTGCAGATGCTGTATATAAACCTGGTTTATGTCTTTTCTAAGTGGCAGTTGGTATAAACACAGTATCGTTGTATAGAATGAAACATGTGAGAAGTTCCCATTGGAATCGAAGGAAAGAGGTTATTAGAAACAACCTAATTCAAATTAAAGCGCTTGAAGTGTGACACTTGTTTCAGTGCTAAAAACTTGGCACACCTGGTTGAGAGAAGCAGCTAAACCATGTGTAGGGTTAAATCAAGTGTATTTCCTTCATTTCCTCTGGTACTTCTGTTAAAGGGTGGTTTTTCTCAGCCTGGAGGATATTTTCTTTCCTCATTGACCATGGCAGTCGTACAGTACAAATAGTGACAATAACACATGGTACCATATTCTCTGTTTCTTCTTGGAATTAAGTTTTCTCACATTGCAATGAAGCAGGAAAATGAAATTTTAACTGAACGGGATGTCTTTTCATGTTTCATGAGCTTTAAAGAGCCGGTATCTTATCTCCATGTTCATTAGTAAGCTGAAAGACTTGCCAGTAAGGATTCTTCCACAGGTAGAAATGGTGTTGCTGAGCTTGAAGGTTAGAGTGCACAGAACTGCTGTTGGAGTTCCCTCTTTCTTCTCTGGCTGGTATGTCAGCGACCAGTTATTGTTTCATAGGTGCAGCATTGCTGTAATTTTTCACAAGGTGTTAGTTTGAGTATGCCAGAATAACCACAGAATCACAGAATGTTAGGGATTGGAAGGGACCTTGAAAGATCCCCCACCTCGTTCATCAGTGGGCCTACATTGCCTCTGGTGTTAGCTTTATCTGCTACGTATTGCAAAAAGCTCTTCCTGTTGTCCTTGACCCCGCTCGCCAGGTTTAATTCTAAGGAGGCCTTAGCTTTCCTAGTTGCCTCCCTACACCCTCTGACAACAGCCTGATACTGTCCTCAAGTGGCCAGCCCCTCCTTCCATGATCTATAAACTCTTCTCTTCCACTTGAGCATACCCAGCAGCTCCCTGTTTAACCACGCAGGTCTCCTGGCTCCCTTCCTTGACTTTTCTTGAAGGATAAGACCCTGACATCATATGTGGAGATCCAGCCACCTCACCACCAGTCTCAGGTTTGTCTGTGATTCCCCTCTAGTATCTTTGCTGAGATCGACAGTGAGCCATAGAGCAGTGTTTGATTTAGGAAGGACATGGATGTATGCAGTGTGTGATGGTCTGATATGTGATCGTCATCGTATCATTGCCCACATTAGCAGAAGTGATGTTTTAGCGTTTCAAATTTGTTCTATTTAGTTTCACTGGAATATTTACACATCAATGGAACACAGATTATCCAAGATATTTGGGATGTATGCTCTTTGCACGTGACCCCGACTAAGTACATTGAGCTACATCCTGAAGACTAAGTGCATTATGTTCTCTGAGGAACCAGCCTGTGCTGAAGAAATGGCTTTCTGGCCTCTCCAAACACATTTCACGTATTCCAATAGGCTCAGGACTTCCTTTTGAAGATTTTCTTTCATTCGGAATTGCGATTCAGTGCAATGCATTCTAGCCTAGCTTTTCTCCCTACTGTTGTTTTCTTTTGGGATTACTGTTTGGTCATTGTTTGGTTCAGGCCATACTCAATTGACCTTGTAATTAGTGTGGAGCTAATAACCACGTCCTGACTTACCATGTCTGCTCTGATTTTCTGGGGCAGTTTTGACTCTTTCAGCTCCCGCTGACTTTTGTGGGGAGTTTTTGACATTTAACGTCTCTGAAGCCAGCGTATTTCAGTGCTGAACAAACTGCTAATGTGTTAAGTCATTGCCAGTAGGAGAGAGGATTATTCTGACTAAAATTAAAGTGTGTATGTTGAGATGAGTTACGCTAGGACCCCTTTACAGGTTCTATCGTTACGTTCCTGGAGACTGCGTGGAGCATATTTTGCCCTGAAGTGGATGCCTGTGTTTGATCTGATGGTTTATGCCATAAGAAAAGTGGGAATAGATTAACTATTGAATTTTGATTAGATTTTGAATCCAGTTTGTTTGGAGAGTTGTTCTAAGTTTCTGTATAGAACTGGTGTGTAGGATTTGCATTTTAGATCTCTGTTTATCTGTGTAAATGGAAGTTGCCAGATATAAGAAGAGTTTGAGGAGCTCTATCCCAGGTTGAAATCAAGAAAAGCACCTTTGATATGTAAATGCTTAAATACACGTGATAAAATTTACGTTTGTGCGCTGATGTGTAAAAATTCCAACTATACAGGAGGGTTAATATTATCACCATAGCGAGCTATAAAATCATGTGGTCGTAAGATCAACATTTTCATTAGTGTTTGAAGACTGGCACTAATTGTGAGGTTTCTTTCTTCTGCCTTCCTAAACCAGGCCGTGCTCTTTATTTTCTGTGCAGTTCTTGGAAGCAGGCAGTGTCTCCTGGCTTAACTGAGCACATTCTGTTTGACAAGTTCAGTCTCTTGTTTGGCTGGATACTTCATCTTGTAATAAAAGAACGAACCAGTTTACCTTCCATAATCCAGATTCTGGTTTCTTTCACAGTTGTGTTTACAACAAGTTTGCTTAAAGCTGCAAAGACGCATTTGTATAGTTCTTGGCTGTCACTAGTCAAGAGGATGAAATTAATAGCCACTCCCTTTTAAGTCCCTAAAGCATTTTCTTTCCAACAACCTTTTAAGGTAGGTACCACTGAATAGCAAATCCATAGTGCTCTGGTCATGTTTAAAATAAATTGCATCTTACTTCTCCAGGCTTGATTAAGATTGAAGTGTCTTTGGCAGAAATAAAAGATCAATTAAAGTTCTTCATATAAGGAATATAAAATGGAAAATCATTGCACAACAATTGTAGGGTTAAGTTTAAGAAGATTCTTCTCTGCAATATCAACATCACCATTATTAATAGAAGTGTCATTTCCAGTATCCTTCTCTCAATTTGAAATGAAGTTTCAAGTACTCTTCCTGTTTTGCAACTTATGATAGAAGGTATGGAATATGAAGCAGGAAGTACATTCATCTGTTGGGCTGTGACACCACAAAGATGCTGGTATACACCCATTTTAAACACTAAGCACATGCTAAATTTTAAGCACTTGCGTATCTCAGTGCTTAAAATTGCTGAAAGTATAGGCATAAGGATTTGCAGGATTTCAGATGAATGCGTAAGGTCTAATTTGTTCCCCAGCAGATGCTGGTTTTGACATTCTGATGACTAAGACTGCTTTTTTTCACCTTTTTCCTAGGTGTTTACCTCCCATGGACCTACTGTGATCATGCCAACCTGGTTCTGCTCTCGAGAATGGTTTTTTCATGTGGGAAAATTTGATGAGGGTGGAAAGGTGAGTGCTGCAGGTGACATGTAGCCCAGGAATCGTCTCTTTGTCAAACAGCCTCTGAAAGCCTTAAACCTTTATTAAGAAACACTAGACAGAGGATTATAGATAAAAACTGAGGTCTAAAAAAAATCTAGGTCATACCATATGCCTGTTTTGTTGTGTGTGTGTGTTGGTTTTGGTGTTTTGGTTTTTTTAAGAGCAGCCATTAACAATTACAGTTGTTTCGGGATAACTGTGGTGGTTGAAGGACGCAACTGAGATGGGGTTTGTTGATAAATCTGTTATACGTTGGCAAACAGATCTAATTCAGACGCACTTGAATTCATTCTGTGTAGTTTGGACCTGGGGAGTTTTGCTTGTGGCTTTGGTGAGATTTTTAGAGATAGAATGGGTGGTTCTGAATTTCTTTTAAATACTTCATTTAATATTATCCCCAAAACATCTTATAAGGCTGTTTCCTATTTTATTATTTAAACTAGAACATATTATGAGGATTATTCTTTTCATAGCCCTCCTGTGCCATGCCATCTGTATATACCTAGAGACATAAGCACGCATGTATACAAATATATCAAGATACACAAATATTATTATTCGGGCTGCCAAAGAAAATATAATTAGAGGGGACAGTGGACAGCAAACAGAATTGTTTAGAGTGGTGAAAGGATTTGCCCTTAATTAAATGGTGGGTGAGTGGAAGAGCTGGGAATGATGCTTGGCTCCCAATACAATATACATTCTCTGACCCATGCTCTTTATTTCTTTTTTTTTATTATTACTTATCATTGTATTTTCATTCTCTGAAGAATGTCTGACTTGACTTCTTGAGCATTGTTAGTAAGCTCAAGAAAGCAAGCAAGCTAAAACACAGAACAACAATAGAACAGCAACCAAGGCAGCCCTCAACCTTTACTGCTTCAACCAGACCCTTCTTGTTAGTGAGGATGAGGTCCAGCAGTGCACCTCTTCTAGTCGGCTCCTCCACCCTTTGCATCACAAAGTTCTTGTCAAGGCACTGGAGGAACCTCCTGGACTGTGGCTGCCGGCCGAGTGGTCCTTCCAACAAACATCAGGGAAGTTAAAATCCCCCACCACAACCAGGGCCTGTGATTGGGAGGCTGCTCTCAGCTGTGTGTAGAAGGCCTCATCAACTTCCTCACCCTGGTCTGGTGGCCTATAATAGATGCCCATAATAGTGTCACCCTTGCCAGCCTGCCCCTTAACTTTCACCCATAGACTCTCAACTCGCTCCTCATCCATGCCTGGACAATACTCAATACATTGTAGTTGCTCTCTCACATAAAGACCATCTCCACCACCATGCCTGGCTGGCCTGTCTTTCCTGAAAAGGACACAGCCATCCATGACCACATTCCAGTCATGTGTGCTGTCCCACCATGTCTCCGTAGTTGCCACCAGGTCATCATCTCCTGCCCTAACACAGGTTTCTAACTCCTCCTGCTTATTCCCAATGCTGCACGCATTGGTGTGCAGGCATTTCAGAGAGCGAGCTGAGCACACCGATTTCACCCCAGGGGTATGAGAGACCTCCCAACCTTCATGAACTCTGGAGTGATGCCCAACTGATGCAAGCCCAGCTACAACCCCATCCCCCTTCGCGTCTAGTTTAAAGTTCTCCAAATGAGCCCTGCTAATTCCTGTCCCTGCATCCTTTTGCCCCTGTGAGATAAACCTTTCCCACGTATCACTGTTTGGACTGGTGTCTTGTAAAACCAGCCATTATCAAAGAACCCAAAGCCCTGCCTATAGCTCCAGTCCTGTAGCCAATTGTTTAGGGACTGAATTTTTCTATTCCCTCCCATATCATCACCCAAAACTGGAAGGAGGGAAGAGAAAATCACTTGAGCCCCAGACTCTCTTACTATCCGTCCCAAGGCCTTGAAATCTTTTTTCATTCCCCTCAGACTGTGGGATGCAGCTTCTTCCCCACCTGTCTGGAAGATCAGCAGTGGATAGTAGTCCATTGGGTGCACCAGGTTGGGAAGTGTCCTGCTGATGTCCCTGATCCGGGCTCCAGGTAAACTACACGCTTCCCTATGATGAGGTTCAGCTCTGCAGACTGGGCCCTTCGTCCCTCTCAGAAGGGAATTACCTACTACAATTACCCTTCTTTCTTTCTTATCTGAGGTGGTCTTGAGGCATGGGGTCAACTGCCTTTTTCTATGTGACCTCGTAGGTGGGCCTTGCACCACATCCTCACCTACCTCTTCTTCAAGATCTGGGGCCTCAAACGTATTACAGAGGGGCACCTGAGGAAGCAAAGCAGGCAGGGAGGGGGATTGCCCATGGCCCCGAGCTGAAACTCGCTTCCAACCCTCGTCATCTTTTCTGTCCCCTGCCTCTGCCCGACAGCAACAGGGCAGGGGCTGTCTCAAGTCTTCTCCCTCTGCCCAACAGGGCAAGGGGTTCATCACCTTTGGGGTGACTGTATTAATGACTATTAATTTGATCACTTCCATCTCCATTTTTGGGTTAGTATTTAACAGTGTGACCTGTGAGTGTCATATTGCTGCAAGTAAACACAGGAACAGGCCAACAAATCTCCACGTTTCAGCCGTCTCCGTTTGCTAAACTGTTTCCATGCCAAAAAGCTGCATTTCTCATTTGGAATTAGATCCAAACACCTGTTCTTCGTATTTCAGTGCTTAGAACAAATGGAAGATAATTCTTCTATGGAAGAAATTGTGATTTGATAGTAATGTTAATAGTATGGTGGACTGATAAAATATAAATGCAGAAGCTATGATGTAATCTTTTTTTTTAATTACAGGTAGGTATGCATGTATCTCTCAGTCTATCCAGGCTTTATGTGAAACAGATTTTTTTAATGTTTACAAAATGTTTTCAGAAATGAAGTTCTTTCTGGTCAAGATCTGCAAGTGACATTTTAAACAGTGGCTGCTGCCAGGAGGAGAGTTGGGGAACCACATCTCTGACTTTATTGCCCCTTAGCTTCCTAAAAAATTATCTCTGTGCTATCCAGCTGATTCAGATCAAGTGCAGTGCTTCCTTATTGAAAAAAGCAGATTTTTGAAACTGTATCATGTTAAAGCAGGGGACTTTGTCATGCACAGTGGTAGGAGAGGTGTCTGTTATTCTCGAAGCAAAGCTATTACTTCATATGTTTGGCAGTGCACTTTGATTTGCATACAAAACCAACATTTCACAATTGTAGCGAACAGACCTTGGGTACTTCTACCAAAATGTGTTCTTCAGATGGACAACAGATTTTGTTTGCTGTTAATGTCCAAATGGAGATCACTGGGAAGACCCGTTATTTGTCTCTTTCAGCATATTGTCCTTTTGTTCTAGTCACTGGGTGTCATGGCTCTCAGCTAAAACAACTAGCTTCTTGCTTTAGGTAAATGCTCTAAGAAATCTAGTGTACAATAAGAACTGTATAAATGAGCATTTCTGACCTGCAGACTCCACTCCATGTGAATGTGGTGTATTGTATAGTCTTGGCTTTATTCACGCAGTATTATTCTTGACATCTCAACTGTAACATGCCATGCTTGTTTCTTTCTCTAGAGCTTACCACAACTTGGATCCAGATTTCCTGTCACCTCGGTATTTAACCTTCCTTTTAAAGTTTATGAAAACTAAAAATAGAGTGACAGCCTCAAAGTTCTAAACTAATCTCAAAGTGTAAACAGGGGCAAATTATTCTTAATGAGCCCCAGATGGAATAGCATATTATAAGCCACTGGCCTGAATACAAACTTGTGGCTCTGAACAAAATGCCTGGAGCTCAGTTTTGATCTATTTTTGCGATAAAAGGTCACCAAAAAAGCAAGAATTGAGGAGGTGTCAAAATATCCTTTGGTGCATGGGAGACTGTAGCACATGCTGCTAAGATAACTTTGTAGGCTGTTAGGCGCTAACTAATGCCTTTTTCCATTTTTCTCTGCCAGAGCACACAAATGTCATTCTCTCCAGAAAGGCAAGCGGTTAGAATAAGGCCTGAAAGGTAAAAGGCTAAGTAGGAATTTGTTTTTTTGAAACATGATTAAAATATGGTCAGTCTGTCAAATAACCTGTGAAGATGCTCTGGGGAAAAAAATCTAGATAGAACACAGAAATTAGTATTTTTGGCTGAACAAAGATCAGTATTTGATCTAAAAAGGAAAGAAAGGAGACAAAGATAATGATACTTTATAAGCTAGTTGAAAACTTACTCCCTATCCTATGTCTAATGACATTTTTTGCTAGTCTATTATTAAATACCATTTAGAATTTACTGCTTCTCTTCTATTTGACTTCCCCTTCATCTTTGTTGTAGTTGTAGGTGATTTGTGCCTCCTTGCCAAATAGATGTGTTGAGGACACTGTAGTCAGTCATCAGCACAGCAAGTGATACCTGACCAAAGTAGTCGGTAAACACAAATCCTTCACCTGCTTTGTAGTAATATGGGAAAGTGGACGATGATTTAGCATATGGCTAGTGCATGCAGGTTAGAATGGAGCAGGGGCAGGCTTGTTTTGCCCTGGGAGCTGGAATCAGCAGCCTTGAGTGAGGAGGCCGATGAGTTTATCCCCTAGCACAGCCGCGCACGTGGGGCTGGGTTTTGCCCATAACGTGGAAAATTCTGTATGTAGTCCAGTAACATTTAAACTTTGCAATTTAATTGTATTTATTAATGCTGAAAACTATTTACGTGGCAGCCTATTGATGAAATGCTGGATTATTAATTGATACTTTTAGCTATGGATATTAATTTTCCAAAAATAGATTAAAATATCCCTTTAGTGGTTAAACATCTTTTTCTTTGAAAGTTGTGTTGTTGGCCAAAGGTTCCTGGTATTCAAAATGCCATCTGGATCCAATAATATGTCTCAATTGGGAATAAAAACTCTCGTGTTGCAACAAACTCAACGCGCTCAGGAGCCGTAGAGAGTCCCATCCCTACAGGATCTATAGCATGGTCAACATCTTTCCTGCCCTGAGGAACACGTGGCAGCGCTATTCCCTGCGATGTGGGAGGCCACTGCGGAGCTGGACGAGGCACTTGCTCCTGCCAGGGCTGGGAGTACTTAGTTTGAAAATATTTCTGCCGGTAAATGCCAAGAGCGCTCAGAACCAAGCAGCATTTTGAAAGAGCCTTTTACTTCTGCAGTAACTCTCATTTTTAATGTACATATTAAGGGTTATCTTGAATAATGTAAATGCTTATCCAAAAGAAAATGACTTGCAGGTATGTATGTGATGTAATCATACCTCTGAATCAAAATATGACTACAGCAATAAGTTGATATGTGCTATGAAATCTGGGCCCTGCCTGACACAGTCTGGTACGTGACCGGAAAAGAGGGAAAGGTTTAAACTTTGCTGCTGACTCTCAGTATTTCCATTAAAGTCCAGAATAAGAAAAATATAGAAAGGACTAGAAGATAAATGATAGTATTTGAGGTTGTGGTTTTTCCGATATCCTTGGTGACTGTGGTTACTCTCTGCTGCTTCAGCTACCCCCAGATTTCTTTTGTGGCTTTCAAGGTAGGTTCACATAAAGCATGAATTGTTCTCTAAAAGTTTTCTTCTGCATCACAGTTCTTAAACTAGAAGTCAGACAAATATCTACAAGCGATAGCTACAGATATCTGCCCTTAACAAGCCGCCAGATCAGAATCCAGTTTATTCAGAATCTGGGAGTGTGGCCCAGTTCAGTGTCTTAAATCAATCTATCGTACAGTGAAGTCTGGAGCTGCAAAGTACAGAGCTTGGTTTTGGTTCTGATTTCTCCCAAAATACGTATGTTCAGTTGAGTGTTTTGGGTTTGTTTTCCAGGATTCAAAGCCTTTTTTTGTCTCTTCTCTCTTCCCCTTCCCAACCCCTTGGCTGCCCAGTCCTGACTGTGTCTGACATGAACCCTTGGTGTGCTGGTATGGAGAACAGTCCCTGAACTGGCTTGCTCTTGAAAGTAAAGGCCAGAAGAAAGCACAGAGGGATTTTGTGTCTAGTACTTTAATTAGAGAATCTCCTTTTCTTAATTATGGAAGAAACTCAGAAACTGTGCTGATGTGGATTTATTTTTTTTAACTTTTACTGTTTTTCTGTGTTGAAACAGAATACCTAAAATTGAGATTGAAGTTTATGCCCCTGTTATTCATGTCTGTAATACTGTTTACAAAAAGAAATGTATTTCAGTTTTTCAGGTCACTTCCCGGTTTGAAATAACTGTTTCTCTTCCAGGGTGTTCCAGAAGATTTGTTGTTCTTTTATAAACATATCCAAATGGGCGGTGAAGTCTTTCGAGTAAACCATTGCCTCCTGCTGTACCGATACCATCCACAGGCTGCAACTCATGCCGTCCTAGAGTAAGTTGCATTTTTTGGTAGAACTTAAAAATTAGCTTCATCTTGGATGATTGGCAGCAAAGATGCTTGATCTCTTTGAGACGTGACACAGCAAAATAATCACCAAGTTGTGTTTAATTGTTTATCTGGGGTTTTTTTGGTGGTGTGTTTTGTTGGGGTCTTTGTGG
The DNA here is from genome assembly GCF_037038585.1 of Patagioenas fasciata. Taxonomy (NCBI): domain Eukaryota; kingdom Metazoa; phylum Chordata; class Aves; order Columbiformes; family Columbidae; genus Patagioenas; species Patagioenas fasciata. The sequence goes on along the minus strand of NC_092537.1, from coordinate 8,389,066 downwards.
GTTTTTTTGGTTTGGTTTTTAAGGCTAAAAAGCAAGTACAACATAATACATTGGTAGTATCCTCCTGTTTCTGTTCATTCTTGCTATAGTTTGCTTCTGAGTAACATACTGTAATACTGGAATTGAAATTATGAATTGAAATGTCTGGTTCAGATCTTGTCCCCCATACACTGTCCCCGGACCTGTGTTAGTGATTTAGTGAGGAACTTTAGTGCGGGCACTTGAACGTTTGACAAATATTCTAAGAAATTTTTTCATCTTTGCAACTGTTCTTGAAATAATTTTGCAATAGGTATTGTAAGAGCAAGGAAGCATTATGGGGACTGCATTACAGCAGTGCTGTTTGTAGACCATTATGAGGTGACTCATTTTCCTTTTTATTAGTGTCTGAATGTCAGGTTGTGAGTTTTTTCCCCTCTTTTAGTGTGTAATCATTTTGGCAGTTAGTTACAAACTTTAGAGCCACGCATCATGGGATGCTGGAACTCTTGGAAGCTTCTTGCTGGTATCTGTGGGAAAACATCTCATTCTTGGAAAAGAGTTTGTTTTGAATTTACTGCAAGCTGTTGCTTATTCAGATCTACAAGGTTGTGTGGCACAAGCACCCTGAATTACAACACCCTGCGAGAATGTGGAAATTCTGTAAGCTGTTTCAGATGTGCTGTTTGCATGTCCGGATTGGTGCCTTTCTTGTGTGTAAGAATTCAGACTAGACAGTCTTCCTGTTGATTTTTTGTTGGTACTACTGTTAATAATATTTTGTGCAAGCTTTCAAATACGAGATTGTGTAACATCTCTTTTTACTGGCTTGCTCCCCTGTTTGGTGCGTTAAGCTGTGAGGGTTGGCTTTTGTTTCTCGAGAGTCAGGTGTGTGTTGAGCAAAAAGAGGTTAGCAAAGGTTTAAGATAATAATTTAAATTGTGTCTTTCCTAATTTGTATTTTGGTCATCCCACCTTATTTAATGTGTGTTCTACCTTTTCTAGAAGTCTTTTTTTAAATTTTTCTTTCTTACGGTGAGTTTTGATGAGCAGTTTTCTGAGGTGTATTCCCTTTCGCCATGGGCCTGATTCGTCTTCGAATTTTCAGAGTTAGCCTAGACCAATTAATATCTTGTCTGAGATCAAAACAATGCTTGTAGTGTCAAGGTTTAAGGAAAGGTGGCAGTAAACTGTGGCAGACACTCCCTGTTATCCCCTCACTCCCTGCCACCCCTTCCTTTAGATTGGAAAGATAAGGGGAAAGGAAGAGAGACTTAGACAGGCACCTAGAAGAACTGAGCTGAAAGAAGAATCACTAAAAGAGAACCACTCTTGTTTTTAACAAAACCAGGACAGTAGTAACGTTGAGCTGGTTAATAGGGCTCCTTCATACAAAGGTGCGTGATTGAATCTTTTCAGCAAAGACAACCATCATTTGTAGCCTATTGTGGGATGATTTTAGTTTATATGAGTGTCTTTCATTACCATTCAGGGGAAAAGATGCCTGATTTTGCATTTTCAGACTTCCTAAGATATATATAAAAGTACTTGGCAAGAGACATTTAGTTCTTTTTATTTAGTCTGTATAATTGTAAACACTAATGATTTTTTTTAGGTTGTTTCCTATGATTAGTATCCTTCTGGAACAAATATCGAGAGGTGAAAGTATCTGTGAAGCAGGAAACAAAATCTTATTTGCATTCTCCCTTCCCCTGGAGGCATCAGACTGCATTATTAAATGTTTTGGGTGTGTGACAGAATCTGAGTGAAGTGCAGTCTATGTATAGATTTCATTAGGTGCAAACTGAAACGTAAATGTTCTCCCTGCAATTTCATCTCAAGTCTGTGATCAATACCTGCTCAGTGGGAATGAGCAATACAAGTTTTGAGAAACAGTCTCTTCAGCCAAGAATTTACAATATGAAATCCCACATATTGTACCTCTTAGATCCAAATAATTTAATCTCACATTGCAACTCTTATCCTGGGGCTGTGTGTACTTTGTGCAACATAGCTATGTTACACCGATTTGATGCAACATCAGAGCTGCCTTTATAGTGAAAAGTACTGTAGCAAGAAAGCTTAATGTATAATAAAAACATTGTAAAATTCATAGATTTTTATCTTGCCACAGGGGAGAAAAAGGAACTGTTTATAAAACAATGTACCTCATTGCGAGATAAAAGCTTGGAGCGAGAGGAGCAATAAAACATCGTACTTGTCTGTAGGTAATGTTGCTCATGCAGACAGGCAGTTGGGGCATGTAGCTAATTCTTGTAGCAATTGACAGGCTTTTGGTTGAGAGAAATTAAATACACATGGAAAATAAGTTTTGTACCTTCTGTCTGAGATTCAGGCAATTCCCTTTGATGCAGAAAATGTGAAGTGTACGAGGCTCACAGTAATTTCATATGCCATGTATTTGGAATGAGTATAATATTGTAAGAGCTTGTTCTGCAGAAATAACCCAACTTACGTAATCTATTGAAACCATCTGGTTTCAGGCACTAGAAGCTTCCAGTGTCATCTAAGTGCAGGAGAACAGGCACTTGGTCTGGAACGCACATTTGGTGGTTTTAGAGGTACCCGGAGGTCTGGGGCTCGGGCGCTGATGCGCGCAGGAATGCCGGCTTCGTTTCCTGCAAAAACACCCAGCCAAAAATAGGAGAGAGAAATAGCGGAACGTGTTCCTGTGCAACTGAAATAAAGATGAGGTCAACTGCATTTTTATCTTCTATGCTTGCATTTGGCACTTCAATTAAACATGGAAACTAATGACCTCATTAGATTCTTGAAAAGTAAATGGCAGTAACATTGATAGTCTCTGTCTTTCTTAATAAGCCTTTCATGAAAAATAGGCCACAATGCAAACCATGCCTCAGTTAATGACCCACGACCTGAAGATGAACTCAGACATTAATAGAACCTATTAACAGTGTAAATGTAATAACTCAGTGGGACGATATAGTCCAGCAATTAATAAGTTCATATGAAGTTCAACAGAACAACAACGACAAAAAAAAAAAAATCAGTTTATTCACCAGTATGGTCAAGGTTCAAATGGGATTCATTTCTGAATTTCCTGTGGATTGTACAGACCTTGAATTCTGCGTGCAAAACTCACTATAAAGAATCTGTTCTTTCAGCTCTCACTGTGATTGAAATGTTCTCTGTTTTTCCACCTCTGGATTATCTATCAGGTGAGATTCACTGATAATATAGAACTCTCCTATCCTGCCATGAATAAAAAAACACTGGAAGAGGCTGTTGACTCGAATAGCTCCTCTTCCTGTCTGGTGTTACCTGAGTAGCGTGTGGGACCAGCGTATATAGGAGAGGCCAGATTTATAGATCTATAGTATTACTGTGGATGGTAATCAATGCCTAGAAATTCCACAACTGTTTAGGATATTGGGCTTGTATTTGTGCATTTCTCAAGTACTTGTACATCTGTCTTTGCTCTGTTGATTCACTTATGTAGCCTCACTGGGGGAAGGAGGGGAAAGGCAGTCGAACAATATGGCGAGGTTTAACTGAGCTCAGACATTAAATCATATAGCTTTTATTGTCACATTATCTTTCATTTCAAAATAGGAGGAGAGCAGATGTTTCTTGACTCCTGTATTCAGTCAGTAGGTCACCACACATTTTAACAGAGCTCCATTGTTATGTTACTTGGGTGGATGGTATGGTAATAACTACTTGGGACTGAGGAACACACTTCGTAGTCGTTCTCACCCACCGCATGAATACTCTCATTTCACTCCTGCAGAATTTTGACTCCTTCCTTCCAGACTACAAAACTGATGAGTATTGAGGGGCCATGGTAAATGAGAGCTTAGGATTATGTAACTCTCAAGAATGGTTTTCCTGGTAGAAAAGTGTTTAGGTCTAACATTTATTTTGTAAACAAGCGACAAGAAAATGCAAGAAGTGAGGAAAATAATGTACTTAAAAGAACCTGGGTCAAGGAGTAGTATTAGGATTTGGGAACCACCTTCTGCAATCAGAAGAATTTGTATCCCAGCTTCTGGCTGGGGAAAATCATGATAACTGAATACAGGCTGGGAAATGATACTAAAGGGAATCAGTTTGCTTTAATCCTTTCTGCCGTGGGTAGGAAAAGCAGCCTTATTTGGGACACGATGCAGAGTAATATTACCTCCTAAGTTTTGCTGGTGGCTATGAAGAATAATTCAAAAGCTGAGAATAGCTGTGAGAATCATCTCTGAGTAGTGGTTTGTACAAGTTCTAGATCGTTTCAGGCATTTTCTTTAATCATCCTTTGCACGTTGCTACAGTTCCCGTCTGTTGCACCTGCACTGGCTCTTAGCGGATGGGAAAATGGTGTTTCCTTATCCCCCGAGGCAGGAATCCCAGTGATCTATTCTGGAAACATCAAAAAATGTGGCAAATTAGGTTAACCAGAAACCTGAAGGGGATAACTGAAACTCTCTCTTCTGACACTCCGTAAGCTACATTCTGCTTCAACGTTATTGCGTTTGAACAGTGATCCAATTAATTTGGAGTTTGAAGAGTTTGATATCCCTTTATTTCTGAGTGCAGTTCCCTTAAATGCTTTCCCCACTTGCATTTCTCAATATAACATTTATAAAGAAGATTGGGTCAGTAAATCTGCTTCAGTCTGAAATCTCCGTGGGTGATTACCAGTAACAAGATTTGGTCTGCTTGAATTTTACCTCTATAGGGACTTCTGTGGACCACAGGCACCCATCACCTTGACAGCAAATGTCTACGGTCTGGAAGCAGCCAATACTAAATGTACTGGGATGTTTCCATGAGTAATAGAAACATTTTCTGTGCCTGGACGCAGATTGCAGCGTTTGCTCCACAACTAGAAGTTAGTTGATAATTCCTTTTATGCCATGTAAGGCTGCCTGTTTCTCCCTCAGCTTTCTTAACTTTGCAAAGTCAAATGGAAAAGAAACTTGGCTGTGTCACTCAAGTCAACAGAACAGATTCTTGAGTACCTCTGGAATGTAATATTATCCTTCTGAAGTCACATTTCAAAGTAAAATCAGTTTAAAATCCTTTCCATTTACGTGTAAAGCAATAATCTGCTTTCTTAGAAGCTAACAGAAGCTCTAAAATTTCCAGTAAAGTGATCCTGGAAAAATACTTGACCTTCATATTTCTTTCCTTTAACTTTCCTGCTGGGAATATAGTATTCTCTAATGAGCATGGAAAAAGGCAAGTGTCAAAGGATGCCAGCGGCAGCTAAAGCTTTGCGGTAAGAATGCAGCTTGTGGTTGCATTAGAAGAGATTTGCAATAAAATCCAAGATGTTGGTTTTTTTCCTCCATTAGTCAAAGTGCTGGTGCACGGGCATAGGCCTCAAACCAGCGTGGAAACTCGATGTGGAGGTGCTGTTCTTCTTGGGTACATTTACTTGTGTGTGAAGTTCTTTCCAAGTTATCACACCACAATCAATGATGAAGTGCTAAGCGGGATTGGGCTGTGCTCAAAAATCACACATTGAAGCGCAGGGGGCTCCCTGGAGCTAACGAATAATTCCAGCAAGAATCCATGTGTCTTGGTACTGTGAGGGTTGCATGTTTCTCAAACTATAACTCAGGGCTGTGAAGGAACAGTGCAAATAAAACCATGAAATTCCTATGTTAAAATATTAGAAAAGTTTGCTAACAAACCTTTGGGAGCAAATTGGGAGTGCTGGCCCAGGCTGCCCAGAGCGAGTGTGGAGTCTCCTTTGGGACACTGAAACCTGCCTGGACCCACCTGTGTGATCTCCTCTGTGACCCTGGATGAGCAGTGGTTGGACTGGGGGATCTGCAGAGGTCCCTTCAGCCCCTGCTGGTCTGGGATTCTGTGAAATTAAGTTACCTATTAACCATAATAACCTCAAATTTGTACCTCAGAGGTATACTTGATAGAGTAATTTGGAGTAGTAAATTTGTATCTGTTACAGGGCTTTGTGAAATTTGATAATCTGCTACTAAAAGGAAAAATTGGAAAATGTTTCATAGAGGTCAGATGTTACAGTAATGTCAGATCATCAGGTATCTCTAGCAATCATACTCATGTTTAATGGTTTTGTAGTAGAACCAAAATTGGTGTAATGCATATGGGATTATGGAGTCAGAACTGTGGCTGGCAACCCAGCAGATGGGTTCATTGGTGAGAAGGACTGACAGCAGCAGAGCTGGAGCAGCTCTTCTTCCTGACTATCTGCCCATCTGGGCACTTCAGATCCTGAACATCAAGGAAACTTGAATGGATTTTGATTTTTCAGTAAAAAAGGCAAGCTGCATTTGCAGACCAGAAACAGCTTACTGTAGCTGTGCTGACTCATGAATCAGAAACCTTCTTTGAAGCAGAAGATATATCCAGTGAGTGCTTTGGCTTTTAAGTTCCATACCAGCTTGGTACAGTCAGAAGACTGTGGTGCTCAAATTTGAACTGTGAGAAAGGTAGATTGGTAGGAAAAACTACATGCTTCATAATAGAAAGAAAACCATAGGTAGCTTTAGGATCTCACAGGAAAAATACTAGTTTTTTTTTTCTGTTAATGCTTTAACTAATTTCAGTATCTAATTTCCTGGATCAAAAGATGTATTACAAATTGTAGGACAAGTTGGAACAATTGTTAGAAAGCCTATTGTGTTCTGTCGTGATAAAGCAAATGGAAAATCCTATTTGACGAATTGCTTGTAGAAAGGAAAGACAATTAGACGTTAGGTGTGGGCAAACAGTGCGTTGGTGGGCAGTTGGAATTGTTGGTGTTGAATGTGATTACTGTAGACACAGTTTTTCATCTTCCTGTGGTCTTCTGTTAGGGTTCTTGAAAATAATAGTGGTGTAGCTACAGCTTCAAATCTATCGTAATGATTTTTGTCTGAGAACTTCCACAGAGTTTGTTTGTTCTAACAGCAGTTTACATTTCCCTTGGAAATTTCTAATATAATGTTTTGGTGGTTTTTTTTGTATGATGTGCGAATATGTTTGGTCAGGTGTATGTGAGTATGTATGTAGAGGTATATAATAATGCTAAAAGTTTCAGGTGTTAAAATCCACCCTTTTTCTAACTCTCCAGGGGAACCATCTGGAATCACCGAGTCAAGTTTCTTGAAGACAGAGTCCTGAGCTCCTGGACATCATTCACCATTTGGAATGCTGGCAAGCAAGGCAAGAAGCTCTACAGAAGCTTGTCACCAGCTAATCAGAAAAAGGTGAGCTCCTAAGAGTGGGTAACATCTGTACAAAAACACTGCCTTCCTCTTTCATAGGCCTCCTTGCCGCTTCTAATGTCATGTAGCAAAATTTGCATATTTTGTCCCCAAAGTACTAGCCGATGATTAATACAAATTGGGGGAATTCTTAATATTTTGCATAATGTATTTCTTCTTTTAAAATGCTATATTACTTTCTTTAGAGTGTGCGGTATGTACATAGTGCAACATATGTACCCATGTTCCTGCTTTCTGGTGAGTAAGCATAGTAATAGGTTATATATGACTGTTTATAGCCTGCTACTGTATAACTAACCAGGTAGTAGTAGCCAGGTGCCCAAGGTGAGCAAATAACTCTTTATTTGGATGGTATAATACTAACCCACCTTGTCCAGGATTATTCATACACGCAGAATAATTTGCATGGTTCCTCAGTGGATAGTGGGCAGGTCCCTATCAGGTGCTGCTCAGCCTGGTTTGTATTGTGAGGAATTGTTCTGTAACTCCCTTTTGAAAAGCTTGACTGTTTAAAAATAGGGGTGGGGGGTGGGGTGAACAGGCGAGTTGAAACTATTGTATATGACTATGTAATTTAATTTACAGTCAATTGAAAATGCGGAGGTTACTTATATTTGGCAATGGCTGATATTTCTCAGGAGAGGTTTGTCTGAGAGATTAAATATCTTTTATAGCATTTTCTTTTGCATAATAACTTTTTGTTAGATAAAGGCCTTAGGCCTGATGTCAAATGGCTGTTTCTTATAAAGAGCCACAGAACATTCATTTTATTACCAAATGTGTTTTCTCAAAAATATGGATGGGCAGACAAAATGACAAATATATATAAACCTGATTAATGTAGTGGCCATCAGACCACACACATATAAAAAGAAAACAGAATAAATTTGTGTATCCACAGTTGAAATTACTGACTAGGCATGGGATACACACACACAGTAAATATATAACACAAAAATTGAGCCTGAATTTGATACTCCAATGCCATCCCTGTTTCATTGCCATCATGTGGCAGTGGCTGCACTGCATGGAGTAAGAGAAAATGTTACGTGTTTCCAATCAGTTCCTTCACTCCAAGAGGACAGAACCATCCATTAATGTATTGCATGACCTTGGTCATGTGGTGTATTGTGCACATGACTTTGGGGGGTTTATGAAAATGTTCTCTTTCCTTAGTATTTTAAAGAGCACTTTGTGAATTCCACTACCTTACTAGCAGCCATTGCACTTCTCTGGCTACAAAATGGTGAGAATCCAAGGGAAGAGATGGCAGCTTGTCTGGCAGTGGTGTGCAAAGCAGGGATTTTTGACATTTTACGGGAAGACGAGACTATGTTGTTTTTTGCAGCAGTGTCTCACCATCTTCGGTGTTGGAATTTTGTTTTAATTTTTAGCCTTTTTTTGTGCCAAGCCAAAATGGAGATTGATATTAAGATAGAACACCTCTCTAGCTTCAGGTTACGTTTGCCACCTACTTCTGTAAGTGACTCACTCAGGGCTTCACATCCTGTTCAGCAAACACAATGGTAATTAACAGATGTCGCTGCAGAGATTATAGAAAGGGCAAGAGAAAAATAATATCGCTGGTTTGGTTTTTTTTTCTATTTTTCCGCTAGAGAACGAGAGCTTACCTCTCAGTGAGGAACAACCTTCATTCCCGGTACGCTAGCAGTGACAGTGTGCTTCTAATTAACTGAATCTGGACGTTCTTTCCAGCTGACCTTTATATAACGTTTGCTTTGGCAGTGCTGCAGGCCGTGATGCTATTTTGCTTCTGTCAAGGTTACAATTGCACATATTCCAGTATGCCTGAGTTTGATATTGAAGTATTACATTGAGCATTAACCCATTCATTACTGGATACTAGACCAGACACATTTAGCAAGCTTACGTGCCAGGTGGAAATGTAAGCAAATGTACTGCAGAAAACTACTGCTAAAATGCAGTTACAGTCTGATCCTTAATACCTTGTAAGAGTAATCAAACTTTATCTGTTAAGTTTGACATGTTTTCTGAAGTATTCAGAGGTTTTCTCAATAACTAATGCAGATAAATAGGTTCAGAAAGTGACTTCTATCATCCAAAGTGAGAGCAGAAATTAGCTCTCTGTAGTGACAAAGCACTGGTTTTATGCAGCTCATTATGATTGCCCTTGTAACTTCCCAGCTTTTCCAAACGGGAGATCCCAAGTCTATCCATTTCAGTCAGAACTGAAGCTCAAGTGCTATGCTTTATAGTAAGTCAGTGGCCAAAGGCTGTAGAAGTGGTTAAAACACCTGGTTTCTCCATGTGCTGATCAAAGGATTGTGCTGCTGGAGTTTCAGGAAATAAATGAATAAAATTGGCAGTAGGTCATTCATGGCAGATTTCCTTTTATTCTAAGTTATTAATGATAAAAAGAGGCTAGTTAAACTCCATGCTACGCTTTTCCTTAAAAATCCTTCAGGTATTTTCTAACTTCAACTCTTGCCAAAGACTCTAAAATCCCATATGAACAAAGGCTGTAAATAGTTGTTGCTTCATCCTTTCCAGCCCTAAAAACAATAAAAAAACTTTCCTTGTCTCACCCTTTAAGGACTGTCTTAACAAGATTTAAGCTTTCAGATATTCTGTTAATGATGAGCACACTAGAGATTCAGTATCATTCTGTATCTACAAGTAGAATCTAGTGTTGTCTTGTAAATGGAGGACCTGGGATATTAATTCATCAGTTGTGTAAGACAGACACCTTTAAAATACAATTCCAAATGCCCCTTAAGACAAAATATGATGGCAACAAAGATGCTGAAGGGAGTGGAGCATCTCCCGTGTGAGGAAAGGCTGAGGGAGCTGGGGCTCTAGAGCTTGGAGAAGAGGAGACTGAGGGGTGACCTCATTCATGTTTACAGATATCTAAAGGGTGAGTGTCAGGAGGATGGAGCCAGGCTCTTCTGGGTGACAACCAGTGATAGGACAAGGGGTAATGGGTTCAAACTGGAACACAAAAGGTTCCACTTAAATTTGAGAAGAAACTTCTTCAGGGTGAGGGTGGCAGAGCCTGGCCCAGGCTGCCCAGGGAGGTTGTGGAGTCTCCTTCTCTGCAGACATTCAAACCCGCCTGGACACCTTCCTGTGGAACCTCAGCTGGGTGTTCCTGCTCCATGGGGGGATTGCACTGGATGAGCTTTCCAGGTCCCTTCCAACCCCTGACATTCTGGGATTCTGTGATGATGAGTTACATCAATATAATTCCCATTTTCTCCTCTGAAGGTCCAGTTGTGTAAACCAGTGTGATCTTAAAAGATCTAATGCTCTTTGAAATGCAGGTAAAATTGCCAAAATGACCTGTATACATTAACTGTCTAAATTTTATTTCAGCTGGTTTTTATACTTTAAGTCAGTTTAGACTCTTGAAAATGTCACCTGTGCTCTGTTTCCCTCTTGCTGCATCCTTTTATTGAGACTTAGGATTTCATTAGATGTCATGAAATCGATTTTGGTTGGAATGCGGAGTCACAGCAGGGTTATTTTCGAAATTGACACTAAGTACCTGTAGAAAATTTGATAGGCATACTCCTAGAATAAATAATAAAAACAAACAAAAAACCCCCTATTACATACAGCTTGTGTTATTTTGCAATTATGAAAAAAACTCTACTAAATCTTCAGGAAGAGAATTAATTAGTTTGACCTGTCAAGCTTGGGGCATGTAAGAAAACTTCTTTTTCAAAATAGAATGTTTCTAGTATTTTTAGAACCGGATAAACAAAGCAATTGTATTTCTTATACAGACTAAGTTTGTGTGGGCTGTTTGAAAAGTATAAATACGTTGCATGCCAAAGAGCATTGTTTCTTAGAAAATAAAATTTGGCAATTCCAGGAAGCGGCAGCCTCTGTATGTGCACGCTCTCTAACAAATTATTCCTTTAGTTTGTTTGGAAAACAGTCTGGGTTTGAATCATGGGTAAGTTAAAAGAGAAAAGGACACCTAAGCCACGGTGTCTCTTTTCCTTCAGACATCTCTATGGTGAGTGTTAAAATAATGCTTTGTCTCCAGACAGCTCAGGCAAAAATCCAAAGCTCAGTATTTTTGCTAAACAGCAACATAAGAAAAAAATTATTCAAGTAGTAGGGGTTTTTTATGAATTAATTATTAGGATCTCAGTATTCTTAGGGAAATTCTGTTTCCTGGCTGTCCCCTTCTTCATTCACACAGTTGACAGTGGTTCAGTATTAGCATTTCTGCAAGAATGAAGTCAAACAGACCTTTTTTTGTTTAAAACGCATCCGTCTTGTCTGTAATTTGCAGCTGAAGATGGAAACCAAATGTTTTGGGGATGCTGCATTTGCCTGGAGGGATTCTGAGCTGTCTTGTCTGCTCTTTTATTCTCCACCAAACTTTAGCTAAAAGGAGAACTTCAGCATGAACATTTTGTGTCATTTCCAATAGCTGAAAATAGTGTTCAAGTAGCTAACAGAAAAGGAGAGGAAAGGACAAAATAAGCATCAGCTAATTAGTGGCATGGAAACGGGACCAGTACTCAGCCAGCCCCTGAAGTTTCTCTAGGCCAACCCTGTCCACCAGTGGCAAACTTGGAAGCTTTCAGAAAGTGTTTTGTGCACTCTTTTTTCCTACCTCTTTAACCCTCTAAAATCATCTGTTAGTTTCTCGTCACCTTTTTCTAAGAGCAAAGTCACTAAACCATGTACTTCAGCTTACAAAAGCAAGAAATGTTTAAGTTTTATAGCATCTTAACCGCTCTAAATGAGATGAATGGCAGTATGGGAAGATGAAGTGATGACATGTAAAAGCAAAGAAACATAAAGGGAAGAATATTACACCTACCTTGACTGTGAAGTGAGAAGTAGAATCACCATTTGAAACCGTTTTAATGAAGAGAGACTGTAGAACAAGGAGGGACACGAAATTTCAAACCTTCAGTTAAATCCAGGTATAAATTATCCTACAATACCATGGGGTAAAATAGAGGCTTCATTTTGGACTATGGTGAATATTCATGCTGAAATATGTAAGGGAATCTCCCTGTTGCTTCCATTTGGGAAAATGTCCTTTTGGCAACATCCATTCTGTGGGTACAGGGGCATGTGCACTTGAAAAGTTACTGGTGTGACTGATGTCCTTCTCTGTCCTGGAGAAACGGGACCCTGGCAATTAGATCCCACACTGGTGTGTATAAAGGCAGTTGTATATAGTAAGGGCAACATTGTATGGACAATATCTTGCAGCTTATTTTGCATGTTGGATTCTTTATTATGGATATGCGCAAAGCAGGAAGATGCTGTTGTCTGTAATGGAGTTGTGTCTTGAAATGGAGTCACGGACTGGATGCCTGGCATGTAACGTACCCACAGCTTCTGGCGTGGCTGTAATGCTAGAGGTGAAATAAAAGCAGCACCCTGGTACTGAAAACCCTTCCGATTGTGACCGGGAGTCGCGTGCTAGTTTCATGGTTCTGCTTGTGACTTACTGGAAGATGTTTATGCCTCTGCGTGTCTCTTGTTCTGTTTGTCATTAACTGTATCTATTTAAACTTGTGTTATAATGCTTCCAGTTACTTTGTTTTGACATGAATGGCCAAAATTGATTTAACTTTTGCGGAGATGTGTATTGACATGCTTCCAAGGTTTTATATAAGTTTGAATGGAAGAATTATAAATAGAAGAATCAACAGGGTCACTAAAAGTTTAAAATGGATGAAGGATTGCATGAGAAGGGAAGAGAATGCAATAGGGAAGATCTGCTGGTATAAGATCTTCGCAGAGTTTGCAGGTTGTCTTCTTTAAAGATAAATTTCATGAGACCAATTGCTGTAATGAGGAGGGAGAGAAGATAATGTGCAGGTGACTGTTTCTCAAAAGGGTTGTCCATTTTTTCTATCACGCTCTATGAAGTTATTCACTCTCCCTTGTAAAACTTGTGCCTCGTATCCTTCCAGCTAGAACACATCTTGAAAAAATTGCTGTGATTGTGTTTTGTTGCTTTCTGTAAATGATCATTACAGACCTAAAGCAGACCACTGGTCAAAATAAGATGAGGGAATGAAATCCTATGAAGATCATTCACCATAAAAGGACATTATTAGGCTGATGAAATCCTCCAGTTTTTCCATTAGGAAATCTGAGTGAAACGGAATGTGTAAGGAAACATCCTCTGCAGCAGCCAACAAGTCAAGTATGAAACAAGCTTCCATCTTGTGTAATAGTGGCACAATGCAAACAGGTAATTACACTTGCAGCCCAAGCCCACGCTTACTGACTTCCTAGGCTGGACATTTGGAGCTGGTTTTAGCTGCTACCCGTTAATCTCCTTTTACCCCAGGGAGGTCTGATAGTCCCAGCCTGTGTGTCCCTTCGTGTGGCCGCTCTGTTTACTAAAGAGAACAAGCCACAGAATTGCTTTTATCTTCCTCAAACGTGTCTTCCCCTAGCAGGGATATTTTCGAGTAAATATCTTTTGAGCTATATAAACTTTCTATGATGAAGGAAAAAACTGTTTCTCCTTTTTCCTTTACACCGTTGTTAACGTATACCTATAAAAATTACTTACAGTAATTATGCATCTTGTATATAACAGATAACTAGCTGTCTCTTCCAATTTTTAGCTGAGAGAAATAGCAGTCTTTTGTCTTTGTTTTGGGGTTGTGCAGATTTCCACACAAGTGATGTTCAAACCAAAAATATTTAATCATTTAGGTATTTTCTTAAAACCGCACTGTGATCTGAGGCCTCAGTGAGCTCCAATGGTGTCATATAGTCAGAGGCACTACAAAAGAGCCATTTTGCTATAAAGGGGGGGGAAAACAACTTGAGACTGCTTTATAGGTTTATAATTTATCAGTTCTTCCCTAGGAGACAGTAGTTCATGTATGAGATAGATGGTCTTCATAAAAGATAAAAGAAAGGAGGCCATTAATGCAGGAAAATAAAAAGGTAACTCTGGGTTTATCCTAATAGTATAAAGTAAATAGCTCATGTAAGCCTGATGCCTTGAGTTCTCTTTATAGGATAAACAACTGCGTGTAAGTTCTGTATTTAGACTCCAGACACAGATTTTTTTGAATTGGCAAATAAATAGTGTGTGGCAGAAAAATAGTTGACTTACATTTTAACCACCCACGTGGTGTGGAGTCTGGCAGGAAAATTGCCCATTCAAGTTTGACCTGTTTTATAATACTGTAAATATCAGCTCTGAGCTGGCTGGAGCCATTGAAAATGACGTGTGGAGATATCTTAGTGGTAACTCAAAAATGGTGAGAGTCATTTGCACCTTCCAAGGGAAAGCTGGCACAGATTTACCTGTCAGGGTTTTTGTCCCAGCGCTGCTGGGGGTCACTCTGGCACAGGCGGTTTGCTGGATTTCCTACACCTGGCAGTATGAGCTCTGGCACAGGAGGTATTGCCATTACTGGTAACCTAAGTGATACAAGAACTATCTTCGGTTCTCTAACACCATTCACGTTAAGAAGGAATCTGCGCATCCGTCAGAGGTTTCTCATAACTGTGTTATAATGTGCTGAAGGTGAACAGTGCAATAGCTTCCAGCACAGATCTTACAGCTGAAATCTCAGTTACTGACATTAAATTGTAGATAGAATTTCACTTTACCTCATGTCAAAAGTTTTGGTGTTTTGAGTATAAGCAGCTGAAAAAATAGCTTCAATTATTGGAAGGTAAGTCAGTTTATTGCACTGTATTTATCCCCAGAGCTCTGTTGGGGTGATAGTGAAGACGTATCCTGCTAAATTTTGTTTATAACCTCCTTAGTGCGATCCCGGGAACAGGATCATCCAAAGCCTGGATCTGCTGGCCTGTAATGTGATTCCTTTTAGTTATACAGCCCCAAAGTGAAAATGTAATGTTTCCTTAATGTTCTGGTCTTTATTTCTTTGGATGCCTGTTTTCCAGCAACCCATTTTCCAGGTACGAATGTCTGCTGCAAAGTGTTCCAAGGACTGTCCCTGCCCACCCTCCCAGTTCATTACCTGTATTTTCCCTGGTGACTTTGTGTGCTGGTGCTGTTTAGCCGTATTTGTAGTCCCTTGCTATTTTTGTTGTCATTCTCTTCCCATTGATGTTTAATGGAAGAACTGATATTATGGTCTATAAGGATTTGGTTAGAAAACTGTTCCATTGGATAGCAGAAATATCTCCAAAGTATTTTTGCTGTAGAAGCACCTTTTATGTTGCAAGAGAACGCAGCTCACTGTGGCCATGGCCTGAAAACACACATATCAGTTCTGTTCCTTTGTAGTTTTGCCCTGGGCTGTAAAGGTGGCAATGTGTGTTGGGAGTGAAGTAGCAATAAAGAATATAACAGTTCCGCTTTATGACACTGACGGTCTTGTGTCAGAGTTGTCCTCAGTACAAACGGAATGAGGTCACTTTAGGTAAAAGTATCTTAATCGCAGGAAGAAAACATGAGAGAGAGATTTGTAGACACGGAACACAAGCCAGCCTTCTGCAGCCTTCTCTAACTTAATAAATTAATAAACAGCTGTTTGGCTTTTCAAATTTTCTCAGCAGTAAGTGTTGTTAATCGATTTTTAATGCAACAATTAAAAAGATAGGAAAACTGCTATCCAGCTTTCACCAGAATAATTGATTTCTACAAGACCTTAATTATCCAAACTGTTCTGCTTCAGTGTAAGAGTTCTGTGTAGATAATATGGATAGATCCAATGGAAGTCAGAGGAAAACATAGCTATGTTTATTTTAAAAAGTCTTCCGAAATGTTACTGGCAACCTAGTGGCTCAAAAATGAGGCCACTGTGTATTTTGGATTGCAGACATCTATTCTGCCAGCATATTTATGAGGAATGCAAATAAAAAACCATCTGAAATATTTGGCGTCTAGGGCTGCAAATAGTGCTTCCATAACTACGGTAAGAATAACCAAAACCAAGCAGTAATTCTATGTGTCTAAACACCAAATCTGCTGAACTTTTCAGTTGAAAAATAGAAGGTCCAAACCCACAGGATTTCCCAAACCCAGCGCTGAGGCCGGTGTTAGCAGAGCATGCGAAGCGATAGCGCAGCTCTGGACACCGCGGTGTTGCTGGTGGGTGAGTTGTTACGTGCTTGGGGTGGGCAGGAGGAGGAAGGTTGGATTGTCTCATTTCAGGTGTTCAGTGGAAGCACCACAATGAGCAGCCCAGTCGCTTTTTGCAGTTTGCTGAGCGTATCACATAATGTGCACATAGACAACTGCAAAATTTGCCCATCTCTTCAGGATACACGCAGAAAGGATTTAATGAATTTTTAAGCTCTGTAGGAGGCCCAGGGTGTGTTGCAATGTTCCTGTGTTCATTCACATGCCTGTAGCGTTACTTGCACAGATACACTACAGGTGAAGTATCGGCTGGTAGCTAAGAACACTATTGAAATGTTCTGCTTCTCTTTTGCCAGGTAACTGCGTTTTGTGATGTTGATGAAAAGAAAATAGCAAAAGGATTCTACACTTATGAAGAATCTGAGGTTAGTTATAAGTACTTTTACATTCTTTACTGTGATCTGGAAGTATTCTGGGAAATGTGATGGTAGAATACATCACTGATTCAAAATATTGTGTAGCAACTCACTTTGGTAAGGAGGCTGTGACAGAAAACGAGATAGCTGGGGATTGGTACTGGAGTGCGAACTGTGGAGCCAGAACTATGGACCTCACACTCTCTCTAGTCAGTTTAGTAAGACAAAAATAAATACCCTCTGAAAGGATTCAGATGGCAGGGTGAAACACAGCCTTCGCTCACAGCTCGCTCTTTTAGGTGTGAGTAGAATTTGGTTCATGATGGATAAAAGTCAGATGTCTGTTAAAACAGAGGAAGCTTCACTGATTAATTGTAACCTATCTATATTGTAGTTATACTGTATCTGAATAAGCTTTTGATAGGTTTCTTGGGACGCTAAAATTTTAGGCAGCAACATTTTATTCCCTAGACAATGAAGGATGGTATCTAGATGGCAATAAACCATACAGAAAAAAAACCCACTGCCTTTTTGCAGTATTAATTACATGGTAGCAATTAGCTCGAGACCTGGAGTAAAGTTTCATCCAGATTCACTACAACAGTTGGTGAAGAGGCAGTTGTTTCGCTGGGCCCTGGATGGGACCCTGCGAGCGCAGTTTGCCGTTCAGCCCAGCCGGTCTGGCTGCCGGGTGGTCTGACTGTCACCGGCCTCAGCCACCGCTCCCGCTGCTGTGTTTGTAGTGGGTCTGGTGATCCTGTGGCTGGAGATGAGTCGATTCAGTTAGCTGATCTGGCAGAAAAGCAACCCTCAAAATAAAAACTTAGCCGGCAAGTTATCTTGTGAATCAAATTACCCTGAGGTTGCATGATCCTTGTATCTGATGGGAGCAGGACTGAGGGAGGGGTGGGGGGAGATGAACCTCCTCAGATACAGCTTGTGGTTAGACGAGAGAAACTGAAATTCTGCACTGGGAAGCTCATGAGCGCTTTCAGCTGCATGAAAGCAACTGGAGTTCAGGATTTTGACCTGGGATACTGAGGACTCAGTACCAGTGCTGTAATACTGTCAGCATAATTACAGAAGCACAGCCTGGTTGGCGTTGGAAGGGACCTCTGGAGATCACCTAGTTCAACACACTGGCTAAAGCAGAGTCGCCAGAGCAGTGGTTATAACAGATCTGTGCATTTGTCTTCCCAACACACACCCATCCTCTGAGATCAGTTGTAAAGGAGATTGTACTGCAGCCTGTTGTGAATCCTTAGAAAACTCTGCAGCTTGGATTCATAGTGAAGTCCCAGTAGGGCTTGGAGGTGAGGAGGTAAGGAAGAAGCATTGGAGGAGAGGAGACCTTCTCCTTTCACCAGCAGAAAACTCTTAATTCAGGTTTGGTGGAGTGTGAAACTTCATTCAGAGAAACACAATTGTAGTGAAAGATTCTGGTAAGAAAGTCAGGGATGCTTGAAACAACTGGCAAAATAATGAGCAGAAGCACGTGACCAGCTGGGCTGTTTAGCACGAGGTCTCGAAATATTTTTTTTCCCCTTTTAGTGTTAAGTAGCTCCTAAAGCTATGCTAACAAGTCACCCTGTGTGCCCCTCTACTCATGTCTGCTGCTTTTTCCTGCAGGAGAGACCAAAACCCAAAATTCCTATATGTCACTTCAGAAATGCAACTCCACCCTTCATAATCTGCGTGAAGCTGGTGAGTAACGCCTTGAGCCTCTGCTTTAGGTGCAAAATCTGGATTTGCTCCTCAGGAAAATGAATGTTTATGTACTGTAAATAGCTTTTCCCAGGAGCTTTTACTATGTAACTGAGTGGCCTTTTTATCAAATAGATTGTGCAGAGTATTTCAGGGATTTAAAATAGCAGTACTAAGTGAAGTAGTATCAAGAATAATAGAAGGTACAGCTTCCGTAAAGGAGCATGGGTATGTTTTACCTTCTTGCCCAACAACGTTATATACACAAATGAGGATATACAGTCAGCCACCTGGCCTTGTTTATTCCTAATATTTTGCAGCTTGGCTTGTTTTTTTAAAACAGATCTTAAAAGTCATTTTGTTTGTACCTGCCAATTTTGAAGCCTCTTCTGTGCCAGACTGTGGTAACTTTCTTATTTCAACTGGTTTAATTGAACTAATAACATAACTAGAAGATGACAACCAGCAGTTATTTTGCTGTTATATTTAACATAGCAAAGCACAGAGTATGGGATAACACTGAAGTTTTAAAGCAAAATGGCAAATACATTCTAGTTGCAAATGCTAGTTAAAAAGGCTCTGACGGTAACTAAACCTGTAGCTACATAGAAACACTGACACTCTAACGCTGTCCTAGACCTGCTCAAAGATCGATTAGCTGAATCTCATCTCATCTGGCACTGTTAACTTCACACTCCCAACTTTACGATCAACTCTGAGATCATAACTATGAGTTGTAAAGCCAGACTGAAAGTACCTTGGGGCATTATCATGTGCTGTTGGTTGATAAACTCTTGGATAAGCCAGTAATATTACAACTAATTTAATTCTTCATACTACATATAATGGTGGGTGGAAGTCCCTAGACAAAACATCTGCACAACCTGTTACAAAGCACATTTAATTTGTGAAGCCCTTACAATGAGACTATTATACAACATCTTGCCTGAAAACTCCGGTCCATGACTTCAGTTGTGATTTCACTATATTTTCCACTCATGGCCACAGTTGTGATTTCACTACATTTTCTGCTCACAGCCACTGAGCATCTTCTGTCACAGACCACTATAGGCCATAGTATCTTTTAAGTAATATGTAGTATTGTCTTTGGAAATAAAAATTGACCTACTTGATACAGTTTCAGAGTTTGTAAAGTTGCTTCTAAAAATCTGTCTCTGCAGCAACTCACTTGTTAGGAGAATGTGAGGCAGTCGATAGCCATTTGTATAGAGCCAAATCTCTAGAAACTGCAGGCAAGTTCTCTCCTTGCCCCTCTCACGCGTGATTGAATCACACAGTTGGTGTTGTAAGAGCTGATGGCAAAACCACCCCAGTGCAGAGGTAAAGAACAGAATCACAGAACCGTTTTGGTTGGAAGAGACCCGCGGAGGTCCAGCAGCATTGTGCACCGCGAAAACAAAGCAGTGACCAGAGCAGAAAGTGCCGTAAGAAACTTGCATAACAACAGAGTGAAAGTCCCTAATGGAGCTTTTCTCTCTACTGTTTTTAATTATACTGGTACCTGTTAATAATATGAACCTCACAGTACACCTGTGTCATTATACCATGTTATTGTTTTAATATTATGAAGACAGAGAATCAGGTGGCTAGAAAAGCAAATTTATAATAAAGAACTGAAACCAAATTTTTGTGCTAGTGGTACCTAATACCCTGTTGTCACCTGAGAAACCACACCAACATAGGAAAGAGATAAAACCCGTAAATATATCTGTACCAAAGTGTAGGAAATGTAAAACTAGAGAAAAGGAATTAGAGGACCAAGGAATCAGAGCCAAGGCTGCTCAGCCCGCCTGTTCTCTGCTATTGGGTTTCGCAGCTGATGTTAAAGCTCATTTTGAGCAGCCTCTTCAGCCGTTGTCATAGTTGCTGTGTTTTATTGCTGTTTGGAGTCATTATGGAAGCTGTCAGAATCCCTGAAATCCCCGTCTTAATACAGCAGGGTTGTGGGTGGATTGAAATGGCCACAGTTTTCAGTAGTTTTGTGATGGAATTAGTCTTCTGCCAAGACAAAACATGCTGATAAATGTCCTGTGGTTTAAAAATTTCAGGTATCCTGTCTGCAGCAGCTTTCAGGCTTCTAGACCTCTAACCACTAAAGGAAATGGTTTCTGAATGGGTTAAGAGCAGAGTATTGAACTTTTTCATTCATGTGTGTGGATGGTGTGCAGACCCAGGGTTAGTCCACGCTGTATTTACAGATGGAGTTTGAACGGCTGAAAACAAAACTTCCACTTGATTTTCTGTAATCACCATTTCCACATTTCCTCTTCAACTTGCTTTTCGAAAGTGGGAACGGAGGATGGGGATAAGCACGTAAAATATTTAAATTTAAAAATATTTAATATTAAAATATTAAGACTGCAGTGTTATCAAATCAAACTGTGCAAACAACGTTGCTGTTCCAAGTTGGAAGTCCCGGGCTGATGTCCATTTGGGACATAAGATTGCTCTGCACAGATTTCGGGTGCTGCCCCTGTGCGTATCATGGGGGCAAAACCAAACCTCCTGTGTTTGGGAGGCTACACGTGGCCTGGATTTTCAAACTATTTAGGGCAAGTAGCTTTACCCAGCTCTGTGTTTCAGGTCACGCAGGGAGCGAATATACAGAGACGCCCGTGTACGTAAGGAGGTTTGGTGTGTAGACAGCTGGCGGTGCAACTAGAACCTTGCTCCATGTAGCATGGAACTGTTGGAAGTTTATGTCAGGCAGAATTAGCTGCGGATCCTCTTAGCTAATTCCTTCAACAAAAGTCATTACCAAATTCCTGCACATCCCAGGCTTCCAAATTTAGCTTTATTATTTAACATCAATTCATCAACATCCTTCTGAAGAAGAAAGTGTCCTGGGGCCTTATTATATTTTGCTGTTCATGGTAGGGGATTATTTTTAGTTTCGATAGACAAAAACCTGAATGTTTATGTGCAGCTCTAATTTTGAAGATTAGATATGTTTAGTGAGTGGCTTGTTTGCAAAAATGGGCTCTGCTGGCCATGTACTTGGAGCAGTGTTTGCTTGTTTATTTTTTCAGGCAGTTCCTCCCTTGCTGGCTTTGGCATGGCTTTGTTACCTTATAAAAACCTGTTGGAAAAGCAGTCATCCTGTGTGATCTTTGCTCGGTTTGCATTTTGAAACGGCTTCACAAAGGGCTGCAGCTGAAATTCTGCTCTGTGGGTGTGGGCCTGGGGAAGTTTTTGCTGAAGAGAACAAAATTGTGGCTTCAGCTCGTCACAGTTGTGTGGCCGCCTGCAGCTCCACTTCACCTAAGGGTCTGCTCGGTGTATTTTTCTCTCGCTTTGAGGTAAAAGCAAAATGCTTAGAAATCACATATTGTGCCCAGTTTTGGCCTGGATTCCAAGTGCTTGAATTGAAAGGGATTTGTGTTTTTTCAGTCTCGGTAATTAAACTGGTTTGATTGTATAAAGTTTTCAGTAAATTTACTGTTAGAGCAGTTATTGTAAACCCTGCCTTGTTCTGTCACCTCAGTCTTGTGCTCTGGGAACGAAAGATTTGTTTTTAACTCTCCTGCTTAATTTAGCATCTGGGCTCTTTTATATGTATTTCTTAAACCCTTCTTCAGACCAGGTTGATTTTTCAGCAGGCTAAATGCAACTGTTTCATACCCTGTGTGCTAACTTGGGTTTATGAAATCATTAATGGAGACTAAAGGTTGTAATCAAGGCCTGCATTTCTGAGCTGAATTCCCAGTTGACATGAGCGGTAAGTTTTGCAGATGGACCAGTTTGGGCTCTTAACTGGATTGCAAAACTAGGGCCCGGTCCTTCAGAGTATTAAATACCGTCAAGTGTTCTTGATTTCAAGAAGATAAAAAAAATTGAAATAGTACTCAGCATCATTCACAATCAGGGCCTTATCACTGAGAGGAGAAATTGTTTACCTGAGGTAGGTGGGGCCTTCTGATTCCTTTTTTATGGTTAGTCAACATCAGAGCTCAATTATGAATTTTCTGACGGGTGGTTATGGGTTTTGTTGAAGTTCTGGGACAGACTGTGTTGGCATTGCCAGTGAAAATAGAAGAACTTGGCAGGTTGGTGAGAATCACACAGGAAAAGGGGGAATTAATCTGTGATCTTGGGCAAGAGGTCTGAAATGTTCTCATGCCGTGTTTCCTTTCTGATATCAATTCAGGCAGCAGAAACAATGCACAGGCTTGGAGGAGACAGGTCAGCTTGTTTTGTTGTTGGAGTCCCCGCTGGCAGAGGTGGCCGCGTTCCTCAAGGCTTCCCCGCAACACCCCGATACCCTGAGCGGGTTTATGAGCAGCTCAGCTGGCCCAAGGCGAGTTGGGAGCCGGCCGTACGGTCCTCCTGGGAGACACCAACCTTCGCCTCTGCACTCGGCTTCATTAAAGATCCCAGAGCAGCTTCTTGAATCCCGCTATTCCAGCCAAAGTCGAGTGTTCCACCCCCTTTCAGTTGGACTCTGTTCTTGTAACTTCCTGTCCTAAAGAGTCGCAGAATGGTTGGGTGGTGTTAAAACTTGGCCTGTGCTGCTCTGGGCCAAGCAACAGAACGCTCTTTACCTGCCTCCTATAGCATCGTGAGCTTTAACTAATGTTTTTTGTGATAGACCTGAAGATCAGTACAATGAAGGACTCTGGGAAGACCAAAGTTGGTGTGTTTTCTTAGTGACATCACTGCATTGCAAGATCACTCAAGGAGCCAACCTGCCAGGTTCCTGTTCAGATAGCGTAACTGTGGCTCAAAAGGGAACACCTTTAACTGCGCAAAATATTTCAGTTGCGTGATGAAAGGTTTGTTTTGGCGGACAAGCTAATAATAGTTGTTCAAAACCTACAAAAATCACTTGGTCTGTTCTCTGAAAACGCCTGCAGTAGAAAACAAAATGTTCACTTATCTGCAGAGCTGTGCTTAGTGCAGTCCTTGTGTTCTGCACAGCGGCATGAGAATGAGTCAGCCGGTATCCCCCCAACTTATTAATTTGAACACTAATTTTTCAACATACACTTAATTTTTGATTGGAAACAGTTCTGAGCCTTGGTTTATTTATGTTTGGTTCTGCAAATGGGATTTTGTTTTGTGGTCTGAAGAACCAAATTGCCAAACCTGTTACAACCTGAAATGAGTTTGTCTGGTTAATCTAATTCTCTTTTTCTTCCCTCCCAGGATTTGACAGGTGGAACATTTGAAGCAAACCTGAGCATGCTGAACTTGCAGGAGGGGGTGGATTATTACCACTTTAACTAAAAACCAAGGTAAGGCAGCGATATTGATTCTGTTATCCTCTGTGCGTATGAAAACTGAAGTGTTCCGAGGTTTAGAATATTATTGTACACACAGCCACTGTTCTACTTGAAGTGCTGGGATAGTGGGACTTAATTATAACTATCAAATAACAGAGTGTAATTAGAATATCATGTTGCCTGTGCACGTACCTCCCCATCAATTAGTCTTGCTATAGATAACTGTTACAGCCGTTTAATTTGAGAGTCAATAAGATGTGGTCTGAGTTCCTGGCAGTTGCTTGAGGTGCTGAGTCACCTCAGTATTCTTCAAGGGAAAAAGTAACGCTTCAGTCTTTACTGCTCATTTACTACAAACATATTTGCTTGAATTAGTTACAGAAAGAGCTATTAAGAGAGGCTTTGACTTCACCTGAAGTGAAACCTGCATTTTTTTTGTTCAACTATGACACAAGGATGACGCTTACCCACAAAGATACTTTATGTTCAGGAAGATTTTCCTTACCACTAAATGTTGTTTTTCAGAGTTAAGCATGGCAATTATTTTAAGAGACTAAGGCAGCAAGTCAGGTTTAATAGTTTATATGTGTACAGCGAGCGCAGGCTGGATGGCTCCATTCAGAGCTGCGCAAGTTTAAATCATTGATAAACCCGGTCCAGTGGTGACAGAGACGTGAAGGGAAACGCCATCTTGTGGCTACAGAAAATGACTTTAAAAACTGAAAACACGACGAGTACTTTGCTGCTTCATCTGGCTTATCTGCACAATGCTTTACAACATCGTCGCTGCCTGTTGTTCTGTCCCACAGTGCGCTTGGTGGCTCACGCCGAGCATCCTGTTTGGCAGGATGCTGAGCACAAACCCTTCGGTCCTGATGGCACCTGAACCAGGAGCTGCAGTTCCCAAAGCAGCAGCGGGTGCCTGGAGATTCATTGCGCTGAACTCTACAAGAGAGAAAAGGAACCAGAGAGGTCACCTGGAGCAGCACCTATCGCTGCCTTAACAGCACCCCAACCATGTAATTAAGTAAATGGGGAAGAAAATATAGACATAGGAAGCTGTAATATTTACAGTCCTTTGTAACACCTGAATTTTTAACTACCCTCAGCAAACTTTATTTGTGCAAGTTTTAAAGGAATGTTAAGTGTTGATTTCATATGAAATCAACTTCATTCACCTTTTCATAATGTTCAGCTTGGCTTCCCCTGTTGTTTCTCCTCTGTTCTCAGGACGTGTGAGCTCTTGAAGAGCAGAGTGTTGTGCACTCCTGTGAGCACAAGCTGGCTGCGAGAAGGAACAGCTGGACAGCTGTGAAAGTCCTTCACCTTCAGTCTCACTCTGAGTGACTCTAACAGAACTCTGACAGGTGCAGGCTTGACTCTTTTGTTAAACATCATACTAGTTCCTCATGTTAGAAGAGGAGGAAAAGGTGAAGTTCCCAATCGAGCCACATCCCTTCCGGATCGCACATGATGCTGGTTGTAACAATTCCATCTGAAATACCTGCGTGTGGATTTGGCTGATACAAACAGAAGAATAAGTAGAGACCGTTGTCTCCTAACTTGTCAGGCTTCTCTCTCCAAGGAGATGGGCTACCTGCATTAAAACGAAATGGGACCTACATCTGTCTTTTTCTGAACATATTTGACTCTGAGATTCTATTCCTCCTCTCAGGCTGTGTTGAAATTCTGTGGCTTCCACAACCATATGATAATTTTGTTGTTGAAACTGACTGGGAAGTTTTTATCCTTTTTCTTTCCCCAGAAAGGGCAGACGAGCAGTTCTGGAACCATCTGTCCTGTATTAATTCATTCATGTCACACTGAAAGTCTGCAATGTTTGCAAGAACCACGACTGGAAGAGCCTGAGCCCGCAGTCCTCAGCAATTCCGGCTCCTCCTGGTGCACCCCGATATTTCCCTGAACCAGTAAAGGCCAGGAGCACACAGCGGATTTGGGGGGACACCTTGATCATGACCCTCTTTCTTTAAACAGCCCCTCGGGCACTTTTCTGTACTTTACCTTGGGCACCAGCTGCGGTTTGGGCACATTCATCAGGTCACAGAGACAGTTGCGTTTCTCTCTCACAACGGGCAATTCCGCTTCCCTGCAAGAGGAATTATTTTCTAGTTAATTCAAAAATTAAAACCTGAAGTTGACTACATGCATAGAACTTAAGCTGTCCATGTGATGATTAAATTCCTATGTATATATACATATTTCCATGTACGTTTCAAATTGCACAAGCTTCTGTTGTGTCACATTTTAAGAACAATGTTACATTTCTGTACCACCTTAAGCCAGATAAACTGTAAGTACTTGGCAGGTCTTCCAGAAGTGACTGTTACTAGTAAAATATCCAAGACTGTTATTCTAGGCTTTTGTGTTCCACAAAAATAGCACTTATTCAGCCCCTTTGACTAGAAGTAAGTTCTCTACATGTAGAGCTCCTTTTTGGTTTAGAAAACTTCATATCAGGATTTTAAAAACATGTAAATGGATTTGGAGAACATTCTACGATCTCTAGAAGCTTTCTCCTAAAATAGAAAATCCAGAACTAAGACTTGCGAGTCTTGTAAAAAGTTCTGAAATAGCATGATGTCCATGAGATAATTTCCTCAAGAACTGTGGGTTACAAAAAGCCCTCAAATGCCAAAAATCCGCACAGACAACATTCTTTTCCATGTTGTAAAAATCCACGGCTGCCTGGAATGCTGTGAGCCTGCTCCTATTCCTCACCAATTCAGTTGATTTCTTTTGTTTTCCTTAAGTAACAACTGTAAACAGGCTATGAAAAATGTAACTCTTAGCACATACACAGTCTAAAACTACAGAGAAAAGCGTAACAGGCGAGTTAGAAATAACCTGGACCTTGGACAATTTATCATATTTAATACTGGACCCCTTCTGTAGCTAAACAAAAGTTATTAGCATAATTTGTTTAAACTCTGAATGGTACAAGTGTAGGATAAACTCTCTACGGTACCAACAAAGAACAAATATGCATATGCCGCTAATTATCATCTCCCCCAAATATTAATTCCCATTGGTTTCCTGTTGTTAATGCTTATTGTACATCAGAACTGACTAAGGTTGTTTCAGCACTGGGAGAACTCAAGAATAGCGAGCAGCTCCCTCTGCCACTCAGCAATGCCTTCAAAGATCTTCTTCTGTAAACAGTCCAAAGCCACCAAGATAAAACAATTAAGTTTTAAGTAAACTAGCTCTTCATCTTTAATGTCAGCGCGCTGGCCGCATTGCAGCAGGGAAATCAGAGCAAGCCCTGACCCGAGACAGAGCGGAACAGGCCGTCAGTCACACCGGACGAACAACAAGGTGAAAATTGAATATTTAGTTCTCTGAAGTGGTTTTTAGCAAGTATTGTGCTTTGTTTCAGCAGCCCGCGTGGGGCAGAGCTGTACCGCTGCTTCGTCTGCAGCACTGTGGTGTGCACCCCTTCTCATTCTGGAATTGTGAGCTTCCCTCGGTGACAGCAGTCATCTAATCCTACTCCATTGTTTCTATTAACAAATTCTTTCTGTAACTGCTGAGCAAGCCTGCTCTTCAGTTCAGTCAGGCTTAACACAGGACTAAACAGCAATGTGTGGCTAAACAAGTCATTAAAAACAAACAGGCAGAATTGTTGGTAACCGGTTCTTCAAATCTGAGACTCTCATTCTAATTTTGCACTGGAAAACTAGCAGGCACCACCCCTTACAATGACAAACTTAGGTTTCTTTTACCAAATAGAAAGTCATTTAAGCTCAAGCACAGAAATAAA
The DNA here is from genome assembly GCF_037038585.1 of Patagioenas fasciata. Taxonomy (NCBI): domain Eukaryota; kingdom Metazoa; phylum Chordata; class Aves; order Columbiformes; family Columbidae; genus Patagioenas; species Patagioenas fasciata. Next base: position 8,361,668 of record NC_092537.1, on the reverse strand, counting down.
CTAGAAAGTAAATAAAAGTTAAATACCGTAAGCATGCAGTTTGAAAATATGTAAACCACAGCCTTAAGGTGTATTTGTTCTTTGAACATGTCGAGGTTAATTTTATTTTCATGAAATATCAACGAAGGCAATATATAATGACTAAATAAATTATATATTTTTTTAATACCTGTCTATTCTCATGTATTAACTTTGACCACTGCGTGGGGCAGAGTTTGGGGCTACCGGAATTGTCCGTAGCAAAGAAAAATGTTTAACACAGCAGCAAAACTAATCAACTAATTAGTATCTTAAAGCTCTGTATTTCCTCTTTTAGAAACTCTTTCAGGTGACTATAATGTACAAGGCTAAAATTTGCAGAAGGGGGAAAGGCAGCACCAAAATCCTGGGGAGTTTTCCCTCCTCCCGTCCTCCAAAGGTGCCGACAGAACGAGCTGCTCCTGCCCCTTCGCTGGGGAACGCGACTGTCCCCCCTGTGCTTGGAAGAAGCCAACATGGCAAGTCAAAGAAACTATTACGTTATAGAAAAGTGGTTGTTTAATTTATGCAATCATATGCTTGGGAAACATCTACACTGTTCCAATTCAAAATATTTGCTTGAATACAAGGTTTGTAGCATTTTGAGCAATTACATTTCATGGAGGATTTCAGCTGTTCTGTCAATTGTGTTGTTTCCCAGCTTGCAGAGCTCACTCCTCTCCCCAGATCCTGCCAGTGCTCAGGAATCCCAAGAAACTGTCTGTGTGGCTGAAGGATGTTTGCGCAGCCCAGTCTCTGTTTCATGGCTGTTTTCCAAGATCTCCTCCTTTTTTATGTTGTTAGAAAAATATCGATATTTTAGCTTATCTGCTGGTGATTTTATACCCCTTCCAGTGGGACACTAGACTAGCTATTTCTTTGGAACAGAAGAATTCTTTTCAGCAATGCTTTTCTGGCCTAGAAGCAATAAAGAGCGAAAACAACAGGATCGTTTCTTACAGCTTCCTCGCCACCAGCTTGCAAAGACACGGACTTCAGTGGTACAGAAATTATTTCAGCTCTTACTGCTATGTGGCAACAACTTCACTTACCAGTTGGTATCGCTGAGGATGGTCAGAACCTCCTCCACGGTGGCAGGATCAACCACATCGCTGTAGGTGATCAACATCTCGTAAACTTGACTGGCCGTTGTTTTCCGGATCTGAGGGGAAGAGGCAGAGGAACTTTGAGCAAGGTGTCCCCAGTCCTGCATGGAACCAGTGCTGCAACTGGCTCCTCACACCGACAGTCACTGTAACACCACTCCAGCCTGTCCTTGCTCCAACAGCCATCTGCTGCACCAAGGGACTTCGCTTCTGCACCTCAAAGAAATCCAGGCTACTACAATCGCTATATTTTCACTGAACTTGTGCAGGAGTTCAGATTACGAAGGGCCACAGCTCTGGCCCTCACAGGGAATGAATTCACATGTTTGAGACTGGCCCAGCTGGCGCGTGTATTCCCTTGAAATGCCTCGCAGAGCCAAGGCCTGGCTCTAACTTTGGTTGCTGTAGGCCCAAAAGCAGATTTCCTGTCTGGAGATCAAAAGAATCAGCAAAACTTTAGAAAACTGTTTGGAGATAGATGCTGATGTGAGTAACGTGAGCTTTTGACACGGCAGCTTCCGGAAGCAGTTAATTTACAAGTATTTTTGCCAGAGCACTGTTTAGCGGTGATGCTGCTGTGCGCACAGGAAAAGCCAGTTGGGCTGGTTGCTGAAGTACGAGGTACTACGTGGAAGACAGGAAAACTGCAAAAAATTCTAATTTGGGGATTTTTTTTTTTTTCAAGGAGATGATAATAACCATGACGATGATAACCAAAGGAAAGCAAAGAAAGCCCAGCACTGGACACAATATTCCAGGTGTGGTCTCACCAGGGCAGAGCAGAGGGGCAGGAGAACCTCTCTGACCTACTGACCACCCCCCTTCTGATCCACGCCAGGTACCATTGACCTTCCTGGCCACAAGGGCCCAGTGCTGGCTCATGGCCACCCTGCTGTCCCCAGGACCCCCAGGTCCCTGTCCCCTACACTGCTCTCTAATAGGTCATTCCCCAACTTAGACTGGAACCTGGGGTTGTTCCTACCCAGATGCAAGACTCTACACTTTCCCATCTGTAGAAATAAAACATACTTATGATGTAAAATACCAATAAAACATGAAACTGAAATGATCTCTCTTTAGTTCTTACATTGTGCCCTTCCTGCAAAGGATTCCTCATGTAGCAAGTACACATGGCACGGAAAGAGTTGGACTAAAAATCTTAAGTATTAAACTTTGCTGATTACCGTATGATTTTGCCCTTATTAAAAAGTAATCGGTCAGTGTTGGAACAAACACGGTGGGTTTGCTCTGGCCAGACACCCACATGTTCCAGCTGTTCTCAAGCCCTCATGAGTTTTCCCATTCTTTGTTATGTGCCCCCGCAATTACTCCTGGTTGTTTCCCCTACTCGACTCTACTATAGCTGCAAGTTAACGGCTGCCTGTAGCCTGCCCCTCACTGACCGAGAAATAAAACCTACTATATGCATCCTATCTGTTCAAAAGAATGATGCTTTTCTGCACTTTTTTTTCTTGAAAAATATTTAAAATAAAACTTCTGATAATATACATTGTCTTCAATACTTACTACAGGAAATGAATGGCAAAGGAGGAGAAACAACTGAAATAAAACTTTCTCTCTCAGGTCTCCTTGAAATTGAATCAGGCCACAAAACCTAGAAAACATAAGAAAAACACAAATGGATCTTGTGCGGGATTTGTGTGCAATATAACTGCAAAAGGGCATTTGGAAGCCCTGTGGGTGCAGCTCTCCTGCGGGAGCTGTGCAGACACGGTGCAGTGAGTGAAAAACACAAGGGCGACATCTCATTTTAGGTTTGCTTGCACTGTTAATATATTGCCAATAAAACAGTGAAAATAAGTCAATAAAATCATTGCTTGACATGGTTATACCTGAATGATTTTCCCAGGTTTTTCCAATGAGCTTTTGTTCAGCTCTGCAATGCTTTGTCTTTCTTCCCCTCCTCACCCAGTACTGTCCTTCCTTACGGGTACGTGTTTGTTTTGACGTTGCTGTCTGAACTGAGGGCTTTTACCCTAAAGCCAGATAATAATTTTGCAGGTGTTTTCAGCTCTTTTTAGTGCACACACAAGATCTAATCAGTTATGTGTCATTTGCATTGGCACCGAGTCAAGTTCTCTCCAAGCAAAAAGCAAAGGATTCGCTGCATCTTTAAGAACAGCAACAACATTTTAGAAGCTGTTCAGTTTTATCAGATCCTTCGCATGTTTGCACCCCAACCACCCAGAAATACATGAAGCGATCACAACCTTATATTATGTGTGTTTGTGTGCATTTTTCATTTGAATTTCACATGAAACAGACCTGGCTGTTCCATCTGGTATGAAACGTAGTTCAATTCTCCTCACTTTTTATGAGCAAAGATTACTCGATTTCATCAACTTACACTCCTATGCTGGAGCGAAGCTTCCGGATGGCTTTGGATCTTCTGATCTCCTCTTTACAAAGGGTGAACAACCTCACTGCAAAGGGGTGGCTGAAAATGGGAAAGGAAAAGAAAAGATGAGCAACGTATTTCAGTAAAATTTCAAACACATTCAATGACTGTAAAGATTTCAAATGAACGTTTGCAGGAGAGGGAAGACACAGCGCAGACACACTCTGGACCTTTGGTAAAGACACAGTGAGTTTGGACACCACCTTACTGGGCCTTTTTTTAGCGATTATTTCCTTTTTTACAGAGAAGACACTTGTATTAATTGTTCCCATTGCTACTGCCTGTGTGCTGAGGCCTGAATGTATCCAAAGAGGTTCAGTAAATGCGTGATGCCACAGCTTGTGTTTCCAACAAAGCCACGTATGATCAGAGATACTACATCAGGAATTCAAATATTCCATAGCCAAATCACAATTATTTAGTCTGTGCACCACTGCGGTGCATTGGTTGTTCCGTAAGCTCTTCGACCAAACTTTACATAAAAGGGGCTGAATGTTGTTCTTAAATCCTCCACCACTTCACAGCCCAAATTCCTTTGGCGACTCCAGACAACCTAATTAAACACAGGGCTTACAGTTCTGTTAAGCATCGAGTCATGAAACCATCTTTAAATATATTTAGCAAATTCTTTTCTTCTTCCACACAGTCTGGGAAACGTGATTCTCACCGCGCTTTCCCAGACACTCGTACAAACACAAGTGTTGGCGTATTCCAAGGATCGAGTAAAGACAAGTAAAGAGGGAATATTGCTTTTATTAGAGTACAATTTATTTAATCTTTTACTGGCTACACTCAAAGCTGAAGTGGTCGTAGATGCAAAAGGAACTATTTCATATTTGTCTGGTAAGTGCGACTACTTCTAGACTGCACACTGTGGAAACCTCGCTGGATTGTGTATGTGAAGCTGAAAGCAAAAATCCTAACATTTATTTTCTGCTACCGTGATTCAAAGCTGTGGATACAAACCACTCAAAAAGTTGCGTAGTGTAACCCACTGACAACCAGGACATTAAAAACAAGAGGTTTGTAGGAGTGACGAGATGTTTTGTTAAGTTAATGCACCTTATTATGAATACTTTTCCAGGCAAGAGCTACTGGTTTTAATTACTTATTAAAAAAAAATACTGACATATACTGGCAAATATTGACTAAACAACAAACCATGAAGTCGTTAAGCTAAAGAGTCAGTCGATGGCTGTCTCAGTATTGTCCATAATACCATCCGAGAGTAAATAAAGAGTAAATAAAGTTCCCAGGTATTTGATGTTGTTATTGAGGCTTCATAAGACATTTTCAGAGCAGCTCTCAGGACCAAAGATTCTGGAAGGGCTGATGTAGAGCAGCTCCATCAGATGCTAAAGAGCGAGTTCTTTGCCATCCACTGCCTGCGGGCACCTCAGCACCGGTCCCACTATTGTTAATGTTAAGGAGTAAGATAAGCAGGAAAGTGCACACAGGAGACACACGATGGGAACAACAGACACATGAGTGAGGCTGTGTCTCAGACACCGATTTGTCTGGGTAGAAGAGGGAAGAGCGTATCTGCTCTCTCTATATCAAGAGGAGGGATGTTTTTTCTTACCTTGGTGCAATTTTTCTCCTCCCACCCCAATTACACGCAGACATTGAGCAGACAATTAGTGGCAACAGCTGCGGTGCACGCCTGGCTTTCAGCACAGAACAACAGCAACACAGCGAATTAGGTGAGATTTCAATTGGTTCAACAACATGGACATCGCTGAGTAGAGCAACAAAGAGACCAATTGGAACAGGAGCATCTGGAATAAATTTAGTGCACGTAACCTTCTGTGCAGTACTTGGTGTTAAAAACAGATGCACTTTCTGTCATTCGCCAGGTTCACGTATGCAATAACGAAACTGAACCTACGTGTGATCTCAAATGACTCAAATAGCTTGGCCTCTTGAAAGGAAATGGAGAAAATTCCTTCTCCTGTGTGGGCACAGCACCAGCAGAACCGGCAGCATCTGGGGAAAGGGATCAGTCTCGGGGCTTCACATGATGTGAACTGGGCACACGCGGCACTGCAAAAAGGTACCAGCTTTTTCCTGCTAAACGTGACCTGAGTTTCACCAGCTCAACTGACATCACCTGGGGTGGCCAGGACACCAGGACAGCCACCGCCTTGCTATTTACTTCATGGTTTAGTAAGCAGTAGCTTAATACAATTGCTTTTAAAAAAAACAACACAGGAGCATGTAATACATAGAAATCACTGGTTCGAGGTCAGTGGGGACACATACCAGCTTAAAACACTGTAAGAACACCAGAAAAATATTCTACATGTACAGTACATTAATACTTCCACTGAATATGTAAATTACATCCACTTAAGAGAGAGAAATAACCACCTTTACTTACTGCTCCATCAAGCATTACCATAGAACCATTGAATCATTTTGGTTGGAAAAGACCCTCAAGATCATGCAGTCCAACCGTTAACCCACCCCTGGCACGGCCCCATGTCCCTGAGAACTTCATCTCCTGTTCAGATCCTGAATCGCCATTCGAAGGGTGCTCTGTTCACATGGTACTGTGAACATCAGCTCATCTACCGCACTTTCAAGGAACGAGCAGCTTACCCGAGCCCCCGGCAGCCTGAACGTCTGCGGCGATCGCCCACCCGCCAGCCCAGCAGAACGACCGCTGTGCCGCAGGAGCCGTAACCACAGCACGGTTCTCCAGCGCCACTTTTGCAAGCGGCTTCAGTTCGCTCCTTTTTTCTCCCCATCCCTTGTCTCACTGCCAGCAGGGAGCTCACAGTTACCACCATATTAAAGAGTAGCCGCTGGTGAGTTTAAAAAAGCACAATATGCTCTGCTTTATTTACAACAGCTCTGCTTCAAGCACAGTGCCCTTTGCCTCCTTCAGCCTCTCTAATCAATTAGCACTCCCTACAGGACTATTAATACAGCTCCACAAATTCACCATGTGCACTGAGATGAAATCGGGAGGTTTTGGGTTGTGCTACAAGAGAGGAAATCCCATTTGAAATGAAACCCGCTGCCCGGTGGGAGGGAACGCGGTGACCGGCCCTACAGCCACACCAGGGCTTCAGCACAGCAGACGCCTGCCAGAAATGAATGGGTTTCCCCACTCTCCCCCCGCTTCCCAGGTCGAGGGACCACCTCAAGCTGAGCTTTACTGGACGAAAGGTATTTTGAACTTGGAACAGACCTCTCATGCCACTGACCGTGCAGCAATACGAACCGTTCCTGCCAGTGCAGGGAGGGGAAATGCTCACGTGGGACACGCAGGCTTACACCAGCTTCAGGAACAGCCTGAAAAACGTCAGGCAGAGCTTTTCTTTTTGTATTAGGTTCCAACTAAGTCAAGCACAACAGAGAAAAGCTGATTCTGGTTATCTTTTGATCACCCCAGTGATACTAAAGCTGATTCATTTCAAACCCCACCGGATGGGTATTTACCCCACACCTGGTTTCCCGGCTGGCAGGTTCAGGGGCCCTGGCACAGGAGTGACCCACACGTGACAAATGAACCTCACTTCAAAAACGGGCATTTGCAGTGGGATAATGGAGGAGAAACACCCAGCGATCCGCTTGTCCTCCCGCACAGAGACCCCAAGACCAGCTGTCTTCAGAGACGCTGAAATTCACCTGCAGAACCACACCGGAGATGCTGAGCTGCGTATTCTGAACTTCATGAGCTACAGGGTGTGAAGAGGCAGGAGGATGCCCCGTGGGTCCCACCTCTGCGGGGCAGGAGTGACACCATGTGGCAATTCGCTTCAAGAGGAGCACTGAGCTCCTAATGACTGTCAAACTAATCCAGCCAACAGCCGTTAATCCTGTTTAAATTCAGCAGTGTTGGCTGTTACCTGCTCTGGACAGCTCGTGTTTTATTAGAAAAAAGGATCCAGGGTAGTGCACAACATCCATTTGAAACTTCAAAATATATTTACAAATATGTTTTTTATAATGTGACAGCTGACTATTAAGCAGCTGTGTGGGCGTAAGCCTGATGCCAGACACCCTACAGCTCCATTGCTAAAACTCCACTCGGTGCAATGTGGTAAGAAATGAGGAAAGGAGATGAAATGGGAGCCAAACACCCCGAGGAACACTAACGTTTCATTCCCAGCTTCTCTTCTGCTACATGACCAGCAAGAAGTTTCCAGAACAGAAGCAACAGGAAGGCTGCTCAGCAGCAGCGAGCCTGCTTTATGGACATCACCATGCCCCTCATCCTGCCTAATACAGCCAGACTTTATTATGATCATCTCTCGACCACAAGGTACCTATTTTACCAAAAACTGTCACCTGCAGGAACTAAACTCTCTGTCCCTTTCCAGCTGTCTGCAGACTGTCCAGAGCTCTGGCCTTGCAGAGCTTTCGTACGGTAACGAGTTCTTGCGCTTCACGCCAACATTTCACTCCTTTGCCAGGAGAATGATCCACTGGGCTGTGTAATTTTTACTTTCCTGGTTTGGTTTCATCATCAAACTGGAAGCAAATAAATTTGGATCTGCTTAAAAATCTTTTTCCCCTCCCCTCATAATCCCCCTGGATTATTTTGGGCCTTTTTAATCAAGCATCACAATGGCACTGCAGGACTGAGCTGGGCCTGGGCCACAGTGATGCCTCCCCACGCCTTCTGTTCGACCTGGCTTTGGGAGACACAGATTTACCCGGAATTTCCACCCATAATCTGTCACCTTCCCAGCAGGGAAGGCTGGAGCCTGTGTGGAATTCCCACATCACTGGCACGGTTACCAAACCAAACAAGTAATACGCATTCCAGCTGTCAATATCTGACTCGTTTCAAATTCCCATTAAAAATCGGACTGCCAATTTAAGAGAGATTATCTAAATACACACTTGAAAACAAGAGTAGACTCAGTTCAAGCTCTTAGAGTGATAAAAGCTTTCCAAATTTATGTGCTGTGAGCAATTCTTGAATCAAGATTCCAAATCTAGTATACGTGCTGGTAGGAGTCACGTTGTACAGTTCTGCAAATACCTGTGGATGTGCCAAGATGCTGCCTGGGAGCGTTTGTGGAATATATTGTAATATTACTGAAATTAAAATAATTTCCTTCTGAAACCTCTGCAAAAAAAGCAGGAGTTCACACTGGAATATCTTATTCATGTTGATCCATTCCTGAACTAAATGCTTTCCACAACTGAACTCGGTGTGGAAAAGCTGGGACATGCCTTCTGCAGTCTTCCTATTAGAATCTTAATTAATTTCTTTGGAGATGTTCACTTTAACAAGAGCAGCACCACAACAGGAGATGCCGTAGCTGAAGGTTCGCAGTGCAAGCAGGAGCGCACTCCCAACAGCAGGCGTGTGGGTAGCAGGAAGCAAAGGAGCTGAGGGAGCAACACTGGCCCAGCTCTGCCAAGGTGAAATGTGCACATTGGACTCGATTAACATGCTGGTTGTTAAACAACGAACCAATAACCAACTCATACAATGATATGAGAGGTGCAGATTTTATCAAGACCCTTCCCAGACTGTCTGGTCTAGAATTTATCACAGCTGCCCCACTTCAGGAAAATTAAAGCATTATATCCACACACACACTGTGGAGCCCTATGGACCCAGATCTAGAGAGCAGCAGTCAGTGTGAGATGTAAGGGGCCTGTTGCATGGTGGAAAATCAACAAAAAAGCCTTCCAGCAACTTACTTCTCTTGTGTGGTAAACAGATCAAAACAGCCGTTTGCCAGCATTTGGTCCAGCATTGTCAGGAGAGGTACAGACACCCTGATGAAAGAAATAATTTAACAGTGTAAATACACTTCTTGGCATACACATATACACTATTTTTAATTAGAAGCAAAGAAAAACTTCCTCTCTACCTACACATATTTAAATCAGAACTCTAATTTGCACAGAGGAGGGTTGCTCAGTAACCTGTACGTGTTGGCTGAGAGGGGGACGTTCCGCTACAGCCAGAAGGAAAAACACCTAATTACAACACGCCTGGTTTAAACTTGCAGGGTCCTGAAAACACAATTAACAGCAGTAGAAAATATTAATTTATTTTCTAGTGCATAAACAACATATTCCACAAAAAAGTATCAGAAGCTACAACACCTTCTCACTACAGGTAATTACCAAATGAGCCAACAGACAGTGTGTCAGCTGCGTAACTATGGTCATGTTTGCTATTTCAACAGCTGAGACAAGAAACAAAACTGAAAACTCTATTAAGAGTTGTGGGGATTTTCCCCCTAAGGAGTGTTTTCTATTTTGCACATGTTTGATAAGCAAGGCTTAGAGAAATTAATCTCATTGTGCAGAATGAGTCGCCTTTGAAGAAAAATCTTGACAGGAAAATGATGCTTCAAGTCTGTGTGAAAACACACCACCTGAAGGAAATGCGGGCTGGACTGCGCTGGGAAGTCTGCAGCAATATACAATCCCTAACACTGCATTATATGAAAACTGCTGCTTATCACATCATGAGCAATATTAAAATATAGTTACTGCAAAATATTCTACCAAAGGTACCACTGTACCGAACAGCTGCATTAAAGCAGACTGACATGGCTCTAGGCGTATTAAAAAAGATGTGCCAGACATCTGACTTCAAACAGCCCTGCTGCTAAAGGTGAAAAGGCAAAAGGCAAACGTTACCGGTCATTGTGCAGGTTGTCCTCAAAGACCTTCAGCAACGTCTCACAAAAGCTCTCCATAGCGCTGGAGTTGTTCCGGATTATCTTCATGTAGCCAAACAGGCTCTGGGCAGAGTATCTGAGCTGTGAGAGAAGGAACCTCGAGTGAGCAAACAGCGACGGCGCAGGATCGCGTTACCCCCGTACCTGAGCCGCACCAGCACCGCTCTGCCAGCCGCAGCCAAGTGTAAACTTCACTATCAACACTTGACAGGAAGATGGTTATTTTACTGTCATTAATCCTTTTTGAAGGAAGGGTTTTTTCCCTTTAAACCATTGTAGGGAAAAACGACCACATTAAAGGTTCATTATTTTCTTTCTCTCAAAATAAAACATCCCCAAACCACTGTGATTATCCTGCTTTACTTCAAATAATAATAATATTGTTATGGCGCTGAAAGTTAAAGAATAAACAATAAGTTCAAGAGGTAATATTTATTAAACAAGCTGATGTAACTGAGAAATGCAGGCAAGCTCTCAGGCACATGGCGCAGGCCACACAAACCAGCAGTAAACTCGGGTTAAAAATTAAAACCAGCTCAGAAATAACGACTCTTGGTTTGACTCCGTTGTGTGAATCAGCCCATTTGGGAAGGTGGGAGAGGAGGCAGCAGTTCCACATCCAGCTCCCCAGTCGGGATCCCACAGCCTGGCTAGCAGGACCCAGGTGGAATTTCAGTCTCCAGGCTCATCTTTTAAAATATTGTCTTCTCTTGGGGATGAGAAGAAAAAATTGTGGGGTTTTTGGTTACAGAAACTACCTCACAGAATCACAGAATATTGGAAGGGACCTGGAAAGCTCATCCAGTGCAATCCCCTCATGGAGCAGGAACACCCAGCTGAGGTTCCACAGGAAGGTGTCCAGGCGGCTTTGAATGTCTGCAGAGAAGGAGACTCCACAACCTCCGAGCAAAGTATCTCATCAGGGATTAACGTCACCAGATTTCTGTATTATCCTGGCTGCTGTGAAGGGTTTGGGGTCCTGCTGGGGCTTGGGGGAGTCGCGCAGGGAAGGGGGTGGGAATTGGAGGCACCCCCAGAAACTGGGGTACAGCGAAGGGGGCTGTGGGAGGGGAAGTTTGAAGTACAAACTTCCTTCAGTTTTGGTTGCAAGTGTTAAATAACGATCTGTTGAGAGCTGGAAGCCATAAGTAGCCTATACAGTCAATGGGGATTTTCTTCCTGAAGCTCATACATGGCTTTTGATAGCTCATTCAAAGCTGCAATCAGCTCCCTCAGAAGACTGACCCTTTTGTCAATAAAAGAAGAAACAGATTAGTATGAGAAGAGTCACAAATATCCTTCTAGAAGCAAAAGAGAGGAACGTCTATATAAATATTTTATCTAACTTAAATTTTATATTAGTAACATTTATAGGTGCATCAGCACAGGAGAACAAGCAGCATGTTATCCGTGAGCCTAAACTCTGAACTAGTTTTCGGAAGCTTTGGCTACTTCTAAACAAGACAGCACAGGAATCCGCACCACCCGGGAAGCAGCACAGTCTGCAGGTTTAACCATGTGTTCTATAGTAAACACACCGGGCGACGCAGGAGCAGAAATATTCCTTTCAAAGGGTCAAGCAATTTCAAGATTTTTTCCGTTAGTCTGCATTTCAAAATGGTAATCAAATCTCAGTGGAAAACGTTTAAACATCTGTAGAAGGCAGCTATACCAAACCAAAACACTGAATTGACCTGAGCGTGGTTCTTTCATATGCCAAAGCATCGCTGGTGCGTTTCTCTGTGTGTGAAGCATAAACAGTATCCTTCCACTGAAAGGTCTTTAGAGGATATACAATTATAAGGAAGACAGATTTCCTGAACATTTAAAACCTGCTTAATTCTTGTATACTACCCTTTAAAACAATCTGTGTGTTTAAGACCATTACAAATAAAGAATAATTTTTTATCTTAATACCTTACAATAGCAGAGATCAATTATAAGCAGAGAACAGGTCACAGCTGAGTCAAGTCTCTCTTAAAGCATGTATGGTTAACCATGTAATTTTCTCCCCTAATTCTTTTGTCTACATGCAGATCTCGCACCGTGTTTTGAAGAAACCTGAATTACTCAGTGCTTCTCCTGGAGATTCAAATGACTGAAAAGGCAAGAATGGGCATGAAAGAGAAGGGCAGCACAGCTACACACAGATGTTCCAAAGCCGTGCAAAACCGAGACAGAGTAGCAGGATAATCAGAAAAAAAAATGTATAATGAAGACAGCAGTTCTTCATTAGCAAGTAATTAAACAAAATGAAATTACAGGTGTGGATGAAGCACCAGCTACCTGCTCAGGAGATTGAAAAATGGGATGTTTTTCAAATAGCCAGCCATACAAACTTCACTGGAAGAACCTCTAACATAACAAGATAACGGCACGTGAACAGGTTAAATCCCTATTTCTCCTCAGGTGAACGTTCCTTTTCTCCAGATAACCTACAAGGGCAATATCTGAGCTCTAACCTTAACTGCTCATGAGTATGTGCAGAGAAGAGCATTTCCAAATTTCTTCCTCATCTCTGCAGAACACAGAATTCACACTCTATCAAAGGTGCGACATTTACCTTTCCCTGGGGTTGTATGAGGACCCAGAAAGGAAATTAGGAGGTTAATGGGTTGGAACTGGGACAACTTTGGATAAGAATTTAAGAGGAGGCCTGAGAATGACCTTGGTCTTATTAAACACAGCAAAAATTAGGTACAAAGATGCTCGATCTCCCTCAGGGCTCTGGTTCTTTGCAGTTCTATCTTGGACAGAGCAAATAAAAGTCGGTGGGGCGGGATGAGAAAGGAGGAGCCTCTGTTGCAGATGTTCAGCAGATCGACAAACTCTAATGAGTGTCAGTCTGCTCAGAGCCCTGGGTATCGTAACAGAATTCAGGCTTCTGCACCTACCGCACCACAAATAAGTCAATAACTGCTGGAAAGGCCTGGGCAAAAGCTGCATTTTTTCATAGGGGTAATTGGTAATAGCTCCAGGTGCCCAGGTGGCCAAGAAGGCCAATGGTGTCCTGTCCTGTATCAAGAATAGCGTGGTCAGCAGGACAAGGGCAGTGATCCTTCCCCTGTACTCTGCATTGGGGAGGCCACACCTGGAGTGTTGTGTTCAGTTCTGGGCCCCTCAGGTCAGGAAAGAGATTGAAGTCCTGGAGCGGGTCCAGAGAAGAGCAACAAGACTGGGGAAGGGACTTGAACACAAGCCCTATGGGGAGAGGCTGAGGGAGCTGGGCTTGTTTAGTCTGGAGAAGAGGAGGCTTAGAGGTGAGCTCAGCACTCTCTAGAACTACCTGAAGGGCAGTTCTAGCCACAGGGGATTGGGCTCTTCTCCCAGGCAGTCAGTAGTAGGACAAGGGGGCATGGGCTTCAACTCTGCCAGGGGAAATTTAGGCTGGATATTAGAAAGCACTCTCTCCTTGCAGAGAGAGTGGTCAGGCATTGGAATGGGTGCCCAGGGAGGTGCTGGACTCACTGGCCCTGGAGGTTTTTCAACTGAGACTGGACATGGCACTTAGTGCCCTAATCTAGTAAACGGACTGGAGTTGGACTAAGGGTTGGACTTGATGATCTCTGAGGTCTTTTCCAACCCAGTCCATTTTGTGATTCTGTGGATTTAGGGCCTGTTCCTTCAAGCCAAGTATGCATTCATGTCCATAAGCTGTTGCTGTTACCAGGTGTTTTAAAACATCATCTTCAAACATCCCAGCATTTTCATTTGTAAGAAGTAACACAGCTGCTCAAAGCCCAGTGTTTTCTCCAAATGGTACATACAGTCACAGCAATGAGTCCGTTTTGAGGAAAGTAAAACATAAATTGTATAATGTACTTGGCACATGCATAATGTTAACATCCATATGCCATAGGTGGGCTTTAATTCTTGTCAGGTGCTTTAACATACACGTTCACCAGATATTCTGGCACTGGCCACTCCAGTTGTTACGGGTCTTTGGCACCTCATGCTGGGATCCTGGTACTGGCCAGAGAAAACTTTTTATTTCCAAAACAGGTTGTTTTTTGATCTTGATTTTGGTGGGGTTTTGGAAAGTTTTTACTTAAAATTTCTACAACATTTTTAAATGTAGTTTCCACTCTATGTGGGGGGAGGAGAATCACGGGACATTCTGTGCTTCAACAACATTTTAAATATAGTGTAGTTGAACAATCATGAAATTATATTAAAGTTATATCCCGACTCCTGAAACTACAGGGTTTGTGAGCTGCAGAAAGAGCACCATTGTGCAGTTCTGACCTCCATATACTGAGAGGATTTTTTTTAATGCAGCCATATGAAATATGCATTATTGTGGGCCAGATATATAATTAGAAGATTCTTTTACCCAGAGAAAGTGCCCTTTGAATGAAGGCGATGATGCCGAATGCCAAATCCCAGAGGGAATGACATATTCTGCTTTTCCAGATCACTTCAAATGCTGGAGCTACAATTCTTCCAGCAACCGCGCTGCCACCCAAATGTTTCTGAGATCCCACACAGCTCGTTTCAGAAAATCTCTTTAAAAAGCACAACAAAGAGCTACTCTTGCTAAATATACTGCAGAGCAATTTAACCATAGAAAAATAGCCACTGACCACTGAATTACAATAGAGCCTTTCTCCTACTAATGGCCAAGATGATTTAAAGAAAAATAGACATCTGAACTCAGATTATCTTGCGGCATCTGAGAATCTCCTAACTTTCTATGTCCATGTGTGCATATATGGTTTTTAGGGAGAGAGGGAAGAAAGGAGAGATCACAAGAATACACACAGGTTACTGCAACACACACTTGAATATTCTTTTTTCCTTTATCCAAGATTTTTAAGAATCTGCTTCTTTCATATGGATTTAATAGCAACAGTTCTTAAAATTTTCTATTGCTGTTTTAAATCAGTCCCTAGATATTCGGTAAAGAGCACTACAGGCTTTGATAGAATAGCTTGAAACATAAATCATTATAAAACACCTCAATTCTAATATATAAATTATTTAAATATTAAATGTAATTCACCACACACTGTATAATCCCAAGTGTAAGTACTCTCTGCTTTGAGCCTCCCTTGCACTTCTATCTGGCTCCAAAGAGAATTAGGTCATCTTTCTAAAGTCAAAGCCCTTGAGAATAGTGTAACCAGAACAAGCCTTTAGCGTTAAGAAAAATGCAGGGTCACAGAAAGTTAACATTTCAAAATCATATTTTGAAAACAGTACAGAAGGTTTCCCTTAAACACACCGGCAGATGGTAACGCGGCAAGGGAACGAGAAGTAACTGAACCGTTCACACTTTTCAAAACCAAGCACAACCAGAACTTCAGGAAAAAAACCCAAATATATATATATATATATATATATATATATATATATATATATATATATATATATATGTAAAAATGAATGTTGAATAAGACTTTTCCTCTGACCTCAGTTAGCAGTCAGAATGTCTGTTCCTCCACAACTTTCCTCCCTTTTTATACTTATACAAATAACTTTGGTTTTGGTGAAGCCTCCTATAATTAACCATGTTTGACCAAAAGCTGAATTTCATGTGTGTGTCTGCTATTAAAACAATCTGTTAATAGTTACGTTGTGATATACAAAACCCCTAAAGCATATGTTTCCAAAGTTCTAAAATAGCAGTTGCTATATAATTTCCTGCCATTTCAGAAGCATTGAAATTCTCAAAATGGGTTTAAATATATGAGGTTGCAGAGCCACCAAATCTTAATTAGAAACCAAACTTAATTAGAAATGCTCTTAAACAATGTCGGGGTGCTGACTCATGACCTTCTCCTTTCTGTTACAGGGCCACTGCAATTAAAAGATTTAACTGATTGTCCAGAATATTCTGCTTCTGTCAGTTTGAACCTCATACCGAACCGTCTCCTCATCACAATAATTGTTTTCATATATGTTACAGCCTTCCCTACATCAAAAACAAAGTAGTAAGAAACCAAGAATTTTGAACTAGCAAGTCGAGCTGTAATACAAGGAGAGAAGGATACACTACAATTATAATGAAGTCTGGAAGATTTTGGCAGCAGAACAGACAACCAAAAACAGTGATAAAGACACTGTTCATGCACAGAAGAGTGAAATAGAGATTGCAAAGTTCAGAGGATTCGGATAGACATTTGAATGATATTTCTTTGTAATGAAACATTTGGTATCTCTTTGGTACTTTTCAAGAAAGCATATCAAATTAATAAAAAAGACTCTTGACATGCTGCTAACACATACTGAAGAAGACACGTTACAAATGCAAACGGGGAGATTCACCTCACTTAAAAAGAGCGATCACCCTGCATTCAGCAGGCTGAACGGTGCTTAAAGAGTTTGGAAACGTGAGCAAATAACCTGAGAGCTGATGGAGCCAACAGGCTGGAACACTCGGCTTCCATCAGGCCAGGAAATGAGAAACAAAGTGTCTTACTCCCTGTTTCCTGCATGCTCAATAACTCAAGAAAACACTTTTAAATATGAAAAATATAAAACCCATCAGGTTTATAAGTATGACTTGATTAAAAATCTTACATCTGAAATTTTGACAGAAATAACTCTCTGCAATATCCATTGCAACAGACTAACCAGCCAACCATTTTATCAGGTCACTGCTCTCTGCTGCCACACAGGAAAGCCGCTCCGCTTTCTTACCGTTGTCTCTGTTAATCCTCCAACAGACACCGAGAGACCCAAAAGCACGTAGTATTGGTACGCTGGCAGACCCAAAAGCTGAGTGATTCGAGGGAAAGCTTCTGATGGAGCATTCCAGTTCAGAGTCTCTTTCTCTGACCTAGGAAAGGAAAAAAGAATCTTGTATGTGTGCACTGTCTTCTTTCCCCAGGCATTCCCATGCTAGGTCCTCTCCTCAAACAGCACGTCAGTGAAAACAGTCTCTGAATTACCTAAAAATCAAACTAATCATGGCTCTTTAAGCATAAGTGGAAAACATAAATCAAAACTTCAGCCACTGCCAGTAAAGAGAAGTTCTATTTTATATATTTATGCGTTGTACACTTCAATGAAAGTCCACCAAACAGCACAAGTATTCCTCAAAGAGCACATCTGGGCACAGAAATTACCTCAGGTTGCTGTGTTAGGCTTAACTGTGTGCATGCACCTTTTTATTTTCACTGGTTTAGGATACCTTCTTCAATATATTACCTTGGAAATATCCTCTCTAGCTCTTGTCGATGAGGTACGTGTGGAACTGGAGGACGGTCAAAATGTAGAAGTGTAAGGAACACGTATCCCGCATGAGCTCGGAATTTATCGATTTTTTCAGCTGACTGTTGGGCCAACCAGCACATAATCTGTTTGCAGCTACAAAGAAGAAAACAATTCATCATGTAATCTCATCAGTAGAACATGCGTTTAAATTTAAATTGTTGCAATTCTATAAAAAATATCATGCTATAAAAGTATTCTGGTCTAACTTTGTAATGAATGTGCAAGTGATTTAAGACATCAGAGTGGCAGAATCTTTAGAGCTTTGTCTTCCATTGATCGATTAAAACTGCCATGACGTTAATGTTACACAGTATTTGATATTCACATACCACCTTTCAGCCAAACAGACCACAGAACCACAGAAATGTCAGGGATTGGAAGGGACCTGGAAAGCTCATCCAGTCCAATCCCCCCGCTGGAGCAGGAACACCCAGATGAGGTTACACAGGAAGGTGTTCAGGTGGGTCCACCGCTCTGCCATCATCCATCCACCTCATTATGTCCTCATAAAAGTCAATGAGATACAAAGGTTTGGATGAACTACTACATTTCAGATGGAAACAGAGCAGGCAACTTGAGAAAAGCACATTTTCAAGTGGATAACTGCACACATAGCAGAGGACAAGGCCTAAGGCATACATATATCCAGCTAAACATTGGCCATGCTCCGCCCAAAAACCAACACAATTTTTTAGAACTATTAGGAATGTTTTGCTGCAGCTCAAGCTATGCTTAAAAACTGCTAAGTATTCCTTCATTTTTTTATGATAATGAGTTTTGTATCGTGAAATTAAAAGCCAGAAGCTCAGTTTAAATTATGTTTTTCTGTATTTCCTAACTAATAATTCTGCAAAGAGGGCAGAAATGAATACAAACTCCTCTCCACATATTATCACATTCCAAATTAATGATGCAATGGTCTGGCTAAGCAGGCAAGTTTGCTTTCTCTTTAAGTGAACAATACTGGCAAGCTCCACAGAGGCAGCAAGTATAGACCAAATCTCACAGATGCTGTCTCAAAGGTGGGACTGCCACACAGTTTCTCTCAAAAACATGAGCCTCTCTGATAAACAGACACAATATTCTCAGCATCTGTATTGGTGTAAGCTTGATGAACTTCTATCACAAGTTCTGTCACACTCAGTAAAGGAGTAAGTATACAGTATGTAAATGCTTTCCTGTATGGACTGGAATGTAGTTACAAGAGATAAGATACAAAAATAGTACGAGGAGCATACATGTTGGCATCAATTAGCTCCACTTCATTCTGAACCAGCAGAAGCGTCACTTCCATTAAACTTGTCATAGCAGCTTCACGTGCCCTGTTGAAACAGAGATACGCTAGAGTCATTATGTCAGTATTTATTTAAATAAATACATTGGCAGTTAGGTTAAACAGACACCAGCAAAAAATTGCAAACAATGAAAGCACTGACCCCTGAGAGCAGCTATCACAGTTTGGGAGGCAGAGGACTGTCCCAGCTGGAAACACAAGCCCCACTCTGTGAACTGACGCCCAGCTTTGCATCCAGGGTACAACAGTTTCCCCCCAAACCCCCGCCTCGCCATCTTGGTTTTTTATTCCAGGCAGATGTTATCAGATCTATTCTTTATTTTATGAAGGTTAACATTGATATTCATTAGTAATATTTAGTGTGCAAGTAGAAGTATTTAAACCTAAGTGCTTTGTCTGCTTCAAATCATCTTCTAAAAAGGCCAACCCACATCTTGACAAGATATTTAAGCACTCATAAGTTTTCAAGGTTAATACTGCCAATATTAAAAAAGAAGTGGTTCAAAATGGATAAAGTGGCTAAATGATCATTAGTCTTATGACAAGAGATTAGCTAAAGTAACACTAGTTTGTGCACCACGGCAGATCCTCAATGAGCTACGTGATCCTGCAGAAAACCAGGACCAACACATTCATCACATTAGTAACATCATCCTATCTCAGTAATAAGTAAAAATGTCCAGGGTGTTTCAAAAACATGGACCCAATTTCAAAGTATTTTGATTTCAAAATCAAACCGGGTCCATCTTTTTGAAACACCCTGTACCTATATCAAAATGTACTTGCCTACTGTGAAAAGACATATTCTGCTTTCTGCACTCCAACAGGAGCTGAAAATAGTATCCTATGCAATCTAAAACTGGGTGGGATATTTGTTATAATGGTGAAAAAGGTAAATTACATCATTTTTTCCTAAGTAATTTAATACTAGTTTGGCAATCTTTCATCAAATGATGTTTTCCTACTTTTTTCATATAGTACCTGACTACTAGATACTCATGTCTAACACCTGTAGACAGATTGGACAAGTCCCAGCAAACAATCTGCATACGGAAAGTAAAGGTGGTTAAACTTTCCCACGACTCCATTAAAGAAAGACAAAAATTATACACTACAGAAAAGGGCTCTCTGGAGAAGTGTCTGTTCTCCCCATATCTTTCCATCTTAGTCAGTGGTTTAAAAGAAGCAACGAGAAAACACTCATATTTGGGAGGCCGCAAAAGTATTTAGCGGCCAACAGTTTGCTATGAGAAAGGATTCCCCTTCCCCCTTCAGTTTCCATGTTTGACTTGACTTTGGCTGGCACTGCCAAAGCAGCTTTAAAGGAATCCGGTGCTCAAAGCACATTTGAATTTTAATGAGTGTTGGGAATTTAATTTCCTCAGGATTTCTTTGAAAACTTCCACTTTGTAGAGCTTTGTTTTTAAATGAAGACATAGACAGAAGGATAAACAATAGGTACGGGGAACTCAAGTGAGAGATGTCAGATGTGGAAGTTAACTTGCATACCTAATTGTATTTAGCCAGGTTCTTATCTACTTCAGTATCACGCCTTTCTCTGACTCCATACCCTATATGTTTGTCTTTACATTTTCTTTCAGCTACACCCGTGTTACTCTTGTGTTACTATGTTCTCTGAGTGAGAGATCCATTCACCTTCCCTGCGTTTCGTTGACGCTGAGGAAGGAGCAGAGGGAAAGCCAAGCTCCTTCCTCCCTTCTGCAAGCTCAATGACCTGATCGTGATCCTTACTAGTTTGCATCCTTGTGTCTTCAAAGTTTGAGATGTCAAACACGCCTACTTTTCTCTGATTTCATGTCCCGTGTTATTATTTCCCTGTCATACGACAATTTTAACAATCAGTTCTGAAGGTTGAGGAGCTGGGTATCATTATACAAAACAAGAAAAATAAAAACATACAAATATTAACTCAGGCTGATAAGAGCAGTCTGGGTTATTTGCCCTGTGTACTTTTCCAACACATTTGTAAATACTGTAGTGAAGTACGCTAGAGGAACAAAGCATCCAATACTAACATGGCACAGGATATCTCTCTTCATCTTTGGGCTGTAGAACTTACTCTTTGTTTTCTGTTCAAAGACAGAGTAGTTATAAATAACTATTCACGCTCATGCTGGAACTGGCGAGATCTCAGTGACCGATAATGACTCGGTAGAGCACAAGCATTAAAGTTTGACAACAGTGTAAACTACCCAAGGATTGCTGGCAATTAAAAACTCTGGCATAATACATATTGCACAATAAAAAGCACAATCACAACTTTTGTTCCTACGTAAGAAAACAGCTGGTTGTAGGGTATATTACAGTTGCTGCCATTACTGAAGGTAACTACAAATGTACTTTACAGCACCTGACCCTGTGTTCAGACTATCTAATAAGCAACCCTAAAAGGAGAATACCACTATAATTAATTTTTTTCCTTTCTTTAAAGCAAACTTGGGGTTACCAAAGAGAGTAACAACACCTAAGTCAAGGGTGAATGGGACAGAATTCTATAACAGATGTAATTTCATACTTTCTATTACCAATTACTATTTCAGGATGGGCATATTTGTCCTCATAAATACACACAGTAAAGTACCCTGACAAGAGAGTCTCTATGTTTTCTTATAAATCGTTTGATCGTAAGATCCATATTTCACACTGTTTTCTTGCCCTGGAGCTACCCTGTGGAATTCTACAGGATAAAGCAAATAATATGAAATTTTAATCACTGCTCTGTCTACCACATTCAAAGATTGCAGAAACTTCCAATCAGTGAGTGATGTTACAGCAGCAATTACAGCTTCTTCAGAAATTAAACAAACTCAAAGAGAGACATAAGCCTTTCTAGTGCTTTGGTTCATCAATTTAGAAATTGCCTTTTCAGATCACTGTCACTGAAGGAATACAGAACATTCAGACAAATGCAATATTATATACTGAACCTTCTCTATATATTAAGGGAAATGTGAAGACTGAAGAACATCACAAAAATATGACTGTTACAGACTTGATCTTACACTTATAGACTTCACATTAGTAAATACATTCTTACAGACATATGATTTAATTATTTGTGCAATCTCATAGCTGAAATCACTGAAACCCTAAACTTACAAAAGAGTCGGTAATACCACAGCACAATTTATAAAGGTTTTAGCTGAGTCACCAGGTTTCAAAATTTGTCACTAACATGTTGTGTAACTGCTCCCTCTCCTGGCAAAAAATGCCCACAACACAAACGTACAATGGGAGAGTTCGCTAAGAATAAATGTGTTGTTTTGAAGAAACAGGAATAATGTTTAAATTTTCTGGAGTTTTTACAACTAAATGCATTCCTGATATTCACTAAAATAAAGTAATGTCATTCACAAAACAAGAGGAAGACTGAGCTTCAGTTTAAAAAACAATAGTCCCCATCTTCCTAATTTCCGAGGTCAGGGACAATGTCACCCTTTCCTTTCACTTTCCAGTCTTCCCTCAGTGTATTTCTACCTGTACTCAAATCTCCAGAAGCTTGGAGCTGCCTATCCCTAACAGATTCTGAAGAGACATCAGTTTTTAATTAGACATCAAACATGACAGTTTCATTTAAGTCTGTTCGTAAGGCATCTTACCATCCTCCAACATCTCCTCGGCTGTCTGTGGAGTAGTCAGTCAAACCACCCAGTAGCATAGCATAAATCTGATTAATGTTATCTTTGCAGACATATTCTTCCTGAGATCCGTCTCCCTTTACACCCATTGTCTGGCAAACCCTTTAAAACGAGAAAAAGGAGGGGAAAAAACACAACACTGGCAAGAAGAAACATCACAGCTTTGTTCTGCTGCTGAATAAAATTCCCCAGACATATAATATTCCAAACACCTATAATAACCTGCTACAAACAGCATGAAGAGTATTTCTGAGCCTACTGTGTTAGATTTGACCTGAGGATTTCTGATTAGTGTTCAGGTTTAAAGGAACACCAGTAAAGCTAAAAACTCAACAAAAAGTAGGTGGGTTTTACATCTATAATACCTATAATAATACAAAAAGGTACATGGTTGAAGTACCTCCCAGTTTCTGAACTCTCCTTAAAATGAAGTAAGCAAAAAGAGTAAAGGACTAACGGAATGTGCATTGAATTTGAGCTTGACATTGAAGACATATCTTTTGCACAGTAACAGTTTGAGAGCATATATACTGTGATACCACTAACACTAACTACACTGTGGCACATCAACATAGAAAATATTCCTTTAGAGAAAAAGTACAATTTCTTTAAACCAATTCAATCTTCTTATTGAGCAAGTGAAAAAAACACATTTATTCTTCCTCCTTACTAAATTGCAGCCCACGAGAAAGGTGAACTTTCAAATATACTCTAGCTATTCAGTTAATTGATTAGAAAAATCCACACCACCAGAGCTCTACTCCATCCTCAGATGAGGGAAAATCCCCTGAATAAAGATATAATGAATAACGGAGATGCGTACAGTCCCACACTAGGGATCTGTATGTCAGTATAACTGATTTCAAGAATCACGCTACAAGTTCACAACAGAAAGCAGAGTGAGAGCAGAAAGGTTCTAGAGAAAGGACTAAATGCAAATAAAGACGACAAACATACTTTGCAATTGCTATGAGGGCATCTCTTCTGGCTTCTGCAAAGCTCACGTCTGCAGGGGTAATTAAGGTAACTTTTTTCAAACCTTCCAAAACCTGAAAAAATATAAAAATTGAGATATTTAAATCCACTACATAATTTATGATAAATATCAAATTTAGATACTGTATTAAATGAGCTAAATCACATATGGGAGAACCCAGCAAGAAGTGGTGTTTGGTTTCTCACCAGGATTTGTCAGTATGTCTCACTTTTCCCTTTGGACAAATGTTCTATAGCAAAGGGATAATTCAGTCTCTGGCTTTTCCATTAACACTACTAAACAGGACTAAACTTTAACTATCAGAATCTACGGCAAGCTAAACCAATGATGGTTTTCTGGAGTTACTGTAAATCAGAATCTAAATCTCTTTCACAAAGACCTTTCATTATGATCATGATTATTTATTTGATTACCATCACAGGTTTCATTCAAAATATTGTGTGCCCTCTTCTCATTACAACCACCATATTTTCTCACCTGCTGGAGCCTGCCCTTTAGCAGAAATCTTGGAAGGGCCCCAAGAGCTCGTGAAAAGCCACAACGAATCATTTCCTCTGTGTTTTGTAGTTCTGAAACGTACTGTGTCACCAGCTCATCTAGAAAAATACAATTGCAGAGTGGAAAGCAACCACCACATCATTATCATTGGATATTTGACCAACAGAAAAATAAACCAGGAAAAGATCACCTAAACAGAGCGTGGCAGAATGCAAACTCCCCCCTCTCCTGCTCCCTCCCTCGATATGGAAGGCATAGACACATCTTCCTCTCTCTCTGCTGCGTGAGGCTAACAGCTTAGTTTAGCCCCAGAGCCCCTGGCCAGGGCCGTTAAGAAGGGAGTGTCAAGGTGCCAGGGAGCCGCTGGGCACCTGCGGCCAGTGTGAGGGATGTTTGGAAGCTTCAGGGGCACCCCACAGCCAGTGTGGGGGTGCAGAGAAGCTTCTGGAATGCCTACAGTCAGATCTGATCAGGGTATAAAAATGGGATTCTCGTCGAGGCTCCGCCTCTTGCGCGGACCTCTTGGAGCACGAGCCAGATGCTGCCGCTGAGAGCCTCCCCAGGATGGAGACCCCGCTTGCCTTGCCACCACGGGTGTGAGTAAAATCTACCCTTGCACAATTACAAGTGTATCTACTTTCAATGCACATTTGCACGTGTATTTATACTTTCCATGCACGTCTGCACGCATACTTTCCATGCTCAATACGAGCACGTGTATAAAGTTTTGCAGGAGAAAATTCAAAGACAAGCGCCCACTTTGAAGGGTGGGTGCTGGGCTCAGATTCTGTGGGTAGTTACATGACAAAATAGGGACAACGGCTCCACAAACAGCAGCACAGACAAAAGGAACATGAATAAACTGAACTGGCCATGAAAAAAGAAGGCTCAACAATAAACCGATATGAAGAAAAAAAGAAGGATGAATTAAAAAAAAAGAAAAAAAGTCAGGAATCGTATCTACATATTTCTGCTGTAGTCTTTATCATAGACTTAATAGACAACACTTCCTTTACCAGATTTTTCAGCTACTATATTAAGCTCTTCTGTAAATTGCAGAGAAAAACAAGGTACTCCAGAGAAGCTTCTAAGAACAACCAAGACAGATAGCTGCAATAAACACAGCTCTGGTCAACAAGGAGAAAGGTGGTCTTATTAATCACTTTCCTGAATATGCACTTTTTAATCCTCAAAGAAAAAGAATCAGAGATCCTCAGAAGATTACATAATTTTGCCACTGCTTACTGTCATATAAGATTTAAGTGATTGAGCAATATTTGCTAGAGGAAGAAAGAATAGTTACCATAAGAAACTATACATTAATCATAACTCATGACTGACTTTTTAAATTTGTTTAAATTCTGATGCAATCGGCAGGTCTCAACTAGTTCCTCGCATCAGGGCATTAGTTCCCTGTCCAGAGGTTAGCAATACCTTCATACAAGCACAACTGTTATTTAAAATTTCCAAACCACTGGAGTGTAAGGCAGTCTTGAGGCCATAGGAAGATGCAATGCTTGCTTAGACAGCACCACGGTCTTAGTTAGACTATGCTGGTCCTCCCTTCGATTGATGTAAACATTAAATTGACATTTTAGCCAAATGACATAAAATTAAGACATGACAACTAGGAAACGAGCAGCTCTTTACTTATAACTACTTAGTAATTATGCTAGCAAGGGTAATGCGAATGTTAATATTCTTCTAAGAGCCTTCAGCTTCATAAAACAATATGGGCTATGAAGTGTCTACAATATTAACTCAACACAACCCATCCTGAAAGAATATTAAAAGAGAAAATCATCAGAACCAAACCAGAACGCATTAAGAGAGAAAAAATAAAACAAAGAATAGGTGAAAACAGGGGGGAAAAAAGTGATTCAATAAAATTCCAGTCTTACAGACACCGATTCAGAATGCCAAATCAGTCCCTTTGATTTGTGTTTTCATTTTAATCTGTCGAGCCATAGGGAAACACTGGTTAAATTTTTTAATTTTCCTAAAACCTTTTTTTTTTTTTTTTTCCTAATCCCCTTAAACATGTTTAGACCTGCATTAACTGACTTATCCAAGTCTCCTATACTTTCTGTTGGGTTTACCATTCCTTCCTGAAGCATTTTAAGGCCCTTTAAAATCAGTGATGCTCCTCCCCGTTGTATCCGATACCTCCCAAGTGCAAGTTACATCCAGCCCAGTATTTTCTGCCTCTACTGTAAACATGAGTCATTACCCTGTAGAGCTGGATCAGCTTCTCCCTCTTCATTGATGTAATATTCATTACACAGCGCAGCCAGGGCAGAAACTGCAGACTCCTGTAATAAAGGCAAAACTGTGAACTTGGTATATTTACTAAGGTCATACTTTATAACTGTGCTTAGAATTAAAACAGAGAGGATTTAAAAAAAAAAAAAAAAATTCCCTTCAGCTACTTTAATTTTCTGCTGAAATCCAGGGTTGCAATTCTGCTTGCTAGCCTGCTTCTGCCACAGGAGATCCTCAACTCCACCATCTTGTGGTCACTGCAACCAAGGCAGCCCTCAACCTTTACCGCTTCAACCAGACCCTCCTTGTTAGTGAGGATGAGGTCCAGCAGTGCACCTCTTCTAGTCGGCTCCTCCACCCTTTGCATCACAAAGTTCTCGTCAAGGCACTGGAGGAACCTCCTGGACTGTGGCTGCTGGCCGAGTGGTCCTTCCAACAAACATCAGGGAAGTTAAAATCGCCCACCACAACCAGGGCCTGGGAGGCTGCTCTCAGCTGTCTGTAGACGCCTCATCAACTTCCTCACCATGATCTGGTGGCCTGTAATAGATGCTCACAATAGTGTCACCCTCTGTCCTTCTTTTCCTCCTGATCCCCTGTCCTTAGTGGGAAGAGGGGAGAGGGAGGGGCTGAAGGAGGACCACAGGGGAGAGGGGGTTAACAATACATCTGCCACGGTTTTACTGTCACCCCGCAGTCAAAACCTCGACAAGCCTATAATTAATTCTTCTAAGCTTGGTTTAGAAGTTCCAGTTATAAGACATACAAATTCTTTGAATAAATTGCTAATGCCAAAAGAATATTCCAAGAATTCAAATTTCATCTTTTAATGTTCTTCACTGATTTGGGTACATTCTAGTCTACTCGTCTGCCACAGAAGATTTTAGGAGATAAGGTACCAGATATTTTCAATGGCTTTTTATCTTATTTTTTAAAATTAACAACACGAACACAGTATGTTATATTAAAATTGTCTCTGTGATGGCTATAATCTAACAAGGCAGACAAAAAATTGTCATTATAATTTGGTGGAGCCTTTAAGTGTGCAAGATCAAACTGTCATGGTATTACTTCGGAAAATTAATGCAAATAGCTGGACATGTTAAGATAATGTACATAAAATAGCATGAAACATATCCATCCATGGATTTAATATTCAGAATTAGAGTAGCTCAAGAGCACAGGAAAAGGATGTGTAACAGAGTTTAATGGAAAATTGAAGCACATTCCTTTGAATTTTAAGGATTTTTTTTAAATAACCCTTCATACCAATCTAAAAATCAAAGATTCAATAAGCAGTTAGATTCCATGGAAAATAACCCACCAACAGAAAGCAAAAAATATTTCTAACTCTGTATTTAATGGGACCATATGAAGGAGGAACTATTGTACCTTTACGTGCTGTCGTGCACCACTTGAAACAAGAGGGAGACTCCTTAGAGTGTCATTTATTAACCACTGCCAGCCACCTGAAATAGTAACAAACATAATTGGTACAAATTTTACTTTCTGAACTTCAACATTCTGTTTCATTTTTTACAAAGACCAACAATTACACATATTGACGTATTTCCTTGGTTTTCCAAAGTAAACAAGCTTGCGATTCTAAAGTAGTAGAGCTGTTCTGGTTTGATTTACATGTCCATAGTGCAAACACTGTGCCTGGTAATGCTAAAAACCTGACAGGTAAAAAAAATATCAGTAAGCAGCCACACACATAAGAAAATGTTCAAATAACATCACCATCTGTTGCAATATTTTTGTATCTTTTTGATACTTTCTTATTTGTTAGGCCACTAAACCTTGCTTCTTTGAAAAACATCATTTGTTGATACTTTAGCTTAAGTAATAACTACTGAGATAATGGAAAGTTATTTAAAATACGACATACCGATTATTGGATCTCCTCTAAATGGCATTTTTGATAGTGACAGCTTTTCAATTAAAGTGCAAACTGTAAGAAAACAAAGATGATAAGTGGATAAATACAAAAAAAGAGAAGTTACAGTGATTTTGCAGAGGCAACCACATCAAGTTACATTCATCTTAAATTGAAGAAAATTTGCAATTTGAAATCCAAAATATGTGAAATTAGAGACTGACAGGAAATTACATTTGTGATTCTTACGTACAAAATCACGATCACGCAGTAACTGCTCTCTGGCATGAGTTAGTCCCATTCTTCATGCAGATCCATTGGTTGGTGGGATGTTTTTCCCCCTCAGCCATTTAAGGTGCAGATGTGCATACTGGCCACCTGTTTCTACATCAGTCTGTAAATGGCTATGTAGTATTGCTGACAGCAAACCAACTTGGAAAACGATGATACTACAGCCACTAAAACACTACTCAAATATATGTGGAAGGTTTTCCTACTTCTTACTAGCATTTTTTGGACCTTCAATGAGTGGCATCTGTTTGCTGCACAGAGCTGGGGGCTACAAATCCATCTGCAGCTTTATTTCCTTTGACAGAAGGCAAGAAAATGCTATTTTAATAATTAAGGCCTTCTTATTTTAAATCTATAAACTTCAATGAGTTCTAAGTTTACAAATCCACTTTCAGAATAGTATTTATTTTAGTGTTTCAAGGCTGTTTCGGGGAATAAAGAATAATACAGTAAACACAGCAAGCTTTCAGTATACAACAGATTGACTGCATTGCTCAAAGGAAGACTCAGCGCCTAAGGAATGCAACATCTTTCACCTCGCAGTGATCAGTTCCAGTCAAATAGATCCATGTACATCCATACTCCCTATCTGACTGCTTTAGAGCTGGTGGGAGGTTGGTGCAGAGGAGGAGAGGACAGAACAAGTTGCTATATAATGCCACTTTTTTGTTTTCCTCTCCTCCCACAACTTAATCTTTGAATCTTACTCCGGGCTCTGTACACAATTCATCACCTTCTTCATTTATAATCAACTTACTGGGCTCCAAATCCACTCTTAAAATTCAACCCTCACTATGGTAATGTCACACAACCAGGTTCCCTGTGCTCCAACTCCATTCAATGTTGTATGTCAGCTTCTTTGTTCTAATATTTATTCACAGACAAGGTTAAGTACAATGTGACTAACCCCAGGTCTCTAATGGATCCTCCTTAGTTCTCTACACTTCTTTTACCCTCTATTGTGGTTGACACCACCATCTTCATTAGACATGCAGGTAATTTGTGGAATACTTTCAGTTCTTCTCTTATTCCACCTACGCAGTTGTATCATGCCAAAATACTGTCATCTGTACTTCTCCAATACTCTGGAATACTCAGCTGCTTAAAAGCTAAAACATATTAAAAAAATCTATCCATTCTTTCAGCCTGCATTATCATGTCACAAGACTGTAAACCTATTCAAAGACTACAGAAAACCCCTTGGCCCCTTCACCCCTGCCATTTTATCACCCTTCCATGTTGGTACAGGAACTCCTTTACCCACTGCTTGGATGGCTTCACATCTTCAAAGCTGGAATCTGCTACCTAGCACTTCCTTCATCCAAGCCATGAGCAGGAAACTCAACTTGGCATCATTTCATGATCCACCCAGGGTACCTAGATAGATATTTATTCTGCAATGCCCTTCCTTTTGACAGTGTATATAACAATCTTCAAAATCTGTGAACAACCCAACACTTTCTGTGACATCACTCCATAAACTGCTGTTTATATGGTCTTTATTCTTCACCTTTGTACACATAGTGATGATAAAATCATTAGTTGCATTATGACATCTGTCCTAATGGACAAATTGTATCTCTTCTGGAGAGGAACCTGAGTAAATCAGCGAAGGAAGCCAGTTCAACCCTGAAGAAAGTTCACTGTGTGCAACAATGGAAGGAGAGAATGTGTGACATAAACCCAAGAACTGTCTCCCACTCCAGCACAAAGAGGGTTATGCACAATTACACAGAATCACAGAATGTCAGGGATTGGAAGGGACCTCAAGAGATCATCCAGTGCAATCCACCCGCCGGAGCAGGAACACCCAGCTGAGGTTCCACAGGAAGGTGTCCAGGCGGGTTTGAATGTCTGCAGAGAAGGAGACTCCACAACCTCCCTGGGCAGCCTGGGCCAGGCTCTGCCACCCTCACCATGAAGAAGTTTCTTCTCAAATTTAAGTGGAACCTCTTGTGTTTCAATTTGAACCCATTACCTCTTGTCCTATCACTGGTTGTCACCGAGAAGAGCCTGGCTCCATCCTCCTGACACTCACCCTTTAGATATCTGTAAACATTAATGAGGTCACCCCTCAGTCTCCTCTTCTCCAGCTCCAGAGCCCCAGCTCCCTCAGCCTTTCCTCACACGGGAGATGCTCCACTCCCTTCAGCATCTTTGTTGCCCTGTGCTGGACTCCCTCCAGCAGTTCCCTGTCCTTCTGGAACTGAGGGGCCAAAACTGGACACAATATTCCAGGTGTGGTCTCCCCAGGGCAGAGTAGAGGGGCAGGAGAACCTCTCTGACCTACTGACCACCCTCCTTCTAATCCACCCCAGGACCTGGTGGCCTATAATAGACGCCCACAATAGTATCACCCTTGCCCGCCTGGCCCTTAATTCTCACCCATATACTCCCAACTCGCTCCTCATCCACGCCTGGACAATACTCAATACATTGTAGTTGCTCTCTCACATAAAGAGCAACTCCACTACCATGCCTGGCTGGCCTGACTTTCCTGAAGAGGACACAGCCAACGCTCAGGTGGACCTGTTTTCTGATTGGCCTCCAAACTTTGCATTTTTTTAATTACTGTGCACATTCTATTTATACATTCAACACAATACATGCAAAACTAAGTGGGAAAAAAGTAAACGGAAGAATTAGTTACTCCCCATTTTCTGCTTTCACACCACAGCTCTAATACTTACCAGCTGGTCTCATCAGTTCTCCACCTAAACCCCTGCAAAACAGAAACAGCCTTCAGAAAATAACCTACTGGAAGCAATCTGAGTGCATGGTCTAGTGAGAAAGGAAAAACTCAAAACCATTTCAGAATGAAATCAGGTCACAAAATTCCTGCAGTTTTGTATTTGACCAAATCTAACATCCTTCTTTTGAAATCAACTGTTGTTTTGACTTCAGCATGATTTATACAAAACCTTCCTCAGTATTTAGCTATCTTCTTGCAAAAATACAGCTCCAGTCTTCCTAATTTTTAACGTGAATAATAACAGACAGTGAAGATCATTCGCCTTTTCACTTGCTTCAGAAGCATTCCAAACCTGTGGGACTCGCCACGGGACTTCTCAGTCATACAGTCTCTATGAGCTTTGCACTCACACAACTGAAAGGCAATCACATGCAATTTTTAAGCAAAATCATCATCTCTGGAAGATTAAATAGAAACTTCACTTAGCAGTTCCCATTTTTACAAAGTTTCTCACACATTCCTTCCCCGCTAAAGCCGCCTCCCAGGTGATTCTGCATTCACCACCACAAGCGAGGGGGTAAAAACTTCCACAAGGGCAAGGAACAAACGGCTTAAGATGTTTCAGACCCTGTCACATCAGGATGGTCCCACCAGCTCAGACCTCAGGCTTATCCAGCCCAGTTATCCTGTCTGAACCGGTCACTGACAGCACTAGGAGGAGAAAGTGTGAACTGGGCAAAAAGTGGGGAAAGGGAGAAGTGTCCTGGAACCGGCGGGGCCTGCTTCCATTTTCCAGTCTCTCATGTCTCCGGGCGCAGAGACGTCTCCTCACCCCGCTGAGCAATGGCTGCTGGTTACCTGGATATCCCCAAGGTGCCGGGAGCACTGCTTGGGGTGTTCTGCTCAGTGTCACCTTCTGTGGCTTAATTTTTCAATTTTCTGAACCTCTGACCCCCCTCCTGCCCTTCCTTTGGGTATTTCCTCTCTCAGCTCCTTATTCACGTCGCCCTTCACTTGTGCTGCAGTGTTTCCCCCTGAGGTGTGCCAAACCCTTAGTCACCTGTTTGGATGGCCATGCTCTGGCAGAAACTCCCAGCAAGAGGGAGGAACAACAAAGGCTTTTTTGTTTGTTTGCTTGTGTTGTTGGCATTTTTTTTTCCCCCAAACCTTTTCTTCCCTCCTCTCCTCCTCCCTCCCCACAATAAAATTAGTAGCTAGGCTCAGAAGGCAAACTTAGCAACCCTAACAACTCTTAGAACTTTGTTCTCCAATTTATTCTTTTATATGAGCTTCAAAAGCCTCAACATTTTAAACAAGTTTTTCCATTCCATACAAGTAGGTGCCTCCTGTAACATGCTCAACATTCTCATTGGTTTGTCAGGTAATGCAGAGACGCCAGCTCCACAATATTCTCGCTTGCTGTAGGTCAGCACTTCCTTTAGTTGGGAAACTTCAGCTTTCAACAATCAATATATTAAGCTCAATGTAATAATCTACAGCTCAGCCTATCATCATAGGAAACAAGCACAGATTATACATCCCCATGCTGATAAGGTATTATCTACCCCACCTTCCTGCCTTGTTGTCTGCCCTCCAGATTCTGAAAAAATTAAATTTGAAAACAAAGACCTGATGCCAGGAGTTGAGACTGGCAAAAACAGACCGATGTGGCAAGGCTTGCTTCCTCTTCAATGTTCCTTTTAACTTCATTTTGTCCTCACCCATTCCTCGCCATCTCTCTGTTGTCTTACTGCAAATGAGTATAAAATAATGATCTGGGCAATTTGTTTGGTGTGCAACATAGTCTGCTGATGCAAGGATTCAGATACAGACTTCTGTTCCAACTACAAAGCAAGGACTGAGTCATAAAGGCTGCTCTTCTCCACTTCTGCACTCTGCCAATAAGGAAGCCAGGCCTTAAAGCTGACTTAAAGCTACTCTTATGTTAATAATTTGACAGCTCTCCCTTCCTTTGGCATTACATCAACTCAATTTAATTTCAAAGTTTACAGCTTCGCTGAGGATTGTTGTCCCTCTGCAAGCATGAAAAATGGTGGCAGTGATTTACATAGTAAGATGTACATGTAACACAGAAACTACAATCACATCTATCTTTGAAGGCACTGTGATACCATGTGTTGTTCTCTGCAACAGTTTTCAAGTTATTTCTTGCCTAATCACAGTATGTCCATCAATATATCTAAAATTTTTTCCACTTTCCGTAGTTCATACATATTTCAAGAAGTGAGAATTCTATCATAACCCTAGATCTTTCCTCAGTCAGTGTTTAGTTTGTCAAACATGATGCACATCTTTCTATTAACTTTATCTTGCTCTGCAGTATTTCACTAAATTAAAAAGATACGGATCTACCTAATTCAGAGATTCTGAATTTTGCTGTACAGTCAGTATTCTCTCTTCTTTCTTCCAAAGACACATCCACAAGTTGCATCACATTATTAGATGTACCTGCTTCAAGACTTCATTATTAATTCAATTTGTAAAGTGACTGATGCAGTGCCCAGGTTCCATGAGCTCCTAAACGTTCCTTCCTCTGTGTGGTTCCAAAGCAATGCTTTTCTCCTGGAAACGCCTGAGATGAGTCGCACATTATTTGTGGAAAATATGATCAAAATGTATAATCCCTTATAGAACCGATGAATTAAGATCACTGACCTAAGAATGCTGGTATCTATTTTAAAATTCTGTAGGCCTGAAACAGTGCTGTTTTAAGTGCATATAGAAGTTCTTTTAAGGATTTTTTTTAATCACCTGAAAGCTGCTTTTTGTGAGAAGGTCAGAATTCATCTTTAAGATTATAGAAATAACAATAACCAAAGTTGTTTAGAATTGAATACCATTTATGTTTTCATAAACAACTGAATCTCAAATTAAAACTACTGGAATTGCTGAAGAGATTCAATTGCAAATACTCAGTCTCCAGGAAGCCACGAACACAGAATCCCAGAATGTCAGGGAATGGAAGGGACCTGAAAAACTCATCCAGTGCAATCCCTCCGCCGGAGCAGGAACACCCAGCTGAGGTTCCACAGGAAGGTGTCCAGGCGGGTTTGAATGTCTGCAGAGAAGGAGACTCCACAACCTCCCTGGGCAGCCTGGGCCAGGCTCTGCCACCCTCACCATGAAGAAGTTTCTTCTCAAATTTAAGTGGAACCTTTTGTGTTCCAGTTTGTACCCATTGCCCCTTGTCCTACCATTGGTTGTCACCGAGAAGAGCCTGGCTCCATCCTCCTGACACTCACCCTTTAGATATCTGTAAACATTAATGAGGTCACCCCTCAGTCTCCTCTCCTCCAGCTCCAGAGCCCCAGCTCCCTCAGCCTTTCCTCACACGGGAGATGCTCCACTCCCTTCATCATCTTTGTTGCCCTGCGCTGGACTCTCCAGCAGTTCCCTGTCCTTCTGGAACTGAGGGGCCACAACTGGACACAATATTCCAGGTGTGGTCTCCCCAGGGCAGAGCAGAGGGGCAGGAGAACCTCTCTGACCTACTGACCACCCCCTTCTAACCCACCCCAGGTACCATTGGCCTTCCTGGCCACAAGGGCCCAGTGCTGGCTCATGGTCACCCTGCTGTCCCCAGGACCCCCAGGTCCCTTTCCCCTACACTGCTCCCTAACAGGTCATTCCCCAACTTAGGCTGGAACCTGGGCTTGTTCCTACCCAGATTCAAGACTCTACACTTGCCCTTGTTCTATTTCATTACATTTTTCCCACCCAACTCTCCAGCCTGTCCAGGTCTCTGGATGGCAGCACAGCCTCTGGCGCGTCAGCCACTCCTCCCAGCTTGGTGTCATCAGCAAACTGATGATCTCAGTTCCTGAGATCAGCTGATCGGAGGCAGCTCGGCAGGGCCCAATTAAGCGAAATCTTCGAGGTACAGAGAAGCCTTTTTTTGGGTTTTTCTTCTCTCAATCAGGCACTTTTGTTCTTGAGAGACCCAGCAGCCTCCGGCAGCCCTTGCGAGAGCAGCTGACGTGCAGTGGGTGTTACCGCGGCGAGGGCGGGTGATTTAAAAGCCGTAGTAACTCGACACCGGCACCTCCTGAATAAGTATCTTCATCTCCATATGAAGAGTAATCAATTATTTTCCATGGAAAATCCTGTCCCAATTTGAAGTGAGGTACCTTAAAAGGTCCAGGTTGTACCTTACTCGGCTTTGGATGTACAACATGGCTTTATCACAAACTGTTATACACAGAGGAGGGAGATACCTTTGTGCATAGATAAAAAAGCTTTTATGGACTTCCCTTGAAGATGCAGAGAATAAACTATACTAAGCTGACAAACACCTATTTTTAGGTTACTGTAAATTCATATACTGACTGTACATGTTTTGTACACCAGAAACTACAGGTGAAATCCTGGCTCTACGGGAGTAAGACTTTTCCCCTGACATCAATTAACAGCAAAAGAATTTCACCTTAACTCTTCAGAACATGGTATAGCATGATCTCCTAGAACCACCACGCTACTGGATGCAAAAAAAATAACTTAAAGTTGGAAGAATTGTTAAGAGTAGCTTTGTTGCAAGCTTGGAATTGTTTGCTGATTAAGCTTCTATGCCTAAAAAACTCTTTTATGTAGATGAGTGCCAAGAAACACACATGCCCTGAAACCATCAAGATTAGTTGCAACCTTAAAGGTCTTTGAAATGAGAGGAGTTTCTCTGTTGCCTTGCACTTGTCAACACCTACGGGCTCCCTTACTCTTCTGGAAAAGCTGACACCCTGAAGCTGACAGTCCAACTTACACTGGCGACTGTTCTGAAAGCTACAATTGCTCATCTGCCACAGCTGACCATGTAATACCCGCAGCCAGTCTCTTCATGTGCTGCAAGAATGAGATCAGAGCAAAACTCGGCAAGCAGCGCGTTGCATCACCCAGGGTGGGAGTCGCTAACGAACCCTGTGCACCCTGTCACAGCCAGAACCCCCAAGGCCCAAGAAATACAACATCTGCTGAAATACAGACATGCAGCGCAACTACCTGGAAGGAGCCCAGCATATCTATCTGCATCACTTCCATATCCATCCCTAAATTATCGTGTTACCCAACCCTGTGTATTAAGACATTATCAAACTCAGGACTGGCTGCAAGGGAGGTAAAATAAAAATCTGAACACGTATTCAGCAGAATAGTCAATCAAGTACCTTATATCAGATGATACATTTTTAAAGAATCTTAACAGAACTACTATTAAAAATCCTTTTTTCTTGAGAACTTTTCATATTGAGAACTAGGAAAAGGTCTTAGCTGCACTACAGAAATATCTGTGTTACAATAAAACGACACTAACCGTGCTGGTTCAGTAGAAGCATAATATAAAGCAGGCTGACCATTAACATTGTGTTTAAAGGGTAGACTGATTTCCTGTCCCAAGTAAGACAGCTTAAGGCAACAGATGCCACAAGATTTTGTCTTACATTTTTATTTATAAAAGTAATGTTTAAAGCAACTAAAATATAGCTCAATTTTTATAAGTCTATAAGCCATATAGCACAAAACAGGCACAATGGACAAACACTCTGTTCAAGCGGCATGGTTTGCATATGACGTGCCATGACTAGTGCCCATTTAATAGAGAAAAGCAGGCTCACTGCACGATCCTCAGCTGGAAGTGCACATGCAAATGCTTCAAGCAACCAGCTCCTCCAGACAAACTGGTGCTTCAAATGTGTCAGAATCCAGACTAATGGAAGGAAGTACCTCCTGATGTGCCTGGACTTGCATTCTCCTTTTTCAGCTTACTATGGTAAACCCGGAAAAGGACTTATACAGGAAGGCAGAAAGATACTTGTGTGTAAAAAAATATATATGTTAATACAGCAGAAGAGAGGATTTTCTACCATTAGTATAAAGAAATTTGGTTGCTTCAAGTACACTCAAAATTGAGAAACTGTGCAGTATAACTCAAAATGGTCCGTGTCCTGTCTGAAGGGTAATTCATGGCCATCCTTCAAAAGCAGGCTGAAGACATTACAAGAGCTGCTATATAAAGTAAGATGGCTGGTTGAATTATGGTTTCCCTTACAGCACTTTGGCTTCATCTTTTTTGACTTGAGGTCCTTATGGATTCAATGGAATTCTAAGCATGAGACAAACAAGAAACTCATGACACATTTTTCCAGCCTGAAGTTTATAAACTACAGCTTAAAAGAAGAAAATCGCAGCATTTTCACGCTTTATTTCCTTTTTCCTTTCTCATAGGCCAATGCAGTTTCTGAAAACAGCCTGACAAAAACACAGCTATTATCTTGCCAGAAGTGAAAGCAAAATACCCAATAAGCAGCTGAGACGGTGGCCTAATGCTTTTTGTTAGTGCAGTTTAAAAACCAGAAACACAAATGAAACGCACAGGTTTTCGACATTCCTACAAGATGGTTTTACACTGCAAATTCCCAGTAGCAACTACTCAAATGGAAATCTACGGAATATTATGTGCAATAATTACTCATCACGAAACAAGTTTGGCTTGTTTCACTAAATGCTTGCCCAGCAATACTCAAATTGCTGGTTTGTTTTTATAACCTAGTTTATTTTTCTTGTCCTATTTTAAAATACTTTATGCATACCGATATTTTAAAATATGGATTATAGTAGACATCTCTGTCTCAGGCTAAGTATTAAACAGCAGTGAATCAATTTTGCTTGGAGTCAAATGAGAAGTCTTATCTAGAATGAAAACATTTCTGTAGGCATCTTATAAATACCATTAAGTGCAAGAAGTGCACATTATGACAAAAACAAATTACACCCAAGCTCCACCCTGACATTAAAGAATTTATGGGAGCCAAGACAGCCACCCACAAAGACACTAATATACAGTATCAGCATTAAAGCCATCTGCCAGTGCGAGCTGACTGTGGAGTGAAGTTCCACATCAGTATGTACGACCCTCAAGAAGTAAATCTTTACTTGTTTTCAGAAAGACTGAGGGTACAAATACTTACATAAAAATTCTTTAATTAATAATTATACAAAAGAACTACTTAAGTTTACTGTTTCTAGATATGTCATGTGCAAATAAGTGAATTAAATCACCCAAAACCTCAAAGAATTTGTCAGTTAAAGCAGAAAAAACCCCTCATTCACATATACAATCATTAGGGAATACAAGTCATTAATTATGTTCCGATTTCCTTACATTTAGGAGCAAACTCTGAAGTCACATACCCGTTTTAATTCAGATTTACTTAACAGTTACTTAGGCAAACTCCCTTTATTTCCTGGAAGCTTCAATAAATACAAAATGAAAAACAACTCAGTGAAAACTCATTTACATTTTCTTTGGCGCAAGAGCTGAAAAATTGAACTGAGCCATCTGTAATACTCCTGGCCTACTCATTACACAGAGTGAAGAAAGTAAGTCTAGAATTTAGATAGATGCTCCTTTAAAAAACAAATACATTTTGGACTCATTAACTTATTAGCTGAAGGTCATTTCTCTAGACCTATATGAACCTCAAAAGTGCTGCAGCACAGGTGAATAATGGCAAAGAAATCCATGCCACACCGCTGAAGCCATGGATTAGTGAGCGTATTCTGGTTCACATTCCTTCCTTTCTTTAACAGTGTCTATCGCAGCAGCGAGGCCAGTACTTACCACTTTCCCATTAATCGCACTCTCTAACCACAACCATTATACGCGACATCGGTCTCTGCAGTAGGGCGACGCAGCCGAAGGAATGCGTGTGCTGGCACCTGATGAGCTGCGAGAGACTGCCCGGCTCTGCGGGGCGTAACTCACGCGTACAAACCAAAAATCACCACCATTTTCATTACTTCTAATTCATACTTCCCAATAAAATTTTTTGTGGCCATTTTCTTACCTGTACAATTGACGACGGGAAAGCTGAGGGAAAAATAAAAGCAACAAACATTAATATTAGCAGGGTTTGTTTGATACAAGTGTTTTCCTTTTTCCTCCTTGCATGCAATGGCTAAACAGCATGAGCTACACTAGGTAAAATTATCTCTGTAGAAGCATTTGCAATTGCTAAGAGCAGGACATAAATTCATTTGTCATAAGCAGAGATAGAGACAACACATCAGCTGAAATACAGAATGTGACTTTCAGGGTCTATAATCAGGTAAATTATGAATGTAAGGATTCAGCAATGAAATCGCACAAAGTAAAAAAGAAAGAAAAAGGGGGACAGAATGGACTCACTAGGAGATCTCTCTTGAATGTGGTCACCTTAAGGCAACAGCCACACACGTAGCTGCACAGCCAGGAAACAGGACAGAAAGGGGGAAGGAACAGAAGGAGAACAAAGAGAAACCCCACACGGTATTTCAGAAGCGTAAGGAGCAGCATCTGAGACAATGGCTGCGCTAAGAAAGGGACCAAACACAAAATTATACTGGAGCAAGACACATGGGCAAGGACACCCAGCTGTCACAGTCTGGGGTGTGTGTCCAAATTCCTATTTGTGAGATTGTTTGCTTTCGCCAAGAGGGAGAGGAAGGTGGGAACAACTGTTTTAAGTGTAAATGTTTGTTTAAAAATAATACAATATACCGGGTTAAAAGATACATGTATACGTGCTACAAACCTCTTGATGGATTTGCTTAAGTCCCTCCAAGGTTTTTTCATTGAAATAATGAGTTACCGATCTGTAAAGGTATACAACATTTTAAAAACTGTTTTTCTGTTTGAAAGTACAACAAAGTCATGGAAGAAAAATTACTTATAGCATGATTAGGAAACCAGTAATTTGATTTTGAAGTCTGCAATATTTGAAATAGTTCAGCAAACACTGTAACATAAGTTCTTTCCTTAACATGTAGCAAACTCCTTCTTAAAGGACTATGAAAACTGAATGGCACTTATTAAGAACATTATAACCAGTAATACACCAAAAACCCTTCTCAGTTCAGTTGTACTTTTGGACTCCTGACACTTTGGTGATATTTTCATCCATTTCAAGTATTTCCTACTACTAAAAATGCCCTGCCTCTTTTTCTCTAACTTTTCAACTCTTAACTCGAATTCTTTAGATAGAACGCTGCTGGTAAATAAAATTCCTATTTGCCAATAATTGAAGCCATGAAAATCAGTGCATACTTTTGACATCTATTATTTGAATTCATCTCAGTATATTTAGCTTGAATGAACAATGACAACATTGAGTTTGTTACTGTAACCACTTTAGAGATCTTTGTATGACTATGTTGGAAGGTTCTAATTAACCTTTATTACTAACCACCCCCCTTCTAATCCACCCCAGGTACCATTGGCTTCCTGGCCACAAGGGCCCAGTGCTGGCTCATGGTCACCCTGCTGTCCCCAGGACCCCCAGGTCCCTTTCCCCTACGCTGCTCTCTAATAGGTCATTTCCCAACTTAGACTGGAACCTGGGGTTGTTCATGCCCAGATGCAAGACTCTACTTACTTCTGAGAGAGTAATTATTCACCTTTTAGAAGAAAAACTACCCAGAAAGTCAGTCTGTTTCTCAACATATATTTCTTCAGTGTACATATATCTATGAATCCTGCAGAACTGTACTTATTCTCAGTGAAGTTTGCACTCTGGAGTCTTATTTTCCATTGCATTGATCTTAAAAAGCTGTTCATCCCAATTTAAGTCACACTAGTATAAAATTCTATTGCTAACATTGCTTCCAAGTTCTGGTTTTTGCAATAAAGATTTTCAACCATTTTTCAGATGTGATTCTTGTGAAAGAAAAGGTAAATGGCTCATTTCTTTAATTGCAACATTAAAGCAAAGACATCTCTAAATAATTTTGTCAATTATTCTGGCTACATCACCTATATGTAACATGTGTGTGTGTACACACACCTACACCGATATATAGATATATCTGGACCAGAATTCAGCAGCAACAATTAAATCAGTCCAACTCAATAAGACTGTCCTCTCACCAGGAAGACAGCATACTTATAGGGAAAGGGGGTTTAATCTACATTTAAATGACAACTTTCAACTCTCCAAGTGAGGCAGCAAACAATCACACTTTCCTGATGATGAATTTAGACTTAAGAACATCACCAAAAAAAAAAATCTGTAAGCTTGGCACGACTGATTAAAACAAACAAAAATTCAATGGAAAAGAAGTTCAGTAACATGGAGATTTCCACAATTATACTCAGGAGGTTTTCAATGGACCAGACATAAAAGGATAATTTATAGTCAAGATAATCTTGCATTTGTACCTATTATTCTCTTCTGCCAGTTTACACAGTGCATGGGTGATCTCAGCACAGGCAAGAATTGCCCCATGGCGAGTGTGCAGATCTGTGCCCACTGATAAAGGCAGAAGTCTTGGCAAAACTGAAAGAGATTAAATAATACATATTTCTTTAAACAAAACATACGGATAGATCACAGTTCTAAATGTAAACATGCTGACTTAGAAAGAACACAGAAAAACCATTTTTGCCAAGTCTGGCTGTTATATCCTGCTTGTTACGTGGAAAACAAGTTTTAAAAATATAAATGAATTCTGCTAAAGCACACTCAACCACACCAAGATATTCTGTACCCACAGCTAGCTCCCTGTTTGGAGTAAATAAAATAACAGACTTGCTATTAGGCTGGCTGAGCGGTAAGGGAAATGAGGCTTGTCCTTCCATGGAATTTTACTTCCATATAAACCATCACCTTCCTAGTCCAGTGCAGGGAGCGCAGGTCAGATCGGTACCTGCAGCCCCACCGGGCTGTCAGCTGCTGTCTCAGCCAGTCAAAATTCAGCTGCTACATCCTCAGCATCCCGAGTGGGCTGAGCAAAGCATCCTGAATTCATGCTAAGAAACATTTGATTACACACACAGCAGTCAAAAAGGAATTCCTCTGAAGATGTTAGACTGGACAAGACAAAACAGATCCCCCCACCCTTTACAACATCAAAGCTCTATCACCAAAACAAAAGCTGGGAACTGGAGTGCTACCTGCTGGAATTGTTGCAACAGAACTACACTCATTTATTTATCTGGAACTGGTAGGGTCCAGTGTAGCTGGATAACTAAAGTCCCGTCCCCAGACAGCAAAAGATCTGTATGGTATAATTTGTGCATGTATAATTTTTGTATGTTATAATTTTTGCATGAAATCTGAAAACTGGTAAAACTATTAGTGTCACTATACTCTCTTAAGTTGCAGGGGAAATCTTAATCTTTATTAGGTCATGGTGCAAGTTTTCTTAATACATTTTGGTTGCAGAAGCTAGAACACTTGATACGGCATGGTATGCAGAACGAACTTGTTACCTACCCACATCTGCCATGTATTCGGGAGCTTGTTGAGTAAGGTTATGCAGCGCTTTGGTTGAAAGTTCTCGAATAATGCTGAAGATGTAAAAAACAGTTTGGATTTTTTTGGGTTA
This sequence comes from Patagioenas fasciata, assembly GCF_037038585.1. Classification (NCBI taxonomy): domain Eukaryota; kingdom Metazoa; phylum Chordata; class Aves; order Columbiformes; family Columbidae; genus Patagioenas; species Patagioenas fasciata. The sequence goes on along the minus strand of NC_092537.1, from coordinate 8,319,300 downwards.
GCAACTTAGTGTATTAAAAAAAAAAAAAGACAATAATGTCAGGAACGGACTCCTGACGCTGACCAAAATAAAGACCCCAGCACTACTAAAAATTACAATAGTGTCTGTCCATTGTATGCTTCCCCCCTCAAATAAGGCCAACAAAACAAAAGAGTGGACCAAACAGCCAGCCTACAGGTAGCTTTTAGCTATATGAATAGAACTCATTGCTGAAAGAGACAAAGAAAAACCCAAGTGTGGATGGTGGAACCTGAGGGCTCATTCTGTGCACTGGCAGGGACACTGCAGTAAACTGTCATTATTTCTCATGATGCAAACTAGTATCAGCACTGATATAATCTCATTTGTGTTATATGTACATATTTTAATCTTCATGAACACTGAATATGACTAAGCACCATCTCTATGCATGAAATCTACTTTAATTATGATAATTGTATGGTGATGGTGTTTACCCCCATACACTATACACCAGATAGATGACTTTTATTAATCTATTAACAGATTGAGGTCATGGCAAAAAGACAAAATTAATAAACGTGTTTTAAATGACAATACGCTAGGGAGGAATAGATGACATCAGCTACTACTTGTCCAGTTTTCTTCAGTCAAATGCTATTGCAGACTCCGGTATAAGCAAATTTACAAAAATAATCTAGGAAAGCATGATATGCAGAACAGTCAGCTCCTGGGTATTAATAATTAGATTTTATGAACTTACCAATCCCAGTGGTTAATCTTCATGTTAACTAAATGATCAATCATTGGCTGTGTATACTCAGGAAAGCCAGCAATATACATACTGAAAAAGAAACATCCAGGTAGAGAGAGGACAGACTCAACATTCGTGTGCATTTTAACACAAACTACTACACAAATTTAAATCCTCAAGGTTTAAAGCAACAAAAAAATTACTTAAGCACACTTTCTCCTAAATGAGATGCAGCTGAATGAAATAATACAATAAGACATGTTTTACAATCATTGAAAAACTTTAAATGGCTTTCGTAAAACCCTTTCAGATTCTCTATAGAAACTACTATAGATACAAAAAGCTTCACAGCAATGAAAAGCTGCATTCAGTTACCATTGTTGCATTCTAGAAAATGTAAAACACACTAAAAATAAAACACACACAAGAAGTCAATTCTGACAATAAATGTTAGAGCTGCCAAGTCAAGCCCCAAGATGTGTGGGAACACCAGGACTGGTGACCTGGGCAGCCTGGGTAATCACCCAGCTTCACAGCCACCTCGCTTTCCCATCCTCAGAAACATCAACTATTGAAAGGTCAGGTCAACACAAGTTGAGTGAAATGTTTTTTCAGTATATCTGATGTATGGTGATTAAGTATGCAACTATAATAGTGTTCCATTAACATATGTGCGTGTAATTAGAAGGAAAACAAAAACCAAATACTGTTGCCTGTTACTATATTGATATCTAGGTAATTCATCAGAAGAGCAGGAATCCTTAAATCCACAGCGCCAACCTCAGTCCTTGAGCCAATACCAGCTACAGCAATACTACCTACAACTGTTGGCAGCCCTAGAGTGGGATTAGACAGTTGGTTTAACTGGTTGTTGATAGAATTCATTACTCTCTGGTTCCCTTCCCTGTTCTGGAAGAACACACAATCGTCCACACACTTCCCCTGCCGCGTTTGAGTTCTCTTCTTCGTAGTTGCTCTTTAGACCCTAGTTTTAGCACTCACCATTCGTTCTCAACCATTTTAGTCTGGACTTCCTTGCCCAGCTCAAAGTTGGTTTCTTGCACTGTGTCTGTAGCCCAGTCCCACTTCCAGTTTTAGTTTAACTACAGTCCTTATCTTTTGTACCCTACTGAGAATTTAATGCAAGTAGACATGTATACAAGTCTAGCCTTCCTGATAATGTTGCTGGTAAGATTTTCTATTCCCTCTCTACCCAGATTAAGCAGCTTTCTCCTTAACTCTGCTTTTACTAAGCCCAGAACTCCTGGAGTCACATAATCTCTTTATTCCCATCTCACACAAAATGGGTTTCCTCTGCCTTCCATCCTCAGAAAAGGATTATGACATTTTGAGCTGAATCCTCAAAAGAACATCCAGCAAAATGTTTCCAAAGGGCACTCAGCATGAAGAACTTTCATAAAAATAATTAGATTTGGAAGGATATAAGGAACTATTTATACACACACGTATATACATAAATATACACTACTGCCTCTCTATGAGAATGTATCACCATCTATTAACCAAAGCCAAATCCAGCTGTAGAAAGTAACACTTGTATTGCTCAAAGGAATCTCGCAGTACAGCCCTTCACACCCTTTCCCATAGCGGCATCGCGCTGGCCCAGAGTGTCCCAGGACTGACTTCTCTGGGTGGGGGAAGGACACCTAAAGATTCTAGAGCTGCAACAGAACCTCAAGCAGCTTTTTCCAGCTACATAAACAATCACGCTACCTTAAGGCATACGGATCAGAAAGGTCCATTCTTCCTGCCACATCATAATGAAACATGTTTTTTGTGCAGCCAAATATATGCTTATATACTTTTCCTTTGATGTTACTCAGACAAAAATAAGGAAATAATTAAATATTGACCCAAATAATTACATCTTGCTTGAGGAGCAAAGCGGTCAAGATTTTTAAAAGTAATATAATGAATGAGGTGACAAATACTTTACAAAGAAGAGTATGATTAATAACACTGAACACAGTTTCACGAGTCATGCTGTCCTGGTTTTGTTAAAAACAAGAGCGCTTCTCTTTTAGTGATTCTTCTTTCAGCTCAGTTCTTCTAGGTGCCTGTACTTTCTGAGTTTTAGCCTGCATATTTTCCCTAGGATGCTGTACTCGGTGCTGATAAGAGACCAACGGAATGCTGAAGAAGCTCGTGTTTAGATTTACTACTATGGTAGCTAAGAAAGACTGCTAAGTTTTCCCACGTTCTGTTGTGAGAGGGGCGTGTTTGAGGAGGGCTGGATGAACAGGTGACTAGAACTGACCAATGGAAGTATTCCATCCCATAATCATTATACCCCCTACATAAGAGGGTGATCATGAGGGTCACGCTCTCTTTGACCATGGCCGGCATCCAGAGAGGACCCTGTTTGTCTGTCTGTCTGTGATCCACAGGCCTCAGGTCCTGCATCCTGCACCCAGGGTCCGGTTGCTGTGCAGTCCCGCCCATGACTTCCGGGGTCCTGAGCTGCTGGAGCCGCCAGCTCCGCACACCCAGCTCTGCTGCTGAGTGACGCCAGCTCCACATCCAGCACTTGAGATTGGTTTTGTATACTTTGTATATATATTCTCTATCTATTAGTAGTATTAGTAAAACCCTTTAAAACTCTCCAACTTGAAGTTTAAGTCTCTCTTCCTTTCCTCTTATCCTTCCAATCATCTTTCCGATCTAAAGGAAAGGGGTGGCGGGAAGTGAGGGGATAACAGGGAGTGTCTGCCACAGTTTATTGCCACCTTGCCTGAAACCTTGACACGTGCGACTAACTGCATAAGATTATAAAGAACTTAAAAATGTATTCCTTCTGTTGCACAATTTAAAGAAAGGCACAAGAAAGGAAGAGTCAGCGGTAAAAATATTTTCACTTAGATAAGAAACACTCCTACAAAACCCCTGGAAATCATAATGGAAACAGTAAAAAGTAAGCATTTGAAACAAATGATGAATTAACAATCCAGCTCTCAAAAAGTAAAGAGAACATAATTAATTTCCAAGCCAAAATTGTAGAAGAAATAAAATAAAAACTGCTTTTTCAATTTTGAATATTTTCAATTTTCCACTAGTAAAAAAAGCCAGAGTTTCAACACTCTCCGGCTCCAGAGCAGCGGCGAATCCCGAGCCGATGTGTTTCCCCATCCAGCTCAGCAGGCGGGAGCTCGGGGGAAGAGCTGTGGGAGGGGGTGTGGACCCCAGACGGAACAACAGTAGGTAAAAGGTGTAGACAGGCACAGGCTGAAATGATTATGCACTAAAGAGACAATATGGAGGTTGACAGATCAATGAAAATAACAAAGAAGAGGACAGAGGGCTCCAGTGCAAACGATCTTAAAAAACTGCTCATTGGAAGTCACCAAGCTGGTGACAGAGTGTAAACCGCCATACACCTGTTTGCCGTTTCTCTTCCCCAAGAATATCATCTCGTCGAGCTTTTGGAACCTGTTGGCTTCTGAGCAACACGCAACTGCAGAGGTAACTTATCTGAGCTATCTGAAAATGGTGTGAATCACCTGTGTAGGTGCCTGTGCTGGGGCTCTGGAGAGGTCAGACACCAGCCTAGACTGTCTGCCTTGGACAACTACAGCACGATCCAGCCCTCAGCCTTTTTCATCCTCTCATGAGGAAGAGCAAACCCATGCTCATTTTAGTCACCCTGCACGCCCAGCTTACCTCTGAATTCCCCTGACTTCAGCTTTATTGTATTTCAGATTGCTGCCCAGAACAGAACACACGGTTCTGAGACAAGCCACTGATTTATAACAGCACCACACCAGTTTTGGTATTTCCCTTTTCATTCTTTGCAGTGTCCATACTGCAGTTATCAGTTTGTGTTTCCAAACATTACTGTACATTCTAGTTAGATTTTCACTGAGCTATCGATGAAAGGTATAAGCACTCAAGTTAAAGGTCTAAGCACAGATCACAAATTCAACAACTTGTGCAAAGTATTTTTTCACGTGGGTATCGGGTTGTTTTTTTACCCATATTGGAGTCTATCTGCCCTCAGAACAGCCTCTCCTTTTACTACAACTCTTCCAAATCTCTCAGTCTCCTCTAATCTTGACCAGCTTAGACAGTTTTGTGACATCTGCAAATATTGTCTCTTGGCTGCTTCCTCCATGTAGACAAGGAAATCACAGTCCCATTTTCTCCATGTCTTAGACATAATAAGCAGTTTGATGAAGAAACAGAAAAACCTGAATTTTAATTTATTCAAAAACAACAGTAATAAACAATGTTCAGTAAGGTGAAACAAACATACAAATATTTCATTATGTAAAAGAGGTCTCTCATGGTCAGTAAAACAAATGTTTGGAAACTTACCTTATAGTCAGATAACAGTTAACTCTGTTACCAACAGCAAAATAATCAGCTGCAGTTAGAATGTCTATGCCATGCGGAAAAGTGCCCTACAAACACCAAGAGAAAAACATTATTTGAAAATGTAAAATAATTTCCAATAGGCAACATTATTGAAAACAAATCTTCTTATATAAGCAATAGAATTCAGATATTCAGAATTTTGATTGGCTAGGACCGATTTAATACAGTATTATGCAGCAGGGCTGTGTTTTGGAATGGAGGAGGCAGCATAGCTTCCACAGGCCATAATTAAGCATGAATGGAAAAGAGCCAACTGAAAGACACCACGCTCACTTACAAAAGGGACAATCATATGCTATTTAAGCAATAAGGCCATGTGGAAGTACAGGTTCTGGATATGATACAGTTTTGTTTGTTTACAGCTCACTCATTCCTTCCACATTAGGACACAGCCATGCAAAAATAGTAGAAAATATCTCTAGATCTAGGCCTGAATAATTAAATAAGCGTATATTGCAAGCAGTGGGAAGCTGTTAGTTACTGTGGAGGTCTTACTCTGGGAAGTAAAATGCCAAAAGTCAAAAAAAACCAAGGCCTGTAACCTGCCTGAACCAAAAAGGACAGAGTACTTATGGCTTATCCTGCAAGCCCTGATAATGGCGAAATCAATGTACTCTCCAAAAGCCCAATGAAACACTGATTAGGGAGAAAAAGGCACACAGCAGAAATACCTCCGTATGATTTACAGTCAAACAAGACAACATACAATTCAATATATAAGAATGCATACTGGACATAAGGAAAATCCCAGCTAAACAATTTCAATTCTAGCTCCTAGTTGGAGCTTGCTGTTTATTAATACTACTTGGCTGTAAGTGTGCCAGTTTGATGCCATCTCACCACAGGTCATGGTGCCACAGTGCACGACAGCAGAATTCCCCGCACCAGGTTCATCAGTACACAGGTCACGGCCAATGGGACAGATGGGTTTCAGATGAAAAGCTGACAGGTTCTATGAGAACACTCAAAACTTATGTCTCCAATATAAAAGTTTGTCTTATTAGAAGGATGTGTACTTCAGATGGAGAATATGTCTTAGCTCCTTCTAATTCCAAGAAAGGGTGTCTCTATCAACACGTTACATCCAGGTAAAGTACAACAAAGGGTGTATCCACTGATGAAGTAACCATTTTCCTAGGCAGTAAGGAATGGTTCAGCAAGTGAAACTTCTGAACTTCTATAGGAACCAACTGCAGACCGATACGGTTCTTCATGCCATGAAAACGTATGATTCCACTGCAAACTCCACTATAACAAGTTGTGTGTCCCACCAACACTGACAGCTTTGAGTCTTGTGTCACAGCAGAATCAAGAAGCAAACTTTCTGTTTGCAAACCGAGTTAGAGTGTAAACGCCTGATTAAGAAACAAAAAACACAACACTTTTTGCTGCATTTCGACACCTGCAGCACCCAGGAGCCCTGTCTCCCCTGGAACTGAACTCGCAATAAGGTGTTTATTTCATTCATCACCTCACAGAGCCAGCTGCTGAGTTGCTGTGCGGTGAGTAACCTCTCCAGGGCAGTAACTATAGGTCCAGGGAAGAATCACGCTGGCGCCTACTTATCACAGACCGAGTTGGGTCAGGTCACCAGAAACATCAACCCTCTTCCTCCAAGTCTTCTTGCACCCTTTCTCTGCTATTAACCTAATTCTGTGTAGCAATACACACACAAGTTTTGGACACACTGCTTAATATCAACAGCTCTGAGGGAATAACATCCCAGCTCGTAACACAGAGATCTTCAAGAATAACAGCAAGAAAAGCTAGGCAGCATTTAAACAAAGATTCCTTAAAGAACGGCTTGCTGGTAACAAAATTTGCTTTAACCATGCTCACACACCCTGCTCTATCACAAAAATTCACTACCTGATCTATTTGCCCCCCACTTTATTTCCTCTAAGTTGTATATTCAACTCTATTAATTCCTGATGAGAAACCAGGAAACTTTGAAATCCAAGTCTTTACCCTATTAGCTTCTCCTGCAAGGCTGCAAATCAAAGTTTTTTTAGCATTTTAGCTACTTAAATGTTAGCAAGTTACATAGGAACCTACCACAATACTTTCCTTCAAAGCATTTAGAGAGCAGTGTAGGGGAAAGGGACCTGGGGGTCCTGGTGGACAGCAGGATGAGCATGAGCCAGCACTGGGCTCTTGTGGCCAGGAAGGTCAATGGTACCTGGCGTGGATTAGAAGGGGGGTGGTCAGTAGGTCAGAGAGGTTCTCCTGCCCCTCTCCTCTGCCCTGGGGAGACCACACCTGCAACATTGTGGTGGGCCCCTCAGTTCCAGAAGGACAGGGAACTGCTGGAGAGAGTCCAGCGCAGGGCAACAAAGATGCTGAAGGGAGTGGAGCATCTCCCGTGTGAGGAAAGGCTGAGGGAGCTGGGGCTCTGGAGCTTGAAGAAGAGGAGACTGAGGGGTGACCTCATTAATGTTTACAGATATCGAAAGGGTGAGTGTCACGAGGATGGAGCCAGGCTCTTCTGGGTGACAACCAGTGATAGGACAAGGGGTCATGGCTTCAAACTGGAACACAAAAGGTTCCACTTAAATTTGAGAAGAAACTTCTTCTCAGTGAGGGTGACAGAGCCTGGCCCAGGCTGCCCAGGGAGGTCGTGGAGTCTCCTTCTCTGCAGACATTCAAACCCGCCTGGACACCTTCCTGTGGAACCTCAGCTGGGTGTTCCTGCTCCATGGGGGGATTGCACTGGATGAGCTTTCCAGGTCCCTTCCAATCCCTGACATTCTGTGATTCTGTGACTTAGGTACCTCCAAAAGTAACCGATTTCTCACAATATCTAGATGGTTTTCCATTATGGTACAACAGGCAAAACCAAATATTGAGCTGAAGACTCTTCAGCCTCACTAATTCTTGTCTCACCAACCAAATACGGTGCAACACGCTTGAGCTGTTCTGTTAAAAACTAGAAAGTAAATGAAACAAAATAATAACAATAAAAAATTGCACTTTTCCTGCTTTAAGAGCACTGCACTTTGAAGGGTATATAATGGTCATTGTACATTTTGCTTTCCAAAATTACTAAAAATACCGGAAAGCTCATTTTCTTCCAACGCTAGAACACTGAAATAAAACTCACACCTCAGAAAAGTATTCCACAAGAACCTGTTTGCTGATAACAGAAATAATTATTTTGTGACATCCTTTGACTCAATTTCTCTGAAGCCACAGCGTCTCATTTTGATTTTAGGTACTACACGTTTACAATAACCTCCAAGGCACTAATGAATGAAGATGCAGGGGAGTTACCATACCTGTCTCCCAACATTCTCCTGGAAGGCAGCCTAAGGAACAGAGAACAAACATACCAAAAACAAGTCAGGTTTGCTTTTTGATAAACACCAGATGATAAATTCAAAACACACAACAATATAAATGACCCATGGCTTTTCTTTTTTAAATAAAGTAAGCTTTGTCAGTAGAACAGGCCCACGGGGCTTTTTTGTTTCTGCGTCTCTGTGTTCTGGTGTTCTTAAAGCTGTATGTTGCATGACAGCAGTTTAAGAATGCGAGTTTAATAAACTCGTCACACCCACAAGAGTGCTTTTGAGTAGCGACACAAGGCTTCGCACTGGAATTAAAAGTCAGTACCTGCAGACAACAGAAATTGAGACAGCTCACTTGTGTCTGACTATTTCGATCTGCTAATAGGCAAAATTTCATTCTTTGACAATGAAAACTTCACATAAAAATAATATTGAGAATGCAATACGTATTTGATAGATAGACATCTGAAAGCAGGCTGAAACACCAAAATGGTGAAACTTGGAGACAAAATTAATGTATATTTCTTGTGTTTTCCATTCAATAAACTCAAAATCCTGCAAAATGCAACTAATACAACCAGAGAGTTAATCTCTCCACTTCTATAGTATACAGAATAAAACCTATTTAACTCCCTACTTGAATTTTCTCCTCTCAAAAAAGCCATGTTGTTGGTGTTGTTCCTTAAAAGGATATAAAATCGCAAGTACTAATAGAAATTTCTGTAATTTCTAACTCTTTTCAGAGAGGAGGGATGATCATTATCTGGACACATCTCTCAGGGAATGTCACTACATGTCACCTATGCACACAAACCTCCAGCGATGGACAGCATTTGTCACCTGGCAGCTAACCGATATTTAACATACAGCGGGGAAGTCCCAGTCTTCACTGAAAATGTCACAAGAACTTAGACATACAGAGCTCCTGTATTCGCTCCATAAATACAGTACGCATGTGGTAATCTCCCCATAAAAACCAAAGGTTTGGTGAGCTCACCAAGGTCTCAGACTGTACCTATGGAGCAAGCCCTAATGAAGCCGGAGTCGCTGGGTGCATTTCTGAGGTTACGTCTGTTTGGGATAACGACTGCAGACTTGCCCGGGCTAGTTTAGCTCCCGCTCGCCGCGTATCCATCGCAGGACACGTAGCGCAGGCTGACTCCAAACCGCGTCCCCACCACCTCGGCAAGTTTCGGCGCCCACCTTGGCCTGCTCGCAACGGCAGCAGCACTGCCAGCGCTGCCCCCGAGCTACCCGGTTTGGGATGGCCCGGGGCAGAGCCGTATGGGCCGCCCTGCGCCGCGGCAGCCGCGCAAATACACCCTTGGGCGATGCCAAAAGAGCCTTTGGAGCAGCAGCGGGAGCTGCAGCAGCACCCTGCGCTTGTTCATGCTGTATGGCCCGCATTCGGACAGGGGGGTTCATTCTGACCTCTCAGCCAAGATTTGCCAGGATGTCATTTCATGTCACCCAGCATCAATTTATTTTGTACTTACACATTAGCTTTAGGTCCCCTTTTATGCTATTGAGACCCTTGTACTCAGCATAAGGTGGTTTCAGCAACTATCACATCCAAAGGATTTAATAGTTCGGTCACTGCACCACAATTTCTTTTTAAAATGTACTGCTCAGACATGTGTCTTACTGATACAAAATATTTAAAGCCTTTTTTCCTCCTCCCCCCCCCGCCTTCTTTTTAAATCACAAACTTTTGATACCCAAACAGCATAAATCTGGTCACAATGTTCTCCAAGTCATGTTTTTAAAACTATCAACATCAAGAGGAAAAGAACAATTCTCTTTAACATGTCAGAGCTGAATGGAGCCAAATTCAAGGTCACTTATTCCTGTGATTATTCCTTATAATGAGTTGCAAAAGTCAGCTCAGAATGCTTCTGGAGCTTCAAAAGAAGAGCCTTGCTTTATTCTCTCTAACCTCAGGGTTCAAAATATCTCTATATGCTATTTTGCTTTATTGGTGCTCTGCATTATAATATATTGCATATTGTAACAGATGGAAAATCCAGTAAAACATGTTGTTTATTTAAATACGTATTTAACTGTAGTAATGATTGCAAATAATTAGGACTCCTAGGTATTTTTCTTCAAAACTGTAGTCATGCCCCGTAAATACAAAATATTTGTCTGCCTTTCTAAAATAAGAAAAATGTTGCAGTACTTTCATAACTATCCATCAAAACAGCGATTCCAAATTTTGATTAGATCCAAATTAGCATGTTATAATGAAAAAACATATTTAGACTGGAGATAACTTGATAGCTTGGTTTGAAGTAGAAGAGGAAAGTCAGAAGAAAATACACTGTATTTTGTACTCACTAGAAATATGTAAGCACAATCTTCACTAAGCTTCTAGCATTAGCGAATGTATCTGGTTTAGCACCGTATTTCATGGTCAAATTATCGGTTTATGTTTAAGCATAGAAACATAACAAAGATTATACAAGACAATTAGATGAAGGCGCTAAAGGTAAGCAGTACTCTGGTAGTGGCAATCATGTTAAAAAGAATTCTCCTCTTTATATATATTACCACTGATTCCTAGGACAATTCCTACAGAGCAAATAAATAATTCCCTTTTCACCGGCTACACTCCTTCATGGTTTGTGCAGTTCTCAGGGAAGCAAAGTTACCTTTGTTTTCCTCTAAGGATTTTATCTGAATAAAGTGACTTAAAGTAACCAAGAACAGCAAATTCTACAGTTTGTAAAATTTAGGAGATGAAGTTTGGGGGAAAGTAGCATTGCTGGTATTCGTGAGTTGTACAGTATGTGAAGAATATGTTGTATCAGTACTCAGTGATCTACAGCATCGTCGCTTCCATGCTTTGGTTTTAACCTATTTAGACGAAGTGATTTGTGATACGATTACACAAGCAACTGACTCACTTCCTCAGCAATTATGCTGCAGCTTCATTCAACAGCTTCAACTCTCAAGCAGAGGTGTGGCTAGAAAAAATAAGGATGCTATCCAGGTATCCCTGAGGAATCCTTCTTATGTGATAAATGCATTAGCTTTCAAAATTCCAGTCAAAAATTAAGACAGACCTGTTAATTAATTTGCATGTTGCAAAGACTGCCTCTTTAAAAAAAAATACATTGACAGTGAAGTTTATTGTCAGGAACAGAGACACCTGGCTCTCTGACAGACATTTTTTGGTCCCAGGTTTGAGGTAATACAGTTATAGGGTGAGGTTTTTCACATTTGCATAAGATAATTTATCTGTTCAAACAGACAACTCATACTTTTTTTTTCTAAGAAAGCAACTTCAATATATACAACGCACTGCCTGACATTCTCATAAATAAGACTCTTCTCAAATTCTATAACCTCTCCTCCGTTAATTCCTTTCTCTTAAGAATAATCACACATTCTTATAATTTCTCAACAGTCTCAATATTTTCTACAGAAAGGTCCCACAAAATATATTTCAGTGTCCATCCTATGAAATAGTTAACAAGATGTGCCTAATGGATTTATCACTTTCTTTTGTAAAATTCCCAGACCTAAAGAAAGGGTGTGGCAGAATGCAAACTCCCCCTCTCTCCTGCTCCCTACTTCGATATAGAAGGAGTAGAACCATCTCCCTCTCTCTCCGCTACTTGAGGTTAACAGCTGCTTCTGTTTGACCCCAGAGGACCCCTGGCCAGGGGCATTAAGAAGAGAGCTTCAGGGGCACCCTACAGCCAGTGTGGGGGTGCAGAGAAGCTTCTGGAATGCCTACAGTCAGATCTGATCAGGCTATAACAAACGGGATTCTCGTTGAGATTCAGCCCCTTGCGCACGACCTCTTGGAGCACGAGCCAGACGCTGGCACCAGAAGCCACTGACCCCCCGCCCCGGGATGGAGACTCCGCTTGCCTTGCCGCCACGTGTGTGAGTAAAATTAATCCTCGCAGGATTACGAGTGTATCTACTTTCCATGCACATTTGCACGTGTATTTATACTTTCTGTGCACATTTGCACGTGTACTTTCTATGCTCAATACGAGCACGTGTATAAATTATTTCCTCGCATAATCGCAGGTGTATTTTCCTCCCGTGCTTCCACATAAGCACATGTAATATTCCGTGCACAGTTGCACGTGTATTTCTCCTCGCAGGATTGTGAGTCTATCATAAATTCACCCTCGCAGGATCGCGAGTGTACACTTTCCGTACTCAATACAAGTACGTGTATCCCTTTAAAATAATCCCACACCGTGTTCAGGCAAGTGTGGACTCTTCCTGGACTTAGGGGCGGCTCCAGCATTGTTTCTGGTGAAGCCACGTGCATGCACTCTGTGGACCTCCTGTTGTATTAGCTGCTGCCCCTTAATAATCTTCCTCAACTGATATGTGAACCTGTATTCAAGTCACTTTTGGAGTGCTAAAACCCTGTTTCTCACCGGTTTAATAAAAGTTGTTTCAGACCCTGTTGTCCCTTAAACCAGCCTCGGGGTGCCTTCGTGAAAAAGGGTTTTGTAATTACTGAAAATATTATTCTAGAAATTTTCAGCTTACCACAATTACAGAATAACAAGTTGATGGGCAATTAGAAAAGCATAGCTTCACAAAATCTACCAGCTTGAAACCTACCAGTGTTTGCTTATTATTAATTACCCTTTTGTCTTTGATACTGTGAATAGTAAATGCTAAATAGCTCTTTCTTCAATACCTTATCTTAACCATCATGACAACAATACAGCAGACAGCGAACTGTGGTCATAAATCAAGATGTGGCTCTGTGGATCATATAATTTAAAATCTATATTCAAACCATACTTCTGAAGATTTAAAACACTCACTTTTTTTGCTCAGAACACAATATACTGCAGTCATATATACCTAATTCTACAAATTATTACATTACATTACAACAAAAAATAACAGAAACATATTATATGGAATGTGATAACTTACAGAAGCCGCTCTTCTGCAATTAACATCACGATCAAACACTGCTGCGATAACCAGGGCACTGAGGAAACAAAATATTGCGCTTCAGTACCAAAAATATGAGAAGAATTGTTCAATGCTGTCATTTCAACATTTAAACTTCCAAGCAGAACACGTAACATTTCCTCTAAGAAGCTTATTACTTATAAACACAAATCCAAACTAAAATTCAAGTTGAAATAACCATGTACTTCCTCGTTCCTCTAGTTTGCTGTGGACTTTCCATCGTATGAATGGACAGCTGCCACCCTACTGTATCAAAGCAATTTAAGGAGTATGCAAGTATGTTTAACTGCATAGAAGAATATTCTGTTTTAAATATAGCAGGAATTTAAAGCTGGAACAGAGCTATCATCTCTAATGTGAGACCCACACGGTGCAGTTTTAAATTAAAACTTGGAAATTCAGTTTCTCAATAGCCAAATGCACAGCACGACTTATGCAAGGCTTAAGCAAAACTGAAAGTTAAGCAATTGAAACTTGCAGCTCTCTCTACAAGAACAATCATATCCCATAAGTAGAAAAAATCAGAAAGCAATACGCAAATCCTGCTAAAAAGTGACCTGCAAGATAAATTGCAAAGCATTTTTTTGTAAAGGTGACCTGTAGACACAGAGGCATTATTATACAAAACTATTTCTTTGTGCATGCAGTCTAGTAACCCTGCACGGTTTAATTCTTTTCCCTCACAAGAACTGCTTTTAACAGATGTGCTACACAACAGAAGAGAGAGAATATATCCCAGGACATGAAATCTACAGCTTTAGAAATCCACCTCCAGGATTCAATTAACTCCAGTGACAAATAAACATCACTTCAGGAGAATCATTTAAGCAGAAAATTATTCCTTTCAAACTCTGAAACTCTTCATTACATTACTTATTGACTCCAGGCAAAACAGGAAACAAATACTGGCTGAAAACTAAATCCACGATAGATTTGCTTCAGCATAAAGATATTAATTACACTGATAATATCAAACTTTCCTGGGTAGTAGCTATCAGTTTCCTACAGTGAAGAATACCGTGTTGTTAAAATTCACTGAAATGCATAATCAGTGTTGCCTCTGTAATTTCAGTTTGCCTACATCATTAAAACAAGAGACAGAAAGCAAGAATGAAAATAAACCCCCATAAATTGTTATGTTAACAGTTAATGCTTTCTTAGTGCTACTGGCATGAGCAATTCCTCTCTGTGCCACAAAGACAGGAGGTGATCAGATGACAAAAGGAGGCCAGAGCCAAACACCAGCGACTGGAAGAGCCAATGTTTAGGGAGGGTTCCATCAGGAAGCAGCGCACAGCTGGCTGCTGAGAGCGTGCTGCCTCTCACACACCACCTTTGCTAATCTTCTTCTCTGGCTTACAAAGAAACTTAAAAATCATTTTTAAAGCACATTTAAGTAGTATATAGTTTTAATTTCAATATTGTTCTCTTCTGAGAAACAAACAAACAAAAAAAAACAGTGAAAGAAACAAGTCTATAAGTAAAACCAGCAAAACAACATAATGTCTCTGTGATGCCACCTGAGTTCTATTCAGTGCTGTACATGAATACCATGTTTAAGATAAACAAAACACCCAGGAATTTTGTCATAGCCCCATTATATCGATAAATCGTACCGTAGTCACTTAAGTTTAAAATAGTTCTGTTAAAAGCATTATCAAACTATATGAATAACTTTTTAAAGTGAATTCCTATTTGAAAGTGCAGGCACAGGCTGCCGTAACGCAGGGATTAGCAAGGAAAGCAACGTGCCTAAGATGAAACATGTCTAAGGTGTCTTCACCTGTCTGCTTTGTCGTGGGAGTTTATGTGATACTCCACCAGGATTTCCTAACATAAAGAAACTGTTTATGTCAAACAAAGTGGGATTTTTTTTTTAAGCTAGTTAAAGAATCATGTCTTGACTTGCCTGAAAGGTACCACACCTGACTACTAACAGGTAGAGCAAAGAATGGCTTTGCATCTCACAGTCTCTATTAAACACCTTCTGTAGTTCCTTGAGGTATATTTAGCCTGCGTGCACAACAAGCAGTTAAGTGTGCAACAAACACCAACGGACTTTAAAAAGCAAGCTGCGATTCTATCAGTCCACTAATAATTCTCCCTTTCTTCCCTATCCATTCCCCTCTCCACCAAGTACTCACTGAACTGGCTTCAGGAAAAGTTAAAAGGACTCGAAGTGTCTCATATCCTCAGCCCAACGCCGCTCTCATTTCCTTCCCCCGACAAGGCAGAAGGAATCAGAGAGCAGAGGCCAGCCAGGTGATAGACATCAGAACACAGAAATATCAGGTTACCCTCTCCTTATATGCACCAGCTGTACCAGGCAATAAATCTGAATTTCCTTTATCACCTGTAGCAGGTACTTCTGGTCCATACTAGTGACAGGCAGCAAGAAGTTTATCCTATTGCTAACCTCTGAGAATTTGCTGCTGTTAATTCAAACATACCACTCAAGCTGCGGGAAGAAGAAAAATAAACTCTCAAAACTCTTGTCCATTTGGCACAAACCCCAAATTTCCTTCCTGAACCCTAAAAGGGAAAAGTCTAACTTGTAACAGGAGAGAAAACCCTCCTCCCTAGTGTACATGAGAAAAGGCGGCACAATGAGCATCACAAGGAAAACGGCTTTGAACAGTGCAAGCAAGTTAAAGGAGGAGGTGAGACCAGAGTCAGACCTGAGCCTGTTGAGAGCTGGTACCCCAGTGGCCTCACAGTGAGCTGGATAATGAAAACAGAGCAAGGCTCGGTTTGTTTTTCTATTGCTAGCTTTTGTTTCTTTTTTAAAACAGAGAAGCTCCCCCATTCCCTTTATCACACGCAGCTGTGCTGTGCTCAGCCACAGGGGCAAGGCAGGTGAAGGACACAGCAAAGGAGGCGGCTCCAGCCAGCTCTGCAAGGGGAAAAAGCCCTTCAGCCTCAGCTTTAATTCCTGATCTAGGCAAGGAGAAGGTCTCCAGAAAAGGAGAAATACAGTGACCATTCCCGCTGTGTACTTCCACGGTCCCCCTAACCCAGCTCACACCAAGCTCTTAAGCTTTCCGCTCACTACCCAACGCTCTGCAATCTTCAACGTGCTACTTTCGGATGATGAAATTTCAATAAATACACATGTAGCAAAAAGCATGAAAACACTTAGGAGTTACAAATGCTGCTATTAAAAGAGAAGAAAAAAAAAAAAGGCATATGATGCCCCTGTGGGAATTAACTTTACACAAGTGCAAGACACAGTAGGCACACAACTCTCATCTGAAGGCAATATTCAAATACATAAAAGAAAAAAAAAGCTATTCTCAATATTTCATCAGAGTACAAGATGTAGCTCAAAGCAATGCTTCAGATTTCCCCAATTCTGCAGGACGCCCTTGCCCTGGAGCCAGCTACACCACTCACCCACAGCCACACCTTCCTTTTTTTTCCCTCTTCAAAAACAAGGCAGCACCGCAGGGAAGACAAAGCCGCCCGCGCTCCTACACTGCGCGCTCTGCTCGTATTGCAGTTCTGCTGAACGGGAGACAGCAATTACATCCTTCTAAATAACGATTCATCTATTGATTACCTACACCACTGAGCGACAGAGAAATGAAACTACATTCCGACCGTGCAACAGTTCCAAATAGTTAAGATAGCCAGCAGCAAATTAATCACTATAATTGTATAATAGAGAAGTATGTTTTCCTTTTTGTTTTTTGTTTAGGTTTTAAACAAAACTGCTCAGCTTCTTAGTGTGCACCTGCCACTTTACAGAAAGTAACTTCCACACCCAAGGGGGCAGGAATCAAATTACCCGTATTTCCAAGTTATTAAATTATATTTGACTTTCCTCATAGGTAAGCTTAAAAAGAGAGAATGCATGTAGAGACTGGGAGAGAAAAAGATCTCGGTCAAATAGTGCTTCTGTAATGATATGCTTGAATAGCAGCTTCAGTCCCTGCAAGTATTTCAAAACGTAGTAAGGTTATCCTGCCAAAAAGTGAAGTTTCATTGACTTCCCCAAGAGCTTTCTTTTTGCGGTCCTGTAGTTTGAACAGATCCGGGAAGGTTTTAGAAACCAGTTCAACTGGACTTTAAAAACATAAATAAGCAAATGTAAGTGTATCTTGTTGAAATATGGATAGGGAAAAATACAGATGTAAAAATAAGAGCAAATACATCAGAAATACTCTTGGGTGAGTGTTTATAATAAGTGTTCTCTGTATTTTCTCTTTGAATTTCAACATTCTGACAATTTCATCACTTAGAACATTCATAAGAAGGCTGCAAAGAAGCCTCTATCACTGAATATAGAGACAGATATTGTTCTTAAAATATTGTCACAAATTGAAATTGTGTGAACTAAAAAAATATTATTTTATGCAGTTTAAGGTGATTTTTCACAGTTAGAGTTCATTGTGCCCCTTGACTGCAGAAAACACAGAAAACAATGTCTTTCCCTCACATTATGATGCAACTTAGCAGGCAAGAAAATGAAAAGAAATTCCCACTACGAAATCACCCCTCTGCTTTAATTCTTAACTCTGTCTCACTGTCTGAAAGGGTTGTGAGGCAGGACCCTACTGCAGTAGCACACACATTTTGGTACCCCAGTTTCCCAACAAGATGCACTAACGCGTGCCAAAGGCCATGCCACGGAGGAGGCCGACACGGAGCAGCTCCCTGTTCAACTCAACACCACCTGGTTACTGCCAGGGTGCTTACTCAGCCTTGCTTTTCCAGTCGGAGTGTAGCAACAGCTACTCCAAGGTCAGCGTTACCTGTGTTCCTCCAGCCAGTTCAACAGCACTGTTAGGGACTGGGAATGAAGGATAAACCACTCGCCATTCACAGCACCAAACCAAAGCACACAGTTCAGATCCAATCACTCGTGACATTTTTTTAAAGAGGTAGTAGTTTTCCTTTCAGTTAAACAATTTCTTATTTCTCTATAAGAAACTAATAGTTTGTATTCTTACAGAGGCAGAGGGTTTTGCTGTGTAATTCAGCTCACAATGGATATTATGTACTCATCACAAGATGCTGAGTTCTGCATTTTTTAAGGGTAGCAACAATTTGCTTGTGGCTAGAGGTATGACTCTTCTTTAAGTAAAACAGTGACACACCTAAGGCTAGATTTAAAAAAAAGCTCTATGTAATTATCAGCTTGCTGACACAATAGGTGAAACTCTGTGTCATACTGTATTTGAATATTTTTTTTCACCATTTCTCTTTGGAGTGGCAATTTTACCTTCCACAGGTGATTATACTTAGAAAAGGTATGGCCAGCATTACTACAAAGATTTTTTAAGTAAAGCCTTAATACTACATTAATACTTGCTAAAATACTATGCGGCTTTGTTATAAAACAAAGCATATTAAAACCACACCACCCTACAACTGATCATAAGCAATTCTCACTTCCCCCCCACTGTCCACCCCTGTGTTTCTCTCCACTCCACCAGCTTATTCGAAACAATTAAAACTGTTGTAGCTGGCACAGCCACAGTGTTAGTTGGTATTACTACCATAGGCAGAAGAAGAATTCTAAAAAGAAAAGAAGAATTTGTTTTGAGAAGTAGTCTGAAAGCTAAAAGACAGGAGCTTCTTCAGAAACAAAACCTTCATACCTGTCCACAAGTTCCCACCACCAGCTTTGCGACAGTAAAACTAAATATCATGTAAAATCAAAACAGTGAGCTTGCATCGAATGCATGGAGAACATTCATATGCACTGCGGTAGGGTGAAAGGACTAAAATAAATATATTGCTCAAATCATCATGAGCAGAAGAAAAATTCTGCTAAACAGAACAGACCAGAATTCTGATGAATGGAAGGAAGCCTTACACACTCACACTTGCGCTTTTCCAAGTTGCACAAGGAACGGGCTTGCCAGACCTTAGAAGAAACCTTAAAGTTATTCAACTAAGAGCAGGGAAACGGGATTTATTTTACAGATCAAAATCCCTCTGAGAAAAGATGCCTGAGTTGCTGCCATCCACTGTTGCAGTAAAAGTCTGCCAAAAAACTGTTAGAGGCTACTTCTTTGCATTTGCAGTGCGAATCACCTTGAAGCGTCGGCCAGTGTCCTGCCAACACAAAGACTAAATGCTAAAGAGAGAATCCCACAAGCAAACAGGAGGAAAAACACAAGAAGAAAGAATAAAAAGGTAGAACCAAATTGTATCTGAAAAAATATTGTCAGTAGTAAGTTAAAAGCTTCACCAATTCTAGTCCATGAATCAATGAACTTTTAAAAATATTATCATAAACAAAAATATCCATTCCTTGGCGAGCAATAATCAGAGATCAATTAATTTCATTCATGTTACACAGGACACACCAGCTACTTTTTAAGCACTAAGGTATTAGCCCTAAATGGATGCATCAGTTTTAGTCAATATCTAATTTTAAATATCTTAAAGACAGAGCATTAGACTCCTAGATTACTAACTTCTAGAAGATACAGAATTAGCCTACTGAATTAACTTCTAGCTCCTTCCTTATTTTCAATAGATTTAAAAAATTAACTGTAAATAACTTATTTTCTTATTGTCGCAACTTACCTTGAAATCTGGTGAATGAAAGGGATCAGTTCTGCAGGATCATAAGCGCGAGCGAAGGCCCAGCACACGTAGCACGCTGCGTCCCTCACGTTGGAACCCACGCTGCATGCCCCCCTCTTCTCGTCGTATGTCAGCGCTTTCAAAATGACAGGAACAACTGTTAAACAAAAAAAAAATGCACAAAAGCAACAATTAAGACCATAGAGCGAACTAAAAATAAAGGATATAAGAGCATTCAGTGATCAGAGAAAAGATACAGGGTGGGCTTGTGTGTTCCGAAAGAAAAGAAACATGGCTCTTAGTATGTGTTAATTTTACAGAATCACAGAATCAAAGATGATGGAGAGCGGTCCAGCAATGACTTCAGCACCCATCGGTGCATCCCATCTGGACCCATGGATTTATGGATGTCCAGATTGCCTAACTGCTCCCTAACCCAGTCCTCATCAGCCCAGGCAAACTCCTCCATTGTCTTGCCTTCCTCTGGGGCCTCAGCGCTACAGGGCTCCTCAGGACAGCCTCCAGCAGAGGAGACACAGACAAAGGAGGTGTTCAGTAACTCTGCCTTCTCTGTATCTTCTGTCACCAGGGCACCAACCTCGTTCATCTGTGGGCCTACATTGCCTCTGGTGATAGTTTTATCTGCCACCTACTGGAAAAAGCTCTTCCCGTTGTTCTTGACCCCTCTCACCAGGTTTAATTCTAAGGAGGCCTTAACTTTCCCAGTTGCCTCCCTACACCCTCTGACAACAGCCTGATATCCTCCCCAAGTGGCCAGCCCCTCCTTCCATGATCTATAAACTCTTCTCTTCCACTTGAGCATACCCAGCAGCTCCCTGTTTGAATTTGATTAGAAAGAATGATTTTTATTTTAATACACTACTTTGTTGCTTCATCAGTAGCAGTTTTTTCTATTCCATTCACATATAATTCAATGAGGATTAAAGTGAGCGGGTTACGTAAGAACTAATATTGATATCATTTATCACTCAGTGGTACATGTTCAGAAGTCAAAGTAATGTTGAAATCCAAAATTTGTAAGTGTCTAATTTTTAAAGTACTGGACTATAAATATTGCAGCAACATCTTTCACTAGAAAAATATTTCTTAAGAAAGACAGTATTGTAACTACCATAAAATAAAAGAATCGGTATCCAACTATGAGCAGGCAACATTTATCATGGTAGAAATGCTAAATTCTTAGTTAACAACGCTTGTGAATCATCCTTATACCAATCTTGGATGGGACTTAAGTACAGATTTTACATACTCTTAAATCAAAGTGACATGTTTGGCATCATTCTTACATAAAACAAATTACCTGTGATAATTTATTTCCCATAGAGCTGTTATTTTGAACAACTTCAGCACAGGATTTTAAGCTGGAAGCCATCAGCACTGCCAGCCTGCACAGATCATGAGGACACAGTATGTACAAAACCACAGTGTAACCTCGAAATGCAAACCGGTGGGCTTTCCTCTCATTTCTGCTTAGAAATCCAAACCACCTGTGACCACTACATGCTGCTTCACCCGCACAAAATTATCTAATGCAAGACCAGAGGCCTTTGAAGAAGGAAAATAATATACAAAACAACAAGCCAGTCTTCTCTTTTCCCCTCTTATCAATCATGTTAACTGTATCAATCCCACCAGGATATTTTGTTAGACAGTGAGGAAGTAAGATGGAGATACTTGCATCTTAAACAGCAATATGGAATGATGCACTGCACTTCCAAACGGACTTAAGATGCACTTCTGTTGGTTCTAATGCCCAAATTTGCAAATGCTGTCTTGTGATGCCTGGTAGAGAGATGAACGGCGAAGCAGCTGACGGCCATCCTGGAAAGGTGCCTTCTATTTCTCTTATTTGGGCTGGTGTGGACAGTGAGGGACACTAAAACCGGGGGCAACATTCAACAGAAACTAAACTAAACCCCAGACTACTAAAGTTACAGAGCAGTAAAAAAGAAGTAAAGGCAAAAGAAGATCCTAGAATCTTATCACAAAGGCCTTATAGCACAGGTACTGTTATTGTAAGGAATGACAAATCAAGCTTGGGAAAACAAGTAGGTGAAGGATTTCACTTTCATGCTTATGGCCCCAGCAAAACTGCACAAGTCAATACTTTTTTCTACAAAAAGAGATCTTCCAAAAACTCAATGAATAATCCTCTTACTTGGTTCTAGTAACATACTGCCACGGTTTAAGAAATGCTCTATGTATGCAAGGGTCCCCAGAGGGCTTTTTTGGTATCTGCAAATCCAGATATACGATTTGAACACACCTCTTCCTCGATGGCATTTTTTAAATAAATCAACAATGGAATCGTGTCTGTAGAAAAAAACACCCTCTAGAAAAAAAAATTCTCTCTCAATGTTCTTTCTTGTATCGAATTTATCAAATACATATTTTTCCTTAGAAAATACTTGTTGAAAGGTGATCCCATTGACAAGAAATGGGATCACTGAACTGTATTGCATTAGCAAACTGTGCCTTGATATACTTGAGTGGATGCAATCACAGAATAATTAAACCTCAATGTACAGTTCATCACTGTGCGCCTGCTACTTTAAACAAAAAAATATGCACCACAACTGGAGAAGGGAAGTATTAAAATGCCGTTTAAATGCATTTTAAGCTTCTAAAGAACGTAAAGCAGTAATCAGAAGGATGGACAAGATAGGAGTATTAGGAGCACAAACACAACATGGGACAAAAAGCAATTCCCATCCAGGAACAATGATATAGTAAAGATGCATGGATACTTGGGCACTTCTCAGTTCCAAAAGGAACTGCAATAAAAATCTTCAAAAATGTTGACTAGCTTGTTTCGAAAAATGCTGCGTCAACTGATGAAAAAAATGAAATTAGCTGGTTCTACAGGAACACTTAAAACAGTCGCCAAAGGCAATTTTGCAAAGCCGCTGCAGGTTTCCGTCAGCAGAGCGTGATAACTCCGGCTGCACTCGGAGCACCCGGTGCGCCCGGATAACTCAGGGCGCACCCCTGTGCACTGAAGGAAAAGTGGAAGACACGCAGCCCCTCACATTTGTATCGTCTGCATTAAAGAAAAAACACGTACTTTTCCATTCAGGACACTGATTTCCCAAATGGTAGGGACAATACAAATGGCACCTGGCTTATTAGGGTCAGTCCAACACAGTGGTGATGGTGC
The DNA here is from genome assembly GCF_037038585.1 of Patagioenas fasciata. Classification (NCBI taxonomy): domain Eukaryota; kingdom Metazoa; phylum Chordata; class Aves; order Columbiformes; family Columbidae; genus Patagioenas; species Patagioenas fasciata. The sequence goes on along the minus strand of NC_092537.1, from coordinate 8,296,229 downwards.
CAGAGGTCTGTACCAGCAGACACGAAGGAGATGGCAGAACCAGCAGCACTGCTACTCCAAGCAGCTCAGGCTTTCCCCATCTCTCGCATCCAGGCTCTGGACTCACATCTCTTTGGAGTCCCGCTCCTGTGTCTGGGACTGCAGGCATTGCTGCTGCAAGAGGAACAACATTGGCAGCAAGTCTGGAGAAAAACGGGGATAATGAAAAGGAAAGAAGCAAACGTGGACATTTAGAAGGAGGGAGGAACAGGGAAAACAAGGTGAAGTATGCAGCAGTAAGGGCTAAGTAAATACAAATACAATGACACCAATAAGGGAAATACTGATCTAGGGATCACCTGTTAAAGATTTCATGCTATCATTGGTCAAATATTTACTGGTGAACTGTGGACTATGGGAAATGCTGTATAAAAATCACCCTTGACAAGTGTTTGCGTGTTTGAAAAAGTGGGTCCAGCATTAGGTTTCCTGTTGGTATACAAATGCAAAAGAAACACTACCAACAACTCCAGGTTTCACTTCATTCTTCACCCTAGAATTCTGCAAACATGATGCAGGGTTTTTCCACACTGGTTTCCTGCAGTGTCAGAAGGGCCCAGCTGAGGGAGGCAGGAGGGAGCAGTCCAAGCAAAACCCTCTGCAGTGTTTAGCCCACTGTAACTGAAATACCTTAGAGAAGACCTTCCTAATCTACAGTTCATCAGACTCCGTGCTCACATTATCTCATGTACAGTTTTTGTCTGCAGCCTAAACACAAAATACTAAGTTAAATTTTATTGAACATTTTTATCCAATTTAAACTGTTCACATTCATACTCTTCTACAGCGTTGATGAAGGGAGTGGAGCATCTCCCGTGTGAGGAAAGGCTGAGGGAGCTGGGGCTCTGGAGCTTGGAGGAGACAGAGGGGTGACCTCATTAATGTTTACAGATATCTAAAGGGTGAGTGTCAGGAGGATGGAGCCAGGCTCTTCTCAGTGACAACCAATGGTAGGACAAGGGGTAATGGGTACAAACTGGAACACAAAAGGTTCCACTTAAATTTGAGAAGAAACTTCTTCTCAGTGAGGGTGACAGAGCCTGGCCCAGGCTGCCCAGGGAGGTTGTGGAGTCTCCTTCTCTGCAGACATTCAAACCCGCCTGGACACCTTCCTGTGTAACCTCAGCTGGGTGTTCCTGCTCCATGGGGGGATTGCACTGGATGAGCTTTCCAGGTCCCTTCCAATCCCTGACAGTCTGGGATTCTGTATTTTGCATCTGTTATGCAGTTTCAATTCAACATTCAGACCACCTCTCAAGCACTGTGTGGTCAGAGTGCTGTACTGTGCTGCTCTGTATTGCTTCAAATTTTCAGATTTTAAATCACGTCAAGTTCACATCTAAAATAACTTTATAAAACAAAACCACAAATTTTAAAAATACTCAGAAAAAAAAAAAACCAAAACAAAACTTGCAAACGAACCTTATTTTAGTTTGGAAGAGACAAATTTCTTTGTTCTTGAAATTATGAACATGCCTTTTTAAAAGTCAGAGGCTGGGAGATACAACAAGGAGAAGATCTGAATAGCTACTAAACTTTAGAAGTTAGCATTTTCTTCATAGATCAACATTAAAAGTTTCCAATTAAAATCAGAGGATAAGTACTGTCCACTCTCAACCTAATTATTAAAACAATATCCACCTGTTTAGGTCTGCGAACGCTCCAGAAAATACAGTCACCTTTCCCTGTAGCCTAGAGGTATTAATAAGCACCTGTTCCACTCCACCCTGCCTTACCTAACAACATAACTGCAGGTTGCAACACAGCCCTTTGCCCAAGCCTTGTGAAAATAAAGAAACAACTTCTGCCTTCAAAGCATTACAAACAACAGACTTGGTTTTTTTTTTTTCCTCATACTGGAGACAGGTTGCATGGATATTTTGCTTTTTAAACACAGATTTTAAAGAGTCAGATGCGTAGGACCTTTAAGGTTAAGAAAACTTATGGAAGACGTTGTATACTGAAAGGTCACATGTACGTAAATAAAAAATGCGTCATACTATTCCTTTAAACACATACTCCACACAAACCTAGACTGCAACACATGCCATCAGGAGCCCCATGTTACTTTAACTTCTGATTGTCATTTTTTTAATTTGTTGCAATGTTTATCATAGAAAACATACAAACACGGCAATTAAAGAAACAAACAACACCACAAACCTGTTCCTTAGCCTTAGGTCTTGTCTCCACAAGAAAATTGCAAAATTTCATGACAATGCTATTCCATTTAAAACAGACTTGATCACTGGAACTCAAGTTAATTAAGAATTATTTGAATTTTGTTGGAAACAGAAACATGCCACTCGTAAAACAGATTAAGCTAATGTCACCTTTTAGATCAGTCTTACATTTAGATATGGATCATTTATGTACAGAAGCCTTCTCAATTGATAAGTAATATATTAAAATATAGATTTATAAAATGTAATAAAAATACTACGAAGCAATGGATGTGTGCTAGTGCTGAAGGAAGTATACACAATGTCACTGCAGGGTCAGCTAAAAACATAATTAATTAATTATGAAGCTTAATCACAGCTATAAGTATCAATACAAAGAATAATAACTTAATTCTTCACATTTTTCTTTAACAAAAGTAGCATATTGCATAAGTGTCCTTCAGTAGCTTCATCTTCTTTGTGAGCCTCGGGCATAAAAAACAGAGTAAACAGCCATATCTCCAGTATGTCGGCTTCCCGTGTTTTAAACGGCATACCCATCGCCAGCATGCATATGCTAAAAAAAGAACTCCGGCTTTTCAATGTAAAGAATTTCAGACTTGAGACCACATGCTCTTACATGGCACTCCAACCTCTTCTAGAAAGAGGCAGGTCTTAATCGTAACTTCATTAGGGCTGTTATACTAATATTTCATGTATCAACACAGATGAAAACATAGATAATTTGGGGTTAGGCCCATGATCAGAAATAAATATTTGCCTAAAGTTCTGCCAAACGTTTATGATTTGTTTTCATTTTCCTATACAAGGCGTCTACTTCAGAATTTCCTCTTAAAGGACTATTTCATCCAGGGGACAAAATCTCCACTGAGGATCAGAACATGCATGTGCTGCTTTGTCTGTTGAAAAACTCTCAGTGTTCCAGTGAAATGCTCTAACATTGTAGGGCAACTGCCTGCAATGTATGCCAGGCGGCCTCTCTCCTCTCATTCCTGCACTTGGGTTCGACCTCTGTAGGAGTTGGCCAGGGAAGAAGGGCAGAATTTCACCATTCATTCATTCATTCCTTCATTCATTCATTCATCCTCACAAGAGATGTGAGAATTTAACAGCTCAAGTCTCTTAAGCTGCCATCGCTTTCTCACAATTCTTAACACTGACCCACGCATAGAAGGCTGGATATATGCATATCCACAGACCAAATAAGCATTTTCTAACCCATGACTATGAAGGGCTGTGTCTGTCTGGCTGCAATCTCACTTCAGTCTCTCCCTATGTAATGAACTAAGAGAGCCTTTAATTATATAGTCACGTGATTTTTTTTCCATGGACCTATCTCAGTGAGCACACAGGAAAGACCTGCTCGAGCAATGAATCACAGCTGGGCAGCAGAGCAGATTGTTGTCTGCGCTGCCGCCGAGGGAGGAAAACATGCAATGCAAAGCCTGGCTTTCAGGCGGAGGGAAGGGATTGCTGGTCGAGTTGGATGTTGCCCTAAAGAACTGCATTCTAACTACACCTCTGCCAAAGACTTACTGTTTGATACCAGTCATATAACTTAAATACAGTATTTAAAAGAAATGGACGCTAGCTCTCATTGCCCAGGTATCTGCTTCAATAAACTAATGGCAGGTTAGCAGGAGTGCTACAGCACTGAAATTAGTGGGAGCTTTTGAGTGTGGCAGGAGGCCAGGGAGGAAGCAGACATCTGGATTTTGGCCAGTCTATCTCAACATCATTCTGTAATGCAGCCATAAAAACTCAAAATCTTAAAGCCCAGCTATGTTGAAAGGTCTGCAGCTGACCTAAGTCAGTATTAATCCACCTTCTCTGAAACACAGAGCGCTGAATGTTTTGGGGATTCATCTGCCCACTCACGCCCAAGGCCATGCTAGAGACCTTCCTACAGGTTTACAGCTCAGAGCTCTTCCTTTAACTTCACTGATAGCAAACTGCAGTTCAAGGACATGAAGAAACAGGCTTATGAAAGAATCCTACTAAGCAAATGAATTACTTACACTGAAGGAGTATAAGAATTTTGTAAACTTATAACATCACATGTCAGAAAATAAAAATCACCAAAGAAACCCCAACCTTGAGGCTAAGGTTGTGAAATACTGAGATAAACCCTACGGTGAAAAAGCTGGAAGCAATTCATTGTCATTTATTCCCTGCTTAGTATTTATACCATTTCCCAGTTGTGCTGGGGGAGGGACCTTTCCTGCTACAGCTTCAGCTGGGACATTTATCCCTGCTCATACCTGCTGGCTAGAGAAAAGAAAATCTGCACTATTTCTAATGCTTCCTTGCTAATTTGAAAACTATTACAATGACATATGCATTAGAACTTTTTAAAATATTATCTTCAAGATCGTGCATCATTTTTAAAGTTCACTTGGGTGTTAGAGAACTAAGAAATTCTCCTGTAACCAGCCTTTCAGGTTTGGGTGTTCTCTCTTTTTAAGAGTCCACCTAAGACAGGTAGATTTTTTTCATTTCTTCCTGTATCTATGATGAAAAGCACCTGGAATCCTGCCCAAAGCCTCACAATTAACCACCACTGCCGAGCAGACTAACACAACTCAGAGACTTCCTGCTGCATCCTCCTCCACAATCCCTGGCAGCTGCAAATCAATAGCAAGCAACTTATTCTGGAATATGAAAACACGGAGGGTAACCCTTCAAAACAGAGTATGTAAACAAGTTTTAAAAGTTACATAACAGATTTCTATAAGACTATTTAAGTTGTAGTCCAAGTTAAACTTCATTCTAGAACACATTTGAAAGCAGTGTTGTCTTTATCTTTTGTTAGGTCCTTTTTCCTTTTAACAAATGGCACGGTGAAACTGGACAAGCAAAAAATGTTTCTTTTTTCATTGTGTGAAGAGCTTTTCAGACTTTGTGGGTTTTTTAAGTATATCAAGCTATACATAAATATCAGGAAGCACCATTCTCTGTACTCTCCAATCAAATACACAGGAATCAGGTATCAATACTGGTAAACATGCAAGCATTTTCTGTACCAGGAACGCCGATAATCTGGTACTACTGCCGAGCACATTTCCACTCTAACCAAATTAATGCGATATAGAATAGAAGCTGAAGGAATTTTAAAACTGCAGACACAAGTCATGCAAGCACAGCTATTCCTTCTTTAGCTGCCATTATTTTGAAACCTTCTGCCCTCTCACTCACAGTACTTAAAACTGCAGACTTTAATGCTCCCTACAGTTTCCTCTTACACCTTTTTGCTTCTCCTTTTATTCTGAAAGTAAATTATAAATCACAGAATCCCAGAATGTCAGATGTCAAAGTAAAACTACTGGAATTGCTGAAGAGATTCAATTGCAAATACTCAGTCTCCAGGAAGCCACGAACACAGAATCCCAGAATGTCAGGGATTAGAAGGGACCTGGAAAGCTCATCCAGTGCAATCCCCCCGCCGGAGCAGGAACACCCAGCTGAGGTTCCACAGGAAGGTGTCCAGGCGGGTTTGAATGTCTGCAGAGAAGGAGACTCCACAACCTCCCTGGGCAGCCTGGGCCAGGCTCTGCCACCCTCACCCTGAAGAAGTTTCTTCTCAAATTTAAGTGGAACCTTTTGTGTTCCAGTTTGTACCCATTACCCCTTGTCCTACCATTGGTTGTCACTGAGAAGAGCCTGGCTCCATCCTCCTGACACTCACCCTTTAGATATCTGTAAACATTAATGAGGTCACCCCTCAGTCTCCTCTTCTCCAGCTCCAGAGCCCCAGCTCCCTCAGCCTTTCCTCACAAGGGAGATGCTCCACTCCCTTCAGCATCTTTGTTGCCCTGGGTCTTCATGAGTCGTCGTTGTTGTTTGGTTGTGTGTTGTTCCCCCCCCCCCATTTCCACCCTTGGTGTTTATTCTGAGATGAAAAAACTCAAATTCAAGATTTGGATCACTTGTATTGACCCACTGGTGTCAGACTTCTGAATTAGCCATTACTTGTGTATCTCATCAGCATTATTGCCATCTGTTTAAATGTTCCTTTCACTGTTGCCACGGCTAGAAAAGGAGAGAGGGATTGCTGGGTTGTTTTAGTCTATCCACTGTGAACGAGTAAGGGTATCTAAGGCAGCAAGTGGATCAAAAAGCACATTTTTCTCACTGGAATCCTCCCAAGATAAGCACCAATTCATTGCACGTGTCACCACACACTTCTTCCAATCATCTTAATTTTCACAGATGCAAATGTTTCCAACCTTGCTTTAAACATATCTGGTTTTATAGCAAAACCAGGATCACATAAAGCACAACAAACAAAAAAATAGAGCAACCTATCTTTGATTGTTAAACACTAATACTTCTACCACTGATTTCATTTAAGAGACTTTCTCTGGCTTTAAGTAGAGAAAGTTTAGGCCCGTAGCCATTTAGAGCTACAGCTGTGACTATTCAGTAGTCAACAAGCCGTTGAGAGATTTTAACACCAGAACACTTTTAATCTCACCACTGACATATTAAGAACACCAAGGAAGTTTCATGTTCCTATATATGACACACCTTATTAGCTAGAAAGTTTATACTATGCTGTCATCAAGAGAAATTTTAATAACGTCCTTTCACAAGCAAACCAGAAATTCAAGTAAACTAGGATTCTCTTGTTTGTTTAGTATTTTATCCCCACCCAATTAAATAAAAAACCCCTATAAATAATAGTCTGAAGCCTACAAAACCACAAATACAGCACGAAACAAAAGCTGTGAAATCATACTGAAACCACACTGAAATTTAAGTTTTTGGCCCTAACACACGCTGTACAGTGAAAAGTGTTTCATTCAGGAGTGCTGCAATTCCAAATGTAGAAATTCACACATTGGCAATGAAAATAATGATTATTAAAATCCCATTCTTATAAACTGTCCATAGTTTTGCCTGCAGTCTCAGTTCGTGACGTTACCTACTTCCCCCAAGATGTTTCACTGCCCAGGGGTGAGGATGGGAATCGGAAGCTGATCCTCGTTCCAGGCCAAACACTAACAGCACAGGCCACAATAAATATCTAAAAATATGATCTGCAGTTGTTATTAACTGCTGAGCTTTTATTCTTTTCCCATACAAATAATTTGCTCTAGTAATCATGAACAAGTGGCTCACAAACATCAGCAGGGTAATCTGCCCAGACATATCTCCAAAGTCAGGGACTGGCATCGTTATGAAAAACAAAGACACATTTCAAAGGTGTTACTCGAAAAGCATTAAGACTCATAACTATTCATATGGGATAGAAGAAAATAATTATGAGAATATTGTACAAGAATCATGTAATGTTTTGGGGCACAGCAGGAGTTACAGCAATTATATTCAAATACATTTGCCCCCCTGGGAACAGTATGGAGTTACTTAGCCCAAACACGCAGATACAATACAGATAGCAAAATCTGTTGATCAGTTCAAGCGATCAAAGAAAGAAAAAAGGACTTTCTTGAATGTTTAGCTCAAAGCCACCCATGCAGATACATAACTAAGATGACACAACCAGGAGTGATTATTGCCAGTCACGCAAGTCTAAGACATTTCCTTTGTATGCCAAGCTAAGCTGCACTAGCTCCCTGTCTACCGGTGTCCAACCACATGTGGTTACTCACATCTACCTACGATCCTTCTTCTTTCTTGGAGTAACCAACTGGTTCATGAATTTGTAAGGCATCTCTAGAAAGAGATGGAAATGTTGCTGCCTGATAACCAGGAACATCCTCTGAATGCAGGTACCAGAGTTCTGACTGATCTGAGTTAAAGTTAGGAAGTGCAGCAGGAAAGCTACAAGACAGTTGCCATCGCGGAGACATGGTGGGATGACTCATATGACTGGAGTCCTGCTATGTGTGGCTACAGGCTCTTCAGAAAAGACAGGCAGGGTAGGAGAGGTGGAGGGGTGGCTTTATATGTTAGAGAGTCTCTTGACTCTGTTAAACTTGAGGTCAGCAGTGACAAGGTTGAGTGCCTGTGGACCAGAATCGGGGGGAAGTCCAACAAGGCTGACATCCTCGTGGGTGTCTGTTATAGACCGCCCAACCAGGATGATGGAGATGAATTATTCTACAAGCACTGGGCAGATGTCTCAAAATCGACGGCCTTTGCTCTTGTGTGTGACTTTAACCTGCCAGATATCTGCTGGGAGCTCAATACTGCACAGAAGAGGCAGTCTAGGAATTTCCTAGAGTGTATAGAGGACCATTTCCTTCACGAGCTGGTAAATGAGCCTACCAGGGGTAAGGCCCTGCTAGACCTACTGTTTACAAACAGAAAAGGGCTGGTGGGAGATGTAGCGGTTGGAGGTCACCCGGGGCATAGCGACAATGAACTAATAGAAATAATTGAGTTTTCCATACTCAGAGATGCAAGGAGAGCCATTAATAAAACCTCTATACTGGACTTCCGGAGGGCAGATTTTTGCCTATTCAGAAGTCCAGTTCAGAGCATACCCTGGGAAACAACGCTTAAAAAAAAGGGGGCCAGGAGGGTTGGACATGCTTCAAGCAGGAGGTTTTGAGCGCACAGGAACAGGCTATACCAGTGTGCTGAAAGGCTGGATGGTGGGGAAGACAACCAGCTTGGCTAAACAGGAAGATTCTGAAGGAAATCAGAAATAAAAAGAGAGTTTACCAACCGAGGAAAGAAGGGCTGGCTACTTATGAACAACTTCTGAAAATAGCTAGATCATGCAGAAAAAATATCAGGGAAACCAAAGTGCAATTTGAAGTTAATTTGGCCAATTCTGTTAGGGATAATAAAAAGTCCTGCTTTAAATACGTTAATAACAAAAGGAGGGGCAAGGAAAACCTCCATTCTCTGTTGGACTTTGAGGAAAATATAGTTAACAAAGACGAGGAGAAAGGTGAAGTACTTAATACCTACTTTGTCTCAGTTTTTACCAGTAAGACTGGTGGCCCTCAGGACAACTGGACTCTGGAGATGGTTGACAGAGATAGGAAGCCAAATAGCTCCCTTGTATTCCAGGAGGAAATAGTTGGTGACTTACTGAGCCATCTGGATCCTCACAAGTCTATGGGACCAGACGGGATCCATCCTAGGGTGATGAGGGAGCTAGCAGAAGAGCTCGTCAAGCCGCTCCCCATCACCTTCCAACAGTCCTGGCTCACTGGGGACTTGAACACAAGCCCCATGGGGAGAGGTTGAGGGAGCTGGGCTTGTTTAGTCTGGAGAAGAGGAGGCTTAGAGGTGAGCTCAGCACTCTCTAGAACTACCTGAAGGGCAGTTCTAGCCAGGTGGGGATTGGTCTCTTCCCCCAGGCAGTCAGCAATAGGACAAGGGGGCATGGGCTTCAACTCTGCCAGGGGAAATTTAGGCTGGAGATTAGAAAGCAATTCTTTGCAGAGAGAGTGATCAGGCATTGGAATGGCTGCCCAGGGAGGTGCTGGACTCACCGGCCCTGGAGGTTTTTCAACTGAGACTGGACATGGCACTTAGTGCCGTGATCTTGTAAATGGACTGGAGTTGGACCAAGGGTTGGACTTGATGATCTCTGAGATCTTTTCCAACCCAGTCAATTCTGTAATAACATCTTCTGGTGACAACACCAAGGACTTTTCTCCTTAGGTCTTTTCAGAAACATCATTTTACACTGCTAAGCTGCATTACAGGAAAATAATAATAATAAATAATTTTTAAAAGAGTCGCCTGTCTACCTTAAAATTAATGACTGCTTACATTCAGAAAAAAATTCCAGAAAACTACGTGGGCATAGCAAGGGGAAGGATGGGAATTTGTGTGCCCAGATAGGAAAGCAGATGTCTATACATCCTTCTATTGAGATACAGGCCACACCTCTAAAATTATTTTTGAGACACTGCTTTAGAGACTGATTTTTAAACAACTTTTACCCACTGCCTAAACAGGTTTTATAGTGGCAATTTCTTTAATTTTCATTCAAATGGCCATAGGTTTGCCATGTATAAAACTCATCCTACTTCTATATTTAAAGGTTTCAATAATCTGCAGCTGTCTTATCTACAGAGCAGTGGGTGAAACAAGAGAGTTATCATGTGCACCCAGCTGAATTTAACAGTTATGAACAGCAATTTTAACATCTCAATAACATGAGAATTAGTAGCCAAAAACCCCTTTGTTTTTACATTCAGTAACAGTAAAAATTTTTAGAGAGAGCTAGAACTATCAAAAGATTTTCCTCTGAACAACCAGTATGCAAGAGGTTATTACTTCACTAAACAACTCAGCAACGTCACTAGATGACTGGCAAATACATTAATAAATTCATAATTTATAAACTCTAACTAAAATACAACTAAAAGCAAGTACTAGTACTAATCAGTGGATGATCGTTTGACTTTCTCTTTTCACCGTTCAGCCTCACAGCTCCTCAGCAAACGTACAGACGTGATAATCGATTTCCTACTGAGGTGACTCCTTTCCATGTACAGGATCTGTACATTTGACTGTTGATTATAGACAAGCTTTGGCAGGTCCCTGTGGCAAGCGAGCGTGAAGGTGGTTCAGTCCCGCCTTCAGAAAGGCGACTCACGATGGACATAACGATTTAAATAAAAATGGAGAGAGGGAGGAAAAAAAGCCCAAGAATATTAAAGCTACAAAGACATTCAGTTAAAAAAAGTCAGTCTGTAACAAAAGAGTAAAATTATTATTTTTAAGCTTTGTTACCCCCTGTGCAGAGTCAATTCTGCTGCTCACAAGTCACCTCTACGGAAGTTAAATCCATTAAAAGCTCAGGATATTACCAAAGCCATTTCTGACCCCACGGTGCAGAGGAACTCGGAGGAACAGCCACTACAGTTTAGAGTAAAACTTGGTTGTTGGAGGGCACAAAAGCGACAAGAGCTCCCTTCGATAGCTTAGATGCTGAGGTAATGCTGAATGAAAGCAGTGGACGCAAACAAATGAATCGTAGCTTCAGGCTGGAGTAATATCAGGTGCATCTCTACACCCCGAGGGCTCAACTCCTACACTTCTTAAGTCCCTCCCCTGAAACAACCTCCTGCAGTTTCACTTAGAGCCCAAGCCCAGAACAGGTACTTCTCTCCCAGCAGTGACAGCTCCAGCTTCCCACAGGGATCCCCTGGAAGGTTGCAGACATCTGTGTGCCTGGTGAGTACATTTCTTCAGAGCCTTTTTTTTCCAATAAAGTGTGTTCGTATTAACACCTAACGAGTAAATCGGAGGTGTTCATTTTGCAGCTGTCTCAAAAGCCTGCATTACTCCCAGCAGGTGTATTTACTGCACCAGTTGAAGCTTTCAGCAGAAAGTTTCAACAGGACAGAGAAATCTTTCAGTCTGAGAGAAAAACTAACCGTTGTGAGTTTTTACAATACCTAACTCTCGTAGACAAGAAGTGGTTTAAGTACCTTTTTTTATACAGGAAGTGTTATACTGAAGTATGACAAAAAGCTGCATTGCTTAAAATTGCTGTATTTAGTCTGCCAAATATTCTTATTACCGTAGGATCAGGTTAATCTGAAAAGCTTGTATGGAAATAAAGTGCTCTTGTTTTGATTTATTATTTTTTCCAGCTTCTGGGAAATTAGCACCAAAAATTGGATTGTTTTGAGTTATTATCTCTCTAGTCAGTTAAAGTGTACTAAGAAATCGAATCATTAATATTAAGATTTTTATTTCTTATCCACACTGCCTAACGAACTTATTTAATGTGTTTCTGTACTTCCCTCGCACGCACACACACACACACACACACACACACAGACATTGCGCGATCTCCTCCGCTCCCTTCCCGGCCTCGCCAACCCACTCCTCTCACCCGTGTTTCCTCCTAATTAACAAACAGTTGCGTTAAAATTTATCTTTTGGTATATAGGAACTGGAAGTCTAGAAGGGAGTGGTGGTTAATCACTGGAAAATCTTCAGCTAGAATAAAACTCACAAATCTTGTTCTTGCAACACTCTAGGTAGGTGACAATGGCATGTCCTTGAGTTATGCAATAATGCCACATCACAATATTTTAATTATAGCATGTCCTTCAAAATGTTCCACCCCAGTGAGTACTCCTGGTCAGAGAGATCAACAGCACCAAAAGGACACTGCAATAATAATGGAGTGTACATGACAAACTGTTACGCAGTTTGCTAAGGCAGTGTCCTAAAAAGAAATATAATTACTGTCCCTGCTTATAATAAAAGACATTTGGAAATTTCCTCTTTGATCAACTGGGCATCTTAAACAATTTAGTCTACTTAAAAACCTAAAAAACAACATGCACGTATATATATGTACACATATACGTGTATGCGTATGAATACCTATGTGCATATATGTGTATATACTTATACCCACGTACATTTTTGTTTATATATTTATTCACACATGCATGCACACAATGTTAAGGATATTCTTGTTTTCTGGACTTGCTGGTGTGTCAAAGGCAAGGAGGTAGCAACAGCAGACTCTTAGAAATAGGAGGAGGAAAACGGGGCTTTCAGTCTCGGGCTGGAAAGGGCTGCAAATGAGAGCCGTGAGGATACACTGACAGGAAACAAACAACCGAGACAGCCTCAAGTTAAATCAACATTATCCCAATAACCTGCTTTCAATCAAAATATAAATAAATAGTACTACTACCTTTCAAATGTAGAAAGATAGAATTCTAATAATACATAAATCTCTGCATTTCTAAAATCAGGTGTAGGGGAAATAAATCCTCACTCTAAAAAAAAAAAAATCGCATGAAAGTTATCCTGCTACTGAGGAATTTTTTCTCATTTTAAAGGATATTACAAGTGATGGCATTCAAGTTTGAGGAAAATCTACTGCTTGTTTTGATTTTTCTTTCTAATACTAAATTTTAATGCTGGTAGCACAAAACATACGTTGTACAACTGTAAAAAACTACCATTATTTAGACAGAGCCAGTTTTAATTGGTTGCACCTATTTTAAACCATTAATGTCTTTTCCAGCTGTGTGTGATCAAATAGTTTTAATGATCAAATACGTATCTCTGCCAGATACTCCTGGTTTTTACTCAAATTATCCTTCTTGTCTGGGTTTAGAAATATAGTATTACTGGCATTTTTAAAGCATGAGGAAAAAATAAAGGGATTAAATAGTAAAAGAGAGAAACAAACCATTCATCTGGCTGACACCAGCATACATTTACGAGAAGGTAAACACCCTGGCAAATAAGCTACTCGTCCTACAGCTCCGCAGTCGGAGGAGCAGGTCCGGGGAGCAGCCGTCTGCAGGCTGAGCGCCACCAAAACTAATTAAAAGCAAAAAAAATAAGCTGTTGTAATTCTCTCCTACTGTACACACGGCAAATAAGCTCCGCTGCTCGGAATTTCTAACATGAAAACTGCAACGATGCGTTTTGTCTTATTAAGAAACGATAGTTAGTACTCCGTTCAACAGGAATAACTTGAATCAAAGTTAAATAACAAGTACAAAGTCGGGGTGGGGGGGAACAGGACACACAGGAATTTGCGTTATTAAGCAAAGGAAAGCTAGCAGAACAAGAAAATCTAATTAACATGTCTCTATTATAAATGCTGCACCTGAATGCAAATTCAGACTGTTATCATAAATGGCTCAGCTAAGAATGCAATGGAGTTTTGACAACAAGATTTTTTTTCAAGAATAATTAGTCCAAGTACTTCCAAGAAGATACAAAGAACAGCAGGTACGAACTGACATGACCGAGTCCATTACAAACTGTCCACGTTAGTTATACATCATTACTCAGAAGAAAAAACAAAGCAACAAGCTCACTTAAGGAAGAAAAAAAGTCCAGTCACCTATCTGGACACCCCACCCCCCCCCCCCCGCCTCGGCATATTTTTTAATGTAAAGGCATTATTCTTAATCTTTCAAAGGAATGCTGGTTCTCATTATTTAAAATATTTTTAATACTGTATGATTTTTTTTTTAATTCACTGAATTACCATTGTAACCAGACTCCAATGACGAGGCTTTAACATGCAGCTGTATAATTCAGGTTTTTGTTCATTGTTGCAGTATCGGTGTTCAACTCAAACCACCAAAAAAGCTTTGCCAAAACCTGAAAAATGAAAAGATACTTCTCTCCATGTCCCCTTTTCTTCAGTCTGCTGCATATTTAATCATTTGTTAATTTCAATAAAAAACTTGATTGTTTTTTCTAGTTACAAAGCAGCTTTGCATTTTTCAGGGTGCCCTCACAATTACTATTTTAACAAAATTAACATTTCTATGACATCAGAAACAACATTTAATACAATTTGCTAAAATTACTATACCTGATGAAACAAGCAGCAATTCGGTAGCTTTGCCTTCAGTTTTCATAAGGTTGCATGTCATTTTCTATTCAATAATCTCTGATTTAGAATGCAAAACATCTCTAACTAAAATCTCACAGCATGTAATTAGCAACAATTCCTAAAGTGAGTATTTTAACACTACTAATTCAAACCTATGTGTAAAAAGCCTTTTTTTAAAAAAAAAAAAAAGAAAAAATATCGAGCTCTACTAGTCAGTCTTACAATTAGTATTCCTGTAGTTTCGGGTAACACAATAGATACAGTACGTGGTTTTGCAACAGTCATCATTTTGATAATGATGCTTATAGTTCATGATGAAATCATCAGTTTTTAGATCTCTGCCATAACACATCCTATAAAATCATGAGAACTTGACTCTGAGAGTTTCTCACGCCTTCAGAATCAGTGAACATAATGGAACAAGCCGATACAAGCCCTCCTGACTTATCTACTGGGCAAATCATCAGGCTGTGTAAAGTATCCACAAACTCAGTTTTTCTGAAGAAAGGCAGATAGTTCATTCCCCGTAAATCAAATACTGGCAGACACTTTTTACTTGAATTAATGCTCTTGTGTGTCCGTGTTAACTATACGCGGTGTGGTAGGAGCCACGCAGCAGAAGACTGTGAAATGTGTTTATCAAGCAGAAGATTCTATTAGTCAGATATTGCAGCACTCATTTCTCTTAATTGAATTAGGAAGAGGAAGAAAATTGGTGTGGTTTTATCCTTCGAGAGATTGGCCACTTTTGAGGTATCCATTGAGATTAGGCAGTGAGGAAATGCCGTGCCGGTGAAAAGAGGGGGTTGGTCAGTCTCTCAAAGAGCCAACTCAGCTCCCCAGTCCAACCAATCTACTCCACACCCGCGTTGCACCCAGCAGGAAATTCCCTCCCTCTCTCCCCAACCAGCCTGACAAGCTTGTCCCACATCCAGCTGCTGCCAGGACCTGCCTCTTCCCACCCTCCCACCTCCACTCCTCTCTCAACAGCTCCACCTAGATTTCTGCTTTCATCTTCTCAATGAACCTGCCTTCGGTTTTCAAGGCAAACGCTTTCAAGCCGGTAGGAGCGGCAGGTGACGGGCACTGCTGAAAACCAGGCCACTTCTGGCCACAACTGCATGTCTGTGTCAAGTCTGGCATCTAGAATTAAAAAGAAACCAACCCACAGCACACCATGTGTTACAAGGGGGAACACAGTTAAAAGAATATATCACTTTGTATTTAGCTCCATCTTCCACTACAGCTAATTTTGAACTCTGTGTTACAGTTCCTGCCACCAGCAGCTGCAGAAGTGTTGGTTTCCGGCACCCCGTCATCCCTGAGACACCAAGGATTGGCCTCCTCTCTTCACCTGGGCAGACGGATTCTAGAAACCTGAAAAACTGGAAATATCAAGAAGCTAAACCCGAGGAAAGCTAACCACAAGAAAGTTTTTATAAAGAATCATTACATTTAATTGTTTACAGCAGAAAAAAAAATGAGTCTCCTCAAAGAACGTAAACCAAAGAAGCCTCATTACATCCCAAGACCACCAGGGAAGCCATTTAAGTACAAGTGCTTTCAGTGCCCCTTTACTTGCAATGAGAAATCCCATCTTTTTAACCATATGAAATACGGCCTCTGCAAAAACTCCATTACTTTAGTATCGGAGCAGGATCGTGTCATCAAGTGTCCAAAGACCAGTTCCTTGGAGCCCAAACAGATCAATCAGCTTGAATCTACAGTCAAACCAACTTCCTCTAAATCTGTCACAAATGGACTGTCGAATCTCGATTCAAAGCCTCAATATCCTTTCGCAAAAGAAGACACCAAGGAGAACGTTGAATTACAAAACCAGGCACCAAACACAGCAATTCAAGGACAAAAACCTGCAATTCAGAAGGAATTAACCCCGGCCAGTACAACAGAAAGTGCTATCAGCATGCAGCCCCTTTTGGACAGCATTGTGAGACCCTCTGCTTTTGTTCCTGTAGGAGAACACAGAGACAGTAAAGGCCCGGACACTAGTGAAGCATCTGAAATTATATCAGTCTCTAACAAAAGCTCACCTTTTCACACTAAATCTGCATTTCATGCACCAAGTCACCCATGGAAAGCAGGTTCTCCTTTCCTCCCAGAGTTCCCACATAAAGTTGCTCCCACAAAAGGCTTTGGTTCCATTTCACCCTACATGCAACCAATGATTACCGAGTACTCGCCCCATTTTTATGAGCACAGGCTGGCTATCTACACACCTTACTTGCTTCCAGGTAATTCGGAGTGTGAGAGCTCTGCTCTGTCTGTCTACGGCACACAAGATCAAAGACACTTTCTTCCTCACCCTGGGCCACTTCCAAAACCAATAAATCCGTCGGCATATGAACACTATCGATTGTTCCAACAATATCATTCCACTCCTCCGATACCATATGGATTTTGTAGGCCAACAGATCCTCCATTTTACAGATTCTCACACGTAGCTGGTATTAACAGAGATCAAAATTCTCACCTCATGGAAGAAACTACCTTGCTATATCCAGCTTCTTTAAGCCCATCCCAACAATATCCTCTAAGTTCACATAAAAAACAAGCAGATTATGAAAAAGAAATGACATTATTGCATGCCAAAAGTCATTCCAAAGATGACCAAAATGAACGAGAGAATGCTAAAATGAGCCCTCTCGCAGGAAGCGCAGCAACAGGCTCCCCCGGCAGACCTAGCCCGACCAACTTCACTCAGACGAGCCATGCATGCGAAGGCTTATTTGACCTCTCTAACAAGTCATCTTCCACATCGCTTGGCAAGTACGATCAACCAGAAGAAAATCTGACAGCTTTCAGACCTGTGAGAAAAAGCACCGATCAACCAACTCTAGTGCAAAGTGTGCAGACACAGCAAGAGAGAGAAGATTCACCTACCAGGTAAAATAATAAAATCACTTTGCAAATTCTTGTCAGATTTACTAGAGACACACAGAGACAGACACATTTCACATAATGCCCCTAAAGTATATTTACATTTACAGCATTATTTGTTTTATATAACTGCGCAAAACACAGTACAACTCACAGTTGCTATAGTGAGTGGAACCACTCATTCTCTTTAAGCGTACCAGGTATTTCCAACACCATTACTATGCATGTGTCTCTGTATTTCAGGAAATTACCTGTATTACAGCGATGTGTATGGCAAAAGGGACTTGGGGGAGTCGAAGGAGAAAGAACAAAAGTGTCAGGCTTCTAGCCAGATTGTTTTCTCTTTTTCCTGCCTACTTCCTCAGTCTTAATTTAAAAGAGCAGCTGACAGTAAACTCTCTTTTCTCCTCATTTCTTTCAGCATTAACGTCACTGATGAAGATCCACATACACAGAACGAAGGCCATAACAATGAAGGCTCACTGTCCAACACAGAAGACGACACAGGGATAGTTCCCCTTAATCTTTCAAAAAAGGCTGACACAAACACAGGACCTGCTCACGAGCATGCCTACAAAACCACATCCAAAACAGAAAGTCAGAACTTTCTAGAATTGCAAGACATGCCTCTGAACCTCTCGGTAAAAGATTCCTGTAACACAGGAAGCCTGAAAACGTCATTCCACAGTCCATCTCATGAGAACGGTGCTGCTACTTCTCCAAACACCGAAAACGACGCCTCCCGGGCAGATGCATGTAACCCCAAGAAGGCTATTAATGGTGCCTGCGACAAGTCGTCTTTCACGGCTCACAGCAACGAAGCTCAAGACTTAAGAATAATTGACAGCTGTGATGAACAGAAACAAACAGCAGCTGTAGCTCTGTGTCAGCTGGCTGCGTACAGCCCCAGCAAAGCCAGGATGGACGGCGATGGGCAGAGTCCGCAGGACAGTAACGCTGCCTGTACAGAAGCCACTCTTAATTCTTCCGAGCCTCAGGATACTCAGTGCAATCAAAAAGTAAAAGGACAAAAAAGGACAAATCAAAAAGAATCGGCAAAGTCCCAGCAAGGCACTAAAAGAGTCAGGCCAAATGACTGTAGCAGAGTCTTCACTTTAAGGAAGAGAACAAGAGTATCTTAATACTGCACCTCCCAATGAGTTTCTGCTCACAGAAGCTACTTATCGGCAACATTAGAAAATGTCTACAAAACGTGTCTCATTGGTTTTGGTCCATGACCAGATATGTTCAATCTCTCCCATGTAAATAATGTTCATAATTTTATATTAATATTTTTAAGCAACTGAACTTTCCCATGTATGAGCTCAGATTTTGATGAGTGAATTTTTGCATTCATTACTAAAGCCAAAATGAATCTTCCAAGGTTTTTTGAAATTGTATTAATGTAAAATAACTTTTACAACTTCTTAAAAGACGTTTAAGCTCTTGAAACAATATTGTTCAATAACGTACTGTCGTACTCTTTTTCGGACTTAATTTCATTTAGTAGGAGTTTTTTTGTCTTTTTTCTTTGAAAAACGTTTTATTTCACTGTGCAGTAGTTTAAATAAGCTTAAGATTAAACCTGGCTATTCAGAATTTACTGTAAAAACTGTTTATCCTGTGAATGCACTTTGCCATTATGCCATAATACAAATCAGCAGACCAAATTTTGTTACTTGGAGGCAGGCGCCAGTTTAAACAAGCTTGGCTCAGCGAGCTTTTCTTCTGTCAACTAAGAACAAGATTCAGGTTAAGCCAAAGCAAGCCTGCACCAATTTCACAAATGCCGTTTATGTTCACCTTTAACTGAACCCCCTACAAAAACAATACCGAAAATTTGAAGAGCTAAACAATTTAGGTGCCTGATCCTCTAAGGTGAGACAGACACTGGGCAACTTTCAAACTCCAAGCCTAAAAGTTATTTATATAATTTATTTCACCTGAGGCAAACTCTCCTGGTGAAAGTCCTATCTCGGTAAACACATATCCCTAATTATCAGTGTGCTTCTCTATACATCCTAAAACTGTTTTCTGTTTCTAGAACTGTGTATATAAACTTCCAATTTTTGAAATAAATCTGTGACCTGTACTTAAGACATATGGCAATTCATTAATGAACACAAATACATTCACTCTGCTATCTGTAACACACATTTTGAAGAAAAATTAGCAAAGAAATTAGCTAATTTTTCAATTTCCAAGTAGAATTTGGCATGGAATACCAATCAACTCTAAAAAAGGAGCTTCCTTCCGTGAAAAAAGTTCACTGTGCAGATTAATTCATCCGTAAATTAGCACCATAGGAAAAATCTCGGAATTTCGTCTGTCTTAAAGCTTCTGCGGGGCTTATACAAACGGCTATAAAAGTGTAATTAAAATAAGGCTGCTCCACTGTATAAACACCCCATATAAATTTGCACAGTGTGCACTGTCAGTCTAAGTAAATCCAACCCAGACTAAGTATTATTCACTTAAAACTATGGGTATACATGTCTACTTGATTCATTATACGGATAGGGGACATCCTCACCCGCCTACACGTTACTAGTATAAACCTACGTAAGGAGCAGAGCTGCATTCAAGGCAATGTAGAAATCTTGGATTATTTTTCTAATCTCTTGCGCTATGGTGTTTTGAGGTAACAGCTCAGCCAGAGCATTGCAAGAAGTTTACCATTAATCAGAAAATTACAGGGCTTAATTTGCTGAGCTAACAAATAAACAAACAAAAAAGTAACCACACTGATCTTTAAAATTTCATAGAGCTTTTCCTAGATTATCAAAAGACAAAATATCAATCTGAGTTTCAACAAAGGCAATATGGTAACAGAAAAAGTCCAATTAACTCAGATTACAAAAGCAAGGCAGTTAGAAAGTATGATGGATCAAGTTGTACGTGATGCAACAAGGAGAAAAATCTTCCTTCACAGAATCACAGAGTGTCAGGGGTTGGAAGGGACCTCAGAAGCTCATCCAGTGCAATCCCCCCATGGAGCAGGAACACCCAGCTGAGGTTCCACAGGAAGGTGTCCAGGCGGGTTTGAATGTCCGCAGAGAAGGAGACTCCACAACCTCCCTGGGCAGCCTGGGCCAATGTCTGTCACCCTCACTAAGAAGAAGTTTATGTCCATCTCTTTCCCAGAAAGACCTTGCTGCCATGATTGTTCTCTCCTTCCCTATCTTAGTTTTATATTCTTCCACCCCAGTAATAAAAAGCTACATCTTACGCAATCTGACAAATTAAAATTGTGCATATAAACCTGTGTATACTAAAATCACCTTCACAGGCAGAAATATATTATCATTGACCCCTGCAGAAAAAGGAGATGAAGGGTAAAACTATCATACCCAATCTACATATACAAAAACTCAACCTTTAGATGACTTCCCATTCTTCAAGTTGGGAAGATTTTTAACTGTGTCATCTTTATCATACAAGAGCAAAAGTAATTAGAAAACGGAAACCAACTGGAGGCTAGCTGCTCAAAAACTGTCACATGCAAAACAGACACTGTATTGGACATGAGCTCTTTTCGTGGAGACAGAATAATAAAAACAGTATTAAATACCATATTTCACAGTTTCTTTTAGAATAAGTCAACAGATTTTCAGGATAGAAAAGATTTGGCAACCACACTCACTTGTATGAAACACCAATTTTGAAACATTTTTGAAAATTAGTGTTGTACTTCTCTGTTCAACATAGGAGAGCCCGATGAGATCAGAAGAACCAACCAGCTCAAGACTTTGCTGGAAAAGTGTGCAACAGTGGATGGTACTACTACGTTATGCCTTTGTCATTTCACCTTTACACAAAACTGACCGAAATCACAAACCAGAGAACTACCTTCCCATCAGTATCTCTGTACTTCAACGTATGTTGATACATACAGAACACACTAAGAAACAATTTCTCTGCCATGTGCTTTCTTTCCTTCCACCCTGCTATTTCAAAAACCCATTAAAAATTAGAAAGTTCATTGTATAAATTATGTAAAATTGGCTCCGATATTTAATCAGAAAGAAACAGCATAAGCAACTAGCTTTAAAGTGCAAGTTACTCATCAATTATTTAATATATTTTATTTAAATAATGACACTGACACAATATAGAGACATACAGAATTATTTTACATAACTGTACAAAAAACCATGGGAGGGAGAAAGAAAGAAGAAAACCCCAAGCAACTACTTTCATATTGGAAAGAAAAATTTATTAAGTATAAAAAGGCACACCCAAGACGGTGCTTTTCACACAAGTACCTTAAATATCCCCATAGGCGTATTTTTTACTCTAGAAGTCAATTCTACAGCCATTATTCATCACACTCACATCAGCAAATTCCAGTCTATTGCCACATATTCAATCTCTAATACCATAAATTAATTCATGGACTTACTCACATTCAGCAACCACAACTCACCATCTGAAATTCGGGAAGGGAGTAACAATCCTCTTCTGCCTAACTCAGCCAGGGCTAAGCACCCACCATGCCAGGCATTGTCTGTTTCCTGGAAACTAAATGGAGAACAAAACCAAGTTTTGTTAAGACCAGCCTTCCCTCTTCAGATTTCGTTTTTCATGGTGAATTCCTAACAGTTTCAAAGACACATAATCCAAACCAGCATGTGTTTATTGTGTTAGTAATCCTGTTAGACTTCTAAAATAGAAGAATTACAAGTTGAATGTGTCATCCATTTTATGAAACATAAATACTGCTATAAATGTGTTCAAATAAGCCAAAAAAACCCCATTTATCAATATAAATGTAACTTCAGAAGAGTACCATATCTGGAACTCATGCAGAAAGGGAAAACAACTTTCTAGCACACTGGCAAAAGATGGAGATTTACAGAACATTTCCAAACTAACTAACGAATTTAGTGCCAAACACAGTCCTTAACTAGCAAAAGATGTTCATATAATAGTTTGCAATAAACAGATTATACAAGCTTATATAGCGAGCAAACAGTGGTGTTTATACACCTTTAAAAATCATAAAACAAATCAAAGCAACTTGTAGTGAACACGGCAGAAAAACACCAAAACCAGAACACGATTTCTGGTGGATTGGCAGATAAAGGAGTGAAAAGGGGAAAGGTGTGTGCTGGATGGCTAAACATGCCCAAAGTTCATTTTGTATTAAGCTAGGCATAGGAATCCAGGAATAACACACTGAACAGACAGGGTCATATCAAAGCTTCTCCTCTCCCAGCGTCCTCTCTCTGACATGGACCAATAGCAGAATCTTGGCCAAAGCTCAAGCGCAGGGGATCGTTGTTTCGTCAGCCTCCCCTGGCTTTGGCACAGAGACCTCCCCAGCCAGAGGCTGCCGCCAGAATGTCCTGGTTAATGACCTCTGATGGGCTTTCTCACATTAACTTATATAATCCCTTTCTGAACTCCCTCTACACTTTCAGCTTCCATAACATCCTATGGCAATGACTTCCAGAGTTTCATTATAATTGCATGAAAATGAACTTCCTGATGCTTCCCAGTTCTCGCATTATGAGAAAGAGTGAACAGTAAGCAATTACTCACTTTCCTTCTTTCTTTCCTATTTATTATTTTATATATCTCAACTATATCCCTCTACTTTTTCTTTCCATTTGGAAGAATCCCTATCAGCTAAATCACTTTTCAGTGACTCAGTTTTGTTATCCCTTCCTTCCCTGATCATACCTAACGTTCCATTTCCTTCCTTTTTCTGGCAGTTGCTGAGCACTCACTCCACTGAAATTTTGACAGAACTATGGGTGATTTCAAGATCTCTCTCCTGAGCAGCAGTAACTGTTTTATATCTAGCTGCATTTTTCCCTAAGTGCATTAGTTTGCCCTCATTAGATATTATGTTTCACATGCCATCTACTGTCTGGGTACTTAACTTAGGTTTATGTAACGCTTTCTTCTCTGTCACCTTTATTTTTCACTACATTAGCTAACTTTAAATCATTATTTGATTTCCTCAGCCCATTGTTCCCCTTTTTTCCTTATGAGTATCTTGAACAGCACAGGGATCATACAGACCCATGCAGGACTGTGCTGATAATCTCTCTACATTGTGAGAAATTATCACTTATTTCTTCCCTGTTTCTTGTCCTTTCATTTCTCTACATAGAAGAAATCATTCCTTCTTACCCTAAGAGATCTAACTTAAAGTGCCTCTGATGAGCAACTGACTTATTCTTATTTTGGTCACTAAATATTTAGTGCAAAGAATACAGAAGAGATGCCCGTTGTCCTTGTCTACATTCGTTCCCAGGTGTTCCTGAAGAAAACAGGTCACTCAATTACTAGCTGGATTACTCATCTCTATGACTCGAAAACAAGGAAAGAAAACACAGGGAGTACAGGTCTTTGAAGCTCCAGGGATAATTAAGATCAGCAGTACCTCTTAAATTAATCACCGTAACGCAGTGGAAGTATCGGCTCAGTAGATACTTTCCTTGCAAGTTTTTAAGACTTCATACCCTCCTTTTTTAATGTGTTATCCTTTGAGCTGGTATTTTTAATTTGTAGTCACAACCAATCTGAGATTTTTTTAAAGTGAGTACCTCTGTTTGGCAGAGTATTTTTTGCAAATGAAGAAATTCTTTTTATTATTAGCTTAGCCCAAAACACTAGTTCAGATCTTAAAACTCAAGTACTCAATGTAGACCTGACGAGCAATTTGATATAGAAAAAGCATATAATACTTTTAAAATAATGTATTCCTTGACATGCTCTACCTGGATGCAGAAACAAGACATCCAACAATAAAGCAAAGAACATCCTAGCAATATGTGATCAAACTGAAGTTTCAGTGAGCCCAAAAGCCTCTGACACAGCCAACAGTAAATGCCTTTGCTACAGAATAAGAACAAGTGTAATGCAACACCCACAGAATCCCAGAATGTCAGGGATTGGAAGGGACCTGGAAAGCTCATCCAGTCCAATCCCCCCGCCAGAGCAGGAACACCCAGCTGAGGTTCCACAGGAAGGTGTCCAGGCGGGTTTGAATGTCTGCAGAGTAGGAGACATACTTCAGTTTGGTCCTAATAATATAAAATCACTTCCATGCCATTCTTGATTTCCTATTATACCCCGTTTATTCCTCGCTCTTCCTAGCTTTTTTAACCTTCCCCCACATAAAGATTGCTTCTTCTCTCTGATGTTCCTCAGAACCTTTCTGAATATTTTTTCCAGTTCTGCTAGGTTCCTGAAGATCCACACTACACTCAAGGCATGAGCACACCAAGAACTTTTAAAGCAACAAATAAACAAGCATTTTTAATTTTTATTTTTCCAAAGCTCAACTCCAGTCCTTCCACCTTACTTTAGAGTGGAGTCAAGATGAAGCATTAGGAATAATTGCTTTATTTAACACCCTTAGCGCATCCATGCCTTAGAAGATTTTGAAATCTGAGAGAAAGGCAACAAAATTTACAGGTTTCTAGACTTGTCTTCCTAACCATGGCACTCCCATTTTATAAGCAGACATGTTTCAGATGCTTGTTAAATTTGAAAAGAGGTTTTTACCTAAAACAGTCCAACAGAGACCCGATCACGTCATCTGCTAATTCTTTTGGAAGTCTTCCAGTTATTCTACCAATTCTAAAGAAGTTAAAAATAAAGAATACAGTGATTCATTAGTACCGTATTTGATTAATACGTCAAATAAAAAATTTAGTTACTGAAAATTTACAATAAGCTGACTGACTTAAAGATGACAATGTACTACTCTAGCACCATTACCCTCGAACAACAGTCTCAAACTTGAAGCAAAAGCTACACAGTAGCCAACTTAACACAGAAATACATTTTTTAAGTGGAAGAGAAAAAAACATTTTGAGGAAATGCTACTTTACACTCTGCAAGTTTCATCCAGCGAGTTTATTTCTAAAACTATCTGAAATTTACCTAAGACGGACCCAATCTTATATGCAACCAGAAAAAGACACAAACATGGCTTTATACCATGAGCAGTGCTAAAGTCGTTTGAACTAACTGTGAATATTGACAATACACACAATTATGAATCATCAATTACATCGGACTGTATTTCTAGGTTGTTTATTAGAGTATCCATAAGAAACCTACCCTTTTGCTGCAGACCACCTGACAATAGTGTCTTTGTCTTTCAGTCCAACCAACAATTGCTCTGCAGACAATTTAAACAGAACAGATTATTCTCATTTAACAACAGAAAGCTTTCTTAAAATGTGTAAAATTCATTTTTCTATTAAAACACAGAATCACAGAATGTCAGGGAGTTGAGGTTGCTTAATGCGGAAAATAGACAACTAAAAACCAAAATATTGCATGTAAGATATCTGAACCGGTGCTGCAAGGAAGAAAACTTATTTCTCCTCCATGACCAGAATGGGTAGAAAATAATGAGTTTGAAATTGCAACCAAGAGGACTGAGGTTAGACATGAGAAAATCTTCCCTAGAAGCAGTAGGAAGGATTGGAGGTTTCAAAGACGTAAGAAGTCTGTAAGTTTAAAGAAAACTTACCAGCTGGGAAAGGAAACTCAAATGAAAAATCCCATGAGGGAAAGATGGGCTAAACTCAGCCATTATCACATTCACAGAATCACAGAATGTCAGGAATTGGAATGGATCTCAAAAGCTCACCCAGTCCAATCCCCCTGCCGGAGCAGGAACACCCAGATGAGGTTACACAGGTTCTCCTGCCCCTCTACTCTGCCCTGGGGAGACCACACCTGGAATATTGTGTCCACTTCTGGCCCCTCAGTTCCAGAAGGACAGGGAACTGCTGGAGAGAGTCCAGCGTAGGGCAACAAAGATGCTGAAGGGAGTGGAGCATCTCCCGTGTGAGGAAAGGCTGAGGGAGCTGGGGCTCTGGAGCTGGAGGAGAGGAGACTGAGGGGTGACCTCATTAATGTTTACAGATATCGAAAGGGTGAGTGTCAGGAGGATGGAGCCAGGCTCTTCTCAGTGACAACCAATGATAGGACAGGGGGTAATGGGTGCAAACTGGAACACAGGAGGTTCCACTTAAATTTGATAAGAAACTTGTTCTCAGTGAGGGTGCCAGAGCTGGACCAGGGAGGTTGTGGAGTCTCCTTCTCTGCAGACATTCAAACCCGCCTGGACACCTTCCTGTGGAACCTCAGCTGGGTGTTCCTGCTCCATGGGGGGATTGCACTGGATGAGCTTTCCAGGTCCCTTCCAACCCCTGACATTCCGTGACTCTGTGATAATTCTTTAGCTTTCATGAAACACATTTGTTTGTTCTTCATTATAAAATTTAATTTGTCCTTCCATCTGTGAAAGATTCAAGATATCTCTTTCATATCACTGAATAAAGTTGGTAAAAAGTATTTAATTAACTCCATCCCCCAATCCCACAACAAATGCTATAGTATTGAGTTCCCGCTTGAGATGCTGAAGTCAGAATCATTTGACAAAAATATAGTGTAAACAGTTGCACAGGTTGAAATTTTAAAGTCTAATTGTTCACTTTAGCACAGATACCCACATGACTTTCTTAGCACTAAGCAGGTTTTTTTCCAATATATGTTTAAGTAGCAATAATTTCTGTCCAGTTTTAACACACCTACAACATTTTCAATCTCTCCTGGAATGTCATATTCCTCTTCATCGTCATCTTCATTAGCAGCAGCTGTTATCACTTGATTCTGTACAACTGAACCCTGAGCCTGCAGATTGGCAGCCAGAGATCGACAGCCACGCTGGTATCTGCACAAGAAACAGACACAGTTAATTTATTTCTCTGATTCAAGTTCCAACTGAAATAGGTACATGCTCCCATAGAGCCTGCTTGTCAAGTTATTGCACCTCCCAGTGTACGGCTCTCCAGTTATTTAGTGGCTGCTTTAAAGGAAAGGGAAAACTATCCCATTCTCCTTCCTCCTGACCCAGTTGTCTCTTTTCCAAAGCGAGAAGGGCCAGACTATTTAAATGGTTCCATTTCATTATCTCTCCCTTCCCTGTTTCAATATAACCTACTTTCCATTGCTGACAATAGAGAGAAGCAAAATTCCCATGCCCTAAAAACCTCTCCAAAACCTAAAAATTAATTAATAAAATCAACTTATTAAAAATTGTTTTTTAAGTGTTCAAGCTAGCTCAGTACTTTCTGCCCAAGCTCTACTCAGATATTTAGCCTGTGGTGTAGATACATTCTTACAAAAGATACACTTTACATGCTAAACTGACTTTTGCCATTGGGCAAAGTACATTCTCCACCTAAAAAGAATTTTCTATGCCTAAGGACGTTCTCAAAAGTTGGTAAAAGAAATACAATAAAAATAGTCACCAAGGGAGCCTGCAATTTTAAAATATCAGTGCGAGAAATCTAGAAAAGAGTTTGCCCTCTGGCAATCAGTAAAACCAGACACCAAAACCTGACTAATATGCAAAACACAAGTGGGATTGCAAACCACTTTTCCCCTGTGAACTTTCTATCGAATCAGGATAGAACTATGTAATGGAAAAAGTTATGTTCACTCTTACAAAATTTTACTAAAGTAACTTGAGTTACAAAGGTCACCATCTTCCCATCTTTAGCAAATTATGCATTATATAGGAACAGGCTTCTGCTTGTGTAACGTGCAACATGTAAAGTCAAAAGATCTGGGTTGTCACAGCACTAGTTTACTTCACCAAAATTGAAAATATTACAGGAAACTAAATACAGTAGAAGAAATTCCCAAATAACACTGGGATTTATTTCTCTCTCTTTTAGGGAAGGTTAGGAGGGCAGACAGCCAGTAGTCAAATGCATAGATTTAGATATTTTTAAGGGTTTTTTTAAATGCTTTTGGATTTATGTATTTATTTTTTAAGCTGTTTCAGCTTTAAACTAACCTCCATTTTGCTACCTTGGGTTTCACAAATGTCAGTCCAAGTCGTTGAACAAGTTTCATCCCTAATTTGCGAAGAACCATCTGATTACTTTCTGACAGCTTGCAGTTATCAAGACACTCGAGCACAGTAGCAGCTGTAAAAGAAAATAAACACGTTGGAAAAACTGTTCAAAAAAATTCAGTAAGAAAATTTTGTGAAGTTTTGAAAGCTTTTTAGAAGATTTAGATGTTTTTAAGGTACTAGTGAAATGCAAACGCCTTATTACCTACTTTGTAGTAACTTTGACACTGGTCAAATAGTGGCAATACCCTCCACCTACCAAACAGGAAGGATTGCTTTACAGACTATTTTTGACTATGAAAATTATAATTAATCTAGATTCTGAGAGTATTTCTGCCTCTAATTCCCACTAGAAGTAACACATTCAAGTATCTTTTGGTGTCTAAGAAGTTTCAGTAGTCTAACAGGACCAGGAGTCAGAAAATCTACTTTCTGCATTCTACAAGTGTTCCCCTTCCTCACGGGTTATTTTCATGCAGCACCAACTTAACTCCTCTGGCACAGCCACTTTTATGAGGATGAATGTCCATAAACATTTAGACATGAGAAATACTGTGTATGTGTAAACAATCAGGAACTAAACCTTTCATTTGAGCACATCAAAGGTAACAAAGGTATTCATCCAGCGAAGTAAAATAACTGCTATCAATAAAAAACTAACTGGTATTTTGCAGTCAATTCCGACCATATTCCAGGATTCACCGTGAGATGAACATAATTCCAACATGTGGCTACGCTGTGCACAGACTTCTGTGTGGTAATTTTGTGTACCTGTCTAATTGCAGCCATTGTATTCTCTTTTCACTAAAAACTTTTTCTTATTTCAACAGTATCACTGATTCCAGTTGGGTCCTGTATACAGAAGGTTAAACTTGGGTTTTCTGAAATCCTGTGCTTATGTTACAACTTAAAGATTTTCCAGAAAATTTTCAGCAGCAATACATATAAAACCAGTTTATGGTATAATTATTTTTTTTAATATTTTCCTCATCTTATAGTTTATATGTTCTGTGTTCAGCTTCTGTATTACAGCAATAGCCAATGTGATCAACTGACAAATCCTTCGATGAGCTGTTCCAGCATAACATTCCCCAGTTGCATCTGCTCCTCCCTCACTGTTTCTCCCCTCATTTTGCATGCTTTATAACTTCCCTGTTGATTTCACTCTTTACAGCACCACTGGTTATCAGTTTAATCTTCCCTTTTTTTACTGGGATGGTCAAAAACTAAAATCAGGACATTACAAACTTACCATATGGTAAACAATCTTCTCTTTTGCCATGTTTAAATAGCTGTGCCTACAATAAAATTGGGGAAATAGACATGAGAATATAGAGATTCTAAAGCACAATATATCAAACGTAGTTCTAGAATTCTTTTTAGTTTTCCTGCAATAATCTGTAGTGTTTACTAATTTAAATGGCATAAAAGAGTCTCAGGGTGAAGTTTTACTTCTTTGTAAGTCAATGCAAGTCGAGGATCCTGTAAGCCCAGCCCTCCCCTCCCATTCACAATCACACCCGTGGGGAGCTGAATTGGCAAAAAAATGCTCAAGAGAGAATTAAATTTTAGAAAGTCCCCAGTTTTGAGCCAGCTCAGCTCTCTGAACCATCCATTGGACACACGAGCTGAACGCAGGTGCAATCACAGCACCTATTATCTCAAACCGCTCACGTTGCTTTGAACCTCTCGAAAGTGAGGCAGAATCTGTATAGCAGAACACAAATAAGGGCAGAAGAACGCAGGGGTACACTGTCTCCTGTTCAGGACTTGCAGACAATGAATGTCTCCAAACTGGTTGAGGTGACCCAGCATACCTCTACACCTTGGTCACTGCGGAGAAGCAGGATGGGGACACACGGGATGGAGTTTGGGTGTTACATGGACAGGACGCAGCCCAGCCCAAACTGCTGAGGATTTTACCCTGTTTCTTCAACAGCTTTTCAGAAAAACTGTGCTAAACTACACAAAGCTGGCTACAGAAACCTCTGACTGCAGGTCTACCACAAATACACCTCCAACAGGCAAAGTGCAACTCCTGTGCTGAGGGATTTGAAGAAGCAAAGAGCTTCCAAAATAATTTTATATACAATTAAATATCCCAGTAAGATTAAGCACCAGCACTACAGTGAGATGAATGGACTACTAACACCTGACAAAAACATGTTAAACATTTACAGTTTCCTCAGTTCACCCAGTATGCATCAAAACTACTGTGTTCAGTCACTTATTTTTCCTTGCTTTTTCATTCATCAGAAGAAAAAAACTTCCTCCATAAATATGCCCAGCAGTTAAACAAGAACAGACTTAGCTCAGAAATATGTACTTTCTCACACATACCAAATACACACATGCCTCCCATACTGCAGGTGTGGTTAAGAGTGACAGAGGCCATAAAAACCCCTTTAGGCTATGTACCCGTTCTATTTTGGTTTGTTACTAAGCTGCATTTTAGGATCCTAGATTAGCACTTCTGATCAAGTATAACACAAGCTTTATAGTGGAAATGCATTATATTGAATTATTTAAGATTTTTATCCTTTTCACAACTAACTGGGCAACTGTGAGGCATCCTTTAAAAACTACTTTTACAAAGCAGAAATGCTACAGAACTACTTCAAGCCCAGAAGAACAGCTAATAGAAATAACTACCAACACAAATGGTGTAAACCTAGCACAGCTTTTATCGTTATACTGCATCAGTATAAAAAAACCCAAAATCCCGCTAACATACATTTGGATGTCGACCTCACACTTGCCAGATACTGTCTTGCAAAGAGGGAACAGAATCCTCAAAGCATCTACACACTCACAGTCTTAGTATTTGCTACATTCTGGCACCTTTGTAGAAGTTTCTGAGAGTTTCACATCCTCAAGGCCAACTTTGATTTGAGCTCTGACTCCTCAGGAAGAATATAACTAGGAGGTATCACCTCTGAGCAAGATGTGGGAAGAAAATAACCAACACACAAGCAGGAAATGAGAAAATGCTTCAAATATTGTACAAGAAATTTTTTTAATGCTTTTCTAAAAGAAAAAAAAAAAAAACAGCCTCACACACGTATGAGTCAATTTAGAACAGTGAACTCGTCCAAATCATTGATGAATATATTGAATAATATAGACCCCAGTACTGACCCCTCAGGCACTGCACTAGATCCAGACCTCCAACTGGACTCTGCCCCATTGACCACAACTCTCTCTCTGGCTTCTTCCCTTCAGCCAGTTCGCAGTCCACCTCACTACCCGGTCATCCAGACCGCACTCCCTCAGTTTAGCTGTCAGGATGCTGTGGGAGACTGTGTCAAATACCTTACTCAAGTCAAGGTAGATCACATCGACCACCCTGCCATCATCCATCCATCTTGTTATGTCCTCATCAAAGTCAATGAGGTTGGTCAAGCACGACTTCCCCTTGGTGGAGCAATGTTGACTGACCCTCTGATCCCTGACATGCCTTGAGATGGCACCAAGGAGAAGTCGTTCCATCACTTTCCCAGGGATGGAGGTGAGGCTGACTGGTCTAGAGTTACCCGGGTCCTCCTTCTTGCCGTTTTTGAAGACTGGAGTGACATTTGTTTTCCTCCAATCCTCAGGCACCTCTCCCGTTTCCCAAGACTTGGCAAAGATGATGGAGAGCGGTCCAGCAATGACCTCAGCCAGCTCCCTCAGCACCCGCGGGTGCATCCCATCCGCACCCATGGATTTATGGATGTCCAGATTGCCTAACTGCTCCCTAACCCAGTCCTCATAAACCCAGGCAAACTCCTCCATTGTCCTGCCTTCCTCTGGGGCCTCAGCGCTACAGGGCTCCTCAGGACAGCCTCCAGCAGAGGAGACACAGACAAAGAAGGCACTCAGTAACTCTGCCTTCTCTGTATCTTCTGTCACCGGGGCACCCACCTCATTCATCAGTGGGCCTACATTGCTTCTGGTGTTAGTTCTATCTGACACCTATTGGAAAAAGCTCTTCCTGTTGTTCTTGACCCCTCTCGCCAGGTTTAATTCTAAGGAGGCCTTAGCTTTCCTAGTTGCCTCTCTACACCCTCCTGACAACAGCCTGATATTCTCCCCAAGTGGCCAGCCCCTCCTTCCATGATCTATAAACTCTCCTCTTCCACTTGAGCATACCCAGCAGCTCCCTGTTTAACCACGCAGGTCTCCTGGCTCCCTTCCTTGACTTCCTATGTGCCAGGCTGCTCCGATCTTGTGCCCGGTAGAAACATTCCATGAACACTAACCAACTATCTTGGGCCCCTTTACCTTCCAGCAGCCTTGCCCATGGGATTTCCCCCAGCAATTGCCTGAAAAGGCCAAAGTTTGCCCTGCTGAAGTCCAGTGTTGCAATTCTGCTTGCTATCCTGCTCCTGCCACAGGAGATTCTGAACCCCACCACCTCATGGTCGCTGTAATCAAGGTAGCCCTCAACCTTTACCGCTTCAACCAGACCCTCCTTGTTAGTGACAATGAGGTCCAGCACTGCACCTCTTCTAGTCGGCTCCTCCACCCTTTGCATCACAAAGTTCTCGTCAAGGCACTGGAGGAACCTCCTGGACTGTGGCTGCCGGCCGAGTGGTCCTTCCAACAAACATCAGGGAAGTTAAAATCCCCCACCACAACCAGGGCCTGTGACTGTGAGGCTGCTCTCAGCTGTCCGTAGAAGGCCTCATCAACTTCCTCACCCTGATCTGGTGGCCTATAACAGACACCCACAATAGTATCACCCTTTCCAGCCTGCCCCTTAATTTTCACTCACATTCATTATGAATCAAAGCATGCAAAAGCAATCACAGACCTAAATTTTCCAAACTTCTGAGCTTACTAGATATATTTTGCAGTGGAAATAAAGGAGCACTTGAACAGATGTTGGCCTTTGAGGGAGAGAAAAGAAACAAAAAAAACCAGATATGTATTTTCTTCTGCTATGTGCTACAGACAGCCACGCATGTAAGGCAAAGTGACTGTCTCAGAAAAAACCTGCAAAGCCACACCTTACAGGGGTTATACTGAAAAGTGTATGATATCTGAACAGAAAATACTAAAAAAAGGTATAGAGAAAAGAACAAATCAGCATTACAGTATTCAGCTTAAACTTCCTGCCTTGAAGGAAGAAAAACATGCAAGGCACGCCATTTCAAAAAATCTGATACAAACAAAATAATTAATCAGCTTGGTTTGCCACCTGCATAGACATTTTGGTGTCAGCAGCTAACACCACTGAAAGTAAGGAGCCTGTCTATTGGAGTATCCGGGCAATCAGAGTTACGCCATGGTCTCTTCACTTTAATGAGGACATAGAGCACACACCAACTTACCCAACCTGTTGAACTGTTGAAAAGTATGTGACTCCCTCTCTTATAAATAATTAAGCCACCTACAAATTAGAGAAAATCAGTGGTGTGCAAGCAATGACGACTGTCAAGTCTGGTTTTGCTTTAGAAATAGCATGGTGCAAGGAAAACAAAACCTAGTTTCTTAGTAATCACAGAAGAAACACACCACACCTTCCAATTGTCTGCATAACCCACTTTAGGCTCGACCTTCATGAGATGTATCAAACAGGATCATCTCCAGGACATGTTCCCCAAGCTATACAAATCACCATTAAGGCTGGCCTGACTGTTTGGTTGCGAGTCTATCGTCCTGCCGAGCAGGAGACACAAGTCTGAATGTACCCTCTGGTTGTAACCAACCATGTCAAGGACAGGGAGGATAATTTCAGCCTCTATGGGAAGAAAATGACATCTTGCATTGCTCTGGAGCACCCCCTAGTAGTCACACAGCACCCCAGCCTGGGGAAAGCTCTCCCATCCCTGCCCCCAGGCCAGGTGTGGGGAGGTAAACAAGGTGAGGGAGGACATGCTGTCACAATAATAAATTCGCTTTAAAGTAGAGATATTTAATGCATTATAGGTGCAGCTAATGCTAAAATACATTAGTTAAAGCCCTTGTTCTTACTATGTCTTCAACATAAATAGTACTCCTGCATAGGTCACATGTATTTGTCAGGGTATTGATCATCAACATGGTAATCAAGGTGACAAACTTGAATGCAGAGCCCAGCTAAACAGGTGGCAAAAGGAGTCCAGTTTTTATAATATCTTAGTTATTTATCAATTGAAAGCCTGAAAAGTTTAGACTGCCACACAGACAGCTAACAGAATTGTTCCTTTCCGTCTTAACAAGACTGCCCAAAACACGGATTTGAAATACTCAGGAGGAAAAAAAAAACAACAGCTTGAGACAGCACTACGTTCTAATAGAAGAAAAAGTCTTATCGTAACACAACCTCTGAACCCTGAACTAACCACAATGCTTCTCATGAGAAGAGAAAAAGCTCAGAAGTATCAGACAAGGCCACATTAGCCTACTCTCTGCCATTCCAAAGAGGGGTCATCCAGTATCACCAAAGAGATCAGTGCCCTTGGTATCTGCAGACAGAAGAATTCTTTTTCTCCTCTCAGATCAGCACAGATTTTGCCCATCTTTGTCACCAAACCACTAAGCAACAACATCTTTAAAAAAAAAAAATAACGCCAATAGACAATCCCAGCATCGCTAATTCTCTGAGAATGCCAAAAATATAGAGACTTGGGAAACATCCTATTTGGAAATACTCTATTTTTGTGCCTCTGGGTCTGAAAGAATAGAGCTGGAGAGTTCTTTCTTCCCTGCAGCAAAATTTACATAAGCATGTAGCTATTGCTAAACAACTTTTGCATTAGAGACAGCTCAGGGAAATGCCCTGTTCTTAAGACTCTTGAGTTTCATCAGATCACTGTGTAGGGCGTTTTATTTTTTTTAATTATTACTCACACTTGTATACTGAATCACTTATAAAACAAATAAGGTTTAATAAGTTTCAATGCCCAAGGCTACCTCAACATGATGACATCTCTGTCACGCAAGAACTGGGAGTGCTACACCCTGCAGCAATAACTAAAAAGCTGTTTGATATAATGGTAGGTTTAAAAGCAAACCTCCAGACCAAGAGAATTTAAAATGCAGATTCTTGAAACAGGTTAAAGTTTCCTTCAAGTAAACAAATATTATAAAAAAAAGCAGCAATTTCTTATTAGTCCAGCATTTATAATCCTTCAAATACACAAAGTATCCAAGCACAAACCTTAATTTAATTCAATATGGCAATGTTAGTTTCAACAAAAGGGTGCAGTTTTAACAACCGAATCTGAAATACTGCAAGTGGAGATTTCTGCTAGTGCACACCTGTTGTGAAATGATCTATTACTGACGACAGGTGTAAAGAAAAAAAAGAAAAAAGCATTGGTGGAATTAAAATGTGTAATGCAGGCTGCGTGTTTCAACAAGAATCATGAAACAGTAGTACTTGTTCTGCACATAATGCTGAGCGAGATTAAACAGTAGCATACCTAATCACCAAGACTTAAGGCCACGAAGAGGCAGATCAAAGTGCAGCAACGTCGAACTACTCATTGCGTACCTAACTTGCAGTTTCAGTTCATTGAAATGCAAGAGTTTCATGTCTTTTTAAAACAGTTCTGCCATGCCAAAATCACTACAAGCAGACCTAAATGCAGACCATGAGCAGCATAATATCATAATCCAACCGAAATCCACCCTGTTAGGGGCAGCCCGAAACTGATCCAATGAAGGGAGAAAAAGCTTTCTACCCTCACCCTGGTGGTTACATTCCCGAAACCTGTTCCATTCCCAAAACCTGCCCTGCTGTACTGACCGGAAACTGAAAAATGGTCTTTTATCTCCTGCTTGTTCAGAGAGAAATGCGCAAGCAACTACAGTGTGACTGCTACAGAAACAACTCGCTGGAGGAATCCAAGGACAAAGGATTTTGTTACAAGTGTGTTACTAAATTCTTTAATATTAAACTCTTGAAATAAATATTTCCTACTCCGCTTGAGCATGTCTGCATACACACACACTTGCATACATACAATTCTGAGAAACTTTATTCCCTAATGATATAACTCACGCTTACATTGTAGAAATTAAAAATTGAAGACTGAATGCAAGACAAGGCTTTAAAAAGTCAGTCTGTTCAGACCTACCAACTGGAAGAGGAGTTAAGAGCTGCAGGACACAAATAAAACTGGCTTAATACATACTTTCTCCTACCCCACAGAGGAGGAAAAAAATCATAGAAATGCAAGAAGGAAAGCTTCTGCTTCCAGGTATATTGTATCACATTCTAGTTTCGATTCTACTTGTTAAGTATTCACCTGTTTCGCTTAGTATGCACTAATGAACAGGTGGATAGAGCCAAAGCCAAACTCAAAGGAATTATGACAAAACACTAATGTATTATACATCCTACAGGTCTCATCATGTACCTAGAATGGCAAACAGTCAGTCTCCCTTTCCAGATCTGACAATAAAATGATGAAACATCATTCTGTCTTTTGAAACATACTGCAATGCATACAAATAATGCTTCCTCCTGCTTAAGCAGCAAGTCCCAAGTTATTCTAAATATAGATCATTTCTTATATCTTCTGATTTGGAAGAGCTGCTAGAGGATAAAAAAAAAGAACACACACCGTACACTTGTTCCAGAACTTTCCTTTGATGTTTAGTAATATACTGTATACAAGTATAAAAGTCCTCATAAAAATTACTTTAAAAGAGCTGCAAATTTATGCAAATTACAGAAACTTGTACAAACATCAGCAAATCCTTAAACCTGTGCAAAGACTGTACAAGAGCATAGCATCTGACTTTGCTTGCGCTACCTCAACTTTGGTCGCCAACAAAAACAAGGAACAACTCCACCCACAGAAGCTCCCCCATTCCAGCCAAATCTATTCAGACATCAAAACTGGAACAGATATCAGAACTGTTATTCAACTATTTCAAACTGCACACCAGCACTTTTAAGGGTGTAAAACTCCAGGAAAGCTTTTATAAAACAATATTCTTAGAATGCACAAGAGGAGTGCTACCCACTTAGTAGTGGTTCAGGGATTACAGATATTTTGCCATGCACAGTATATACATTTTAAAACCCAAACTAGGAATGTGGCTCTTTGAATCATAAACTCTTGTTACCTCACTTTCAAGAATCACTTGCATTTTGGTTACACAGTTCTGAAAATTCTAGGAGGGACTACTGCTCTATCAGAAGCCCAACCTCTTCATTTTTACAGTTCCAAGCTGAATTATGACATGACTACTATGCTACTATTATACTACTAATACAAGCATATCTGAGAGTTATTTATCAGTATCTATACTGGCAACATCACTTTTATTTGGTGACAACAAGAATACTTAAAGAAAATATACATACATTGGAAGTTTCATCTTCAAAACTGTTGTGGAGGAAATTCTACCTATATATTACCTTAACCTTTTTTAACAAACGGAAACATCTCTGTGCATTTGCTATTAAAGGTCTACCATTGCAGCACCATGTGATCATTAATACAATCATCTGTCTTTTAAAGGAGAAAGAGTATTTACCAGGGCCTGGAGCATGCCGTTCATAACAACAGTCCCCTCCATGGTCTGGAAGGAGGATTTAGATAACATTGCAAGTGTCCAGTCCAGGAAGTCTGCCATCCTTTTTTGCCTGACATCAAGGCGGACAATAAATCTGTCATGGAAAAAAAAGAACACAAACACTGCAGTTACTAACTTTATGGCTCCCAATGAATAGTAATTTTCCCTGCTATCCAAACTGCTTGCAGTTCCTAAAAGCAATTTTCCAATGGATAAGTTCCTAAATCGCTGAGCACTCCAAATGATCGTATTTTTAGCCAGAATTTCACTTTCACTTCAAATCAACCCATAAACTTGGATTCTAGAGATTTCTCATCTTAATTGTAAAGCAATAAACTTTCCAAAGGTCCCGGGTAAAACTCATTTCCATTAGGATTACCAAAAAGCTGAAACAAATATAAGGATTCGCCACCATTCTCATCAACAGCTATTCTGCCAATCTGAAAACTGGTGCAAATCAACAATTGGTCCACACTGCACTGTTACCAACCAGGTCCATAAATCAGTGCTACATTTGTTTTTTCCAATATTCGAAAAGATCAAACACCTGTTATTTAACATACTGGATGTGTCAAGAGATGCATTTTCATCTATCTTACAGAGGGTCAAAGAGGTTCATCACAGTTAAACTACTTCCCTAAACCTATAATCAGTCATCATCAGTGCCAGCCAAGCTACAGATCGGGCATTTGCTTCAGTTATCTAATTTAGTATTCTTCACACCTAAAAATTAGGGTCCTGTTCCAGCAGAGATTCAGACTAAATTAAGAAATGTTGTTCTCAATGCCATCAAAGGAAACAAGCTACATGGGAAAGCCCACAAAGTACAACTCAAAGCACTTGAAAAAGGATGCATGTAGAGCCTGTATCTGGCTTCTTTACACACCTACAATTCAAATGGGGAACTACACCAAGAGCTAACTGACGGGGAATATTAAACACATAGAACCCAGGAAACTGTGAGCAGACGTGATCACTCAAATTGTCTTCCAAGTCAGCATCCACTGTGTTCAGCAATGAGGATCTGGTGGAGGGGTTAGGTTTGTTTTACAACAGAGCAGCAAGGACAAAGCCTTCTTTTCCACAACAGCACAGGTAACAGAAGTAACCTGTAAAGCAGATTAACTGGTTCCTAGATCCTTTCTCAGCCCAAAGGAGTTTAAATCTTAATTTCTCAAAGGAGTGCCCTAACCTCCAGAGTAGAAGCAAGATAAGCATAAGCCTCATCTCCTCCTCCTAAGTGCCAGGTCCTGCACTTGGCTCACAACAACTCCAGGCAACGCTCCAGGCTCGGGGAAGAGCAGCTGGAAAGGACCTGGGGGTGTTGGTGACAGCAGCTGAATGTGAGCCAGCATGTGCCCAGGGGGCCAAGAGGCCTCCAGCATCCTGGCTTGCATCAGGAATAGTGTGGCCAGCAGGATCAGGGCAGTGACCGCCCCTATACTGGGCACTGGTGAGGCCAAACCTCAAATTCTGGGGTCAGTTTTGTGCTTCCTAATACCGGATGTACCTTCAAGAGTCTATCATCTGGGTTTTCGGAAGTGAAGAACAAAAAGGGCATATTCAGGCACAGAGGAACGCTCAAGAATAGTTCAGTCTTATGTCACACTTCCACCTCAAATCCTCTGCCTCTGTCAACTTGTGACAAGACCAATGCAGATATATAAAAATCCTAGTAAAGCAACTTCCAATTATTTCTTCCAAAATGACTGCAAAAAATAATTGGGATAAGGAGACAAATATACATCCTGTCATGTGGAAATAAGTATGTAACAAACAAGATTATTTATTAAAGGTTATTCAAATGATTCATTCACTCACTTATATTTTGCTTTGAAATATAAAAGCGTAAATCAGAAAAGTCTAGGACTAGTCACCAGAGAACTAGGATCCTAGTCTCAACTCTTCATGAGTTTCCAGCATGACACTGTCAGTTCTAAAACAGAAAAGTGTTCGTTTCGCCATCAGATTCACAACAGCAGCATTATACTCACTAAATACAAATTTTTAAAGCATTTTGAATCCCATGGCTGAATAAGCTGTACACTCAGTTACTTCCCAAAAAGACAGTTAGG
Source organism: Patagioenas fasciata (assembly GCF_037038585.1). Classification (NCBI taxonomy): domain Eukaryota; kingdom Metazoa; phylum Chordata; class Aves; order Columbiformes; family Columbidae; genus Patagioenas; species Patagioenas fasciata. The sequence continues at coordinate 8,256,371 of NC_092537.1, read as the reverse complement.
ATTTGCTCTGCTAAAAGTTACATTTAGCAACTATTTTGATACAATTAATCACTAAATTCTGTGCCTATTGTATTGTTCCAACTAGCAACTTGCATCCAGTAGCATCATCTCATCCTGTTCACCCTACAGAGCCTCTGCTCCTATAGCTACACTGACAAAACTACGTTGGCAGAGCCCTCTAGTGTAGACAGAGTATAGGCGAGTGTAAAGATTCTGGGGCTTTGCTTGCTTTCAAAAGAAACATCAAACGACAAACTGAGCTGCCTAAAGCCCTCTTCTGCTAGAATATATTGGAATATGTACTGTGATGTATACTGAAAAAGAGATAACATGCGTACTAGCACAGTTTATGGTCTTTGTTATTTATTTTCATATGCATCACGAATGAAACCAATCTCCACTAATACACTGGAAGAGGAAAGAAGAGATACAGAAGTTTGTTATTCAAATTCATAAACCCTAGAATCAGTATTACTGGCGTGATGCAAAAAAAAAAAGATCAGAATAACTGCACCTCTGTCACATATTTTTGGTGTCTGAACATCCACCATGTAAAACAACGAGATTTAGAAAGTTCCATTATCATACACCCAGTTCATTTGATGAATTATTTGACAACAATAAACCTAAGAAAACAGTACTGTTTTCTGCATGAGAGAATGAAGGAAGTGACAAGAGGGATATTACAAAAATAAATTAAAGTGTTACTATTTCCTTTTTCCTTCCCTTTACTTAAGTACTACTAGGAAATATCAAGGCGGCAGCACTAGGCACCAATTCTCTATTTATGCTGCAATACACTGCAAAATACAGCACCAACACAGAGTAACTGTCTCTTTCTGAAGCCTGTAGCACAAACCAGTCCCTAGAAAGCAATTTGAGCAGCATCCTGCTAACAGAGAAGACCCGTATCACTTGTGATAGATGCTTGCTCCTCTAATAAGCAGAAGGGAACACAGCATTTCCAGTAGTAAACACACTACTGGATCTGATTCAAGCAAGTGTAACAGCCCACGTACAGCTGGCAACTTCCAGTCCTCCCAACGCTGTCAGTAATAGCATGTCAGACTGAAAAATGGCAGGAGAAATGGGAGTGACCTTTTTTCCCTTCTGACAAGAAGCACAAAAGACACTTACTTTGAAACCAGAACAGCAGCTGCATCTCGAGCCTTATCACTGACAACCAAGTAACACTAAAGGTAAAAGAAAACTAACTGTAAAAGAATTCATACATGTAGATTTAATAATAACTACTTAACAACTTTGTACATAAATATACTACTTAATATTTATGAGTATAAACATTATTATGATTACATATATTATGTAATTATTATTACAAAATGAGCTTAAGATTGTAAAAAAATTCATTTCCCATTTAACAGATGGTATCTCAGACAAAGTCTACCTCCCAGTGTCTTTCAAAGGAGGCTGACCTTTACAGAAACCTTAACTTGCAGTCATATTTGCGCATGCCTAAAAATGATAAGCCACTTAAGTGCTGCAAGTGTCAAAAGCATAAGCTGTTCAGGTGTTTGTGAGGAGGAGGTTGTTGGTTTTTCTTCTCTAATAGGGATAAGAAGTTAGCCACTTCAGTTTATGCCTAGTCTCTGTTGGAATTCTTCACGCAGTCCTAGCTTCCAATGTTACTGATCCTGATCGAACTCTAATTTCCTATGCAAATCATCAAACCTGACTTTCAGAAACAGCTTGTTAGTATTTTCAAAGGCTAAAAGCTGTTAACATAATCAAAGGTATGCATTTGTATCAGATAGTCATAAATAAGATAGTTTCTTACTTCAGGGAAAACAAACAAGTCTCATTTGACAGTAAGGCAGCAAAGAACATACTCAAGGTTCCAAAACTATGGAGAAAATAAGTTCAGGATCTCATGTGGCAGGAGCAGGATAGCAAGCAGAATTGGAACCATAGACTTCAGCAGGGCAAACTTTGGCCTTTTCAGGCAATTGCTAGGGGAAATCCCACGGGCTGCTGGAAGGTAAAGGGACCCAAGATAGTTGATTAGTGTTCAGTGAATGTTTCTACCAGGCACAAGATCAGAACAGTCCAGCACATAGGAAGTCAAGGAAGGGAGCCAGGAGACCTGCATGGTTAAACAGGGAACTGCTGGGTATGCTCAAGTGGAAGAGGAGAATTTATAGATCATGGAAGGAGGGGCTGGCCACTTGGGGAGATTATCAGGCTGTTGTCAGGAGGTGTAGGGAGGCAACTGGGAAAGCTAAGGCCTCCTTAGAATTAAACGGGTTTAAGAGGGGTCTAGGACAACAGAAAGAGCTTTTTCCAATAGGTGGCAGATAAAACTAACGCAATGTAGGCCCACTGATGAACGAGGTGGTGCCCTGGTAAGAGAAGATACAGAGAAGGCAGAGTTACTGAGTGCCTCCTTTGTCTCTGTCTACTCTGCTGGAGGCTGTCCTGAGGAGCCTCGTACCACTGAGGCCTCAGAGGAAGGCAGGACAATGGAGGAGTTTACCTGGGTTGATAATGACTGGGTTAGGGAGCAGTTAGGCAATCTGGACATCCATAAATCCATGGGTGCGGATGGGATGCACCCGCGGGTGCTGAGGGAGCTGGCTGAGGTCATTGCTGCACCACTCTCCATCATCTTTGCCAAGTCTTAGGAAATGGGAGAGGTGCCTGAAGACTGGAGGAAAGCAAATGTCACTCCAGTCTTCAAAAAGGGCAAGAAGGAGGACCCGGGTAACTCAGACCGGTCAGACTCACCTCCATCCCTGGGAAAGTGATGGAACGACTTCTCCTTGGTGCCATCTCAAGGCATATCAGGGATAAGAGGGTCATTAGGGGCAGCCAACATGGCTTCATCAAGGACATAACAAGATGGATGATGGCAGAGCGGCGGATGTGATCTACCTTGACTTGAGTAAGGCATTTGAAACAGTCTCCCACAGCATCCTCAGAGCTAAACTGAGGGAGTGCGGTCTGGATGACCGGGTAGTGAGGTGGATTGTGAACTGGCTGAAGGGAAGAAGCCAGAGAGTTGTGGTCAATGGGCTGGAGTCCAGTTGGAGGCCTGGATCTAGTGCAGTGCCTCGGGTCAGTACTGGGGCCTGTATTATTCAATATATTCATCAATGATTTGGATAAGGGAATAGAGTGTACTATCAGCAAATTTGCTGATGACACCAAGCTGGGAGGAGTGGTTGACACTGGAAGCTGTGCTGCCATGCAGAGACCTGGACAGGCTGGAGAGTTGAGCAGGGAAAAATTTAACGAAATAGAACAAGGGCAAATGTAGAGTCTTGAATCTGGGTAGGAACAACCTCAGGTTCCAGCCTAAGTTGGGGAATGACCTATTAGAGAGCAGCATAGGGGAAAGGGACCTGGGGGTCCTGGGGACAGCAGGATGAGCATGAGCCAGCAGTGGGCCCTTGTGGCCAGGAAGGCCAATGGTACCTGGGGTGGATTAGAACGGGGGTGGTCAGTAGGTCAGAGAGGTTCTCCTGCCCCTCTACTCTGCCCTGGGGAGACCACACCTGGAATATTGTGTCCACTTCTGGCCCCTCAGTTCCAGAAGGACAGGGAACTGCTGGAGAGAGTCCAGTGCAGGGCAACAAAGATGCTGAAGGGAGTGGAGCATCTCCCGTGTGAGGAAAGGCTGAGGGAGCTGGGGCTCTGGAGCTTGGAGAAGAGGAGACTGAGGGGTGACCTCATTAATGGTGATCAGTATATAAAGGGTGAGTGTCAGGAGGATGGAGCCAGGCTCTTCTCGGTGACAACCAATGATAGGACAAGGGGTAATGGGTTCAAACTGGAACACAAAAGGTTCCACTTAAATTTGAGAAAAAACTTCTTCTCAGTGACGGTGACAGACACTGGACCAGGCTGCCCAGGGAGGTTGTGGAGTCTCCTTCTCTGCAGACATTCAAACCCGCCTGGACACCTTCCTGTGGAACCTCATCTGGGTGTTCCTGCTCCGGCGGGGGGATTGGACTAAGTGATCTTTTGAGGTCCCTTCCAATCCCTAACATTCTGTGATTTTGTGAAATCCTTTACAGATTAGACAAAGAAAATATGGGCTAAAATAGTATTCTGGAAAGACAATAACTTGTTACATATTGAAAGATTGAGCATAATAAAAATATCACAGGTTTGAAAGTATCACAAGGTGCGTTATACTTACTTTTGCTATTTGAAGTATGTGATCCATTGTTGGCATACGAGTCTGCCCTTCCTCAGAAATAAGATTTCCATCAAAACGGGCCAGATCAAAAGGAATCAAGCATATCATGGAGAGCCATAATAAAAGCATGTAACGAGTCTCCCAAGTCTGGAAAAGAACAGTAAAACAAAAGATGCACTCCATTTTATGGAACATATTCCAGCAAAGTGCTTGGAGCACAAACTGCTGACTAGCTCCAAAGAACTTTGAAAGACAAAGAAAAACAAACCTGCAGGAAGATTTTTTTCAATTACTCCTTTTAGAAGTTAAGAATCTTTCACTACCTTCCTTATTACTGTTGTTTCAACTCATTTGTTCCCTTATATGAGTGATAAAGATTTTCCTTCCACCGCAACAGCCATTGCTTCTAAATCCCTCAAACATATCTCATGAAAGCCAAACACAAGACCTTTCCTTCAATAAGACACTTCTCTTCTGACAGGATGACTTTCATACCAAATCCAGATGTTCAGTTAGCACTTGACAGGGTGTACCACCGCTTTATACACTTTTTTCCAGACTTTCTTCTTATGTTGTTCATCAGTATTTTTTTTTTTTTCTGTAGGAAACATACAAATTAAACAAAAAGTACAGCAAGTTCTCACCTCAGAGTCTTTTGGATTCTGCTCTCCAAGCATATCCAGAACAGGCTGTAGATCAGGTACTTCATGAGGAAACAGTGGGAGGAAACGTTTGTACCCTCTTACCTGTAACAGAAAGTTTCAAAATTTAGTAAGCCACCTGCCATCATCAAATACTGAAGGAAAAGAAAAGACCTTTTGAGGAGTTTCTTGTACATCCTTGTGTAGTAAGAACTCTCAAGATATGAATCAAGGTCTTTAATACCTTGAGACTCTTGCATTTCTGCAAACTTACTAAGAATCAATGGAATTATCGTTCTTTAACTTTAAAACAAGGGACTTCCGGAGATTGTCTAGTCCGACCCTCCTGCTAAAGCAGGGTGCTCCCAGCACCCTGCCCAGGACCACGTCCAGAAGGGTATCCAGCATCTCCTGGGATGGAGACTCCACAGCCTCTCTGAACAACCTATCCCAGAGCTCAGCCTTCACTGTCAAAAACTGTCCTCTTATGCTCTGATGGAAATTCCACAATCCATCTCATTCTTCATCATACTTTACTCCTCTCTTTAACACTATGACTCTTGTTTTATCCCTCAGTATCTCAATGTCTGCAAATATTTTGCATTCAGACCTTGATTTTTACTGATCTGGATCATTAAATAACATAAACTATCACATAAACCATAAAAAATAGGACTGATATTTCACAGTACAGTTTAAAACACTTCATTGCATTAAGCAATTACTTTTTTATTTATTGATATTACTATTTTTGAAAATGTGAAATTTTTAAAAGTTATTTAAACAACAAAGAAAATACTGGCAACTTGCACATTTCAATTACAGAATGTTAAATCTGAGGGTTTTTACCTTTGTAATGATGTAAAGAAATTTAAAAGCCAGGTGAACTAGGAGGGGAGGAGATCCCTTGTCCCGTGCTATGTCCAACAATGAATTCATCATCCACTCTAATGAAATGAGAGGAAAAAAAATGTGAGACTACACGCAGCAGGCTTACAGTTTCTCATCCTTCTAATAATGAAGAGGGAGATAGTAGTCATGTAATATCAACCACAGCAATCCTGCAATGCAAATATGGACCTTCTAGTTTAACAGATTTTCAGGTATATAAACAAAAAATATTTCAAGATGACATTCCTACCTAAGTGGCGATCCAGCAAGTGAGGTTGCTCCTGGTACTTGTCCATTATACCTGAAAAGGAAAAGATATCTGTGATAAGCTATACAAATTAAGGGCCCTTACAGACATCACTTGTGAGATACAACCCTGATTCTAGACAGATTTAGCTTAAGATTTCAGTATCCTTGAGTTAAATGCTGCCACCATCTGTAAGAGGCAGCAAAAAGTAAGAAAACTACACTGTAAAAACGCAGTCTGTCCCCTTCCGTAGTGCAATCATTTAAACTACATTGAATCATCACCTCCCTTCCAGGACCGTCTCAAATTACTGTGGACAAATCCCGCAGGTAGATGAAAAAAGCAATCACTCCATTTGTTCCTGTCCTTCACCACAGAGCTCTTTGTGCCCCTCCTTTCCTCAGCACATCATTTTCTGATGGAACTCTGCAAATGGAGAACATTAAACCACTATAGACTGTAGCTATTCCAGGTGTACCAGCTTTACACAGCACTCCTACTCACACAGCAACCAGAATGCTGCTTTCCACCTTTCCGCCTTGCTGTTCACATCTTCTTCACTAACACAGGGAATCCCACTTACTTTTACACACTGTTCTCTTCTTATTTTTTTAATTAGAAATCTAAAATATCAGCTTTACCTCTCCTTTTTCTGCATTTGTTCCCCTGGGATACCACGGTGCTGTCTTCTACCAAGAGGGAAGCCTGAGCTCCTAATCATCGCTAACTTCCCATCATAATTAATGATACTTTACGCTGCAAATAGCAAAAATAGTGAATACAAGAAATTCCATCAACACTTAAAGCAACAATTTAACAGCAAATTCCTCAGCTTGCCAGTTTTCCCAGATCACAATCCGGCAATCTAAAGTGAAAGCCCAATCTAAACGCTGAAGGGAATGAAAAAAAGTTCTTCTAATGCTATTATTTCAAAAAAAGATCTTCCCAAATTTTCCTACAAAATGATAGTTGCAGGTTAAACTATCTTCCAAATTTCTGTTTCTAACAGTTCACCAAAAAAATAAGCATCATCTGTTTTTGTGAATGCTTTGGAGACCTGCATTAAAATCCTCTGCAGCTGATCATTACTGTGTTATCTGCGTATGGATTAAAGGTATTCCCTAAGCTTCCACACTATACCCCACACATTTAGCCTTCTACCATATTTGCGACATTTTGCCCAAGAAAGATCAAATGATACCTTATGGCACTAAATATTATCACCAAACACTGAACAACATGTGCAGTTTTACGCATATTAATGCTTTAGTTACTGGACAACTATATGTATGCAGAAAGCTCATAAATACAATTTAAATACACTGAGACAGTATGCATGATATAAAAGAGGCATAGCAAGATGGTTGGTTGGGACTGATGGCCTTTCAGACAGATTTTTTCAGTAATGGCTCTTCTACCCCATCAAGTCTACCAGTTCATCTGTGATACTCAATGATCAACACAAATATGAGTGTTCTTACTACTTCTTTCTGATCAGATACATATTCATCATTAACCCCTTCAGATGGAACAGTCAGTTAAGTCAATCAAGTATAATACTACTGAGTAAGTTCCACAGGGTCAGATTTCCAAATTTGGGGGTTTCTGGTCTATTGGTTGCCTACTTAGATTATTTCTGTCAAAAACACAGATGCTCCATCAATATTTTGACACCAAGCTTTTGCAATTTCACCATTTTTGCAAAAGTACTTACAAAATGCTAGTCCACTTAATTTGATTTGTAAATATGTGAAACTTTGAATTAACTTCTGCAAATGAACCGGTCAGAATATTGGATCCAATACACAGGTGTGCATTATAACAGGCTAATTACCTAGGGCACTGCCACCTGCACATAATCATACTACTTCTATATTCAGCTGAGGTCTAGAAGCAGAATAGCTTTCATGATATGGCACAAAAGCTCAAGTTCCCTCCACTCAGAGACTACCCCATGATCTGCATGGAATCAGCAGCCCTTCATATTTCCTATGAAATATAAAAGTAAAACCAAGAAATTACAACTTTGATGCTCAAAATGTATGCATTTTTAACAAGTAATTTGGTATAAAATGGCTTTATTTGAGAGGAACATAAACTTTAACTAAATTACTGCCTGTATTTGAACAGGAAACTGGAGGCTAAACAGGAGTCAGAATTCAAATTTCATAAATCAAGGACCTGGAGGGCTTAGTTACAGTAGTTAAATACTGTGTAATAATCGAATATATATGTGGGAAATCAGTAAAAAATTAACTCTAAACTGCCTGTTGATAAGGTTCTAGCATTATTGATAATCTAAAATCGGTATTTTAGTCATTTTCGGGTAACCAGCTCCTTTAAGTGACATATGAACACGGTCCCTTTGGATGCTGCGCTTACCTATGAATTTTTCCGTGGCCATCTCTCGAGCCACCAGGTCCCCAAAGACTCCCCTCAGGTTGCCGATGAGGTCCCGGACCTCCTGACTCTCCGTGAAACTCTCCAGGATACTCCTCGTGGTGGTGACATCGACCTCCTGGTTACTGCCTTCCTCCGGCTCCGCTCCATCCATCTCGCCTAAAGCCATGCCCGCAGGAGCTGGGCAGAGCAGCAGCGCCTCAGTCGCGCTGTCGCTCCCGCCGGGCTGAGGCGACCCGTCCCCGCGGCCGCTCCTCCCTCAGGCGACACCGCCGCTCCTCACAGCTCCGGCCCAGCCCCGCCCGCCGCCATGCGGCCCTCACCGCGCCCCTCCCCGCTAAGCGCCGCGGAGCGGAGGCCCGGCTCGGCCCTCCCCCGCCGCCCCACACCACGGGTGGCCCCCGGAGGTGGCGAAGACACCCGCGACAACAGCGGGGACGACGAGCGACGACCCCGCCCCGGCAGCTCCCGCGCGCATTACCCTGACAACCGGCGCTGCGCTCCAGAGCCGGCTCGCGCGCGCAGCCTCCCTGCTACGGGGCGCCGCGCGGGACCAAAGGCTGAGAGGCGGCTGCGCGCGGGCCCGCCCTCTGGCGCTGGGCGGGCGGCTGAGAGGAGAGAAAGGCGGCTGAGGGAGAGGCGGCGGGTGCCGCCGGGGAGCGGGTGGTTTGTGGGACCCCGTCCTCTGCCGCTGGTTGGCGTTTCTTCAGTGAGGGGGGAAACGCTCCCCTCGCCCACCTCGGCCGGTAGCGCAAGCTCTGCCCCGTCCCGAATTTGCCCCTCAGGTCATTTTGCACGGCTTGTAAAAGGGGTGTGGAAGACAACGGGATTACACCGTTATCCATCACCCTCTCCGTTTCTTACCTCATCCATGCCCAAACATAGAATTGCATGGTTAATTGTCAACTTCGATAAATCATATAGAATCCTGGAAACAAAGTTTGAACGCTGAAAGCTACAACTGGCTTAGGGAAGGGAGTGGGCAGACTCAAGGAATGGCTGCCCCCTCATGCCAGATTCTTTCCCTTTCGCCTTCTCAGGAAGCGATTTTGTCATATTTCAGCCCAAGATAGACCCTGTTTCCATCCACTCCTCCCCACGCACTTTACTGGATATCTTACCAGGTAGCAGCACTGCTTTTCCACTTCTCCCTGGACACATCACCAACACTAGAAAACTGCAGTTGGGCTCAAGCAGACATTTGCCAAGTCACCTCAAGTTCTTTTTCTATTAAGTAAAAAGATGACCTGAAGGATCAGACCGACTGACAAACTAAAATGGGCGCTCAGGTTGAGACGAGTCAGCTTCAGAGCTGCTCATTTCCATTGATTATAAAGAAAATTGAGGAAGAATTAGGACAGGTAACTTCTCTTTCCCAGTAACCAGCAACTCCCTCCACACCCAAACATCTTCAGGGTCAAGCTCATTAATGCAAAGCGCAATCACACAAATGCCTGGCTTCTGCAAGGCAAGTATTTTATTTGAGGTGGAATCTTGAGTTCACATGCACTTTCCAATGTAATAACATGTATTTTTGTTGACATTAATAAACACTAGTACACATCACTTTGCTGTTTTCTCAGATCTGGTCTTCCAGCCATCAGCTACTATTTCAGCTGTATTCTAACTCTATTATTCCACTTTTCCACTCTTATAATTGTATTAAGTGTTATAACCACACTGTAGCAACTTCCTCTAATGGTAGTGCAGACTCAAAAGAAGTAAGCATTTTTAACTATTTGTATTATATTTACAGAGAATTAAATGTATTTTTAAATAGCATAAATTACAACATCTAATTTTAGAGTCTACGAAAGCTTTATATCACAGCCATTTAAAGCTGAAATAAGCCTAAACATATTTGAGCATTTCTGAATATAACATCGCAAGTATAAAACATGACAACCATCTCAAGTCTAAATACATAAGTTCAGTCATTCTTATTCAAATTTTCTGATTCACATAAGCATTTGTTGGACTGCACTTATATCTTTCTTTACCACTTCCTTCCATTAAAAAAACCATGGATTTGTTAATGTACTGTAGCTCACATTCTATGCCAATATCTTTCTTGCACAGTTTTCTCCCCAAATTCTCATTGCCTATGTTTTCTGTAAAAATAAAGCAGTTAGGAATATTTTAAAACATTATAAAGCCATGCAATTTTACACTGTTCCTTCAATAATCCAGCAGTGGCAGAACAGACTAGCTTTGCCTACTGTATATTATTTTATAAAATTGAAAATGCATCAAGTACCAACCATCACAGCAGCAGTAGATGCTTTCTTGCCATCAAAACACTAATTCTCTCTCACACTTTTTGATATCTTTGTAAGAAGTTATTTAAATGTTACTATCGTAGTATAACACACTAAAATATCATACTAAAACTATGATATGTTATCAAACTCATGCACTAACAACCTACATTCTGACCATACAGTTAATTACCAAGGACCTACAGAGATATCCCTTTTAAGAAATACCACTGTAATTTAATTTCTCATACAAAGAGAAAACCAAAAGCCTGTAAGTAAAGTGCATTAAATTAAAATAAATATTATAAATTTTAATTAATTATATGGGTACCAAGTGCAGTCCAAAGGGCCCTGTCTACTCTTTAAATCAAAAGAATGTTTTCAGATTCACAGAATCATATTTGAATTTTGGATCAGGACACTCAACGTGGGAAAGACAACAGAAAAATAAATAGGAAAAGGGATGGAAACAGAGACAGAAAACAACAACAGAACAAAAAAGGGGAGAAGGAAGGAACTAGTTAATACCTTCAGCACCACAATCACGTAACAGTATTTCTCAGTAAGGAACTGCTGATAGAGCAGCAGAAGTTCCAAGGCGCAAACAACTGTGGAAATGCTGCAGCTGAGAAGTAAGATCTACAGAGAGTAAGGTCAGGCTGACTGATGCTACTTTCCAACCTAGGGAAGTCTTCACAAACAATCCAGCCTTTTCTTTCAGCAGAGAATGAATCTGTGCTAGTAAACAAGTGTAGAAGTTAAAAATTACACAATCACTGTTAACATTTAGTGAGGCTCCAAAGTGTGCTAAGCCTTTTACACATCATTAATTCCTAGTTTGTGTTACTTCTGATAAGCACAGGCTGCTCATTACTAAGTGACTATGTCAGAATTTCTCAAACCTTTCTGGTTACTTTAGAAGTTTCCTCATTACATTTAGAGTAGATCCCCTGTACCCTGTCCCAAAATGGTTCCAGTGGTTTATGTAATTAAAGAGCTGATACAACTTGTTTCGCTTCTCAAATCCCGGAGCTTTGGGTATTTTACTGTGATAGGCGGAGAAAAAAGAACTGCTAAACCCACCAAACATCCCAGCAATGGCCAGTTCAAATTCTGAATGACCATAGAAGCAAGCAGGGTCAAAGATAATTGGCCCTGAATCGTCCTCAGCCACATTTCCTGCCCACAGGTCCCCATGCAGGAGAGCAGGAACAACTTCTATGTCACAGAACATTTCAGGAATCTTGGGCTGAAAAAAAGATGAACAAACAAGTAACTACTAAAGAGTTTTGAAGAAAATAATAAATAAAATAAAGTACTGTACTATATAAGACACTAAGCTGGTCAAATATCACCTGTTCTCGGCCCTCATAGTGTGTTTTTGAAGTTAATGGCTAAAAGCATAAACCTACATTGTAAGCCAGTAATAAATGTTCTTGAGTGTTCTTCACAGAGCTTAGCAAAACATCTAACTGACAAGTCTAGTGTCACCATCTAGTATTAATGTATTGTGTCTAGATATGGATAGGATTGGCTGTCACAAGAAATATAAAATCAATTTCATTTCAATTAAAAGGTTTCAGTAGCAAAAAGGGCAGCAGTAAATATCTGTACCAATTAACCGGAATTAAGGAACAAATTTGTGAAGCAGAGCTTGCAGAGGAGGACATTCCTGGCTGTTTCCTAAGTGCTGCCTGGAGTGTGACCTGTAACACAGCCTAAGCTGTGAGCCTGGACTAATGGAAAAAAAAAATCCACATGGGCAGCAGAACCTTACCTATTCTGTAACAGCAAGTTCTTAGATAGGATTTACCACCTTATTAATTGTATTCTAAGAAATAAGTGTCAGTGCTGAATAACAGGTTTATTTTCACTATTTATTAAGAAAAATGAAGAGCAACATGAATTGTTTTCAGCTGATACTGTTGTTGGACCACAGAATCACAGAATGTCAGGGATTGGAAGGGACCTGGAGAGCTCATCCAGTGGAGTCTCCCCGCCGGAGCAGGAACACCCAGCTGAGGTTCCACAGGAAGGTGTCCAGGCGGGTTTGAATGTCTGCAGAGGAGACTCCACAACCTCCCTGGGCAGCCTGGGCCAGGCTCTGCCACCCTCACCAGGAAGAAGTTTCTTCTCAAATTTAAGTGGAACCTTTTGTGTTCCAGTTTGAACCCATTACCCCTTGTCCTATCATTGGTTGTCACCGAGAAGAGCATGGCTCCGTCCTCCTGACACTCACCACCTGGGAAGCTAGTCCAGTTACTGCTGTTCATGAAAAGCTATGTAAATCTCTTATAAAATGCCTTTAAAATTCCACTGATACATATCTTTTAACATTCTAAAAAACAGATTTAAGACATGGTTCATACTTTTAGCTGTGACCAAAGCTCTCTGGCTTCTCTATCTCCATAATCTTTTTCAATCAAATCCAACTGAGCTTGGAGTCGGTGACGAATAAAGAAGGAAGGCCAATCGCTCTGCCATTCATTCACCTAGAAAATACGATACAGAGGTTTGTAATAAATAATTTTAACATCTACATAGTCGGTACTGATAATACATATTAAAAGATACCACGTTGAAATGTTTGATACTGACACAGGGGCCTAGACAATGTTATTATGACATTATGACATATTATTATTCATGACACCAAGTTGGGAGGGAGTGTTTACCTGCTGGAAGGCAGGAGGGCTCTGCAGAGGGATCTGGATAGACTGGAAAAATGGGGTGATTCCAATGGGATGAAGTTCAACAAGGCCAAGTGCCGGGTCCTGCGCTTTGGCCACAACAACCCCCTGCAGTGCTCCAGGCTGGACACAGAGTGGCTGGAGAGCAGTCAGGCAGAAAGGGACCTGGGGGTACTAACTGACAGGAAACTCAACATGAGCCAACAGTGTGTCCAGGTGGCCAAGAAGGCCAATGGTGTCCTGTCCTGTATCAAAAAGAGCGTGGTCAGCAGGACAAGGGAAGTGATCCTTCCCCTGTACTCTGCATTGGGGAGGCCACACCTGGAGTGTTGTGTTCAGTTCTGGGCCCCTCAGGTCAGGAAAGAGATTGAAGTGCTGGAGTGGGTCCAGAGAAGAGCAACAAGACTGGGGAAGGGACTTGAACACAAGCCCTATGGGGAGAGGCTGAGGGAGCTGGGCTTGTTCAGTCTGGAGAAGAGGAGGCTTAGAGGTGAGCTCAGCACTCTCTAGAACTACCTGAAGGGCAGTTCTAGCCAGGTGGGGATTGGGCTCTTCCCCCAGGCAGTCAGCAATAGGACAAGGGGGCATGGGCTTCAACTCTGCCAGAGGAAATTTAGGCTGGAGATTAGAAAGCAATTCTTTGCAGAGAGAGTGGTCAGGCATTGGAATGGCTGCCCAGGGAGGTGCTGGACTCACCGGCCCTGGAGGTTTTTCAACTGAAATTGGACATGGCACTTAGTGCCATGATCTTGTAAATGGACTGGAGTTGGACCAAGGGTTGGACTTGATGATCTCTGACGTCTTTTCCAACCCAGTCCATTCTGTGATTTCTCTCTGAAAGCATTTTCCAGTGTCTTATGTGATATGTTAAATGATGAGGACCTCTAAAGGGAGTACATTTTGCCATTTCAGAGCAAAATAGTAGGGATTTAGAAAATACAAAACCAAGACATGGTTTGTGAAGGGAGACTTATTTTATCAATTATCACCAAGCTAAAGAACCACCACAATTTCTATAGCAAGCTACACGCATGGAATAGCCATCGTATTCCTTTCACTGTCAGGTCAAAATGAAACAGTGAAAGCAAAACTGTAATCATAAAGCTGAAGGCAAATGAAACAAGCTTTTCGATAAAGAGTTTATAGAATTAGATGAGTACATGTTAGCTTCCACAAGCGTAGAACATACCTGTGGTATATAACCACAGCAAGTGGTTGTATGGAATCCAAACTTATCCACATACTGAGACTCCGAGTGACCTGCTCCTTTACCTAAGAAACAAAATAAATATTGGGAGTTTCAAGATCCTTACATAGTAAAGTTTGCAACACAGAACTAAATTTCAGAGAAGAGGCACAGAAAATTTTAAGCAATGTTACATTTATTTTGTGGTCACAACCCTTTCTAAAGATGCAAAGAACTCCCTTAGTCCAAATTTTCAGTTTGACTTATAAAATGTTGAAAGCTAATAAATTCCAGTACTAGTGTAATTTTATACAACAAAGTCTATACAAAATGAAGAACTAAAAATAAATTAATTGAGTTTTGTCAAGGTTAAAATTATATGTTTAAAAATTATAATAGCAATTATAGGTGTTGTGTATATAATATACATTTGAGAAGTGTGGCATAAGGACAACACAGGCATATCTCATGAAACAGTGTCCCAATATGGACTTTAACCATCATTAAACTTACAATGCAATACTCTACCACAGCCAAATGAATTATTTCATTTTTAGTTTAGTAAATGATATCAATACTTTACCAACTGTGTTCCCCTCCTTTCTCAGTTTCTCTCCAAGTTTCTGGTTATAAAGATGAAGATCTGCCATCTGCTCTCCAAGTTTTGCAGAATATCTGTAGGATCAAAAAATAAAACAAAACTGAAACAAGACAAGTGAATGAAATATTAGAGGGCCAAAAAAAACCCTCCATTTCATACGACCACGTTTATTTTTGGCAAACATAGAACTTAAATCAACTTCACAAGTACAAAACACAGAGCAAAGGACTAGATAACAACTCTGGAGAAAGGGGTTGTAACAGATCAGAAGTCAATGTTCTAGCAAGAAAGGTAAACAGAGCACAAATTTGTATGAACAGGAGCACAGAGTGCAGGAGGATCAAGCAATCCTCCTTATCAGCTCCACACTAATAAGCTGAGAACAGAGCACTGTGTCTACTTTTGGGCCGCATTCATTGAGTTCAATTGAACAGCAATAAAAATGGTAAGTCTATAAAGAAGTCACAAGCAAGCACTGAGTTGAGGTTGCTTAATGCAGAAAACAGACAGCTAAAAACCAAAATATTGCATATAAGATATCTGAACCGGAGCTGCAAGGAAGAAAACTTATTTCTTGTCCATGCCCAGAATGGGTAGAAAATAATGAGTTTGAAATTGCAACCAAGAGGACTGAGGTTAGACGTGAGAAAATCTTCCCTAGAAGCAGTAGGAAGGATTGGAGGTTTCAAAGACATAAGAAGTCTATAAGTTTAAAGAAAACTTACCAGCTGGGAAAGGAAATTCAAATGAAAAATCCCATGAGGGAAATATGGACTAAACTCATCCATTATCACATGTTCACTTCAGCAGCATCTCAGCACATGTGCGCCAGCCCAAAGCTCTAGGCTGGCGACCATACGTCATTTCTACTGCAGGTACGGCATCAGGGAAGAGCAAAATATGGGGAAGGAGTGTGTATACACACACATATACAGATACACATATACGTTATACATGGACCTTGACAGATATAAGCTCTGTCTCTGAAAGATTAGAGAGGTTCTTCTCATGAAGCTTTCTGACTCTAAGATATGAGAAAATATGCCCCAAAACACAATAAAAAAGACATGTATGGACATACTTGTTGAGGCTCTTCATCTTCAGGTACTCCATGACAAACATTGCTCCTCCTTCAGGCAGGTCAATTACTTTAATAGGCTGAGGCACTCTCACAATATTGGTTTCCTGAATAGCTTCCAAACTTGCCATTTCCCCTTGAAACATTTTTCTGGCCTGTCAAGGAATAACAATATCCTTGGGCTAAGCTATGGACACCTGCAACAGGTACTCTGGAAAAATAGCCTTGTTTACAAAGTTAAAAGGAGTTAATTTATCTTGATAAAAGAATGTAGCTGCAGCAAGGCTTCAGTCCACACAGGGAGACTTGAGTACCTTAATTCCAATTTTTTTTTCCCCCACAATTCCATGTTGCATTTCATCATGATTTTCAGTTGCTTATGGACATACCAAACTACTCAGACATAACAATATCTCTGAGGATAACGACCACTACTAAATGAAGTAAAAGACTGACTGACTCCCTAAACTGGTTCTGCTTTCTGTGCAGGTCAATGGCCACCAGATGGAGATGACGGTACAAATATTCAACCTGTACTCTGGATTTTTTAAGTGAAGATGCTGCTCTTTGCAGCAGCTTTAAGAAGTTTTTAATATTGCAAAGTAAATTTCTGATACCCTGTGGTGTTACAACAAGCAATTGAATACTGTGTTCATTTCATAGTAGAAAAGTCAAGAGCAAGAATCTTACTGCTACAAATACAAAAAGCAAAGCGGAAATTTGAAACCTCTGTAGCTTTAAAAATAATACATGAGTGTTAGCACTGGCAGCCTCTTTCATCCATCCCTCCCACTATTCTATCCTCTCCGCTGAAACATGGAAAGAAATGCACTGAATGCAAATTCAGCTTTTGGCTTTTCCAAACTATGTGCTACAATAACAGCTCTGTACTCAGCCTTTTGTGTTTTGTTTGGTTTGGTTTGTTTCTTTACATATTGCAATGCCAATTCCTGTCGTCAATGGTTACCCCATTGCATTACATCTCATTTTGCATTAACCAAACCTGCTGCGTTAATACTTGGTATCAAATAGACTACAGCTTTTAAAAGAAAATTGAAAGAAAAATTTGAATAATTAAAAGTCAGCCTGAGAATGCAGAATTCTAAATTACTAACAATCAGGTGCTTTTAAAAGAAGAGCTCTCTACATCCAATAATATTAGTAGTTAACTATCTGCTAGCAGTTACCTTCGGTTTGTGGTTGACTTTAACAAATACCCGTCCACTGTCTGTTTCATAAGCTTGGCCTTGGCTAATGTATCCTCCTCCCGAGCTTCCAAACGCCTTCAGAACAGAAGTTTTCAATTCTGTTTTCAGGATTTTTTCCATGCTGATTTCCAGGCTGTCGCAGTTGCTTTCTGCTAAATCTGCTGCAAAACAAGATTAAAGGTCTGGGTCCTTCTTTCACTGTCACTCTGCTGTGAGGTAGAAAGGGCCACCCACTGAATTAAATAAATAAACAAATAAAGCAAATCCAGAGATATTTCAAAATGCCTTTCCAAAATGCTTTGTTTCCGATTGGGGTTTTACTGCCATAGATGAGAAATGAAAATATTTAGAGATATTTTCTAGTATAAAATTGAGAGGTGTGTCCTGGGTCCTCTCTCAACTGTGCTGAGCGCTGCTGGTATTTGTAGTTTGGACCCGCTTTTCTTTTTTAAGCCCTGTGCTCGCATTGGTAGGTCATTCCTGATCCGATCCACTAGAGGGAGTTTAAATGCAACAATACAAACTGCGCACATGTTATTTGAGATAAGAAAAACAAAGTTGCAGTCCGTAAGGATGCAATTAAGTCCTGCTGCTGACCGTCAGTCAGGCACCAGAAATACATGGAAAGGTTGGTGGTTTTTTTCTCAGTTTGCAGGTGTTTTGTGAGAACTGGAGATCTCTTGGTATCACCAAGATCTTCATAATGCTTGCCCTTCTTGGGACATAATTCCTCGTCTTGTAAGAGACAGTCAAAAGATTTTTATTGCCTGAACACATCCTCAAGTCAGTGAGACAGCCACACGGTCAGGGCTGGACTTTATCAAGTGAAAATTCATTGTAAAAGCACCAAACTGGTAATTAACAAATATGGAACCTATTCCTATATGCTTCTCCAGATTTAATGTGATCTTTAGGACGCCATTTCACATTTTTATCTTTCTTCACGATCTGTAACACAGAGAAAGAAGATCCCTTGGGTAAGGCTGAATTTAGTAATTTCATACTTGCAAAGTGTACCGACACCCTCAGGTACAGTGTTAAACCTTTAAAACATGTTATCATAACTAAGACCCAACAATATTTGTTTTAATAAAGTGTGTATGAAGGTAACAGTTGGTAGGTTCCTGTGACTGACTCCTAGCACATTACAATCCATGGAAAATGCAGCAGCTCTTGTTCTCACTTGGAGCAGCAATACCTCCCATCTCCCCAGGGAAGGTCTGGATCCTGTTGTCACTGTTGCATTGTGCTTTCATGCATTTCTCTCTTCTCACTACTATTTTTTGTATTGATTCATATAAGCTATTTGACAGAAAAACAAATGACTACTGGTCAAATACTGGTTTCATTTAGGCAGGCTTTTCACTACATGCACAAATGGTTCCAGCCCTACATGGAGTGAAAAATACTGGTATAGTGCAAGTTATTTCTCAAACAAGTAACTTCTCAGAACATAGCTCCTAATGGTACACTGGAACATAGCAGACCTCAATGGGACAAACTGGTTGAGAAAACTTTTCTGGCATCCAGATTTATTTCAGCAGAACATTGCTTACTTTGTAAGAACAGAAGCTGGAAAACTGTAGCTCATGACTGGACTTCGAAACAGTGATTCAAATACAGAAGAGTACTCAAGAACAGCAAGACGACACATTCAGGGTTACATATCTCAGTTGGACCTTTGCATTACCTGTGTAAAGTAACCAAGTGGCTGCTTTGCCAATCCCTCTGCAGAGTCCAGCTGTAATATAATGGTCACATCCCTGATATACTAATCATAAAATAGATTATTCACAAAATAGAGCTACAGAAAGTAGTGTTGGGGAGAGGTAGAGAAGAAGAGTCAGCACTCACTGTAGCAGTCTTTAGTAGTGTGTCCATTGACTTTCATGGGGCATTAGTGACTAGAAAGTGAGCCACAGCTGCTAAAGCAAACAACTATGCCCAGACCAAATACACCTTACAGCGTAAGGGTTCAGCATACACATTACATCACATAAAATGGGTGCATATGCACTCACAACAACTTGATTATGCCTGTATATCTTGGACAGATTGAGGTAGTTGGTTACATGTCTCATACGGATGATTTATAGTGAAAATGCCACACAATTACAATTTCAGGATTTATGAAGCCCTAGTACCCTACTATTAGAACAATGATATCTGGCTGCTGAAAGGCTGGAATCCTATCCTAGGTTGCAATGAAGTACCCAGGGAAAGGAATACAGATTTTTGGCAACAAAATAAATAACAATACACATGTTGTTGCTGGTCACGCAATTCTGAACAACATCACTTCAAACATGGGAAGTAAAACAACTCAAAATCATCCCAGGTGGGCTCGAAGGCACAGAGTGCTTGAAAATACCCATGTTGATGAACCTCCCAGCAGGACCAGTTCAGCACCACAGCCAGATCCCCAAGGAAACACCAGTTGCATCCCTGAGATGGGGGAATGACCCAGGACAATGTGCACACATGGGGATGGGCTCCTGGTTTGAGACCCATCCTCAGGGTTATGTCTGTACTGGAGTTGTAAACTGCTTAGTTTCCCAGCTCTTTCTGTTTTGCTCACAAATGCTTCTGTTTGTTTTTCAAAGACTGTCCAGAAGACAGTTACCCCTATGCATACCAATGAAAAGAAAGATCTCCTTTGGGAGTAAAACACTATCTAAAGCATCATAGGAAAAGAAAGAAGCTATGTAGAACAGTGTAAGCCAAGAAGAAAAGACTTTCCATCATAAAAACCTCCCTTTGACAGAAGTTATAGTTTCTCAGTGAAGAACTATGCACGGAGAAATAGTTCAGAGCTCCTTTAAACCTATAGATCTGATCTTCAGCATAATTGCACAGGCTGTAGCTCAGTATAAAACATGAACCATGTCTTGGGTCATGAATACTATTTTACAAAGAAAAACAATAGACCTATTGTGATTCTGGTGTGGCTTAGTTACCAGAAATATATTTCTTCCTTATGTCTTTTGGCACAGTCAGTGCCTACAAGACAAGGTAATTATATACCACCTCCCACCTGCTTTTACTTCCGATAGAAGAGTCCAGCATCAGTTGTAATCACCAGATCTATTTTGGAACAGCATTGAAGACAAAAAGTAGGAAGAAAAACAGCACTAGTGTGCAACACTCATATCTGCAGGCAGTATTTGCAGATGGCAGCAGTCCATGAGAATGAAAACAAAATGACGACATAATCACACTGAAATGTAGGGTACATAGGAATTATAAGCAATTCAGCAAAAATACAAGTTCTTGCAGAGAGGTTCAAACTGGATGTCTTTTCACAGTAAGGACAGTCAAGCCCAGAGAAGTTGTGCAGCCTCCATCCTTAGGTTTCAATGCCAGGCAAAGATAAGTAACCTGCTTTAAGCAGGAGATCAAACTAAGTGACCTCCTGAGGTCTTTCCCAACCTGAATCCTCTTATGATCTTAACTATTGAGTCCAGACTTCCAAGTTTTCCGCTCCACTAACTCCTCTCCAGAAAAACCACCTTCATACCACTTTTCACCCTCTAATGGTAAAAAGTATTTAGGTATTTTATCAAAATAAACATGTTGATTTGTTTAAGATTTGTAAGCAGAATTACCTTGTTAAATAACTTTATTATGAAGGCACGTGGAAATGAACAGTTAAAACAATTTAACCAGACTGACTGCTGGCTAAAATTCCACAGCATTTCTCCAGTCAGCTGCACCAAGCAGGGATAAGGATACAGGCACAGACAGAACATTTCACCAACAACATCCAAACAGCTGGTACAGTACATAAAGTTTGAAGTCACACACAGGACCTCAAATGATACTGTAACCAAACAGCACGTAAATTTTCTCAATGAGACGCTGCTCCAGATTAAAATCCATGACCATGTTCCCATCATCACCTTCGTTGACAATAACTGTCCAACAAACTAGGCACCTCGAACAGATTAGAGCAAGTAGCTCCCCAAGAATGGATGCAAGCTGTAAGGTTTTAATTCAGAAAAGAGAGACACCAATAATCAGCTGGAAAACTTTTTATTTGAGCAACAAGGTAAAAGTAAAAGCTATTCTACCAAGCAAGGCTTTAAAACTTTTCGTGGCAAAAGTTAAACAGCCAGGGAGAAGAGTAGTAGAATTAAGTTATATCAAGTGATAGACTTCTAAACTGGCTTCCAATTCTTATAAAAAAACTGCAAAACCAGCAACTAAAAAAAACTGTTGCCAAAATCCAGTGAAAAAACATTTTTAATTAATTAAAGTCATTCCCAAACACTCAAATCACATGTTAGGAATCACCATGCATCTCTCACCTACCTGGTATGCTTGCACTGAAATATCATTACCAGCCTATGTCAAAAAGAGTACAATTTTAGTATCATCATCTTGCAAGTACAAGAAACAGCTGGTGTGCAAGCTATTCTTAAAGAACTTCTGTCAGTGGTGTAGAGCTGCTGTTCTGTGAGTTACATTTTAACTTCCTTTGGTTTCATGTCTCTTATCCAGAGAGCTACAAAGTGCACTTAGGGGGTACTGGAGAAAAATGTTAGCTTATGGCACCTGTAGTCTCAACTACAGAGAATTTATGGGAAAATTTACCATAACCATATAACATTATTGTGTGTGCAATGAGAATAGTCAAAAGTGCATCTTCTCCTTGTGTTAGTAAGAGAGTACATCTTCATAGGATATAGAGATGTACAGTGTCTAACCTGAAAAGATCTTTAAGAATGTATACTATTGGACAAAAGCCTAATCCAAAAAAGAAGAGAGAGCGAGTTCTGGTGAAAACAAGATTGCTATAGATAAGAGCCCACAGACCAGCAAGCACAGAACAGCCTACACGAATGCCATGAGGCACCAAAATGCACGTCAGAAAAAATTATAAGCATTTTCACACAGCTTTGTAACAAAATAGGAAACAATCTCTATCCAGTAGAATCACGTTAGCATAATTAACAGCAAGTCCAAATCATTTTTCACAGTTCCCATTATATAATTTTCTTGTTGGCTTTCAAAATATTTTGTTAACATTGTTTTCATGCACACAACTGGACATGAAGGGCTGAAAGTATCTGAGCAACCTATTATAAAGGTTGGGGGCAGACAACAAAAAGCAAGGAGCAACTTTTTTAGCCATCTCCTCGGTAAACGAGAAAAGCAAACTTCCGTTTCACAAACGCTTCTCTAACATTTGCCATTAGGGTGCAAATGCAAACCCCAGCATTTCTCTACTCTGAAGCACAACTGGTACCTAAGAGAGTACTTCTTCCAAGTACTTTACACTTGAGTTCTTGTTTAATATTAACTTGCCTAGTCTCAAGCATACAATGCTTTCTTGATGCTGACAGATCTTCTGTGCAACTGAATAAATTCCTTCCATAGATTTCCCTCATACAGGTATTTACAACTATCCTAAAAAGGGATGACTATGTTACGCCTGGTATTCAGCAGGACTCACTGATTCTAGGTCTTCAGCTGGGCCACAAGGTAAGGGTCTAGTAGGTTTTTCTAAACACTACTACTCCTGGAGTTGCATCACCAAGTATGGGGCTTCCCAAGCAACACAGGAAGTATTCTGCTAAGCAGAAAGTCACTTTACAAGGTTTCTCATAATGTTTAAAGAAGACCCTCTGTACCCTGTACCAAAATGGTTCCAATGGTTCATGTAGTGAAAAAGCTGATAAAGCTTTAGGCGTTTCTCAAACCCTGGAGCTTTTGGAATTTTACTGTGATAAGCAGAGTAAAAAGAACTGCTGAAGCCACCAAACATCCCAGCTATTGCAAGCTCATACTCTGAATGGCCGTAGAAAGCAGCCGGATCGAAGATAATTGGACCAGAATCATCCTCAGCCACATTTCCTCCCCAGAGATCCCCATGCAGGAGAGCAGGAACAATTTCTACATCAGAGAACAAACTGGGTATCTTCAGCTGCAGGGAGGAAAAAAAGCAAGATGCATAAGTACTACATTTTAAGGTGAATGATTGTAGAGTTTTATCTGCATACAAGCAGAGCATTAATTGAAATTTCTTAAACGTCAGTTAAAAAAACCCAACTTGAAATGGTATAGGACCTAGCAAACACAGATACTGAGAAAATCAAGAGGATTACTATTTTCCATAAAAGCCAGCAGCTGAAAAACAGTTATCCAAGTGTTTTTCAGCACAAACAAATAATTTAAAACTGCATTTGGTGCTACAATATTGACCACAACCACCAACTTAATCATTAGAAGGCTCAGGAATCTCTACAACCATGTAGAGATTTCTACAAAGTAGTACCCACAGCCACATAACCAGAAGAAAACCTTAAATGAATAGATGATGTCCAGAACAGCACCGTTTATACACATTTCTCATCATAAAAGTGTTACAGGGAATGAGAAAAGTGAACTC
Organism: Patagioenas fasciata; assembly: GCF_037038585.1. Lineage (NCBI taxonomy): Eukaryota > Metazoa > Chordata > Aves > Columbiformes > Columbidae > Patagioenas > Patagioenas fasciata. The sequence continues at coordinate 8,232,618 of NC_092537.1, read as the reverse complement.
AAACTAGTATTTCCCGAACAGTAAGGCAAAGTGCTATTCAGAATATATTCCCTTTGGAATATTAGCCTAGTGTGATGCAGCAAAAGCCATTTTATCTTAGAAAAAAGAGCATTTTAATCCCTAAAAGCTGAAGTCTCTTACCAACAGAACCCGGAGCATACCAACAAACAGGAACTTTGTTTCATGAAAAGAAAATCTCAACAACTGATACCTGTCTATCACTATAATGAGAACTGAGAGAACTCCTACCTGAAGTTGTGCCCAGAGTTCTCTTGCTTCTCTGTCTCCTGAATTCTTTTCGATCATGTCCATCTGGGGCTGGATTCTCTGCTTGGCAAAAAAAGTCACCCAGTCATTCTGCCAGTCATTCACCTGAAGGGACAGGATTGCAGGTGTTAGTTCTACACCACACAAAAGACAAATTCTCTTATTTTTCAAATAAAACTTTGGAGGATTATACAGCCTTTGTGCTGATACCATCCAGGACAGTAAATGTTACCATTTAATAGACTTATGTTAAAACGTTAACTTAGGGGAATAAATAATTTTCTTTAAGTGATAAAAACCAAGAAATTGAAGAGCTATGAACGTCCAATGCAGCTGTGCTTTCCAAAGCACTACTTTGCTTAGCAGGCTGAACAATGTTGTTTCTTTTTATGACTTCACAGAAATAACTGAATTTCCATTATGATAATCTTGGCTCTTTGTGTCACTGAAGCTAAAATACAATAAACTTAAAATTCTATTGGTCTGATGAAGTACAACCTACCTGTGGAAGATAGCCACAGCAGGTAACTGTATGAAAGCCAAACTGATCCACAAACTGGACTTCCATTTGCCCTTGACCTTTACCTTTCAAACCAAAGACAAAAATCCAATACTAATGACAAGATTCTAAGTATCCACAGTGCAAATGGACCTTAAAAACTACACAGGGGTACAATACTGCTTCTATGGAGACTAAAAACAATGCACTTTAGTACTCCTTTTGTTATAATGGTTGTTGCTGTTGGGTTTTAAGTTTAAAGCGTGATGTAAAGCAGCTAAATTATAATCTCTATAAACATGTTTTAAGGTAGCATATCTCCTCTGACACCATGTTCTTGCAGAAAGGGTGGTTCAGGATCCCAAGAGTCCCAAATTTAATATTTTGCTTAGCGATCCAAACAGAGTAAACCAAAGATGCCCTGCATGGGTGCTTTGTCTGAATCTATTTTTGTAATATCTTCACAGAATCACAGAATGTCAGGGATTGGAAGGGACCTCAAAAGATCATCTAGTCCAATCCTCCTGCCAGAGCCAGAACATCTTTAGAGAAAGAAGATGAACTTATCCTGAAACAACAAAAGCTATTTAATAATTTTTAGATTATTATTAACTAGATTAAATTGCAAACAGCTGTGTACTGTACCAACTGTGCTCTCTTCTTTCTTCAGCTTCTCTCCAAGTTGCTGGTTATGAAGGTGGAGATCAGCCAGTTGTGTTCCAAGCTTTGCTGAATGTCTAAGAAACAAAAGTATGCTTAGCAACACTGACATGTGAATTAATCCAGTCCTTGACATTCCAGGAATTCATTGAAATGATTTATCGAGTTCTGTATCCCCATGAAAATACATTTTCAAAATATTCTGGTCATAATATGTAATCTTTATAGGAAGAGGAGGTGTTTAACAAAGAACAAAACATACTTACATGGTTGTTTCTGACAATGCTATTTAAATTTATAATTGCTGTTCACTTTTGTCTCTGGTTTCCCCTCTCTAAAAGGCCTTAGAAGACAGAAGGGTCAGGTGGGACTTAATTATTTATATATTTTTAACAAAAGCTTATTTTCTGGACAGTTCAGAAAAGTCTTGCAATAATTAAAAATTACAAAACTAGTTGCCTCCCATGTTAACATAAGCATGTTCCTTTTCTTGTCTTTGACCTCTCACGTCTTTCTCTGTTCTCAAGGCACTGTCACTTAAGGCAAAGTTATTTCTTCATTTTGCTCCCGTTAACACAGATTGTAGCTATCCCCTGAAATTTGTACACCAAAGGCTGCATTTGCATGCTTTGTATCCCAATCAGCCCAAACACAACAGGATTTCTGCTCTTTCTTTTGAAAACAGGGCTCTTCATGAATTAGAACCTTTGCGGATGAGCAGGATGAGGATAAGACGTTAAGCTGGCTGCAGAAGTTCTGAGATTGGGATGAGAAACTGGCCATGCCAAGCTCCAAATAGAACCAGACAGAAGTATTCATCATATTTTAATTTATTTAAGCGTTTGCCACAGAGGAGAGCCAAAAATTCGCAGCTAACAGAATCCAGGTGAGAGTTTTAAAAATACAGAAATCTGGATTCATTCGTCTGGACGAACCGCCTTTGCGCACTCATGACAAGCACTATTAAACACTCGTTCTCATATCAAAGGCAAGCACACAAAAAGGTGATCAGCAGGTCATTTTCCTGACCGTAAAAATGAAACTTATTGTAAAAATCACTACTTACAAAAAACAAACCCAAAACTAAAGGAAAACCACGCTCACTTTTTGATGGATGACCTATTTGCTAAGTGAAGCATTACAAAGTATTTTATACAGTTCTCAGCTGTATAACTTCCGAAATGTACCCTGACTTGCTTAAAAAAAAAAAAAAACCACAACCCAACCAAACAAAAAAAACCACACTAAAAAATCTCACAAGTTTCCTCTCTGAAGACAAATGATTTAATTGTCATAATTGTCAAAACTTCTGGTTAAATGAAGCAAAGATAGTTTTACCTGCTTAATCCTCTCATGTCCAAATGTTCCATCACAAACAGAGTAGTGCCCCCAGGCACGTCTATAACCTTGACGGGTTTAGGCACTTTTACAGTTTGTGTTTGTAAGATGGCTTCCAAACTTGCCATTTCTCCCTCAAACATTCTTCTAGCCTGTCAAATATGAAAGGAAAGTATTAGTCTCTATGTACACAAGTCACAGGTAAATAAAGCTTTTCCACAAAACTAATCACAGAATCCCAGAATGTCAGGGGTTGGAAGGGACCTGGAAAGCTCATCCAGTGCAATCCCCCCGCCGGAGCAGGAACATCCAGCTGAGGTTCCACAGGAAGGTGTCCAGGCGGGTTTGAATGTCTGCAGAGAAGGAGACTCCACAACCTCCCTGGTCCAGTGTCAGTCACCCTCACTGAGAAGAAGTTTCTTCTCATATTTAAGTGGAACCTCTTGTGTTCCAGTTTGAACCCATTACCCCTTGTCCTGTCATTGGTTGTCACCCAGAAGAGCCTGGCTCCATCCTCCTGACACTCACCCTTTAGATATCTGTAAACATTAATGAGGTCACCCCTCAGTCTCCTCTTCATCAAGCTCAAGAGCCCCAGCTCCCTCAGCCTTTCCTCACACGGAAGATGCTGCACTCCATCATCTTCATTGCCCTGCGCTGGACTCTCTCCAGCAGTTCCCTGTCCTTCTGGAACTGAGGGGCCCAGAACTGGACACAACATTCCAGATGCGGTCTCACCAGGGCAGAGTAAAGGGGAAGGAGAACCTTTCTCGACCTACTAACCACCCCCGTTCTAATCCACCCCAGGTACCACTGGCCTTCCTGGCCACAAGGGCCCAGTGCTGGCTCATGCTCATCCTGCTGTCCACCAGGACCCCCAGGTCCCTTTCCCCTACACTGCTCTCTAATAGGAAAAAACTCTAAAAGCAGTCTAATTCCCAGTCAGAGAATTATACTCCTGGGCCTATTTCTTTTGCCTTATCACAAACAAACAAATCAATAATAGCAGCCAAACGCCCCTTACTGCACTTGCACAGAGAAGCCCTTAGAACCCAAGCCACTATCAACTCCATTTGCTTTGAAGACATTCTGAATTTAGAGCCTATTTCTGCAATTGTTATCCACATGGAGTAAAATCTATTCTCTTGAGTTGCTCCACTGACACCAGCAGCACTAGTCACACAAAGAAATGCTGCTCTAGAGGAGCCAGGCAGAGGCTGCACGAAAAGGGTCCTTGGGAAGCCTACAGTATCTGCTAAAAGCAAAAGCAAGGAAATACAATCAACAAACCAGAAACAGAATACTAAAGGGCTAGTACTGATATATGAAACACAGAGGACAATTTGCAACAGTCATTGACTACAAATTCCAAAGCTTACAGGAGATCACAAATGAAGAACTGCTGGATTACTGAGCCACGAGATAGCTTTGTTCAGAGGAAATCAGTAAATACTGTATCTCCATTTAAAGCATCATACTAGGTCAAAGTCAGCCAATAACTTTAATAGAGTAAAAAACACAGTGGTTTCTAGATAACTTTGTTTTCCTAAAGAAACTGCTGATATACACCCACTGCTGCACACACGCCACAGCATTATAATACAGTTTGGCAAAGTTTGCTTGAATCAGCACTCAGAATCTACACACAGGCAAAAGCACCGAACGGGAAATTAACACTGAATAGAAAATCTAGTCACATGTGTTTTCCAAGCCCTATCCTGTTGCTAGCTGGACTCTACATTTAAACACACAATTAACAAAGGCCTCTGGAAGGGCTCTGTTGCTATCAATTCAAACTATTTTCAGTCTCATATAAAGCAGGATGACCTTTCATTGTTTTCCCATGTCACCAATTTAGTGCATTTGAGTTCCAATCCAGCTCCCTGATATGATCAGAAAGTGCAGACAAATCTTGAACAACAACTGTGGAAAAGTATCATTTATTGAGAAAAGCTCCCTGTAAGACCAGGGAATTACTGGTTTTGTTACAACAAAAAGATGTGCACCCTCCATAGATAATTTTACACCTTCTAGGTTGCTCCAGACCCTTTCACAGCACACACAGCCATGGTGACACCAACATTACAGCAGCCATAACTGACAACAGCACACCCTGGACAAATAATACTAACACTGCAACTGATACCATAAAATCAGCAAATTAATAAACTCTTAAAACCACATTTCTGGGTTTTAAAAAGAGCATTTCTTCATTCAGTGCTGGGGCCGGATCAGGGGTGTCCCTCCATAGGTCTGGCACCAACCAGTTGACCACACATGGTTTATATTGACAGAAAAATTACATATTTATCACAATTCTTGACAATCATTACCATATTCCACGCCTATTCTAACACAAGCTATCTGGTTAAGCAATGCTAAGTAACATTTGCATGTTTCTCAGTTACCCGTTTTGAAAGAATATGTTGTAAATCTCCGTCAACTTTAAGAATACGGTATGATTACTAAGTACAAAGATTCTATGGTTACAAGGTCTGCTTATACAAAGACTCTACAGTTACAAGGTTGGTTAATCTTTAAAGGTTGCTACCCTAACATTCTCCTAAACTATGAGTTCTACAATTCCTTAAAACACAGTCTAATAATTAGAAATACAGGTATCACGCCAGAAACGCTGCTCCTCATCCCAGTGCCAACCCCACCACTCACAACCACTGTCCCCTCGTGGCCTCCCCATCCCGGGCACCTGTCACAAACCGGGCCCCAGACCCTCACACGGCAGAAACTGCCAGACGAAGCAGATCCCTCTGCCACCAGCAGTCGAAATTTTCTGTGTGAAGCAGCCGGCAAACCTCCCTTCATCCCTCAAGAAGCCGGGGCGGCTCAGGCCCGCCCGCCGCCCATCTCCTCACAGCGGCCTCCCCTCGCCGGGGTCCCGCCTCACAGCCCTCGCGCTCGACCCCTACCCCCCACACCTCCGCCTTGGAGTTGCTCTTCACATACACCCGGCCTCGGTCCGTGTCGTAGCTCTGGCCCTGGCTGATGCAACCGCCCCCAGAGTGGCCCGCGGGCCGCAGCAGCGCGGTGCCCAACTCCCGCCTCAGCGCCTCCTCCATGCTGCCGGCCGGGCCGCGCGGCGCCGCGCCTGCGCTAAATGCGCGGGTGGGCGGGGCCGGCAAAATGGCGGCGGCTGAGGGGGAGAGGTTCGCCGGAGGCCTGCGCGCTGCTGCGGGTTCAGCTGGTGATAGCGACTGGCCAAGGGTTGGGTTGTAGGCGCTGGGGAGGGACCTGGAAGGAGCCGCTTGTTCCTGGCTGAGGGAGGAGAAGCGTAAAATCGCTTCTCTCAGTGTGGTGGGGAGGAGCGGGGAGCTGGACCGCGGCCTGGCCTCGGGGCAGCGGTGCGGCTGCGGCTCTGGGGGCGGCGAAGGTGCTTTTCCTCCGCGTTCCGTCCCGCTGCTGTGCCCGGGAGAGCCCCTAGGCCCGCTGGGGTGGGCAGGACGCCGGTAATGCCACCAAAGCCCGACGCGGTGTGTGCTGGGGACTTGGGCATGGGTGAACGCATTGCCCTTGTGCGTGTGGTGAATTCTGTCCTGCTATAGATCCAGAGGATTCGCATGTGCAGTAGGGCAATATCTGTGACAAAGGCAATGGGTAGTAATTTTTAAATATTTGAATTAAGTGTGCTTTCTGGCCATTATAAAGGTACATGCTCAAATTCATTCTGTTCTTCAACAGTAACAAGAACAGCTTGCTGTTATTGGACACCGACCAGCATAGGTTTGAAGTAAACTGATGTGTTCTCTCATATTAGAATTTATTTATTTACCAAGTACCTTCTTATTTAAAATACAATGCTGGATTCTGTTTTCTGCCACATATTGCCTCTCTTGACTCTTTGTGTAAAATTAACCTTAAATTCATGTTGCAAAGGTTGGATTCAGGTGTCTGCAATGGCTGTTGAAGAGTGGTTAAGATTATACTGAGTCTAGGAATCAGGTGCTATGGAAAATAATGCTGTGAGTGTTCTTTGAAGCTTCTTTCTTATTTAGAGAGGCAAGGAATAATGTCCATTGTGAGATCAAGGAGACTTGCTCTTTAAAATGTATTTATTTCTTCTTTTGACAAAGCAATTAGAAACCCATCAGGATTTGTTGAATAGATTTAATGGAGTTAAAATAAAATTAAATGTGTGGTTCAGTCTTCAGATACTAAGTCGTAGTAGAATAGTCCATACTGTCAGTAAGGAAGTTTTTCATCCTGCCCTAAACAACGGCATAGTGAATGCTGTAGGAGTAGAGAGCAATTGTCCTTCATTCTCTAGTATTTCATTGCAGATGTCAGTTCAGTGGGAGCTGGGATTTGGGAGCTGCCTCTCCACAGACACCCTTCTGATGCAAGCTCCAGCTCCAAGCTCTCCCTAAACCTCCTGCATGTCTTCTTCGGCATCTGAGCCATAGATTACAGCTCCCCATTTGAAAGAAACTATTGAGTCAGGCCCCAAATGTACTTACAGACTGCAGAAAAAAAAAGCTTAGCCATATACTGCAGTTGTTCGTGAGGTGCAGGTTTTGCCTGCTGTGTGAAGGCGGTGTGTACCACAAAAGGCCGTGTGACAGTGTGGGTTGACTTTATGATAATCCTTTCTTCTCTGCCTCCACTCTTTCCCCCTATATATTATTTATTCCTATTTGAGTATTTCAAAAAGCTTGCAGATTGCTATTGCAACCACCCCCTTTCCTCTGCCCTTTTGGGGTTCACCGGCAATATTTATCTTGTTCTACTGCATGCTGGTTTGCCTGCAAGATCCACAGTGGTTAACTTTCTGTTTAAAATAGTGTTTCTTTCTGTGAAGGAGAAGACAACTGGCATGCTGGGCTGAAAATTATTTGGTGAGTCACCAGTTAATATACACATCCTGAATAAAAAAGCACTGCAGCTGCTAATTTCTGTTTACTGCTTGACAGTATGTACAAGAAGGGAAAAGGTAATTGGTATGTGTAGCCTTTTATTGGTTGGTTTATATTTATAAATGGAAAATATGCTTTACGGCTTTTCGAGCTCCAAGCCTCTATTCGTGTGAACGTATGAGAAATGCACTGTGGGCTCTTTTGTCTTTGTTTCTCTCCCACGTCCATGGATAGTCCGAGAGGGTGGATCAGGAAGGATGTAGGACTTTCCATTACGGAAAGAGAGGATTTATAAGATACTTATCAAGATTTGGTGTTAGTACTTGTTTTTCTCTTTCTTTAAACATTAAGTTGCCTAAGAGAGAGAAATATATATATTTTTAATTCCTCAGGTCAGCTGTATGAGCAGGTAAATGGAAATAGAATGAGAAGTTCCATTATCAAAATAACAGACTGAGATGGACCTTAGGAGCAGAATTTGGCCACTGCTCTGGTTATGCAGCGATGCTGGAATCGGTCATTGATGTGTCTGTTCATGTGCAGAGTTAATGCCTTTATGGATCAACTTTCAACAGTTTCTGCAGTGGTTTGGGGAGCATGATTTGAGGCAGAATCTGAATGAAAGTGTGACCAAAGCCAGAGGACTTGCTCTTGCTCGTTGCAGAAACAGAACTCAGAGAACTTTTTCCAGAGTTCAGTGGTTTGGCTTTGTCTTCCTCTCTTTTTGATACAGACTATGCCAGATTGCTAGTGGGTTTTGTTGTTCACAAATTGTTGCCCATCAACAAGAAGTTCAGGGAGAATGCCTGGGATTTTGGATCATTTTAGTAATAGTGAGAAATTGTGCTCTTTGTGAGGGTATAAAAAGTGGGGGCTTTTCCATAAGTATAGCTGTTTAGAGTCTCTTTTTTTATCCCCATCAAGAGAAAATTATTATTATTATTATTATTTGCAGTTCTGATTTTGTTCAGCCTGGTTCTTTATGGCACAGTAAAAGAGCAATATCTATGTCATTATTTCTCCTTTCAGCTGCCCCTAACCAGGTTATCTTAATGCTTGAAAGAGGGTTAGGAAATGCATTTTCTTTTCTATTATTTGGACAGTTGATGGGTTAAGGATTTGTGGGTGTATTCTAGCTCACTAGTTCCTGTATAAAGTATAACCATGAGCTGCCCTCAAAATAAACCTGGGCTTGGCACAAATTGATGTTCTAAACATGATTGCACGTAAATGTCAGATAAGTGGAAACACTCAGGGAAGTGGAAACATTCCAGAATTCTACTATTTATGGCATCAAAACAGACATTTGAAAAACCTCAGTTCTTCATTTCCAACAACTGAAAAACACTTCATATTTTTTAATTTAAAAATAAGGGCAAATGACCTTTATTTGCCAAGTTCGTTGACATTAAAATGCTTGGTTTTTTTCTCCACGCTTCCTTAGTGAACTTTGGGAGAAATAAACATATACGATTTCAGCAAAGCAAGTTCTAATTCAGCTTCTTTTTTATTACAGCATCTCAAAGCACTCTACTGACATTTGTGGTTAAAATCCCTTGACAGTCCTTTGTTACAGATGCAGCAAATGGCTTTGGTAGGTCTGGAAACCTGAAGCAGAAAGAATTGGGGTAAACTGGCCAAATTTGTAGGGGAAGTTTATGTTAGAACTGGGATCAGAGCAGGAGTTTCCTGATGCCCAGGGCTGTACTTCAGCTGTTGCTCCCACAGGAAAAGCACACGAGTACCACCACTGTGTTTAGCCAGTCTCGAACTAAACGCTGAAATAGAAGCTCTGACAGACGACGCATCTGGAAGAAGAGCACGTCTCTACCTCTCTGCATGTAGACCATCAACAGTAAAGTATTAGAGACTATGAAACTATAGTTTGTTGCTGCAAATTTATTATCCCACCTCCAACAGGACTTTGATTCCGTAAAGTGATGACTGGGTTATAGAGAGGTGAAATTATTGAATGCATGAGTATGCCAGAGGGAAGATTGCCTGTCTGGCACGGGAACGTGGTGCTTTGATGTCCAGGGGTGAATGCTACAGGACACTTTGTACTCTTCTCTTTGTACCAGATCAAAATTACCCAGGAATGATACAACGATATTCATCAGTTCATTTCTTCCTTTGCAATCCGGAAGTAAACATGTGAAGAAGTTTGGGGTATTTTTTGAGAGCAGTAAATTGACATTGCGTCATACCCATACAAACAAACTTTTATTAGCCAAAGACTTACTTTCTTTAAGTAGAAATACAACGTATAGACACAATCTCTTTCAATTTAGGACTTATACTTGGCTGCAGATAATTTAGAGTAAATCCAATGTGTATGATTCCTCTGAATTAGGTGAGCTTTGGACAAAGAGCGTGTATGGGGTGGGGTCCAGTAAAACAAAGACATAAAGACATTTTGTGAAGTTTTAGTTTTTATGCTTTGTGTATAAAGCACCATTTTTGATGTTTGTTTCAGGCTGTCTTCATACAGATGTATTCTTATACCGGTTTGACACTATGAAATTTTCATATTTGGGAATTACTCAGGGTCAACAAGATTTTTATTAAATAATTTTTTAAATTATACTTGCTGGCAGATATGCCACAGGCAAAGGACAAGAAGGTGACAAAGAGCCTGATGTAGGGGTTAGGCGGTAAACATATGCATCAGGCAAGAGTTGAGAAATGAGATTTGCTTTTAAATCTTTGTTTGGTCACTTGCAGTTTTCCTCACTAGTCCAGCCCCTGGGACTAGAGATGCTGTGCTGACACACCTGGGTTTAGAAACCTCCTGAATTTATTTTAGTGGCACGTGAAGACTGAGCATTTACCCTCCAGGTGACCCCTTTTGGTCAGTTCCATATGTACTGCATTTTATGTTTTGCAGTATTTATAAGGGTGGGCATTTGATTTTACGTGCTCAAAAGGTCAGGCTGGATTATGGGACCAGGAGGAAATCTCAGGCTTGCTGACATCTCAGCCCAGTCTCATCCCCATTCCGTACAAATACACAATACGTTTGGGTGTGGATAGTGAGAGGGCAAAACCACCCAACACAGCTGTGAGTATGATGAAAGAACATCTCTTCTAGCGATGAATATCCTAAAAGCTAGACTAAGGTGTGCGGAATGCACCCTGCCGTTATTGCGCACCCGGGAGAGTAACCGCAGCACTCGGAGCTCGAACCGCTGACCTTCTTACTCGCTCAAGGCAAATCGCTCCTTTCCAGCGGGGAGGTGCGACTAAGTGCGATTGATGGGGCAAAGAGCCAATGGCCGCCTTGGAGCGCCCTAGCAACTGAGCCGCTGTGTCTCGGAGGGAACACGAGGAAGGGGGAGGTCAGGGTTTGCCTTCCCCCCAATGGAAGCCGAGGAGGGCGGGGCTAATGCTTTTTTTTTTTGGTACACCAATAGGCGAACGCGAGGGCGTTACAGCTCCCTCACAGGAGCGGGAATAGGGCGGGGCTTCCATTTCGGCTCACCAATCAATGCAGAGGAGGGCGGGGGCGGAAACGAACCACCCAGTAGCGGGGCTGAGGGGCGGGGCTCGGCGTTCTGTCAGAGCGGCGGGCAGGCTGAGCGGCGGCGTGAGGCGGCGGGACCCGGGTGGAGGAGCGGGACGGAGCCTCTGCAGTCGCCGCTGTCTCCCTCACAGCTCACCCGCTACTCCTTCGCGGCAGCACCGAGCGCCCCGCGGGGCGAGGGTCGGGCCCTCTGTCGGAAGACACAGTCGTCTCCGTTGTGCGTTGACATGAGGCGCGCTGGCGCTGTCCCCCGCCGCTGACACCGCTCTCTGCCGTCGCCGCGGGAGACGCGCCCCCAGAGCCTCCCCGCTCCCCCGCGGCCGGGGATGGCGCGGCGGGCGCTGCCCCCGCTGCCGTGACGGGACCGCGCCGCCGCCTCCCGCCGCTCCCCCGCCACTCCCCCGCCAGCGCCGGACATGCCGCTGCCCGCCCGCGCCGCTGCCCGCCGCCGTGACCTGGCCCCGCCGGGCCCCGGGATGGGCCGCGGGAGCTGATCCGTTGGATGGGAACGACGAGGAGGATGAGCCACGTGGGGAGCCCGGTGAGAGCCTACGATTTCCTGCTCAAGTTCCTGCTGGTGGGTGACAGCGACGTGGGCAAGGGGGAGATCCTGGCCAGCCTGCAGGACGGGGCCTCCGAGTCGCCCTATGGGTCCCACACGGGTAAGCTGAACCCCGCGCCGGGCCCGGGGTCTCTGCCCGCTGCTCCCTGCTCCCACCACCCTCTGCACAAGCGCCCTGGGGCCCTCCAGGGATCCACCGGCTGGTGCTGCCAACTTTTTGGGCTGGGAAATGAGCACAGCTGGACCAGCAGCTGATAGCGACCACTTCTGTAGGTTCCTGATTCGTTTCGGAGCTCCCAGGTAGTACCAAAGGTGAAAAAGGGTGCAGGCAAAGACACGTTGAACGATGTTTTGCTGTGTGTAGTTTTCAGAAAGGAGGCGGAATTGTCAGGGTTTAAAATCCCATGCGGGTGATCTTGTGTGAAACTCCTTTTTGGACTTCAACTTTGAGAGCAATGTCTTAATACACACGATGTCTTGATCAAGGTGATAGGATTTATCTTCCTAAGCAGTTATTTTTCTGTTGTCATCAGTGAGTAAAGGGAAATACTAATAAAAATGGTTTTCTAGTAAAGAACCCTTGTTAAACAGTGAAGGTATTTGCTGTGAAACTGCTTTCACTGAAAGAGCAGAAAAGGAGATTAATTTCATTTTCTCCCTTTTTTCCACTGTCATGTTCTTAGTATCAGAAGAGTAGCCCTTTAAGATCAAGGTTCATGTTTGTAGTGTGTTCTTTCACTTAAGCTTTTTAAAGGGCAAGACTGAAGAGCCTCATCTATGCCAGATATATTCTGTCTGCAGAATAGGGAGTTGTGAATATTGCAGGCTGATTTAAAACTAAGCTAATGACTCGAACAAAAGGGGATTTCTATTTTCTTTCCCTCCCATTCTCCTCTTTTCACTGCCCCAATCTTGTTTGCCTAGGACATAACTCTAGTTTTGTTTATTTTTTCCCCTCATGCAAATCTATCTTGTGATATATTAAAAAGCAAATTATCTGGTCAAATTGCCCATTGCTTTAGTTTACTGCCAGTGTAAGTCTGTGGCTAGTTAATTCACTGGAAGGCTTTAAATTGACTTAGGATCTGTTATTATGTTGAGTTCATAGTACTGATTCACAGCAGAGAACTCTTCTCCCTCCCTCCAGTTCTTTGTACTATTGCTGATGAGTCAGACTGTACCCTGAAGGCATCAATGTACATTTTAAGATGTTTGCTTAATAGCTTTGCTAAATTACTCCTTGGGATGTTGTGGTGTGTTTACTCTTCAGGTACCTGGAGAAAAGTGACAGGCAGCTTGGGCAGAGTGTGCCTGGTCTGGCTCTGTTCTGTACACACGATCTAGTTTATAGATCTTTATACTGAAGGAGCACGTTAGTCTCTGGCATATCTTGATGTAACTAGGAGAGAATGTTTGACCAGCTCCTGAGCTCATCAGTCTTACTTCAGACTTTTGCATGTAGACCTTGTGATTCTTGTGGTTTTGCTCTTAAAAATGTTTCAATTGTGTGGCTAACACTGTAACTCTGTTCATAGATTTCTTGACAGCCAAGAAATGCAAACATTCTTTTGTGAATTATTTTGCAAGTACTTAACATGCAGCTTGGAAATTCTTCATCACCAGTAACTTCAAAAGCAACATACAGGGTTGTAAGTTTTATGCACTATTTCATGGATTGTAGTCTCTTTACCAGGATATTTATCAATCTGAACTATACAGGGTTAGGCAAGCATGGTTATTCAGGACCTCACAAACTCTGCTAGGCAAAGGTCGTTGTTTCGCAGAGACTGGAAGTTCTCAGCCCCGAGAAGATGGGCTGAGTGAGGATGGGCCCATCAGCAAAGGATCAAGGGGCTTTGGTTGGTTGTTGTCTTAGCAGCTTCAAAGACAGTTAAGAAGATAAGAAGAACGAAGATGAAATAAAACCTGTAGTTGACTAGAACAGTATGTGGGGTTTTGTTTTGGGGGTGTTTGGGTTTTTTTTAGCCATCAGATTCCTGAAGGCTTTATGTGCAGCTATGGAACTGTCTCATCTCAACTCTGTGAGGACAAACTTTAATTGCATAAACCACAAATTAATTTTTCACAGGCACTTTCTTGACTATTCAAAAATAAATCTGTCTTCTTTCTCATTCCCAGGAAAATATGGCAGTCATATGTCTTACTATTTTTTGTCAGTACACAAAAATGATATGAAATCTGGAGATGGGAAGGAAAGCCAGCATTGTGTGATCAGTCAAGTGCCTGCAAGCTGTGGCTGGTCCAGAAGCCGTGGTTTGAAAGTATTTGGCATAGTTCAGTTATTAAGGAGTACAAGGTTTTGGTCTTTAAATTTTTCTTAATGACCAAAGGGCTCTGGATTAGAAAAAAGCAAAGAAGCTTTATTAACATAACAAAGTAAGGGCTGCCATGGAAGTTGCATTGTTGAACATGGTTCAGAGAGAGAATTCAGAAAGCAGTTATCCTAGAGATGGACAGGTAGGCAGTAAGGTGAGTTGTCTGGGTAACCTGCCTTTATAGTTCTCCCACATCTTGCTCAAAGCTGAAATTATAATAGACGGAATAGACTATTTCATTGTGAAGGGACCCACAACCATCATCTAGTCCAACTCCATAGAACAGACTGTTACAGACTGGACATACTTGGTCTCTAACCTGGTAAGAAAAACTGCACAAAATTGGTCTTCAAGAAAACTGCAGAAACTTTGCTTTTAAGCATTGTTAGTTTTCATCAGGCTAAATTCAGAGGAAATAACTGCCTCTAGACTAGAACATAATACCTTAGATGTGCTGTCACTAGGTAGACAAATATTTTGATATTTTGCACTAATAGATTTTTATTCAGCTGAATTCTATTTTTGCTTTGGTACTAAAATATGCTTGCAGTGCAATTGCTTTACACAGTGACTGAAAGGATTGATTGTTGGAAGCGGTGTACTCCTACTCCTTTTCTTGCAGGAACATCAGGTTTAAACTGACAAATTGACTCTCATCCTTCCTCACCTTTCAAACCTTTCATATCTTAGGTTCATATCACAGTTGTTTGTCTTCTCAGAAATTCTGGCTGTCCTTAGATTGAGAACTTCACTGGGGTTTTGGTTGTTTTACCTGAAGGCTTAAAAAGACCCAATACAGAACTAATGTTTAATGAAAAGAAAGAAAAAATGGGGTTGGGATATTTTAGTCTGTAGGTTTCAAACCACAATAATTCACCCCTTCAAAATTTTCCAGACAACAATGTGTTAATATATCTCCCGTGCCCTTATACTTCATTTGCACACTGACTTTATGCAGTGCCTTAAAATGGGATATTTAAGTGCATGAAATATGAAACTGCCAGCTGGAAAACCCAGAAGAGACCCAGCAGGTCTGGCAGCCTTTTTAATACTCTCTCAAGACTAAACTGAAGAGGCTCACGTAGCTGATGCATTCAATGGAAAGACTGAGTTAGTATACGGAGAGTCTCGTGGTGCAACGTTTTTAACATGGATATCTGTATATATATATTTATTTTCTCATTGTTTTCACAATCCCTGTACACAGTGCGTGATCTCAGTCAGGGCTCTGTGCTTCTAATCTTCCTATGTGTTTGCTTCGGTAAATATTGCTAAGTGAAGTTTGTGTAAAGCACAACCTCGACTTTTCCAACCACTTCTGAATTAGTAGATTGTGGTTTAACTTGAACACCTACTTTACAAGGTAGAAGCGCAATGAATGGAGTTTTAAACAAGTTCATAACCTTTAATATGAAAGGTTTTTATATGAACAAGTTGTTCTTATCCATATGCACTTCACAGAGTACTAATAACAAATACCTTTTTTTAAGGTCAGCTTCTTTGAAACCTGTGACTGTCTGTGTGTGTATTGTGCACTTGCAAGCTGCTCTAAGATTTGCACAACTCTTCCCCACAGGTATAGATTATAAGACTACAATGATTCTTCTGGATGGCCGGCGGATCAAGCTACAGCTCTGGTAAGTGTGTGCTCCACCTCATTATGGTAATAAGAAACATGCAAGTACCTTAGAAATAATACACTGATTGTATAGCAACATCCCTTTGCTCAATTTTTGGTAGTAATGGTCAACTATATAACCACAGTATTTTGAAAAATTCTAATGCCAGGATGCCAGCGGGGAAAAACTGCTGAGAGCGAGAAGAGCTCTTATGTATTAACAACTGCTACTGCAGGACTTGTGGAAGAAGAGATGATATTGATCAGTACAGATGAGTTAATCCAGCTGAACTCTTAACATAGGAGGCCACCTACTTCTTTTAAAAATATATATATAATTTATTTTGTTTAGGGATGCATCAGGGCAAGGGAGATTCTGCACCATATTTCGGTCCTATTCAAGAGGAGCCCAGGTAAGCGAAGTACAGCTTTCTCAATGGTGAGTAATGGTTGTTGGATGAATGAAAGCAGAGTCACACACCGTTGTGGTGGCTTCTGCAGCTCATTTGTACACTGCACGCAGAGTCGACAAAAGTCTGAAATAACGTGAAACATGAGAAATGATAAGGTGCAGGATTTTCTTTTAGGGTGGGGAAATCCATGACGTTGAAGTTGAATCGGGGTAAAATATAGTGATATCACAGTGTCACAGTATGTTTGGGATTGGAAGGGACCTTTTGACTTCTTGTTGGTTACCTCAGTGACTTAAGCATGTTCTCTTACTTTGATCATGTAAAAGATACACTAATACTGCTTCTTAAAACTGTGTGCCACGTAAGAGAAATTGATACCATAAAACTGTCAAGAGTAATGTGAAAAATACAAACATAGTCTAAAATGTAATGAAATGTAATGACTTGTAAGGAAATGACTTTAAAAAAAAAGTCATTATAGCTTCAGACTTCAAAGTATTGCTATAATTCATGATGTATTGATTGTGAGGAGTTGCATCTGTTATGTTTCAGAATTGCACAAAGCATTGAATCTTCAAGCTTCTGAATGTAACCAAAAATATTTATTTGCTATAACTTGTGATGTGTGTATGTCCGCTATAAAAAGGGCTATTTACCAATGCCTTAGGCCCCCAAACTAAGTCAGGGTTTCTGTCCCTCAGCTGATCTCTAATTTACACAGAGAGATGGGACTTGGTTTCACAGGATGCTGAGGTTCTGCTCCACTGAGAAGTTGCTCAGCATCTTACAAGATCATTGCAGAATTGGAGAATTTACAGATGGTGTTCTCTGTGTTATGCCTTAGTTAAACTGTTTTGTTGTTTTTTTTTTTTGTAAATACAGGGAGTAATACTAGTATATGATATTACAAATCGTTGGTCATTTGATGGAATTGATCGGTGGATAAAAGAAATAGATGAGGTAAGACACAATGCCAGAGTGTCACTAGTCTGTAACAGATGACTAAGACCAACTGCTTATGATATTTTCTACTGTTTTTACTGGCATTTGCAGGCAGTGCTTACTACAGAGTTATCCAAGCTGCCAAGTTTATAGTTTTCTTTCTATGTTATAATTCAAGAAAGTTGGAAACATATCAACTAAAGTGTCTGATTTCTTTAAAGGTGTTGATGGAAAGCATATGGAGGGCAAAGATTTCATATTGTAGTCCCACTCCTGCTGCAGCTTTGCCAAAATCATCTGTGTAAGCCTGTCTTCTCTGTGGAAGAGATGTTTTTAGATCAGAGAATCACAGAATAATTTAAGCTGGAAGGGACCTCCAGAGATCACCTGGTCCAACCTGCCACTTGGTCTTTAAATCCCGAAAAAGCTTTTGTTTGTTTTAATTGAGGGAAGGGGGAAATGGAAGGCAAACTACAGCATGTTTCAATAAGATGCACCCAATTTCAGATATAAGTGATTTCAAATTTGGTCCATTTTTTTGAAACACCCTCTATTAACTTTTTGTTGCTTCTCTTTGCTCAGCATGCTCCTGGTGTACCAAAAATCCTGGTTGGAAATCGCCTTCACTTGGCCTTCAGGCGCCAAGTGTCTACTGAACAAGCACAAGCCTATTCTGAGAGGCTGGGCATGACTTTTTTTGAAGTCAGTCCACTTTGTAATTTCAATATTACAGAGTCCTTTACTGAGCTAGCAAGAATAGTATTGATGAGACATGGAATGGACAGGCTCTGGAGGCCCAACAAGGGTAAGCAGTGTACACTGAAAATGTTGTAAATATAGTCCTAGTTAAGGCTTATGGTTCATTAATATTAAATAGTTTTCAGAAATGTTGATGCAAAAACATCAAAAAAGAAAAACAAGGAATCCTGTACAATTTGCATTTTAAACAGAAAACTTGTATCTGCAGGCATAGCCTGTTCCTGCTTTTGTAAGCAATAACATATCACAGAATCACAGAATGTCAGGGATTGGAAGGGACCTGGAAAGCTCATCCAGTGCAATCCCCCCATGGAGCAGGAACACCCAGCTGAGGTTCCACAGGAAGGTGTCCAGGCGGGTTTGAATGTCTGCAGAGAAGGAGACTCCACGACCCCCCTGGGCAGCCTGGGCCAGTGTCTGCCACCCTCACTGAGAAGAAGTTTCTTCTCAAATTTAAGTGGAACCTCTTGTGTTCCAGTTTGAACCCATTACCCCTTGTCCTATCACTGGTTGTCACCGAGAGGAGCCTGGCTCCATCCTCCTGATACTCACCCTTTAGATATCTGTAAACATGAATGAGGTCACCCCTCAGTCTCCTCTTCTTCAAGCTCCAGAGCCCCAGCTCCCTCAGCCTTTCCTCACACGGGAGATGCTCCACTCCCTTCAGCATCTTTGTTGCCCTGCGCTGGACTCTCTCCAGCAGTTCCCTGTCCTTCTGGAACTGAGGGGACCAGAACTGGACACAATATTCCAGATGTGGTCTCACCAGGGCAGAGCAGACGGGCAGGAGAACCTCTCTGACCTACTGACCTCCCCTCTTCTAATCCACCCCAGGTACCATTGGCCTTCCTGGCCACAAGGGCCCACTGCTGGCTCATGCTCATCCTGCTGTCCCCAGGACCCCCAGGTCCCTTTCCCCTATGCTGCTCTCTAATAGGTCATTCCCCAACTTAGACTGGAACCTGGGGTTGTTCCTACCCAGATACAAGACTCTACACTTGCCCTTGTTACACTTGATTGAATTTTTCCCTGCTCAACTCTCCAGCCTGTCCAGGTCTCTGGATGGCAGCACAGCCTCTGGCGTGTCAGCCACTCCTCCCAGCTTGGTGTCATCAGCAAACTTGCTGATAGTACACTCTATTCCCTCATCCAAATCATTGATGAATATATTGAATAATATATTAATATATTGAATAATATATCTTTCCTAGAACTTACATGCTTGGTCATCTAAGTATTAAGACATAAGTAGGAAACTGAAGCAGCGGATATTTTGCATAATGTATATGTGGGAAAGCGTCTGGGAGGAGAAATGAGAATTCATCCTGGCAGTACGGGGGTTGTGCAGAGCGCTGGGTGTGCTGCTGCCGTGGGTCTGACAATGGCATGCTATTATAATGTGAGTTCTATGTCTGTTTTTAAGTTCTGAGCCTGCAAGACCTTTGTTGCCGTGCCATAGTTTCCTGTACCCCCGTGCATCTCGTTGACAAGCTCCCTCTCCCTGTTGCCTTAAGAAGCCATCTCAAATCTTTCTCCATGGCAAATGGCCTTAATGCCAGGATGAT
Organism: Patagioenas fasciata; assembly: GCF_037038585.1. Lineage (NCBI taxonomy): Eukaryota > Metazoa > Chordata > Aves > Columbiformes > Columbidae > Patagioenas > Patagioenas fasciata. The sequence goes on along the minus strand of NC_092537.1, from coordinate 8,213,268 downwards.
GCATGGACGCTCCTACTCCCTCACATCCAGCAACATCAATAAAAGGAATAGCTTAAAAAAAGCTAAAATCCTCCGTCCGCCCCCAAAAAACTGTGCACGAAACAGCTGTAAAATTTCTTAAGTTTTCTGTGGGAAAAGGAACGTGGATGGAATCCCCTCATGTGAAGCACTGAACACAAGGACTCCATGTTTAATGGTTGGGCACACTATGTATGTATCACACTACATAGACAAAAATAAGAAAAATAAGTCTTATTTTAGAGCTTGCTCACTACAGTAATGCTGCTTTGGAATGAATGACGTGTTCAGTGCAACTGAAAGGACATGACATTTTTGCTCTTGGATTTTCATACTGCATTTTGGTTTCTGAAGTGCGTGATGCCATTGCTTTTACTAGTAGATGGGGATAATTATCATTATATTCGATTCTTAATTCCATGAAATCTGGAAATTGACTTACTGTGTAATTGTATAAAATCTTGTGGTTTTGCAAACTATTTAAAAATATAAAAATGGGTCATCGGTTTGCGTATTCAGGCAGAGGTTTTTAAATGCAATGTATTGTATACATTGTCAAATTCTACAAATAGTGTGACAAATTCTAGTAATACTGCAATTGTGCATCTGGATTTTTTGTAAAGCTTCCTTGATAACTTTGAAGCACTAATTTAACTAAGCTAAAAATGTATATATAATTATTATGCACATACACAACAAGGTTTTGTCCCATTAGTGTATGTAATAGATTTGATAAAGTTTTGGGTATGTTATTTAATACTTTGGGGAATTAATTTGTGGTTTAAATACTTATTTTTCTGTTAAAAAAAAAAAAGCATTTTATACCACTCTACAAGAAAGTTCTAGGACGAAAATGCCAAAGCTACTGTGGTAAAAGGAACATGACTTGAAGAGCTGCTTTATAGGAAAGAACACTATTTAAAAAATAAATAAATGTTTCTGGAAAATAAATTCCATTAAGTTTTCTCTAACTGGGCAAGGTTGTCTTTATCCTCCTTTAGAAGAATTTAAAGAACAATATACCTGAACTGGACAGCAGGAATGTGAAGTTATCGTAAAAGCATCATGTAATGCTTTTGTTACAACATGTCTTCAAGATCGTTAACAGAAATATGGAAGAAAAATACAGGTCAAGTGTTTCTTCTGTTTGTGAAAGAATGGTGTGACCTGAGCAATAACAATCCTTTGAGGTGATGGTGGCATTTGATGCCAGTTTCTTCCACGTGTCATCACTAGAGTGAGATACCGTCAAGTGATGTATGTATGATATTCCTTCTGGATCAGCATCGCTGTTCACAGCCTCTGTAGGCAAGCAGAGAAAACTCAAGCCAGTAAAATGCCAAAGTTTTCCAGGACCTTGACCAATCAGTGCATCACTACTTAAACAATAGTGCAGTCAGGAACAAGGCACCTCACAGTTACAGAGTAATAGGCAGCACCGAGTGGGGTGGAAGGAATTCCTGTCAGATGGCTCCCTGGGCGATGAGCCGGCTCCTCCTGCTGGTCTGCCTGGGCTGAGCTCCGGAGGAATGCTGCAGGGATCAGGATGAAGCTGTTCCACTGTGCAAGTTGCAGCTCCACAGCTTAAGATGTACATAGCGGCCTATGGCTACAAGAGGTTAAACCTCGATGTGAGATGTCCGTACACAGGGAGAGGTCTGGTTATGTGTGAGTAGCAGCTGTGTGCAGGACTAAGAGTTCTGTTCCATGCACATTACCATGCTGGTTTCAGTTTCTTCTGAATTATTACATTGTCCTCCTCAGTTGCCAGGTCATTAGTTTGTTTCCTGTCTCTGTGTGATATGCAATAAGAATGCCAGGCCGGGGAGAGCATTAATATATGTGTGACCTCAAGGTCAGACACTATATTCTTATTCTATATTCTCCCTGCCAGGCAGTATGAAGTAAGAATCTCACAGTAAGGAGAGGTGAGAGCAGCACTCCTCCCTCCTGGTAATGCCTGCAGTAATTCCCCTGGGGAGTAAGTAAAGCCTGAGCCTGCAGTTGGGAAGAGGAAGACTTGAAAAAAGCAAAAGGATTGTTATTTCATGCACCAAGTCTCTTGGCTGCCTGAGGAGACAAAAACTGGTAAAGATACTATGTGATTATTTTATTTATATACATATAAAAGTGTGCACAAAGAATAATGTACCACCCAGTCACTGCAGATGGCTCCAGGACTGCGATGAGCATTGTAGACTGAACAGCTGTAGCAATCTCCAACCAGAAGTCTGCACCAGAGAAGAGCAGATCACAAATCTGAAATAGGACATCAAGCACAGAGCAAGTACAGCAATGGAAGTGAACGCACATGAGGGATAAGTGGCAGCTGGCGTTAGTGTGAGGACACACGAGCTGTGGGCTCCCAGCTCATCACAGCCGTGAAATGATGCAGGTGGGAAGGGGCTTCAGCAGGTCCAGCATCTGGAAGTAACTTCTCTGTTGAGCTTAGGCCAGCTTGCTTGGGTCCTTGGGCCTTAAAAACTTTGTTTTAAAGGCTTTTTTTGGTGTTGGTGTTTGTTTTTTCAAGCCAGGGGATCGCATATTTTAGCATAGTCTGTTTCTTCTGACCAGTTCGATGCCTTTGATGTGAGACCTTTATACCAAATGGCCCTTTAGACCTGGGAGGGGGGCCCGGGGCGGCACTTCCCTGTACTGGGGTGTCCCTGGCCTCGCAGCAGGTGGAAGCTCACGCTTTACCAGGCTGGGTCACCCAGCTCCAGGGCCAGCAGCCCTGGTTTGGCCTTGGAGGAGCCTGGAAGATCCCCCTGTGAGGAGCGGAGATCCCCGCGGGCCTGCCCAGCACGGCCCTGTGCCTGCGCCACCCTCGGAGCATATACCCCCTGAGAAAACCCCTCTTCCTCAGAGCCGCATCAGACCCCCTTCTGCCCAGCGGCGCATCCCCCACCGCGGCCCCGCTCCCCTCCCTCAGCGCCAGGCGCGGACACCACCATTCCCGCCGGGCCGTGGCGCGCTGCCGCTCGGTTGCTCGGCGCTCCTCCCCCTGGCGGGTTGATGTTCTCCGTGCTCGGCGGCGCTGCCTGGCAGGCTCGGAAGCGGCGGCCGGCCTGTCCGCCGCGGCCCGGCTCGGTTCGGCCCGGCTCGGCTCGGCTCGGGCGGGCTCCCGCGGCGGGGCTGGGGCGGGTGGGCGCCGCCATGGTTTAAAGGGGAGCGGGCGGAGGTGAACGGGTAGAAGCCATGAACCTGCTCCCGGCCAACCCGCACGGCAACGGGCTGCTCTACGCTGGCTTCAACCAGGACCACGGTGAGGTGGCGGGGCAGGGCCGTGGGGCGCGGTGCCGTGAGGGGAGTGGGGCCGTGGGGCGCGGTGCCGTGGGGCGCGGTGCCGTGAGGGGAGAGGCGCTGTGAGGGGAGAGGCGCTGTGAGGGAGCGGGGCCGTGAGGGAGCGGGGACTCGCCTCTCCCCGGCCCTGCGGAGCCGGTGTGTGGCGGTGAGGGGTGGCGGTTCGCGGCCGGGAGCCCGCCAGCGGTGACCGCCCGGAGCCACCGGAGCCGGGCCTGCCGCGGTGTGGGCCCGGGAGCCGGCAGGGCGCGCTGCCCGGGGCGCCGTGTCCCTCGCGATGTGTCCCCCTGTCGCGGGCAGGATGCCCCAGGTCTGGTCGTTGCAGTTGCTGAGGTGGCTATAGTCCCGGCTTTAACAAGCCGGGAAGGCTGTGTTTGCAGATTTAACCGTTTTGCGGTGGTTTTAGGTCAGAAGAACGCTGTGATGTGCTGCGGGGTGTACCCCGCCGCTTCGGGGAGAGTTGGTTGGGTGGAGTGGGGGGAGAGGAGAAGGAGCAGTCGTGTTTAATGTGCATTTTCAAATACATCTGCCTCTCAGATGGTGGTTTGGTGCTTGCTGGAAGTTTTGCTGCTTAAAGTGGGCTGGTCTCCCTCATGTAGCTGTATAAATGTGCCTTAGATCCTGTGCTCAAAAGGATGTTCTTTACAAAGTACATTACTGAAAAGGTAATTCACAAATGTCATTTTCTCAGTGTCAGTACATAGCATTCAAAATTAGCAGTATAACTTTTTTTTTTTTTGCCAATTTATATTTTTAAAATGGCGGTTAAAACTATGAATCATATTGGCAGACAAGTACAGATACATGGACCACTGAAAAGCTTCAGAACTGTATGCTTGGCTTATTTTTTGTTAGAAAGGGGAAGGTCTTTTCTAGAAAGGGGGTGTACATGCCTTGCCTTGCTTTTGCAATACAAAAATAGCACCGGCTTTGTGAGTAAGTGTCCTTTTTGTAGAATAAGGAATAGCAGGTCATCATTTTGTAACATCCTTTTGTCTTCACAAGTAGTACTCTTGCCTAAGACCGTCTTGCAGCTTCTGTCATTGTAGCCTGTGCTTCATATACCTGTTGCTGATGCTGTTGAAGTCGTGTGCAAACATGAATTATTCTGTTAATTCTGGTCTAACATCTCTGATGACGTTTTGTCAGTAGTATATATCAAGCTGTTAATGAAATGAGCCTCTTTGTAGCTCTCTCCATGCTGTCCTGTCGAACTGGCAACAATACAGTAGTCAGTCTTTCAGCAACTCTGCGCTTGTTTGCATCTTGTGTTTGCAACACTGATGGAAAAAGAGATTTGTGAGGATGAGCTTCATTTCAAGTGTGCAGGGGTCTGTAATGAAGCGGTAATATTTGGTGCTAGGCCTGTGATGTGGCTGGGTTATAAAGAGAACCGTATAAGAAGCAAAGTTTCACTGCAAAATGCCTTTAGAATATCATTTTAGCATGTAGAGCTTTTTCTTTCTTGCAAAAGCTTCCTTAAATTCTGTAGCAATAAATGCAATATAAACACTTTTTTGAATAATATCACATCCAAAGTATATTAAGGAACTTGGGAATTTGTAAGCGAAGAAGTTTATCTTGACAGTATTCCAGTCCCATCCTACATAGCCTGTCCAGCCAACTGAATAACAACAAAAAAGTTGAGCAAAACCCCTGTCTGGCTTTCATTTGCAGGCTCCTGCAGCTCTTCCTGCCTAGCAAGGAGGACTTTTGAACTGTGGGTAGCACGCTAACCTTTTAAAAAGGCCCCAAGCTAGTGCAGTGTTAAAGGATGGGGGATTCTTTGGCTGCTCCAAGAAGAGCGGGTAAGAGGAAAAGCTCACTTCTTCCTTGGTGCTCCCACCAAAAATAGAGATATGAGTCACTTGAGTGCTGAAGCTTAGTAGTGTGGGTGTCTGCATATATTGTCACAATAACCTAATTTCTTAGTAATTTAAGACTAGCCAATCCCATAATGATGGGAGGAACAATCTAGTCTCTCCAAGTCATAACTTCCATGACTGACAAGTGACTGGCATCTGCAGTTTTTCTGAAATGTACTTACTTCCCTTACTCTGTTTTGAGTGATGCTATATTTTTATACCGGGTGTCTTTGCCACGTTTTGTTTGTCAATTAAAAACCAAAGAAACAGTGTAACCCCCCCAAATGGAAGGGCCATATTGCAAGTTGTTCTCAGTTGTTCTAAACCAGAAAACTCTGACTTTAGTGTCTTAATTTCAAGCTGGTATACTCCTGATTTCAGATACTTTTCTAGTGCTTTCAGAAGGACATTACAGTGCTCTACAGTAATGAATAGACAAAACATCATAATAAATTACCATACCAGAATGTATATGTGTAAATTGCTGACACATTCTGTCACTGTTGTGGTGTGAACAGAGTTTGAAAACTGGGGCGTGGACTTGGTTTGGTGTTGAAACACTTGTCTTATTCATTTAATCTCCTTTAATGGACTGAAATACTTAACTACAGGACCCCATAAATGTTAGTAGGATTCTGTGCTGTCTCTTATGGCTTTAGACAAAATTGGCTCTTGTGAGGAATGCTAACATGCTAGGAACTCCACTGTTGCAATGTCTGGATTTTTAGGCCCGTTTAGGCTTTAGAGCCTGCAGATTTCTTTGTGTCAGCATGCCCCCTTCAGCTTGTGGCATCTTCTAGGCCAGTCTTTAATTTTACCATCCCTTTTAATTTGGTTTTAGGAAAATAAACAGAAGTCACTGTGGCCTCGCTGGGGCTGTTGGCAAATAGTGCTTTCAGTGTAGGAACAAGCATAACTGTGGGTTATGGTGATGATTCTGTGGAGATTTGATTTTCCCTAGCATCTAATTTTTTTTTCCCCAAGTATCCGAGTTGTCTTCTGCCAGTGGCTCTTGACAGCACGTCTGTCCCTTCTTAAAATGAGACGTGAACTTCCCATGGCCGGAAGCTTACAAGCCATTTATTGCAGCAATTCCCTTTTCTGACAGCCCCTCCCCAGCTCTCTCATACACAGGAGCTTCCAAGCTGTAGCTGAGCTGTCAAATTCGTGATCCCAGTGGCAAATGTTGGGATCAATCCAATGGGAACTGCTGGGCTCCTGAGCTGTTCCTGTCACCTGGGATTGAACGAGTAGCAGTAATCTTCTTGTATGGTTTTTCTCTCGTTTGGCTCAGGGGTTGCCATGACCGAGAACTTCATATCTCTGTCAGTAATGATCGACTGTGTGGGGAATATCGCTGTGACTCACATCCCTCAGTTCTGGTGTATTGTCTGCAGTTAAAAATGTAGATATTCCCCAGCCATTAAAAGCAGCCCACGTCTTAGTCACGAGGTTATCCCTGCAGAAAAGCTGTAGTGGTGCTACAGGAAATGTAATGTCTGCATTTTATTGTGTTAGGAATGCTCCGTTTGGGTTTGTTATAACTTCCTGATATTAACACAAGTCAAACTTTACAGTGCCATTTTACTATAGAACAGTTTCAGCATCCCTCTCTGTCTCTCCTGGAAATACAATATCACGTTATAAAAATTCAGCTGGAAAAATAATCATATGGATACACAGAACAGCTACCAGAAACAGATTAGTTCTTGTCCTGTGCAGTATTGTTTTATGTAGAAAGACATGATTCCATCCTAATTTGCTCTCTAGTTATCCCAGTAGTGTATTGCATGATGTGGTGGCTTATTAGTGCTGCAATTTCAACACAGCAAACTCGTACATATTCAACTGACAGAACGAACTAAAGAATGGTGCACTGAGAAGGGAGGAGGTAAAATGAACATAGTTAATGTAAAAGCATCTAGTTCAGTATGTTCGCTAATCTTTCTCAACATGTTTACTAATCTTTCTAGAATTATTATATTCTTGTTAACCACCCTCTAGGTGTGTTTACCTATGATTTTTGAACATAATTCATTACAAAATCTTGGACAGGGTGAAGTTGTGCCTGAGAGTCTTTTGGGTTGGGAGAGTAGTTTTTTTTGCGTCTTTGGTTTTCTTCACTCTTTAGGTAACTGTTGTGCTGTTAGAAGGGTCCAGTGTCTGTGACTCTGTTAGGGACTGTGTGTAAAATAAGAGGGTTCATTTGTTTCCATTCTACATTAAAGGGTGCAGGGATGGATCTTGTAGTAATTTTCCCTTTGTAAGTTCTGTGAGTTCAGTGAACAGGAGCCCTAGGGATGCTGCACCTCCTAAGATAACTGGTTTGTAAAGCAGAGGATGTGTGTGATGCCTTTTTTGTTGCTGTTGGGTTTTACTTGGTTGGGGTTTTTTTGTTTGGCTGGGTTTTTGGGGGGTTCAAATAGTTGCAGCTATTGCAGTGCATAAAAAGAAAATCTGGCTAATTTAAATATCTTTCACCAGGACACTGAAGATCTTAACTGGATTTTGGTGTAGTGCATAAAAATTATGTAGTAACTGATCTTCAGTCAGTCTGCCTCTAGTGACAGTAGCTGCTTCTGACTTCATACTGGCACTTCTTTATATCAGCAACCACATCCTATCATTAGCAAGGAAAACAGGAGGACAGGACAGTTTGATGGATGCCACTAAAAAGGCACATGTGTAACTCTGTATGTAAATATAACTAAAATAATTTTCCAGAGTATTTTAATCTGGTTTCTAATCATTCTCTGGTTTAGACTTAAGCTGTTGGCATGTAATTGGCGTCTGGCTCAGCAGACTCTCGTTAGAGCATTCTTAAAAACTATGTTCAAGAAGCTGTCTTGTGTGGAAACATGGACAATGGGTCATGCTTCATATAGTTGTAATCACAGTGTAGATTTGGCTCTAATGAGGAAGGAGGGGTTTTGCCTCATAATGGCTGTTGGACCATGAAAGTTAAAATACAGGTTTCCTTCCCTCTGTAGTGCACGGCATAGGATACAGATGGGTTGGGAATTGCTCTCCTTTCCTTCCATTGTTTTCTCACCTGTCTAAGAAGAATCTTGAGAACTTTCCACTTTCAATAGAGGTCAGCACAGAGGACAACTTCTCTAAACGCTTTCACTTGCACTCACTAACAAAGCCCACAAGTGGTCTTTTAGCTTAACAATGTCGTTTATTGAGTAATGTGCTCTTAACCCTCTGGCTCTTGCGTAGTTCTTGAGTGTCTCCTGCAATTACTATATATGTGTATATATATGTGCTTTTTACTACAGGATGCTTTGCATGTGGAATGGAAAATGGATTCCGAGTTTATAATGCAGATCCACTCAAAGAAAAAGAGAAACAAGGTAAAACGCTTAATTGTTATACCGTACTAGTTCTGGGTTGGAAGCTCAGTCTCTTTGTTTTCTTTCCTGTAAGATTTTTGCTTAGCTTTAACCATTCCATCACTGGAAGGCTTTGAATAAAGCCTCAAGAAGGGAAGCCTGTGCTGGTCCAAAGGGAGTCTCACTTATGCCACTGCCTGGTCAGATGTTTAGATGCTATTAATTTACACAAAGCTGGATGCTGATTAATTTGTCTCACCTTCTTGCAGTGGCTGGGTTGTGTTAGCTGTTGTTAATGTTTGCGGTCCTGAATAAGAGATAAGTTGCCTAGTTGTTCACAAGTGGGAGAAGAATTGCTGGCTGCAGTGGTATTATGTGCCATCACGAGAAGCTGTTCTGTTCTTGTGCAGCAATCTGGATGTTCTAGTAGAGCAATAAAACCATTCCCTTTTTGCTGGAGATCTGAACATTTCTTATACTTGCTTAGAGTGTTGCTTGTGAGAGCACTGTGAGCTCAGACCTCTAATAATCTGAATTTTGTATTCTCTGTATGCTTAAAAATTAGGGAGGATCTTAGGGCAGAAAACCTAGGATCATGTCTTAACAGAAAGTAGTAGATGAGCTATATTAACCAGGTAGTAGAGCTTTTAATCAGAAATTGAACAAAACTGAATCAAAATAAGGGAAAATGGAAGCTAGCCATGTGATTCTAACCCTAAATACAGGAAGAAAACTGCCATTCTGAACTGGTTTCCCAGCACTTCCAGCCTGTGGTGATAGAAAGGATTTAATAAGGAAAAATGTATTTAAAACAGCAATTCCTATGAAAGCAGGCATGCTTTCACTTTCTAGTGCTGTAAGAGATTACAGTCAGTGGCCACAGCCAACGAACTGCTGTCTGTTCTTACTACTAAATTCTTTCACAAGCAGCATGTCTTGGGACTGTCAGCTGTGATAGTGTGCTAAAAGGGTCGGAATTCAGGTACAAGTGTTGTTGAGGTACTGGTAAAAACTCTTCCTGCCAGTAGCTCTGGATGTACTTCCAGGATTCCTGTCGCGAAATGATTTTTATGAGTCAGGTTGTCTTTTCCCTGGGACCCAAGAGGTCAGACTGTTGTGGTTGCACAGGTACACAGAGAAATCCTGTTCATCTTTCATGCACATTTAAGCCTACCTGGGATAGTCCCAGGTGGAGCTTATCTGTTATATTTCTGTAACCCAGTCTTAGCTGGGACACCCTGGCTCTTCTCTCTTACATCCAGGAATTCCATGAAGTTCCCCATCCACACACCACCTGTCAGGACTGTAACGATAATGATTAAAGCGTCTCTTCTAACAGATTCAGAACATCTTGCATGCTCTTACATTGTCTCAGGTTATTGTTTGTAAATATTGTAAGACTTTTTGTGGCGGTGATATTACCTCTTCATAACAAAATGTGCTGTCAGGCTTTAAATGTTTTAATGGAGTTAAGAGAAGAATGTGGTGCAGAAGGGGGTGGTGTCCAAATACAGCTGGTCAGGAAGGAAACTCGGCAGTCAGAACTGTCACTGGAGAAACCACAAGGAGCTTTACTGCTCCACTGTGAATATCTTTCTAGGCATCTACCTTCAGCTTGATGTAGTCAGCTGTCAGCGTAGATTCCTCATCCAGATGTACTCCACTGCTTCTGAATATCCAACTGCATCTCCCTTGGCCTGTCCTTCATGCTTTGTCTGCATCTCTCCATTGTAGCGCTTCCCTCCAGCAACTCAGACACTTTTGCTGTGTTCTCCCATCCTTACTTATGACAGTAGCTCTCTCTTGAGTCCTTGTAACATTTCAGCCTTTCCTCCAGCTTTGAAATGGTTTCCTAGTTTTGTCCACTTTTCCTGCTGCAGCCTGCAAGTGTGTAGAGTTATCGGACAGTCTTTTACAGTAGAAGTTTAACTCTACTTGCCTTGAAGGCCACAGTTACAGCCTCTCCTCCTGACAATTTCAGTTCCCTCTCCCCTGTGGAAGCCAAGCATCCCTCTAAGCTATGTAAAGAAAGCCAAGCCCCCACTCAAATGTCATCAAATGGAAAAATTATTTCATTATAAAAGCCCCTGGTTGATAAGCATGGCATCTTATTCTACTGCCTCTGCAGCTGAGATTCTTAAAAAGAAGAAAACCTTTTCCTTGCACTGCAACTGAGAAACTGCACCAGCTGCTCTGTCTTGCTCTCGCCCTGTTTCCTGCATCGCTGAGCGGAGACTTGCTGGAGCTGGACTGTATTTCTTACCTGTTCTAGCAGCTGTGGATAAACTCTGGAGAACAGCACTAGAGATTCTAGTTCAGTTACATATGTGTGTTTTGCTTCCTTGTCTCAAATCCAACAAGTCTATAAAGACAAATCCTGTAGCAAATGAAAAGGTCCATGACTCGTGAATGTTATTGGTATTTTCGAAGTGTGTGGCATTAGCATAATAGAGCAACAGCAGACTTGAAGTGTGTGCCTGTGAGGGGAGTGAAATTGAGCAAAGTGGACAGCCTTTCTAAACACATTTACAAACCCACCGCATAACAGGAATTATCAAGCTGCCATGATGATGTTGCTTGACCACCTCTCATGCAACATGTTTTAACTTTAAAGCCTTGCTGTGTTTTTTCCATACATGAAAATGAGGCCTGTCCCAGCCGTGTGACAACAGTGGTGATCTTTGTTGCTATGAAAAATAAAGCAACTTGGCTGAGAATCCTACTTTTAAACAAACACACACTAATTCAAACAAACAAACAAACAAACCCCACCCTTTTAGTCCAGTTTTCTTGACTGTCATCTCCATTCTTAGAGGCTTCTCTGTTTTTTAAGGTCAGCCAGGGTAGGAAGATACTGTTCTTCTCAGGTGCCTGAGAGATGTACTAGATAACAAGAGCTTTTATTCTAACAGTGGTAAAAAATATATAGCGTTTTTAACAGGTTCTGACATTTTTAAATAAAATACATTTGTCTTCCAGAATTTCTAGAAGGCGGTGTCGGCCATGTTGAAATGTTGTTTCGTTGCAACTATTTAGCACTAGTAGGTGGAGGAAAAAAGCCGAAGTACCCACCTAACAAAGGTGAGTTCTGAGGAATACATATTGTAAATGTTTGCTTTGCTCTCTCTGAAACTGCCCAGAGATCCCGAACAAAATGCCTTGAGCTGGGGTCTGGTGTTCTGAAGGCCGGATGAAGGGGATGGTGCAGCAGCTTTAAGTAAAGGTGGTGAAATATGTTGCATCACTGCTGTTACCTGCAATGGCTGGTCTGTGTGACCTGGTGACAAACTCTGTATTTGTCACAGGTAACTCCACAAATACACTCTATGGCTCAGCAACCTGAGGGGAAAACGTCCCTGGCTGACAAGCTTTGTAGGAGAATATGCTACTTTTCTTTTGACTGCTGTTTTATTTTTTCGATAAGCCTCAGAGAAAAATGAAAAAGCTGATTGTCTTTAGAAAAATATCTTTTAATTGTCAGCATTTGTGGTTAGAATTTACCAGCTCCTACCTGCACAAGTCATAGCATGAGAGACTGGGTTGATGTGTAGTAGCTAAATACATTCCGGTGAGCAGGACACAGGCCTGGAGCTGCCCAGCTGTTGGATGTCCCCTGTGATCAGCCTTCTCAGAAACTTATCTTGAGATGATGTGGATCTTTGGGTATGCCTGGATGATCTAATGCAACCTCTGCACTGTTCTAGTAATGATCTGGGATGACCTGAAGAAGAAGACTGTCATTGAGATAGAGTTTTCCACAGAAGTCAAAGCAGTTAAGCTGCGAAGAGATAGGTAGGTTCAACAAGCACATTCCAAACGCGCAGCTTGGCTTTGTATGCTGTTATTAATTTCCAGCTGTTTGTAGGAAAACAATCCCGGTTTAACACCTAGATAAACACCACCAGCAATTAGAGTTAAAACAGGCTTCTGGCAGCAAGCATTAGGTGTTAACAGATCAGCTCAGTTGTACTGGTACCTGAAACCTTGGTGCCTGTAAAAGTTTCTGGTGCCCTAATGTAGGGAAACGTTCTCATGTGGCTGCTGCTGCCATTTTCTAGGTGTGGAGGAGTGTGAGGGGAATTCAAGCAGATCTCTAGAGCAAGAACATCTGTTAACAGCTGGAGTCCGTGTGTGTGTGGGCGGAGGGGTTCTGCTGTCACAGCTTTGGATAAAAGTCCTTTGCAGGCTCATAGTAGCTTGTTTTTCTGCAAAGCTGCGAGTCTGTTGTGGTGGAGGAAGACAATATATACGTTAAATCAGTTGAAAGCCTTTGCAAATCTGAATTAATACGCATGTCCCTGTTTTACCTGCCCCATGTCATAGGAACTTCTTGTCTCTTTCAGAATTGTGGTAGTCTTGGACTCGATGATTAAAGTTTTCACATTTACACACAATCCCCATCAGTTGCACGTCTTTGAAACCTGCTACAACCCTAAAGGTTAGTTGTACGTGTGGGCTGGGGAACAGCAGCAAGTTTATTCTGTTCTTGACATGCTGTTTATCTTCAGCTGCCTGAATCAGTTTCGTTTAGTCAGTCATTAAACAGTTTACTTACTGTGCTCTAGTCATGCCCTTTGGAGATGCTTTTTTGTTTATAAAATGGTTATTAAAATTGATTAATACTTGGCACAGAAAAGCTTTTTTCATATACTCATTTTACAGATTTGATGCCTATAAGAGGCATCTGCTTCTGTAAAGAACCTGTAAACTTGATGTATTTTGTGCCAAAAGCTTAATTATCAACACAAACCATTACAAAGTGCATCATTCTTCTTTCAAATAGAGCTAGAACTGTCTAGCAGGCTGTTCCCCACAGCATCAAAAATACATGAATTGGCAGACTGCTGTAGTTCTCCCCACCTCGGGAGGTCTCCAAGCCTGCCAGAAGCAAACGTGGCACCACTGGCAGCGCTTGGGGCAGCGCACACACACACACACGCGCACACACAGACACACAGACACAGACACACACACAGGCCGGAGGGCGCAGGGTGGAAGATGAAGTCCGTGGATTGTGGTGATGCCCACCCAGCGCTGTGCTGGCTGTGGGCTGCGTGTGCAGGAACCTTCGTGGTATCGGCAGAACGCCCGGGAGAGCTGATTGGCCTTAAATGGTCTGTAAAAAGTTACCAAGAAAAAGAAGTGCAAGTGCCATAGGAACCACGTTCAAACATGAATTAATAATAATCAGTTTTATTGACAGAGGAGAAACTAAAATATCACCTACTATAAAATCTTACCCTTTTTGACCTGCTAAGGAGACTTAGCTGATGGAATAGCTGATGGAGCTGATCTCCAAAAACAACCAGATTTTGAATAACCACAACTAGATAACTTGCTCTCATCACTTTATTTCAAAGTAAAAAATTACGCTACTCCCCTAATTCTCTGTACTCTGCACTTACAGATGGATCATGCAATAGCCATTAAAATGAAATTCTGATTTACTACATGTATGTTTGTTTATTCTGAAGTTACTGATATCTTAGAAACTTACATTTGAAAACTTTATTAGGTTATGGGAACCACACAGTTATTCTTGTTTGTTTTTTGTCTTTTAGGTCTCTGTGTCCTTTGTCCAAATAGTAATAATTCTCTTCTTGCATTTCCTGGAACACATACTGGCCATGTGCAGATAGTGGATCTTGCTAATACAGAAAAGCCGCCTGTTGACATCCCGGCTCATGAAGGAGTCTTGAGCTGTATCGCGTTAAACCTGCAGGGAACAAGAATTGCAACAGCATCAGAAAAAGTAAGAGTCATCTCCTCCTTACTATGCATTCTAGTGTAGTAACTCCTCCTAAAACGGTCGCATCCTTTCATAGGAAAGACATAGAAATAACTCACTGGAAAATTTGTCATTGAAATATCTATCTTTACTGCTTCCCCAGGATATCCACACAGCAATCCAAACACTGTGCCTGAGGTAGCGTTGATGTTTTAGCTGGCTGTAGCAGTGACATTTGAATGAGATCTGGCAGAAGCAGTTTGCATGTTTCATGTGCTCTTCAATAAATTGCTATTTTAATTTTAAAAATAAAGGGTAGGGGGAGCTTATTTGCACTCTTTCACATTTGTTAGTTTCTGCTTAAATTCACTTCAAAACCACTGGCTGAAGAGATACTTGCAAGTAGGTCTGTCCTACTGGAGGACTTAGTTCTGGCTTATCTCCCGTCAGCCTGGGAGGCAGGCGCACTGCTCTGCTGTTCTCGTACACACACCACAGAGGTTTTCACACCCAGTGCAAATGATACAATGATTCTTGGCATATTTACCAAATTGTGTGTGGTCGTATATTACATGGGGCTAAAGAATGCAATGTGCTGACAAAATCCTGACGTTCCTGAATAGTACAAATCCCCTTGGGCTGGGCTGATGCAGATGTAGCAGAACACAAAGAGAGTCACAGAGTTGTCCTCTCCATGGAACATTGGTGAAGCATCATCTCCCAAAGAACGATTGGTTCCTAAGTGTCCAAAGGACACAGGGCAGATGGGCATGAGGCATGATGAACACTCGCTGCCTTCTTCCACTCAACTCAGTTTCTAAGACAAGTTAAATTAATCCAGTGAGTCTCTGCCTAGAATAGTTTCTCCTGCACAGCATCTAGATCAAAAATGTTAAGCAAATGCAGGTGTAGAGAGCGTTCTGTCTTTCCTTATATAATGCTTGATTCTTTTTCAAGGGGACCCTCATAAGAATATTTGATACTTCATCAGGGCATTTAATCCAGGAGCTACGAAGAGGATCACAGGCAGCAAATATATACTGGTATGTTTAATGGCTTCTGCTTTGTTTTCTTGAGGGTGCTGTTGTGCTGAGGCAGCCTGGTGAGTGGCACCCAAGCCATTTTCAGAAAGCAAAGGCGAGTTGTGCTGCCCCGGGCAGAAGGCAGAATGCTCTTGCACTTGCAGGTGCCAGGGCTGTGCTTGGCCTGTGCTGCATCCCCTCAGCTCATGCTGGTGAGGAGACAACAGTAGCTGGCAGCTGGCACAGGTCACAGGGGTTGGGACAAAACCGTATAGATAATATAATGTGTAGAGTAAACTGTACTCAGGGATGCTTCAACTTCACACTGAAATACAGGGAATGCAGCCTGACACTTCCCAGAGGGACCAGGATGAGTACCTGGGGGCAAGTGGAGTGTTTAATACAACACGGTGCTGCTTTGTGTGCAAGAGCCCAAGGCAGAAATTTGACTAATCCACAGCTGGAAGGTTGAAAGGGACCTCAGAGATCATCTAGTCCAGCCCCCAGCCATGGGCAGGGACACCTTCCACCAGCCCAGGTTGTCCAAAGCCCCATCCAGCCTGGCTGTGAACACTCCCAGGGAAGCAGTTGTGTACACCAGAACTGGTGGGTGTGTTCCAGCAGCAATACTGCAGCTGTCTGTATCCTCCACAGCATTAACTTCAATCAGGACGCTTCCCTCATCTGTGTATCCAGTGACCACGGCACAGTACATATCTTTGCTGCAGAAGACCCCAAGAGAAATAAACAGTCAAGGTAGGTTTGAACCATTCTAAAGCCTTGGGGGGCCAGGCGGGACTTGCCCTTCTTATAGTTTAAAAGCCTGTTCTTGTCAAGCGGTAGCAAATACCTGCACTGCTGGAGGTGACAAGATTCACCTGCTGTGCTTGAGGGAAGTTGCAGGTTTGGGACTACAGAGCAACCGCCAAGTTTCTGCCATCCTCTGAAACTATGGAGTTCCAGCAGGTGAGGGTGTTTTAGTGGTGCTCTCAGCATGAACATACTTTGTGGACATCATCTCACATCAAGCAATCTCTACTTAAATCAATCTCTTTGCAGTTTCTGCAGTCACTTAAAACCATAAAGCGAGTTGTAGGATCCCCCTGCCCTAGAAGGGAAATCGTACACATTACCTGATAACTAGGAGAAAAAAAAAAGCCAATGAAAACTAGCAGTTAGTTTGAAGCCCAGAACTTGTTCCAACACACCAGCAGTTCTACATCATCTCTAGTCAACACCTTACTAAGTTATGTTTGTTTGTTTTCTGTTTCTCTCTTTCAGTTTGGCCTCTGCCAGCTTCCTCCCCAAATACTTCAGTTCCAAATGGAGTTTTTCAAAGTTTCAGGTTCCCTCAGGCTCTCCGTGCATTTGTGCCTTTGGAACGGAGCCAAACGCTGTCATAGGTAAGTGAGGGCGGCTTCCCCAGGTTCTGTCTGCAGAACCAGGGTTCCACCTGCATTGCCCTTGAGCTGGAGGGGATGCTCAGGTGAGGTGCTGTGTGTCCCTGGCAGCTGAGAACAGGAGCCCTTGCTGCTCTGCACTGCCTGGGGGTGACACTGAGTGTGCTGGGGGGGGACACAGGGCTGGGTGCAGCTTGAACGGAGTCGGCTACAGCCGAGGGGACAGCTCAGCACCTCTGAACAGCTGAACTTTTAACATGTTTGGTTTTGTTTCAGCAATATGTGCAGATGGCAGCTACTACAAGTTCTTATTCAACCAAAAAGGGGAATGCTCAAGGGATGTCTACGCTCAGTTTCTAGAAATGACAGACGACAAGCTTTGACTGAGCTGAGGGAGTGCACAGGTCAAAGTGCTGCCTTGGCTATTCCACAGCTTTGGAAGGACAGTATATGAATGTCCAATACTGATCAACAAGTTTAGCAGACCTCACTGAGAAGCCTGGCCCAACGTGATCAGAACAAGCTCTGAAGTAGTGGACTACGTATGTTTATTCTCATTTCTGCAAGTATTCATCATTAAAATCTCTTTGGGTTACTGTCATCAACTCAAGTTTTCAAGATGTGGCTTTCAACAAGCTTGTGCCTATTGGGTTTCTCTTGATCTAAACTGTGAAATGACTTTAGCTGAAACATGAGTGCCTGCCACAGAGAAAGATCTGCAGGGGCCTGTACGGATGTACAACGAGCCTTACAAAAAGGGATGTGAAACTAGAAGATTTTAGGCATTGCGTTACTTCCACTGAGCGGCTGGGAGTGGGGGAAATACTGTGGATCATGCTCAAGTAGAACTCAGCCAGTGTGGCTGGAGCAGAACTGCCCTCCCCTGCCCACAGAGGAGCAGCGATGACAAGTGTGTAGCCATAGACAACTTGTCCTCTAATGGGGTGGGGGGTTGGGTGGGAGTCCTGTGGCCTACTAAGGGTGCCAACCTCTAGGGAGTGGCTGACAGCACCTTCAGGCACTGCCTGACCCAACCACCTCTCGTTGTGTGGAGGGAGCAGCCGGGACACTGGGGCAGCTGGAGCTCGTGTAAGGAAAGAGCCGGTGCAGGTTGAACCCCCGGGCACTGATGTGGCAGCTGCTCTGGCTGCTTCTCACTCTGTGCTTGGGCTGGAGCGCTGGGCACAACTGAACAGGGGGCACGGAACACACACCTGCGATGGCTTTACACCTGCAAACTGTTGTTTTTGTTTTACTGGAGATGTTGCATACTACATACTGTTGGCCTAGGGACAGTTAGGTTAGACTAAACTGACTGACTTGTAAACTCACTCCCAAAGTTGTTGTATGGCAATTAACACTTAATGCTGAACCAAGGCACAAGAGACTAAACTAGAAACTGAGATAGACCCAAGCGCTCTGTTCACAGCACTAACTACCTGGGGGGAGGAAAGTCTTGCTCTTCTGAAATTTAATTTCACAGATGCTTCAAATCTGACATGCCCGTTCACTCAAAGATTGTTTAGCTGCAAACTCTCTAAATTTGACAAGTTTTTTCTAGTGTCACATAACATACTAAGGACTAACTTCTATGCGGACTTGGATGTCAAGGTTGCATGTTGCTTTTATGTGTATTTAATCACAAATTGTTTTGCACACTTATTTGTAATATGTTATTTCTTTTAAATAAAAGTGACTAATTTTGCTGTATTTGCTGACGATCACAGCCAAAGTCCCTGTTGCCATAGGTTCTGGGGAATAAACCTGTAACCGAGAAATGGTGGTGGCTGTTGAAGGACAGAAACTGGATCGTGCTGCCCATGCCATGTAAACACAGGCCAGGAAGTAAACATAGGTGTTTATACCCAAGCAAGTCCAAATTCCAGTGCAAACCAGTTCTTGTTCTGGACTGTTGACTACACTGCTCACCACAGCTGCTCTTCTGAAAGCTTCTCGCCTTCTAACAGCTGTCTGAGGAGAATCTCCTGCTGCAAGTACGTGCACCAGAGAACACCAGAAACCATTCTCCAAGCGTGATTTAAATCCTCTCTTCGGCACAATTTTAAGCTGTTTACGATCCATGCAGCTGCACTCACTTTAAATAGCAAAGAAACTGCTTTAACTAAAACATTAAACCTTCTGCACAGAGCTCTGAGGGGTTTATATATCGTAATCTGCTGAAGCGCCATCCCATCCTCCTGTCACAGCCACCCTGCAGCTCACCAGAGACTACGAGTGTATTTCTTGGTTGATTTAAACTCTGCTGGACTTGTGAAACTTCCCCTGAACATCTGTTCTAGCGTGACAGCAAGAACGAGGGTAACGTGTTACTGCGCACGCAGACACGAGTGCTGTACTAATGATGGAATCCCTTCATACATACCTACATATATTCAAGCTCAAATTCCTTCTTGTACTATTAATACTTACAAATCCTTACCTTTAACTATATGAGGTATTTTACAGGGATTGAAAATCAGGTAAAAGAATTGAGTCTTCCCACTTGTGTTGGCTCCAGGTTCCTCCGCCAGTACTTGGTCACATCACTTTCTGCTGTTCTGCATCGTGTCGGTAATTTTAACCAAAACTGGTTTTAAGCGGGGCAGTGGATAAACACGCAACTCTACAATCAAATGGAGTAGTATTTTAGACACTTTTGAAAATAAATAGCAGTGGAAGTATTGGATGGAGCAGGTCTGCACCAGGCTGCTGTATTTCTGACCCCGCAAAGTGACCTGAGGCTCAGCTGGGCTCCAGGTCCCTCCCGCCACGCTTGGGGCCCTGCACAGAGACCCTTCCTGGGCTGAAGAATTTTCGCAGCAAGTCTGAAATGTGACTGTTCCTGGAAAAGAACGTATTTCCACCAGCATCACCTATTGCTTTTGTATTTAAAAATAACTAAACGCCTTCTTTCTCCGTGTTGCCGTCTCCTTCCACAGTACCCGTGTCACCGTTTGCAGTCCTGAAAGTAAAAATAACAGATTAGCCAGGGCAAGAAATTCAATGGCAATTCCAGACGTTTGCCTGCAGAAGCAACAGAACACGACTACTTCTTTCAGAACCTTTAGGTATTCACATTTAAGTAGAAAATAAAAGATTAATGGGTGAAGTTAGAAGATGCATGACAAGCTGGTGTTGTGTGGGCTGTGGTGGACACCAACAGCTACAGAACAACCTGCCCTTCAGGCTGGCTTGGCTTGGAGTCACAAAGCCATTTTAATGCCCCTATTTTGCCGCAATTTCTTTAATTCTTCCCCCAAGGTTTTATCTGTTAAACCAGCCAACGGTTCTGTTTGGTCCGGTCTGTTAGGAATCCTGTGGAATTTCACAGCAGAGCCCACTCTCTTTGTTAAAGTCCTAAAGCCCTAAATACCGCAGCAGTTCCGCTGATTCCGCTGAGTCTCCCAAACTCTCCTGGGAAGCATTAACAGGAAAACCTGGCTCAGGGTTCCAGGAAGCTTTTCTAGTTCTTCAGCCAAAAGCATTTCCCTGATTCTGATGAGAAACGAACAGAATGTAACTAATGCATAAAAAGAGGATCAGAAACCAACATTAATGACAATTATTCCAGAAAGTGCGCATCTCATTAAAATTACTTACAAATAATCTCTCTGTTGCTATGTCAGTCTGTTCTATAATAACATATGTGTGGCCAGTGTACCTGAAATCAGCCCCCAATGCAAACACAACTTCTAGAAGAATGAGACTCTTTAACACATGCAAAAGAAATTTCTCATTTCAAAGTTTGGCTTGATAATTAATAATTAGGAAAAAAAACAGTAGAAGGAAAGCTTGTTTGCATCTGCCAGTGCACAGATAAGATCAAGAAGAACCTGATAGTTAAAAGCAACCCCTGCACTTCCTGACTTCAGACCTTCCTTTTATCCATTAACTTTGTGTCAGACATAGCCTGGGATTCTTAGTAAGAATGTTACACTATATAGTTCAGACACATGTATAGAAAGGGGTCAATCGGGTTAGTAGAAAGCAGCATCCAATTTAGTGTAAATGAGATATTTCTCTAAAAATGTTATATATATATAATATATATGATATATATAATACACATGGTATATAAAATCACAACTTAACCGGTATTGATGACTACCAACCACTTACAATTTACCTTTTGGGGCAATTAAGATACAAAACCTAGATCCCAACACTGATTGCTGAGACTTCAAGTTCCACTTTTGGATTTAAGTAATTTATAAACCCCAACATTTAAAAATGAACCTGTATTGTAAGAACCATGCAAGGAAAGGCAACGTCTCCCCAGCTTTACTGCCTGCACAGCAATGGAGCAAACACAGGGAGGGATCTCACGCAGGGGCGGCAGCAGAGATGAACACGATCCCATCAAACACCCGCTCGGGTCTTACAGAATCACAGAATGGACTGGGTTGGAAAAGACCTCAGAGATCATCAAGTCCAACCCTTGGTCCAACTCCAGTCCATTGACCAGATCACGGCACTAAGTGCCATGTCCAATCTCAGTTGAAAAACCTCCAGGGCCGGTGAGTCCAGCACCTCCCTGGGCAGCCATTCCAATGCTGACCACTCTCTGCACAGAATTGCTTTCTAATCTCCAGCCTAAATTTCCCCTGGCAGAGTTGAAGCCCATGCATTAAAATCCCGAGTCTTTTTCAAAGTCATTGTAAAGATCGCACAAAAGCTGCCTTTGAGCAGCAAGAACACCGAGCAGGCAGCCTACGAGGAGCACAAAAGGAAATAACACCGTGCATCGTGAAACACAAAAGGTAACGGCAGCTCCTGCAGAGAGGGGGAATCTCTACGTACGTACGTGAATCACCTGAAGACCCTGGTGCCCGCGGCAGGGCAGGACGAGCAAGCGAAGGGGTCACGAGCACCGGGTGACGGGGCCTCCCCAGCCCCGTGTTACATGGACACACGGACACAGCTCTGTCCAACAACCCAGCGACTCACTTGACACGGACACAGCTGCATTAACCAAAGGCGCTGGAAACATCACATGCGAGCGTTGGTCAGCATCCCGCGCACGGGCCGTCCTGCTCCTTCGGCACCGCCAGCGTCAACGGGGCTCATCGCCCCCAGGGCCAGAAATACTGCAAACGCGCTTGGTGAGTAAGTTCAACTTAGTTAATTTGCTGAATAAAATTTAATTTTATTTAAAAAATCTTATACACTATTATCCACCTAGCCCTAGTTGTGAACAGATTCTCACTTCTGAAAATAAACCACATTCTAGTCAATTCATTCAACACCAAATTAAATTACTAGTACTGGATTTTTTTTTCTTAAAAAAAGTATGTTAAAACTTTACTTTTTTTTTTTTTTATTTTTAAAACCTCTAAAGAAAACGGTGCAATTTTACAGAAATGTTTCTTTTCAGGTTATGTTTTCTTTCTTTAAATGCCTGTTATAAATTCAGCTTATGTAGAGTTCTTTTTTTTCCATAGTTTTTTAATATGTATTATCTGCAGAGACATTGTAACAGTTCCATTCTGTGGATGAACACAAAACTTGTACAGATTTCTCATATTTGGTCTTTAGGTAAATAGTTCCCAAAAGCTGCCTAAATAAACCACTGCAAACTGTTCAGTCCATGGTGAAGATCCAGCCTTTCCTTTCGTAGCGGGAAAGGAGAGATAAATAATGCATCGCTAGTGCAGAAAACGCCAGAACCCAGGTTCAAATTAAGCCAACTTACCGAAGCTTCCGCTCCGCTCACCGCGTGAGGAAATAAGACGTCGTGTGAATTAAAGACTGAACAGCAGCCTTACGTTGAAATTTAATTTTGAAATGTCAAGTGGAATCTATTACCACCGTTAGAGTGAGAAATTACCGATACATTGTAAAATGTTCAACTGCAGAACACACGCTTAAAAATAAAAGTATTCTAATAATACGGTAGCCACTGTTAAAAAGCACAACAGCTACTCGCTGGAGACCCAAAAGGGCCGTGTGTGACACCAAAAGTGTTACGGAGAAACCGGTCGGATTAATTTCTACGGATGGGTGCTTACGCTTAAAAATATCGGATATACCTCTGACAAGATAGTTTTACTCTCTTTTTAAAAGGACTTGTGATAAAGAATTTCTCTTTCTAAATGAAGAACAGTCTGTTATCTTAAACATACACAATATTAAGCGAGACTCTCGTTTTACTTTAGACTGGAAAAATATGCCAGGGACAGTCAAAGTCAACACAAAGTAACAAACAGCAAAAGGTAGCAGAAGAGAAACAGATAAGTGCAGCTCTGGTCAAATTCATAGCAGTTCTTTACGTCAGTTAACGGCTCATTTACATTGTAATTTCTAATCAGTTACATGCAAGCCCAAAGAAGCATTTGATCACTACACATGGTAATAAAATTTGATTAAATTTTATCAGGCAACTGCTAAAATATGAAAATTTGCAGATGTAATAAAGTAGCTTTATCTGAACTTTAACAGGACAGACAAAAGTAAATCATTCCGTCGGTTAAAAAAACCCTACATTCAGTTTTTTACCAAACAAAATTTCACATGAAAAGTATCGTGTGATTCTAAAGTTTCCGGAGTAGAAATGGAGTGATTTGAAATGTCAAAGACCCCATTGTTTTGCAAAGAAATGAAAATACACCTCAAAAATGTCTAAATTCCACATGTGAACAACAAAATACTGCATATCTACCAACAACTGCCTGGGGCGGGTGGCTGTGGAAGGCTCTAGCTGCCAAGGTGGAGGACGCGGCTCCGGCCTCTGTTCCCTTTGAGGAATATACAATCGTTTGAAACCAGTTCACACTAAGCGCTCATCATGCTGCCGTTACACTGAGATACTCAGTCCTTAAAATCATCTGAGAGAAGATTTTGTTTTAAAGCTGCAGCCCTCCCCAACGCTGGACGTCTCAGCGTCCACAGTTCGGCAGGGGCAGGGAGGAGCGGGGTCACAGCCTCTCGAACAAGATGGTTTGCAGTTTGACTTTAAATTACCAAGTTTTAAGGCCACCTGTGTTGGGTTTTTGTTTTGTTTTTCAGTGCTGAAAGTTGAAGTCTGATCACAGGGCCCCTTTCCCCACTGCGTGAGAACATGTTCCAACATTTTAGGTGTTATATTTAAGTGTCTCCTTTTGGCACCATGGAGTTTATTTATTTGTTTTTTTATTATTTAAAAAAAAAAAGAAAGAAAAGAAAACTCCGCTAAGGTTCTAGTTCTGGCTGCCTTTATCACTCACTGCCACGGACGGGGTGTCCACGTTCACAGCTATGACTATGCTCTCTCCGTCTTCTGTTTTGATACGTTTGAGTTCCTGCTGTTCTGACTGGTCTCCATTCTGGCGCTTTGTGGGGAGCGACGCCGACGCGGACGCGTGGGTCGCCAACATATGCAAAGGACTCGCAGCAGCTGTGAAAAGATCAGAAAAACTTCAGCGCTCTAAATCCTCGTCAAAGCAGATGATACTGAATTTGAGAAGAAACTTCTCAGTGAGGGTGGCAGAGCCTGGCCCAGGCTGCCCAGGGAGGTTGTGGAGTCTCCTTCTCTGCAGACATTCAAACCCGCCTGGACACCTTCCTGTGGAACCTCAGCTGGGTGTTCCTGCTCCATGGGGGGATTGCACTGGATGAGCTTTCCAGGTCCCTTCCAATCCCTGACATTCTGGGATTCTGTGAAAGCAAACCTGCGTTTTCATCAGAATGCTGAGCTCCTTTATTGGGACTACGGGGGGCACTGGCAATCTCAGTGGAGATTTGTTTAGTCTTTGTACAAACCTAAAGGACATTTTCCCAAATCACTCGATGTTCACGCAGATTTGGACTAAGGTGGGCAAACGGGGAAGAATCTCCACTTTGTCAATGGGGAGCTGAAGACAGAGAAGGATTAAATGGCTGAAAGCCACTGTGATTTGTGACAGAACTGGGAAGGGAATTAAAAATCTGCTTTCAGCGGGTTCTGGCCATGTCTGTGGATCATTGGAGACCGCAGCGCTTGCCCGGGAAGGAGAGCCCCGCTGAAACGATAGCAGCGCTGCAACGAGAGCCCCACCGCAAGGAGAGCAGCACCACATCGTATTTGAGAAAAGCTGCACAACTCCCACAGCCGGGGACTGTGCCAGAACTTAGATTTCAGTGTAACTATGAAAGACACGAGAACAGAATTCAAACCTCCAGCACTGATCACTTTAAGGTTTTAACACGTGCAAAGCAACAGGACATCTTGGCACAATACGTACCAGCGTTGCCCTGTCCTTGGATGGCAGTGGTGATGGGTACTATGTGCGTTCCGTTCTGCGTTACAGTTTTTATTGGTAGCTGGTGTTGACCTAGAGGTGTCTGTTGCACGATAGTCACTGTCTGTAGGGGTGTGGTCTGAGATGTCTGAATGATCCGACTAGCAGCTCCTATTGTAGCGTGACTAATAGCAGGTATAGGCTCCACTTTAACTGAAAAACAGAAGATATAACATTGCCTAAAATCAAATGGTTCTTTAACACTTTAACAATCAACCTTCAGTGAAAAAGTATCCCTTTTTATCACCAGCTCAAGCATTCATCTAGAAGTTAATTTTCAAGCAATAATCCTCCTGTACAACGAGCCAGCAAAACATGTAACCCCCCCAGGTCCTCACCTTTAACTTCCTTGTGGTCTCCATTCTCTTGAGGTTCTACCTTGGGCTGGGTGACCATGGCGGCTTGCGTGACCACTGCCTGTCCAGCCACAGTGTAAGTGTTTGCTGGTGCTAATCCAGTCACGTTTGTGACAGACACAGCTGGTATCTGGTGGACAACATGCACTGTCTGAACTACAGGCTGCTGGGAGGTTGATGTTGTCACAGGAGTTGCAACAGTGTAGGTGACGGGTTTAATCGTTTGTGGTAGCTGCCGTTGTACGGTAATTAAAACTGGTTGGCTAGATAGAGGTGATCCTACCAAGAAGGAGATAAAATCAGGCTAATTTTAATTATTTCTTTTAAGCCAGCCATTCTTTTAAACTTAACACTAAAGCCTCAGAGGATTAAGAACCTTCTTCGCTAATGCCTGAGTGATCCAAAAGATAAACCCAGACAATGAGGATTATAACACATGGCTATTCCAAGGCAGGTATTCCAGGTAAGAGCTGTGTTAGCTCCATCAGTCCTACACACCATTTGAGCAAAATCCCACCCCCTCCTCCCAAACGCAGCCATATACCACAGCTATCTTTAATACTCACGACTTACACATTTTTTTTAATAGGAAAATTCTTACCACGCACTATTTGTTCTCTTTCTATCCTTTCAGTTCTTTTTATCCCCACCTTTGAAAGGATGACATGACCAGAGATGTGTGTAATACATTTGCTTATTTCTTCAACCCATGTAACCTAAAAGTTGTGTTTGGTTTTAGTTTAGTGTTGTGGGGCTTTTTTGCTCTGTTTGGTTTGGTTTGTTATGCTTGTTTTTCTAAAGTGGAAAGAATATGTTTTGAAACTGAAAACCCTTATGAGACAGTACAGTCCTATACAGGACAGAAGCACAATCATCTCTGCTTAGTAACAAAGTGATCAGTGGTGCTCGAGCAGTACACAGGTACAATTTGTACATATGCAAACCAACTTTACCTGGCGTGTTTGTGTGTTTATCGAAGATTTGCTCTAAATGCTGAGAAGTTAAAGATTTACTCCCTTTTTTTGTGCACATGTGAAGTCTTGGTAACATTTACGTATCAGCCCTCTCCCACCTCCAGCCCCAAACACTGATTTCGGGATTGCTCACCTGGGGCACTCTGTGCAAATCGTGCTTCTTGTATTACCGCTAGTTTTGGCTGGATAGCAGCGGGCTCGGGCTCCATGGGGACCGGAGATCCTTCCCTGGACAGGCTCTCGGGGGTCTGGACTCCGCTGGAGTGCGCCGACAACACTCCGGAGTGATTAGGAGAAGCCGGGGCACTTCTGCATTTAAAAATGAAAGCAGCAGCTGATGTGTTTTAACCTCTGAACCGTGCAAGACAGTGACCTTGCTCTAAAGAGCACAACACACGCTGCCCACAGGAGGGCACCTCTGCCTGCTGGCAAGTACAGTCACACCCCAAAGCAGTGCTGCTGGTCTTTTATAAAGCTGCTGTTCAACAGGGACGGGATTTAAAAGCAAACCAGGTACAGTTAATGGAGAAGAAGTGGGTGGATGCCTTCTTAGGGAGACTCTAAATCTGTGGAACATGAACATTTCTTCTGGTGGAGAAGAATGATGAGCAAATCTGTCTACAGGGCAAGTAATAAAAGATCTGCACCAGCAGAAAGGCCATAACTTTAGAGAGGGAATAATTTAAACCCACATATTTCCCCATCATGAATTCTGCTTGAACATTATCAAACTAAATAGGTAATTTTCCATCTCTAATTTCAATAAAATGGTAGCCAGTATTCAATAATTTTCTTTTCAAACAGTTTAAAAATGCAGTAGATGGTAGTTAGAAATTAAAACTATAGTTCTGTAACAAAAACCCAAAGGTACAGCAAGGCTTGCTTAGATTAACAATCTGGTAGAGTTAGTTATGCAAACCGAGTCAGTTCTTTAACACTAAAAACAAGCAATAAAAACAAGCCTAGTGTATGGGGGCAGGCTCCTAGTAAACCATACAGAATCCAAACACCGAGTCCGGATGAAATTATATTACTGAACTTGTGACTGTATCCAAAACTCTCACGTCTGTATCAGCCTGAAGATTAAACAACAGCCATAGTCTTTTTGTTCATCTGTTTTTCCTTACCTAGAAGAGAGTGGTCCCAGAGGGGTTCTAAAGCAAGGTACTCCCCTAGGCCGCCTTTTCCTAAAAGCCTGCTCTATTAATTTGCTTTCAGAAGCAGGGTCTATCCTCCAGAATGAGCCTTTGCCTGGTTCTTCCTGGGAACGTGGTACTTTGATGAAATAACGATTCAGAGAGAGATTGTGACGTATTGAATTCTATGAAACATAAAAAAATATGTAGAATTCATTGAACTTTTCCAAGTCAGAATGTGGCCTACTGCAGCAGTTCGTACTATAGGAGACTCGGGGTTCAGCTCTTTAATTCCTTAATTCAACAGAACTCAGAGCACTACAAAAGGCAGTGCCATAAACCTGAAAGGACTCTCGCATTTTTCAAATCTTCCCCAACAATTTAAAAAACCCAGTATGCTAATGTGGCAATAACAGGAATTCCATTTAATTCCCTTATGAGAAACACGGTGATTGCAACAAATTGTTAGAACACTACAAATACCTGAGCATAATGCAGTGTAAAAAAAGAAAAGAGAAAAACTTATCAGCCTTCATCCACCACCCTTCCCCAGGTGTCACAGAACATGTCAGTTCGTTCTAGGAAGGACAGTAAAATACAGCATATACTGATTCTGACCTTACACGATAATCCTGTTACTGTTCCACAATACAGAAAGAAAAGGTTAAATTACCAAAGTTCCAAATGCAGCTGGATTGCTGGGAGTTCACCCACAGCCCAGACTGTCTCCACAAAGGAGCCAAGGATTTAGTGTCTAGAAAAACAACACATGGCAGCAGGTCCTAAACCAGCTCTTCAATGAGACCTTCGTTACCGCACTCTTGTTTGCATGTTACTTTATCCTCACTTTGCTGCAACACACACAACTCTCTGATCAGAGAGATGTAGAAAACTGCAGAAAACACCCTGAACCATCTGGATCCACACTCGGCTTTGCACACTTTTTGTTTTTTCTTTCCTTTTCTGGTTTTAAAAGATGTATTTTGCAAATTCAAATGCAAATCCTGCTCAAATGTCCACGTTCGTGACCCTGATGGCAAGTTTGGAAAACTCTGAAGCAATGATAACCATGTATGGTTTCTTGAATGCAAACTGATGAAACCAGAAATTGTTTTTCCCTGCCAAAAATTGAAAGAGAACTAGAAAGATGCCAAGAACATGTTTCTAAATTGTATTTATTTCTCCATATGCTAGAATTAAAGAGGAGATCCAGAAGTACCTGCAGAAGTAAGTTCACAAAGAGGAATCTTCAAGTCCTCAACAAAATGAGACCATTATACAGTAAAGGATATAAATACCTCAATACCTATCGAGGTATAGGATATGGATACTATACACATGTACGTACTCTATGTTTTGAATAATATATGCATATATAGCCTCAAATACTATTTAAAACATCTATCATGTAAGTCACCCTACCTGTGATCTAATACCTGGCAGAGCTGTTCTCCATGCGGTACACTGGTAGTTTCCAGCAGTGCTTCATATGACTGGTGACTGAACAGCATCTAATTTTCAGCTTTTCCAGTTGTTTTTATAAATAGATGCTAATTAATTATTCCAGAACATACCACGCCTGCTGTGTCTATCACCTTGGTTTTGTGAAGTGTTATACATCTAAATACATATGCTGTTCTACAGCAGAATTCTTTCACCAGCATTATAATGTGTGTGTATGTTTGCTTCCACGATGCTTATACACACAGACATTCTAAGTATTTCAGAATAAGAAGCAAAAAGCATACCAGCACTTTATAAGCAGAATCTTGTTGCTCAAACGATCTGTTAGCATGACCTGCAGCCAGGATTCTGTACTGCTTGTGTGTGAAAGTGAAACAAAATTCTTAGAGACTTCCTAGCCACAACAACCGCGACATCCTCTACTCGCCAAACCACAGCACAAAGCCAGGAATAGTTTCATTCCCCAGTGACCTTGGAATTCCTCTAAGCGGGATTCAGTTTTCATATAGGCCCTATGACGTGATTAATATTTAAAAATCCATTCCTCTACTGAGAAGGCATGTGTTCTTCAGTCTTCTACTTGTACAGCAAGTGGAGTATTAACACTTCCTCACGCTTCCCCTCCCCCTGGCTGTCCAAGTCTTACTTCCCTGAAAATAACTCGAGCACATGCCCCTGCTGCAGATCACAACCGCGCTGAGCAGCGCCGCGGTGAAATTAATACTCCGTGATGGACAGTGCAGCTGAACGTTACACGGGCAAACCGGCCGGTCCTAATTGTGCTCTTCTGGCCTTTGCTGAAACTAAAAACAGCAGCAAAGGCACTGAACCTTTATATGTATCTGGACAGACTCTGCCAGACTGATTCATAGGCAGTTAGTCATCCTGGCAAGTGCTGAGATGGTCTCTTTGAAAGTGAAAAGAAAGCAGATTTAATTCTACAGAACTGAAGGGTTTGGTCTAACTCAGTACAGAAAAGGTTTAAGTTCACGAACAGGCTGTGTTGCACAGACAAAAAAAGGGCACCTAATAGTGCAAGACAACGACAGATGACACACACTTGTTCACGGTTTTTCATGGCCAAGATCACGGTTTTTTAAATAAAACTGAACTTTCGACATTTAATATCTCAATTTTATCTCAAGATAGGAATACGGACGTTTACACCATTTTAAGTTACAGAACACAACTACATTCCTATGTCACATATGTATATTTAAAACCACAGTGCTAATTGTACTTCTGTTCCTCAAAGGCTGTGTGTATCCCTCCTAGAGGTTTCGAGAATACCATTCCATGAATAAAGCAACATTTCAAATACAGAATAAGGTAAATCGCCTACTTTCTTGGAGAACTTACAATCAGGAAAAAGACACCACACTCACTTGACAAATTCTATTTATGAAGGACTGTTGGGCTCACCAATTGACTTCTTATGACCATTTATAGCTGCCAGAATTACTCACAACTAAAAAAAACATTCCAGAAATCAAATTTACCTGCCAGCCCTTGTCTGCTGTCCTGTAGTATGGATAATTTTTAGTTATGTGCGTATAAATTCCATTTAGTGTAAGCTGCTTATCAGGTGCCATTGTAATTGCTTGTACTATTAACTGTGCATAGGAGTAAGGTGGCTTAGAGTCGTCCTGCAGAAGAGAAAGAAACGTCTGTATCAATGAACTTTAAAGAGATACACACCTCCTTCCAAATCAAAAGTTATAAAATGCAATTATCCTGATTTAAAGCACTTTCGGATGACCAAAATCTTGAGGCCAAGTAGTAAGATGATTTTGCTCTTCTCATCAGTAGATTTTAGGATAACATTAAAAATTTGGAGAAACATACAACAGGAAAGAATTCTCTATAGTCTATAAACAGGTACGTAACTGAATATACATAAAGACCTTCTCTCAAAGGGAAGGGAGGTAAATAAACAAATCTCACATCTAATCACAAAGACCTCCACAGTATTTTTGAAGTCTGCAATGTTAAATTATGACTTAGCACATATACTCTAGGAAACAAAATTTCAGACGTCATACATTCACTTAAGATGTAATTTCCGGGATTGATTTCGAACCCCGTTTACCTTTGGGCTATCTCCACCCGATGCTTCCTTGTCATTTTCTGACTGGGAATTGTCAGCCATCAAATGTAGGTCAGATGGTATCACACGACTCATTTTGTACCCTGAAGAGCCTGCACCACGGGGGCTGGATGGGCAGGAATTTGCAGCACTGTAGAGCATAAAAAGAAGATCCTACTATTTTGTTATACAGTATATCGCCACATTATGTCTAATCGAAAAGCTCTTATTGCAGAAAAGCCCACTGCCACAGCTCCTACGCTGAATTAATGGTCTGCCAGTATTTCCATTATAAACCCCATCTTTCAAGCCGTTCTAACTCACGCATCACCGCAGGAAGAAACCTGCCAAATGAAGCTCAGGCTTTCCTGCTCAAAGGGAAAAAGGATTAACTGATTTATTAGGTTGTATTGTATTTGTGTAAGATTTGCCAACAGAAAAGTCCACTGATCTACATAAGCAATGACAAATTTTAAGACATTCATTTCAAACAAGAAACACATCTTGCATGGAATTTCTGCCATATGCTTGTACTCAGTCTGCTCAAAAAGATCATGTCTCCTGTGCAGTATTTTTGCACATTTGAGAAACATATAGCGAGCAATGAGGGGAAAAAAGCTTTGATTCTCATTTTGCAAACACTAAGTGTTTACAGGTATGTGCACATATGTACATGTACATAAATATGCATAAAAATCATATACTTATCTATAAATGGGGTGGCACCAGTACCAACTCATCTAATTTAAGACAGCATGAGGCCAACAGAGCTGACATACTGTTACAGGGCAAAAGACAGCACCAAAACATTGAAGTGGCTGTGGATAGCTCACATTTTGCTTCCCATCACAGAAAACCAAAGATGAAGTTGCACAGAACTCCACTGTCACATGTTTCTAATGCTCGTCCCCTGCCTGGCACAGGCCACGGGAACCACAGTGGCACAGAGCCAGTTTTCTTCTACAAATTCCATTTGGTCAATGGGTGATGTCTGTCCCCTTCCCCCCCAAAAATAATTTTGGCAGTTCTCTACAAGGATGCATACTTCCCAGCAATTCATATTGTAACTGATTTCACAGAATCACAAAATGGACTGGGTTGGAAAAGACCTCAGAGATCATCAAGTCCAACCCTTGGTCCAACTCCAGTCCATTTACAAGATCATGGCACTAAGTGCCATGTCCAATCTCAGTTGAAAAACCTCCAGGGACGCTGAGTCCAGCACCTCCCTGGGCAGCCATTCCAATGCTGACCACTCTCTCTGCAAACAATTGCTGTCTAATCTCCAGCCTAAATCTCCCCTGGCAGAGTTGAAGCCCATGCCCCCTTGTCCTATTGCTGACTGCCTAGGAGAAGAGCCCAACCCCCACCTGGCTAGAACTGCCCTTCAGGTAGTTCTAGAGAGTGCTGAGCTCACCTCTAAGCCTCCTCTTCTCCAGACTAAACAAGCCCAGCTCCTTCAGCCTCTCCCCATAGGGCTTGTGTTCAAGTCCCTTCACCAGTCTTGTTGCTCTTCTCTGGACCCGCTCCAGCACTTCAATCTCTCTCCTGAACTGAGGGGCAATTTGCTACTAATGACACACTGTACAAGGGAGACTGGATTTTTAAGTGTTGCATGGAATAATCCTTGATTAGAGCTAAAACGTGTAACTAATTTATTTTTTAAAATATAGGTCACTGCTGTTCAATGTTGTCACAGATCAACTGACAGCACCCCTCTACTGTGCTCACTTTAGCATATATTGACAAAGCGACACATATGGTATAATCAAAGCAAGTTTACAAGTCGTCTACAAAACAGGATGATTTGAAGAGAAACTGTGGAGCTTTGCTCTCAAAATAGACTCAAAACTGTCATCTTTTTTTTTTTTGTAATAAAAGATACTCAACAGGTGCACGAAAGCCTTGAAGAGAATTACAAAATTCACAGCGAGGCAAAGACTGTGCTGATATACGTGATATTATCTGAAATATTTATGAGCTGCTCTGTCATTTCTTGGGCAAGATATGTTTTCCCTGAATTATAATAAGAAAGCAAACCTGTTATACAGTCAAGCCTAGATCTCTTTTCTCTCTCCTTCCACCATTTATATAGATCTCATTAAACACTACAATATTGAGAGCAAGATCTTGGCAAGCATGAAAGAAGGCAATTATGCTTACATTCAAATCTCATTAACAAGATCTACATTTTTAAAAATCAAGTATTAAAAGACCTTCACTCAAGTGAAGATACACGAAGCGAGAGTGGAAGAAAAAGCACTTCCAAAAGCATGTATGTGACTTTGAAACGCAACTTTCGTCAGTGCCTTTACATTAAATTTTTGCTTCTGAACTTTCTATGCATTTTTAAAATTGTATCTAAACTAATTTTATCAGTTTGTGAAGACAGTTTAATTGAGTTTGGTCCCAAATAACAAGTTGGACAATGGCTACAATTACCACAGCAAATAAAAAATCCAGATTAATCTCCCCTGCAGAAAACTTCCCCACGTTAAACTCCTCATCCTACAGTCTATTTTAAGTAAAATGTCTGTTTAGTTCCAGCAATGACAAATCATCTGGAGTAAGAGATCAGTCTGGTTTCCACACTGGTGGTAAGTTAAAAACTTTTACTGGTCATAAACTCCAGGGTGACAGTGACTATCAGAATGTTTAACAACGGTATCATTTAGACTTAGTTAAAATGTTGCCATAAGCAACCTAAATCATCTGGAATAGAGGAAACACGGTTGCTCCTTTGCTGGTCTAAGAATGACAGGCTCCTGAGCAAGCTGTTACACATTTAACACACATCTGAATTTTAAAGGTTGCTCACGCAGCTTTTATTAGTTAGCAGAACGGTGCTTTTCTCCAAGGTAGGTTATGCTGAGCTCCAACTGAACTTCTACCGCAAAAGCAAAACACTGAGAATGAATGAGAAAGCTGTGTCAGGTCTGTACGCGTGCACTGCCCGGTACCCGGGGTTTAAATACCTGATGGTTCCAGTGGGAGAAGGGAGGGGGCTGATCAGGTGAGCCATGTTGTCTGGAATGTTTATTGTCAAGGGAGAGATCTGGGGTTGCACAGGCTTCACTGGGGACTCCGGGGCCTCCTGTTTTTCTCTCTTTTCATTGGACAGAGCTGTGAATGTTATCTTGATGTTTGTGCTGGGAAACCTGAAAGTACAGCTGAAAAGCAAAAAAACAAATACATAAGCCACTTGTTTACGGACTGTAAGACTTTTTGCATAACTCGAACGTATTACCTAACCTTATTTAAAAATAAAAAGGTAGAACATCTTATGTGATTACCTGTAACCATCTTCACTTTACAGATCACACAGAAAGATCAATGTGACCAGTTGTCCCCAAGTGACAACTTTAAAATTTGTAAAGAAATATAAGCAAATGCAATTATTTGTAACAAGGGCAGTTTATGTGTTGCCTCCTGTCCTGGTTTTGTTAAGAACAAGACTGGTTCTCTTTTAGTGATTCTTCTTTCAGCTCAGTTCTTCTAGGTGCCTGTACTTTTCTGAGCTTTAGCCTGCATATTTTCCCTAGGATGCTGTACTCGGTGCTGATAAGAGACCAACGGAATGCTGAAGAAGCTCGTGTTTAGATTTATTACTATGGTAGCTAAGAAAGACTGCTAAGTTTTCCCACGTTCTGTTGTGAGAGGGGCGTGTTTGAGGAGGGCTGGATGAACAGGTGACTAGAACTGACCAACGGAAGTATTCCATCCCATAATCGTCATACCCCCTATATCAGAGGGGGATCACGAGGGTCACGCTCTCTTCGACCACAGCCGGCATCCAGAGAGGACCCTGTCTGTCTGTCTGTCTGTGATCCACAGGCCTCAGGCCCTGCATCCTGCACCCAGGGTCCGGTTGCTGTGCAGTCCCGCCCATGACTTCCGGGGTCCTGAGCTGCTGGAGCCGCCAGCTCCGCACACCCAGCTCTGCTGCTGAGTGACGCCAGCTCCACATCCAGCACTTGAGATTGGTTTTGTGTATTTTGTGTATATATTCTCTATTTATTAGCAGCATTAGTAAAGCCCTTTTAGAATTCTTCAACTTGAAGTCTAAGTGTCTCTTCTTTTCCCCTTATCTTTCCAATCATCTTTCCGATCTAAAGGAAAGGGGTGGCGGGAAGCGAGGGGATAACAGGGAATGTCTGTCACGGTTTATTGCCGCCTTGCCTGAAACCTTGACACCTCTACATTTCTTGAGCTTCATCTTGATCTTGCATTACCCCTAAAAGTGGTATTATTTTGAGGACAAAAGGCTGCTATTTTATGATGCCAAAGAACAACTTCGGCAAATGAACAAGTAGGTTCATGATACCAAAATTCGGCAGGAGCACAAATGTTGGCCAATTTGAGGACTACCAAGTGTCAGAGACTGGTCTAAGGAAAAGATTTGGTTTCTTTTCTCTTAAAATGCTTATTAAATTAAACAGGTCAATCTTAACTTCAGTAATTTACAGAGTCTATTGCTGTTGTAGTACCACATTTGAATATCCTTTTTCAGAGCTGAATTTAAGAGCCAATTTCAATAAATCACCCATTTAAGGATACTACCAAAGACTGTATGCCCAAATTTAAAGACTAATGATAAATAGCAATGTATAATTGTTTAAACGTTTGGAAAATAAAATACAGTGAATGTAGCTTTGAGTATTTTCCTTCCTACGTTTCTGTATGTAGCATCTACAAGTTAACCCAATTAAACACAACAGGCTATTTATAACTTCTCAGTAAATAAACAGATTGAGCAAAAAAGAAACTTAATTTTCCCCTTAACAAAAGCATCTATAAAAATACAGTTGAAATAACTTCACCGTCTCCTCTTTCTTCAGCTGTTAATACACTCAGCACCAAGCTCCCGATTATATTTACACACCTCTTCACATGGTGAAAAGGACTTTCCAACAACATAATAGCCAGAAATGACCCTTAGAAAATGCTTTTTCTTTTAAGTGATTCTAGATAGATCTAGTTTTATAAAAAAAAGAAATCAGCATGCTGGAACAGGCCTAAGAAACACAGCTATGAATGCAAGATACAGACTGTAAATGAAAGCCATCATTTCTTTGGAAAAATGTATTAAACTTAAAAGTGATGTAAGAATTGGAAGGAACACTCAGCCTTAAAAACACCAACTCTTATATGTTTTGGGGTTTATTTCTTAAAATTAATTTAAGGTTGTTTATAGAACAAAGGCAGCATTTGATCCTATGTTTCTTGCCACATGCACCACAGTGACTCTTTTTTCCTACAAAACACACCCAAGGACCAGGAAGAAGAGAAAGAATCGACAATGCCATTCCTTTTTTCTCAGTCTTACTTCTCAGTATGGACCATGTCCGAATTTAACAGACGACCTATTTCTGAAATGTGCTCAATGTACTAAATTAGGAACAGAATCTATGCCAAAAAACTGCACATGCGTTTCAGCAAGAAAGTTAAATGAACCAATTTCTGGGTTGGGTTTGGATTTTTTTTTAGTATCTTCAGTAACAACTCATTTCTTTGCTTCTTCCAGTAGAAAGTATTCTTTGCTTATATGGTTTTAGTGACAATTGAAAGAGGTCTCAGCTGTTTTGCTAATTAAAGTGTTTCCTAAACACTGCAGTTAATCAGCAATATTGATAACGCAGCTCCTCAAGCGTGTGCCCAGAGGGCAGCCACAGGCATCCTTTTGGCTAAATCCTAAACAAACCCATCCTTTCAAACAGCCCTGGGAGAAAGCGAACAACATCTATTTGACACACAGACAGGTTTAAACCTTAGTCACCTGTTCAATATATTTTAGGAAGCTATTCCATACCTCCAAATTTAACTTCATGCTTTTCAGACCCAACTTATTCCAACTTAAGAAAAATGCGGGAACAACCAGACGCAGCTTCAGATTCTCGTTGACTGGTCAGATTGATCGCTTAGTAACAAACCCAATACATAATATGCATATTCAAACACCTCCCTTCTTACATTATTGCACTACCTTAATGCACTATGTCCCCCGTGGGTGTCTTTTACGAAAAAGGTAACAGCAGCTTCCTCAGAAAAGCACAAAGAACAGCAGAGACACAGTGCTCTCCAACCTTCATCAGCCTTGGCAAAAAACATCCCCCAAACCAGGAGCTTTGACTAATCAAGGGCACTGTATATGTTACTTACAGTCAGCACTCATCTCAAAGGCTCAGTTTGAAAGGACGGCGTTATTAAGGAAGACATTATATACTGAGAAATCGCATCTGGTTAGAACACGCAAACACTTGAATATTATCAGAATGCCACATCAGTCAATTGATTTGTATCTGTAAACAGGTTTTTTTAATAGAAACATACTAGTGGGAATTCACCCAAAATGCACACAGAATCACAGAATGTCAAGGATTGGAAGGGACCTCAAAAGCTCATCCAGTGCAATCCACCCACCGGAGCAGGAACACCCAGCTGAGGTTCCACAGGAAGGTGTCCAGGCGGGTTTGAATGTCTGCAGAGAAGGAGACTCCACAACCTCCCTGGGCAGCCTGGGCCAGGCTCTGCCACCCTCACCATGAAGAAGTTTCTTCTCAAATTTAAGTGGAACCTTTTTGTTCCAGTTTGAACCCATTACCCCTTGTCCTATCATTGGTTGTCACCGAGAAGAGCCTGGCTCCATCCTCCTGACACTCACCCTTTAGATATCTGTAAACATTAATGAGGTCACCCCTCAGTCTCCTCTCCTCCAAGCTCCAGAGCCCCAGCTCCCTCAGCCTTTCCTCACACGGGAGATGCTCCACTCCCTTCAGCATCTTTGTTGCCCTGCGCTGGAGAGCGGTCCAGCAATGACCTCAGCCAGCTCCCTCAGCACCCGCGGGTGCATCCCATCCGCACCCATGGATTTATGGATGTCCAGATTGCCTAACTGCTCCCTAACCCAGTCCTCATCAACCCAGGCAAACTCCTCCATTGTCTTGCCTTCCTCTGGGGCCTCAGCACTACAGGGCTCCTCAGGACAGCCTCTGGCAGAGGAGACACAGACAAAGGAGGTGTTCAGTAACTCTGCCTTCTCTGTATCTTCTGTCACCAGGGCACCCACCTCATTCATCAGTGGGCCTACACTGCCTCTGGTGTTAGTTTAACCAGCAATTAGACTTTTCCTTCTGAGCACTGGACATGCTTTTCAAAAGTATTTGTGTGTTTTTTCAGATGTGCCATCAGTGCCTACACAATGACACACAGCAGTATGAAAAAACACCCTAAAGTGAAAGATCACCGATCCGTCTATACACTCAGATGTCTTGAAACTCAAAAGCAAAGACCTGTGCATCATAAGTGATGAAATATTGTGGTAACCTCATGTTCACCCAAGCTGGAAACAAAACACTTCTACTAAATTCAAAGTAAATGCTGCAGATATGACCTAGTTGTAATTTCATGAAAAGCCAAGGGATGTACCTGCTCACTCATGTTTTAGCAAGTACATAAGAAGTATGTAAAGTTGTTGGTGTTCATTACAGGAATGGTGCTAGCCCGCTTTCAGAAGGACCTGGAACAAGCCCATCTGCGTCAAAAAATGATTCTATGACAACAGAATCTTGATGACGACAACAGGAACATTCTTGAACCACTAGCAGCAAATACAAGCTGAGTAATAAACACGTGTTCTTGTTTGAAACATGCTCAATCCTTCTCTCCCACTCGGGGAGCTAACTTCGTAAGAAACAATGCATTTTTAACCCTACGTTCACAACAATTTCTCTAAGGGCAGTTGAGAGTCGAGACCGAAAAAGACGTGTCCTGAAGAAAAGACGTGTCCTGAAGTTGTTCCACTACAGCGAATTTTGCTGCCAATGTAAATGATTCCATTAACAACTCGGAGCTGATCTCACCCCTCCCCTGCATTATTATGCTAAAGAAACAAGCCTTAACAAAAGTTCTACTAGGCATTTTCAAAAGATCCTTGTTTTAGCAGGTAGACATCTCATTTTCTTTACATGCCAACCACTCGAACACTGGTATTGATCAGCAGCAAAAACATTTAGGTCATCCTGCAGTCCAGGAAATGTGCTATGGTTAATTAAAAATACGTATATCAAAATCACAAATTCCTACTATATTTGCCTCTTTTCTTAATGGAGAAAATACGTAAAACAGAAAACAAACAAACCAAACACACAAAAAACCCCACACCACACCAAAACCTAAAGAAATTCAATACAGTAGCCCTGCACAGGCTGCAGGGACTGAGAAAGCAATTGGCCTGCAGGCAAGAATGTAGGCAGCAGTTACTGTAGAAACCAAGCTCTTCGCTGCTTTTCTCTCAGCAAAAGAAAGACACAAAAGAGCTGGAAAACAGCGATCGATGGGAAGCAGCTTATAAAGCTGCTTGTCACATCTGCTGCAGGAAAACCAGACACTAATTCATTAAAACTGCTCATGTAATGCCTCTGGAATTTGAGGCTCCCCAGCCTGTGAACACAAAAGAAACTCCGCCTATGGAAACACTGCATTTTCGGGTATTTAGCATCTCTGTACACAAAAGCCGTGTGCAGACTCAGGTTGTGTGGTCTCTATTCTTAAATTTCGTCCTAAACTATAAAAACAAACTAAAATTTGTCCAAAGGATTGTGCGCCTCTACCTTTGCCAAAATTCAAATAGCTATTTCACGTCCCAACAGAGCATACATGACTCTATAATACAATAGTTTCCTGTTTAAAAAACAGAAACAGAACACTTGCAACAGGAAAGTAAAAAAAAAATAATATTTTTTTAAAAAAATCAATCATCATTTCTTCTTCCTTCCAGATAGCTGCATTTAACAATGGTTCCTATTAGCAAATATGCAAGCTCCAACTTTTTCACCATGACAGCAAATGCCATTTGAAAACTTTTCATAAAACATATAATTTACAATTACAGCTGAGCTGAAGTAGACGAACCACTATGCTCTTTATTGTAATACCAAGCTAACTAGTTGGAGGTGCCTGGCATTGCCCCCTCAGTTCTAAGGTACTCGTGGGGATGCAAAACATATGGAAACACTGAACTTATAATAATATTATTCAGTGCTAAACAAAGAGCTACCAGCAAACCAAACAAAACTGCTTGGAGTCAAACATACAGTACTTGGTATTTTACTGTTCCTTACAATGAAAACAGTAGGGGGAAGTACAGTGAACAAGTGCTGTCATGATGTGTTTTGACGCAAGCATAATCATTAAAAAAGCACTTATGACTCAGACATTACTTTAGTAACAAAAGACTTCATTTATTACCTCATCAGAGAGTTGCATTCTATTACAAAGTTATGCCAAAGCTCCCTAATCATTACTCAATCATTACCAAAAGAACAGCTACCCACAGAGGCAAGGCTGCACAGGAAAAAAAGCTTATTCCTGAACCAAGCAAGCAAAGCTTATTTTAGATGGACTTTTCAAGGCAGAATCCAGCTTCCAAAAGCAGAACAGTCCTTTATTTCGCACATAAATCCATGACTAACTCAGGTCATTGAAGAGTGACAAAAACTGCTTCCTCCCAACTCTAATTTTGAGTAGACAGCAGTGTTTAATTTCCCCTTTAAATCTGCCTGTCAGGTCAAACAACAGACTTTTTTCAGACTCCTCTCAAAAAGCTATGGGCATTAATTACATTTCACAACTACCTACCTAAAGATGTTTAATGTCCAAGGGCCATTCCATACTTGCTCTATTTTGGTGATCATTCTGGGATGGATATCTCAACAGAAATATATTCCAAGCCCACTTTTATTAACCAACTGTACTCTGCAGAATGTTTGCTCAAATCAGCTTTCAATTTTTCTTCTATATGCAAATTCCTAAAACTTTTCTAAAGGAAGGTGCAGACCCTCTAGAAATTTTATATGCATGGACTGCTCCACAGTGGACATAAACTTACCTTCCTTAATCACTTGTCACAGAATCCCAGAATGTCAGGGGTTGGAAGGGACCTGGAAAGCTCATCCAGTGCAATCCCCCCGCCAGAGCAGGAACACCCAGCTGAGGTTCCACAGGAAGGTGTCCAGGCGGGTTTGAATGTCTGCAGAGAAGGAGACTCCACAACCTCCTCCAGGCTCTGGCACCCTCACCCTGAAGAAGTTTCTTCTCAAATTTAAGTGGAACCTTTTGTGTTCCAATTTGCACCCATTACCCCTTGTCCTATCATTGGTTGTCACTGAGAAGGGCCTGGCTCCATCCCCCTGACACTCACCCTTTAGATATCTGTAAACATGAATGAGGTCACCCCTCAGTCTCCTCTTCTTCAAGCTCCAGAGCCCCAGCTCCCTCAGCCTTTCCTCACACGGGAGATGCTCCACTCCCTTCAGCATCTTTGTTGCGCTGTGCTGGACTCTCTCCAGCAGTTCCCTGTCCTTCTGGAACTGAGGGGCCCAGAACGGGACACAATATTCCAGGTGTGGTCTCACCAGGGCAGAGTAGAGGGGCAGGAGAACCTCTCTGACCTACTGATCACCCCCCTTCTAATGCACCCCAGGTACCATTGGCCTTCCTGGCCACAAGGGCCCAGTGCTGGCTCATGCTCATCCTGCTGTCCACCAGGAACCCCAGGTCCCTTTCCCCTATGCTGCTCTCTAATAGGTCACTCCCCAACTTATACTGGAACCTGGGGTTGTTCCTACCCAGATTCAAGACTCTACACTTGCCCTTGTTCTATTTCATTACATTTTTCCCTGCTCAACTCTCCAGTCTGTCCAGGTCTCTGGATGGCAGCACAGCCTCTGGCGTGTCAGCCTCTCCTCCCAGCTTGGTGTCATCAGCCAACTTGCTGATAGTACACTCTATTCCACTTGTGTGGGCACTCAAGAACCAATCAAGACTCCAAAGAGTCTGAAAGGCTGCAAAGCAGAGAAACTATTTAATCTACAACGAACACATAATTATTGGAAAATATTCCTCCAGAAGCACTCCTCCTGAGCTATTCTTCTAAGACCACACCAAGTTCTCAAACCATGAGCTGTTTTAAGGGGCAGCAGGAAAGCGCAAAAGGATAAAAACAGAAAAAAATAACAGACATGATTTAACAAGTCAGATAGTCAGCAAGTGGAAATCTGCCCAGGGTTAAAAGAAATAGACTAAATAAAAGTCCTAATCAGAATATAAGTTAACTATTGTCACTGCACTTGGTAAGGAAACAAGAGTATAGAGAAGGAAAGGATATAGCATGCAAGCACGACGCATGGGATTAAATACTCCAGGTGTAAACCTGTATCTTTATAGTGAGTGAAAACAAAAGGACACTGATAGAAGGGAAAAGCCGAAACTGGTTTGAAGAAATCATGTCTAGGGCTGCCTGGTTTTCACTCAATTTCAAGGGAGTCGAGGTGTAGGTGCACATACACACTCTCACTCACACCCCCTCCAATAGTCATCAAAATGAAACCCACTCCAAACACCAGGTAATGAAAAATAGAACCCCAGGTGCTGACCTGGCTCTGAGCAATAAATGCTTGATGCTGGGGACGGTTTCAGGGGATGCGGCGATGCAACAGCTCGCCTCTTCCCTGCCTCTTACACCAGCCCCATTCCCAGCCGTGACTGCTGCGTACCTGCTGCCAGGAGCCACCCCCAGCTCATTATCCACCCAGCAGAAAACTCCTCCAGCCAAAACCTAGAAAGTTGCTGATATTTTAGTAAGTTTAAGTCATCTCACAGTCTATTCACTCTTCAAAAAGGTCAAGTAGAACTATCGTGACACCTTAATTTAAAGCTGCATTATACTTACTACCCCCAAAAAAAAATTTATTATGCAACTGTTCTAACCGTTCTCTTTGAAAGGTTG
Organism: Patagioenas fasciata; assembly: GCF_037038585.1. Taxonomy (NCBI): domain Eukaryota; kingdom Metazoa; phylum Chordata; class Aves; order Columbiformes; family Columbidae; genus Patagioenas; species Patagioenas fasciata. The sequence goes on along the minus strand of NC_092537.1, from coordinate 8,170,541 downwards.
AAATTTGAAATAGTACAGAAAAATGCACTTCCAGAAGTTACTAGTCATAAAAAGTGAAGAAATCCATTTGTAAACAAGAGCACACATTAAATGTTTGTCAAGAGAATGAAGTTTGGTTAACTTAGGACTTTTAGCTTGACCAAGAAAGTCAGTATTTTGACTGCAGACACTGTTAATAGAAGAGATTATGAGCACTGAAGTAAAACATTCCTCATGGAATTTCTACCGCTCTAAAGATGTACATGTGCTAGAAACTACACCAGGAATAAAACTTGTCAGAGTAACGGCAATTATGTATCATGTATCAGTAAATAACTAAGGCATTTATATGTTCCCATATATATTCCTTCCAAGGTCTAAACTAAGGGAGTAAACATACTGCTCTGCAGTTCAGTAACATCTTTCATTAGAAAACACTCAAGTACTAAACACTCATCAGTGTAACGTGTTAGATCCAGTGGTCCTGGCACTCCAGGCACACCAAGGATCAGGGACAGCAGCATTCATAGGAATACTGGGGTAAGAAAGCCTGGAGCACTGGTTTAAACAGAACCAGTAGTCCTGAAAACAGAACCAGCAGTCCTGAAAACAGGGAGAGGGTACGCAAGTCAGCAAGGGAGAGACCCCAGGCCTCTGCACTGCAGGCAAAGGCAGGCACTTCAAAACCCAAGGAATCAATTTTTAAAAGCACAAGTCTTAATAAAAAGTGCTAAAAAAGAGCACTGAAATGTCATCATTCCCCCCCCCGCCTCCGCCCATGAAGTATTATCCCCATTTTTAAAAACAGATTAAACAGATTTGTGACTTGGCCAAGTCATTTTGGCGAGTGTGCAACAGAGCTGGGAACAGAACATATTTTTCCCCAACACACAATCTTTGTTAAAACCACTGGATCACTCCTTAAGTCTTTCTTCTCCTACAACCACGTTAAGAGGCAGTAACACCAGGTGAAACACATGTCTTCAGTAACAGGGAGATTATTTGATTAAATGTAACGCTGCAATATTTCAACCAGAGTTTGTTGCACAGGAGTAGCTGCTTAAGAAGCTAAAAAGGAGCTGCTGTGAAGCCTACATGGCAAAAAGTAAAACAGGCACATGTATCTTAAACAATATAACAGGTGCTTCCAAAGAGAGCTAAAGGAATTTCCATTTCACTAGTCCGTCACCATTACACCATGAAAACCGCCCGTTAAATGCATACATTCTAAATAAGATCCGTACAGTTGTATACTGAAGAATTTGAAGATCCTGAGCTATACAGACCTCAATTCCTATGTACCTATGAGAAGCAGGACTTCTTTTGTGTGATTCTGTATTTCAAGGAATTAAAAAAAAAAAAAGGTAGGAAAAGCTAAAATTTATATCCTAAATCTTGAAAAATACCTGAGGAAAAAGGAGTCCTCCTCCACTTTCCTTTATATGAGCTTTAGTAAGAAGCAAGAGTTCCTCATTCAAGGTGACAGTTGCGAAGCCACTAGAACTGTTACTCGTTCCTGTCTGTCACTTGTACCCGTGCAGCAGAACCTGCAGATGTCCCAGCAGCGCACAGCTGGAGCAGCTGGAGGTCCTACCCACTTGCTCTTAAGGTTTTTGTGATGTGGTTCCCAATGACGATTAAGGGTGTGATAGCTGAAAAATATCTAGTCAACTTCTTTGACTCTTGCTAAAAGCCATGACAAACAAATCTGTGGAGTCAAGTTGATGTTTAATGAAAAACTTGTAGTATGTGGGTAAAAAAAATCTCGATTCTTTCTTTTTTGGGGCAGAGGGCATTAGAAACCATAGTTTTATGCAGATTGTTTTTAATAATCTAAGGTGTCATCTTAGTTTTTGGCTTTTCTGACTTAAAGCCTGTACATTGTTCTCTATATGCTGGAAAAGTGTCCATGTGATTAGAGTACAGAATAAGGCTGTGGCTGTGCCCTCCAGAATTGTTAAAATGTCTCTTAGATCTCCATAATTTAATCTTTCTGCTCTTCTCAAGATTTCATTCGATTTTTTTTAATAGAATTGAAACCCATAAATATTACTCTTTTACTTTTCCAGATGGGTGTTTACAAGATCTTAAAATAATTAGATGTATGAGTTAAAAATAAAGGAAATGAGCTCCAAATATATAGTAGTATTTGTTGCTACTTCTGTAATTATGGTAACTTTAACGTAGGGGCCACCTTGGATATTATGGTTCAGTTACAAAATTAAATCTTACTAAGAGCTTTGTTCTCTCTCCTGAGAAAACAACAGTTTATATCAAAGTGTCACGAGGATCGGTGACTTTTCCATCAGACCTGTGAAGCTAACGAGACAGGACACCATTGCCTGATGCAAGAAGCGCGAAACCCTAAACTCTTCATCACTGCTCAAAAAAACAAAACACAAAGCTTAACAGAAACCAGTCATCAAATATCTGTGTGTGAAGATTTTTCTATGAAGTGCAAAATGAGGACCATCAATCATAAGCGCATTTTGGAAACGACTATAAATAGCACAAGCGCGGTTTTGTTGCTTTTCCAGTCCAACTTCACTGTCCGCAGTGATCACCTTTTACTTCTTTTTCTTCTTCTTTTGTTGAGGTATGTGGTATCTTTTTGAGGTATCTCTGACGCTGAACCGACGCTCCTCACAGCAGCAACATCCAGAAACACTCTGTAGGGCTTTTGCTGGGGAGCAGGAGCCCAGGGACCACTTTGCTAAGCTTAGGAATTAGAAAGAACGACCCAAACGTTTAAAAAGTTACCCAAGAATGACCAAAACCTTTCAACAGCAGAGAACCTTGACATCAGTTCAAACGCTGATAAAACTGCTAAGAAAGATACTGTGAAGATATTCATCAATCTTCCTAATTTCTTCCTATCTAGTAATGGAAAAAACTGCACTTCTGGCTTGACAGAAAACTAATCCTGAGCCTGGCTCTCCCCTGCTCTTCCAAAGGATTGTTTTTCAGGCCTACCCGTAAACTAATCTGACTGGAGCACAGAGTGCGAACACCAGGGCCGACACACAGCACGGAACGAGACGGCTCTTCAAGCTCCAACTCCCGATTAGCTTGTTGGAACCAACCTTGAAACCAAAAGGTTAGTTACACTATCTTCACAGTCTGAATCTGATGTACTTACACTTAACAAGAGAAGCAAAAGCCTTCTGTAACAGTGTATCCTTTAACTCAATGCACTCTCAGGAGAAAAGTGAACTTAAGAGAATAATCCATATGTAGAAGCATGCAATGTTAAAGCTGTTACGTCCAGCGCACACACAATTACGAGATGATGCATTCTGAAAAGCTTAACTTGAGCTGAGATCAAAACTGGTTTTAAAGATTCGCACAGGCCTATGGAGTGTAGACTTAACAGCATTTATCTAACCAAAGATGACAAGGGATGAGGGGAAAAAACATCTCACAGATGTTAAACATAATGGTAAAAAATTTACACAAAGAAGAGGTATCACACCTAACTAATGAATATAGACCACGTCCCAAAAGATTAAATATAAGGTCATTTTATCTCTCGATTTCAAGTCTAATATAATCAGACTGGTCTCCACATTTACAATGACACTACTACATAAGACACCAAGGACCGTGTCCTGAAAGAACCAGCACAAAACAGGGGTATGGGGGGTGGTTAACAGCAGAAAAATTTAGAAAGACGGAATCAATAGCAACAGTAGAAAAGAAGGGGGTAAAAAAGCAACAAAAGGCTCACTGCTTGACACTGACAGGGGAAAAAATGTCAAAAATAAACAGCTTGGAACACAAACTAAATAATTCATGGGCTACGCTGAAGAGGGGGTATGTGCTGGTCATATGTTCAGCGTATGTTATTGGCACCACCACCAGCATGTTCCATGTTGTAATAGCTTAAACATTTCAATTTGAAATGCGTTGCCTTCAGGGACGACATGATCTGGGCAGCCCTGACGAAATACACACCACTCAAAATGAATACATGCTAATTTTGGCTTGCAGGTTATTTCTCCATACTCCAAACAATGCTTTGCTTGGCACTAACTCATTTGAAGAGCGTATATTAAATATAACCAGTGGTAGTGTGAAGCAACTTTTAAAACCAGTAGACTCAGTTTATGTAAAATGATCTAAAACGACTATTGCAGTATCTGTGATTCTCAGAGGCCACTTTCTGCTCAGATCCATGTTACGAATCATCTGTGCACGCATTTCAACTCCAGAAACAGCACCACTCTCTGAAGTCGTGCACCTCTCTACACATCCAGTCTCAAACACAGCAATATAAAACGCGATGCAGCCCATTGCCCAGGTGACAATTAAATGCAATGGTGTCATTTTAAGACTCCAAAACACAGAGGGGAAAAAACCTAATTCGGTTGGAGTTCAAACATGCAACTTCAAATAGCTGCGTTCTGTAACGGCCAACGCTGCCTCCCCACTCTACTGTCATTCTCATTTCTGTGAAAATTAGTACTAAGAAAGTTACTTCTAGTGTTGACACATCGAGATCATTTGAGAAAGGATCACCGCTCGCTACTGCATGCTAATTTCTCACTGTATCAACCTGTTCTGCATTCAGACCAGTGGCTATGATTAGATCTATTTACTTCCTTTTAAATACCCATCCTGTAGTATTTTAATTTTAAATCCCCTAGAGCAATTTCTCTTTCCTTTGTATTTTTGTATTAAATCATTATTTGCACAAGTCAAATCCTGTCTCCATTTAGAACATCTTTAAGAGGGTTATTCTAATGACTTAAAGATGGTGTGAACCATCACAAGTATCTAAGGGCCTTTCGGATTTAAGAATAAAAGTCTCTTTCACTCAGTGGAGAACTTTATCAGCCCAACTTCTCGCTCTCTCTGCATCAGATGCTGTCAGTATGTTCTCAGTCAGCAATTTATTTACCACAAAATGTCCCTATAAAAGCACAGGGCAGTCCTATATATTCTATTCTTTATATCTCTCGGGGAAAGTTAGAACAAGCGGCCAACGCAAAGACAAACCAGTCATAAGTAGGACAAAATTGCATTAGTGTAACACATCCAGCAAGCAACACTCCCTTAATCAGAGCCCAGGGATCTCCAAGTTGAAATGCAATGTCACTGCAACAGGCACCCAACCCCCTCAGTACTTACCTATATTTATCAGAAAGGAATTAACCCTAAACTACTCAGAGCTTGAAGATAAGAAATTTAACTGGAAGAACAAGAAAGCCACCTAACCCTATTAAAATCAAATGTTGTTGCAAAAAGAAAAAGTTGTGGCCACAATAGTTTACCTTGGAGACAAGGGACATAAACACACTTCAGTACAAGAATGGAATCAGTAAATACTATCAAAATCACCAGAAACATGTCCTGCGTTCTCAAGTCTTTCCAACCAAAGACTCGAGCAAAACATTTCTACATCGCCACCTCCCATGCTCATTCTGCACCTGCAGGGGTGTTTTCTCTATGTCAAAAACTGTAGAAAAGTCTAATTTTTACAACCAACATTTCTGATTAAACTACCAGATTCAATTCCTCAGAAACACCTTCCTAAATCTCTTTTCCCTGTCCACCATCCTGTTATTTCTCTAAGCAGTCACAATCACACTCTCTGGCATTACGGTTGGTTTGTATTCTACGTAACCACGCTTTGAAGCTTTTCAGATGAAGTTCAGTTCCTTTATGGCACGCTTCTCGGCTACATTCCAGCCAACACAAAGAACACGCACACACAAATATGAGTAATGTTTTTGTCAGCTACTACTAAGCCAAAATAACTTTAAAACTCCAAACTTAAAACTTTTATAGAATTTCATTTTCTCCTTCTGATGGAGGGCTGAATTATTTACATTCACATGCTGCCTTTTTATTTCCCATGGCTTGCATGCTTCTTTTTGTTAAAGGCTTAAAAACACTGATTTGCTGATAACCTTAGATAATAGTGAATAAACTCATGTAAGAATCTTGGGTACTTACTAGCCCACAGCAGACCAAACTTATTTATAGTTAAGTAGCAAGCTGGGGTTGGTGATTTCTTCCAGGCTCAACAATCTTCCAACCTCAGAATAACCACACCATAAAACAAGCAGGGTTATTTCACTACTGACAGCAAAGTAAACGTTTGTGTACCAGGGTGTGCTTGCAGATGGTTGCTCTGGCTGCCTGTGCTGCAGCAGACAGTAAAAGCTATTCACAACAGGCCAAAATTCCTGAAGGAAATTTCAAATCTTGATCACAAATTGCTTGCAGAATTTACCTCATGTCTTTAAAATACTGAGACAACTGGAAGGTTGTGAATTCTCCCAGCTGCGAATCAGGTTCGCCATTTCATCTTTGGACAAGTTTCTTTAATTAGTGCCAAACTTTTCTACCTGAAACAGATAGTATTCCCCATATCCTATGATGCAGTCAAGGAAAAATAACTATATGAGAAATCAGCATCTTAGCCCACATAAAAATCTTCAAACCAGAAAGCAGCTAAGAAAATCCATTTTTTAAAAAGTTCTAGCAGAATTCTGGCAGAATCTCAGTTATAATAACATTTTGTTACAAAAAGCCTTGGACATTCACAGAACCGGATATTCAATCAAAGGGGACAGGTGGAAATGAAACACTTCCAGAAAAGCCTGTTTTGTTGTCAGCTCGCTGCTCACTGTTCCCTCCATCTCACACCATTCCTCTGCTCAACCCATCACAGCTCAGCCAGCTCACACAACGCCTGAGGTCCCCGCGTGTCGAGGCCAGCGGTCCTTCAGGGGAAAGAGAAAACAGAAGGGATGCAGCTTGTCGAGAGCTAAGTAATGAAACAGGCCAGAAATACTGCTTTGTACCAGTCACTGAAGAAGGGTATTTTGTCTCGCCAGGGTTCACAAGGCATCCGAGCACCGTTAAACGGTTCTGGAATTTGCTGATAGTACAGACTAGCTGCATTTCTCAGCTTTAGGGACAGACCAATACCAGGAAAAGGTTTTAAAAACAAAGGCTTGAATTACAATTCAAGAGGATAAACAACTGAAGTTCTACTGTGGTTTTTACCTATTGCATCTCTTTCCTGTGTTGCCAAACGTGCCTGTCATCCGAACATTTCAACTGACATACAGACTGTGGTTTCCAGGTCCAAAATGTCTCCAGCGATTATCAATATCTAGAAAGCCAAATGAATAATACTATAACCAACCACAAACTGTGAAGCCCACCCTGAACTCAGAATTCAGTTCTGCATTCATTTCAGAACCCTCTTTCACAGCAGAGGGTAACCACCTTCAACTACTGCATTTATTCAACTCGGTGACGTAGCTACACAAGCGTTGCCAGGAAAAAGGCTGCACTCCAACTCTTTAGTACCATTGGAAGTCAGACTGCATGAGGATGAATTTCATCGTTCTAGGAGAATCTTATTACCCAATCTAGTCATGTTAATAAAGTTACTTAAGAATAGATTGCACGCTCTTCAAAGCAATGTTTTCATATCCTCTGAACAGCACAACAGTTCACTGTTTGGCCTGCAGCCCCTAATGCTACTAAGAGAATATGCTTAGTAAGATCAAAGGGCAGAAAGGACCAAAGCCATCAACCTCCTCTGGCCAACAGAACATCCTGAGTCAGATCCACACACACACAAAAGTGCTTTGGCTGGTTACCCCAAACTGAGAGTACCAACCGACGACCATGTAAGACGGATGAGGCAGAACACCTACTAGAAATCTTATCTGAGCCTAACCCAGCCACACCCAGAATATTCACACGAGTAAGGGGAGGAAATAACTCGCTTCCTTTAGCACATCTTTGCTCAATATGTTATTTAATGCCTACATCTGTGGAAGTTATAAACACGATTTTGACTGATGAGAATTTATGTAATACACTCCTACTAACTTGTGTCAGCATCCAGGTTCACTGAATACTGCACTGGAAATAAGGGACGCTTTTTGTTACAATATGATCCTCCTCCAAACGACTGTTCTGCTTAAATGTTTCAACTCATCCCTTCTGAAGGAAGTCTCAGAGTGACAGAGAGAAGTCAGCTAAATCAGAACAGGGAGTAAGTAAATACACGGCTACTTTGAAGCCTGTTACCTAAGTAGTTTTCAAAGTCTGGGTCAACTAACTTATTTCTTGACTATTAACGTAGTTGCTTTAAATGGCAGTCAGTTTTCATTATCCTGAATAAAGAATAAAAAGTTCTCTCTCATATGACAACTTTTTAATGAGAGATTTCTGCATCCTATTAAGCAGGCATTAAAAAGACCCTCAAAAGACAACATAAGAAATCCAAATCACAACTTTGCATAGTCAACTTAGGCAGATTCACATACTTCTTGAAAAAATCCTAGGGATATATGCAGCCCCTGCAATAAAGGACATGTAAAAAACAGAAAGGCTTTCATAATTTTCTTCAAAATAACTTGGTTTGGGTATTTTTCAGACAGATGATAGAATGCTGCACAAACTCGAGTCAGTCATCTGTTTTAGAGGCAGGAAATTTGTCTGCTTTCTGAGATGGGGGGGTGGTAAACAAAAACACCACATAAAGTTTTGAAAAAGAGCCATCTACCTAAACATTTTTCATATTGCATTGCAAGTACTTTTTTAATACACTAAAATTATTTTGGGGCTTCTACTCTTTTGGATCTTTCTTTTCCTTTCCATTTTTATTCCATAGAGTGTAACAGCTCTCATATCTGCAATTCCTTAGCGTATGATTCCACAAGACCCAGCAAGGTGACTTGCCCAAATCTGTGCAGATCCCCCATGTACTTCATGCCAGCTCCACTGCTCACCAGACCTCTCTGGGAGCCACTTCAATGCAACAGAAAACCACCCAAAAATAGAAAAAAAAAAAGGCAACATGAGCAGCTTCCAGAACATCTGATGAGCTTCAAGGCCAGCACAACCTGCAGTTGGGAGCGCTGCAGAAAACAAGAGCATCCCCCTCCCGTGCTCCATTCCAGCTGCAGTGAAACCCCAGATAAGCTCAGACACTCCTGAAAGCACAGCCTGCATTTCTAAAAAGCGAGATCCCAGATTCTTCTGAATCACAATTCCCAAATTAAATATCAAAGTCAGAGCCTCCTTACACTCTGTAGTGATAATTATATTACTTCTCAGTCTCAGCTCTTAAACTTGAGGTGATCTTTGATTTCTCCCATCTTTTTTCAAGCCTCCCGGCAAACCCTTTCACCTCTCCTCGCATAACAACTACAAACCCCTCTAATATCACAGAATCACAGAATGTTAGCAGCATCCTTTTGCCCCTGCGAGATAAATGTTTCCCATGTATCACTGTCTGGACTGGTGTCTTGTAAAACCAGCCGTTACCAAAGAACCCAAAGCCCTGCCTGTAGCTCCAGTCCTGTAGCCAATTCTTTACAGACTGAATTTTTCTATTCCCTCCCATACCATCACCCAAAACTGGAAGGAGGGAAGAGAAAAATCACTTGAGCCCCAGACTCTCTTACCATCTGTCCCAAGGCCTTGAAATCTTTTTTTCATTCCCGTCAGACTGCGGGATGCAGCTTCCTCCCCATCTGGAAGACCAGCAGTGGGTAGCAGCCCGTTGGGGAGTGCCCTGGTGATGTCCCTGATCCGGGCTCCAGGTAGACTGCACACTTCCCTACGATGATGGTAAACTCTGCAGGTTGGGCCCTCTGTCCCTCTCAGAAGGGAACTGCCTACTACAATTACCCTTCTTTCTTTCTTATCTGAGGTGGTCTTGAGGCATGGGGTCAACTGCCTTTTTCTACGTGACCTCGTAGGTGAGCCTTGCACCACATCCTCACCTACCTCTTCTTCAAGATCCAGGGCCTCAAACCTATTACACAGGGGGACCTGGGGAAGCAAAGCAGGCAGGGAGGGGGATTGCCCACGGCCCCGAGCTGGAACTGGCTTCCAACCCTCATCATCTTTTCTGTCCCCTACCTCTGCCCAACAGCAACAAGGCAGGGGCTGTCTCAGGTCTTCTCTGTCTGTCCAACAGGGCAAGGGGTTCATCACCTTTTGGGGGGTATTCCCCTGGAGCCTCTCTGAGTGGCACGCCTGGGAGCTACTCCACCAGTCGATTTCCTTTTCACACTCCCTGATGGTCCTATATGTTTGATGCTTTAGAAGAAATTTTAATTGAAAACCAAGCCAAGTATTGACTTCTTGTTAAAACACACAATAAAGAAGTCTCTTGTTATAACCTAATGGGAGATTATTAAAAAAAGACTTGCAGAGAAAGTAATGGCTGAAGAGCTAAGCCATGAAATTTCATCCAACCACACCTATACTGTACCCGATCAGCAGGTCAGACTACAGCAAGGTTTATTTTTCTATTTAAAGCACCTTTTCCAAAAAGGTATCTATTTTTGATCAGGAGAAGATGGTGAAATGGAGATACTACCATTCTTCTCAGTAAGCCATTCCAACACTGCTAAAAATATGTGCTTAGTTCAAACCTTGAGAGTTTAGTTTACAGCCTCTGGGTTTTTATACCTGTGGGCGATCCATAAGCCAGCCTTTCAGTGCCCATTACAGGGTATATACACCACCCCAGCCATCCTGCGCTCCTTTCTAAGGAGACAAACATAATGAACCCCTGCGTTCCTCACTATTTGGTATCTCCTCCAGTCTTTGATTCTTTTTAGCCATCACTCCCTTGAGCCCTTGCAGTTCTGCAAGAGCCTTCAACACAAATTTCGATTCCAGCACTCCATGAAGTTCCAGCACCCCTGAGTACTCCCTGATCCAGCTCCCCTATTTCCACACTCTGCTTTGACACATCATCTTACTACAGGCATCTCTAACCATTTCTCTACAGTCACCACTTTCAAATGTACGAACAGTTTCCCACCCTGTAGATCTGGCCTGCACGCCATGAGATGCCTTTTTTTAAACAGATCAACCGTGTCAATTTTTTGTTATTATTTGTGAAGACAATATTTACCAACACTAATATCCTCTGTATATATTTATCAGTGATTGCACTTACTTCAGATCACCAACAGCAGTATCAAGTATTGATCAAGTCTTTTTTTCATGATTTAGCACTAACCTGCACATTACACTAACCGGCTTGTGTATTCCCAAAATTCTGCTACTGGAAATACAGATTTTTTTTTTTAAACATGGGGTTGTAGTTACATGGTTACACTTCTCCATCCCTGGAGATACTCAGCATTCCAACAGCCAAGGTGCTGTTTGGCTGGCAGTCCCTTCCACAATTATTAATGTAAATCCTTAACACCGAATTAAAATTAATTCCGGTTAACTTTATACTAACTTTGTTATCATCATAAAGCTATGATAATGACATGTCTCTGGCTTTTTTTACACAGTTCTGATCCAACAAATGCTCAATTCCACATGCATCTTTATCCACACAAGTCCTCTTGCTGCAGTCAACAGGGATGTTTAGAGGTTAGCATGGACATAACCGTTTGTCAACTTGCTCATGTTCTTCATTTTACTTGACACACATGGACAAACAAAAAGGTGACGTGCTCATATAAACAGTCATTAAGACATTCTGAAATATCGAATATTGAAAATTTTACTCCCACAAATACTCAACTGTCCAGCACACATGAAGATGATGCTCTGCAGAGTTTCTGATTCGCAGCACTAAGAAGGCCAGACCAGCCCAGCAGCACACACAGGAGCTGCAGCAGCATCAGGGAAACAAATGTGAAGAAACAAAGACTCCGATCACGGACAGACCTCCTTTAGCCCTATGAGAAAATGATGAATGACAAACATTTGCACTAGCTCTTCAAGTAGCCTACTGAAGCCTCAGCACAGTGATACAACAGTAGTGATGAAATCTTAACTGAAGAATATAACGTTCATTTTTAATGCCATCCAACGTGGAATAGCTGCAGAGTAAATATGGTTCCTCCCCTCCGACTGCTTTATCTAGGTCAAAAAACTCCTTGAAGGCAGGAAGTCACAGGAAACAAATGTCACTACACATCAACTTTTTATCATCAAAACAAGCAAGGCAGTAGATAAAGCCACCACCTTCCCAATATTTCAGTAGGAAGTTCCATGAAAGACATCAGCTTTCTAGTAAACACAGGATCATTGTGAAAACTCAATATAGGCTGCAAAAGAGATGGCCGCACACTACCACATGACAAATTCGGAATTTTCTTTGAAATTATATTGCTTCCAGTGTCTGACATGATTTTATACAAGATAATTAGACTTGAGAGGTCTTGAAGGCACTGCTGTATTTACTGAAAAATACAGTAAATCAGACAGAAAATAATCTCATTTTGAATAGCTCAGGCATATGTGAAAAAATATTTTGATTTGTGCATAAGAATTACGCATGTTCAAAAAAAATACAAACCCAAGAGCAGCAGAATTCCTCCACAGCAGAATTATTCTCTAAAATATCTACCTTCAAGAAGGACTAATATTTACAAGACAATGTCATTTCCTGATTATAATCAAATTAATCATACACATTTATTTTTAAAAGGGTGAATGATTAACTTGTTTTCTGTATTAACTTACTTAACCTACACATATCAGATACCAAAAGTTGTCTCTTCCTACTCAAACATAGTGCATTTCACAACCCAAGATCAGTATTGTATTTTGATTTAATCAATGCAAAGAATGATTTAATTTACATATCGCTTACCTCATTGTTATAACTAAAGGTAACAATCTCAAAACTCTCTTTCAACTACAGATTCTTAGAGTAGACAGTTTTAATAGTGACTTTGCACCTTTCAACCAAAACAACACGAATCTTGCTTCTGTCATAGAACTGGAACTTAACAGACCATAAAGAAACCATCATTTTTTAAGATTATTTCCTAGTTTATAATATTTCATATAACTATACAAAGAGTGTACTTACTCCCGTAGCCACCTACAGATGTAAGAACATTTGTAAGATCAATCAAATTGTAGAACTGGATAAGGAAGCTTCATATACAGATCAGTCATACCAATAAAAAAAAGCAAGGTAACTGCAAATTAATCCAAATACAAAGTTGTTAAAGCTTCACCGCAACTACCTGATTGGTTTATGACAATTTGCAACGCTGTAACAAGAAAAAAAACATTGCTGGAGGTATGTGCAATGGAGAGGGAAAAATGAAAAAAATGAGATGACAAAAGCAACTGTAACACCAATTACGGACCATAGAAACTTCACGCTCATCTCTCTATTTTCATTTCAAATAATATGTGCTCTACCTTCTTCCTCCCACATTCCTCTTCAATCAGATCTGCTTATGAGAGAACATTACTGCTACTGAGCTTGACATTTGCAAATCCTACTTTAAAGGAGCCAAAAAACCCACCTATAAACATAGCCTAGTTAACCTTATTAGTCATTATGGCATGGGACACAGTGTCTGCTAAAGAAAGTAAATAAAACTTTCTGGAGTCTGAATCATATGTCACAGCCAAGTCCAATGTTTCTTAGTTTTATGCTTTAAGATAATTTGTAAGTAATAATTTGTAAGCAATTCATAGTTTTAATACAGGCAGTAGGGAACTCCAAAATACTCCTCCAAACACCAGTCAATCATTAGCTCTCACAAACATTTCAGCTGTCTTCCTTACAGCAACTCTATCTATCAAATGTGTGAAGAAAGGGAAAAAGCAGGTGCCAATCCAGCCTGGGGCGATTAATCCATACTTACTTACTCCTTGAAAAAAGTGTTTTGATTTCTCAAAGTATCTAACATGTATATGCATAAAGAAAACCTTTAAAACATGAGCCAGGAACAAGCAAAGAACATTCCTTCTAAACTAGCAAGTAACATAAGATGTTCTGATCCATTCACCTTGACTGTTAAGCCAAACCTTAGACGGTTCCAGCAAGAAACTTCCACTGAGCACGCGTGCAGCCGTTCTTATGCCAATGGTATCGTGTTTATGTTTCACAAATGTGTACTTCCACAAAACCAAAACCAACTACTAAAATACAAAATCTAAGGTTGGGTCAAAACAAACAAAACATCTCTCAGAACAGCCAAGCTCAAGATGTCAGGATCTTTGTGAAATGAGACATTAATATACAAAGCACACCCAAGAAAGCCAAGAATAAAAACAAAACAAAAAAAACTTGTTCAGAGTTAAGCTGTACCCAGAAGCCTGTCTGTTTTTTCCAGCTCTATCAGTTACATCTGTCTGGAATCCCGCCTCTCCAAAAGCCGTATACAAGAGCTCTGTCAACAACTGCTGCTGTGCCCAGCACAAAATGTGTTTTTCAAGTCAAGTACCTCACAAGTCTAACATTAATGTTATTATTTATCTAACAATATGTCCTAACAATGCTTTCACAGAGGTTGAGGGAAATCTGACAAGCATCAAATGAAGCCAATAAAAAAACAATTAAGTTTATGAACTGGAGAGTGATAGTCCATGCATCTTAAAGGTGTCTGTAAAAGACTTAACTGAACTGCTTTGATTTGTGTGTATTGAACAGGAGACTCTGAAACCTCTTTCATCCCAGGCCTCAATCTGTTATGACATTGACAGGGCACGAACAAAAAAAATTGCTGTTTTGCCCCAGCTCCCATTTTATTCATCCAACAAGATGACAGCTGGTTTGTATCTACACACGTACATATGTGAGTCTGTCAAGAATTGGAAAAACAAACAACAAAAACTTCCCACTGCTATTACCTCCTGCTTGAGAACTGAAACATTTGAATTGTGAGTAAGGTTTCCAGGGAAGCATTAAAAATAGCGACCGGAACAGTTCTCTTAATGCACAGAAATTCCATGTTTTATGGCATTTATATCTGTAGAAAGGAAGATGCCTTTATTATAGGTAAAATGATATTCTAACATTACTAATTTAATTTCCCCAGATGTTAAAAACGTGTGTTTTGCAGGAGACTAATAAGTTGTATTTCTGTTTTTCCCTTCCGAAAACAGGAAGTTCAATAACATTATTAATGAGATCATATCTAAACACTGTGCTGAAATAAAAAAAGGCCAAGGACACTGGAACGACATCCAATTATTAGTGACATTCAATAGGACATTTCAAGCCTGTAGTAATATTTTACTTGGAGTTATCTGTAAGCCACTATTAGACAAAAACAGAGATGAACCCTTCATTCTTGTCTTCCACGATCACTTAAAAACAACAGAAGGAACAGGCCACCCTGATTTTTTCTAAACTTCACCTGCCATTCAAATTGTAAATGATTGTGTCATCCTAGGCAAAGCATATTACTGGCAACATAACAGGAATTAACAACAACAACAAAAATAGATCTAGTGATTACTTGAGCTGGAGGTTAGCAGTCACCAATCTTGTACTCGCACCAAAACTACATTCTTTCCAATTGTGTTTCAACTGTTAATTAATGTTTACGTTACACTGAAGTAACTAAGTTGGATTTTTAAAATCCAGCAGATCATCTTCAGTGTGACCAGTAAAATCTACAATGAAACTCAAGAACACAGCTACAAACAGTATTAGTCATCAGCAATTCAAAGTAATGACTTGCTATAAGCAGATAACGTCTGCTTTGAATTTACCTGAAGACTGCTGTGTTAAAAAAAAAAAGTTTTGCAAATAATGAAACTACTGTTTCCCTATACAACTCCAATAAGGGTCTCCTCTTACAAAGAGATTGCTTTTTTAAGCAATATTTGATCTTAATCACCAATCTAACTATGACCCTGTAGATTCTGTCTGCCCTTCAAGATAAAACTCATCCCTAGGCCTGTTGACTGAAGCAATCCCAGCTCCCGCAGTGTACACACTGCTGCATTGTTCCAGCAGGACGGAAGGTTTGCCACCTTCCATCGAAGCGACGTGACAGGAGATCACACCTATGTTTTGTAACCAGGAGATAACTCCTTCAGCCAGCTTACAGATCTTCCAACTGAAGGCTATTCGTGTGCAGTCTAAGAAATGGTGTAATCCCTGAGCATGGTTTCAAGCAAACGCTGGGTTCTGTAACGCCACCCACGTACGCTCGTGAAGAAATTTTAACTGCACAGAAGTTTTCATCATTGTTCACTAAAAAAAGCGACACAAAAAATCCGTCAGAATTTTCTTTCCCCTTAAAAAGCGACATCGGTGGAAAGAACTAAAATAAATTACAAGTCAATAATTACATGGACAGCCTGAAGAAGCAGGATTTTTCTTCCTGAGGTCTTAAGCATTTAACAGAATGCTACTGACTAAATTACTGGAACTAATTCTAGACTGTTTGCAATCAACATATGTAATGCACAATGACTTGTCTGCAATTAGTATATTATACCAAACTGTTTACAAAGAAAAAAAGTATTTGATCTATATTTCATAAATGTGTCAAATTAAAATACAGATTAACCACATGCCAAATGATTATTAATATTAAAAAGCAGAAAGCAAAAATAGAAGTTACAGTTAAAGGTCAAACAAGTCATCCAACTGTATTCATGATTATACAACTCTGCACATACTGGCACTGTTAAACTCTTTCAGAATGAGCATTTCCTAGAAAGCAAAAAGGTAAGACAATTCGATCTTCACAGAGGAACCAGGTGGAGAAAATAACATTGAGACGTCAAAGCAGAAAATATACACCATCAACGTCCTAAATACAGCTTAAAAACTCGAAAGGCATTAAGACTGTGTCACTAACGGCGTGTGTAAAGGTGAAACGCTCATAACCTTTCAGGTGTTTCTTAGTAAGAGAGCTAAAACATACTAAACCAAAACACTTTCACTTTTCCTACATGTGACTCCTCAGAACACAAATTACTTATTTACAGTTCAACATATCCTTAAACATAGTAGGGTAGGCCTCACACACTCCCCTAGCAAATGATTTCGCAAAGACAGTTTGTGTTTGGTAATGGTAAAGGAATGTATTGCCATTTAAATCTTAATACACTTGTTGTCGCATAAGGAAACATTTTAAAACACCAAGGCTAGCAGAAGTATTTCATGCGGATGATTTAGTTTACCCATAAAAATAAAGGCTACAATTAGGCAGAGGCAGGAACTACCACAAAATCAGAAGGCAATCACACACATAGAACAACCCCCCTACATTCTGCAAAAGCATCAAAGGTGTCACAAGATTTTCACAGCACTGATCCTAAATGCAGAAATCCCAGATATGTGGATAACCACTTGACTGGTTTCCTTTGAAGCACGTAAACAATACTCAAGGGTGTATCCGATTCTATTTCCTAATTACAATACCTCCAAGCATTGCTGCAGACGGATTTGCTCCCAAACTCGCAACCGATCACACACGGGAGGGGGGTCACCATTTGCCACCCTCCAGCCCCAGCGCTGCCGGGGTCTCACGCCTCCCACCTGTACCCCCGGCTGGTGGATGTGCCGGTGGGCTCGGCCCACCGCAGGAAGGACACGGCCGAGGGCAGCAGGCGGAGACGCCGGTGCCAAGGGCCGGGGAATGCAGGCCTCGGGCACCGCTCGCCCGTGTCGCCAGGACGGGGTCGGTTCCCCGCCTGTCACCCACCATGTGCCAGCCAAACGGGGCCAAGCGGCGCGGATGAGCAGCGGCACCACCCCCGCCGCAGCAGCCGGTGCTCCCGAGGAGGACGAGGCAGCCCGGCGAGGCGCCGGCGGGTGGGCCCGGCCCGGCGGGCCCCGGTGTGCCGGGAGGACGGCAGGCCCGGCCCCCGCCTTACTCACACTCGGGGCAGCTGCAGCGGCGGCGCCCCCCGCCTCTGAAACACGCCGTCCACGAAGACGCCGTTCTTGCCGAGGCAGCGCAGGTAGAAGTCCCCTCCGCCGCCGCCCGTGGCAGCTGCGGGGTCCCCCTGAGGCGGAGGCGGCGGCCCGTCCGCGCCGGCCGGTGGCGGCGGCGGGGGAGCAGCGGTGAAGATCTCCAGGTGGCGCCGGGAGATGAAGCTGGAGTGGCCCATGCTCACGTCCACCGAGCCCTGCGACGAGTTGCGGCCGATGGTCACCGAGCGCTTCTTCATGAGGTATTCGAACTCCCGGCCCTCCAGCCGCGCCACGGCCGCCGCCGCCGCCGCCGCCATCTTAGCGAACGAGGGAGCGGGCCGCCCTCCGCTGCGCCCCGCCGCCCGCACCGGCCCCGCAGCCGCAGCCGCCGCCAGACACAGGCAGGGAAGGGGACGCCGCTCAACCGAACCTGACGCAGTCCGCCGCTGGCTGATGGACGGCGGCGCCGGGCCAATGCGCGGCCCGCACGCCCATGGGGCTATGGCGGCGCGGCCAATGGCGAGCGGCGCCGAGGCCAGCGCCGCGCAGCACGTTCGAGTGTCGGGGCCTGAGAACACGGGAAAGGCCCGGAAAACGCGGAGCAGATCCGCGGGCGGAGGAGCGGAGCGACCCTTGTTCCCCCGGCGGAGGCAGCGGCGGCGGCGGGAGAAACGCTGCGCGGAGCCTCGGCCGCGGCTCTGCGGCCCGAGGGAGCGGCGGGGCGGCCCCTCCCCGGCCGGCCGGAGGGAGGGCGGGCGGGCGGGCGGCGTGGAGCGAGCTGGCTCAGCCCGCGGGGCCGGCCTGCCTGCCATCTTCTGGCCGGAGCCCCTTCCCAGGGCCGGGGCAGCGGGACCCTGGGCACCTGCGGGGGGCCGAGCTGCCGCCGCCCGCGCCTGGCGGACGCCGGGTGCCCGAGCGAGGCCACCGGTACCTCCCGTACATGTTTTTCAGGCGGCAGATAGCGCACCGCATACGCCCTCCACTAGCAACGGTCGCAGAAACAGCATTAAAGGGGGGATAACAACAATGAAAATACAAGTACCCAAACATTGCTAGAGCGTGGGCTACTGCCTGGAACGTAGCTTGTAACTCCTCAAAACCAGCCTCGAAAGACCAGGAAAAAAAGAACAAATAGGTGTGATAGATCATCCACATCCAACAGCCTTTTATAGGTTAGGTTAAAACTAGAGGGAAGTAGTACACTGCTTTAAATTTAAAAGTTTCAGGTAAGTCAGTCTGTGTATTTGTGCACACACCTCGCTCGACTTAGCCCTCCTTTTCTAATAGGGCACAAAAAACACGCATCCAACACAACAAAACACGCTAACATCCCATGGCTGTCACAGCATGTCACTCTTTGCAGAGGGTCACGGTACACAGGAGAGAAAATGTCACATAACAGCATGGGGAAAACTGACCAAGAATCCACATCAGGATTTTTGAGTTTAAACTATTACAGGCTACGAAAGAGACGGATGTTAACCATACTGAAGTTTGTGAAACATAGCATCTGCACCGAAAATTATTCACCTGATCAAAATCTTGCAGAAATGTTTGCATGCCCCTCTCCAACTGCTACAGGGTCCAGGCCCCTTCTGTCACTCTTAGCTATAAACTGTGAAGAGGTGGCTAAAACATATTATTATCACTATAAAAATATAAACACTGCAAACGCTTCATTGCAACAGCCTTGCACTATTTTCAAGCAGTTTTTGTTTAGAAGCGGGCTTTTGTTGCTTGTTTGAGCTTTTTTCCGTTACTGAAGTTCACTGTTACTGATTCAGAAGACGTTTAAGTACTTTCTTTAGCAGTACACACAAGCTTTGCAGGAATTGAAAATAATATTTAAAAACATTTTTATGCTCCGGACAAAATCAACTCACTAAGGAACACCTAGTAGTAAATTTGAATTTCAGACTTCTGGTTTTGCACATTCGAGTCAACAGGTCTTAAGAACAGAAGACAGTGCCTGCTGCCTGCAAATGTCATTTTTACTCTATGGATTGTATCAGCACTTGCGATAAGCAGCTACAATACAATTCCATACTGGTTAAGTCCATTTATATGATCACATCCGCATGTCAGATGCAGTAAAATATAGCAACAGTTTAGAGCTTTGGTTTCTTTTACAGAAAACTTTAGTTAAATCTTGCCCACACTTTGGTATTTAGAATCAGACTTTATTCTACGCCAACATATGTTTGGCACAGAAAATGTGGAGCATCAGAGTGCCAGTTATGACTCCCTGATTCTCAGCTTTTTTTATCCCTTGGCTCTGCTGAGACTATAGAAATGTTGTGCCTGCTTTGCTAACGATGGGTCCGGGATGCTGAACGTTACCAGTGGATTTCCAGCTCCTAACACACCCCCACACCCACAGAGAGAGAAAACAGGCGCATTGGGAGAGCAGCCAGGTGAAATCCCATCAGGCCAGCAGCGCTTTCCACCACTCTTACGGTTGCTCAGTTCGCTAAAGTCAAAGGCATTAATGCTACTTTAACATTTTCCATTTTGTGGATCACAACTTTGTTAATTTGTATTAATTTATTGATAACGTCCAGTACTAAATTCACAAAGCTGATATAGCTTCCTGCTCGTCATAATGGCATGGAGAACAGAGCTATTGACACAAAATGCTGAACAGTTTTGTAATATACACTGAAATTACTTCTCAAGCGTCCAACGATCAGTCTGCTCCTCTATAAGGAGTGACTGAACACCAGCGGAAAGTCTGTTTACTTTTGTATTACCAACATCTTAGAGCAAACAGTAAATTCCATTGTCAGAAGCTATATTCATTTTAAGAGGACAGCCGAGATCTTTCTGCCCGTGTTTCGCTAAATTGGTGCAGATTCAGTCACCTTCTTTGTGAGCACACCAAATCGCACAGTTACAGGTCATCCCAACCTGCCCACTTGCAGTTCTGTTCTCTGTTGTATTAAAAAAACAGCAACTAGATGTGGTGGAACAACTCATGCTTACACAGAATTCTCTAGAAATACACTCCTTGAACATAACCTGGTCTTGATGCTGGAGCTGCATACCAGATACGTACTCTTCCACACATTTTTCCCCTGCCAGCTGAGAGTAAGCGAAAGACATTCTCTGTCTGCTTTGTATCCACCTTAACTATTCAAAATAGAACTGGGACTCCAAGTTACAGACCAAAATTCAATCTTCTAAGGCACCAAGTTGCTGCAATTGCCACTAAAACTAAACCAGGTCTCAAACCACTCCTTTCCCTCCTCCACTTTCTGGCCCTTCATGGTAAGTAGCCCAATATTATCCAGTTCCCACCAAATTATGCAGCAGCACCTGTTTGCATCACAGAAATGATGAATCAGCAGGCCTTATCTGCATCATTAACCTTAAAGCAACCTGAGGTCAGTTTAACAGAAATATATAAGTACTATGTAAGGTCTAAGCCATTAATATGGTTTTATTTGACTAAACTACCCTTAAATGACTAAATCTTTTCAGACGTGTGCTTCTTTTCTTGAAGCTCATGCTATAGCAACACGAGGGTGCTCATTTACAGTCTGCTTGCTAGTAAACTGTCATATAATCAAGTGTTCTTTTCTTTGGTTTTCTTATTAAATACAGCTGCTCTGTATTGAAGTCTATAAAGTGCTGAAGCAGACTGCACAAGATGCGTATTTTCACATATCCAAAAGTATGGAGTGAAGAACATGATGAATAATGAAGTAGATTAAATGACCCTAATTGCTTACTTTGACACCACCAGCATTTAACAGGTTTTAAAAGCCATTAGGAGCTATCCATAATCTTTTTATAACAGCATCACAAGCTTCCAGTGAGCTTGGATTTTTGGTTAAACAAAACCCTACAGAGTTAATTTGCAAAACCACTTCTCAGTAACATTCATATGCTATTTAAGAAGCACTTCAGAGACCCAGACCTGCACAACAGAGTGAAGGATTTCACATATTGATACCCCTGCATCTGACAAGCACTTTTTTTCTGCTTACTAGGTGAGAAGCCCCTTGCAAGCAGTAAAATCGAAAATCTTCCTCCAACACAGCCTCAAAATCGCTGCCACGTACAACCACATTTTTGAGTAATCCCGATAACCATACCAGAGCTCTTTATGTGCTCAAATTTCACTCTGTGTGTAAAGCTTAGCAGGACTCGTGCTGTGATTTAGTCATTTTCTCACAAGTGCATTTTTGGTCAAGGGGAGAGTGTTTAAAAAGCATCATGTAATTACTACAAAATATTAAAAATAGAAAATGACCGGGATGGTGTGAAGCCCTCTAATTACATACGCAGCCAATTCCCGAAGTGGCTTTAATAGGAGAAAATAAAGAGCTATACCTCAAAAAAGTAATTTAAATAGGCTTTCTTGACTTGTTAGCGCACTATTGACCTGGAAGAGGACAGAAATCAGAGCTGCACAGGCCAGAACCGGCGGGTTTTAGCGGTGAAAACACTGCCGGGAGCGTTTCTGTCAACAGTGGTTGTGTGTGAGTGCAGTGTTAGGTAGGGTAGGCAAATGAGTAAACGATAGCATCAATTAGAAAATTGTAATTTTATCAAAATCAGTTTCCAATTGGTTTGGTGGTTGTCGTGTTTTTAAATCAATGCCGTTCCCTCAGCCAACAGAAAGCCAAAAATAAAAGAACAGTGAAAAAAAAAAAAGACGTATTTTTCTTTATGCCGCTCTTCTCTGAAATACTTGTTACTCTGTCCAAAGCCACAACTACAAAACTAAGCGAAGTTCACAGGGGAGTAGCTGAGATGAGGAGGTATGAAAACACTTACGCAGAGGCTAAGAAATGGCAGTTGTTTTCAGTGGAGACAAGTGTTATCACAATAATATAACAAGGCAGGTGGCGGCCGGCCCGCCTGACAGGAGTCCCGCGCTCCCCTCCGCTTCCCGCTCGAATACCCAGCGTGCCCCGCGCCCCCAGCGCCTCATGGCGGCAGCGCCCGGCGGGCTGAGCGGGCCCAGCGCGGGGGCCGCGCTGCCGGTGACGCGTGTTTGTAAACACTGCGCGCCCGGGGGCGGTGCCGGGAGCGCGGCCCCGCCGTTCGGCCTCCGCCCCGCCCGCTCCTGTGAGGGGGAAGCGGCGCTAATTCAAAGAACACGCCTGGAATTGAAGGCGTCCCGTCCGCCCGCGGAGGATAATTGTACGTAAGGCAGCTCTAAATCCCCACACCGCGAAAGGATTTTTAAAAGCCGCAGCAGCATTATTCTGTTAACTGGAAATGTGAAACCCCCAGTACTTGGGAACTCAGCCTGGCACGACTCGTGATCTTTGCCAGATAATTAGGTAATTAATCTCCATGCTTCTATTTTAAAATTTTCACACCTAAGAGAAAATGGGACTTGCTGATTCAAAAACATTTTTCGTTTGGTTTTGTTTTGTTGTTGTTTGGTTTTGTTTTGTTTTTAACCCACTTCTACACAAATTTCTACCATTATGAAGTCCTGAAGTGTAATCTGAGAAACAGAACCTTGTCATTTGCAACACTTAGTGTATTAAATATTGGTCATTAGTTACTGCTATTAGTTATGACCCCGTTTAAGTGCAATTCCATTTTAAGATTTTTCACCAAGTTGCCATTTTTTGCCATTGCGCACTCATCCCATCTCTTTGCTTGATAAAAGAGATGTGTATCTGTTTTAACACTCAGAAGTCCGTGTTTAAACACCACAGAGACCAAAGTGACAACTTTCATTTTTTCATGTCAGAATAGATCAGTCCTGCAACATCACAGAGTCACAGAATGTCAGGGGTTGGAAGGGACCTGGAAAGCTCATCCAGTGCAATCCCCCCATGGAGCAGGAACACCCAGCTGAGGTTCCACAGGAAGGTGTCCAGGCGGCTTTGAATGTCTGCAGAGAAGGAGACTCCACAACCTCCCTGGGCAGCCTGGGCCAGGCTCTGCCACCCTCACCCTGAAGAAGTTTCTTCTCAAATTTAAGTGGAACCTTTTTGTTCCAGTTTGAACCCATTACCCCTTGTCCTATCATTGGTTGTCACCCAGAAGAGCCTGGCTCCATCCTCCTGACACTCACCCTTTAGATATCTGTAAACATTAATGAGGTCACCCCTCAGTCTCCTCTCCTCCAAGCTCCAGAGCCCCAGCTCCCTCAGCCTTTCCTCACACGGGAGATGCTCCACTCCCTTCAGCATCTTGGTTGCCCTGCGCTGGACTCTCTCCAGCAGTTCCCTGTCCTTCTGGAACTGAGGGGCCAAGAACTGGACACAATATTCCAGGTGTGGTCTCACCAGGGCAGAGTAGAGGGGCAGGAGAACCTCTCTGACCTACTGACCAGCCCCTTCTAATGCACCCCAGGTACCACTGGCCTTCCTGGCCACAAGGGCCCAGTGCTGGCTCATGCTCATCCTGCTGTCCACCAGGACACCCAGGTCCCTGTCCCCTACACTGCTCTCTAATAGGTCATTCCCCAACTTAGACTGGAACCTGGGCTTGTTCCTACCCAGATTCAAGACTCTACACTTGCCCTTGTTCTATTTCATTACATTTTTCCCACCCAACTCTCCAGCCTGTCCAGGTCTCTGGATGGCAGCACAGCTTCCAGTGTCAGCCACTCCTCCCAGCTTGGTGTCATCAGCAAACCTGCTGATAGTACACTCACAATGGAAAGCATCTTTGTGGCCTTTAAATTCCTTAAAATATGAGATTGTATAGAATATTTTCTATGCATACACAGCTGTACATATTTGAGCAAAATGACATAACTTTCCAAAAAACTAAGAAAAGGCACTGTTTCTCTTTTAGAGAGAACCAGTACATGTCGAGACTATTCACCAGGAGAGAATTATTTTTACTTTTCCTTAATTTTGAACTGAATTCTTTTTAGCATTCCCATGTCACATACCTTTATGATATGGTATCATAAGCAAATAAATACTGAAAAAAGCAGCAGATTAAGCTGCCAAGGTGCAGTTTATCTGGCAGAGATATCTGTAAATAGAACTGTTACACAAACCCGACACTGCAGACTGCTTTCATTTCCTTGGGGCTGGTCAGTGCTGGTAGAGGACTGGAAAAGTTCAATTAACACAAAGCCAGCAGCTCAATGGTTTAATTAGTGTGTTGGCAGGCTCCACAGATTCAACCGCATTTTTAACTTCCTTCTCATCAGTTTCAAGTGACTATTTGTATTTTCCCCCATCACATCCCTAATCGCACTTCTCATTCAAATTACCTCTATTTTTCTTTGTAAAGCTTTTTTTTCCCCCTTCTTTATTTCTCCCCAGAAAACACTTAGTAAGAAGCTATTTGCAGGAATCAAATCGATTACTGATGTAAGCACAATTATGCAGACTGACCTGTGGCAAGTAACTCAATGCATTTACTGTCGCATGCTGTTCCAGAGCTCTCCAGTAATGATTTTATTTACAAATTTTGGGTCAGCGATGGTCTTCCTGGCTGACTGAACATGGGGTTTTTTTGTGGTTTACTTGTCTAGCTCCTCCCAGCTTCATGTCATCAGCAAACTTGCTGACAGTCACTCTATTCCCTTGCCCAAATCATTGATGAATATATTGAATAATACAGACCCCAGTACTGATCCCTGAGGCACTGCACTAGATCCAGGCCTCCAACTGGACTCTGCCCCATTGACCACGACTCTCTGGCTTCTTCCGTTCAGCCAGTTCGCAGTCCACCTCACTACCCGGTCATCCAGACCGCACTCCCTCAGTTTAGCTGTGAGGATGCTGTGGGAGACTGTGTCAAATACCTTACTCAAGTCAAGGTAGATCACGTCCACCGCCCTGCCATCCATCCATCTTGTTATGTCCTCATCAAAGTCAATGAGGTTGGTCAAGCACGACCTCCTTGGTGAAGCCATGTTGACTGCCCCTAATGACCCTCTGATCCCTGATATGCCTTGAGATGGCACCAAGGAGAAGTCATTCCATCGGTTTCCCAGGGATGGAGGTGAGGCTGATCGGTCTAGAGCTACCTGCGTCCTCCTTCTTGCCCTTTCTGAAGACTGGAGTGACATTTGCTTTCCTCCAGTCCTCAGGCACCTCTCCCGTTTCCCAGTTGTATCTATTTTTTTTTCCAATTCCCAATACGTAACTTTAAATAGAGAACTTACTTACCCTCTTCGAGAACTCATAGTTTCACTACACCATTAAATGCATCAACATTCCATTACATTTTGGAACTCACCTTTGCCATTTTACACAACAACAAAGATCTGGTATCAAAAAGTAGTCAGAATCTGAAATAAGTGAATTTTAAAAAGTATCCTCACAAAATTTTCTCTCTCTCCTCATCCCACTGTCACTGAAGGAGGTATTATTTGCCTAAAATCCCAGGATAATTTTACATAATAGTTTAAGTAATTGGATCAGCTTTATCGTCCATGCTTTTATGAATGACTACAAGGTTAAAAGGTATTTCATGTCACAGATAAATATTTAGCCACCAGTTCAATGGCAAACTTTCAACGGTAGCGTCATTTCCTCTTCTTGCCACCAGTTCCCACCCTTGCAGCACCTCCCGTTGTGCCAGCAGATGTTTGTGTGACTAAGCGACAAACCAGATTAAGGAAATAACAGGAATGAAGACAAATGACACCATTTTGAGGGTGAATTTTTGTAGCCAGTGGTGTGCTATCCAAGGAGGAGCCCAGGATGGGTGGCCCGCAGGAGCAGCACAGCTGGAACACCAGCCTCGGCCTCCCCGTACAAACATACACCCAGCTCCCCCGTGTTCCCCTTACCCCCAATAGAGAAGCTTACACTCAGCATGCGGTCTTGGTATGATAAGCTTGCAAGAACACTATGCACATTCATGACAGATTTTCAAAAGCCAGCCAGCCAATGCCCCAGGTAACCTGACCCAAACCTGAAGTCACCCCAGCTTTGAGCAGGTTGGATGAGATGATCTTCAGAGGTCCCTTCCAACCCACTTTATAAAATGGAGAGTGGAAGTGTGTTTGTAGGTGCAAACATACACACAAACACACTTGCCTGTTTTCTTTCTAGACACCCTAGCCAGTCTACAGATAAGACTACACTGAATGCTGCATGTAAAGGAAGACTGCAAACATCACTGAGTTGTAGACCAGTTTTGCTATCTTAAATACACATCAATTTTACATTAATATACAAGTAGTACAGAAAAAAGTATTGCTTTATGACTTCAGAAAGGTGGCAAAAATGTAAGACATCTCACACTATCAGCTCTATCTGATCAGAAGTGTCCCATTTATCTGTTGAATCCTCAGCTTCCCGAAAACACAATCCTCACTACCCAGAGCTCTGATTCCTGTAGTGGTGAGAAATCGCTCTGGAATTATAAGGACATGAAATATTAATTGCTTCTGCTGAGACATCAGAAAGAAAGGATGTAGGCTCGTCTTGAGACAGGTAACCACTCAAACCACAAAAAACATTCAGGTTCAGCATTCCTCTCTAACCCACATTTCATTTACACATCTCAGACTGAAACTCCACTCCTCCTACCTCTGGAATTCCTCCTGTGATGCATTTTCCCTTCTACCATCCACTGATCAGTATTTTCAGCAGTGACTCATGAGAAATGTGCTTAACATGACACATTGCTGAAACTCACTCTGCTCTACAGAAGTCAGATATTCAAAAGCATATGTCGATATAACAACATAAAATATGTAATCCATGCAGATTATAATATTACAACAGGAAGTTTTTTAAAGTCTACTCTTAACTTTTCTTCAGCATGGAGTGCTGGTCTAATGGGAGGCTCAGAGGGAAACATTAGTATGGGCCGAACCATACTGTATTCAAGTACTTTGCACCAGAATAATCATTCTACCAGTGATTTTATGCAGTGAGTGCTCCTCAACACAGCATGCATATGCAGTATTAATTTGCTTCCACAACAGTAAGTCATTAAGTAATATAATTAACTTTCAGTGTGCATTTATCAAGGTACTGAACAGGCTGACACAATGGCACTCAAACGCCACAGAAAGGCAGAGTTCCTGACTGAAATAAGCTGCTGCAGTTCAGATTCTTCTGCTGATCTTGTAGACTTTGGAGGAAAATGTAACCGATTATGCCAAAGGCTGAATTGTCTTCCTTTTTCACTGCAATGATGACAATAGCAAATCTGAGAGCACTGGAAGACACTTCACTGAGAACCAGTGTCACTAGTGATACTTTTTGTGAGCTACACTGAGTCATTTCCACAAATGACTGCTTGGTAGTCAAAGAAAAATTTGAAAAGTACAAAGAGAACAGAGAAATACATGGGAAGCGGTGTTTTCATTTTGAGAAAGCTTCAACCTTCTCTGCTTCATTAAAAGAGCTCTCTGTGCAACATTTGGTGAAAGATATATTATTAATAAGGTAACGTTGAATTTTTATATTTCAAAAGCAACAAAAGAATATTTAAAAGCAGCAGTTTCTTATAGCAGGTGAAGGAGCTCATTAAAAAAATGACTGTTGAATGTAATGACCTAATTAGGGGAATTTCTCCATAGAGAGAGGTCATTCTAATGTAAGGTGATGGGAAAACCCAGCTGGCTTTGATACTGTAAGATCAAGACCTAAACACTTACGAAAGTGTGCGGTTAAAGAAAAAAATAAAGAAGCAGAAGACTGGGAGTTTCTTTTCTTCTGACAAACGTATCTTGAATACAATCACACTATTTATCAGTTACAAACTTTCCAGCATTACTCATACTTCATAACACCACCACAAATTGAGAACTGCCAACACCATTCTGCTGAATTTCAGTTACTGAAAGCACTCCATGCTTATTAAGAGGCATCATATATCAGCTTTTGTAGTATCAAAAGCCAAAGCAAATTATTCAATAATAAAATATATTTAGATGAATAATAGTATCTGGATCACTCATTTTTTAGAAGGCACTAACACAGCACACTATAACATCCAGTATTTTTACCCACCATTTTTAAGTGCATCAATAACCTGCAAGAATAACTCCCAGTATGCGGGATATGTTAAATATGTTCCCTAAGAAAAAGCATTCCAAGAAACACATTCAGGATGAAGCACGCTTAACGCTGCCAATGCTACAAGAATGTTGTTTTTATTTTAATCCTTTGAGTTTTAAATAAAGTGTGAGGAACTTTCATTAACACAACCTATAGAAAGTTGTTAAATTCTGAATAAGCTTGAGCAATACCTACTAGCATTTTGGCTTGTTGTTTCTGCTCTTCAGAGAACTATGTACAAACTCTCACGGTGAAATAATCCACTCCACACACTTTATTAATGTTAACATAACACAGTAAAACTTTAGGTAATTAAGTTTAATGTAACATCAAATTTCATACTACAACTTACAGTAATTCTTTATAGTTCACAATAACCTCACAGCAAAATCAAAATGGACCAAAAACTGCCCCGAAAGCGTTATGCAAGAGCTTGATTTTCTTCTGGTTGGTCACCCTGTAATGTAACACAATAACAACAGTTACAATATGACATTCAAATATCTGAACATGAAGTATGTTTGCATTGTTTCACAAAGTATATCTACTGGGCAAATGCCCCAGGTAACCTGACCTGTATTAGAATGGGGGTGGTCAGTAGGTCAGAGAGGTTCTCCTGCCCCTCTACTCTGCCCTGGGGAGACCACACCTGGAATATTGTGTCCAGTTCTTGGCCCCTCAGTTCCAGAAGGACAGGGAACTGCTGGAGAGAGTCCAGTGCAGGGCAGCAAAGATGCTGAAGGGAGTGGAGCATCTCCCGTGTGAGGAAAGGCTGAGGGAGCTGGGGCTCTGGAGCTTGGAGAAGAGGAGACTGAGGGGTGACCCCATTAATGTTTACAGATATCTAAAGGGTGAGTGTCAGGAGGATGGAGCCAGGCTCTTCTCGGTGACAACCAATGATAGGACAAGGGGCAATGAGTTCAAACTGGAACACAAAAGGTTCCACTTAAATTTGAGAAGAAACTTCTTCAGGGTGAGGGTGCCAGAGCCTGGCCCAGGCTGCCCAGGGAGGTTGTGGAGTCTCCTTCTCTGCAGACATTCAAACCCGCCTGGACACCTTCCTGTGGAACCTCAGCTGGGTGTTCCTGCTCCGGCGGGGAGACTCCACTGGATGAGCTTTCGAGGCCCCTGATTCTCTGATTTTTGAAGATCTTTATTCTTAGACAGCTGTCATTTCTTAGCTTTATACAATTAGCACAGCATACATGCCTCATCATTTCTCCAGCATTTTACACATTCAGTGTGACTCACCACCTTCATGTAGGTATCATGAGACTGTAACAAAGCACCGCCTACCTTACCTTTTAGGCTAACAAAGTTTTCCTCATACCAAACAATATTTCAAAATATTTCTCACATCTCTGAAGGGTGAAATAAGCAATCAGTTAAGAACAAACCCTCTGTCTCACCTGTATCAATCAGTCCCAGGAATTCAATTATTGTTGCACTCCATCCTAAAATTATTTGCCAGAGAAAAATGCTATTTTGAAGAAGGTACTTGAATTTGACAGCTTCATCATCACTGGTACTTATTTTCTCCTGACCTAGCTTCCAACAATTCTTCTGTGCTGTGGAATTGCTTTCAGAACCCCAACTTGCTCACCTACTAAAATCAAAAGTAAGAAGAATTAGGAAAGTCACAAGCAAAACCACAGTGGAAAATGAGAATCAGACAAACATGCTACATGTGTTACATACTTCACCATGTTAGCGAGGGGTTTGGACACACCGTGCAGTGCTGGAGTAATGTCCTAGGTTCGCAGTGTCCCCCTGCACACATTAAAAGATACATTTTTTTTTAAAAGGCCAGGTAACTAAGACATGGATGAAATTACAATTATTCAGTAACATTGTTGTGGATAATTGAAACCTAAATAAATAATAATGGAGAAGCATACCTATTTGAGGCTCCTCTGATCTCAACTGTGAATGCCCCAGTTACTGATGACACTGCAGTAAAACAATCAGCAGTCGACTGACGGTGTGGCTGCCTCGCTGAGCACGGCACTATTTTTAGATAGGTTAACACATCACTTCGTATGTAATATCACTCAGTCAACAACGAAACATTTTTCTTTTGAGAAAAGTTAAAGTATGAGCAATTGTACTTGCACTACTCTAAAAATCTAACTGCATACTAGTGACTAGGATGCACGTAAAGCACCAGCTATTTTCCTGTTCCACTCATGAATCTTGCATACAGTTAAGGAAGGCAGTCACTGACCAAGCAGGTTTGCTGTGTGTTCTCTGAGTGTTACAACTTTCCCAAAATCTCTCTCAGATTCTTGCCTCAGAAGGACCAACCATTACATACTAAGATGTTTTTTGATAATGAAGAGCACAAATGACATGTGTTTCTAATAAACAAAATTAAAAGTGATTAACAAAATAAATGCAAAACATTTTCAAAGCAAAACATGCAAATATACATAGTATCACTAACGTGTCATCTGTCCCTGTTGACAAGCAGTCGTGCGGCATCTCTCTCTCTTCTTTCACAGTTACAATTCTCACATCTCCAAGTTCAGAACAAGCAGATTCTTTAGACAACTGGTCATCATTGTCATACCTGCAAATACAACCCAAACTGTTATTTGAAACATTCCTTCTGAAAGAAAAGTTTTGTTTTACTGTTTTATCTAGACTAGTATTATGTGCTCAGCAGTACAAACAAACCAAATACATAAGCTGTTCTATAAAGGATATCCAAAAATCTTCTATTTTAGAGCAAAGTGTACAGCTAATTTTACTTTCTTATATAATTTCTGCCCCATTTTTCAAATTTTATCTGCCCATCACGTATAAAGAGAGTACACTACTAACGTTCCATCAGCTGCTATCAAAGAAGTGCTGCCTGACAATGCTCTTTCTTCCTTCACATTAATTCTTCTCACACTCTCAGGGTGGGAACAGATGGGAGCTTTTGACAATGGCTCGCAGCTGTCATACCTAGAAAAAAATACACAGTTGGCATTAAAACCAAGAATTATTTACTTGGTATTAGTAAACAGAGGAGTATTGTGACAGCCTACTCACAAGTCCAGTAAAAACCCTGCAACTTCTGCATCATTTCTGAAATCCAGCTTTTCCTTAAGCATCAACCATCGGTCAATGTGATTTCCCACATAAATCCTTGTTTTCCCCCTTCTTCTATCAAGACTTTGCTTTCTCTTTTTCTTTTCCAGAAAAGACAACACCGGGGGCCTTCCACATCTCTTTGTGGTCAGCGACATTGCGAGCCTAGAATTAAAGGAAAGGCTTTTTGGTGAGACATAGCCCAGAGCAACAGACTGTACCTCAGTGTCCCGAATTGCCGCAGCAACTGGTTGCCAAACACCAGAAGCCTTTCGCTTCTGCGGAGTTTAGAACCGAAGCCCCTGTGAAGGAGAACGGGTCAGTGCAGAGGCCGGTGTGCGGCGCTCCCCACCCACCCCTCGCAGCTGGAGGAAGCCGCGGGAGCTCCGCCCGCTCCCGCCCCGTCTCTCCGAGGAGGCGGCTACGAACGCGGGCGTTTCCAGTCAGGCGACGGGCCCCGGGACAGCACCGCCTCACGGTGACCCTGAGAGAAACAACCCCTCCTGCTCTTCCCCCCGCATCGTGGCAGTGCCCCCCACGTCCTTACCCCGCCTGGGAAAGCCGCTGGGGCCGCTCACCCGCCGGGTCGTTCGGTGGCTCGGTCGCTCACCCACCACCTCCCGGCCCCGCCGCCACCAGCTCCGCGACACCGGCAGCGGCAGAGATAAACACAGGGCACGTGACTCCCCGCGCGCGCTGATGACGAGCCGATCACGTGAGGGTGGGGTGGAGACTGGGCGGGAATATCCGCCACAACTAATGAGCGGGAGTTATTTGGGTTAATGAGCATCACAGAATGTCAGGGATTGGAAGGGACCTGGAAAGCTCATCCAGTGCAATCCCCCCGCCGGAGCAGGAACACCCAGCTGAGGTTCCACAGGAAGGTGTCCAGGCGGGTTTGAATATCTGCAGAGAAGGAGACTCCACAACCTCCCTGGGCAGCCTGGGCCAGGCTCTGGCACCGTCACCCTGAAGAAGTTTCTTCTCAAATTTAAGTGGAACCTTTTGTGTTCCAGTTTGAACCCATTACCCCTTGTCCTATCATTGGTTGTCACCGAGAAGAGCCTGGCTCCATCCTCCTGACACTCACCCTTTAGATATCTGTAAACATGAATGAGGTCACCCCTCAGCCTCCTCTTCTCCAAGCTCCAGAGCCTCAGCTCCCTCAGCCTTTCCTCACACGGGAGATGCCAGCCCCAAACACTCTCTGCCCTCCTGCTCCTCTCAGTCCCTGCGCGCTTCCAGAGCTCTGTCCTGTCCCACTCAGAAAAGGTCTTGGTTAGTGTTCCTTTTCTTGGCTTCTTTGCAAATATCAAGTATTAGTTATATTGAAACTGGTTAAAAGCCTTTTTTTAAATGTTAAAACGGGTAATTAATTACAACTACCA